>NC_141102.1:2392500-3750000 GCF_041138505.1 Cibotium barometz | reverse complement strand
ATGTGTGCATGCGCGCGCGCGCGTGTGTGTGTGTGTGTGTGTGTGTGTGTGTGTGTGAGAGAGAGAGAGAGAGAGAGAGAGAGAGAGAGAGAGAGAGAGAGTTATAGCATTAACTTTGCCATGTGTGTGTGTGTGTTTTGTGTTTTTTTATAAGGTAAAAGAATTTTAAAATATAATAGAAATATGTTTACGAGCAAATGATGTTTGCCCACTATGGGAAGGGGTTGAGCATGAAAGTAAGAGCACACTAACTTTACTCTTGCCCATAACCTTACCAACATTGAATATTCCTTTTGGGGTTATTGCTTAGAAATAGTCCAAAAATATGGAGACTATTGAAGCAATGGATGGATAGAGACATTATCCCATTAGAAATATTAGAAATATATAAAAATGGAAGTTTTTAAAAAAATTATATAAAATTCCATATTATGGAAGTTCTTGAGAAAATTTATGTGAATAGCAAGTGTGTGTGTGTGTGTGAGAGAGAGAGAGAGAGAGAAAGAGTTATTGTATTGACTTTGCCATGTGTGTGATTGTGTTTGGGGTGTATGTGTGTGTGTGTGTGTGTGTGTGAGGATTTACAAAAAAAAAAGTGTGTGTGTGTGTGTGTGTGTGAGAGAGAGAGAGAGAGAGAGAGAGAGAGAGAGAGAGAGTCAGAGACCAAATTTAGTAATTCGAATAGAAAAAGTGTGTGGGGTGTGTGTGTGTGTGTGTGTGTGAGAGAGAGAGAGAGAGAGAGAGAGAGAGAGAGAGAGAGAGAGAGAGAGAGAGAGAGAAGAAGAAGAGAGAGAGAGAGAGTGATAGTTGAAACTTTGTGTGTGGGTTGTATGTGTGTGTGTGTGTGCCATGTGTGTTTGAGAGAGTCCTTATATTGAAGTTGAAAGTGTTTTAAATGTTTTAATAATTTGAATAACACTAAATATTTGAGGGGTAAATATTTTAGTTATTCAAATAGGAAAAGTGTGTGTGTGTGTAAGGTTCCTCCCTTCCAAGATGAGAGAAACACTTAAGATAGTCCGCTAAGTCTTATCTTGAAAAAAATTTCCTATTCATCGACACCTTGACCCTGCATAGATTCAAGGATACGATTTATAGGTATGACCTAGCTCTATCCCGCAGGGCGAGCGTGATTTTCTAAACATCAAATCACCCATAGGGTAATCGATCATAAATTGGGCAACTACTAGACTTGATTTCTAGGGACAACGCTTATTTCCTCATCTTATGCAAGGCACAGCCGTTGGCCTAGTCTTCTAGAATAGAGTTGCCCAGGAGCCTAACTATCTAATCAAATCACCCATAGGGTAATCGATCATAAATTGGGCAACTACTAGACTTGATTTCTAGGGACAACGCTTATTTCCTCATCTTATGCAAGGCACAGCCGCTGGCCTAGTCTTCTAGAATAGAGTTGCCCAGGAACCTAACTATCTAGTGTAGGCTTTCACTTAATCTGTTGGAAAGCTACCCGACTAATCGGGTCCACCCGTCCGTAGGATGGTGCTGTGAGGGCATTCCATCCTCCCACTTTCCACCCTACTCACGCATCAATTTATTTTCTAATTAATCCTACCACACTGTTTGACATAAATAAACATATTCCTTAATTAAGGCCCTTTTTCACAAGGTTCGTTAAAACAGCCTTCTTACACAATACAATCATACCAAAGACAGGATGTAATTATATAAAAAGTTTATACATGAACCAATTCCATACAAGCCAAACTGGCTCTCTTATTCTTATTCTGCCGATGATCTAGAATTCGGCCTTCCAGCCTCTACTGGGCAAAACCCTACGGGACCATACACCTCATCGTCGGCTGCTGGCGAGGACTCAAGCCCGCCCTCTCAAGCTCCATCGCTCGATCCTCCCGCCCCTCAGAGGGATGTCTGCACACTAGGGTGGGCTTATTTACCGCACTAGCCTGGGCCCTCAGAACTAGGCAGCCTCATAATCTCTCGCCTCAATCGGCGATCCTTATTCTCCCAAAGGTATGAGGGATACCTTGGGCCATTCCCGGGCTTTGCTAACGACGCCGCCCGGCTACATAAGCACGGAACGGAGTTAGCGTTGAAGCCAAAAAAAATTTGAATTCTAAAGATAACAACTTCAATGCAATTTACGAAATATAGCATTCATAATTCATGAAGATAACAATTTCAAAGCAATTTATCGAATACAACATCACATAATTCGTAACTTCATATAATTTTTATGTCGTCATTTTAAAAGGAAAAGACACCATTCATTAACACTAATTTAAGAAAAATCTCTTCTTTTTAAAAATTAACCAAGCTAACCTGGCCACCGTTTCCTTGAGGGGCTTGAAAAGGGAGGACTGGAGCCGCGTTGGGCGCATCTTCCCCCATCTCGTTGTTACGTGCTCCTCTTGAGGCAATATTTTGTCATCTCCAAGATGAGGCCATCTTAGGCGTAGTCTTGTAGAGCTCGCTGCTGCGATCGAAACGCTTCAGTCGGATCTGAATTCCGAGCTCGTTTGCTCACCGTATGAGCAAAAGAATATGGCGCACGAACCCTCTCTTGAGTCAAAAAACCCTTATTAAAGTCTACGCAAATGGGGGGGGGGAATTGTGAGATGTCCTTAAGGGCAAAGGGCAAAAACGTGGAGAGGGCTGGGAGGGGTTGGGAGGGGTTGCTGCAAGCCTCTCTGTAAGTCTTTTCACACAAGGGAGGGGAGAAGAGTTAAGGACACTGGCTCTTAGCAAGAGGGGGATGGAGGAAAATTGGCTTATCTGAAAAGAGCCAAATGAGGGGGTGTGAGAGGGGTGGCTGCAAGGGTGGATGTACTTGCAGCAAGTACGCTACACAGGGACGGACGGTGGTACGGACGGCGGCACAACAGGGTATACGTTACACAGAAATGCGTGCCGTCTGAGGAGCACCCTGGGGGTTTATATAGCTGAGGGGTGAGGGTACGGGCGCTGCGTAAAGCAAGGATGAAAGGACGGTGTATCTTCAAAGGCTATGGATCAGTGGCCTGCATGGGTCTAGGGGAAAGGTACGGTGTGGGTTGTCTGGGAAAGGAGTGGTACGCATGTACCTTATCTGGTCTGGGGCAGCATGGGTGTCCACGTAAGGGTACGCGTGGACCATACAGTGGGCGGCCGTCCTTTGGTTCTTGGGCAGTCATTGTACGGGCACCCTAGTAAGTGTGTACGGATCAAATTTTGGGGTGGGGTACCCAAATTTGGGACGCTCGCCTCGATTTGCGTACTGGACCGCCTTGGGGGCAAAAAAAATTTTGTCCGAGAGGTTCTCTTGGTCGCAGGGGTTGAGACCGTTCGTCAATCGGACGTGCGGTCGTGCATTTATTAAGGTTTAAAGGTCGTCGTTTTTTAACTAAAATGATTGAAATTAGCGTATAGGCTTGATCTGGTGTCCGTTTTGGATGCTGTAAAATCCTATATTAGGGTGAAATCGCGCGCAAATTCCAAATTTGGGCTCAAAATTTGAAGATTCTAAGTAAAGTGACTCAAATAATAAAATCATTGATATTTATACCATAAAAACTCATAATTACATGGACATTTCTTTATTAGTGAAGATGGGTACGTTACATCCTTCCCCCTTAAAGAAATCGAGATGTCCTCATCTCGTCATGAATTGGGGATAATCCTTTAAGAGTGTAGCTTCATCTTCCCAAGTTGCATCCTCTTCAGGGTAATCTTTCCACTGAACTAGATGTTCTACAAGAGTTCTATTTCGGAGTTGCCTTTTCCTAGAATCTATGATGCTACTGGGCTGTAATTCAAGGACTCCTTGAGTAGGGATTACAACTTGTTCATCATCAAGAATATGATCGAGACTGGGGACATATGGTTTTAACAAACTTACATGAAATACATTATGGACTTTGATATGGGCTGGGAGTTGGAGTTTATAGGCACTTTTACCTAGACACTTGATAACTGTATAAGGACCACAATACCTAGGGCTGAGCTTCTTATATTTCCCGAGTGATAGAGAACTTCGTTTGGGTCGGACTCGTAGAAAAACTCTGTCTCCTTCCTTGAAGATCCTTTCAGACCTCTTGTTGTCAGCATAAAGCTTTTGTCGATCTTGGGCGGCTTTAATATCTTTTTGGATTGCCTTGGTTTGTTCCTCCATTTCTTCGAGCATTTTCCTGGATGCCTCAACTCTTATGGTTGGATCAGAGAAATTTAGAGTAGACAGGCATTCTTGCCCATAGAGTGCCTTGAATGGTGACATTCCTATGCTTTGGTGATAAGATGTATTGTAGGCAAATTCTACCAGAGGAAGGTATTGAATCCACCTTCTCGGTTCCCGTCCACAATATGCTCTGAGAATGTCTTCAATTACTTGATTGACTCTCTCAATCTGGCCATCGGTCTCTAGATGGTAAGCTGTGCTAAAGCAAAGTTGAGTTCCCAGGGCTTGAAATAAAGACTGCCAGAATTTTGAAGTGAAGTCAGAATCCCGATCACTTACTATCCTTTTTGGGAGACCATGAAGTTTGAGGACTTCCTTGATGAATATTCGAGCAACATCAGAATCTTTGAAGGTCTTCTTTGCTAGTATAAGGTGAGCTACTTTGGTAAGTAAGTCCACTACTACTAGAATGGAGTCATATCCTCCTTGAACAGTGGGGGGACTTGTGAAGAAATCCATACTAATGCACTCCCACTTCATTTGCTAATGATTGAAGTTTTCTAGGCATCTTGACCCTTTCAGCTTTGATCCTTTGGCATGAGAGACATTGCTTCAAGTACCGAAGCACATCATTTTTCAAGCCTGCCCAATGAAAGCTCCTTCTTACAGCATTTAATGTTTTTGCATAACCTGGGTGTCAGCAGGGCTATCATGAGCTTCATGGAGGATTAGTTTCTTTAAAGCAGGAGGTTGAGCTCCAGGGATCACCTCGATTTCATGGTCGACTCTCGAGGAGGCGGTAACCCTGTAAGCTCGTCAGGGAAGATGTCAGAGAATTCTTGGAGCCAAGAGGGTTCTGTCTCCATACTAGGTTCAATGACTTTGTTGAGTTTGACTAAGAAAACTTGCTGACCCTTACGTGTTCCCTTGAGAAGATGTTTTGCCTTGACTACCCTAGACTTAGGTTTTCCTGTGATCCCCCGAACAGATATTACTTGGCCATGCTCATTTTCAAAAGTGATACTCCCCTGGTTACAATGAATGCTAGCTTTGTTTGCAATTAACCAATCCATCCCAAGGATTCCATCATAAATTCCTAGTGGCAAGACTCTAAAGTGACCATGAGTTTGCTCATTACCCAGCTCAAAATCACAAAATCAAGGTTTCCTATAGAGTGGCGAGATACTACTTCTGTCCCACTGGCTAACTCTACAATCATTTTTCTAGCTGTTTTTTGACTCAAGTTTAATTTTTGCAAGCACCTAGGAGAAAGGAATGAATGGGTACTGCCACAATCAATCAAAAGCTGAAATGGCTTATCGTGATGAGTGGCGGGCGTTTGGATTACACCAAATTGTTTATTCGGACCTTGGTGTTCTACTGCCGCATGGACGATGGCGCGCTCTTCTTCAGCCGTTTCCAAGGTCGGTTCTTCACTTATAACACAGGCAGTTCTAGCAAGTGTTCCTCCACGGCCTCTGCCCCATGGCCACTGCCTCTTGCACCTTGGTGGGTAGGGGTTCCACGGCCTTGATTTCCTCTATTACCTTGGGGAAATGATGTTGCCATCTTGGGATAGTTGGCTCTAAAGTGTCCTGGCTCATTGCACTCAAAACATAGAGGGCCTTCTCTGGAAGAAGCAGCATACGAACGGGGGGCAAAAGAGTTGCCTTGTTGCCCTCTGTTGTAGTAGGGGAAATTCTGTTGAGGTTTCTTGTAGGGTTGATCTCTAAGGTTTGCCTCAGGGTAAGATCTCTTTTGATTCTTCGGTTTGTTAGCCTTCATTTCTTTCACAAGGGGCTTTGCTCGTATGAGAGCATCCTGTAATGTGCCTGGCGTCATTGCTTCAAGGCGGGAATCTAGGGGTTCATTTAGCCCTTGGCAGAAACGAGCCACTTGCTGGGAAGTAGTCATAGCTGGGGGCATACTTCCGAAGGGTAATAAATTTGGAATAGTAGTCCTCAAGAGTTAAGCTGCACTGTCTAAGACTAAAAAACTCATTCATCTTTATGGATTCATGGGATGGAGGAAGATGTCTTTCCTTCACTGCTTGCTTGATGTCTTCCCACGTTTGAGAATGCTCGGTGACTTCCTTGTCACGGCACGACTGTTTCCACCAGAGTTTAGCATCTCCAATGAGGCGAAATCGTGCGAGCATAGACTGATTTGCTACTCCAGTACCGGCAGCAGAGAAATAATCGTCCATCGCCTCAATCCAGACTTCAGCATCCTTCTCAACCTTTGAACCTTCTCCTTTAAAGGAGGGAGGTTGCATTTTCTTGAGCAGGAGCTTCTTCTCCTGGGTATCGGTGTAAAGTACATTGGGAAGTGGAGGGTGGTCGTCCTGGCCATCATTGTAAAAACAATTTTAAGATTACAAGATTCATATTTACACAACGCTTAATTTTTGGAGAGTAAAACATTGAAATTATTTTATTTCCAAATATTTACAAGGACAAGTTTTATTACAAAGATCTGAGACTAATATAATTAGTCTTATTTGACATCAAGGGGAATTCCTAGGCTTGACTATGACATAAGGGTAGAGCAGTCCACATGGGTGAAATATGGGGGTTCCGCTGTAGTTTCTAAGACTCTAAAAACTGATGGTAAGGGTGGTAAACTCTGGATTGGGGTAGATCCCAACACCGCTACTCTATCAGCAGGTAAGACCTGCATCACTTTGTCATACACCCAACGATCCTACGAACCAAAATAAGCGGATCATCTTCAGCTTCTCAATCCAACGAATCCGCTTAAGGTCGGTGGTGAGGTTCCCAATCTGATCTGCTCGGATGAAGAAGTATCTCGGCCCATGACTCCAGAAATCTCTACCCCATCCTCTTTGAATACGAGAGAAATGAGGGAGGGATGTCTTCTCTAATATCTGCACCATGGTGTCGCGGAACTCGAAATTTGAGGAGTGACTAGCAGTCTCGAAGATGCATTGGAAAACTAGAAACTTGGAGCAGGCATCTTCCTCTTCCTACAATCATTCAAACATCAATTCAACTTATTTGTTTTAGTAGGATGTCTTTACTAATTAGCATTATGTTAGGTAAAACATTTATTACAAAACAGTCCTTAAACTGTAATTCCTAGGAGCCAAACTGGCTCTAATACCAATTGTAAGGTTCCTCCCTTCCAAGATGAGAGAAACACTTAAGATAGTCCGCTAAGTCTTATCTTGAAACAAATTTCCTATTCATCGACACCTTGACCCTGCAAAGATTCAAGGATATGATTTATAGGTATGACCTAGCTCTATCCCGCAGGGGGAGCGTGATTTTTTAAACATCAAATCACCCATAGGGTAATCGATCATAAATTAGGAAACTACTAGACTTGATTTCTAGGGACAACGCTCTTTTCCTCATCTTATGCAAGGCACAGCCGCTGGCCTAGTCTTCTAGAATAGAGTTGCCCAGGAACCTAACTATCTAGCGTAGGCTTTCACTTAATCTGTTGGAAAGCTACCCAACTAATCGGGTCCACCCGTCCGTAGGATGGTGCCGTCAGGGCATTCCATCCTCCCACTTTCCACCCTACTCATGCATCAATTTATTTTCTAATTAATCCTACCACACTGTTTGACATAAATAAACATATTCCTTAATTAAGACCCTTTTTCACAAGGTTCGTTAAAACAACCTTCTTACACAATACAATCATACCAAAGACAGGATGTAATTATATAAAAAGTTTATACATGAACCATTCCATACAAGCCAAACTGGCTCTCTTATTCTTATTCTGCCGATGATCTAGAATTCGGCCTTCCAGCCTCTACATGCTGGGCAAAACCCTACGGGACCATACACCTCATTGGCGAGGACTCAAGCCGGCCTGTCGCCCTCTCAGGCTCCATTGCTCGATCCTCCCGTCCCTCAGAGGGATGTCTGCACACTAGGGTGGGCTTATTTACCGCACTAGCTTGGGCCCTCAGAACTAGGCAGCCTCATAATCTCTCGCCTCAATCGACGATCCTTATTCTCCCAAAGGTATGAGGGATACCTTGGGCCATTCCCGGGCTTTGCTAACGACGCCGCTCGGCTACACAAGCACAGAACGGAGTTAGCGTTGAAGCCAAAAAAAATCTTGAATTCTAAAGATAACAACTTCAATGCAATTTACTAAATATAGCATTCATAATTCATGAAGATAACAATTTCAACGCAATTTATCGAATACAACATCACATAATTCGTAACTTCATATAATTTTTATGTCGTCATTTTAAAAGGAAAAGACACCATTCATTAACACTAATTTAAGAAAAATCTCTTCTTTTTAAAAATTAACCAAGCTAACCTGGCCACCGTTTCCTTGAGGGGCTTGAAAAGGGAGGACTAGCCGTGTTGGGCGCATCTTCCCCCATCTCGTTGTTACGTGCTCCTCTTGAGGCAATATTTTGTCATCTTCGAGATGAGGCCATCTTAGACGTCGTCTTGTAGAGCTCGCTGCTGCGATCGAAACGCTTCAGTCGGATCTGAATTCCGAGCTCGTTTGCTCACCGTATGAGCAAAAGAATATGGCGCACGAACCCTCTATTGAGTCAAAAAACCCTTATTAAAGTCTACGCAAATGGGGAGGGGGGAATTGTGAGATGTCCTTAAGGGCAAAGGGCAAAAACGTGGAGAGGGCTGGGAGGGGTTGCTACAAGCCTCTCTGTAAGTCTCTTCACACGGGGGGGGAGAAGAGTTAAGGACACTGGCTCTTAGCAAGAGAGGGATGGAGGAAAATTGGCTTATCTGAAAAGAGCCAAATGAGGGGGTGTGAGAGGGGTGGCTGCAAGGGCGGCTGTACTTGCAGCAAGTACGCTACATAGGGACAGACGGCGGCACAACAGGGTATACGCTACACAAAAATGCGTGCCATCTGCTGAGGAGCACCCGGGGGTTTATATAGCTGAGGAGTGAGGGTACGGGCGCTGCGCAAAGCAAGGATGAAAGGACGGTGTACCTTCAAAGGCTATGGATCAGTGGCCTGCATGGGTCTAGGGGAAAGGTACGGTGTGGGTTGTCCGGGAAAGGAGTGGTACGCATGTACCTTATTTGGTCTGGGGCAGCATGGGTGTCCACGTAAGGGTACGCGTGGACCATACAGTGGGCGGCCGTCCTTTGGTTCTTGGGTGGTCATTGTACGGGCACCCTAGTAAGTGTGTACGGACCAAATTTTGGGGCGGGGTATCCAAATTTGGGGCGCCCGCCTCGATTTGCGTGCCGGACCGCCCCGGGGGCGATTTTTTTTTTTTTGTCCGGGAGGTTCTCCTAGTCGCAGGGGTTCAGACCGTTCGTCAATCGGACGTGCGGTCGTGCATTTATTAAGGTTTAAAGGTCGTCGTTTTTTAACTAAAATGATTGAAATTAGCGTATAGGCTTGATCTGGTGTCCGTTTTGGATGCTGTAAAATCCTATATTAGGGTGAAATCGCGCGCAGATTCCAAATTTGGGCTCAAAATTTGAAGATTCTAAGCAGAAATGACTCAAATAATAAAATCATTGATATTTATACCATAAAAACTCATAATTACATGGACATTTCTTTATTATTGAAGATGGGTACGTTACAGTGTGTCTGTGTGTGTGCGCGATTTTTTTATAAAGATGAAAGTATTTTAAAATAAAGTGTGGGTGTGAGTGAGTGTGTGCGAGAGAGAGAAAGAGAGAGAGAGTGGAAGTGTCTCAAAATATTAGTAAGAGCAACTTCTTATACACACACACTCGCACACGCACAAAGAAAAGGGTTTGACTTGCATGTATTAATTCAAACACACATGTGAGAGAGAAAGAGAGAGAGTGGAAGTGTCTCAAAATATTAGTAAGAGCAACTTCTTATACACACACACTCGCACACGCACCAAGGAAAGGGCTTGACTTACATGTATTAATTCAAACACACATGTGCATACAGTAATAGTTGCAATTTATTTTTTTACACCCATGCGCATGCATAGAGTAGTTACAATTAAAATTTACACTCACGCACATAGTAGTCATGCATCTACCTACTTATATGTATGTATGTATGATTAACATAGATGGAAGAGGTTACTTCCATTTTTTTTTAGCACATGAGGAGTACTCTCTCCTTTGAGGAGAGGGCGAATTTGGCTGCAGAATTTGACCGTCATTTTTTTCATAGTCCAACTTGTTCTGGGACCATGGCTGGTTGAAGCTATTGGATGGAACGATGTTTATCAAATTAAAATATGTTTAGATTTAGACAAATTAGATGAAAATATTACGCTTATGATTATTAAAGAAAGACTAGGCTTGATTGATTGTTATGAAATAGACTCTAATGTCCATGTTTATAGAGATCAAGTACGACAAGCATTTCATGAAATTATTAAATGTATCCCAAAGCATAAGCTCCTTTGAAAATAAATTTGATTGTGTTCTTCTTCAATAACCATTAGTTCTAGATTGCTTTTGGTATTTGAATGGATTTTATTTTTTCATTCTTTTCTTATAATCTTCCTTTTGCTAAATATTAAAAAGGTCATGATTGTTATTAATGTATAGTTTGATTATGTTTTATACAGAGACATGTCATTAAATATCTTAAAGTTGACCTATGACAATAATAAATTGTCAGATACTGTCTTCTTTGAGGAGACGCTACAATTGTACTTTTTTGGATGCCAGCCTAATCCAAAATGGGAAGTTCTTGGATTTGATGAGTGGGATGATATTAATCCTCGGTATATTTATATAGTCTTGGACCCTTATAGGCTAGATGAAAATCTCAAGCTCCTCTTAATTAAAGAGGTATTGGGATTACTAGATGGCTTTTACATTGTGGGTAGTAGATGTAGGAGCTCCGAGGAAAAGCGTTTCATTTTTAGGGAAATATTGAAGTGCATTCCATTAAGGAAGTTGGTAAAGATAATGTTATAAGCTTTGAGATTATTGATGGATCTCTCTCTCTCTCTCTCTCTCTCTCTCTCTCTCTCTCTCTCTCTCTCTCTCTCTTTCTCTATTTGTTTGTCTTTCTTTCTCTCATACACACACACATAACACACAATCATGTAATATGCAAATAGTTACTCTTACCTTTTATTTTGTGAAATGTAGCTAGGACTAGGTTAGAAAAATAGAGAGATCATAAGTTTATTATTATTTTGGTCTCTCCGCATGTTGTGTAGAAGCAATCACAAGGACGATAGCATCAAAGTTTGATTTTGAATCCAATTCTCTCTTCAACTTGAGGCTAGTTTATTGCCCTTTTTGTCTTTATCTATTTATGTGTTCATGGTCAATATGTGATGCATAGATAAAGAAATTTTATTTGTTCACATGTATGTTTGGCTAGACACAGAGCGAGAGTGAGACAGGAGAGAGCACATCAAAACAATCTCTATTTCTCTTTCAATCTCATCCAATATGTTACCACGTCTAAAACAGTTTATATGGTGTGCTTGGCTACCTAAGCTAGAAACATTCCATTTATTAGACTATTTCCTTTGAGATTGTAGAGAAAGTTCTAGAGAGTGTATAATGGGTCTTAGAGAATTCACAAACTATAGTAGCCTTGGAGAAATATTAGTTGAGAAACGTTCTTAAAAAAGTTTTAAAATTTATGGTTTTACCAATACATTAAATATAGAGAGACAGTTATATGTATCTAGGATAGTTATCTAGGAGGAATCTACATGTATATAGGTAAGTTATTAGGGTTAGTTATATGTTGGCAAAGATATAAAGAGATATTTATAGAGCCTTAAGATATTAATTTTGGATTTCAGGAAATGGAGATTCAGAATGATAACAACCACTCTCAAGAGCTATACTGGCTATACGAAGGATTCTTCCAATATGAAGAAGTGACTTTGTCTATTCCACCTCAGTTGATGAATGTTCAAGCTGCCAAACACCTTGCTCGCTCAAGGTCTCCATTTGGACAACCAAACTCTAAACGTCTACAAAATATTACAGACATATGCGAGCGCACTGAGAAAAATCAGGTTGCTTGCAAAGGAGTACTTAGATGCTCTTTGGGATGAGATCCATGGAAGTTGCAGGGGAGATACGTTAAGAGACGAATTGTCTCATCATCTCCATCACGTCCTTGACAGTAATGGTCACATGGAGGCTAACTAACTAGACATGATTTCTTTCATGGAGAATATCCATGTTGAAATCGGGGAACGTCTAGGTGGATGTAATGGGCAATGTAAAGAACAAGTGGATTCTCTAAAATAGCAAGTACGTACTTTAGGCTTGGAGGTATTGAGTCTTAAGGTATCTGTAAATCGACTCAATGCTATTATGAAAAAGATGAGCCGTATGTTAGAAGCCCAGGTAGTTGCCTAGAGATTTTGTGAGAGTAATGATGTTTTTACTCAAGGAACAAATTGTATTGCCACTTTCAGATTTGGCTCTCCATTTTGGCGATATTTATGAATTTTCTATTTTCTCAAATTCAATACTTCTCTCTTCTATTTTGTTCTCTTGACTTTTTTTATTGTGTCTCAACTTCTATTTCCTCTCCTTGTCTCTCTCACTATATATATATATATATATCTATCTATCTCTATCATTGTATATGTTATTACCCTTTATCTCTGTAAGAGATGGCATTAGGAAACCTTTGGACATCTTTTGGGCCCTTTGTTAATGACCTTCATTAGCAATTGACCAATAGGAAGAGAGGAGTGTGCACATTTGGTCTCCTCCAAAAGTAGGGGGCAACTAGGCTTGTCTCCCTCATTACTACATTTGTGGGGTTCAAAAAGTAGGGAGTGGCCTTCATAAATTAGGGAGGTGGAGTGCAAAAAGTAAGAGGGTGGCATAAAGCAAGGGGGTAGCTTCTAAAAAGTAGAGGGCTCCACCAATTTTAGCCCCATCATTCTCGTGGGTCAAAAAAACCCTAAAAATTTGGGTTTTAAAAAAAATCAAAAGTGCATTTTTCCCTCTCAAAATGCAACCCAAACCATATTATATCAAAAAACTTATTTTTTCACCTCAGGTTTCTCTCCCTACACATTATTCTTCTCTCCAACATCATCCTCTTCAGACCAAACCTCAAATCTCCATAGCTCATTCTCTCTCTACTGTGCAACCTTCTCTCTCTCTCTCTCTCTCTCTCTCTCTCTCTCTATATATATATATATATATATATATATATATATATATATATAGATCTTCAACCTATCTCTCTACAAGTGCAACCCTCTCTCTCTCTCTCTCTCTCTCTCTCTCTCTCTCTCTCTCTCTCTCTCTCTCCCTTCCTTCTCTCTACTATGCTCAGATTTGTAGCGTTCTCCATCTCTATCATGCGCGTGTGCACACATTCGAATCTCCTCACACAACCCAAATCTACCTCCCTCTCCCCAACAACATATACTATGCAACCTTTCTTCTCTCCTCCCCCCTAAAACCTTTCTAGCAAAACACACTATGAAGGGTAGTGCATCTTTGTTGAGGAGAAGGCCAAGGGACGAGGTTGGGGCTCTGTTCATGCATAATACCAAGGATGAACATGGTGCTTGGGTTGAAAAACAATTTCAAAAGGGAGATTGGGTTTATTTGCAGCCCTGTGCCATTGGACCGCATCGATTTCGGCATCAAGATGTGGTTGTTGAGAACCATTGGAAGGGGCATCTACTAGGATTCAAGGAAACAAGGCATGATGGATTGGTGGCCCTAGTGCAACGTGTACTCGGCATCAAAAATTTCTTTGAGCCCACATTGTCATAGTCCTCGTTTCCCTTGCAGCTATATGCTTTCACTTAGGTATGTTAGTGTACATGGTATTTGAATTGTTCTTTTCAACTTTATTTGATAGTTTTCTCATTTCTAGATATTTTCCCTTCCAGTATCATTGAGGAGAAGCCCATAAGGAGCCTAATAGGAACATTCTATACCATACATGTGCACATTGGGGATGGTGTATTCTCTGACTAGTGCCCCTTCTGACCTTTCTAGTCTCGAAAGGTTTTCTTCTACACCCACAAATATGTAGTCCCGACACAAGTCAACAGGTTTGGTAAGCTTGAAAAGGTCCCCTCTCCTTCCCTCTCTAGTGTTGAATGGCCAATGCCTGATGTTTAGACTATTGTTGCTCTTAAAGCAAAGATGGCTAATGATATACATTCTTCTTTGAAGTTGGGCATGCCCTGTGCATGTGTTTGCCCACATGTTTCGGGCCGTTACATACTTGCACACGGACACCAACAATGTACATGCGCAAGGTGGTAGGCTATGAAGAGATTGTCAATTTGCTTGGCCAAGGGTGGGACATTATGGAGGGGGAGCACAAAGGAGAGAATTTCAGGTGCAATGTAGTGCATTCCAGTGTCTCCTTTTGATTGTTTTGCGAGCTCATACCACTTTGTCTACTTGTTTCTATTGCGAGCAGTGGATGAGGAAGAAGGGTGCATGGATACCCTTACAAGCTCAAGAGGAGGTTGTAGAGCCTGTATATCTCTCTATAGGCCTACCTAATGTGGGGGTAGAGATTGTCCAAGCAAGTAGGAAAAAATTTACAAAATTCATTAATATGAAAAGCTGAGATACATCATTTTTCGTTTTCCTTTTCTTCGTGAATACAACGGGCCAACTGCATATTCTTCACCATTATGGTGACCCATTTTGCATGGATGGTGCACAAGTTTGTGTCCTCAAATAAGTTAATGAGATATGCTCCAGGACTTCCTACAAGGCCTCTAGGGCAACCGACTGCATCTAGCATTCCATCTTGTATTCCTATAAAATTTCTTTGCACATTCGTGAGAAAGGTGCCCTCCGGATGAGAAGCTCCACGAACTTTTTGTAGTGTCATATCTCTTGGAAAGCCCTATACCCTAATCATCTCTTGCGATGAGTGGGGCCACGAGGAAGACGATCGACGAGACATAGTTGTAGGGGGCAAGGCCTGTAATACGTCGACTTCCTTCTATTTCTTTTTGGGGCCAGTGCTTGTTCCTCTTGCTCCCCTTGCTACTCTTGCTCTTGCTCTTGCTCTTTCTCTTGCTTCTGCTCCTGCTCCTGCTCCTGCTCCTGCTCCCCTTGCTGCTCTTAATGTTGCATGTTAATGCGTGGCAAGGTATTTCCCCCTATGGCTCGGTGGTTGGGAATCTCCATGTGTGCCCATGTAGGCTTCCCGCCAACAGTCGGTGTCGGTTTTTGTTGCGCTACTATCTTCCGTGCTGTAATCCACCAACTTTACCTGTTTTCTTAGCCAGGATGAGCTGGCTTGCTCTGTCAATTTTTTCTTGAGTGTGCGGTTGTAACACTCCAAGTTCTTGTTTGCATTGTCCCTCAATCAAGTGTGGCATTCTTCGCTCATCTTCTTCAGTGTTTGCTTTGTTCGCGCTATGGTGAGGAGAGCTAAGGGTAAGGACAAGGGCAAGAATGAGAAAAAATAGAGGTCGACCTTTCTTTATACAAGAAAATGCCATCATTGCAATAACCCTTTTAAAAAACCCTAATTTTAAGAGGTCACTCACGCGTGCAAACACATCGTATGCATGCTAAATGCATGGGGCATCATTCGAGTAATTCACTGGAGACATTTGATAAAATCAAGGAAATATTTTATTGGTCCAGAAGGGTGCAAAATTAGCCTTTTCGGCCAAATTGCACAGTGAATTTTCCACACTTATCCCAAAGCATCAAAACACACAAATATGTGGAATACCAAGCATGTCATATTTCAAAAATCAACATCTTGAGACTTCTTTAAGTATTACAAAGCAACGTAAATCTTTGGGATACAATTCAAGTCATCAAAAAAACTATATTTGAAGATATTACAAAGATTCCTCGCTGCCAATCAAACCTAGCAAGGGAAGTATATCAATCTAACAAAATTGGTAATGATGCATGACTTCACGGTCCTTGAAACCAAGGGGTACTCCAAAAACCGCAACAAAATTTGTACCATAGACTGCCAATGTTCTGCAATGTTCTTAGCAAACTGCAACGCCCTCATGCGATCACAGCTTGTGATAGAAGGGGTCATTACATGGCCTCCCACTCGTCGGCATGGAAAATTGAGCCTTGCAGATGCTACATGGCAAAAAAAATGTCGATCTGGGTGGCAAGGTTCAAATCCCCAACTTCTAGCTACTGGGCCAAGAGAACATCCTCATTAAGTTGCATGGGGACCTCGATAGAAAATAAGTACCATCATGTGAGTTCGGAAGTAGTGATTGTGCCCATGAGGAGTTAGTGTTTGTGTGCTCTCAAAGTGCTTGTGAAAAATGGACAAAAAGAGAGAGGGTGCTCATTAATAGTGGCCAACGTAATCATTACATGCACCAAAAAAATGGGTTTTTAAACACAAAAGATAACATGGTTGCATATTAGGCAAAAAATAACCATTTACATTCTCAATTATAACATCTGATTACATTCAATAGTAGATAGTATCCCCATAAATTAGCTACACATCAACCCTAGGCCTTATTCAAGTCTATAGGAACCCATACTTTACCAACTCCCCTACGTGTAACCCTCCATGCCGTATGACACGCAGGTCCTATCCTTGCCCTCAACCTTGCTGTTTTCTAACCCTTACTTTTCATTTTGGCAATTTCGGTGAATTTGGACATTCAAGCCCTCTCCCTTGAAAGGTTTCTCCCAAAGGTATAACGGAAGAACCAATCAAACATTTCTTTGAGATATTTTGATCGAGTCCTTCCACCTCTATGTCTTGTTAACTAGAAATAGACTCCCCTTGCACGATAATGGCTTTTCTCCATTCCTTGGGTGCTCCACATGTCAAGCGAGTCGTAGGGGTTCATGAAATATGCACCATAAGCGTACAAGATGTGTTGCAAATAGCAAACAAAACAACCATTCAGGAAAAGTGCATTAGAAGAAGAAATTCATTTTGGAAACCTTTAAAAGCATTATGTTACCATATGTAATGCATAATATTCAATTCACCCCTGGATGTGCAGACCACGACTTCAATGAAGCTTTTCAACTCTACTTGAAATTGTTTGTGATTTTTGTCTATTGTGCTGCTTTAACTCATCAACCGCACTACCTTATTGAAATTTGCCACACTTGCTCACACAAAACAACAATGTTTGCATCCAAGCAATCCGAAGTAGTACAAGCACAAAGGCCTTTCCATAGCTCCCATCTCTTCGTAGGAACATTTTCACCTTCCTCGACATGTTGCCTGTCTGCATTTCTCTAAACCTTGTCTTTCTTATTCAAGGCTTCTGGAGAAATCTTCTCACCTTGCCTCCACTCATTGAAACCTTTTAAGCAACCATATGTGAAACTCCATAGGTATTTTGGTTAACTCTTATCTCCACATTGCCCCCATGGCAACCAATGTCATTTAATATCTTCTCCACTCTAGCAATTGCCTCATCCTATCGAGTTTTACTGGGCATAGTGAATGCATAGTCCATGTGACACTTTAAGAGGCGGTCAAAGATACGCATGAAAGAATGCAAAGTACAAAAGTGAACATTCCTAAGAGGGAAAGAAATTATGGGGCTCCAACTATTATCCCTCAAGTCCCTATTTGGAGGGACCAACATAGGTGATGAAAGGACACCATCGTCCCACTCTTCCTCAGAATTTCTTATTTCCTCGCATTCCTCTTCACCATTGGTGATGCATCCCCTTGCATTTCTTTTTGGTTTTTTGTTTCAATCCATGCATGCACCAAGGGTAAGGGTGAGCTGTATTTGCACCTAGAGTGCAACCCAACATACACTTTACTGTCTTCAGATCCCCGCCAAGATGCCAATCAACATCAAAGCTCCCTAAACCATCAACATCCAACTTCTCACCCCCTATTTGTGACTTTATCACATCACTAACCCAAGGCAACTTCTCAAAAACTCAAATTTAGGAATTTTGGAAAATATGCACAATTTTGGGACAATTCTTTGTTAGATCCAATACAATGTTTATTGTGCGATATGCAGGATTTATTATTGGATGTTCTCAACAAGCATTCTTTGTTAGATCTAATACAATGTTTACTGTACGATATGCAAGATTTATTATTGGATGTTCTCAATAAACATTTGAATAAAGCGATATGATTTATATACTATTGTACATTTGTAACAAGTGTATATGATGTTGGTGGTGAAGGAGTATCTTGTTACCATTGGATTTTAGATATCCAATGCAGATTTTTTACTTGATGTGAAAAAGATAGATAGAGGGATCATGCTATTAGTCATGATATTAGTCAATTATGTGGAGGATGACTTATCACTAATGATAGTGATATTGACATACATGATGCCAGGATCCTTTGGAAGTAGAAATTTGAGATAAAGAATTTGGATGATCTATGGTATTTCTTGGGCATAGAGGTGGTGAGATCACCTCATGGAATTTTGTTACTACAAAGGTAGTATGGCTTGGACATGTTGTCCAAGTATGGTATGACAAGCTGTAAGCTTATTTCAGTGTCATTGGAGCACAACACAAAGATTTCCAGGGATACAAGTGCTCATTTACAAGAAACCACTATGTACAGGCACATAATAGATAACTTAATCTACATGACTATTACTAGGCTTAATCTATATGTACACGCACATAATAGATAGCTTAATCTACATGACTATTACTAGGCCAAACTTGAGCTATGTTGTTAGAATTGTGAGATAGTTTATGCAGGTCCCTAGGAAGCCACACTTGTATGTAGCTAAAGAGATTCTTAGGTACATAAATTCTACAATTGATTATTGACTTTTCTATGAGGTTGGTACAAAGATGTAGCTACATGGGTACATAGATGCTGATTGGGCTGGTAGTGTCGCACACAAGAGGTCTACTAGTGGCTTTATGTTTTTGTTTGGGAGTGTTGCTCAGTGAGTTGGAATAGTAAGAAATAGCCAAAAATTACTTTTTTGAGTAGTACAAAGGTAGAGTACAGGAGTGATGCTATGGTAGGTTGTGAGATAGCTTAGTTTTAGAAGCTACTTGGTGATATGGGTGAGCAATTATCATTTATTGTGACAACATTAGTAGCATATAATTAGCAAGTAACCCTATAAACCATGTTAGAATGAAGCATATTGAGGTCCACTATCACTTTACAAGAGAGAAGATTCTATAAGGTGATGTAGATCTGATATATGTCCACTATCACTTTACAAGAGAGAAGATTCTATAAGGTGATGTAGATCTGATATATGTCAATACAAAGGATCAAGATGACATCCTCACAAAGGCATTGGGCACATAGAAGCTCTACAAGTTTAGGAGCTTACTTGGAGTGTAGTGTGTGGAGTTGAGCTCAAGGAGGAATGTTGAGATATCGAGCTCATCTAATGCTGGACATTGATGACGTACCTGGGTGATAGCTTTTGCACTTATGCCACTAGCATGGTTGGTGATATTATGGTTGATATGCTACCAGTGGATGATAGGCTGTGTGACACCCACTTTGGAGTTCTAGAGTCATGGCATAGTTATAGCACTAGCTCATAAAGTCAATTTCACACTATGGACCAAGCATTGTGTTTTATTGTAGAAGAGTACTTTCCCTTATAGTATGTACTCTTATCTTTTAGTTATATGGTTTTAGAGAAGAGAAGAAGATAGAAGAAAATTCATCCGTCCATCTCTCTTGTGTCTTGCTCTCTCTTGTGTGTGTGTGTGTGTGTGTGTGTGTGTGTGTGCGCGCGCTTGTAAGGAACTCAAGCTTTCCCTCTCCCCCACATTCTTTCTCTTTATACTCAAGAGTAGAGATCCTTATCATGCACATCAAGTGTGGTCAAGTGGGCCCTTGAAATTTTAAACCACCTTTTACGTGAGCACTCCATTTGTGTGTGTGTGTCTATTGCGTGTGGTCTTTGTGGGGCAAAGCATAATTTGACACAATTACATATGACTTCTTTGAGAGCCTCCCATTGCTTCTCAAGTGGTGTTTGGTCTTTGTGGCAAAGCATGCTTTGACACAATTACATATGACTTCTTTGAGAGCCTCCCACTACTTCTCAAGTGGTGCATGTGTGCCCAATGTGTGTAGTTCTTTCCATATCGCATCTACAACCATTAATGCATACATCAGTGCATATTTAAAGCTCATATGAAGGGGTCTCTTTCCCATTTGAGAGTTGTTCTCTACATGTTCGTTTGGTATGATTCTGAATTCCATGCCCCAATAGTGAAACGTTGTACATAATGCATGCTATCTTTATATAGGAGAAGATAATAAACCACACTAGCACCATTATGCATTCTGGATGTGTAGCAATTAGTGTCTTTCCGTTGAGGCATATTGTTCTCGATGTACATTCGTGTGCTATTGCGTGTGCGGATAAGCTCCTTTCCATAATAGTCCAACTCCTTAGTGTCCATTGAAGCGGGGTCATGAGCATGTGAGTCCGGTGTGTACCCAGGAACATGACATGTCACGTAGGCTGTAACGCATGTGACCGACGGTAGCAGACCCCTATCTGTCCATAAAGTGTACCAGGAGGTACTTGTTAAATGACAGATAGGGATGAGGAGATAGCTACCTGGGAACGCCGTAGTGCAATTTCTAAAAGGTTTCCCTAGTTTGTTTTCGAGGACGAAAACTCTTCTTAGGGGGGGTAATGTCACGTAGGCTGTAACGCCTATGACCGACGGCGGCGGCAGACCGGATGGCCATGTCCGGGGTTCAATGGGAGAGGACGCCCGTGCGTAGTCATGGGCGCCCAGGCTAGTGTGGACAGCAGGCCACACACTATATAGCCTGGGGGATGAGGGGCAATCCTCATTCTTCCTCTATGGCTGGGTGGTGAGCCAGAGGCCATCCCCTCTTGTGGTAACGCCCGTAGTGGTGTTACAGTGATCTAACATTGGTATTAGAGCGGTGAGATGATTCGCTTTGTTTTGCTTCTCGTGCAGGAATTTTCTCCGAAATCATAAGAGCTAAGTCTTTTGATTTCATTTTTTTTAACACATATTCTTTATCTTGTTTTTTGTGTGTGAGAAGCAAGAAGAAGGAGATAAGAGTGTGTGGAGTATTATCTATCTTTCTTGGATTCAATTTCTTGCATTAAATAATGTCATGTTAGCAAGATATGTATTGCTTGAGGCAAAGAAGTTGGTGTGTATGCACCAAATACTTGGTCTTTTGGACCAAGGAGTAGATAGTTTGTGTGTGTGTGCGACAGTCACACATGGAAGCCCTTTGGAAAGAAGACAATGTAGGGCATGGATTAATGTGTGTGAATGAGTGAGTGAGTGTGTGTGTGGAGCATACACACAACTCCTCTTCTGAGAAGAAGGCGTTGTGTGCGTCTGTATGGTGGCGCAGCCCACCAATTTGCACCAAAGGCCATAATTACCTTAGCAGCATTTTTGGGCAGCGTGGAGGCTAGACCCATGACGAGCAGGTCAGTGCATAAATCGTACACACAAAGGCTAATCGGTCTCTCCCTTGGCCTCTTTGCCATAGTGATGCAGAGAGGGGAAGCTGCTGGAGATGCAGACAATCCATGGTCAAATAGCACAAGAAGAAGAGGGGAAGCTATGCCCAGCACAAGTGTGCAACTGTGTGGGGTGGTGTGTTTATAGCAGAGCATGGTAGACGAGCTTGGATAGCATTGCCCTTAATGATTGTGGGCTGCAAAGCCTGTAGGGCAGTTGTGGTCTGCAAGAAGAACCCATTTCTCTCTCTCTCTCTCTCTCTCTCTCTCTCTCTCTCTCTCTCTCTCTCTCTCTCTCTCTCTCTCTCTCTCTCTCTCTGTTTTCTCAGCAAGGGCTGCGTGCAATAAACGTAGACACACCAGCTGGTTTAGAAGAGAGAGCATTTGCCTAGGGCACCGTGGGTGCAGGCAAGCGAAAGTAGCGGAGAAGGGGCAATAGGCATAGAGCTGCATAGACATTAGCCATAACATGGCAAACACTAGGGCTTGAGAGGCAACCTCCACTTGGGAGCTAGTGAAAGCAAGCAAGCAGCTCACATGGCGGGCACGTAGGTATCGTGTTAAGTAGAGAATGGGCAAAGGGCACTCAGCCTGCGTAGTTGTCACGCTGAAATGAGCGTGGTATGGCTTGCCTTAAAGCTATGCATCACTGCCAACAGATGCACAACAGCAAGAGCGAAGGTTTGTGGCTATAGGCTGTTTGGAGCAGCGCCCTAGATGAGTTGAAGGACCCCCAAGCTATGGCCATGGAAGAGACTAGTAGAGCGGAGAGCCGTGCAACAGTAGACCGCAGTAGTAGCAGGACGGGAGCAATAGGAACACCAAGCAGCTCGTGAGCAAAGGCAGTCGAGCAGGTCAACACATGTGCGGACATATTCGGGGTTGCAAGAAATGAAGGTCGTGTCCCACCTGCGCCGGGCTGATGTAGATAAGGAGAGCTAACGCAGCTTGCCACCGTGTGGTCGTAGAAGACCCTCAAGGAGATAAAGCTGGTGTGGTGCAACAAGAACATAGGGCCCACGAACCTTGTTTTTTTTTAAAAAAATATTTTCTCTTAATTTTTTTTTAAAAAAATTACAAATCTTTTGTGAGGAGTTCCCATGGGTCAGATATAAAGAGTGGAAGATCATGTGCTGCAAGCTGCTGTGCCTAAGTCCGATCACAATGTGCCATAGAGCACTTTTAACAGCGTGGGTGTAGCCCATTTTTGCAACGACTATTCTTGGTGCCTGATTTTTCTTCTCTCATGTTGGTTTAGCTCTTTTAAGGGCAGTTCACGTAGTAGAGATGTGCCATTGCGCACATAAACTATGGGATGGGTAATGCATGGCTATGATGTGACACGAGACGTGGGTGTGATATGACCAAAAAGGTGCTATGCTTTCTTAGTCTTCAATTTGCGATATGTGTGCGTAGTCGAGCATTGATGCTCATGCAATGTCGTAGCACACTTGGTTCGCTTCCATTGGATAGCCCACACCTATTCGATGTTCCATCCACAATGTGTTTCGTCTATGATGGAGATAGGCCAAGCTGAACCATGCAAACCCATGCACCATGTCGCATGCGTCTCAGTGGTGCCGTAGAGCACCCCCATTTGATGGCGGTGCCATAGTGCCCTTCCGTTTACAAATTAGTTTGTGCCATAACACATTCAGCTGTGCAACTATGTCGTAGAGCATATTTACCTATCTGCTTGTATTTGTGTCGTAGCGCACTGGTGGCCATGCCGCCATAGCGTATGCGTACGTAGGGGTCAAGGGAATATACACAATCTTATTTGAATGCAAACAGTTCAAATCTGTATGGCACCATAGATGGCCGTAGAGTCACAGTTTTTATTGATGATGGAGCGAGCCACAACTTCTTGAACTACTCGTTAGTCAAGAAGTTGGGGTTGACTGAGACCCGAAGTGATCATGAATATACTGTTGGCCTAGCCAACGGACATGACAAAACGGTATGGAATACCGTAGTATTGGGGGTCCCATTATCTATGCAGGACTACGAGGCTCCGCTTGACTTTCAGTTCATGCACTTAGCCAGAGCAGACGTATATCTAGGTAGGGAGTGGCTGTATGGCTTCTGCCCTAGTCTAGCTCGGAATTACTTACATAATATGCTATGTTTTGAGCATGGAGGTAGAGTCTTACCCTGCAGGGCGACCGTACTGTCCCCGCCACACCACTTATTTCCTCCATGGAGCTGTGCACAGCGGTCCGTAGAGACCAGATAGCAGAGGTATATGCTTGTTACCCTCTTTTGAATTCTATTTCTGTAGATGAAACAATAATTGATGTTTGCGTAGACAAACAAGGAAAACAAAGTAGCCTTGGACGAGACCCACTGTTTAAAAACCCTGTTTGGCATGCATGTGATTCAAACAAGAAAAAATCCAAGGTGAAAGAGACATTAAAGAAAAAGTACGTAGATACTTTAACGAATTTATTAGAGGAATTTCAGGATGTTTTTCCTGATGATCTACCAGATAGTTTACCACCATCTAGAGAAGTAGACCATGGCATCGAAGTTATGCCAGGAACCTATAAGCAAACCTGCTTATAGATTAAGCCACTCCGAGGCACAGGAGGTGGAAAAACAATTGATGGAATATTTGAACAAAGGCTTTATTCGGCCTAGTTCAAGTCCGTGGGCATCGCCTATTCTTCTGGTAAAAAAGGAAGACGGATCTATGCAGATGTGCATAGACTATAGGGCTCTTAATTAGATAACGATTAAGAACAAGTATCCAATGCCACGCATGGATGAGTTGTTTGATCAACTCTATGGATCGAGATACTTTACAAAAATAGACCTAAGATCAAGATATCATCAGGTTAAATTAAACAAGAAGATGTTGCGAAGACAACATTTAGGAACCGTTTCGGGCATTTTGAGTTTTTGGTTAGCCATTTGGACTAACCAATGCTCCAGCAACGTTTATGACGCTGATGGACAATATTTTACGTCCATATCTGGAAAAATTTGTAGTAGTTTTCCTAGATGATATTCTTGTGTACAGTAAGACACAGAAAGAGCATATAGAGCATTTGCGTCTAGTGTTCGAGTTGTTGCGAGAGCACAAACTATTTGCAAAGAAGAGCAAATGTGAATGTTTTGAAACAGAAATTCACTACCTTGGCCATATTATATCCGCCGATGGTACGCAGATGGAGCCAGAAAAAGTAGAGGCTATTCTTAAATGGCCAGTGCCGAAGAATCTCGAGGAACTGCAGATTTTTCTTGGCATGTCGGGGTTCTACCGACAGTATGTGAAGGACTACGCGAAGATCGCAATCCCGTTGACTGACCAGTTTTACGGTCAAAAACTAAAAACATTAGTTGGGGGAAGCCCAATAGAAGAGCTTTGATAAGCTCAAGGTAACCGTAGCAGCTGCACCTATTTTGACTATTGTCGATCCAAATGAGCCATTTGTTTTGGAAACAGACGCTAGTAATGAGGCCATTGGGGCCGTACTTATGCAAAGGGGACGCCCAATTGCATTTGAGAGTAAAAAGTGAACAGCGTAACTACTCGGCTTACGAGCGAGAGTTACTAGCGATAGTTCATGCACTGAAAAAGTGGAGACACTATTTATATGGTGCTACTTTTGAGGTCCGGACGGACCATGAAAGTCTGAAATGGCTTTCAAGTCAAAATGAACTGAAGAGTAGAAAAGCTCGGTGGGCAGAGATCCTACAGGAGTTTGACCTTCAGATACATTACCAGAAAGGTAAGTATAACGTGGTGGCAGACGCACTTAGTCGCATGCCACAAATTAATGAACTTAGTTTCACAGTCTTCAAGAATGATTTCTTGGAGTCACTATGTGGATTATGTGAGCACGATCCATCTTTTACAGAGGTCTGGCGCGCTGTATGCATATGCACTTCTTCATAGACATGACCACCTCCCTCGTTGGCACGTATTGCTAGTCCGGAGAGACTGGCCGAAGGTGCAATGGGAAGGGAAGCGAGAGTTAGTCCGGAGAGACTAGCCGTGTCTTCTGGGTATAGTTTGGAGCCGGAGAAATTTGACATAGGCCCTTCATCACCTTTGACTACCACGGCTTCAAAGGGGAGGGATAAACTTCGTCGGGGGGAGAAATATGCTAATTACTCCATTGACGACGACGGGTACTTACTCTACAAGGGTAGAGTATGTGTACCAACTATTGGTGACTTTCGGGCCCAAATTCTTAAAGAAAGTCATGATAGTCCAAGTGCAGGTCATCCTGGGATTCAGAAGACCTATGCACTAGTAAAAAGATAGTTTTATTGGCCTAGTTTGTTTAAGGACGTCCAGACTTATGTGCTGAAATGCAATAAGTGCCACGTCAATAAACATAAACGTCTTAAGGTTAGAGGACTACTCCATCCGTTGGAGATTCCTCAAGGGAAATGGGAAAGCATTTCCATGGATTTCATTACCAGTTTACCCAAGACGAGTCGAGTGAATGACTCGGTGTGGGTGGTAGTGGATAGGTTAACTAAAATGGCAAAGTTTATCGCCACGAAGAAAACTGTTAAAATGCCAGAGTTGGCAAAACTCTTTATTGAACATCTCTACAAGCTATAGGCTTGCCCGCAGATATAGTGTCGGATAGAGATAGAAAGTTCAACAGTAATTTTTGGAGGGAAGTCTTCAAAAAGTTGGATACTACTCTGAGTATGAGTACGGCATATCATCCGGAGTCTGATGGTCAAACTGAAAGAGTTAACCAAATTCTAGAGGATATGTTGCGTTCTTATGTTAGTAAGAAGCAATCTAATTGGGAAGAGTACTTGCCCTTATTGGAGTTTGCCTATAACAGCTCCAAACACTTAGCGAGACTGGATTTACACCATTCATGTTAATGTATGGATTCCAACCAAGATCTCCGATGGTTGTAGGCCTAGAAAAGGAGAAGATTCAATCTGTCAAGGATTTCCTTAAAGATATGAATGATATGCTCAAAGCCGCACGTGAGAGCATTCATAGCGCTCAGGATCGTGCTAAAACTTATGCGGATAAAGGACGTAGAAAGGTGACCTTTGCAGAAGGTGACTTTGTATTCCTCAAGGTTCCTGCGCAGTCAGAAACCATGAGAACTGGAAAGTGTGATAAACTTTCTCCGAGATATTGTGGTCCTTTTAAAATCCTTTTAAGAAGATTTGGGATGTAGCATATAAACTTGAGTTACCAGAGAGTTCTCAAGTCCATCCTGTCTTCCATGTCAGTAAACTGAAGAAATCAGTTCACGGGTTAGAGAACGCAGTTTCTCCAGAGATTTTGGTGGACTTGATAGAGCCACCAAAGATACCACATGAACTTGAAAAGATTCTAGAGTATCATGAAAGACAAACCCGACATAAAGTGTACCAGGAGGTACTTGTTAAATGGACAGATAGGGATGAGGAGGTAGCTACCTGGGAACACCGTAGTGCAATTTCCAAAAGGTTTCCCCAGTTTGTTTTCGAGGAGACGAAAACTCTTCTTAAGGGGGGGTAATGTCACGTAGGCTGTAACGCCTGTGTGACCATGTCCGGGGTTCAGTGGGAGAGGACGCCCGTGCGTAGTCATGGGCGGCCAGGCTAGTGTGGACGGCAGGCCACACACTATATAGCCTGGGGAATGAGGGGCAATCCTCATTCTTCCTCTATGGCTGGGTGGTGAGTCAGAGGCCGTCCCCTCCTGTGGTAATGCCCGTAGTGGTGTTATAGTGATCTAACATGACATGAGATTCTTCTAGGTGTTAAGTTGGCCTGTGGTGGTCATGCGCACATTCATGTCTCCCAACTTCCCCCTTTACATTTGAAATGCACAATATCTTCTTCCAAGGTGGTGTATGTGTGGTCCCGATTGACATATATGTAGAAACTTGAGTCTTGATGTGGGATATAACATCCCACCACAAAAGTGACACCCCATTAGAGATGGTAATTTGCACCCATAAAAATTGTTTTTGCATGTCCTCTTTAATGATGGCTACATCTGACCCTCGATTGCATTTGATCATACATACTACACTGCCATTCCCTCTTCTTTGGCTTTGCATTATGTGGAATCATCAAGGAGTATGCATTATATTTCTCCATACCATTGATGTGTTGTGCTTCATGTTCCCAAGTCTTGGCGAGGAGTATGATGTCTGCATCATTTTAGTGAGCTCCTCTATTTCGATCCCTGCATTTCATGGGTAGGCATCACAATTTCAAAAGCATATGCATGACATGAATTGGTCCCATAAGCCATGTATTCCTATGCGGGGGGTGTCGAATTCTCATGAGAGGGTTTCTTGGTGCTATCTTCCAATGCCATCATGCATAGGGGCTACTAGTCTCATTAGAGAGAAAGAATCTCACCAGTTGGACAACTAACACCCATGCATGGCATGGGTGCTAGTCAATGACTGCACACATGGTGGGGGTGCCCTATGTCCAACTCGTAAGAGTTTTTACTTTCCCATTGGACATAGAATGCCCATGAAATGTGTAGGTGCTCCTTGAGTAGTGCCTATTCAAGGCTGCCTATTCAAGGCATGGGCGCTCTATGTTGTATAAAATTGCTTACCAATTGCATATATAAGTGTCCACGCTATGCATAGATGTCCTTTGGGTAGTGCCTATGCATGGCATGGGCACTTTATATCCAATTGGTGAGCATTTTTTATTTTTGATTGAACCTATAGCACCCATGTCATGCATAGAAGCTCTTTAGTAGTGCACATGCCACACATGGGTGCTTTATGTCTATTTGGCAAGCGTTTTCTCTCTGATTGAACATAGAGTGTCCTTACTATGCTTGGATCTATGTCATATTTTCTTGTTTCCAATAACTAAACCAACGAGCCATTCTAGTAGTGCAACACCATTTTGTTTTTTAAAAAAAAATTGACCAATGCTATTATTTAGAGCCGATTGGACATAGAGTGTCCACACCATGCATAAACGCTCTTCAAGTAGCACCCATGCAAGGTGTGGGCACTTCACGTCCACTCCGTGCAAGCAACCATTTTTGCTCATCCCATGCAAGGTGTGGGCACTTCACGTCCACTCCGTGCAAGCAACCATTTTTGCTCATCCCATTGATTAGATATATAGTACCCATGCCACACATGGGTGTTAGATGTAGAGCACCCATGCATGACATGGGAACTCTATGTCCAATTGACAAGCCCATGCCATGCATAGATGCTCTTTGAGTAGTAGCACCCACGTCATGCATGGTGTTCATTGACTAGTTCCCATACATGTTATGGGAAATTTACGTCCATTTGATGAGCAAAAATTCTCATAAATTGGACATAGAAACACCATTCCATCCAATCAATAGCAAAAATGCTCGTTGATTGGACGAAGGGCATTTTTGTCATGCTGCATAGGGTGCTCATTGACTAGCTACCCATGCATGGCATCGATGCTCTATGTCCAATGGATGTTCATTTTTGCTTACAAATTAGACATAAAGAGCCCATGGCATGTGTAAGATTCCTCCCCAGCCTCTCAAGATGCCCGGCATATTCCCCTATAATCAAATCCCTCTTCATAAATATAAAAGATCTTGTTTCTACCTGTTCTAGCCTAGAGAGAGAAAATGTTCTAGAGAGAGGTTATTCAGATTTTGAATATTTTTGGATGGAAAAATCTCTTCTTATTAAAATAAGTTCCCCCAAAATAGAAGTTCAAAAAGATTTTCAGAAGGTGCATTAGAAATCAAGTATAATCTGTTCAAGAGGCCTTACCCTAGGGGTCCAAATTTTTGAAAATTTTTAAATTAAGGTTTTGAGGGGCCAATTAGATTCATCCAAATGTGTGGAGAAGATAAATAGAAGAAATAAAGAAAATCCCCCCAAAAATGAGTAAATACTCACATAAGATGAAGAGTGGACTAAGGACCAAAGGAATTACTAAAAAAATGGATTTTCGATACCTCACAATAGGGATTTCCCCCTCATGAATGAGGCACCTACTTCACATGTGTGGTGGAGTTTTAAAACATCAAAAATTGAAATATTTAATCTCTCCTCTCTCCTAATTCAAGTCTAGTTCCAAAAAGTAAGCTAAAGTGACCTAAAAATGGTAAAAAATTGACCAAACTGATCTGGAAAATTCTAGAATCAGTTTGCTTGGCTAGGAGCTCACTTTTTCCTACAAATACAAGCCTCCCCCTTTTTTGAAGCTTAATAGTGTTTTATGCACTGTTACTCTACTCCTCCCAAGAGCCAAGAACTGTGAATTTCTTAATAATTCACTAGTTTTTGACCATTCCCTCTTCTAAAGAATTGGTGGCCACTCTTGTTGCAAACAAGAGTAGAAGCCTCAAACCATCAAGCCAAAGGAAAGCTCCCAAAATTCATTTAAGTTAGAAATCTTGTATTTTTCTTTATTCTTTTAATGGTTTTCTAAATTGTTTGTTATCTTAAAATGATAAACAGATGCTATGCCTTCTTGGAAAGGCTTTCCCCCTCTCTCATTCTTAAAATCAGTCTTTCTTTATCCTAGTTAAGTGATCTAATTGTTGGAATTAAACTTTTCATATTATTTCTCTCTTAAAAGTGAAAATTGATTAGTTTAGAATGCTTTAAACCAATTGGGGATAATTCCTAAGTAGATTAAGGTTAAAAAATTAAAAAATGGTCAGCCATACAAAGGAGGCTATGGTAAAATTTTCTAAAAATTGTGAAATAAATTTTATCTTTTATTAATCAAAAAGAGTAATCCCCATCGTTTGTGTATTCTAAAAGTGTCATTTTCATTCATGCATAGAATGATGCATATTGATTTTTATTATTATAAAAGAGTGATTTTTAATAGAATTAAATTTTATGCATAGAAAGATGCATATTGATTATTATTTTTTAATTATAAAAGAGTGATTTTAAATAGAATTAAATTCTATGCATAGAAAGATGCATATTGATTATTTTTATTATTATAAAAGAGTTATTTTTAATAGAATTAAATTCTATGCATAGAAAGATGCATATTGATTATTTTTTATTATAAAGGAGTGATTTTTAATAGAATTAAATTCTATGCATAGAAAGATGCATATTGATTATTTTTATTATTATTAAAGAATGATTTTCAATAGAATTAAATTCTATGTATAGAAAGATGCATATTGATTATTTTTTTTATTACAAAAGTGTTAATTTCATCAAAATGGATTTTTATGCATAGATAGATGCATAAATAAATAGTTTTTTTTATTATAAAAGTGTAACTTTCATCAAAATGGATTTTATGCATAAATAGATGCATAAAAGAATATTTTTTATTATAAAAGTGTTATTTTCATCAAAATGGATTTTATGCATAAATAGATGCATAAAAGAATATATTTTTTTATAAAAGTGTTATTTTCATCAAAATGGATTTAATGCATAAATAGATGGATAAAAGAATATTTTTTTAATTATAAAAGTGTTACTTTCATCAAAATGATTTTTATGCATAGATAGATGCATAAAAGAATATTTTTTTATTATAAAAGTGTTACTTTCATCAAAATGGATTTTTATGCATAGATAGATGCATAAAAGAATATTTTATTTATAAACGTGTTACTTTCATTAAAATGGATTTTTATACATAAATAGATGTATAAAAGATTTTTTTTAAATAAAAGTGTTACTTTCACTAATATTGATTTTTATGCATAAAATGATGCATAAAGGAATTTTTTTTAATTACAAAAGTGTTTCTTTCACCAATATTGATTTTTATGCATAAAATAATGCATAAAAGAATTTTTTTTAAAATCAAAATAAGAGTTCACTTTAATCCTATGTTTAAATCCCATGAATATTGGAAAAATGAATAAGTAAATGCTCAGTGAAGAAAAATTATACTGTTTTATATTCTCTAGGATGGTAATGAGAAAATTCAAAAAAGCTATCGAAGTTGGAATTTCAATAAATGACTAATTTATTCCTCATAGGAATTCATGTTTAGTTTTGAATTCAGTAAAGTAATAATTGAAATATTACCTTCAAGAAAGATAGTTTAGGAAGAACGTTTCAAGATTCAAACCTTGAATCAGACTATGACTAAGACGTAACTCCTTCGTCAGTTTCAAGAAATGACGATGTGACCAGTTCAGTAATCTACACTCAAATCACCCACCGAATTTGAAACTAAGTTGAGACCTTTGATTTTGATCTGAGGATGAAGAAATCAAAATTCAAGGAATTCTTCTTGGGAATCCAGACCTGTGATCTAGAAGTCTTGGGATACGGAACTAAGATATACTCATTGTATTCAAAAGAAAATCAAAATTGAAAACTTGCATAGAAACCCTGTTTTCTTAAAGGACTGTCTTACGCGCCAGAATGCTGGGGGGAGCATTTGGTATATGTGTGTTCTAAGGGAAGTTCGATTGCAATAGCTGGCAGGGAGTGTTGAAAGGACGGCTCACGCGACAAAGCCTGCCCAGGTCTTGACGAGCCTTGGTATGGTTAAAATGGTGCGCTTCTGGTACGATGGATGAGGGCCGTCGAAGCGGTCCCTGAGTGAAGTGCTAGGACACCTAAGGAGGATCCTGGAGGGTTCTGACCATATTATTTAGATGAAGGTTAGTTCAGTCTTGACCTCGATAGAAAAATTTGTTAAGAAATTCAAAATGGTAGAATCGTCCCCGCTTTTTGGGCATGGAAAATTTTCCCGGTTTCGGTTTTCAGAATGACCACCAGCTTAGTCTCATGCCCGGACATTCAAGGGCGAGGCCCCGAGTGGGAAACCCTGCCCCGCGCAAGAGGAAACTACTTTCGCTGCTGCTACCATTTAAGAATCCGCCCGGTGCGCAAAGGGGGCAGTGGGATCTCACAGTTGGTATCAGAGCGCTGTTGTAAATTTACGTAACAGCAGTAGAAATTGCTTAAAAATTTTAAAGTAAATCTGGAAAAATAATGTTTTCACTTGATATTATATTGAAAAATTTTCAAAAATTGAAAACTCATAAATTGAATTGGAATTTATAGATGGATACCCTGAATCTTTCTGGCATTCTTGAACTCTCCGAGAGTCAGGATATGATAGCCTTTGCATTCGAGCACCTCATTAACTCTGCTCTATGACCCGAGTAAGCAGAGTGAGACTCGCATGTCATTTTGAAAGTCTTTACTTTCCTGATCATCTTGAGCGACGTCAATATATGTGGTTTTATGGAGGATGATGTATTAATGTCAGTACTACCAGTCTCAGCGTTAGAGGCTCAGGCAGAATATTTCCTTAGCCATGATTCTGATAAGGCTAGGGCTTGTTCAACATGTGCAACTCTTTGATCATTCACCCAGGAACTTCAGAGATAATATTACAACACCTCTTTCTGTAATGAATTGTGTGTACCATGGTATGTCTCCTTCACAGTTTCGCTTCTTTATGCGAATACAATTGAGGCAGTGATTTTTGGAAGCTGTGATGCTCTATGTATATCAAAAACTTTTGATAATAAATGATGTTTTGCAAAAAAATTCCAAATTGTTTTCATGATTGTGAATATGGTTAATCTTGTTTCATGAAGTATGATGAAATAATTATCTATTTAAAGAATAAATCGCAAAAATTAAATAATCATAAATCTGTTGTCAAAGTTAAGTTGATGAAAATCTTGTTTTGTTAGAATCATAAGGCGTGCGGCCCGTGCAAGGAAACTGGATCCTCTAACTGATGACAAAGAGTTAGATCTGGATGTTCGAAAATCCCTGCACAGATCCCAACCTGGTCCCTTCAAGGGTTGCGAGACTAACCATCTCGATCGGAATACCTAGACCTGGACCGATCTTAAAGCTTACCTCAGAAAGAGGTTTTGTCCTTCGGGCTTCCTTGAAACTAAAATGAATGAATTCTTAGAATTAAAGCAAGATAGCGGGACAATTGAAGAGTACCATCAAGCTTTTGCTCTTCTTCTCCAATATTCCCCTCAGTTGGATGAAGAGCAGCTGATGGCCAGGTTCATTCGAGGAATGAACGAGCCTTGGACACCTTAGTAAAGAATGCCAAACCTGTCTCAATGTCCGAAGTAGTAAGAATGGCCGAAGTAGTAAGAATGGCAAAGGACTTTGCCAAAGCCTTTATTGTTAAGGTCCCGTCAAAGCCTGCACCCTCTAACTTTAAAAGATTCCAAACCCCGGGAAGTACTTCAAACTTTCCTCTCCCAAAGAGGCAGCAAGGCCTAATTTAAAATCAGGATGCGGGAAGATTCAGAAGTGAAGGAATACCCTTCCCCCAGAACACTTTCTCAAGAGCCCCACCTATTTCAAGGATTCAGAGGGATGAGTTCAAAAGTGAGAACCGGTGTTTTGGATGCTAGGTTTTTGGTCACCAACTGAAAGACTGACTCTTGCCATGTCAAGGGGACAGGGAAGTCAAGGACCGAGAATGCAAAGACCAACCCTTTCCTATCACTCAAATCAAGGTCCATCTCACCCAAATCAAGGAAATCCCAGAAGAACTCCAGCTCAACCATCTACCTCTATCCAGAGTAGCCTCCGAACTCCTTCCCAGAACTGGGGCAACCAAAGAGAAGGAGTCCCGCCTCAGACTGCACAGCAGCCAAAGTAGTCACAATTGCAGAAGTAGTGGAAGAGGAAAGAGGATAGATTTATGCTGCAATTGAAAACCAAGGGCCAAACCGCCGATTCTCCGTCATCCAGACTCTAGCTGAGTATCAAGGTAAGCCTTTTAAGCTTTTTATTGATTCAGGCAGTACTCATTCTTTCATTTCCCCTGGATGCTTGCGTAAGCTAGTCTTAGATCAGAAATTAGTGAAATCTATGCAAGTTGAATTGGCAAGTGGGAAGAGTCTTTTCACTCACCTTGAGACAAATCGTATTCAGTTCAATCTAGATGGGAATTTAACTGACCTATCAGTTCAGAGTTATACCTTTGGGAGTTTTCGACGGGATCCTTGGAATGGATTGGCTCCACACAAAAATCAAGGTGACATTCACTGTCATAATGGAACCATCTCCTTCCGTGACCTTCACAGAAACAAAGTTCAAGGAACCGAAATTTCAGGATCCCCTAGTCTGCAGTTAGTAAAAGCTTCTAAGTTACTAAAAGGACTTAGAAAGATGTAGTGCATTTATCTTGTCAAAATGAGTCCGGTAGACTCAAAGTTAAAAGCTAAAGAACCTGAATGGTTAAGTGAATATGATGATTTATTCCCAGCAGAATTAACAAAGATGTCCCCAATTCGGGAAGTAGATCATGCATAGAATTGACCGGAGCTCAGTCAGTAGCCTTGCACATGTACAAAAATGCCAGTTCTTGAAGCCATCGAACTCAAGGAACATCTTAGGCAACTGTTGAACAAGGGTTTGTAAGACCCAATGTTTTACCTCCTTGGAGTGTGCCAGTTCTCTTTTTTCAAAAAACGAAAGATGGAACGCTAAGACTCTGTGTGGACTACAGAGGTCTCAATCTGACAGTTAAGAATAAGTATCCTATCTCCAAAATTGATGAGCTTCTAGACAGGCTAAGTGGAGCCCAGATCTTCACAAAGATAGATCTCAAATCAGGGTATTATATCAGATCAGGATTAATGAGCAAGATATCTCGGTATGGGCATTATAAATTCACTGTCATGTCGTTTGGATTGACAAATGCCCCAGCTACATTCAATCGCTTAATGCAGGACATTCTTAGAGAATACTTGGATGATTTCGTTCTTGTTTTCTTTGATGATATTCTGATCTACTCAACAAATGCAGCTGACCATGAAGCTCATGTCAGAAAAGTTCTAGAGATTCTAAGGAAGCACCAACTCTTTGCAAAAAAGAGCAAATGCACTTTCTCTACCGACGACCATGTTGAATACTTGGGCTTTCTAGTATCCAAAGATGGAATTTCTCTAGACTCCGTGAAAGTCCAAGCAATCATAGATTGGCTTGAACCAAAGATAGTGAAAGAAGTCAGAGGATTCTTGGGATTGACTGGTTGGGTATACCAAAGTATGCTCTCATAGCTTCCCCCCTGACTAATCTTCTCAAGAAGAATATCCCGTTTCAATAGTCTGCCAGGTGCCAGAGTGCTTTTGATAAGCTAAAGACTGCCTTGGTAACCAATCCCGTTCTAAAGCTGTCAGATTTCTCTCTACCCTTTGAGGTAGTAATTGATGCTAGTGGATTTACCCTAGGAGGTGCACTCATGCAGGAAGGTCATGCAGTGGCCTATGAATCTCGAAAACTCAGAACGCATGAGAGGAATTATGCTGTCCAAACGACCTAGAACTACTTTTAGTAGTATATGCCCTAAAGTTGTGGAGGCATTACCTACTGGGTCAAAGATTCACGTTGATGACAGATCATCAGAGCTTAAAGTGGATCTTCACTCATAAGGATCTCAACATGCGCCAGAGAAGGTGAATACAGAACCTGTAGGAATTTGATTTTGAAATCAAGTATCGCCCAGGCAAAGAAAATGTGGTAGTAGATGCCCTCAACAGAAAAGCCTCCTTGCTTACAATTACTGTAGTGTCAAATCCTTTGATTATTGAAGCAAGAGAGAAGATCATGCAGGATAGATTCTTTGGCCCTATTGCTACCCTACTTATGCAGGAAAGCAAAACTCCACAGGAGTTGAACCGAGTTCAAGGGTATAGTCCGGATGATGGAATTATGTATTATAATTGTAGGCTATGCATTCCCAATGATGAGGGAACTAAGGGTCAAATTCTGAATGAAGCCCATGACAGCCTTATTGCAGGATATCCACGTTTTATCAAAACCTACATGTTTGTGAAGAAAAGCTTCTTTTGGCTTGGTTTAAAAAAGGATGTGCTTAATCATGTACGTCAATGTCTGACCTGTCAGAAAGTCAAGCCGAGAGAGTAAAAATGCCTGGGAAATTACATCCATTAGACATCCCTTACATGAAGTGGGAATGCATTAGTATGGATTTTATTACTGGATTACCTTCAGTGCAATCAGGTTACAACTCCATCTTCGTGGTAGTTGATAGACTAACCAAAGTTGCCCATCTGATTCCAGTAAAAGAAACCTGCAGCGGATGTGGCCAGAGTGTTCCTCAAGGAAATCTTCTAATTGCATGGCCAACCCAGAAGAATAGTAAGTGGGTGGTTGCAAGATCAAGGTGCCCAGTTTTGTCCACTCAGGCACCCTGTAAACAGTAAAAAAATAGGCATTTTTCTACCTTTAGTGGCTAATCTTTGAGACTAGCTAATGAAGGAATTTCCTTTCAAGTTCAATTGTTGGAATATCACATGCAAAGTTGGGAATATAGTTGCATAATCTGATTAAGCATTAGATAGTCCAAACTCCTCATTTCCTTAGGTATAAAGTCAATGTATACACCCTGTCCCAAATTTTGACTGATTCCATAAAATGCTAATATCTTTTATCGTTATAAACTCATATGAGATTCCCACTTTGGATCTTAGATCTTCACATAATATAGAGCTTAACTTAATATTTTGAGAAAATTTTAAGCTATTGGTCTATTTTCTTTAAATATTTGAAGGTCTTTAAAGTGTTATAATATATGCCACTTTTTGTACCTACAATGACTACCACTTAAAATGCTCAATCTTGTAGATCAAAAGAGTGGTAGATAATGAGACAATAATATAATGTGGTGGCCAATGGTTAGATTTTTCATGATCTCTTTTCCAAAATTCTTCCAGGTTATCAGAAGGCCTGTAAATATTAATAATCTAATTAGTAAAATTACACTTTTGATGTAAATCATCTAAAATCTTTAGGGACTAGTGTACTTGTATTGGTGCATCTATGGAAAAAAAAATAGATCAATCTAAGTATGGAAAGATCATTTATTAGTCATTTCATAATATTTTTTTAATTAATTTTGATTAATTAGACTAATTTATATTAATTTAAGTTATCTTTGGTTAATTTGAGTGCATGATTATTTTCTATTACTTTCTTGATCTTATTTGACATACCTTGCCCCCCCCCCCCCCCCAAATTTGCTCTCCAAGCATTGTCCCAGTTCAGCATAAACTGGACAAAACTGGACACCCTGATCTTGCAACAACCCAAGTGATCGAGATCCCAAATTCACGTCAAGATTTTGGACTACATCTTTTGAAGCAGTAGGGACTTTCTTGGATCTCAGCACAGCTTACCACCCTAAGACTGATGGACAAACAGAAAGGATAAACCAAGTAATCGAAGATATACTTCGGTCATGCTGTGGCAAGGAACCCAAGAAGTGGCTAAGCTATCTGCACCTAGTCGAGTTCGCCTACAATGCTTCTTATCACAAAAGTATTGGGATGAGCCTTTTCAAAGCTTTGTATGGACAAGATTGCTTAACTCCATAAACTTGGTCCGACTCATTGATTAAGATCGAGATGTCTAGACAGATGCTTGATAACATTGGAGCAGCAGATGCAGGTAATTTGCAAAGATATAAAAACTGCCCACCAGGATAGGCAGAAGCAATATGCAGATAAGAAGAGGACAGACAGAGAATTCAAAGAAGCAGATATGGTCTTCATTCTAGTACGCCCCAAAAGAAGTTCTCTATCTCTTGGGAAATACAAGAAGTTATCCCCTAGATATTGTGGGCCATATCTGATTACAAAGAAAGTAGGTGACTTAGCCTACGAGCTTCTTCTGCCTCCTCATCCCAAAGTACATAATGTATTTCATGCCAGTCTTCTCAAAAAGTATGTACCAAGCCCGAATCATGTGCTTGATGATGAAATCTTAACTTCTTCAACCCAAGGGCAGATGGAACTCTAACCTGAAGAAATCCTTAATGTTCGAGAAAAGGTTCTCTCGAAGAGAATTCTGAGAGAATTATTGGTCAAATGGAAGTGAAAGAAAGTAACAGGGGTGGGTTAGTCCCTCACCAAGGAAGTGGCTCATGAAGGAGTCACCACTTAGCATCTCACGGGAGAAGCTCACCATTGATTCTTGGAACAAATAACATTATCATGAATGAGCCATAATCCCATTTACATTGGTATTTATACTCCACCCAAGAGTTCACACCTACTTACTAGTTGTCCATGGCCTTGGGCCCATAATGCTTTCTTAAAACCATCCCTTCCCCAATGGTTTCGTCCTCGAAACCTCAAATGAATACCCCAAATTCGGAGAAGAATGTTCCATGTGGCTGAATTTACACCAACCCATATTGCTCTATCAATGCTTCATATCCCTCCAATGCTGAAATAGGTTGCCATGAAGCTTCTTCCTTAGGTAAACCTTTCCATTGAACAAGATACTCCACCAAGGTACGAGTGCGAAGTACCTTTTTCCTTGTACCCAAGATAGCTTCTGGAATGTATTCAATCATTCCCTCTTCATTCATTGGAGGTAACTCATCAACCATTTGATCGATCATACCCACATATCCTTTCAAGTGAGAGACATGAAATACATCATGAATCTTTGTTGTAGATGGAAGTAAGAGTTGATATGCAACCTCCCCAACTCTTTGTATCACTTGATAAGGACCATAATAGCGATGAGCTAGTTTGGTGTTGGTGCTTCCCTTCAAAGACGCATATCTTGACTTTGGTATTCTCAAAAGAACCCAATCTCCCACTTTGAATTCCAATGGTCTTCGATGAACATTGGCATATTGTCTCATTTTCTCTTGTGCAACCTTCAAATTACTTTTGCATTGTTGCAACAAAGCTTGCATCCTTTCAGCTTCCTCCTTGGCATTATGGTTAGAAGTCTCATATGTACCCACCAACATAGGCAAATTGACCTTGTAACCATATAAAGCCTCAAAGGGCGACATGCCAATGCTCACATGATATGTTGAGTTGTAAGCAAACTCAGCCAAAGGTAACCAATCATCCCATGTGCTTTGAGTATCATGACAATAGTGGCGTAGATATGTTTCCACCCATTTGTTTACTCTTTCTGTTTGACCATCGGTTTCAGGATGATAGGCGGTGCTTGGAGTAAGCTTGGTTCCCATATATTCAAACAATGTTCTCCAAAAAGTGCTCATGAATTTGACATCGCGATCACTCACAATTTGTGACGGCATACCATGCAACTTGAAAACCCCATCAACAAATTGCTTGGCAACATTTTGGGCTGAATATGTGACCTTGGAAGGAATGAAATGGGCCACTTTGGTCAATCTATCCACCACAACATACAAGCTGTCCCACCCTTTCTTTGTGAGCGGAAGGTTAGTAATGAAATCCATTGATATATGACTCCATTTGCCTTCGGGAATGGGCAATGGGGCTGAAGCAAACCTCCCGGTTTATGTGTAGGATCCTTGTTCAATTGACATGACCGGCACCCACTTACATAAGCATGAATGCTCTTCCACATCCCCTTCCAAAAGAAACTTTTCCTTATTGCATCAAAGGTTTTGTAGACACCCAAATGACCAGCCATAGGAGTACAATGCATCTCTTCCATGATCTTCTTGATAAATGATGAAGTAGGAACCAAGTAGACTTTTCCTTTGTAGTAGAGGAGACCATTTTTCAGCTCATAATGGGGTAACTCTTCACATACACCTTGCTGTAATTTCTGCACTATTTGTGAGGTTTCTTCATCAAACAAGTACTCTTCTTGTATCTCCATGATCCAATCTTTATGCACCTCAGAAATAGCATACAATGAGCAGGCCCACATACGAGACAAGGAATCGGCAACCACATTTTCTTTGCCCTTTGTGTATGTGATTTCAAAATCATAGTTTTGTAGTGTTGCTACCCACCTTCTTTGCTTAGGAGACAAATTGGGTTGTGTGAGGAAATACTTCAGCACCCTATGATCACTTCTCACATAAAAATGACTCCCATATAAGTAATGGTGCCATTTCTTGATAGCATGGAGTATAGCAATCATCTCTTGCTCATACACATGGAGTTCTCTTTCTTTGTCATTCAGCTTTCTACTTTCATAAGCAATGACTCCATGGTCTTGGTAAAGTACCGCACCAATCCCTCTTCCACTTGCATCCGCCCTTATTGTGAAAGGTTTGGTGAAGTCTGGACATACCAAAATAGGTGCTGATGTGAGCATCTTCTTCATATCTTCAAAGCTTTTGTTGGCAATGGCATCCCAAAAGAAGGTTTCCTTCTTCAATTTGTCCGTCATTGGGGCTGCAATTTCTGCATAGTGGGCAATAAAGCGCCTATAGAATGAAGATAACCCCAAAAATCCCCTCAATTGAGTAGTGTTTGAAGGAACCGGCCAATTCCTAATACATTCCACTTTCTTTGGATCCACACAAATGCCATCCTTGCTCACAATGTGACCCAAATATTCCACCTCATGTGCCATGAAGGTACATTTTGTCTCCTTAACATACAACTTGTTTTGCCTCAAGACCTCCAAAACCTCTTTCACGTGCTTCAAATGCACTTCCTCATGTTTGCTATAGATAAGTATGTCGTCGAAAAAGACCAATACAAACTTGTAGAGGAAAGGTTGAAGCACTTTGTTCATCAATGCTTGAAAAGTTGCCGGTGCATTGCATAATCCAAACGGCATAACCATGAATTGGTAAAGACCCCTTTCTGTACGAAATGCTGTTTTGAACTCATCACCACTTTTCATCCTTATTTGATGGTATCCGGAACGCAAATCAATCTTTGAAAAGCATGTGGCACCCTTCAACTCATCCAAAAGATCATCCACCCTTGGTATTGGAAAACGATTTTTGATGGTGATCTTATTCAAATCACGGTAATCAATGCACATGCGGAAAGTACCATCCTTTTTCTTCACAAGTAGCACCGGAGAAGCAAAAGGAGATTGACTTGGTTCAACCCATCCCATGTCAATGAGTTCTTTGACTTTCTTTGCCACCTCTTCCTTTTCAACCTTTGACAAATGATAGGGAGGCTTGTTGATTGGTTTGGCATTTGGTTCCAAATCAATAGCGTGATCAACACTCCTCTTTGGCGGCATTGATTTTGGCATGGTAAACACATCTTCATAATCCTTGAGTAGCTTAACCATGTCCACATTTTCGATGCAATCCTTTTTGCTATTATCTTCCTCTTTGCAAAGCTGTAGTACATAAACATAGCCCTCTTTCTTGAACTCTTTCTTCATTTGAGTAGCATTGATCATGAAGAGCTTGGACCCTTGCATTCCATTCAATGTAATAACCCCTCCATGATGCACAAAACTCATGAAACTTTTCTGTAAGTTCATGGTAAAAGAGTTCAAAGTGGACAGCCAATCACATCCAAGTACTATGTCAATTGGTCCCAACTCAATCACCAAAAGATCAACTTTGCAAGAGTAGCTCTTGGACAACTCCAATTCTGTACTTTGACACTTCATATTGCAACCCATTGAATCACCATTGGCCACTTGCACCATGTGCTTGTTTGGTAAAGAAGTTGGTTGCATTTTGAGAGTGTTCAAAGACCTTTTATTGACAAAACTATGCGTGCTTCCAGTATCAATGAGTGCATATGCTGTTCTCCCATTCACCTTGATCTCCAATCTCAATGTGTTGGCACCCTTACTTCCCGCATAAGCATCATGAGAGATTGTACACAAGGTAGTATGTGCACTATTGTTTTCATTCCACACGCATAGAGGCATCCCATCATCCATTTTGTCATGAGCAAACTTTAGTTTCTCACCCAGATCAAAAGGAAACTCGGGATTTTCTTCATCAAAACCATCATCATGAGAACCTCCACCCTCATGAGGATCTCCCCATCCTAAGGCATCATTGCATTCAAGGAATTCCTCCTCCTCATGATTAGCATTGTCCTCAGTGATAATGTAGCTTATGGAAATATCCTTGGATTTGCATACTTTGAAGTGATCCTTGTTCCATTTTTCTCCACATTTGAAACATAGACCTTTGAGCCTCATTTCATGCAAACGGTCCTCCTTGATAACCTTGCTTTTTGAACCCCCATTTGCTGGCTTGGACTCATTGTATGTAGCTTTGTTGGACATAAATGGTGGTTTAAATGGAAGTCTATTAGACCCTCTACCATACACGGTAGGAAATCTTGGAAGATTAGGTCTTGTGTTTGCATGAGAACCCATGTCAGTCCTTGTGATCACTTCCCCTTTGATATTCCCTTTGCTAGCCCACTTTGTCAAGTACTTCTCTTCATGAATTTCTACAAGCATCATTGCCTTCTTCAAAGTGGCGGGTTCATGAGACTTGACATCACCACCAATAGGAGCTTTCAAGCCCCTTATATACTTGACAACAAGATAATGCTCATCAAAGTTGTCCAAGTATAATAGAAGCTTTAGAAACTTATGAGAATATTCCTTCATGGTAGTGATTTGCTCTAGCTTGTCCCATTCCACAATGTGATTGTCCCTTTGCATGCGAGAAGTAAACTCTTCTGCCATGTCATTCTTGAATTCTTCCCAAGTAGTGATGACATAACCATGAGATTGCTTCCTCCTCCACCAAGTGTGAGCAAAACCTTCAAGATGAAGTGAGGTGAAGTAGACTTTGGCAATCTCGCTCCTTGGGCTGATTTCGAAGTAGAGATCCATCTTATTTGCCCACTCTTCAAAGTCTTCGATAGAATTTGATTCTCCTTTGAACTTATTAAATATGATTTTGTCCTTCACAGCATTGTCAAAATCACCATGCATTCTTAAACCCCTCTGCCGTGCTCTTGGATCATCAAATCCTCTTCCTTCACCCAAGTGTCTATGCATTTGCTCATCTTCCAATTGCCAATCACCTGCATCTTTAAATCCCTTCTGTTCATACCCTCTTCTTACATCTTGCATAAAGGATGAAGTTCTTGGAATACTGGCATTGGATCTCTCATAAGAAGCATCACCCATAGGTCTCTTGCCCTTGTCCATGTAAGAAGAATGTGGCATCATTTGAGGTGGCATCATTTGTCTTACTTTGTTCTCTTCTGGCATAGAAGGCTTTCCATCATGTTTGGCATCATAATGTACACCATCCATTGCATTCATATCGGCTTCTTGGTTGAGCTTGAGAGGAGCCAATGCACTAATGGCTTTCTCCAAGTCTTTTAACCCTCTTTGCATCACGTCATCCAGGTAGTGGTGTCACTTGTCGAACCGTTCCATGAGGTGTTCACCAAATTGTTGTTGCCGATTTGTTTGGTTATTTTCAATCCTTTGAAACATACTCTCCACAGCCATTAACATCATGTCCACTGTTAGCGGAGTAGTTCCCAAAGATTGAGGCATTTCCACTGGCTGAGATTCATTTGGAGATGGTGCTTTTATGGTTGAACTTTCTTCATTCCTTGTTGATGAACTCGTTGCCATCATTGCTTCCGGTTGTCTTTGATCATTTTCATTCCGGGCTCCCTTGTTTTGACCTCCTCTAGTCATTTCCATGCGCGTAATTGATCCCTCCTTGCAAAGACCACTTACTTGATTTTTTTTTCTCTATTCAAACGGTATCCGATTTGGGTGATCTTTATATCGATGCGAAGCTCGTGACGAGATGAATAAGAATCCCCAAAAACAGATCTGAAAAAGTCAACAGCCTTTGCCCAATCAACTATACCGACTGAAAGTCAACTCTTGATGTTAACCGCTCAATTCTTATCCAATTTGGGTGATCTTTATATCGATGCGAAGCTCTTGACGAGACGAGTAAGGATCCCCAAAAACATATTTGAAAAAGTCAACAGCCTTTGACCAGTCAATTGTTCTAGCTGAAAGTCAACTCTTAACTTTGACCGCTCAATACTACTCCGATTTGAGTGATCTTTAGCTTGTTTGAAAGAGGTTTTCGGGTAGATTGAAGAGCTTTCAGGACAGATTTGAAAAGCTTTTGAAAAACCCTAGAAATTCAAGGATTTGTCATGGCTGCAACAAGTAGGCAAATTTTGCAAAACATTTGCCATGGTCTCCCCTCTTTTTGCACCAAATCTCAATCAAATCAAAGCATCTCAATCAAGTATTAAAATCCTTATGCATTTGACCACTGTAAGCAAATCAATCCTCAATCATTTTTCCATCTGAGCATGTGACCTTATGGCATCAATTTTGTGCTTTTGCATAAGAAGTCGATGTAGAGGATTTGCTTGTTTGCTCAAGTCGAATGAAGTGGTCGATGAAGCGCGTCGATGCTTACCGATCTCCCGGCCAAGCACTTCTCACCCCTTCACCAAGGTGAAGGTTGAGGCCATTTCTTTACCACCAAGTACCTAATCCTCTTCCTTACTGCGTTACCCGGCACTAACGGCGGCAAGGAAGATTCAAGACATTCTCCCCTTGGCCTCTCCTCCAAATGCCAAGGTACCCTTACTTCATTCTAGATTCTAGGAATAAAATCGTGAGTTACAAGCTCAAATGAATGAGTAGAGTTGACTTACAATTGATTTATAGCATGACTCATGCTCATTCATATCATAATACATGGTTCATAGTGCTTCCTTCATCACATCCACTCATGGCAATGTCAATACATTTTCACATACATCAACAACATCCAAGTGTCACGGAGCGGTGATCTCGGGTCGTGTTCTGGGCGCGAGTTCCTGCTCGGGACTAGAAAATCCAGTACAAAAGTGAAAACAGAGAGCACTTGCTGAATCCTGCACCTCAAGACCTATAGCTCGTCTCGAAGAGGACGACGAGCCGGTCGTTTTGAGTACTAGAACTCCAAAAACGGAGTTCGTATGAGAGAGTTATGACCAAAAACGTGCAACCGGCCAATGGAAAACGGTGTCACCAAAAAGTGGGCTTCCAACCCAAAACATTTTATTCAATCCCCCAAATGTGCCAAAAGCTATGCTCACTTATGCCAATATACAAGGCATAGCATTGAATGGCTATGTGTAGCATTCAAGCATTCATAATGCATAAAGAGCAGCATGAATGGCCATGATTAAAGTCCAATTTCTGAAAACTAGGATTTTATGTGTAATAAAACCCTAATTCACTCCATAGCTTGAAAGAATGCTTCAAAATTGTAAGGAAGTGATGGAGCAACTCACCAATGTCACCCGGGAAGCCTTAATGCTTGAATTTGTTGAAGGAGATGAAGATTAGGGTCACTTTGGTGAAAAACGTAGGCAGCTTTGGTAGTGATTTTCAGCCACATTGGGAGCCCCATTGCTCATGGAAAATAGGTGAAATACTTCATAAAACATTGCTAGATACATGAGAGACTCAATGCCCTTTGCTCATGTTGAGATTCCATGGCTAGGGTTTGCAAGAAAGCTCCCAAACAAAAAAAACGTTTTTGATTAACAACTGCTAATCAAGATTAGAAATTTTTCCCAATTTGGTCCACTCATTCAAAAAAAATAGGTCCATGTGCTCAGATTTGAACCACAAACTCTACCTTAGCCATATCCCCTTCCCCCATGAATCAAATGAAGCAGAAATTTCACGAAATGAGAAGAAGAAAAGAAAAATTAAAAATCATGGATCAAAAGCCAGGCTCTGATACCAATGAAAGAAAGTAACAAGGGTGGGTTAGTCCCTCACCAAGGGAGTGGCTCATGAAGGAGTCACCACTTAGCATCTCACGGGAGAAGCTCACCATTGATTCTTAGAACAAATAACATTATCATGAATGAGCCATAATCCCATTTACATTGGTATTTATACTCCACCCAAGAGTTCACACCTACTTACTAGTTGTCCATGGCCTTGGGCCCATAATGCTTTCTTACAGGAAGTTCTATCCTTTTGAAGATGCCACCTAGGAGAAAGAAGCCGAACTGTTGCGGGATTACCCCCAGTTTGCGAGATGAGGACATCTCGCATTTTTCAAGTGAGAGAGAATGTAAGATTCCTCCCCAGCCTCTCAAGATACCCAGCATCTTCCCCTGTAATCAAATCCCTCTTCAAAAATATAAAAGATCTTATTTCTACCTGTTTTGGCCTAGAGAGAGAAAATGTTCTAGAGAGAGGTTATTTAGATTTTGAATATTTTTGGATAAAAAAATCTCTTATTAAAATAAGTTTCCTCGAAACAGAAGTTCAAAAAGATTTTTAGAAGGTGCATTAGAAATCAAGTATAATCTGTTCAAGAGGCCTTACCTTAGGGGTCCACATTTTTGAAAAATTTTAAATTAAGGTTTTGAGGGGCCAATCAGATTCATCCAAATGTGTGAAGAAGGTGAATAGAAGAAATAAAGAAAATCCCCCCAAAAATGAGTAAATGCTCACATAAGATGAAGAGTGGACTAAGGACCAAAGGAATTACTAAAAAAATAGATTTTTGACACCTCACAATAGGGATTCCCCCCTCATGAATGAGGCTCCTACTTCACATGTGTGGTGGAGTTTTAAATCATCAAAATTTGAGATATTTCATCTCTCCTCTCTCCTAATTCAAGTCTAGTTCCAAAAAGTAAGCTAAAGTGACCTAAAAATGGTAAAAAATTGACCAAATTGATCTGAAAAATTCTAGAATCAGTTTGCTTGGCTAGGAGCTCACTTTTTCCTACAAATACAAGCCTCCCCCTTTGGTGAAGCTATGGTCAGCCATACAAAGAAGGCTATGGCAAAATTTTCTAAAAATTTGTGAAATAAATTTCATCTTTTATTAATCAAAAAGAGTAATCCCCATCATTTGTGTATTCTAAAAGTGTCATTTTCATTCATGCATAGAAAGATGCATATTGATTTCTTTTATATAAAAGAGTGATTTTTAATAGAATTAAATTCTATGCATAGAAAGATGCATATTGATTTATTTTTTTAATTATAAAAGAGTGATTTTTAATAGAATTAAATTCTATGCATAGAAAGATGCATATTGATTATTTTTTTAATTATCAAAGAGTGATTTTTAATAGAATTAAATTCTATGCATAGAAAGATGCATATTAATTATTTTTTATTATAAAAGAGTGATTTTTAATAGAATTAAATTCTATGCATAGAAAGATGCTTATTGATTATTTTTTTATTATAAAAGAATGATTTTCAATAGAATTAAATTCTTTGTATAGAAAGATGCATATTGATTATTATTTTTATTACAAAAGTGTTAATTTCATCAAAATAGATTTTTATGCATAGATAGATGCATAAAAGAATAATTTTTTTATTATAAAAATGTTACTTTCATCAAAATGGATTTTATGCATAAATAGATGCATAAAAGAATATTTTTTTATTATAAAAGTGTTATTTTTATCAAAATGGATTTTACGCATAAATAGATGCATAAAAGAATATATTTTTTTTATAAAAGTGTTATTTTCATCAAAATGGATTTTGTGCATAAATTGATGCATAAAAGAATATATTTTTTATTATAAAAGTGTTACTTTCATCAAAATGGATTTTTATGCATAGATAGATGCATAAAAGATTATTTTTTTATTATAAAAGTGTTACTTTCATCAAAATGGATTTTTATGCATAGATAGATGCATAAAAGAATATTTTATTTATAAAAGTGTTACTTTCATTAAAATGGATTTTTATGTATAAATAGATGTATAAAAGAAATTTTTTTTTTATAAAAGTGTTACTTTCACTAATATTGATTTTTATGCATAAAATGATGTATAAAAGAATTTTTTTAATTACAAAAGTGTCGCTTTCACCAATATTGATTTTTATGCATAAAAGAATTTTTTTAAAATCAAAATAAGAGTTCACGTTAATCCTATGTTTAAATCCCATGAATATTGGAAAAATGAATAAGTAAATACTCAGTGAGGAAAAATTATACCGTTTTATATTCTCTAGGATGGTAATGAGAAAATTCAGAAAAACTATCGAAGTCGGAATTTAAATAAATGACTAATTTATTCCTCATAGGAATTCGTGTTTAGTTTTGAATTCAGTAAAGTAGTAATTGAAATATTACCTTCGAGAAAGATAGTTCAGGGAGAACCTTTCCAGACTCAAACCCTGAATCAGACTATGACCAAGACGTAACTCCTTCGTTAGTTTCAAGAAATGACGATGTGACCAGTTCAGTAATCTACACTCAAATCACCCACCACCGAATTTGAAACTAAGTTGAGACCTTTGATTTTGATCTGAGGATCAAGAATTCAAAATTCAAGGAATTCTGCTTGGGAATCCAGACCTGTGATCTAGAAGTCTTGGGATACGGAACTAAGATATACTCATTGTATTAAAAAAAATCAAAACTGAAAACTTGCATAGAAACCCTATTTTCTTAAAAGAATGTCTTACGCCAGAATGCTGTGGAGGGAGCATTTGGTATATGTCTGTTCTAAGGGAAGTTCGGTTATAACAGCTAGCGGGGGGAGTGTTCAAAGGACGGCTCACGCAGCAAAGCCTGCCCAAGTCTTGACCAACCTCGGTATGGTTAAAATGGTGTGCTTTCGGTACGATGGACGAGGGCCGACGAAGCGGTCCCTGAGTGAAGTGCCAGGACACCTAAGGAGGATCCTGGAGGGTTTTGACCAGGCTCACGGTGCCGAGGACACCCATGCGTATGTCGTGGAAGATATATATGTATGATGACGAGAAACTTATTGTAATCTGTTACTGGATCTTGTTGTTGACCTGCTGGTCTCAATGGAGAGTCCATAGTGATACTATTTTGTGAGAAACAAGGATTGAAATGTTTTGAGTTGTGACATCTGTACCCAATAATTGTTTGTCAATGGATTGTTTTATAAATTAAAATTTAAAGAGGAGTGTGTGAGTATCTGTACTCTAAAGTAAAAGTTAAGAAAGGGTTTCAATTATGGGTGGGTGAGTACTTGTCTGGTTCTACTATTCCAGTGGTTGGGCGGTGGCTAACCCATGGGCCGGATGGGGTTAGGCTGGAATCAGTAGAGTTTTAATAGTAAAATTGATTAATAATATTACGCTTAGAATTCGAATAGTTAAATAATAGCCTGAAGACTTCTCAAATGAATAGATCAACGGCTGTGCCTAATTCAATTAGGAAAAAAACGTTGATTCCTTCAAGTTAAGTCTGTTATAGTTTCCCTTCTATCTGGTATTATTCAGATAAAGGTTAGTTTAGTCTTGACCTCGTTAGAAAAATTCGTTAAGAAATTCAAAATGGTGGAATCGTCCTCGCTTTTCGGACATGGGAAATTTTCTCGGTTTCGGTTTTCGGAATGACCACCAGCTTAGTCTCGTGCGCAGACATTCGAGAGCGAGGCCCCGAGTGGGAAACCCTGCCCCGCGCAAGAGGAAACTACTTCCGCTGCTACCATCCGGGAATCCGATGCGCAGAGGGGGCAGTGGGATCTCATAGCATGCATGGGCATTAGTCATAGAGCACCCATGCATCACGTGGATGCTTTACATCCAATCGTCAAGAAAAAATGCTCCCAATTGGATGTAGAATGCCCATGCCATGCATAGATGTCATGCATAGGAAACTCTCAATTTTCCATTCTTCTTTGGCATAATCATGATTGGTGAAAGCCAATCCGTGTGCTCAATTTCATAGAACGATGAGCTTATCAATTTCCTCCTTTACAATTGCTGAATATTTCATATTTATCTCATATGATTTTTACCTAGATGGTCTCGATCCTTCCATGATCAGAATATTGTGTTGAACCACCTCGGTTGGTACACCCTTCATATGGGTAGTGGTCTTTCCTAGTGGCTACATTGAACTTTTTGAGATCAACACAAACTCTCAATTTTCCATTCTTCTTTGGCATAATTATGATTGGTGAAAGCCAATCCGTGTGCTCAATTTCATAGAACGATGAGCTTATCAATTTCCTCCTTTACAATTGCTGCATATTTCGGATTTATCTCATATGATTTTTACCTAGATGGTCTCGATCCTTCCATGATCAAAATATTGTGTTGAACCACCTCGGTTGGTACACCCTTCATTTTTGTGTGTTTCCAAGCAAAACAATCTTTCAATTCTTTTAAAAGAGAAATAAGTTCTTCTTCTTCAGTCATAGCATTTAAGTCTTTAGCAATGTAGACATGTTTGGTATCCTCTCCTAGCTTTGAAATGTCTACCTCCTTAACTTCTGCTAGTCCGTGGATTGGCCATTTTCCTTTACTCTTTTGGCCGTCAATTGGACCACCTTTCCTTCATTAATGGTGTATGTTTTGAAATGGTCCGGCACTGAGAGTAGGTTTGGCTTGTTTTCCTTCTCATTTTTTGTCCGAGCCATTGTCTTCTTTGCCTCACGCTTAGCTTCAGCCAGAGCCTTATTTCATTTTCTATGTCCTGCCTTAGTGAGTTTAGGCATTTCCGGTTCTTGTGGCGTAGCCTTTTCCTCTTGTTTTCCTTCCAGAATTATCTTACTCAACTCCTCACCACAGTTCTTAGAAAACTCCTCGTGCACCTTAGTGACCTCGAGATATCTTAGCCATTGGGCGTTCGTGGGTTTACTTCATAATAGGGTGGCATTTTGTCGAGTAATATACCTCTTTTGTTTACGCCATCTCTTGAGGTGTTGGATGCTGTTGTGCGGCCTTATGATCCAGACCCTTTTGTGCTGGAGGTTTCATCCTCTGCTTCATCTTCTCTTGGTTGCATATCTACCTTGCACATTGAGGTGGTAGGAATGTTTCCTGATTCAACATATTGGGTTCCTCTCTAGGGCGGCAACACATCTATAGTGGCAAGAACATGCATCCAATTTTCACTAAAGTCCGGAGGTGGAAGTGACGTGTACATTTCGGCCTCTTTGTCTTCCCATGAATTCTCCTCAACTGGTTGGCAAACTTGTATGGATGTGGTTTGCTTTGTGGTGACCGAATCATTTCCAAACAATTTCCCTTCCATGGGGTGTGCCTACACGTATGCAGATTGATTTTTAGAATCTGCGAATCCTTTCAAATATACACTTGATCTAATGCCCAATCATGCACCAATTTGGCTTTCCTCATGAAGGGTTTGCCCAAGATAATGTCATATGAATCAAGCTGGCACAAAAAGTCTATTACAACAAATGTATGGTGGTAGCGGAATGAAAAGACCTTAAGCCCAACATTTTTCAACAGCCCCATTGGTCTTGAGGATGTTTCATCTGCCATCTTGATGATTAGATCTTCTCTTTCTAGCTCTTATTTTCCCCAATTTTCCCAACATCGTTTGGTAATAATTCTCACACCCACACCACCATCCAGGATAGCCAGTGCTTGGTACCCATTATGGTCTACCAGAGGTGACTGGCTCTCCTCTATAGTGGACATTGGATTCAATCTTCCTTATATCTAGCCCTTGACATCTACCCACAATGCCAGCGTGCTGCATACCAATGGTCCTAGCGGCATTTTGACAGTTGTGGACAGTATGAGGGCTCCTTATACATGTTTATTGTGTATTCAATCCTAGGGAATGAATGCATTGCAAGTCTTGATTTGTTTCCTCAAACATTCATGCCAAGAGGCCAACTTCCTTGGACTCTTTTGGGATTAGAGTAGGCACAACCAATCTCCTTTCCTTTAACAACTCAATTCTTGGATACACTATATACCTAGCCTGATCAGCCCTTAATTTGGCTTCGTGTGATTGCATTGACACTCAACTAGGGCCTTAGCTTCTTTAAGCTTCCTTATTTCTTCTATAGCATTTGGATATTCTCCAATCCCCTTAGGGGTTGCTGGTCTCTCCCTTGCATTTTCTTAGGCATGCCCATCCTGTTTCGGCACTTGGTCACCTTCCTCCTTTGATTGGGTGGATTTGATATCAATGGTATCTTCTTCGGATCCATCCTGAATTATGACCATGGTATCTCCCTTGCCCACATTTTTCACTCTTCTCCTTCTTCCAGTCTTCGAGGTTGTAACACCTCCTAGGTTTTTCCCTTTGTCCACTTGTTTCACTTGTGCTCATGTTAGGACATTCAGTGGTGTGATATTCCTAGGTAGAAGTAGAACCACTGGCGCGATATGGGAAGTCTTTGATCAAATGATCCACAACACACTTAACACATGAAAGTGTAGGCATGATGTTGGTTTGTGCTGCGAGACTGATTGGGTTTGGCCAACATTAACCACATTCTTTAGAGGACACTCCAATACTTAATGAGGTCCATTACAATGAAAACACTGTATGGGTCCTCTTCTCATAGTTGAGTTTATGTCTTTTCCTTTCCATTGTACCATGGTTTGAAACATTGGTATTGGCATGCTGTTCTGTGAGACATAATACTCTGGTGTGATCTCTGTGGGCTCCTTGTAGTAGTCGTTTTTATTGACTTCTATTTTGCGCATGATTCTCCCTCATCTAAGAGCTCCTCAATCAACACCTGGTTGATTTTGGCCTGTGGTGGCTATGGTGGTAAAATATGTGGCAGCAAAGGTGACATGTCCTACATTTAGAACATCCCTCTTGGTAGATAGGTATTTGGTTGCCCTGTAGTCACATTGGTTTGCACTGGTGGTGGTAGTAAGGCTAGCAGCACTCTGGGTGCTGGTTAGTTGTGCTAAGGGCTAGACCCTCGGATCTCTGCACATGGTAGTGTCATAGTTCCCCAATCTCTAACAGTGAGCACAATATAGTAATTGCCTTGGTCTTAGTGAGGGCATTCGGTGCTCATGTGATTTTGTCTGCAAATTGAGCACCAAATCAATTCTCTTTTCAGAGGTAGAGATGAGCATTCCCTGATGCTTCTCTCCCATCCTCGACTTTTAATTTCTCCAAGATAGCATTACTAAGTTCTTCCATTGTCATATTGCCAACTTGCTTGCTCTTGGTTCCTGTATCCTGATGACTAGAGGCTCGTGATGTTGCCACTACTAGAGCTACCTTGGCATCTTCTGGTTGCGAAAACTCAAGCATATTGTCCTCATATTCAATTACCAGCTTATAGTAGGTATCTAGAGTAGTCGATCGGGCTAACACTAGATAATCATGCATCTTATGATCTTGGACCCCTCTCCAAAAGGAAGCGACAATAATTGATCTCATCAGTTAGCCTTTCTCTCAACTTGCATCTTGAATTCAACTGCTTGAGCCGAGAAACATAATCCCACATGGACTCATTTTCCTTTTGCTTGATATTGTGGACCTAAGCCACAGGGCTCCATTTGTCCACCCACCACTTCCAGCAAAGCTCGGGTACGAACACATTTTAAGCATAGTGAAGTTGACTTTATCCTTAGATTTTAAGGTTCGATACCATTGGTGAGCCTTCTCTTCTAGGGTAAGAGAAAAAGCATGTATCATGGTTACATCGCTCCTGGCCCACAAGTAGACTCAAAGACCTCTATATGTTGGATCAAGTCCCCATCTCCCAAGAATTTTTACACAAGATTTGAAATGATATGTGGCTTCATCTGGGATGGCCTAGATTCTAGGGCAGTGCCTAGTTCCCTAACCATACCTCAGCCCATTTCTATGGCCATATTCAACAAATCCACCCTTGTGACTACATTTAGATCTACGTTGGGATCTACAGTTGGCCTCCGAGGAGCTACCCCCTACCTATACCACATCCTCTTCGTGGATATGTTCCTTCAATTCGGGTATATGGCTGGGTCCAAGTAATTCCTCATCACCTGGCTCACTGTTAACGGCCTTAGCCCGCCTTTGTTGGATTATGAGTTCCGTGCTCTACAAGAACGTGGGATCATTGATAATTTCTTGTATATCCTCTCTTGTATAGAGATGATCCTCACCTCCTGTGTGGTGCTCTAGGTAGATTGTCTTCCTCTTCTTGTGTTTCAAGGCTTTTGCCAGTCCTTGGTTCCTCATTGATGGGTTCTAGACTTGGTATCCCTCCTTCTATTATTCCCATCCACATGTTATCAGTGGCATTTCTAGATGTTTTTGGTTCTTTTCCATGTGGTCAAAACGGATTCAAATTCTCCATTTCCCTCTATTCTGTTCTCGTTCTTTGCCTATAGAGCTCTTTTTGTCTTAAGCTCAATAGCCACGCTCTGCCTCAACCCTCTTTCTTCAAGTCTGTTTCCATTTCCTCTGATGTGGGGAAGAAGACTTGACTTGTCCTGGCAGTGCTTTCCTTATCCCTTCTAATCCCATGGGGGTCATCCCACTAATCCTCATTGTGTTAGCATTCCTGGGGCTAGAAGGTTCGGTTGGTAAATTCGGTCTTAGACCGTGTCTCCCCACGCTTGTTGATGGGTCCATGCCCGCAAATTGCACTTCATCTTTTGTGCCATGCTGGAGACCAAAAAATCCCCTAGGCATATCAAAGATTTCGCTAGATCTCACAAGAGAAGAGGGTTTTTCTTCCTCTGGAAGGCCAAAGAATCTTAGCCCTTTTTCCATGGATTCCTCAACACTACTTGTTTGTATAGTGGTTAGATTTCTCCAACCCGCAACACTCAATTGAGTGCTTGCTGAGTGACCTAAGCCAACACTTTTTTGGTAGGAAGAACCTAGGTGATTTGATGCACTGTCGTCGGGGGTAAGGTTGTCTCCAATGGGTTTTGCAGACCTCAAGTGTATGAGAATGTGTTTCAACATGCGAGTTCACTACTCCAATAGTTTCACCTAGTTTTCTACCGAACTATCTTTTCTAGTCGTGAAATAGTAGATCTCTGTGAAACAGCAAACTATGGTTCACGTCGTGAAATAGCAGAATGTAGTTCATGTTGTGAACTGTGTTTCACGTAGTGGTAACTTGTGTTTCACATTTCAAATTTTTAGCTCAGAATTACTTTAATCTAAGTCAAATAGACTCCAATGGTGCAATTAGGGTACTCTCTTATCCATTGGTTTGAAAACCCTTAATACCTAAACTAACAGTCCGTGAAAGGTTATTTTGTGAACTGCTACACATAAGATTTTTCTATTTTCTTGTGTTAGATGTGTCAGGATAAGGCGCCCTAATTTTAGTAAGGTAATCTCGAGATTCTCGACACTGATTGCGAAAAGTGTTTCATGCCGTGAAGTAGCAAGTTATGGTTCACATCGTGAACGGTTTCTTGCACTTTCACTTATTTACAGCAGACCGCATCGATAGAACGATGGTTAGAGGGTGATTTTCCTATCCAAATGATCCAAAATGGTTGTGCCAAGGATTAGGAATGCAATGAATCGGCAATCCACTCATCTGCAATATGCGTATCAAGATCTTTGATTACCACAAGTGATGTGTCACATGAAGAAGTAGATAGCAACATATGCAATCTTGGCGTTACCATCTTCCTTCTTGTCTTTGTTTTGAGAAGATGTTGATGTAGAAGAACCCTTAGATTTGGATTCAAGTTCAGCTTTTACCTTCTTGGATGCCGCCTTCTTAGCAAAACAACGATCCTCCGTATGGCCACTACGACCACAGAAAGTGCACTCCTTGGAAGAATCCTTTGATTTGTCCTTGTTGCCTTTGGTTGAAGAATCTTTAGCATTGGAATTAGAGTCTTTGCGTTGATCATTCCCCTTGCCTTTGCCTTTGCCCTTGCCTTGGCTTACAAAAGCTGAGTCCTTTTTGTTTTGCTTGCGAGTAAGGCATTTATCATGAAGAAGACCCATAGTCTCTTCAAAGGAAGGGAAAGGAACTCGAAGAAAGATGTTATCTTTAAACGATTCAAAAGAAGAAGGTAATTTACCAAGTAGCTTGTGGACCGGATTGCTTACCAATGTACCAAACTCTTCAAGTTGCCGCTTGATTCGATTGAATTCTCCAAGCTTCACCACTATGTTGTCGGATTCGGAAATAGAAAGCTTATCCAAATCTTCTTCCAACTTAGCCATCTTAATCGTTGAAAGTCTTCCATATTGCATTTGTATAGCGTGCCATAATTGTTGAGCTGTACTCCTTGTAGAGAGAAATTGAGACACAACCAATGTAGACATGCCATGCACAAGTAAAGCTTTAGCCCGTGCATCCATATAGGTTTGATATTGAGAAGGCACCATATGAGGAGAAGTGATTATAGACCACACCCCGGCGCTTTCCAAAAGAAGTTGCATAAACAAGGACCAAGTGTGGTAGTTGTTTGGGGTAAGCTTTTGTGAATCGCAAAGACTTGGAAGGCTCAAAGATTGAGTGAATGGGTTAAAGGGCTGATATGATTGAGTGGGGAGAGGAGTAGTAGTGGAAGTAGTAGAAGAAGGAATCATAGCAGATGAAGTTGCCATAAAAGGCATAGATGATGTGGGGGGATATACCATAGAGGGCATAGAAGTATGTGGATAGGAAGGCATAAAGGATAAAGAAGAAAGAGTGTATGGATCCGTAGAAGGTAATGGATACGACGGAAAAGAGAAAGTAGAAGCACCTACCGAAGAAGGAATTGCACCAACTTCCGTTGTAGTAGTTGTCGGTCCAACCATCGTAGGAGATGTAGGATCCATAGTATCTTCAAGTTTGCCTTTGTCTTTTGGAGTAGAGGACTTCTGAGAACCCATAGGGAGAGGAGGGTGGAAAAACACAAGGGAAGAAGTGTCGTACCTCCAAAAATGCAGCCAATCGATGGGCTGTCCACCAACAAAGTATCTCCAAAATATACACAAAGATAGTGCAAAAATGCAGCCACAAAACGCAGCCGATATATGAACCAATAGACTCCGTAGAGACCACCAAAAGAGGGCTGAGAATGTAGCCTTAGGTAGAAGGAGTATGGAGGAGTTGATTGTCCACAAAAATGCAAACACAAAGTGTGTAGCAAAGTGGAATTTTCAGCCAGTAGAAAGGTGTAGAAAAGAGGATGAATATGTACCTCAAAACACCATGAAGAGGGCTGAAGTTGATGATGAAAACGCAGCCAAGAAATCTCTCCACAAGAAGCCCCCAAAAAAAAAACGCTACCGCATGTAGGGAATGTTTTCACCGCCGCAAGTAGAGTTGTAGGACTCGGATTGAAGTGCTTTAAAAACACACTTGTAGAGGATGGTAAGGGGCTGGTTTGAAGCCTCTTGCATCATTGAATAAGTGCAAGGATGATGAGTAAGGGCTTCTGCTAAAAACGTAAGCAAAAATTTTGCATGCAGGCAGTCTGCGAAGAATAACTCAAAAACGTGAGGAATTTGCGAAAACTTTCTTCTGCAAAGTTGTAGACCACGATGATTCCAGTAGGTCTCTCGGGAACAATCCTAAAAAATGCATCCGTTTAGCAAATAATCAAGCATGTAAGGGCTTCTGCAAAAAAAGCAAGTAGAAATTTTGCATGCAAGCAGTCTGCGAAGAATAACTCAAAAATGGTGAGGAATTTGCAAAAACTTTCTTCTGCAAAGTTGTAGACCATGATGATTCCAGTAGATTTTGCAAGCACAATCCTCAAAAATGCATTCGTTTAGCAGATAATCAAGAATGAAAAAATGCAAGGTTGTTGAAGAGGACTAGAGGTAGAGAGGAAGAAGGATAAGGAGGCTCTATGTGCGCCACCACCTTGCTCTGATACCATGTGAGAAAGAAGAGATGAGAGAAGAGACAATGTACTAAAGAACTCATCAATGAACCACTAGCCAACTTTATTAGAAATGAACTACAATGCCTCATATATATAGGAAAGTTCCTCCACCCTTTCCTCCACCCAAAAAGTGTGTAAATAGGAAAAAATAGAAATGAATGCTATAAATCCCAAAAAATGAATGCTATAAATCCCAAAAATGCCTAGAGGCTAAAGAGTGTGCCACTAGTGTGACACCATCTGGAGATGACACCTATCCAACAAGAACCTTAACTAGATCATAATCCAAAAAGTTTTGAAAATCTTGACGCTTAGGCTAAGGTCCTTTATACCTATTTTCAATTAATTCCAATTGCACATTAGAAAGTTCTTTTTGAATTTTTGTTTTAGAGGGGAAACCATTTTAGACACTACGAGGATTTTTATATCCAAAAATATCTCAATTTTGAATTACCTTCCTCTAGACATTTTCTCTCTCTAGGCCAAAACAAGGTAAAATAGGATCTTTCTTTTATTTCAGAGAGGGGAATAATTATAAGATCAGAAAGGGAGGTTCTTACACCTGCACACCTCAAAATCTGGAGGGAGAAATCTTACATCCTTTCCCACTTAAAAAACGTGAGATGTCCTTATCTCTCACAAACTAGAGGACAACTCTTTCCCTTAAGATCCAACTGATTTTGGGGTTTCTTATAGTCTAGTGAACTCAACAGAATCTTGGGATAAAGATCCCTTATGTAGAACTCATCATCAGATAACAATTCATTCAGATCATATCATTCATATCCTTAACACAATAATGGTCCATTAGACCGAAATTTCCATCTGAACATTCCTCCATGGGAATTTCAATTTTATAGGTTTTTAATTTGTCATCCCTTAACTTGATCCACTAGGTCAAGTGTTAATAGTAGCAATCTATTAGCACAATCCACTAATCTCATAGTGATCCACTGGGTCAAGTGTTAATAGTAGCAATCTATTAGCACAATCCACTAATCTCATAGTGATTTCTTGAAGTCATTATCGTCATCCTAGTTACAAACATCATCACACAGGGACTCGTCCCATTCATCCTCATTGAGATTTTGCTCAGCTTATCGCTTTTCAACCAAAATTCAGGAATCATCATTTTTCAATCAAAATCCAAATCAACTCATCAGTTCTTAACCAAAATTTTAAAATCATATCAACCACATTTGAATTCATCATCTAGATAGCATTTTTGCTTATAATTTCAAGGTCTTAGATTTACTCGTATATATTGCCATATATCCTCGGTATATACGAGTAGTCACGGTCCTTGGAATTTTAAGGTAAATACCATCATGTCTAGGCCCCAAAACAAGCAAGTCAGGGATTCCATACAATTGCAGTACTTCCATTTGAAGACCCAATTACCTATTTATAAATCTTCATTTTGAATATCAATTTGTATGAATTTGATTACACAATTACAACCTTTTACTGCTACTTCATAAATTTTTGACATTTTTGGTTTCTTTGTTGATCCACTTTAGCCAATTTGCTCTCATACCAGCTGAAAAATCCACTTTAGCCAATTCGGTCTGATACCAGCTGAAAGATCCACTCCGTGCAACGAATTCTGGGATGCTAGCAACGGAAGTAACACTTCTTGCGCGGGGCAAGGTCCCTCACTCGAGGCCTCGCCCACGTATATCCAGACAAGATACTAATCCCTCGAATTCTTCCTAACTGAACCCGAAAAAACTTCCCTCGCTCCTCCAGGATATTTTTACTCTAACGTAGTCAAGACAAGAGTCTTAACTAAGTGAACTGATTTGACCGAACCCGTAAGTCCCATAGTCAGATCAAGGAAAAGACTTGCACTTGGATCATAGAGACCAACGCTTTTTTCCTCATTGAGAGGCACAACCGTTGATTCTTTTCTATAGAATAATTTTTATCCGGGATTTACTTCATCTATCGTACCATAACAAAATTGAGTCTTATTTTGGGGATCCATCGGTCTAGCCTAACCCCATCCAGTCTCGTGGGTTAACCAACTGCTGCCCAACCACTGCAGTGATGGGATCCATTTAAGAATTTGGTTAGGTTTTGTCCCGCGTACCAGGGAAAAGAGTTCCCAAGCCCCCTAGCCGGATATTCATTCAAACTTAAAACTAGTCACACCACTTACACACCCAATATGAAATTGCCTTTTTCACAGATTCAGCTGTCTTTAAAACAATCTTTTAATGAAACTATAGTATCACTGATCATAATCCTACAAAATATCCGGTTGAATCCTAGTTTTGAATTTTTCTATCATTGGTAAAACTAAAACACTCACCACCTGTCCACTTAGGGGCCTTTTTGATAGTTCCTAGCTCATAGTACCCGAAAATATATTCACTTATAAAAATCATAATGGAATCTCCGTTGAAGATCAACAAGATCAACCAACATATCCAAATAAAAGAGCCATGATGGACTCATTCGTTGAGGACCAGCAAGGTCAATCATTCAAATCCATGCCCGAATTCAAAAAACAACTCTTACTCCTTGTTCTAATATCTTCCATGACACACATGTGGGTATCTTTGATGACCTAGAGCCCCAGCACCGTATGGTCAGCACCCTCTAGGATCCTTCCCAAGTCACCTAGTGCTTCACTCGTAGGCCGCTTCCTTAGTCCCTCATCCACCATACCGGAAGCTCACCATTTAAATCGAACTGAGGCTGGTCAAGACCTCGACCGACCTTGTTACGCCATACGTCCTCTGTTGACTCTCGGTCAGCTCATGCAAATTTAACAGATAGGTCTCCACAACCTCATTCACAAGATGGTCAAAATGCTTCCCCAGCATTATTGACATAAAACAGTCATTTAAAAAAAAACAGGTCATAAATACAATTTCTATAATGAACTCTCGTCTTTCCATATTGTTCCACATCAATCCACATTACTTAATCCACATCCAACTCATATGTATTCCCATTCTCATCCAATCACATCATTTTCCATCTCATCATATCTTTCCTCATTTATCCACATGACATCTCATCCACTCGCATCTACCCATATTCACATCTCGTCACACCTCATCCATTCACATCACATCTCATTCATTCACATCTATCCTGTTTCACATCACATCACATTCATTTACCTCACATATCATCCATTCACATCCCATATCAATCATTTACATCCCGATTCACATGACATCACATCACATCTCATTCATTCACATCTTGTTTCATATCTCATCCATTCATTCACATCTATCTGATTCACATGACATCTCATCACATCTATTCACATCACATCATATCCCATCCATCCATTCATTCACATCTACCTGGTTCACATGACATCTATTCACATCACATCTCATCACATCTATTCACATCACATCCCATCCATCCATTCATTCACATCTATCTGATTCACATGACATCTCATCACATCTATTCACATCACATCTCATCACATCTATTTACATCACATCTCATTACATCTATTCACATCACATCTCCTCATATCTATTCACATTACATCCCATCCATCCATTCATTCACATCTATCTATCTGGTTCACATGACACCTCATCACATCTATTCACATCACATCACATCATATCTATTCACATCCCATCCCATCCATCCATTCATTCACATCTATCTGGTTCACATGACATCTCATCACATCTATTCACATCACATCTATTTACATCACATCTATTTACATCACATCTATTCACATCCATTCATTTACATCTATCTGATTCACATGTCATCACCTCTTATTCATTCACATCCCGATTCACATCACATTACATCTCATCCATTCATTCACATCTATCTAACTCACATCATGTCTCATCACATCTATTCACTCAGGGATCGCTTTGTCGGCCCTCGCCCATCGTACCGGGGAAGCTCACCATTTTTCAACCATACTGAGGCAGGTCAAGACCTGGGCAGGCTTTGCCACGTGAGCCGTCCTTTGAACACTCGCCGCTAGTTGATTGTAAAAAAACTTCCCTTAGAAAAACATATACCAAATGCTCCCTCCAGCATTCGTAAGACAGTCCTTTAAGAAAACATGATTTCTATGCAAGTTTTTAGTTTGATTTTTTTGGAATACAAGGAGTATTTCTTGAATCAGTATCCCCAAAACTTCTTGATCGGAATTCTGAATTTCATACCAAAATTCCTCGAATTCTATAACCTTGATCCACAGATCAATTCGAAGGGTCTCAAACTTAGTTTCAAATTTGGCGGGAGATTTGAGTGCATTTTTCTAAACTGGTCACACCTTCTTTCCTTGAAACTGACGAAAAAGTTTGGTCTTGGTCATAGTCTGATTCAAGGTTCGAGCCAGAAAAGATTTTTCTTGAACTATCTTTCTCGAAAAGGTTTTATAATTCAGTTACTATTTTACTAAATTTCTTTCTATTAACTGATTTCTAAATTAGTTATGAATTCCAATGAGGAATAAATTAAACATTTATCTGAATATTTCAATCTCGATAGATTTCTTGAATTTTCTTTTTACAATCCGTGTGAATATAAAACGATAGAAATTTCTCTCTTAGAGTATTTAATTATTCATTTATCAAATACTCATAGAATTTAAACATAGAATTTAAGAGAATTCCAATTTTGATATAGAAATTCTTTATGCATCTATTTATTCATAAAAATCAACTTCAATGGGAATAATACTTTTATTAAAAAAATCCTTTTATGCATCTACTTATGCATAAAATTAAATTTAATATGAATAACACTTTTAAAATAAAAAGAATTTCTTTATGCATCTATTTATGCATAAAAATCAATTTTTATAAGAATAATGCTTTTATTATAAAAAAATCCTTTATGCATAGAAATCAAATTTAATAAGAATAACACTTTTGTAATAAAAAAAATTCCATTATGCATCTTTCTATGCATAGAAATTAAATTTAATAAAAATAACACTTTTGTAATAAAAGAATTCCATTATGCATCTTTCTATGCATAGAAATCAAATTTTATAAGAATAACACTTTTAAAAAAATTCCATTATGCATCTTTCTATGCATAGAATCAAATTTTATAAGAATAACACTTTTATAATAAAAAAATTTCCTTTATGCATATTTCTTTGCATAAAAATCAATTTTAATAAGAATAACACTTTTGTAATAAAAACTTTCCTTTATGCATCTTTCTATGCATAGAATCAAATTTAATAAGAATAATACTTTTATAATAAAAAAATTCCTTTATGCATCTTTCTATGCATAAAAAATAATTTTAATAAGAATAACACTTTTGTAATAAAAAAAATTCCTTTATGCATCTTTCTATGCATAGAATCAAATTTAATAAGAATAACACTTTTATAATAAAAAAATTTCCTTATTGCATCTTTCTATGCATAAAAATCAAATTTAATAAGATTATTACTTCTGTAATAAAAAAATTTATTTTATTCATCTTTCTATGCATAGAAACCAAATTTAATAAGAATAACACTTTTGTAATAAAAAAATCCTTTATGCATCTTTCTATGCATAGAAATCAAATTGAATAAGAATATGAGTGATATCCATGCATATTCATAGGTGAATATGTACATGGAGTAATTAGAGTATTTCTTTTAGATCCAAAAATGGTGGGAATTACTCTTTTGGAATAACATAAAAACAAACTTTCTTTTTCACAAAATTCTAGAAAATTTCACCGTAAGCCATTGTCTATGCAAGATGGCAAAGTGAAGTACCTTCTTGCATATGTACTTCACATTCCGAACATAACAAAGAATCTGGTTTCAGTTGGAGTAGGGTTTGCAGGTTCGGTTTAACCCTGATGATTGCTATGTTGAAGACTTTAAAGACAAGTGCAGGTTGGTTGCAAAAGGCAACAGAGTGGGCAGAATGTTTACGTTGAATGTAGACATGCCTGAAATGAGTGTTGCAATGTTTGCAAATGGTTCAAGAATTGTTGCAGACACAGACATTTAGCATAAAAGAATTGGACATGTGAATGTGCAGCGAATGAAGTCTATGCAGACTAAAGGAATTGTGACAGGTTGCCAAAGTTTAAAGTGGAAGGTATGCAGAGAATATGTGAAGCATGCTAATTTGGAAAGCAAACAAAGCATGTATTTCCACGTAACAGATATGTGAGCAGAAATGCACTAGATGTTGTGCATTCAGATGTATGGGGTCCTATGAAGACCATGTCTATGGGAGGCTGCAGGTATTATGTGACATTCATTGATGACCACACAAGGAAAGTGTGGGTATATTTCATGAAGGAGAAGAGTGAGGTGTTCACTCACTTTCAGAATTTCAGAGCTTTGGTTGAAAAGCAAATAGGGAAATATGTAAAGTGCCTAAGGTCAGATGGAGGGGGAGAGTACTTCTCCAATGAGTTCTCTGAATTTTTAAAGAAGAATGGTATTCAGAGACAGTTTACATGCAGATACACTCCATAGCAAAATGGAGTTGCTGAGCGAAAAAACAGGCACATTGCCGAGATTATGCATGCATTGATGGAAGAGAAGAATATGCCGCATAGCTATTGGGCTGAGGCTGTTTCTACAGCACTATACATCATGAACAGGACTCCAACTGCAGCCATACATGATGTAACTCCAGAGGAGAGGTTTACTGGCAAAAAATCTTGATTTGTCTCATCTGAAAGTTTTTGGATGCATTGCATATGCCAGATGAGCTGAGAACTAAGCTGGATCCAAAAGCTGAAAAATGTGTGTTTATTGGATATTCCCTTGAGCAAAAGGGATACAAGTGTTATAACCCTGCTACACGTGAGTTAAGGGTAAGCAGTGATGTTGTCTTTGATGAGATGAGCAGCTGGTATGCTACTGAAAAAGAAGTTGTTGGGGTTGATGTGAGTGGAAGTGTGGTTGCACAAAATGCAGGTCAGCAATCACAGTCTTTGAGTGGACCAGGAGAGTCCTCATCTAGTGGGTTTGCTGATAGACCATGGAGTGGCAGGCTACGTCATAATACCAGTCCTGCAAATGTGATTAGTACATCACGTAAAGGAAAAGAGAAAGTGGTTGAGCCGCTCAGTATGCCTGACATTTCTGCAGGGCATTCTCATGTTGATGGAGAGTCTAGTGGCTCAGATATGAGCCTTGATGAGGAGCTTGGGATCCAAGCTATGAGAACACCTGGTGTAAAGAAGGCTATGGAAGCCATGAATGAAAAGCTGCGAAGATCTGGGAGAGTGAAAAACCCTGTGCAGAGGTTTACCTATGATGGTTATGTGGCACATCACTATGCATATATGGCAAAGGTTGTGCAGGTTGTAGAGCCCACATGCATTGATGAGGCTGTTGGAAATGTGTGTTGGGAGAAAGCTATGGATGAGGAGATGGATGCACTATATGGAAATGAGACTTGGGATTTAGTACAATTGCCTGAAGGCAAGAAAGCCATTGGATGCAAATGGGTGTACAAAGTAAAACATAACAGTGATGGAAGCATAAACAGGTATAAGGCTAGGTTGGTAGCTAAAGGATATGCGCAGACATATGGCATTGATTATGAGAAAACTTTCAACCCAGTTGCCAAGATGGCAACAGTGAGAGTTGTGATAGCAGTGGTGGCTGCATCAAAGCAATGGTCTTTACATCAGATGGATGTAAAGAATGCATTCTTGCATGGGGATTTGCAAGAAGAGGTGTATATGTTGCAGCCACCTGGTTATAAGGATGTGAGTCACCCCGAGCATGTTTGCAGGTTGAAGAAAGCCTTGTATGGCTTAAAACAAGCACCAAGAGCATGGTCTGACAAGATTTCTAAATATCTTGTCACTATTGGCTTTCATGTAGCCAATGCAGATTTCTCGCTCTGCTGTATGTGCGACATGGTGATAGAGGGGTTGTGCTTGTTGTCATCCATGTAGATGACTTGATCATTACGGGGGACCATGATGCAGAGATCTTTGATGTAAAGATCTTGCTTAGACAGAAGTTTGAGATGAAGGATCTGGGGGAGCTCAGATATTTCTTGGGCATTGAGGTGATTAGGTCACCACATGGTATTGGATTACTACAAAGACAGTATGGCTTGGACATTCTGTCCAAGTATGGTATGACAGGCTGTAAGCCTATTTTCGTGCCATTGGATCAGAATGGCAAGTTGAGTGCAGATTCAAAAGAGATTTTGGAGGATCCTACTATGTATAGGTGCATAGTAGGAAGCTTGATCTATATGACGATCACCAGACCAGATTTGAGCTATGTTGTTGGGTTGGTGAGTCAGTTTATGTAGGTTCCATAGAAACCGCATTTGGATGCATTGAGACGCATACTGAGGTATGTGAGGTCTACTTTGCATTGTGGACTATTCTATGAGACTGGGACAGAGATATGCATACATGGGTACACAGATGCTGATTGGGCTGGTAGTATCTCAGATAGAAGATCTACCAGTGGCTTCATGTTTTCTTTGGGGAGTGCTGCTGTGACTTGGAGCAGCAAGAAGCAGCCTACGATTGCTCTATCCAGTACTACAGAGGCTAAGTACAGAGGAGCTGCTATGGCAGCATGTAAAGTAGCTTGGTTGAGAAAGCTACTTGCAGATTTGGGTCTATCAGTTGGATAGACAAGTTGTCATTTTTTGTGACAACATTAGTAGTATACAGTTGGCCAGGAACCTAATTTTTCATGCTCGCACAAAGCATATAGAGGTCCACTACCATTTTGTTAGAGAGAAGGTCTTGGTAGGAGATCTTGACCTTGTTTATGTCAGCACACAGGATCAGGTAGCTGACATCTTCACCAAAGCATTGGGTACAAAGAAGATCCGCAGATTCAGAGCTTCACTTGGTGTACATGAGATGGAGTTGAGCTCGAGGGGGAGTGTTAATATATCGAGCTCGTCTAGTGAGGTGGTGGACACTAACGACCCGCCTGGGGGATAGGCCCCACACTTACACCACTGGCATGGTTGGTGAGATCTTGGGTGATATGCGGCCAGTGGGATGACAGGCTGTGTGACAGCCATTCTAGAGACTGGCATAGTTATAGCGCCAGCTCATTTAGTTGGGTTCACACTATAGAGAACTCTTGTATGTATTGGTTGAGTACCTTTCATATTATGTGTACTCTTATCTTTGTATATGGTGTGTTGAGTGTTGAGTGAAGAAGAAGAAGATTTTCAGCCTCTCACCTTGTGTGTTCTCTATTAGGGTTTTGGAGTGTGTGCGTGCTTGCAAGATCTCAAGCTCTCTTCCCCCCTGCATCTTTACAATCAAGTCAAAGAAGAAATTGATAAACTAATGAGAGTGGGTTTCATCATGCCAGTGGAGAAATCTGGGTGGATATTATTGGAATTTATGGCCCCTCTACATGGCTTTAGTAGTGGACCTTAGTAGATTATTTCTCTAAGGTTTAGTAGCTTGGCTTTAGATTTGGACCTTAGTAAATTATTTCTCTAAGGGTTCGTAGCTCCTTTTTTGATGGTCCTATTTTCAGCTTTTTTATATGCCTTAGTGGAGAATCTCTACTTCTTGCTCTCTACTCTAGGCAAGTGGGTGCACACTTCTAGGAGATGGGTGCTCAAATCTAGGAGAATGTTAATTGGGATTATGGCTTAATCATTTGGCTAATCCTTTTGTACTCTTGCCTATATAAAGGCACATACTTGATGGAAGAGATACAACACATCTCACATTCTCATCTATATGTTGTCCATGTTTTCATTATGCCTCTCATTAGCTTAATCATGTGATTAATACTAATCACCTTTGCTTAGCCACTAACGTTGTCTTCACCCATGAACATCATCACCTTCTTTGAGCCACCATGAATTCCAACATGGTATCAGAGCCATGCTATGTAGTGATTATGCTATGCTTATCATCTACTCCACTCTCATTAGCCTCATCCTCACATACCTTCATCTTGATTAGTGAATAATTAGCTATTTTTCCATTTTTCTCATTTAGGTCATCTCTCTCTTCCACCCCCTGCCATTGTAGCCACGATTTCTCCTTAGATACACAACCAAATCAAGGACTTCAAGTTTGAGCTTCACAACAGCTCATAGGCACATCCTCTAGCCGGCTCAATCAAGCCGATTTGCACGCGAAGAAGCTGGAAGAAGATGATTAACAAAACGCAGCAATCTGGAGTTTTTCTTCAAATTCGTCATCTTCGGTTTGAATTGGCCCAAGTCCTCCTTGCTGTAGCTACTGTATGGTAAGAGCTACGAGCTCACAACTTTTGAGCTTTTTTGGTCCATTAAAGTAGCCGGGAGAAGTGAATTAAAATAACACAAGTTTTTGGGCAAAAACAAAATGGCGGCTTAGTCGCTTCAAATTGGGGTGAATCTACTCGTCTTTGGGGGTTTTGAGGTTGCCAAATCCATTTGCAGTATTATTTTTTCAAAAAAATGCTTGGAGAAATCACTATAGCACTGGTCTTGCCTCTAATAGCCATTTTGGTCAAAGAGAGATGAAGGTATGCATACTTTCGTCAATCTCATGTTTATGGGCTTCAAACACAACTAGACCTTCTGCTATAAGTACCCCTTGAAGATGTTTTGAAGAAGAATTGTGGAAGGGTTGCAATTAAACACTCCAAGTTACCCCTTCTTTTGCAGTACAAATAGTTTTTTACCTCTGTTAATCAAGTGATTAATGCTAATCTTTGAGGTTATTTTGGAACATTGAGGGTTCAAACCTACCATTGAGGACTTGATACAGCTTTCCAAAGGTTCATATCAAAAAAGCCCCTTGATTTGTCCCTTCGACGGTGCTCTACAAATGAGGGTATTTTCTGCTCAAAAACCAAAAAATTACATTCACTAATACCTTGATTAGTGCTAATCATCTGAGGTTTTTAGGGCCATTAATGGTATATATTTCACATTTGAGTGTTGCTAAACCTCTGTAAAGCATCAAATCAGATTTGCCCCTTGATTTGAGTGGTCAATTTGTTAATCCAAAATCGGGTATAAATCTGTATCAGCATTGTTTGGGACAATGGGATTTCTGTACTCATCTCAAAATCCACCTTGCATACACACATCTAATCAAGGGGGGATCGTCTCTTTCAAGTTGACAATGCAATGGTAGTAGGCAAATCAAAAGTATCCTGCTCCCATTGTGGAAAGTTAGGACACAAAGATAACACATGTAGGTTGAAGATGATATGCAGTTTTTGTGGTCTTAAAGGTCATTCAGAGAATTTCTACTTTAAAAAGAAGGATAAAGCACACTTGGTTGAGGAAAAAGAAGTTTTGACAAAGGAAGAAGAAGCAAATTTTGCTTCTATTAATTCTGATTGGGCTTTTTGAAGTCTTTTTTGATGTATGTTACCTCTGAGCACCACATGATGTAGCTTATGTAACTTTCTTAGTAGTAGTAGTGGGACTTTTGTATGGTTACCTCTGAGCACCACATGATGTAGCTCATGTAACGTTTTAGACATTTGCCTCCTGGGAGGGCAAATCTTTTTGGTTAGTCCCATAGTTAGTGTTTGGAACATGGGAGGGTATTTTGGTATTCCTTCACACTTCTTGGACGCTCTTGCCTTATTTTTAGGCCATGTTGAGGTCTAGGGAGGGTATTGGAATTTATGACCCCTCTACATGGCTTTAGTAGTGGACCTTAGTAGATTATTTCTCTAAGGTTTAGTAGCTTGGCTTTAGATTTGGACCTTAGCAGATTATTTCTCTAAGGGTTAGTAGCTCCTTTTTGGATGGTCCTATTTTCAGCTTTTTTATATGCCTTAGTGGAGAATCCCTACTTCTTGCTCTCTACTCTAGGCAAGTGGGTGCACACTTCTAGGAGATGAGTGCTCAAATCTAGGAGAATGTTAATTGGGATTATGGCTTAATCATTTGGCTAATCCTCTTGTACTCTTGCCTATATAAAGGCACATACTTGATGGAAGAGATACAACACATCTCACATTCTCATCTATATGTTGTCCATGTTTTCATTATGTAAGATTCCTCCCCCAACCCCTTTTGATGTCTAGTATCTTCCCCTGTAATCAATCCCTCTTCAGAAATATAAAGACCTTGTTTCTAACCGTTTTAACCTAGAGAGAGAAAATATTCTAGAGAGAGAATATTCAGATTTTGAATATTTTTGGATAGAAAAATATCTCACCTTATTAAAATGAATTCCCCTGAAACAGAAATTCAGAAAGAATTTTCCAATGTGCAATTGGAATTAATTGGAAATAGGTATAAAGAACCTTAGTCTAAGGGTCTAGATTTTCAGAAATCTTTGGACTATGGTCCAATTAAGGTTTCTATGGGCCAATAGCATCAATCCATGTGTAGGGAGGAGATAAATCCAATTTGTAAAAGAAGATATCCAAAAATGAGTAAATGCTCACATAAGATGAAGAGTTTAATATGTACAAGGTTTATTAGTAAAAAACTATGAGTAATATCAAAAAAATGAGATAAATTGAGTATCCAAAAATGAATAAATGCTCACATAAGATGAAGAGTTGAAAATGTACAAGGTTTATTAGTAAAAAACTATGAGTAATATCAAAAAAAATGAGATAAATTGAGTATCCAAAAATGAGTAAATGCTCACATAAGATGGAGTTGAAAATGTACAAGGTTTATTAGTAAAAAACTATGAGCAATATTAAAAATATGAGATATTTTGGGTATAATGATTTCATTTTGACACATATGTAAGGAAGGGGAGTTCTTTAAAGGAGGTGCATATTTCACATGCTTGAATGAGTTTTAAACTCATAAAAATTGAGATATTTTATCTCTCCTCTCTCCTCATTCACGTCTAGTTCCAAAAAGTTAGCTTAACTGACCTAAAAATGGTCAAAAAGTGACCAAACTAGCTTGGAAAATTCTAGAATTAGTTTGTTTGTTTAGGAGCTCAATTTTTCCTATAAATAGAAGCCTCCCCTTGATAAAAAAAATATAGTGTCTTATGCATTGTTACTCTTCTCCACCTAAGCCAAGAACTGTGAATTCTTTAATAATTCACTAGTTTTTGACACTTCTCTCTTTCTTCAATTCCCATTGGTGGCTCCATCAACATACTAAACCAATTGATTGGTTGGGGGCCTCTACCGTGAATAAAGAATCAAGCAAATTGTAAGGTAAGTATGGTGAATTTTGATCTTTTCTATAATTTCTCAATGTTTCTCTCTTCTCAACCCCTCTCAAGCTTGAGAAGCTTAGTTGGTATGGTTTTTGAATGCTATTGAAGTTAATTGATTAATGATAGTAAAGAATTACATAAATTTTTATTTATGTTTAATTCTAATGGTTTTTTCTCTCTCTCACTTAAGAAATAGTCATACTCATGACCCATTCTTAATCCAAAGGAAGCTTTTTATAAAGCTTTTCCTTAATCCAAGATTAATCTATGCTTAAGAATAAATTAATGATTTTTTATCTATGCTTTTAGTTTATGATTATTTTTAATTTAATCCATTAAGGATTAATGATCCTATTAGAGATCATTCTAATCATTCTCTTAAAGATAAGCCTTATCTTTTAAAATAATTGAGATTTATTAGTTAAAGTAGCGGAGCTATGGCAAAATTTTATAAAAATTTACACATAAAATAATTTCATTCAAAGCATGAAAAGAGGATTTCCTACCATATTCTAAGAGTTATCATCCTAGATTAATTGAAAGAATTTCATAGTAATCATGGAAAAATTAAATTTTTATATTATGCATAAAAGATAAATATTTTATTATAAAAGTGTTACTTTTAGCATAATTGAAATTCATGCATAGAGGTATGCATAAAAGATGAATATTTTATTATAAAAGTGTTACTTTTAGCATAATTGAATTTCATGCAGAGGTATGCATAAAAGATGAATATTTTATTATAAAAGTGTTACTTTTAGCATAATTGAATTTCATGCAGAGGTATGCCTAAGAGATGAATATTTTATTATAAAAGAGTTACTTTTAGTATAATTGAATTTCATGCATATAGATGAATATTTTATTATAAAAGAGTTCTTTTTAGCTTAATTGAAATTCATGCATAGAGGTATGCATAAGAGATGAACATTTTATTATAAAAGAGTTACTTTTAGCATAATTGAAATTCATGCATAGATCAGGTATGCCTAAGAGATGAATATTTTATTATAAAAGAGTTACTTTTAGCATAATTGAAATTCATGCATAGAGGTATGCATAAGAGATGAATATTTTATTATAAAAGAGTTACTTTTAGCATAATTGAAATTCATGCATAGATCAGGTATGCATAAGAGATGAATATTTTATTATAAAAGAGTTACTTTTAGCATAATTGAATTTCATGCATAGAGGTATGCATAAGAGATGAATATTTTATTATAAAAGAGTTACTTTTAGCATAATTGAATTTCATGCATAGAGGTATGCATAAGAGATGAATATTTTATTATAAAAGAGTTACTTTTAGCATAATTGAAATTCATGCATAGAGATATGCATAAGAGATGAATATTTTATTATAAAAGAGTTACTTTTAGCATAATTGAATTTCATGCATAGAGGTATGCGTAAGAGATGAATATTTTATTATAAAAGAGTTACTTTTAGCATAATTGAATTTCATGCATAGAGGTATGCATAAGAGATGAATATTTTATTATAAAAGAGTTACTTTTAGCATAATTAAAATTCATGCATAGAGGTATGCATAAGAGATGAATAATTGAATTTCATGCATAGAGGTATGCATAAGAGATGAGTTAGGATGTGATAAGATGAGTTAAGAAGTGATAGGATGTGTATGGGATGAGGTAAGAAGTGTATGTGATGGGATAAGATGTATATGGGTTGTGATAGGGTGAGAATATGGATGTAAATGTGGATGTGTATGTATGGATGTATGCATGTAGATGTGAGTGTGAATGTGGATGTATGGATGTAAATGAGGATGTCGATGTAGATGCATGGATGGGATGTGGATGTATGCATGTAGATGTGAATGTAAGCATATAGATGTGGATGTATGGATGTGAATGTGCATGTAGATGTGGATGTGAAAATAGATGCATGGATGTAGATGTGGATGTATGGATGTGGATGCAGATGTGGATATATGTATGGATGTGAATATATGATATGTGATGTGAAGGAATCTGAAGTGATGAGATGGAAAATGATGTGATGGGATGAGTACACATATAACTGGAATGTGGAATAAGCAATGTTGTTTGATGAGGGATAATGTGGAAAAATGAGAGTTAATATAGAAACTGTATTTTGTGACTGTTTGTAAATGCTATTTGTAAATGACTGTTTTATGTCAAGAATGCTGGGAAAGCATTTTGACCATCTTGTGATTAAGGTCTTGGAGACCTAACTGATAAAGTTGCAACTGCTGACGGAGAGTCAATGGAGGACGTCTCGCGTAGCAAGGTCGGCCGAGGTCTTGACCAGCCTCGGTGCGATTAAAATGGTGAGCTTCCGGTACGGTGGATGAGGGGCCAAGGAAGCGGCCTATGAGTGAAGCGCTAGGTCATCTACGAAGGATCCTAGAGGGTGCTGACCATATGGTGCTCGAGCTCTGGGTCGCCCAGGATACCCACGCGTGCGTCGAGGAAGATATTAGAACAAGGAGTAAGAGTTGTTTTCTGAAACCGGGCATGGATCTGGTTGACTGACCTTGCTGGTCCTCAACGGATGAGTCCATGGCTCTTTATATGGATCTGTTGGTTGATCTTGCTGATCTTCAACGAGAGTCCATCTTGATAAGTGATTATATTGCCGAGTATTATGGGCTAGGAACTATTGAAACGGCCCCTGAGTGGACAAGTGGTGAGCGTCCTAGTTGCCAATGATGCCATAGATACTCTAATGAAGGAATGATGGGAAAATTAAGAATCAACCGGATAAATTGGAAGATGGTGATCAGTGATACTATGGTTTTATTAAAGGATTGTTTTAAAACTGGTTGAATCTGTGAAAAGGCAATTTCATATTGGGTGTGTAAGTGGTGTGACTAGTTTTATTTTTGCATGAACTTCTGGCTAGGGGGCCTTGGAACTCTTTTCCTTGGTACCCAGGACAAAACCTAACCAAATTCTTAATTGGATCCCATCACTACAGTGGTTGGGTGGTTGGCTAACCCATGGGATCGGATGGGGTTAGGCTGGACTGATGGATCCGTAAATCGAGACTCAACTTTTGTTATTACGATAGATAAAGTAAATCCCGGACAGTAATTGTTCTATGGATAGGAATCAACGGCTGTGCCTCTTGAATGGGAAAAAAAGCGTTGATCTCAATGATCCAAGTGCAAGTTTCTTCCTTGATCTGATCAAGTATCTTGAAGATGCAATTGGATCAGCTTGATCAGAAATGTTCTTGACTATGTTAGAGTAAAAAGTTTTCCTGGTGGAATCGCCCGTGCTTTCCGGTAAAGGAAGTTTTTTCGGGTTCGGTTTTGGAACAACCGACAGATTAGTCTCTTATCCGGATATCCGTGGGTGAGGCCCCGAATGTGGGACCCCTGTCCCACGCGAGAAGTGCTACTTCTGCTGCTAGTATCCTGAATCCGTTGGTCGGTGGGAACAGGGATCCCACAGTTGGTATCAGAGCAAATTGACTAATTAAGATCAACTGAGAAGCCAAAGATGTCAAAAATTTATCAAGAAGCACAAAAAGGTTGTAATTGTGTGATATAATTCATACAATTTGATATTCAAACTGAAAATTCGTAAATTAGTAATTGGGTCTTCAGATGGAAGTACTGCAATTATATAGAATCCCTGACTTGCTTGAGGCCTAGACATGATGGTATTTACCTTATAATTCCAAGGACCGTGACTACCCGTATATACTGAGAGTATAACTGTAGCTCTTTACTGACAGTATATACGAGTAAATCTAAGACTTGAAATTATAAGCGTTAATGCTATCCAGATGATGATAGTTGAAATATAATGAAACCACAATGAGGAGGAATGGGACGAGTCCCTGTGATGATATTCATAACTAGAATGATGATAATGATTTTAGCAAATCACTATGAGATTAGTGGGTTGTGCTGTCAAACTGTTACTGTTACACTTGACCGGTAGATCAAGTTAAGGGATGACAAATTAAGAACTTACTTGACTGAAATTCCCGTGGAGGAATGTTCATCAGAAGGAAATTTTTCGGTATAATGGACCATTATCATGTTAAAGATATGAATGATATGATCTAAATGAATTGTTATTTAATGATGAGTTCTATATAAGGGATAATTATCCCCGTATTCTGTTGGGTTGACCAGAATATAAGGAACCCCAGAATAAATTGGATCTTAAGAAAAAGAGTTGTCCTCTACTTGGCGAGATGAGGACATCTCGCACTTTTCAAGAGGGGTAGAATGTAAGATTCTTCCCCCAACCGTCGAGGTATACAGGAGTAAGAATCTCCCTTTTTGATCTTATAATTATTCCCTCTCTAAAATAAAAGAAAGATTCTGTTTAAAAAAGGAAGACCCTTTCCCTAGAATACTTCTCAGGAGTCCCACCTGTTTTAAGGATTCAGAACAATGAGTTCAGAAGTGAAAATCGGTGTTTTGGATACCAAGGTTTTGGTTTTCATTCGAGTACGGCCCAAAAGAATTCTTTATCTCTCGGGGAGTATAAGAAGTTATCCCCAGATATTGTGAGCCTTATATCTGAATTCAATGAAAGTAGGTGACTTAGCCTACAAGCTTCTTTTACCTCCTCATCTCAGAGTTCTTAATGTATTTCATAGAAATATGTGCCAAACCCAAATCATGGAAAGACGGTAAAACTTCAGTGGCAAGTTACCGTTGGCTTCTAAGTTACGCTAGCTCCTTCCTTTATATAAGTCGTAACTTTTACTTATCGCTCACAGTAATCTTACTTCCATCGATCTCCCTTCTTCTTAATCTCCTTCATGGCTTGGCAACAGGAATTAGTTTTATCCATGATGATTTCTCACCTTCAAGACGCAAGCGAGTCTGTGAAGAAAGATTTTATAGAAAAGAATGAGCGCTCACTTTTTCCTCACCTAGGAACTTCTGTAGCTCAGGCCAAATGGCAGACCTATCAAGACATAACTAGGGTAACACCCTGGGGTCAGCAGCACTTTCGTAACAATGTCCGCTTGGCCATGGTTATTGAAGCTTTGGGTTTGGGTCCCCGATACTACTGCATCATGAGATCAAGGCATCTTGGGTTTTCTGAGCGGGTCTTCTTACTTGCGTGTTTTCTTCCTCATTAGAAGATATGCCTTTACCCCGTTTTTGGCTTGCCCCTCAGAGGTCCTTTTGTTAGATCACCTCATACCACTGAGATAGGTGCGGCAATAACCAACAGAATTATTCCCATAGATGAGTTACCTTATACGTGCGCAGCTTGTGAGTGCTGCTTTTGTGATCATATGATGGACAAAATAATTTAAAAATTATCAACAGGACCAATCTCATCTATAGGTAACTCATTTAAATTAAAAGAAATTAGGTCTTGTGCCATATCTCTATGTGCCTGAACATTCTGATGTTCATTGATATGTTCTTGAATGATCGTAGCATTGGGTGTTTCTCGATTACCTGGATCTAAGTGGATTCTAGCATAGAACTCTCTATGCTCCTCCTTATCCGCAACTCTTCCAAATGTTTCAATTTCATTTACATTAAAGTACTCCATTAAATTAGCAATAATTTGTTTTTGAATGCAAGTCCTTGTTTGCAAATAATTACGGCGAGACACGCGTGTTGCATCCAAAATTCAAAGCCAATGCACTTGGTTTAAACTTAGGTATATGCAACTCCTAACCATCTTCAACCTCCTTCGAAAAAGAAGAAAAAAACAAATACTAATTTTCTTTTTACAAGTTACATTCTTAACTTCAAATGGACAACATAATATTACCTTATTACATTTATTCTACTTGAAGTGACATTATCCTCACATATGATCTTGGATGATGCGTATATCACACATGTGACCCTACTTGATAGACTCCGCACAGTAGCAAATATAATGTAATTTTTCGATGAATTTATAATAGATAAGTGTGTCTAACATATACAATCCATCTCCTTATGACACTAAGAGGAGAAAACCTCTCTCCGTCTCCAGAGAGAGAGAGAGAGAGAGAGAGAGAGAGAGAGAGAGAGAGCAAGAAAAAAACATAGGACAAAAAAAGAAGAGCGAGAGAATAAAATATAAAGACTTTGAGAAAATAGAGAATTCATAAATATCACCACGGAGAGCCAAATCTAGAAAGTTGCAATACAATTTGTCTCTTGAACAAAAACATCATTACTCTCAAAAAATCTCTAGTTTCCAACATACGGCTCATCTTTTTCATAATAGCATTGAGTCGATAACGGATATATTTAGACTCAATACCTCCAAGCCTAATGTATGTACTTGCTCTTGCAAAGAATCAGCTTGTTCTTTACATTCCCTATTACATCCACCTAGACGTTCCCCAATTTCAACATGAAAATTTTCCATGAAAGAAGCTGGTTAGCCTCCATGACACCACTACTATTAAGAACGCAATGAAGATTATGTGTGAACTTATCTCTTAGCGTATCTCCCCTTTTGTTGCCACTTCCACCATGGATCTCATCTAGGGATTTAATATTCACGTGATCACAAGATTTTTTGTGATAATAACACATGTGAACAAGTTATTCACATGTTCTCATGTTACCATTCACAAAATGATAGGTCACTTGCCATTTGGGAACCCCTTAAAAGCTTGGCTACACATGGGAATAAGCTATTCACATGTTCTCATGTTACCATCTTCACATAATAGCAGGTCAGTGGCCACCTGAGAAGATTTTTTATGCCCGACAAAGATAATTTTTTTAGGCCCTTGTAAGCTTTGTGAATATAACATGTGATCACAAGATTTTTTGTGTTATTAACATATTCACATGTTCTCGTTTACGTCAGTGAAATCCCTGATCTCATCCCAAAGGGCATCTAAGTACTCCTTGCAAACAACCTGATTTTTCTCAGTGTGCTCGCATATGTCCGCAATAGTTTGTATACGTTTAAAGCTTGGCTTCCCATATGGAGGAATACCTTGACTGAGCAAGGTGTTTTACAATAGCTCAAATATTCATCAACTCAGATGGGATACACAAAGCTACTTCAGAATTGGAAGCTCTATTCGTAAACAGTAGCCCCCACTATGGCATTGGTGCCATTGTTATGATTATGGATCTCCATTTGCTAAAATGCAAAATGAATGTCTTAAGGCTCTCAAAACATCTCTTTATATCTTTGTCAACATATAACATAACCCAACTATATACCAACACTATATACATGTAGATACCTTGTTTATGCAAAGAGTACATAATGTATACTCTTAGCCGCCGCGAGACATATAATTGTCTTTCTAAAAGTCTAGTATTGGCAACCATAAAGAAAGTTCTTTACTTCTTAAGCACATTTCTTTTCTATTTTAAGCTAATATAGTATGCATATTCTCTTAGGTCCATATATTCTCTCCCTGAACTCTCTCTACAATCAAAGACAATGGTCTAATAAATGAAAAGTTTATAGCTTAGAAAGCCAAGCATATCAATATTTTAAGCTCTATTTATGTGTACACACTAAAGTATTAGACATGAAAAAATCACTATTACATTCACATTTGCCAAGGCAATCAAGAGGACACCCTTCTGTACACTTTGGGGTGACCTTTCTGGCATGATTTTGGGCTATAAAACAAAGTTGTACAATCCAATTTAGCAAGGTTCTTCACAATTAAATTGAAGGAAAACAGTGTTTAAGCCTACGTGAGGTCCATGGCTCTAAGGGCGAAACCTTTTAAGGTTTTCCTTGTTGGTTATTTGAGATAGCTCTACTATTAAAGAGTGTGATCATGTACTAGAGTATGGTTGTGCCCAAAGAACTCTTGGAAGGCTGAGATGGAGATTTTAGGCAATTGTTTTACTTATTTTCATCATATCCTGGATATATTTAGTGCTAGCCTATAGAGTGCTTAGGAGACTGCCATCGATTGTCTTGTACTGGAACAATCTGTTGGGTAATCGTTTGTAGACATTTAGAGCTTGGCTGTCTAGATGGAGACCTTGACCGAGCAAGGTGTTTTTCAACTCAACTCATGCGAGGTACACAAAGCTACTTCGGAATTGGAAGTTCCATTTGTAGCAGCCACTACAGCATTGGAGCCGTTGTTATCATTATGGGTCTCCATTTACCGACATCCAAAATGAATATCTTAAGGCTCTCCAAACATCTCTTTATATCTTAGGCAAAACATAGTAAGTCCTAGTGTAATAAGGCATTAACATTGGTTTCCAAAAATATTCATATAGCAAGTCGGTTCTCAAAGAAGAGCATGTGTGTACGTGCATGCGTGTGTGTGTGTGTGTGTGTTGAAAAGATGCAGGGGGGAAGAGAGCTTGAGCTCTTGCAAGCACACACACACACTCACAAAACCCTAATAGAGAACACACAAGGTGAGAGGCTGAAAATCTTCTTCTTCTTCACTTAACACTTAACACACCATATACAAGAATAAGAGTACACACAATATGAAAGATACTCAACCAAATACATACACGGGTTCTTTATAGTGTGAACCCGACTAAATGAGCTGATGTTATAACTATGCCAGTCTCTAGAATGGCTACCACACAGCGTGTCATCCCACTGGCTGCATATCACCCAAGATCTCACCAACCATGCCAGTGGTGTAAGTGTGGGGCCTATCCCCCAAGCGGGTCATCAGTGTCCACCGCCTCACTAGACGAGCTCGATATCTCAACACTCCACCTCGAGCTCAACTCCATCTCATGTACACCAAGCGAAGCCCTGAATCTGCGGAGCTTCTCTGTACCCAATGCTTTGGTGAAGATGTCAGCTACCTGGTCCTCTATGCTGACATAAACAAGGTCAAGATCTCCTGCCAAGACCTTCTCTCTGACAAAGTGGTAGTGGACCTCTATGTGCTTCGTACGAGCATGAAAGACTGGGTTCCTGGCCAACTGTATACTGCTAATGTTATCACAGAAAATGACAACTTGTCTATCCACTGATAGACCCAAATCTGCAAGTAGCTTTCTCAACCAAGCTACCTCACATGCTGCCATAGCAGCTCCTCTGTACTCGGCCTCTGTATGGATAGAGCAACCGTAGGCTGCTTCTTGTTGCTCTAAGTCACAATAGCACTCCCCAAAGAAAACATGAATCCACTAGTAGATCTTCTATCTGAGATACTACCCGCGCAATCAGTATCTGTGTACCCATGTACACATATCTCTGTCCCAGTCTCATAGAATAGTCCACAATGCAAAGTAGACTTCACATACCTCAGTATGCGTCTCATTGCATCCAAATGCGGTTTTTGTGGAACCTGCATAAACTGACTCACCAACCCAACAGCATAGCTCAAATCTGGTCTGGTGATCGTCATGTAGATCAAACTTCCTACTATGTGCCTGTACATAGTACGATCCTCCAAGATCTCTCCTGAATCTGCACTCAACTTGCCATTCTGATCCAATGGCACAGAAATAGGCTTACAGCCTGTCATACCATACTTGGACAACATGTCCAAGCCATACTGTCTCTATAGTAATCCAATACCATGTGGTGACCTAATCACCTCAATGCCCAAGAAATATCTGAGCTCCCCCAGATCCTTCATCTCGAACTTTTGTCTAAGCAAGATCTTTACATCAAAGATCTCTGCATCATGGTCCCCCGTAATGATCGTCATCTACATAGATGACAACAAGCACAACTCCTCTATCACCATGTCTCACATAGAGCGAGAAATCTGCATTGGCTACATGAAAGCCAATAGTGACAAGATATTCAAAAATCTTGTCAGACCATGCTCTTGGTGCTTGCTTTAAGCCATACAAAGCTTTCTTCAACCTGCAAACATGCTCGGGGTGACCCACATCCTCATAACCAGGTGGCTGCAACATATACACCTCTTCTTGCAAATCCCCATGCAAGAATGCATTCTTTACATCCATTTGATGTAAAGACCATTGCTTTGACGCAGCCACTGCTATCACAACTCTCACTGTTGCCATCTTGGCAACTGGGCTGAAAGTTTCCTCATAATCAATCCCATATGTCTGCGTATATCCTTTGGCTACCAATCTAGCCTTGTACCTGTTTATGCTTCCATCACTATCATGTTTAACTTTGTACACCCACTTGCATCCAATGGCTTTCTTGCCTTCAGGCAATTGCACTAAATCCCAAGTTTCATTTCCATATAGTGCATCCATCTCCTCATCCATAGCTTTCTCCCAACACACATTTCCAACAGCCTCATCAATGCATGTGGGCTCTACAACCTGCACAACCTTTGCCATATATGCATAGTGATGTGCCACATAATCATCATATGTGAATCTCTGCACAGGGTTCTTCACTCTCCCTAATCTTCGCAGCTTTTCATTCATGGCTTCCATAGCTTTCTTTACACCAGGTGTTCTCATAGCTGGGATCCCAAGCTCCTCATCAAGGCTCATATCTGAGCCACTAGACTCTCCATCAACATGAGAATGCCTTGCAAAAATGTCAGGCATACCAAGGGGCTCAACCACTTCCTCTTTTCCTTTACGTGATGTAGTAATCACATTTGCAGGGCTGGTATTATGATGCAGGCTGCCACTCCATGGTCTATCAATAGACCCACTAGATGAGGACTCTCCTGGTCCACTCGAAGACTGTGATTGCTGACCTGCGTTCTGTGCAACCACACTTCCACTCACATCAGCCCCAACAGGTTCTTTTTCAGCAGCATACCAGCTACTCATCTCATCAAAGACAACATCCTTGCTTACCCTCCTCAACTCACGTGTAGTAGGGTTATAACACCTATATCCCTTTTGCTCAAGGGAGTATCCAATAAACACACATTTTTCAGCTTTCGGATCCAGCTTAGTTCTCAGCTCATCTGGCACATGCACATATGCAATGCATCCAAAGACTTTCAGATGAACAAATCTGATTTTCTACCAGTAAACCTCTCCTCTAGAGTTACATCATGTATGGCAGTTGGAGTCCTGTTCATGATGTATACTGCTATAGAAACAGCCTCAGTCCATAGCTATGCGGCATATTCTTCTGTTCCATCAATGCTCGCGCAATCTCAGCAATGTGCCTGTTTTTCTGCTCAGCAACTCCATTTTGCTGCAGAGTGTATCTGCATGTAAATTGTCTCCGAATACCATTCTTCTTCAAAAATTCAGAGAACTCATTGGAGAAGTACTCTCCCCCTCCATCTGACCTTAGGCACTTTATATATTTCCCTGTTTGCTTTTCAACCAAAACTCTGGAATTCTGAAAGTGAGTGAACACCTCATTCTTCTCCTTTATGAAATATACCCACACTTTCCTTGTGTGATCATCAATGAAAGTCACATAATGCCTGCAGCCTCCCATAGATATGGTCTTCGTAGGACCCCATACATCTGAATGCACAACATCTAGTGCATTTCTGCTCACATATCTGCTACGTGGAAACACATGCTTTGTTTGCTTCCCAAATTGGAATGCTTCACATATTTTTTGCATACCTTCCACTTTAAATTTTGACAGCCCTGTCACAATTCCTTTAGTCTGCATAGAGTTCAATCTCTGCACATTTACATGTTCAATCCTTTTATGACAAATGTCTGTGTCTGCAACAATTCTTGAACCATTTGCAAACATCGCAGCACTCATTTCAGGCATGTCTACATTCAATGTAAACATTCTGCCCACTCTGTTGCCTTATGCAACCAACCTGCACTTGTCTTTAAAGTCTTCAACATAACAACCATCAGGGTTAAACCGAACCTGCAAACCCTGCTCAATCATCTGGCCAACTGAAACCAGATTCTTTGTTATGTTTGGAACATGAAGTACATCTGCAAGGTACTTCACTTTGCCATCCTGCATAGACAATGGCACATCTCCAACATGGGCAATTGGATGAGCAGTGTCATTCATCCCCTGTTTCCACAAAACCTGGTCTTTCCGGGTTTTTCATCTCCTTGAACCACTCCCCATGACTCGTCATGTGGTTCGAAGGGCCTAAATCCACATACCATACATTATCTTTTTATGCTGCATCAACATTTTCAGACATGGTATTCACGACATGCTGCGTAGCAAACAACCTTTCATTATCCTCATTATTTCTGCTTGAGGATGCATAGTTGTTTTGTTGCACTTTCCCATTTTGCATGTCAGCCTGCTTCTTATAACATTCTGCCTGCACATGTCCAGGCTTACCATAATAATAGCACTCACGTGCATCATTATATTGCCTTTACCAATTTCCACGGCCTCTTTGACTCCCCCTGCCTCTGAATTTGCCTCTTCCACCTGCATGTTGTTGTTGTTGATTCTGGGACTGTTGTTGTTGCTGCTCTGCTGCTGGCCATAATTCTGATTACCTGTTCGGCCACCTCCTTGACCACGTCCACGGCCTCCTCTACCTCGTCCTCTTCCTGAACTCGTGTAGAAGGCCTGTTGCTCTGAACTGTTTTTGCTTTGTGAAGACTGTTGGTCTTCACCCAAGCTCTTCTCTTCGATAATCAGCATAGACACCAAATCTGTAAAGTTGGGAATGTTTTTCCGAGTCTGAATGGACGTCTTGAACGCCTTGTATTGTGGCCCAAGACCACGTAGACAGACTTCCACCTTGTCATCATCATCTACTGACACACTAATAGATGCAAGGGATTCCACAATACCCTTTATCTTCAGCGCATAGTCATTCATAGACATGCTCTTTTTTCTCCACAGTATGAAGTTCATTCTTCAACTGTATCTTACGTGCCTTGGTATTTGTTTCATAGAGCTTTACCAATGTGTCCCACGCCTCCTTGGGGGACTTGGCATCCTGAATGTGCCCAATCATGGTGTCTTGTATACTAATGGAGAGCCAATACATAACCTTCCTGGCTCCTTGGTTCCAGTCTTTAAACTCTTTCACATCTGCAGCAGTCGGATTTATACCTGGTATCTCTGGTGCCTCTTCATGCTCACCTTCTATGTAGTCCCAATAGCATTTTCCCATCTGGAAATTAATCAACCTGAACCTCCAAGCATGGAAGTTATTCTTATCAAGCTTCTCAGCCACAATCTGGGTTATCCCATCATTTGACATCTTGTCAAACACACAATTTTACCAGAAACATCACTCTAGTTTTTCTGCACAAACTGCTGTATTTTCCGCAGCGGTACTGTAGTACTCTCAAATGTCACAACTAGTGACTTCAATGTGCATACATACACCCAATGGCAACTGTTGACCTCTTTGCAGCACCCACAGTGTCTGCACAGTCAATCTGTCTTCCTACAGTTCTTAAATCAGAGTTCTGCAGAGAATCGATGACTTACCCCCACAGTGCTCGAAATCGCCTGCTTTCCACGAAACGCGTTTTCGGCCCAAAAAAAGTAGTCTCATAGGACAGTATAGTTGCCCTATAGCTTTACTCCTGCAAAGAAAGCTCCTCAATCAGAGATCGTTTGCCGGTGCCTCCCATAGAGCTCCCGATAAGGGTGTAGTCACCAACACAAATAGGAAAGAGTAGTTGAAGCTCTTACCCTCATACCGCTTCCTGTGGTTCCCTTGCTTGCAGCTCAGCCCTTAGCACGAACCAGGCTTTGATACCATGCAAAGATGCAGGGGGGAAGAGAGCTTGAGCTCTTGTAAGCACACACACACACACTCACAAAACCCTAATAGAGAACACACAAGGTGAGAGGCTGAAAATCTTCTTCTTCTTCACTCAACACTTAACACACCATATACAAGAATAAGAGTACTCAACCAAATACATACATGGGTTCTCTATAGTGTGAACCCGACTAAATGAGCTGGCGCTATAACTATGCCAGTCTCTAGAATGGCTGTCACACAGCCTGTCATCCCACTGGCCGCATATCACCAAAGATCTCACCAACCATGCCAGTGGTGTAAGTGTGGGGCCTATCCCCCAGGCAGGTCATCAGTGTCCACCGCCTCACTAGAGACGAGCTCGATATCTCAACATGTGTGTGTGTGTAAGGCCTAGTGTAAAACATTGAGAATGTTTTTCAAACATATATAAGCATGTGTGTGTGTGTGTGCCCACCCCTACCCAAGCACCATACTCAGAAGAAATTGAGGCAATAGGCCCCATGAGTATGGGCCTACTACCTCAATAGATTGATAAGTAATGTGAGGGTTGAATTTAGCCCCGGCCCATTTGTTGCACGCCAATAACCCTAAGAATATACTTTTTCTAAATCCATTGTTACAAAACATAATGATCAGTTTAGACACCTCCTCAAAGGCAACCAAAGGGTTAGTCGAGGAGTAAATTACCAGGTGAAAGGGCACCATAATTGTATTTAAGGCTTGAGTAAGGGACGATTAATTTTCCTTTTTACAAATTCTGAAGGTATAATTGATAGTTTTTCTTGTTTCCAAGTATATTGTGTGACAAAGTCATCAGTGTTATAAGAGCAAATTCAATATTCAAATAGTTAGTCTTGGTGACAAAGAAGGTTTCGTCAATGTTTAACCCGCTAATCCAAGTAGGCTCGATTGAAATAAGGTCAATTGGATATATTTCTTTGAGGAGAGAAGCAAACTTAGGACAATTAAGATTGAGGATATCCTCCATATATCTAAAGGAGTGTTTGATTCTTTCCAGCATTGGTTTATGTGTACCATCCTCATGAGAGGTAACAAAACAATATTCGAAATAAGCAAACTAGATGTTCCACATAACAAGGGATCAAGAGAAACCCACGGGAATACCTTTTGTTTGTTTAAACACTTGAGTGCCTAGTTGAACAAAATTATGGTTAAAAATTCAAAAGAGCAAATGTTGAATATCGCCTCCATCTATCATCATTGGAAATTCAACATATTGTTTTTAAACCCATCGCACATTACCCTAACTTAGAGAGACTTTAGAGAATCCATCCATCTTTCTTTTTTCAAACACCATATTACATACTTTGCAAAGTATGTTCATGAGGTCTGCTTCCCTGATTAGTGGGATATTTTCATAGCATTGTGTAATATTTGTTGTGAATATGTGAAAGATAGAATCTGGAAGGTTTAGAATTACCTTAGTTGAGTTTCTTGTGATCCAAAAAGGGTTAGACTAGATATTTAGAAAAGCTTTAAGTTCTCGCTTCTTAACCACCCCACAGATCATATGAAAGTTGCCAAGAACCAAGTTAAGCACATTGGTGATAATTGGAGTAATATCTGTGAAAATACAAAATTTAGTAGCATTAGAAATTCATCTGAATTTGTTTTTATGGATTTTAAATGTGGGGACCAGCACCGATAATCTAGTGATAAGGGATTCAATATTAATTCTCCTTAATTCCTCTTGTATACCATTGGAAATCTCAAAAGGATTTTCAGAAAGCCCATAGATTTTTTCTCCTAATAGCCGCTTTATCCCTGTCTTATAAGCAAGATGTTTAGAAATAATGAATACATTAACTGGTGCTTTATCAAGTCCTATCACCTCAATTTTTCAAGTAGTTATGATGCAGAATGCATAAAGCTAACCCAAGAGTTCTCGTTTGAGAGCCATTTTTTAAGAATCTGTTTGATTTTTTTCATAAATATGTGGGAAATTGTTGTGGCAATTGCATTAAACTGTGAAGACTCTATGACATGGATCTAGAGCAAAATATGGAATCAAACACATCAAAGCAAGAATCTAGCATCCATTAATCATGAGATTAGTGATCCAATGGCTCATCACATGAATATACAAAAGAGAGAGAAAATCTATAAGTGCATGTAGCAAGAGAAGATGCACAAATAGCCTAAGTGTGTTTAACCTCTCACCAAGAGGATGACCATGGAAGGCCATATCTCCATAGATGGAGCCCAAAGGTACAAGATGACCAAAGTTAGTAAAAGTGTCAAAAGGCTCTATCAAAGTACCCCAAGCCCTATTTATAGTCACTATCTCCTTTTGCCCATGTGTCCCTATGTACATGTGAAAATCAAGCTCTATGGTTCATGAGACAAACCATCCCTTCCCAAAGATTTTGTCCTCAAAATCATACAAGATATTTACAATTGAATCGCAATATCAATGTAAACCCATGGGAAGTAGAGAGGTCTTCAAAAATGGGAAGTAGAGAGGTCTTCAAAAATGCGCCTCGAATACATTTGAAATAGGGAAACCAAATGTAGTGAAGCCGACAAACTCCTTCTCCAAAAATAACATGTAGGAGTGTTATGGTAGCCATGTTGTCGATGAAGCTTCCCTTGAAATTCTTCATGAAACCTCCATAAAATTGAACTGCAAATGATGCGTAGCCGCACCCAAAAGGGTCCCACATATTTGTCATTGAATCAAATGATCTTCCAAGTGTGTTGGAGTAGATTGGTAACCCCAACAATAGATCCAACCAAAGCTGTCCAGAAATTACAGCACATATGAAACCTCATGATATGCCCATTCTTCATATAATAATCATGCCACTTGATCAAGGAATACTTCTATCAAGTAAACTATGTTGCTGAACATACTCCATTGATTGCCAAGTAGCCTCATCTATGGGCAAGCGCTTCCATTTCACAAGGAATTCATCAATGTTCCGGTTCCTCAAAGCCTTTGTCCTCTTGTCCACAATCCTCTCTAGCTCATAGATAATCTCTCCCTCTTCATCCATCTCGGTGGTAACTCTTCAATCTCTTGAGGAAGAGAGCCCACAAACCTCTTAAGGTTGGATACATGAAACACATTATGAATCCTTGTAGAAGGAGGTAGGTCAAGCTTATAAGCTAAATCACCCACTTTCTTGATGTGAGATCCCTATTCCCACCGCGCAACGGATTCGGGGTACTAGCAGCGGAAGTAACACATCATGCGCGGGTAGGGGTCTCACACTCGGGGCCTCGCCCACGGATATCCGGACAAGAAACTAATCCGTCGGTTTGTCCAAAACCGAAACCGGAAAAACTTCCTTTACCCGGAAAGCATGGGCGATTCCACCAGGATAACTCTTTACTCTAACGTAGTCAAGATCATTACGGATCAACTGATCTGACTACACCTTTAACGGTACTTGGTCAAATCAAGGAAGAAACTTGCACTTGGATCATTGGGATCAACGCTTTTTTCCCCATCAAGAGGCACAGCCGTTGATTCCTATCCATAGAACAATTTCTATCCGGGATTTACTTCATCTATCGTAATAATAGAAATTAAATCTCGATTTACGGATCCATCAGTCCAGCCTAACCCCATCCGATCCCATGGGTTAGCCAACCGCCCAACCACTGTAGTGATGGGATCCAATTTGGAATTTGGTTAGGTTTTGTCCCGGGTACCAAGGAAAAGAGTTCCAAGGCCCCCTAGCCGGAAGTTCATGCAAACATAAAACTAGCCACACCACTTACACACCCAATATGAAATTGCCTTTTTCTTAGCATCAGCTAACTTTAAAACAATCCTTTAATGAAACCATAGTACCACTGATCACAATCTTCCAATTTATCCGGTTGATTCATAATTTCCCATCATTCCTTCATCAGAGTATCTATGGCATCATTGGCAACTAGAACGCTCACCACCTGTCCACACAGGGGCCTTTTCAATAGTTCCTACCATAATACTCGGCAATATAATCACTTATAAAAATCAAGATGGACTCTCGTTGAAGATTAGCAAGATCAACCAACAGATCCATATAAAGAGCCATGGACTCATCCATTGAAGACCAGCAAGGTCAATCAACCAGATCCATGCCCGGTTTCACAAAACAACTCTTACTCCTTGTTCCAATATCTTCCTCGACGCACGTGTGGGTATCTTCGGCGACCCAGAGCCCGAGCACCGTATGGTCAGCACCCTCTAGGATCCTTCGCAGGTGACCTAGCGCTTCACTCATAGGCCGCTTCCTTGGTCCCTCATCCACCGTACCGGAAGCTCACCATTTAAATCGAACCGAGGCTGGTCAAGACCTCGGTCGACCTTGCTACGCGAGACGTCCTCCATTGACTCTCCGTCAGCAGTTGCAACTTTAACAGTTAGGTCTTCATGACCTTAATCCACAAGACGGTCAAAATGCTTTCCCAGCATTCATGACATAAAACAGTCATTTACAAACAGTCACAAAATACAATTTCTAAATCAAACTCTCGTCTTTCCACATTATCCCTCCTTAGTCCACATTACTTATTCCACATTCCATTTAATGTGTACTCATTCTCATCCATTTCCTCATATCGGCGACACATTAATTCACATACACATTCACATTCACATCCATACATCCACATTTACATGCATACATCCATTTTCACATCCTCATTTATACATCCACATCCCATATCCACATTCATACATACACATCCATATCCACATCTAACATCCACATCCACATCCACATCCACATTCACATCCACATTCACATCCTCATTTATACATCCACATCCACATCCACATTCACATCCATACATCCACATCTACATGCATACCTCCATTTTCACATCCTCATTTATACATCCACATCCCATATCCACATTCATACATACACATCCATATCCACATCCAACATCCACATCCACATCTACATCCACATTCACATCCACATTCATACATCCACATCCACATCCACATTCACATCCATACATCCACATCTACATGTATACCTCCATTTTCACATCCTCATTTATACATCTACATCCCTTCTACATTCATACATACACATCCATATCCACATCCATACATCCACATCCACATCCACATTCATATTCACATCCATATATCCACATCTACATGCATACATCCATTATCATGTCCTCATTCATACATCCACATCCACATACATACATACATCCACATCCACATCCACATTCTCATTCACATCTATACATCCACATCTACATTCACATCCACATTCCCATTCACATCTATACATCCACATTCATATACATCCACATCCACATTCCCATTCACATCTATACATCCACATCCACATCCACATTCATATTCACATCCATATATCCACATCTACATGCATACATCCATTATCACGTCCTCATTCATACATCCACATCCACATACATACATACATCCACATCCACATACATACATACATCCACATCCACATTCTCATTCACATCTATACATCCACATCTACATCCACATCCACATTCCCATTCACATCTATACATCCACATCTACATCCACATTCACATCTATGCATATACATCTTCATGCATACATCCATTTTCACATTCATACATCCATACTCCCATCTACACATCCACACATCCACATACATACATCCATTTCCACATTCCATTCATGTAACGCCATATGCCTTCACATCTAATCTTTTACATCACATCCATTCTCGCCCAATCACAACCCATATACATCTTATCCTATCACATACACTTCTTACCTCATCCCATACACATCTTATCACATCTTAATTCATCTTATCACCTCTTATCACCTCTTATACACCTCTTATCACATCTTATCACATCTCATATCTATTTATAGAATACAAGAGAATTCTTATATTTGATATAAGATTTCTTTACACATTTACTTATGCATAAATTCCATTTAAGGAGATTAATACTTCCGAAGAAAAATCAATCTTTTATGCATCTTCCTATGCATAAATTCATCTTAAATGAAAATGACACTTTTGAATTAAAATTCAATCTTTTATGCATCTTCCTATGCATAAATTCAATTTAGATGAGAATGACACTTTTGAATTAAAAATCAATTTTTTTTAAATGCATCTTCTTATGCATAAAGTCAATTTGGTAGGAATTACACTTTTAGAATAAAAGAATTTCTCTTATGCATCTAAGTTATGCATAAAATCCATTTATGATGAAAATCACACTTTTAGTATAAAAAGAATATCTTTTATGCATACCTCCATGCATGAAATCCAATTATGATAAAAGTAACACTTTTATAATAAAATAATCAACTTTTATGCATACCTCTATGCATGAAATTCAATTGTGACAAAAGTAACACTTTTACATTAAAATAATCATCTTTTATGCATACCTCTATGCATGAAATCCAATATGATAAAAGTAACACTTTTGATATAAAAAAAATTATTCTTTTATGCATACTTCTATGCATGAAAATTAAAAATGATAAAAGTAACACTTTTGATATAAAAAAAATTATTCTTTTATGCATACTTCTATGCATGAAAATTAAAAATGATAAAAGTAACACTTTTGATATAAAAAAATTATTCTTTTATGCATACTTCTATGCATGAAAATTAAAAATGATAAAAGTAACACTTTTGATATAAAAAATTTTCCTTTATGCATACTTCTATGCATAAAAATTAAAAATGATAAAAGTAACACTTTTAATATAAAAAAATTTATCTTTTATGCATACTTATATGCATGAAAATTAAAAATGATAAAAGTAACACTTTTGATATAAAAAAAATTATTCTTTTATGCATACTTCTATGCATGAAAATTAAAAATGATAAAAGTAACACTTTTGATATAAAAAATTTTCCTTTATGCATACTTCTATGCATAAAAATTAAAAATGATAAAAGTAACACTTTTAATATAAAAAAATTTATCTTTTATGCATACTTATATGCATGAAAATCAATTATGCATAATATAAAAATCAATTTCTCTATGATTACAATGAATATCTTTCAATTAATCTAGGATGATAATTCCTAGAATATGGTAGGAAGTCCTCTTTTTATGCTTTGAATGAAATTATTTTATGCATAATTTTTATAAAAATTTTGCCATAGCTCCGCTGCTATGACTGATAAATCTCAATTTTTCTAAGGGATAAAACTTATCATTAAGGAATAATTAAAATGATCTCTAATTGGATCATTTATCCATAATGGATTGAATCATCAATATACATAAACTAAAAGCATAGAAAAAAGCCATTAATTTGGCCTCAAGCATAGCTTAATCTTGGGTTAAGGAAAAGCTTTATGAAAAGCTTGATTTGGATTGAGAATGGGTCATGAGTATGACCATTTCTTGATTGAGAGAGAGAAATTACATAAAAACCATTAGAATTTAAACATAAATGAAAATTAAATTCAATAGCATTTATTAAATTATGTAACTCTTCACTACTATTCACCAATTAACTTCAATAGCATTTAAAAAAACCATACCAATTAAGCTTCTCAAGCTTGAGAGGGGTTGAGAAGAGGGAAACATTGAGAAATTATAGAAAAAATCAATATTCACTAATTACCTTACAAATTGCTTGATTCTTTGTTCACGGTAGAGGCCCCCAACCAATCAATTGGTTAAGTATGTTGATGGAGCCACTAATGGGGATTGAAGAAAGAGGGAAGCTCCAAAAACTAGTGAATTATTAAATGAATTCACAGTTCTTGGCTTAGGTGGAGTAGAGTAACGATGCATAAACACTATATATTTTTCAACAAGGAGGAGGCTTCTATTTATAGGAAAAATTGAGCTCCCAACCAAACAAACTGATTCTAGAATTTTCCAAATCAGTTTGGTCAAATTTTGACCATTTTTAGGTCACTTAAGCTAACTTTTTGGAACTAGACTTGAATGAGGAGAGAGGAGAGATAAAATATCTCAATTTTTATGAGTTTAAAACTCATTCAAGCATGTGAAATATGCACCTCCTTTAAAGAACTCCCCTTCCTTACATATGTGTCATAATGGAATCATTTTAATATTGCTCATAGTTTTTTTACTAATAAACCTTGTACATTTTCAACTCTTCATCTTATGTGAAATATGCACCTCCTTTAAAGAACTCCCCTTCCTTACATATGTGTCATAATGGAATCATTTTAATATTGCTCATAGTTTTTTACTAATAAACCTTGTACATTTTCAACTCTTCATCTTATGTGAGCATTTAAGGGACTCCCCTTCCTTACATATGTGTCATAATAAAATCATTATTCCCAAAATATCTCATATTTTTAATATTGCTCATAGTTTTTTACTAATAAACCTTGTACATTTTCAACTCTTCATCTTATGTGAGCATTTACTCCTTTTTGGGTATCTTCTTTTTACAATTTGGATTTATCTCCTCCCTACACATGGATTGATGCTATTGGTCCATAGGAACCTTAATTGGACCATAATCCAAAGATTTATGAAAATCTAGACCCTTAGACTAAGGTTCTCTATACCTATTTCTAATTAATTCCAATTGCACATTGGAAAATTCTTTTTGAATTTTTGTTTCAAGGAAATTCATCTTAATTATATGAGATATTTTTCTATCCAAAAATATTCAAAATCTGAATATTCTCTCTCTAAAATAATTTTCTCTCTCTAGGTTAAAACAGCTAGAAACAAGGTCTTTATATTTCTGAAGAGGGATTGATTACAGGAAAAGATACTAGACATCAAAAGGGAGTTGGGGGAGGAATCTTACACTTGACTACCAAATATGGTCCATAGTATCTATGTGCCAACTTGGAATTGGAAGACCCTTTGAGAATATTTTGACGGCTCTTAGGAAGCTTGAGAAACACATAATCACCTTCCTTGAACTCCATTTTGCGTCTATGCTCATCCGCATTTGCCTTCATGACTTCTTGTGCCTTCTTCATATTATCCTTGCATAATTGAAGAAGCTGTCTCATCCTTTCCAACTCTTCCTTGGCTAAAGGATTAACCATTTTACGCTCATGGAAAGCAATAGATGGCACATGCACTTGATACCCATAAAGAGCCTCAAAAGGTGACATCCCAATACTCAAATGCTTGCTTGAATTATGACAAAATTCAGCAAGGTAAAGCCATTCATCCCATGATGCTTGCATGTCATGACAATAGTGCCTCAAGTACATTTCGAGCCATTTGTTTGTGCACTCCATTTGCCCATCCGTTTGAGGGTGATAGGCTGTAGAAGAAGTGATTTGAGTCCCCAAGTTCTCATACAATGTCCTCCAAAAAGTGCCCATGAACTTGGTATCTCTATCACAAACTATGTTGAGTGGCAAACCATGTATCTTGAATACATGCTCCATAAATTGCTTGGCAATGTGAGAGGCCCCATAAGTAATCTTGGAAGCAATAAAATGAGCTGATTTAGTCTTCCATCATTGATGTCAAGGTGCAAGCCCACATTCTAGACAATGCATTCGCTACTACATTGTCCTTTCCCGGAGTATAGGATATCTCAAAGTCATATCCTTGAAGCATAGCCAACCATCTCTTTTGCTTGCGAGAAAGCTTGGGTTGAGAGAGGAAAAATTTCAGCACCCTATGATCACTTCTCACCTTGAAATGAGCACCATAAAGATAGTGATGCCATTTCTTGATTGCATGAAGTATAGCCAACATCTCTTGTTCATACACATACAATTCCATCTCCTTCTCGGAAAGCTTCCTACTCTCAAATGCAATGACACCATGCTCTTGATACAAAACTGCCCCAAGACCTCTTCCACTTACATCCGCTCTCACATAGAATGTCTTTGAGAAATCCAGACAAACAAGAATAGGAGCTGATGTAAGTAAAGCCTTGAGCTATTTGAAACTCTTGTTGGCAATGGCATCCCAAAAGAAAGCTTCCCTCTTAAGTAGATTGGTAAGAGGTGCCACAATTGTTGCATAGTGCTCCATAAATCTTCTATAGAAAGAAGATAGACCCAAAAATCCTCTCAATTAAGTTGTATTAGTAGGGGTTGGCCATTCTTTGACACATGCCACCTTCTTTGGATCAGCCCTAATGCCATTTTCTCCCACCAAGTGTCCAAGGTATTCAACCTCATTCATCATGAAAGTGCACTTGGTCTCCTTTGCAAACAATCTATGCTCTGATACCAAATGAAATGGATCTAGAGCAAAATATGGAATCAAACACATCAAAGAAAGAATCTAGCATCCATTAATCATGAGATTAGTGATCCAATGGCTCATCACATGAATATACAAAAGCGAGAGAAAATCTATAAGTGCATGTAGCAAGAGAAGATGCACAAATAGCCTAAGTGTGTTTAAATGAAATGGATCTAGAGCAAAATATAGAATCAAACACATCAAAGCAAGAATCTAGCATCCATTAATCATGAGATTAGTGATCCAATGGCTCATCACATGAATATACAAAAGAGAGAGAAAATCTATAAGTGCATGTAGCAAGAGAAGATGCACAAATAGCCTAAGTGTGTTTAACCTCTCACCAAGAGGATGACCATGGAAGGCCAAATCTCCATAGATGGAGAGCAAAGGTACAAGATGACCAAGATTAGTAAAAGTGTCAAAAGGCCCCTACCAATGTACCCCAAGCCCTATTTATAGTCACTTTCTCCTTTTTCCCATGGGCCCCTATGTACATGTGGAAATCAAGCTCTATGGTTCATGACAAACCATCCCTTCCCAAAGATTTTGTCCTCAAAATCATACAAGATATTTACAATTGAATCGCAAACTCAATGTAAACCCATGGGAAGTAGAGAGGTCTTCAAAAATGCACCTCGAATACATTTGGAATAGGAAAACCAAATGTAGTGAAGCCGATAAACTAGGACTATTATGGCAGCCATGTTGTCGATGAAGCTTCCCTTGAAATGATGCGTACCCGCACCCAAAAAGGTCCCACATATGTGTCATCAAACCAAATGATCTTCCAAGTGTGTTGGAGTAGATTAGTAACCCAACAATAGATCCAACCAAAGTCCATTGATTGCCACCAAGTAGCCTCATCTATGGGCAAGCGCTTCCATTTCACAAGGAATTCATCAATGTTCCGGTTCCTCAAAACCCTTGTCCTCTTGTCCACAATCCTCTCCGGCTCATAGATAATCTCTCCCTCTTCATCCATCGGTGGTAACTCTTCAATATCTTGAGGAAGAGAGCCCACAAACCTCTTAAGATTGGATACATGAAACACATTATGAATCCTTGTGGAAGGAGGTAGGTCAAGCTTATAAGCCAAATCAACCACTTTCTTGACTACCAAATATGGTCCATAGTATCTATGTGCCAACTTGGAATTGGAAGACCCTTTGAGAATATTGTGACGGCTCTTAGGAAGCTTGAGCAACACATAATCACCTTCCTTGAACTCCATTTTGCGTCTATGCTCATCCGCATTTGCCTTCATGACTTCTTGTGCCTTCTTCATATTATCCTTGCATAATTGAAGAAGCTGTCTCATCCTTTCCAACTCTTCCTTGGCTAAAGGATTAACCATTTTATCCTCATGGAAAGAAATAGATGGCACATGCACTTGATACCCATAAAGAGCCTCAAAAGGTGACATCCCAATACTCAAATGCTTGCTTGAATTATGACAAAATTCAGCAAGGTAAAGCCATTCATCCCATGATGCTTGCATGTCATGACAATAGTGCCTCAAGTACACTTCGAGCCATTTGTTTGTGCACTCCGTTTGCCCATCCGTTTGAGGGTGAATGCATCTCATGAAGCACCTTGAGAATGTAGGATGAGGTTGGAACCAAATACACCTTATCCTTGTGTCATAGTAGACCATTCCGAAGCTTATAATGAGGAAATTCTTCACCATCTTCTTGCTGTAATTTTCTGTAAATAGGGGCAGCACTCTATTTTGGCATATTGTCCCTCAGAATGCATGCATTATCCCTTCCACCGAGGTCAAAAGGAAACTCATCCTCTTCTTTGATAAAAGAATGACCCTCCAAGTCTTCTTTATGTGTCTCCTTGCTGCAATCTTCAAACTCTTCCACATCATGAGATGACTTGGAATCGTAATCCGCATCCATAATGATCATAGTAGCTACCACTTTCTTTGATTTGCAAATGTGCCCAGGTGACCACTTCTCTTTGCATTTAAAACATAGGCCTTTTCTCCTCAATTCCTCAATCTTAGGATCATCCATCCGTTGTCTTCTTGAATGGTTGAGGAGGCTTCTTGACAAACCCATTGCTTTTCTTAGCATCATTATGAACTCCACTTGTGGACTGTCCACTTCCAAAAGATGTATGGAATTCGGAAGTGTAAGTGGATGTAGAAGAAGGTAGACTTTTCCCCACATTTGAAGAAGTGTGAAATGGCTTATAAAAAGGTACATTGGGCTGAACCCTCTTATACTTTGGCTCATATAACTCTGCTAACCTCATAGCCTCTTTGATAGTGCTTGGTCTTTATGTCGAGACATCCGCTTTGATGAATGAATCTAGACCATGCACAAACTTCTTCAATCGCATGCCTTCATTGAGTCCCTCCATAAACATAGAGAGCTTCATGAACCTCTTAATGTACTTCCTAACCGACATGCCCTTTTGTGTGAGTTCATACCATTCTTCATGGTATCGGTCAAGAACCAAAGGCGACACAAATGTCATATTCATTTCATGCTTGAGTTCTCCCCAAGTATGGGTGGCATAACTCCTTCCTTGAGCATATGTCTCCACCATTGATGTGCATAGTCTTCCAAATGCAAGGATGCAAAATGCACTTTGTCCCTTTCACTCTTCGCATAGAGCTGAAAGTATGTATCCAACTTATTCATCCATTCTTCCAACTCATGTGGGGCTGAACCATCACCCTTGAACTTAGAGAGTGAAATCTTATCCTTTACATCCTTTGACACGGTTGACGATGCATTCTCATGATAGTGCGAGGGTTTGTGCTTTTGCATTTGCACAAAAGATCCAAGGAATTGTACAAAATCCTTGTACTCCCTCTTGAGGAAATTTGGCATTTCCATCCACTTATCATGAGCTTCTCTTTGTCTCTCAATGAATGACATATGTTCCCAATCAAGCTCAACCACATCATCCATATCATTCACCTCCTCTTCAAGCATGGAGAACTGATTTGCTTTGGGTTTCAAAGGTACTCTCCTCGGATCCCCAAAATTTGACTCCTCATGTCTAAATGTAGGTGCATGTTACTTTCCATCCAAATGAGAAGAACCCGCTAGGAATGTAGTAGGCTTCATCTCCCGCATAGAAGGCCTCCTAGCATTCGCCATGAATCCAAAAGTGACATTCTTGGTGGAATGCTCATGTGTTACCTTGGGAGAAACCTCCTGTACCATGGGTAGCTTGCCTTCCCTACGGCCTTCAAAAAGCTATCTCAAATTGCTTGCCTTCATGTAAAGCACCATGACCACTATCATAGGAAGGTTGGCTCATTGGCCAAGCGACCCTCTCTTCCAAAACTTCCATCCTTATAGCCATAGTGTCAAGCCTACCATTGACTTCCACCCTTGTAGCTATCGTGTCCATCTTAGCATTCATTTCCATCAACATTTGCATGATCGACTCGATGGGGATGGTATGCGAAGATTGTGGGGTGTGCTTATGGGCACTTCCGACATTCAACTCCTCATTCCCTTCTCTTGAAGTATGCCCAAAAGTATCCCCTTCTCTTGAAGTGTGCCCAAGAGTATCCTCCAGAGCATCCAAAATTCCTTGTTCCATCATTGCCTCTTCATCCTCTACCTCGTCAGAAGCCAAAGTGTTGCGCCTCGGTCGCCCTTTTGGCTTCGGCCCCATGGAAACCTTTGGTTTCAGAAATTTGGCTCTAAATTGAGATAGGGATGTCCGATTGAAGTGATCTAAAGCTTGTTGGAGAGCTAATGAAGTGTACTAGACCACTATGCAAAGACCCATAAGAGATGAGGTGTGCTACTATTCTCTGTTTTACAGTTTATAGGGTAATAGGCTGAAACAGTATTTTGGGTATAACTTGAGCTAGAAATATCCAAATGCAAAACTTTTTAGCTTAAATTGGAGCCCTTGATGAGTACTACAAGCCTATGTAATTGGATCTAGAAGATCTTCAAACCCCTATGAAGATTGAATTAGGGTTTACTTTTTTTGCAAAAACCCTAAATTCTACCCTAAAGAGATATCGAAATGTGGAGGTTAAGTGCTCGTTGGGTAGCTCTAAGGAAGCACTAAGAGCTCATATGGTCCCTTTTAATTCAATCCAAAAGGGTTGGGACTGAATTAGGGTTTTTGTGAATCTGCAGATTCTTGCCAAAGTGACCCTTTTTGTGCCCAATTGATCCTTGTTTGCTCCCAAACCAATGTCAACACCTTCCGCACCTCATTGGCATCCCAAGGTCTGCAAATTATGCTCCACAAGCTTCAATTGTCCATGTATGACCAAAAATTTGAGAAAATTTTGACATAGTCTCCCTTGTTTTAGGAGCTAAATCTCAATTTTTCTCAAATAACAATGCAAAAATCCATGATCCTCTTATCAATTCCCATCCATTACATAGCATGTGCCTCAACTTGCATCACCAAAAGGCATACAAATTCCTTGCAATACCAAGCATTCACCATATGTTTTCCATGGCATAATGCAAGATCAAATCTCATGAGATGTCCATATTAAGGCGGCATTGCCATGTACATAAACCAAGAGGATGATTCTGCAAAGAAGATCGTCAGTGTAGCACGTTGAAGCTTGCCGAACGATTCTGTCAGGGTCTCTTCATAGGAAAAACTATAAGAAGGCAGCAAGTAGCCTCAAGGTAATCCTAGAGCTTGAGATGTATACATGTCTTCATTCTTATCTAATATCTTAGAAGAGAAGGTTGGATTACAATGGTCTTTTAGAGGAAGAGACCAAAACTCCATAGCTTTTCTTTTAAAGAAAGAATAGTATGTCGTAGCCCTGCAAGAGAAGGCTATTTTGCCATAGACCTTTGAAAGAGAGAAAAGTCAGAGTACGAGTAAAGGAGATAAATATTGGGGATGATCGGATGATTTCAATCATAAGAGAAGGTATTAGATAACTCTCTATTCTCCTATATCAAGTTTTGAAGCTCTTGTTAATGAGCAAAGGTAATGATAAGCCATAAATTTCTATAAGGTATATACATATTTTGTTTTTCAATTATATATCATTCTTACGGTTTAGTTATGGCCCCGGCTTCTCTCTATTAATTGTTAATAGTGATCTATTTGATTGATTTACTAGTTAAAGTTTATATTCTTTTAAACAACAGCATATGCCTTAATAAAGAATGCACATGTTGAGACAATCATCCTATGAAATTGTGCTTATATCTTGGGGGTGCACATGCAAGATATTTGTACAATATATTTGAGAAATAAGATTGGGGAGAAAACCTTTTGTGATGAAAAACATAGGGTGATCAAATTAAGAAACTAGTGAGAGACTGAATGTCTAGAAGGATAGACTGAAACTTTGTTTAGAGAAATTTTCAGGATATATCTCATTAACTTGCATATTAGAAATTATTAAGATTATAACTCCATTAAGTTTTGAATAGTTGACGTGTGAATGCCATCCATTGGATGCTTTACACTAGGATGATTATCCAAGATCTTGAACCCATCTTAAACAAACATGGGTCTAACTTCAGATGTGTAATTCCCAGAGGATCATGCTCTTAGATGTGCTAATCCCAAGATACTCGATGTGTAATTTTCAGAAAACTAATTATCTCAGACGTGTTAAACCTGATAATCTTTGGATGTGTCGATCCCAAGGCACCAGATGTGTAATCCTCAAAAATGAAGATCTCAGATATATTAATCCAGAGTGCCTTTAGATGTGGTGGCGCTATGATAAGTATTTGATAGTTTTGAACTTTTCATGGATACAATGAAAGAAGCAAGTTCACCCTTGCTCGTCTAAAAATTGTAAAAAATGCCAAATTAGTTGGAAGCACTATTGTCAATCTAACCACTGGAACTAGAATCAGTTATGGGATGCCATGAAAGTACATCTTTGTGAAAGGTTTTGTCCTCTAGGATTTGGAGAGGATAAAATGAATGATTTTTTGGAGCTAACACAAGAAACACAGACCCTAAAAGAATATCACCAAACTTTTGTTAAAATTCTTCGATTAGCTCCAGAGATGGATGAGGTAACTCTTCTTCATCGATTCATTTGGAAGCTTAATCTACCTTTGAATAACCTCATCAAGAATGTAAAACCCTCCTCAATTTCAAAAGCCATAATTATAGCCAGAGACTATGAAAAGTTTTTTTTAAATAGAAAGTGTCGAGAAGGACATGAGTCCTTCCATGTTAATCAAGAAGAGGTCCCCTAAATCAAGAGGAACATCAAGCCCACCCTTGGCTACAAGGAACATGAGCTAGAGCAAAAATTAGGTCAAGAAATAGGGATAGCAGGGTTAAAGATAATCGAATTCAACAAGTATTTCTATAAGTAAATAGAAGATGATTGGTGCAAGATTCATGTGAAGTAATGTGCATGATGAATAGAGGTATTCTACAAGACGATACTAAGATTATGAAATTGCTATCATAGGTTAGATTGCGTAAAAGATTGATTCCATTACGTTTTTCCATTATAATTCTTTAAGTACCATATTACATAGGGGTATAGAATAAGAAATTCGAAGGTTCATATCATATGAGAGGTATATGGATCCATGAAATTAGGATAATAAGGCCAATTAACTTTAGAATAATAAAGACCTTTTGGAGGCACAACAAAACGAGCCAAACACATGAAATAAAGGACTCTTTAAGAACAATGTTCAGATAAAAGAAGATTTCTACCTAGTGGGGACACCACTTTGAAAGAGACAAGAGGATTTACTTAGATACTATCCCAGCCCGCGAGTTGAGGACATCTCAAATCTTTGAAGTGGGGGAGATTGTAAGGTCCCTCCCAAGCCATGTATATATGTGTCTCTTTTAATATAGATTTCAAAAAGGAAAGAGAGTGCACTTAGAGAAGAGTGAGACAATAAGGCTAGAAACATTAGGAAAGTCTTAGAATAAAAATATTAGCTCCAAAAATCCGAAAAGAAATAAGAAGATAAGAATAGTTCTATTAAGAAATAAGTATCTCCAAAAATAGAAATTCCAATTTAGGTGATAGGAGGTCGTATTTAGAGTACTTTTACATATTTAGAGTCCATGCATACTAAAAATAAGGAAAAGCAACACGTTTCTAAAGATGGCATGTTTGTAGCTATATACAGACATTTTTGTCTATTCTACCTGCATTGGCTTCTAGACTAGATGCCTTCTAGTTCTTTTGATTGGTTATACAACCATATTCTGAGTTTTTATTAGAGAGTTATGGCCGAAACAATTTGCTGATTCTATCAAGGTCTCTACACAGGAAAAACTGTAAGAAGGCAGCAAGTAGCCTCAAGGTAATCCTAGAGCTTGAGATGTATATATCCCTTCATTCTTATCTAATATCTTATAAGAGAAGGTTAGATTTCTATGGTCTTTCAGAGGAAGAGACCAAAACTCCATAGCTTTTCTTTTAAAGAAAGAATAGTATATCATAACCCTGCAAGAGAAGGCTATTTTGCCATAGACCTTCAAAAGACAAAAAAGTCGGAGTATGAGTAAGAGGAGATAAATCTTGGGGATGATCGGATGATTTCAATCGTAAGAGAAGGTATTAGAAGACTCTCTATTCTCATATATCAAGTTTTGAAGCTCTTGTTAAAACGAGCAAAGGCAACGATAAACGACAAATTTCTATAAGGTATATACATATTTTGTTTTTCAATTATATATCATTCTTAGGGTTGAGGTATGGCCCCGACTTCTCTCTATTAATTGTTAATAGTGATCTATTTGATTGATTTACTAGTTAAAGTTTATATTCTTTTAAACAACAGCATATGCCTTAATAAAGAATGTCTTATCGTTGCAATCTCAAGTTGAAATGCTAAAATCTTTGTGAAAAAGATTGTTTTCTTAAGAAGGTAACATGGATTCTAGTTCTATGGTTTAGTTGAGTAAGTGGATTGTTGTCTTGGTTAAATTAAGGTACAAGCACAACTCTCCCTGCCTTGATGTTGCCCCATTCTTGTGCTTGTATAGTTGGACGGTGGAGACGTTAGTAAGGCCCGGAGTTGGCCCATAACATCCCTCATACCATTGGGAGAATGAGGTTTTCCGATTGAGGCGAGTGATTGTGATGCTACCTAGTTCAGAGGGCCCTGACTAGTGCGGTAAATTAGCCCACCCCAGTGCATAGACATCCCTCTGAGGGGTGGGAGGATTGAGCGACGGAGCCTAAGAGGGCGATAGGCCGGCTTGAGTCTTCGCTAGCGGCGGCCGACGATGAGGTGTATGGTCCCGTAGGGTTTTGCCCAGCATGTAGAGGCTGGAAGGCCGAATTCTAGATCATCGGCAGTATAAAGGAAAAGAATAAGAGAGCCGGTTTGGCTTGATGGAATTGATTCATGTATAAATTTTTTTTATAAATCTTGTCTTTGGCATTATTGTTCTATGAAAAAAAGGCTGCTTTAACAAACCTTGTGAAAAGGACCTTAATTAAGGAACATGTTTATTTATGTCAAACAACGTGATAGGATTAATTAGAAAACAAATTGACGCGTGAGTAGGGTGGAAAGTGGGAGGATGGAATGCCCCGATTGGACCATCCTACGGAGGACGGGTCGACCCAATTAGTCGGGTAGCTTTCCAACATATTAAGTGAAAGTCCTACGCTAGATAAATAGGTTCTCGGGCAATTCTATTCTAGAGGACTAGGCCAGCGGCGGCTGTGCCTTGCATGGATGAGGAAAAAGGCGTTGTCTCTATAGGATTCAAGACTAGTAGTTGTCCAGATTATGATCAATTATCCTATGGGTGATTTGATTGTTAGAAGACCATGCTCCCCTTGTGGGATAGAACTAGGTCTTACCTATGAATCGTATCCTTGAATCTTTGCATGGTGAAGGTGTCGATGAGTAGGAAATTTTCTCCAAGATAAGACTAAGTGGACTATCTTAAGTGTTTCCTCTATTTTGGGGAACTTTACAATTGGTATCAGAGCCGATCTTAGTTCCTAGGATTTTTTTTTCAAAGGTTAACTATCAAGGGATTAAAACAAGTGATTGTTTATCATATGAAATCAATCATCTCTACTGGCCATAGAGGTGATTTGAATATCTTCACATGTTAAGACAATCATCCTATGAAATTGTGCTTATATCTCGGGGGTGCACATGCAAGATATTTGTACAATAAATTTGAGAAATACGATTGGGGAGAAAACCTTTTGTGATGAGGAAAAACATAGGGCGATCAAATTAAGAAATTAACGAGCAAAGGAAATGATAAACGATAAATTTCTATAAGGTATATACATATTTTGTTTTTCAATTATATATCATTCTAAGGGTTGAGGTATGGCCCCAGCTTCTCTCTATTAATTGTTAGTAGTGATCTATTTGATTGATTTACTAGTTAAAGTTTATATGCTTTTAAACAATAGCATATGCCTTAATAAAGAATGTCTTATCGCAATCTCAAGTTGAAATGCTAAAATCTTTTTGAAAAAGATTATTTTCTTAAGAAGGTAACATGGATTCTAGTCCTATGGTTTAGTTGAGTAAATGGATTGTTATCTTGTTTAAATTAAGATACAGGCACAACTCTCCCTACCTTGACACTACCCCGTTCTTGTGCTTGTATAGCCGGATGGCGGAGACATTAGTAAGGCCCGGAGTTGGCCCATGGTATCCCTCATACCATTGGGAGAATGAGGTTTGCCGATTGAGGCGAGTGATTGTGATGCTGCCTAGTTGACTAGTGTGGTGAATTAGCGCACCCTAGTGCATAGACATCCGTGTGAGAGGTGAATTAGCGCACCCTAGTGCATAGACATCCCTCTGAGGGGTGGGAGGATCGAGCGACAAAGCTTGAGAGGGCGATAGGCCAGCTTGAGTCTTCACCAGTGAGGTGTATGGTCCCGTAGGGTTTTGCCCAGCATGTAGAGGCAGGAAGGCCGAATTCTAGATCATTGGCAATATAAAGGAAAAGAATAAGAGAGCCGGTTTAGCTTGATGGAATTGATTCATGTATAAATTTTTTTTATAAGTCTTGTCTTTGGCATTATTGTACTATGAAAAAAAGGCTGCTTTAACAAACCTTCTGAAAAGGGCCTTAATTAAAGAACCTGTTTATTTATGTCAAACAGTGTGATAGGATTAATTAGAAAACAAATTGACGTGTGAGTAGAGTGAAAAGTGGGAGGATAGAATGCCCCAATGGGACCATCCTACGGAGGACGGGTGGACCTGATTAGTCAGGTAGCTTTCCAACATATTAAGTGAAAGCCTTATGCTAGATAAATAGGTTCTTGAGAAAGTCTATTCTAGAAGACTAGGCCAATGGCTGTGCCTTGCATGGATGAGGAAAAAAGCGGTCTCTCTATAGGAATCAAGACTAGTAGTTGTCCATATTATGATCAATTACCCTATGGGTGATTTGATTTTTAGAAGACCATGCTCCCCCTGCGGGAAAGAACTAGGTCTTACCTATGAATCGTATCCTTGAATCTTTGCATGGTGAAGGTGTCGATGAGTAGGAAATTTTCTCCAAGATAAGACTAAGTGGACTATCTTAAGTGTTTCCCCTATTTTGGGGAACTTTACAATTGGTATCAGAGCCGATCTTAGTTCCTAGGATTTGTTTTTCAAAGGTTAACTATCAAGGGATTAAAACAAGTGATTGTTTATCATATGAAGATAAATCAATCATCTCTACTGGCCATAGAGGTGATTTGAATATCTTCACATGTTAAGACAATCATCCTATGAAATTGTGCTTATATCTCGGGGTGCACATGTAAGATATTTGTACAATAAATTTGAGAAATAAGATTGGGGAGAAAACCTTTTGTGATGAGGAAAAACATAGGGCGATCAAATTAAGAAATTAACGAGCAAAGGCAACGATAAACGATAAATTTCTATAAGGTATATACATATTTTGTTTTTCAATTATTATTCATTCTTAGGGTTGAGGTATGGCCCCAGATTCTCTCTGTTAATTGTTAATAGTGATCTATTTGATTGATTTACTAGTTAAAGTTTATATTCTTTTAAACAACAGCATATGCCTTAATAAAGAATGTCTTATCGCAATCTCAAGTTAAAATGCTAAAATCTTTGTGAAAAAGATTGTTTTCTTAAGAAGGTAACATGGATTCTAGTCCTATGGTTTAGTTGAGTAAATGGATTGTTATCTTGGTTAAATTAAGATACAGGCACAACTCTCCCTGCCTTGACACTGCCCCATTCTTGTGCTTGTATAGCCGGATGGCGGAGACATTAGTAAGGCCCGGAGTTGGCCCATGGTATCCCTCATACCATTGGGAGAATGAGGTTTGCCGATTGAGGCGAGTGATTGTGATGCTGCCTAGTTCAGAGGGCCCTGACTAGTGCGGTGAATTAGCGCACCTTAGTGCATAGACATCCCTGTGAGGGGTGAATTAGCGCACCCTAGTGCATAGACATCCCTCTGAGGGGTGGGAGGATCGAGCGACGAAGATTGAGAGGGAGATAGGCCAGCTTGAGTCTTCACCAGTGAGGTGTATGGTCCCGTAGGGTTTTGCCCAGCATGTAGAGGCTGGAAGGCCGAATTCTAGATCATCGGCAATATAAAGGAAAAGAATAAGAGAGCCGGTTTAGCTTGATGGAATTGATGCATGTATAAATTTTTTTCATAAGTCTTGTCTTTGGCACTATTGTACTGTGAAAAAAAGGCTGCTTTAACAAACCTGCTGAAAAGGGCCTTAATTAAAGAACCTGTTTATTTATGTCAAACAGTGTGATAGGATTAATTAGAAAACAAATTGACGTGTGAGTAGAGTGGAAAGTGGGAGGATGGAATGCCCCAATGGGACCATCCTACGGAGGACAGGTGGACCTGATTAGTCGGGTAGCTTTCCAACATATTAAGTTAAAGCCTTATGCTAGATAAATAGGTTCTTGAGAAAGTCTATTCTAGAAGACTAGGCCAATGGCTGTGCCTTGCATGGATGAGGAAAAAAGCGTTGTCTCTATAGGAATCAAGACTAGTAGTTGTCCAGATTATGATCAATTACCCTATGGGTGATTTGATTTTTAGAAGACCACGCTCCCCTTGTCGGATAGAACTAGGTCTTACCTATGAATCGTATCCTTGAATCTTTGCAAGGTCAAGGTGGCGATGAGTAGAAAATTTTCTCCAAGATAAGACTAAGTGGACTATCTTAAGTGTTTTCCCTATTTTGGGGAACCTTACAATTGGTATCAGAGCCGATCTTAGTTCCTAGGATTTGTTTTTCAAAGGTTAACTATCAAGGGATTAAAACAAGTGATTGTTTATCATATGAAGACAAATCAATCATCTCTACTGGCCATGGAAGTGATTTGAATATCCTCACATGTTGAGACAATCATCCTATGAAATTGTGCTTATATCTTGGGGGTGCACATGCAAGATATTTGTACAATAAATTTGAGAAATAAGATTGGGGAGAAAACCTTTTGTGTGATGAGAAAAAACAAGGGGCGATCAAATTAAGAAACTAGTGAGAGATTGAATGACTAAAAGGATAGACCAAAACTTTTGGTTTAGAGAAATTTTCAGGATATATCTCATGAACTTGCATATTATAAGTTATTAAGATTATAACTCGATTGAGATTTGAATAGTTGATGTGTGAATGCCATCCATTGGATGCTTTACAATAGGAGGATCATCCAAGATCTTGAACCCATCTTAAACAAACATGGGTCTAACTTCAGATGTGTAATTCCCAGAGGATGATGCTCTTAGATGTGTTAATCCCAAGATACTCGATGTGTAATTTTCAGAAAACTAATTATCTCAGACGTGTTAATCCTGATAATCTTTGGATGTGTCGATCCCAAGGCACCAGATGTGTAATTCTCAAAAATGAAGATCTCAGATATATTAATCCAGAGTGCCTTCAGATGTGGTGGCGCTATGATAAGTATTTGATAGTTTTGAACTTTTCATGGATACAATGAAAGAAGCAAGTTCACCCTTGCTCGTCTAAAAATCGTAAAAAATGCCAAATTAGTTGGAAGTACTATTGTCAATCTAACCACTGGAACTAGAATCAGTTATGGGATGCCATTAAAGTACATCTTTGTGAAAGGTTTTGTCCTCTAGGATTTGGAGAGGATAAAATGAATGATTTTTTGGAGCTAACCCAAGAAACACAAACCCTAAAAGAATATCACCAAACTTTTGTTAAAATTCTTCGATTAGCTCCAGAGATGGATGAGGTAACTCTTCTTCATTGATTCATTTGGAAGCTTAATCTACCTTTGAATAACCTCATCAAGAATGTAAAACCCTCCTCTATTTCAAAAGCCATAATTATAGCCAAAGACTATGAAAAGTTTTTTTTATATAGAAAGTGTCGAGAAGGACATGAGTCCTTCCATGTTAATCAAGAAGAGGTCCCCTAAATCAAAAAGAGGTCCCCTAAATCAAGAGGAACGTCAAGCCCACCCTTGGCTACAAGGAACATGAGCTAGAGCAAAAATTAGGTCAAGAAATAGGGATAGCAGGGTTAAAGATAATCGAATTCAACAAGTATTTCTATAAGTAAATAGAAGATGATTGGTGCAAGATTCATGTGAAGTAATCTACATGATGAATAGAGGTATTCTACAAGACGATAATAAGATTATGAGATTGCTATCATAGGTTAGATTGCGTAAAGGATTGATTCCATTACGTTTTTCCATTATAATTCTTTAAGTACCATATTACATAGGGGTATAGAATAAGAAATTCGAAGGTTCATATCATATGAGAGGTATATGGATCCATGAAATTAGGATAATAAGGCCAATTAACTTTAGAATAATAAAGACCTTTTGGAGGCACAACAAAACGAGCCAAACACATGAAATAAAGGACTCTTTAAGAATAATGTTCAGATAAAAGAAGATTTCTACCTAGTGGGGACACCACTTTGAAAGAGACAAGAGGATTTACTTAGATACTATCCCAGCCCGCGAGTTGAGGACATCTCAAATCTTTGAAGTGGGGGAGATTGTAAGGTCCCTCCCAAGCCATGTATATATGTGTCTCTTTTAATATAGATTTCAAAAGGGAAAGAGAGTGCACTTAGAGAAGAGTGAGACAATAAGGCTAGAAACATTAGGAAAGTGTTAGAATAGAAATATTAGCTCCAAAAATCCTAAAAGAAATAATAAGATAAGAATAGTTCTATTAAGAAATAAGTATCTCCAAAAATAGAAATTCCAATTTAGGTGATAGGAGGTCGTATTTAGAGTACTTTTACATATTTAGAGTCCATGCATACTAAAAATAAGGAAAAGCAACACGTTTCTAAAGATGGCATGTTTGTAGCTATATACAGACATTTTTGTCTATTCTACCTGCATTGGCTTCTAGACTAGATGCCTTCTAGTTCTTTTGATTGGTTATACAACCATATTCTGAGTTTTTATTAGAGAGTTATGGCCGAAACAATTTGCTGATTCTATCAAGGTCTCTACACAGGAAAAACTGTAAGAAGGCAGCAAGTAGCCTCAAGGTAATCCTAGAGCTTGAGATGTATATATCCCTTCATTCTTATCTAATATCTTATAAGAGAAGGTTAGATTTCTATGGTCTTTCAGAGGAAGAGACCAAAACTCCATAGCTTTTCTTTTAAAGAAAGAATAGTATATCATAACCCTGCAAGAGAAGGCTATTTTGCCATAGACCTTCAAAAGACAAAAAAGTCGGAGTATGAGTAAGAGGAGATAAATCTTGGGGATGATCGGATGATTTCAATCGTAAGAGAAGGTATTAGAAGACTCTCTATTCTCATATATCAAGTTTTGAAGCTCTTGTTAAAACGAGCAAAGGCAACGATAAACGACAAATTTCTATAAGGTATATACATATTTTGTTTTTCAATTATATATCATTCTTAGGGTTGAGGTATGGCCCCGACTTCTCTCTATTAATTGTTAATAGTGATCTATTTGATTGATTTACTAGTTAAAGTTTATATTCTTTTAAACAACAGCATATGCCTTAATAAAGAATGTCTTATCGTTGCAATCTCAAGTTGAAATGCTAAAATCTTTGTGAAAAAGATTGTTTTCTTAAGAAGGTAACATGGATTCTAGTTCTATGGTTTAGTTGAGTAAGTGGATTGTTGTCTTGGTTAAATTAAGGTACAAGCACAACTCTCCCTGCCTTGATGTTGCCCCATTCTTGTGCTTGTATAGTTGGACGGTGGAGACGTTAGTAAGGCCCGGAGTTGGCCCATAACATCCCTCATACCATTGGGAGAATGAGGTTTTCCGATTGAGGCGAGTGATTGTGATGCTACCTAGTTCAGAGGGCCCTGACTAGTGCGGTAAATTAGCCCACCCCAGTGCATAGACATCCCTCTGAGGGGTGGGAGGATTGAGCGACGGAGCCTAAGAGGGCGATAGGCCGGCTTGAGTCTTCGCTAGCGGCGGCCGACGATGAGGTGTATGGTCCCGTAGGGTTTTGCCCAGCATGTAGAGGCTGGAAGGCCGAATTCTAGATCATCGGCAGTATAAAGGAAAAGAATAAGAGAGCCGGTTTGGCTTGATGGAATTGATTCATGTATAAATTTTTTTTATAAATCTTGTCTTTGGCATTATTGTTCTATGAAAAAAAGGCTGCTTTAACAAACCTTGTGAAAAGGACCTTAATTAAGGAACATGTTTATTTATGTCAAACAACGTGATAGGATTAATTAGAAAACAAACTGACGCGTGAGTAGGGTGGAAAGTGGGAGGATGGAATGCCCCGATGGGACCATCCTACGGAGGACGGGTCGACCGAATTAGTCGGGTAGCTTTCCAACATATTAAGTGAAAGCCCTACGCTAGATAAATAGGTTCTCGGGCAATTCTATTCTAGAGGACTAGGCCAGCGGTTGTGCCTTGCATGGATGAGGAAAAAAGTGTTGTCTCGATAGGATTCAAGACTAGTAGTTGTCCAGATTATGATCAAATATCCTATGGGTGATTTGATTTTTAGAAGAACATGCTCCCCCTGCGGGATAGAACTAGGTCTTACCTATGAATTGTATCCTTGAATCTTTGCATGGTGAAGGTGTCGATGAGTAGGAAATTTTCTCCAAGATATGACTAAGTGGACTATCTTAAGTGTTTCCCCTATTTTCGGGAACATTACAATTGGTATCAGAGCCGATCTTAGTTCCTAGGATTTGTTTTTCAAAGGTTAACTATCAAGGGATTAAAACAAGTGATTGTTTATCATATGAAGACAAATCAATCATCTCTACTGGCCATAGAGGTGATTTGAATATCTTCACATGTTAAGACAATCATCCTATGAAATTGTGCTTATATCTTGGGGGTGCACATGCAAGATATTTGTACAATAAATTTGAGAAATAAGATTGGGGAGAAAACCTTTTGTGATGAGGAAAAACATAGGGCGATTAAATAAAGAAATTAACGAGCAAAGGCAACGATAAACGATAAATTTCTATAAGGTATATACATATTTTGTTTTTCAATTATATATCATTCTAAGGATTGAGGTATGGCCCCAGCTTCTCTCTGTTAATTGTTAATAGTGATCTATTTGATTGATTTACTAGTTAAAGTTTATATTCTTTTAAACAATAGCATATGCCTTAATAAAGAATGTCTTATCGCAATCTCAAGTTGAAATGCTAAAATCTTTTTGAAAAAGATTGTTTTCTTAAGAAGGTAACATGGATTCTAGTCCTATGGTTTAGTTGAGTAAATGGATTGTTATCTTGGTTAAATTAAGATACAGGCACAACTCTCCCTACCTTGACACTGCCCCGTTCTTGTGCTTGTATAGCCGGATGGCGGAGACATTAGTAAGGCCCGGAGTTGGCCCATGGTATCCCTCATACCATTGGGAGAATGAGGTTTGCCGATTGAGGTGAGTGATTGTGATGCTGCCTAGTTTAGAGGGCCCTGACTAGTGCGGTGAATTAGCGCACCCTAGTGCATAGACATCCCTGTGAGGGGTGAATTAGCGCACCCTAGTGCATAGACATCCCTTTGAGGGGTGGGAGGATCAAGCGACGAAGCTTGAGAGGGCGATAGGCCAGCTTGAGTCTTCACCAGTGAGGTGTATGGTCCCGTAGGGTTTTGCCCAGCATGTAGAGGCTGGAAGGCCGAATTCTAGATCATCGGCAATATAAAGGAAAAGAATAAGAGAGCCGGTTTAGCTTGATGGAATTGATTCATGTATAAATTTTTTTCATAAGTCTTGTCTTTGGCATTATTGTACTGTATAAAAAAGGCTGCTTTAACAAACCTTCTGAAAAGGGCCTTAATTAAAGAACCTGTTTATTTATGTCAAACAGTGTGATAGGATTAATTAGAAAAGAAATTGACGTGTGAGTAGAGTGGAAAGTGGGAGGATGGAATGCCCCAATGGGACCATCCTACGGAGGACGGGTGGACCTGATTAGTCGGGTAGCTTTCCAACATATTAAGTGAAAGCCTTATGCTAGATAAATAGGTTCTTGAGAAAGTCTATTCTAGAAGACTAGGCCAATGGCTGTGCCTTGCATGGATGAGGAAAAAAGCGTTGTCTCTATAGGAATCAAGACTAGTAGTTGTCCAGATTATGATCAATTACCCTATGGGTGATTTGATTTTTAGAAGACCACGCTCCCCTTGTGGGATAGAACTAGGTCTTACCTATGAATCGTATCCTTGAGTCTTTGCAAGGTCAAGGTGGCGATGAGTAGGAAATTTTCTCCAAGATAAGACTAAGTGTACTATCTTAAGTGTTTTTCCTATTTTGGGGAACCTTACAATTGGTATCAGAGCCGATCTTAGTTCCTAGGATTTGTTTTTCAAAGGTTAACTATCAAGGGATTAAAACAAGTGATTGTTTATCATATGAAGACAAATCAATCATCTCTACTGGCCATGGAAGTGATTTGAATATCCTCACATGTTGAGACAATCATCCTATGAAATTGTGCTTATATCTTGGGGGTGCACATGCAAGATATTTGTACAATAAATTTGAGAAATAAGATTGGGGAGAAAACCTTTTGTGTGATGAGGAAAAACAAGGGGCGATCAAATAAAGAAACTAGTGAGAGATTGAATGACTAAAAGGATAGACCAAAACTTTTTGTTTAGAGAAATTTTCAGGATATATCTCATGAACTTGCATATTATAAATTATTAAGATTATAACTCGATTGAGATTTGAATAGTTGATGTGTGAATGCCATCCATTGGATGCTTTACAATAGGACGATCATCCAAGGTCTTGAACCCATCTCAAACAAACATGGGTCTAACTTCGGATGTGTAATTCCCAGAGGCTCATGCTCTTAGATGTGTTAATCTCAAGATACTAGATGTGTAATTTTTAGAAAACTAATCATCTCAGTTGTGTTAATCCTAATAATCTTTGGATGTGTCGATCCCCATGCACTAGCTGTGTAATTCTCAAAAAAATGAAGATCTCAGATATATTAATCCAGAGTGCCTTTAGATGTGGCGCTATGATAGTTTTGAACTTTTCATTTGGATACAATGAAAGAAGCAAGTTCACCCTTGCTTGTCAAAAAATCATAAGAAATGTCTAATTAGTTGGAAGCACCGTTGTCAATCTAACCACCAATGGAACTAGAATCAGTTATGGGATGCCATGAGAAAGTACACCGTCGTGAAAGGTTTTGTCCTCTAGGATTTCAAGAGCATAAAATGAATGAATTTTTGGAGCTACCCCAAGCAAGGAAGACCCTAAAAGAATACCACCAAACTTTTGTTAAAATTCTTTGATTAGCTCCAGAGATGGATGAGGTAACACTTCTCCATCGATTCATTTGGAAGCTTAATCTACCTTTGAATAACCTTATGAAGAATTTAAAACCATCCTCTATTTCAGAAGCCATAATTATATGATAAATTTTTTTTTTAGAAAGTGTCGAGAGGGACATGAGTCCTTCCATGTTAATCAAGAAGAGGTCCAAGGAACGTCAAGCCCACCCTTGGCTACAAGGAATCATGAGCTAGAGCAAAAATTAGGTCAAGAAATAGGGATAGCAGGGTTAAAGATAATCAAATTCAACAAGTATTTCTATAAGTAAATAGAAGATGATTGGTACAAGATTCATGTGAAGTAATCTGCATGATGAATAGAGGTATTCTACACGATGATACTAAGATTATGAAATCGCTATCATAGGTTAGATTGCGTAAAGTATTGATTCCCTTATGTTTTTCCATGATAATTTATTAAGTACCATATTATTATATGGGGGTATAGAATAAGAAATTCAAAGATTCATATCATATGAGAGGTATATGGATGCATAAAATTAGGATAATAAGGCCAATCAACTTTAGAATAATAAACACCTTTTGGAGACACAACAAAATGAGATAAAGACATGAAATAAAGGACTCTTTAAGAACAATGTTCAGATAAAAGAAGATTTCTGCCTAGTGGGGACACCACTTTGAAAGAGACAAGAGGATTTACTTAGATACTATCCCAGCTCGCGAGATGAGGATATCTCGAATCTTTGAAGTGTGGGAGATTGTAAGGTCCCTCCCAAGCCATGTATATATGTGTCTCTTTTAATATAGATTTCAAAAAGGAAAGAGAGTGCACTTAGAGAAGAGTGAGACAATAAGGCTAGAAACATTAGGAAAGTGTTAGAATAAAAATATTAGCTCCAAAAATCCTACAAGAAATAAGAAGATAAGAATAGTTCTATTAAGAGATAAGTATCTCCAAAAATAAAAATTCCAATTTAGGTGATAGGAGGTTGTATTTAGAGTACTTTTACATATTTACAGTCAGTCCATGCATACTAAAAATGTGGAAAAGCAACACGTTTCTAAAGATGGTGCGTTTGTGGCTATATACAGATGTTTTTGCCTATTCTACCCACGTTGGCTTGTGGACTAGACGCTTTCGATTCTTTTGATTAGTTATACAACCATATTCTGAGTTTTTATTAGAGAGTTATGGCCGAAACAATTTGCTGATTCTGTTAGGGTCTCTTCATAGGAAAAACTATAAGAAGGCAGCAAGTAGCCTCAAGGTAATCCTAGAGCTTGAGATGTATACATGTCTTCATTCTTATCTAATATCTTAGAAGAGAAGGTTGGATTGCAATGGTCTTTTAGAGGAAGAGACCAAAACTCCATAGCTTTTCTTTTAAAGAAAGAATAGTATGTCGTAGCCCTGCAAGAGAAGGCTATTTTGCCATAGACCTTTGAAAGAGAGAAAAGTCAGAGTACGAGTAAAGGAGATAAATATTGGGGATGATCGGATGATTTCAATCATAAGAGAAGGTATTAGATAACTCTCTATTCTCCTATATCAATTTTTGAAGCTCTTGTTAACGAGCAAAGGCAATGATAAGCCATAAATTTCTATAAGGTATATACATATTTTGTTTTTCAATTATATATCATTCTAACGGTTTAGTTATGGCCCCGGCTTCTCTCTATTAATTGTTAATAGTGATCTATTTGATTGATTTACTAGTTAAAGTTTATATTCTTTTAAACAACAGCATATGCCTTAATAAAGAATGCACATGTTGAGACAATCATCCTATGAAATTGTGCTTATATCTTGGGGGTGCACATGCAAGATATTTGTACAATATATTTGAGAAATAAGATTGGGAAGAAAACCTTTTGTGATGAAAAACATAGGGCGATCAAATTAAGAAACTAGTGAGAGACTGAATGTCTAGAAGGATAGACTGAAACTTTGTTTAGAGAAATTTTCAGGATATATCTCATTAACTTGCATATTATAAATTATTAAGATTATAACTCCATTAAGTTTTGAATAGTTGACGTGTGAATGCCATCCATTGGATGCTTTACACTAGGATGATCATCCAAGATCTTGAACCCATCTCAAACAAACATGCGTCTAACTTCAGATGTGTAATTCCCAGAGGATCATGCTCTTAGATGTGTTAATCCCAAGATACTCGATGTGTAATTTTCAGAAAACTAATTATCTCAGACGTGTTAATCCTGATAATCTTTGGATGTGTCGATCCCAAGGCACCATATGTGTAATTCTCAAAAATAAAGATCTCAGATATATTAGTCCAGAGTGCCTTTAGATGTGGTGGCGCTATGATAAGTATTTGATAGTTTTGAACTTTTCATGGATACAATGAAAGAAGCAAGTTCACCCTTGCTCGTCTAAAAATTGTAAAAAATGCCAAATTAGTTGGAAGCACTATTGTCAATCTAACCACTGGAACTAGAATCAGTTATGGGATGCCATGAAAGTACATCTTTGTGAAAGGTTTTGTCCTCTAGGATTTGGAGAGGATAAAATGAATGATTTTTTGGAGCTAACCCAAGAAACACAGACCCTAAAAGAATATCACCGAACTTTTGTTAAAATTCTTCGATTAGCTCCAGAGATGGATGAGGTAACTCTTCTTCATCGATTTATTTGGAAGCTTAATCTACCTTCGAATAACCTCATCAAGAATGTAAAACCCTCCTCTATGTCAAAAGCCATAATTATAGCCAGAGACTATGAAAAGTTTTTTTTATATAGAAAGTGTCGAGAAGGACATGAGTCCTTCCATGTTAATCAAGAAGAGGTCCCCTAAATCAAGAAGAGGTCCCCTAAATCAAGAGGAACGTCAAGCCCACCCTTGGCTACAAGGAACATGAGCTAGAGCAAAAATTAGGTCAAGAAGTAGGGATAGCAGGGTTAAAGATAATCGAATTCAACAAGTATTTCTATAAGTAAATAGAAGATGATTGGTGCAAGATTCATGTGAAGTAATGTGCATGATGAATAGAGGTATTCTACAAGACAATACTAAGATTATGAAATTGCTATCATAGGTTAGATTGCATAAAGGATTGATTCCATTACGTTTTTCCATTATAATTCTTTAAGTACCATATTACATAGGGGTATAGAATAAGAAATGCGAAGGTTCATATCATATAAGAGGTATATGGATTCATGAAATTAGGATAATAAGGCCAATTAACTTTAGAATAATAAAGACCTTTTGGAGGCACAACAAAACGAGCCAAACACATGAAATAAAGGACTCTTTAAGAACAATGTTCAGATAAAAGAAGATTTCTACCTAGTGGGGACACCACTTTGAAAGAGACAAGAGGATTTACTTAGATACTATCCCAGCTTGCGAGTTGAGGACATCTCAAATCTTTGAAGTGGGGAGATTGTAAGGTCCCTCCCAAGCCATGTATATATGTGTCTCTTTTAATATAGATTTCAAAAAAGAAAGAGAGTGCACTTAGAGAAGAGTGAGACAATAAGGCTAGAAACATTAGGAAAGTGTTAGAATAGAAATATTAGCTCCAAAAATCCTAAAAGAAATAAGAAGATAAGAATAGTTCTATTAAGAAATAAGTATCTCCAAAAATAGAAATTCCAATTTAGGTGATAGGAGGTCGTATTTAGAGTACTTTTACATATTTAGAGTCCATGCATACTAAAAATAAGGAAAAGCAACACGTTTCTAAAGATGGCATGTTTGTAGCTATATACAGACATTTTTGTCTATTCTACCTGCATTGGCTTCTAGACTAGATGCCTTCTAGTTCTTTTGATTGGTTATACAACCATATTCTGAGTTTTTATTAGAGAGTTATGGCCGAAACAATTTGCTGATTCTATCAAGGTCTCTACACAGGAAAAACTGTAAGAAGGCAGCAAGTAGCCTCAAGGTAATCCTAGAGCTTGAGATGTATATATCCCTTCATTCTTATCTAATATCTTATAAGAGAAGGTTAGATTTCTATGGTCTTTCAGAGGAAGAGACCAAAACTCCATAGCTTCTCTTTTAAAGAAAGAATAGTATATCATAACCCTGCAAGAGAAGGCTATTTTGCCATAGACCTTCAAAAGACAAAAAAGTCGGAGTATGAGTAAGAGGAGATAAATCTTGGGGATGATCGGATGATTTCAATCGTAAGAGAAGGTATTAGAAGACTCTCTATTCTCATATATCAAGTTTTGAAGCTCTTGTTAAAACGAGCAAAGGCAACGATAAACGACAAATTTCTATAAGGTATATACATATTTTGTTTTTCAATTATATATCATTCTTAGGGTTGAGGTATGGCCCCGGCTTCTCTCTATTAATTGTTAATAGTGATCTATTTGATTGATTTACTAGTTAAAGTTTATATTCTTTTAAACAACAGCATATGCCTTAATAAAGAATGTCTCATCATTGCAATCTCAAGTTGAAATGCTAAAATCTTTGTGAAAAAGATTGTTTTCTTAAGAAGGTAACATGGATTCTAGTTCTATGGTTTAGTTGAGTAAATGGATTATTGTCTTGGTTAAATTAAGGTACAGGCACAACTCTCCCTGCCTTGATGTTGCCCCATTCTTGTGCTTGTATAGTTGGACGACGGAGACGTTAGTAAGGCCCGGAGTTGGCCCATAATATCCCTCATACCATTGGGAAAATGAGGTTTTCTGATTGAGGCGAGTGATTGTGATGCCACCTAGTTCAGACGGCCCTGACTAGTGCGGTGAATTAGCCCACCCCAGTGCATAGACATCTCTCGGAGGGGTGGGAGGATTGAGTGACGGAGCCTAAGAGGGCGATAGGCCGGCTTGAGTCTTCGCTAGCGGCGGCTGACGATGAGGTGTATGGTCCCGTAGGGTTCTGCCCAACATGTAGAGGCTGGAAGGCCGAATTCTAGATCATCTGCAGTATAAAGGAAAAGAAAAAGAGAGCCAGTTTGGCTTGATGGAATTGATTCATGTATAAATTTTTTTAATAAATCTTGTCTTTGGCATTATTGTACTATGAAAAAAAGGTTGCTTTAACAAACCTTGTGAAAAGGACCTTAATTAAGGAACATGTTTATTTATGTCAAACAATGTGATAGGTTAATTAGAAAACAAATTGACGCGTGAGTAGGGTGGAAAGTGGGAGGATGGAATGCCCCGATGGGACCATCCTACGGAGGACGGGTCGACCCAATTAGTCGGGTAGCTTTCCAACATATTAAGTGAAAGCCCTACGCTAGATAAATAGGTTCTCGAGCAATTCTATTCTAGAGGACTAGGCCAATGGCTGTGCCTTGCATGGATGAGGAAAAAAGCGTTGTCTCTATAGGATTCAAGACTAGTAGTTGTCCAAATTATGATCAATTATCCTATGGGTGGTTTGATTTTTAGAAGACCATGCTCCCCCTGCGGGATAGAACTAGGTCTTACCTATGAATCGTATCCTTGAATCTTTGCATGGTGAAGGTGTCGATGAGTAAGAAATTTTCTCCAAGATAAGACTAAGTGGACTATCTTAAGTGTTTCCCCTATTTTGGGGAACATTACAATTGGTATCAGAGCCGATCTTAGTTCCTAGGATTTGTTTTTCAAAGGTTAACTATCAAGGGATTAAAACAAGTGATTGTTTATCATATGAAATCAATCATCTCTACTGGCCATAGAGGTGATTTGAATATCTTCACATGTTAAGACAATCATCCTATGAAATTGTGCTTATATCTTGGGGGTGCACATGCAAGATATTTGTACAATAAATTTGAGAAATAAGATTGGGGAGAAAACCTTTTGTGATGAGGAAAAACATAGGGCGATCAAATTAAGAAATTAATGAGCAAAGGCAACGATAAACGATAAATTTCTATAAGGTATATACATATTTTGTTTTTCAATTATATATCATTCTAAGGATTGAGGTATGGCCCCAGCTTCTCTCTGTTAATTGTTAATAGTGATCTATTTGATTGATTTACTAGTTAAAGTTTATATTCTTTTAAACAACAGCATATGCCTTAATAAAGAATGTCTTATCGCAATCTCAAGTTGAAATGCTAAAATCTATTTGAAAAAGATTGTTTTCTTAAGAAGGTAACTTGGATTCTAGTCCTATGGTTTAGTTGAGTAAATGGATTGTTATCTTGGTTAAATTAAGATATAGGCACAACTCTCCCTACCTTGACACTGCCCTGTTCTTGTGCTTGTATAGCCGGATGGCGGAGACATTAGTAAGGCCCGGAGTTGGCCCATGGTATCCCTCATACCATTGGGAGAATGAGGTTTGCCGATTGAGGCGAGTGATTGTGATGCTGCCTAGTTCAGAGGGCCCTGACTACTGCGGTGAATTAGCGCACCCTAGTGCATAGACATCCCTGTGAGAGGTGAATTAGCGCACCCTAGTGCATAGACATCCCTGTGAGAGGTGAATTAGCGCACCCTAGTGCATAGACATCCCTCTGAGGGGTGGGAGGATCGAGCGACAAAGCTTGAGAGGGCGATAGGCCAGCTTGAGTCTTCACCAGTGAGGTGTATGGTCCCGTAGGGTTTTGCCCAGCATGTAGAGGCTGGAAGGCCGAATTCTAGATCATCGGCAATATAAAGGAAAAGAATAAGAGCGCCGGTTTAGCTTGATGGAATTGATTCATGTATAAATTTTTTTCATAAGTCTTGTCTTTGGCATTATTGTACTGTGAAAAAAAGGCTGCTTTAACAAACCTTCTGAAAAGGGCCTTAATTAAAGAACCTGTTTATTTATGTCAAACAGTGTGATATGATTAATTAGAAAACAAATTGACGTGTGAGTAGAGTGGAAAGTGGGAGGATGGAATGCCCCAATGGGACCATCCTACGGAGGACGGGTGGACCTGATTAGTCGGGTAGCTTTCCAATATATTAAGTGAAAGCCTTATGCTAGATAAATAGGTTCTTGAGAAAGTCTATTCTAGAAGACTAGGCCAATGGCTGTGCCTTGCATGGATAAGGAAAAAAGCGTTGTCTCTATAGGAATCAGGACTAGTAGTTGTCCAGATTATGATCAATCACCCTATGGGTGATTTGATTTTTAGAAGACCATGCTCCCCCTGCGGGATAGAGTAGGTCTTACCTATGAATTGTATCCTTGAATCTTTGCATGGTGAAGGTGTCGATGAGTAGGAAATTTTCTCCAAGGTAAGACTAAGTAGACTATCTTAAGTGTTTCCCCCATTTTGGGAAACTTTACAATTGGTATCAGAGCCGATCTTAGTTCCTAGGATTTGTTTTTCAAAGGTTAACTATCAAGGGATTAAAACAAGTGATTGTTTATCATATGAAGACAAATCCATTATCTCTACTGGCCATAGAGGTGATTTGAATATCTTCACATGTTAAGACAATCATCCTATGAAATTGTGCTTATATCTTGGGGGTGCACATGCAAGATATTTGTACAATAAATTTGAGAAATAAGATTGGGGAGAAAACCTTTTGTGATGAGGAAAAACATAGAGCAATCAAATTAAGAAATTAACGAGCAAAGGCAATGATAAACGATAAATTTCTATAAGGTATATACATATTTTGTTTTTCCATTATATATCATTCTTAGGGTTGAGTATGGCCCCAGCTTCTCTCTGTTAATTGTTAATAGTGATCTATTTGATTGATTTACTAGTTAAAGTTTATATTCTTTTAAACAACAGCATATGCCTTAATAAAGAATGTCTTATCGCAATCTCAAGTTAAAATGCTAAAATCTTTGTGAAAAAGATTGTTTTCTTAAGAAGGTAACATGGATTCTAGTCCTATGGTTTAGTTGAGTAAATGGATTGTTATCTTGGTTAAATTAAGATACAGGCACAACTCTCCCTGCCTTGACACTGCCCCATTCTTGTGCTTGTATAGCCGGATGGCGGAGACATTAGTAAGGCCCGGAGTTGGCCCATGGTATCCCTCATACCATTGGGAGAATGAGGTTTGTCGATTGAGGCGAGTGATTGTGATGCTGCCTAGTTCAGAGGGCCCTGACTAGTGCGGTGAATTAGCGCACCTTAGTGCATAGACATCCCTGTGAGGGGTGAATTAGCGCACCCTAGTGCATAGACATCCCTCTGAGGGGTGGGAGGATCGAGCGACGAAGATTGAGAGGGAGATAGGCCAGCTTGAGTCTTCACCAGTGAGGTGTATGGTCCCGTAGGGTTTTGCCCAGCATGTAGAGGCTAGAAGGCCGAATTCTAGATCATCGGCAATATAAAGGAAAAGAATAAGAGAGCCGGTTTAGCTTGATGGAATTGATTCATGTATAAATTTTTTTCATAAGTCTTGTCTTTGGCATTATTGTACTGTGAAGAAAAGGCTGCTTTAACAAACCTTCTGAAAAGGGCCTTAGTTAAAGAACCTGTTTATTTATGTCAAACAGTGTGATAGGATTAATTAGAAAACAAATTGACGTGTGAGTAGAGTGGAAAGTGGGAGGATGGAATGCCCCAATGGGACCATCCTACGGAGGACGGGTGGACCTGATTAGTCGGGTTGGTTTCCAACATATTAAGTGAAAGCCTTATGCTAGATAAATAGGTTCTTGAGAAAGTCTATTCTAGAAGACTAGGACAATGGCTATGCCTTGCATGGATGAGGAAAAAAGCGTTGTCTCTATAGGAATCAAGACTAGTAGTTGTCCATATTATGATCAATTACCCTATGGGTGATTTGATTTTTAGAAGACCATGCTCCCCTGCTGCGGGATAGAACTAGGTCTTACCTATGAATCGTATCCTTGAATCTTTGCATGGTGAAGGTGTCGATGAGTAGGAAATTTTCTCCAAGATAAGACTAAGTGGACTATGTTAAGTGTTTCTCCTATTTTGGGAAACCTTACAATTGGTATCAGAGCCGATCTTAGTTCCTAGGATTTGTTTTCAAAGGTTAACTATCAAGGGATTAAAACAAGTGATTGTTTATCATATGAAGACAAATCAATCATCTCTACTAGCCATAGAGGTGATTTGAATATCTTCACATGTTAAGACAATCATCCTATGAAATTGTGCTTATAGCTTGGGGGTGCACATGCAAGATATTTGTACAATAAATTTGAGAAATAAGATTGGGGAGAAAACCTTTTGTGATGAGGAAAAACATAGAGCAATCAAATTAAGAAATTAACGAGCAAAGGCAATGATAAACGATAAATTTCTATAAGGTATATACATATTTTGTTTTTCAATTATATATCATTCTTAGGGTTGAGGTATGACCCCAGCTTCTCTCTGTTAATTGTTAATAGTGATCTATTTGATTGATTTACTAGTTAAAGTTTATATTCTTTTAAACAACAGCATATGCCTTAATAAAGAATGTCTTATCGCAATCTCAAGTTAAAATGCTAAAATCTTTGTGAAAAAGATTGTTTTCTTAAGAAGGTAACATGGATTCTAGTCCTATGGTTTAGTTGAGTAAATGGATTGTTATCTTGGTTAAATTAAGATACAGGCACAACTCTCCCTGCCTTGACACTGCCCCATTCTTGTGCTTGTATAGCCGGATGGCGGAGACATTAGTAAGGCCCGGAGTTGGCCCATGGTATCCCTCATACCATTGGGAGAATGAGGTTTGTCGATTGAGGCGAGTGATTGTGATGCTGCCTAGTTCAGAGGGCCCTGACTAGTGCGGTGAATTAGCGCACCTTAGTGCATAGACATCCCTGTGAGGGGTGAATTAGCGCACCCTAGTGCATAGACATCCCTCTGAGGGGTGGGAGGATCGAGCGACGAAGATTGAGAGGGAGATAGGCCAGCTTGAGTCTTCACCAGTGAGGTGTATGGTCCCGTAGGGTTTTGCCCAGCATGTAGAGGCTGGAAGGCCGAATTCTAGATCATCGGCAATATAAAGGAAAAGAATAAGAGAGCCGGTTTAGCTTGATGGAATTGATTCATGTATAAATTTTTTTCATAAGTCTTGTCTTTGGCATTATTGTACTGTGAAAAAAAGGCTGCTTTAACAAACCTTCTGAAAAGGGCCTTAATTAAAGAACCTGTTTATTTATGTCAAACAGTGTGATAGGATTAATTAGAAAACAAATTGATGTGTGAGTAGAGTGGAAAGTGGGAGGATGGAATGCCCCAATGGGACCATCCTACGGAGGACGGGTGGACCTGATTAGTCGGGTAGCTTTCCAACATATTAAGTGAAAGCCTTATGCTAGATAAATAGGTTCTTGAGAAAGTCTATTCTAGAAGACTAGGCCAATGGCTGTGCCTTACATGGATGAGGAAAAAAGCGTTGTCTCTATAGGAATCAAGACTAGTAGTTGTCCAGATTATGATCAATTACCCTATGGGTGATTTGATTTTTAGAAGACCACGCTCCCCTTGTGGGATAGAACTAGGTCTTACCTATGAATCGTATCCTTGAGTCTTTGCAAGGTCAAGGTGGCGATGAGTAGGAAATTTTCTCCAAGATAAGACTAAGTGTACTATCTTAAGTGTTTTCCCTATTTTGGGGAACCTTACAATTGGTATCAGAGCCGATCTTAGTTCCTAGGATTTGTTTTTCAAAGGTTAACTATCAAGGGATTAAAACAAGTGATTGTTTATCATATGAAGACAAATCAATCATCTCTACTGGCCATGGAAGTGATTTGAATATCCTCACATGTTGAGACAATCATCCTATAAAAATTGTGCTTATATCTTGGGGGTGCACATGCAAGATATTTGTACAATAAATTTGAGAAATAAGATTGGGGAGAAAACCTTTTGTGTGATGAGTAAAAACAAAGGGCGATCAAATTAAGAAACTAGTGAGAGATTGAATGACCAGAAGGATAGACCAAAACTTTTTGTTTAGAGCAATTTTCAGGATATATCTCATTAACTTGCACATTATAAATTATTAAGATTATAACTCGATTGAGATTTGAATAGTTGATGTGTGAACGCCATCCATTGGATGCTTTACAATAGGACGATCATCCAACATCTTGAACCCATCTCAGACAAACATGGGTCTAACTTCGGATGTGTAATTCCCAGAGGCTCATGCTCTTAGATGTGTTAATCCCAAGATACTAGATGTGTAATTTTTAGAAAACTAATCATTTCAGTTGTGTTAATCCTGATAATCTTTGGATGTGTCGATCCCAAGGCACTAGTTGTGTAATTCTCAAAAAAATGAAGATCTCAGATATATTAATCCAGAGTGCCTTTAGATGTGGCGCTATGATAGTTTTGAACTTTTCATTTGGATACAATGAAAGAAGCAAGTTCACCCTTGCTTGTCAAAAAATCATAAGAAATGTCTAATTAGTTGGAAGCACCGTTGTCAATCTAACCACCAATGGAACTAGAATCAGTTATGGGATGCCATGAGAAAGTACACCTTCGTGAAAGGTTTTGTCCTCTAGGATTTCAAGAGCATAAAATGAATGAATTTTTGGAGCTAACCCAAGCAAGGAAGACCCTAAAAGAATACCACCAAACTTTTGTTAAAATTCTTTGATTAGCTCCAGAGATGGATGAGGTAACTCTTCTCCATCGATTCATTTGGAAGCTTAATCTACCTTTGAATAACCTCATGAAGAATTTAAAACCATCCTCTATTTCAGAACCCATAATTATATGATAAAGTTTTTTTTTTATAGAAAGTGTCGAGAGGGACATGAGTCCTTCCATGTTAATCAAGAAGAGGTCCAAGGAACGTCAAGCCCACCCTTGGCTACAAGGAATCATGAGCTAGAGCAAAAATTAGGTCAAGAAATAGGGATAGCAGGGTTAAAGATAATCAAATTCAACAAGTATTTCTATAAGTAAATAGAAGATGATTGGTACAAGATTCATGTGAAGTAATCTGCATGATGAATAGAGGTATTCTACATGATGATACTAAGATTATGAAATCGCTATCATAGGTTAGATTGCGTAAAGTATTGATTCCCTTATGTTTTTCCATGATAATTTGTTAAGTACCATATTATTATATGGGGGTATAGAATAAGAAATTCGAAGATTCATATCATATGAGAGGTATATGGATGCATAAAATTAGGATAATAAGGCCAATCAACTTTAGAATAATAAACACCTTTTGGAGGCACAAAAAAATGAGATAAAGACATGAAATAAAGGACTCTTTAAGAACAATGTTCAGATAAAAGAAGATTTCTGCCTAGTGGGGACACCACTTTGAAAGAGACAAGAGGATTTACTTAGATACTATCCCAGCTCGCGAGATGAGGATATCTCGAATCTTTGAAGTGGGGGAGATTGTAAGGTCCCTCCCAATCCATGTATATATGTGTCTCTTTTAATATAGATTTCAAAACGGAAAGAGAGTGCACTTAGAGAAGAGTGAGACAATAAGGCTAGAAACATTAGGAAAGTGTTAGAATAAAAATATTAGCTCCAAAAATCCTACAAGAAATAAGAAGATAAGAATAGTTCTATTAAGAGATAAGTATCTCCAAAAATAAAAATTCCAATTTAGGTGATAGGAGGCTGTATTTAGAGTACTTTTACATATTTACAGTCAGTCCATGCATACTAAAAATGTGGAAAAGCAACACGTTTCTAAAGATGGTACGTTTGTGGCTATATACAGATGTTTTTGCCTATTCTACCCACGTTGGCTTGTGGACTAGATGCTTTCGATTCTTTTGATTACTTATACAACCATATTCTGAGTTTTTATTAGAGAGTTATGGCCGAAACAATTTGCTGATTCTGTCAGGGTCTCTTCATAGGAAAAACTATAAGAAGGCAGCAAGTAGCCTCAAGGTAATCCTAGAGCTTGAGATGTATACATGTCTTCATTCTTATCTAATATCTTAGAAGAGAAGGTTGGATTGCAATGGTCTTTTAGAGGAAGAGACCAAAACTCCATAGCTTTTCTTTTAAAGAAAGAATAGTATGTCGTAGCACTGCAAGAGAAGGCTATTTTGCCATAGACCTTTGAAAGAGAGAAAAGTCAGAGTACGAGTAAAGGAGATAAATATTGGGGATGATCGGATGATTTCAATCATAAGAGAAGGTATTAGATAACTCTCTATTCTCCTATATCAAGTTTTGAAGCTCTTGTTAACGAGCAAAGGCAATGATAAGCCATAAATTTCTATAAGGTATATACATATTTTGTTTTTCAATTATATATCATTCTTACGGTTTAGTTATGGCCCCGGCTTCTTTCTATTAATTGTTAATAGTGATCTATTTGATTGATTTACTAGTTAAAGTTTATATTCTGTTAAACAACAGCATATGCCTTAATAAAGAATGCACATGTTGAGACAATCATCCTATGAAATTGTGCTTATATCTTGGGGGTGCACATGCAAGATATTTGTACAATATATTTGAGAAATAAGATTGGGGAGAAAACCTTTTGTGATGAAAAACATAGGGCGATCAAATTAAGAAACTAGTGAGAGACAGAATGTCTAGAAGGATAGACTGAAACTTTGTGTAGAGAAATTTTCAGGATATATCTCATTAACTTGCATATTATAAATTATTAAGATTATAACTCCATTAATTTTTGAATAGTTGACGTGTGAATGCCATCCATTGTGGATGCTTTACACTAGGATGATCATCCAAGATCTTGAACCCATCTCAAACAAACATGGGTCTAACTTCAGATGTGTAATTCCCAGAGGATCATGCTCTTTGATGTGTTAATCCCAAGATACTCGATGTGTAATTTTCAGAAAACTAATTATCTCAGACGTGTTAATCCTGATAATCTTTGGATGTGTCGATCCCAAGGCACCAGATGTGTAATTCTCAAAAATGAAGATCTCAGATATATTAATCCAAAGTCCCTTTAGATGTGGTGGCGCTATGATAAGTATTTGATAGTTTTGAACTTTTCATGGATATAATGAAAGAAGCAAGTTCACCCTTGCTCGTCTAAAAATCGTAAAAAATGCCAAATTAGTTGGAAGCACTATTGTCAATCTAACCAGTGGAACTAGAATCAATTATGGGATGCCATGAAAGTACATCTTTGTGAAAGGTTTTGTCCTCTAGGATTTGGAGAGGATAAAATGAATGATTTTTTGGAGCTAACCCAAGAAACACAGACCCTAAAAGAATATTACCAAACTTTTGTTAAAATTCTTCGATTAGCTCCAGAGATGGATGAGGTAACTCTTCTTCATCGATTCATTTGGAAGCTTAATCTACCTTCGAATAACCTCATCAAGAATGTAAAACCCTCCTCTATTTCAAAAGCCATAATTAGAGCCAGAGACTATGAAAAGTTTTTTTTATATAGAAACTCTCGAGAAGGACATGAGTCCTTTCATGTTAATCAAGAATAGGTCCCCTAAATCAAGAGGAACGTCAAGCCCACCCTTGGCTACAAGGAACATGAGCTAGAGCAAAAATTAGGTCAAGAAATAGGGATAGCAGGATTAAAGATAATCGAATTCAACAAGTATTTCTATAAGTAAATAGAAGATGTTTGGTGCAAGATTCATGTGAAGTAATGTGCATGATGAATAGAGGTATTCTACAAGACGATACTAAGATTATGAAATTGCTATCATAGTAACGGGTTAGATTGCGTAAAGGATTGACTCCATTACGTTTTTCCATTATAATTCTTTAAGTACCATATTACATAGGGGTATAGAATAAGAAATTTGAAGGTTTATATCATATGAGAGGTATATGGATCCATGAAATTAGAATAATAAGGCCAATTAACTTTAGAATAATAAAGACCTTTTGGAGGCACAACAAAATGAGATAAAGACATGAAATAAAGGACTCTTTAAGAACAATGTTTAGATAAAAGAAGATTTCTGCCTAGTGGGGACACCACTTTGAAAGAGACAAGAGAATTTACTTAGATACTATCCCAGCTTGCGAGTTGAGGACATCTCAAATCTTTGAAGTGGGGGAGATTGTAAGGTCCCTCCCAAGCCATGTATATATGTGTCTCTTTTAATATAGATTTCAAAAAGGAAAGAGAGTGCACTTAGAGAAGAGTGAGACAATAAGGCTAGAAACATTAGGAAAGTGTTAGAATAAAAATATTAGCTCAAGAAATCCTAAAAGAAATAAGAAGATAAAATAATAGTTCTATTAAGAGATAAGTATCTCCAAAAATAAAAATTCCAATTTAGGTGATAGGAGGTCGTATTTAGAGTACTTTTACATATTTAGAGTCCATGCATACTAAAAATAAGGAAAAGCAACACGTTTCTAAAGATGGCATGTTTGTAGCTATATACAAACATTTTTATCTATTCTACCTGCATTGTCTTCTAGACTAGATGTCTTCTAGTTCTTTTGATTGGTTATACAACCATATTCTGAGTTTTTATCAGAGAGTTATGGTCGAAACAATTTGCTGATTCTATCAAGGTCTCTACACAGGAAAAACTGTAAGAAGGCAGCAAGTAGCCTCAAGGTAATCCTAGAGCTTGAGATGTATATATCCCTTCATTCTTATCTAATATCTTAGAAGAGAACGTTAGATTTCTATGGTCTTTCAGAGGAAGAGACCAAAACTCCATAGCTTCTCTTTTAAAGAAAGAATAGTATATCATAACCCTGCAAGAGAAGGCTATTTTGCCATAGACCTTCAAAAGATAGAAAAGTCGGAGTATGAGTAAGAGGAGATAAATCTTGGGGATGATCAGATGATTTCAATCGTAAGAGAAGGTATTAGAAGACTCTCTATTCTCATATATCAAGTTTTGAAGCTCTTGTTTAAACGAGCAAAGGCAACGATAAACGACAAATTTCTATAAGGTAAATACATATTTTGTTTTTCAATTATATATCATTCTTAGGGTTGAGGTATGGCCCTGGCTTCTCTCTATTAATTGTTAATAGTGATCTATTTGATTGATTTACTAGTTAAAGTTTATATTCTTTTAAACAACAGTATATGCCTTAATAAAGAATGTCTTATCGTTGCAATCTCAAGTTGAAATGCTAAAATCTTTGTGAAAAAGATTGTCTTCTTAAGAAGGTAACATGGATTCTAGTTCTATGGTTTAGTTGAGTAAATGGATTGTTGTCTTGGTTAAATTAAGGTACAGGCACAACTCTCCCTGCCTTGATGTTGCCCCATTCTTGTGCTTGTATAGTCGGACGACGGAGACGTTAGTAAGGCCCGGAGTTGGCCCATAATATCCCTCATACCATTGGGAGAATGAGGTTTTTCGATTGAGGCGAGTGATTGTGATGCTACCTAGTTTAGAGGGCCCTGACTAGTGCAGTGAATTAGCCCACCCCAGTGCATAGACATCCCTCTAAGGGGTTGGAGGATTGAGCAATGGAGCCTAAGAGGGTGATAGGCCGGCTTCAGTCTTCGCTAGCGGCGGCCGACGATGAGGTGTATGGTCCCGTAGGGTTTTGCCCAGCATGTAGAGGCTGGAAGGCCGAATTCTAGATCATCGGTAGTATAAAGGAAAAGAATAAGAGAGCCAGTTTGGCTTGATGGAATTGATTCATGTATAAATTTTTTTTATAAATCTTGTCTTTGGCATTATTGTACTATGAAAAAAAGGCTGCTTTAACAAACCTTGTGAAAAGGACCTTAATTAAGGAACATGTTTATTTATGTCAAACAATGTGATAGGATTTATTAGAAAACAAATTGACGCGTGAGTAGGGTGGAAAGTGGGAGGATGGAATGCCCCGATGGGACCATCCTACGGAGGACGGGTCGACCCAATTAGTCGGGTAGCTTTCCAACATATTAAGTGAAACCCTACGCTAGATAAATAGGTTCTCGGGCAATTCTATTCTAGAGGACTAGGCCGGCTGTGCCTTGCATGGATGAGGAAAAAAGCATTGTCTCTATAGGATTCAAGACTAGTAGTTGTCCAGATTATGATCAATTATCCTATGGGTGATTTGATTTTTAGAAGACCATGCTCCCCCTGCGGGATAGAACTAGGTCTTACCTATGAATCGTATCCTTGAATCTTTGCATGGTGAAGGTGTCGATGAGTAGGAAATTTTCTCCAAGATAAGACTAAGTGGACTATCTTAAGTGTTTCCCCTATTTTGGGGAACATTACAATTGGTATCAGAGCCGATCTTAGTTCCTAGGATTTGTTTTTCAAAGGTTAACTATCAAGGGATTAAAACAAGTGATTAATTATCATATGAAGACAAATCAATCATCTCTACTGGCCATAGAGGTGATTTGAATATCTTCACATGTTAAGACAATCATCCTATGAAATTGTGCTTGTATCTTGGGGGTGCACATGCAAGATATTTGTACAATAAATTTGAGAAATAAGATTGGGGAGAAAACCTTTTGTGATGAGGAAAAACATAGGGCGATCAATTTAAGAAATTAACAAGCAAAGGCAAGGATAAACGATAAATTTCTATAAGGTATATACATATTTTGTTTTTCAATTATATATCATTCTAGGTTGAGGTATGGCCCCAGCTTCTCTCTGTTAATTGTTAATAGTGATCTATTTGATTGATTTACTAGTTAAAGTTTATATTCTTTTAAACAACAGCATATGCCTTAATAAAGAATGTCTTATCGCAATCTCAAGTTGAAATGCTAAAATCTTTTTGAAAAAGATTGTTTTCTTAAGAAGGTAACATGGATTCTAGTCCTATGGTTTAGTTGAGTAAATGGATTGTTATCTTGGTTAAATTAAGATACAGGCACAACTCTCCCTACCTTGACACTGCCCCGTTCTTGTGCTTGTATAGCCGGATGGCGGAGACATTAGTAAGGCCCGGAGTTGGCCCATGGTATCCCTCATACCATTGGGAGGATGAGGTTTGCCGATTGACGCGAGTGATTGTGATGCTGCCTAGTTCAGAGGGCCCTAACTAGTGCGGTGAATTAGCGCACCCTAGTGCATAGACATCCCTGTGAGGGGTGAATTAGCGCACCCTAGTGCATAGACATCCCTCTGAGGGGTGGGAGGATCGAGCGACGAAGCTTGAGAGGGCGATAGGCCAGCTTGAGTCTTCGCCAGTGGCCAACGATGAGGTGTATGGTCCCCTAGGGTTTTGCCCAACATGTAGAGGCTGGAAGGCCGAATTCTAGATCATTGGCAATATAAAGGAAAAGAATAAGAGAGCCGGTTTAGCTTGATGAAATTGATTCATGTATAAATTTTTTTCATAAGTCTTGTCTTTGGCATTATTGTACTGTGAAAAAAAGGCTACTTTAACAAACCTTTTGAAAAGGGCCTTAATTAAAGAACATGTTTATTTATGTCAAACAATGTGATAGGATTAATTAGAAAACAAATTGACGTGTGAGTAGAGTGGAAAGTGGGAGGATGGAATGCCCCGATGGGACCATCCTACGGAGGACGGGTGGACCTGATTAGTCAGGTAGCTTTCCAACATATGAAGTGAAAGCCTTACGCTAGATAAATAGGTTCTTGAGAAAGTCTATTGTAGAAGACTAGGCCAATGGCTGTGCCTTGCATGGATGAGGAAAAAAGCGTTGTCTCTATAGGAATCAAGACTAGTAGTTGTCCAGATTATGATCAATTACCCTATGGGTGATTTGATTTTTAGAAGACCACGCTCCCCTTGCGGGATAGAACTAGGTCTTACCTACTATGAATCGTATCCTTGAATCTTTGCATGGTCAAGATGGCGATGAGTAGGAAATTTTCTCCAAGATAAGACTAAGTGGACTATCTTATGTGTTTTCCTTATTTTGGGGAACCTTACAATTGGTATCAGAGCCGATCTTAGTTCCTAGGATTTGTTTTTCAAAGGTTAACTATCAAGGGATTAAAACAAGTGATTGTTTATCATATGAAGACAAATCAATCATCTCTACTGGCCATAGAAGTGATTTGAATATCCTCACATGAGACAATCATCCTATGAAATTGTGCTTATATCTTGGGGGTGCACATGCAAGATATTTGTACAAATAAATTTTAGAAAAAAGATTGGGGAGAAAACCTTTTGTGTGATGAGGAAAAACAAAGGGTGATCAAATTAAGAAACTATAGTGAGAGATTGAATGACTAGAAGGATAGACCAAAACTTTTTGTTTAGAGAAATTTTCAGGATATATCTCATTAACTTGCATATTATAAATTATTAAGATTATAACTCGATTGAGATTTGAATAGTTGACGTGTGAATGCCATCCATTGAATGCTTTACAATAGGACGATCATCCAAGATCTTGAACCCATCTCAGACAAACATGGGTCTAACTTTGGATGTGTAATTCCCAGAGGATCATGCTCTTAGATGTGGTAATCCCAAGATACTAGATGTGTAATTTTTAGAAAACTAATCATCTCAGACGTGTTAATCCTGATAATCTTTGGAAATGTTGATCCCAAGGCACTAGCTATGTAATTCTCAAAAAAAAAAAGATCTCAGATATATTAATCCAGAGTGCCTTTAGATGTGGCGCTATGATAGTTTTGAACTTTTCATTTGGATACAATGAAAGAAGCAAGTTCACCCTTGCTTGTCAAAAAATCGTAAGAAATGTCTACTTAGTTGGAAGCACCGTTGTCAATCTAACCACCAATGGAACTAGAATCAGTTATGGGATGCCATGAGAAAGTACACCTTCGTGAAAGGTTTTGTCCTCTAGGATTTCGAGACCATAAAATGAATGAATTTTTGGAGCTAACCCAAGCAGGGAAGACCCTAAAAGAATACCACCAAACTTTTGGTAAAATTCTTCGATTAGCTCCAGAGATGGATGAGGTAACTGTTCTCCATCGATTCATTTGGAAGCTTAATCTAACTTTGAATAACCTCATAAAGAATGTAAAACCATCCTCTATTTCAGAAGCCATGATTATATGATAAAGTTTTTTTTTATAGAAAGTGTCGAGAAGGACATGAGTCCTTCCATGTTAATCAAGAAGAGGTCCAAGGAACGTCAAGCCCATCCTTGGCTACAAGGAATCATGAGCTAGAGCAAAAATTAGGCCAAGAAATAGGGATAGCAGGGTTAAAGATAATCAAATTCAACAAGTATTTCTATAAGTAAATAGAAGATGATTGGTGCAAGTATCATGTGAAGTAATCTGCATGATGAATAGAGGTATTCTACAAGACGATACTAAGATTATGAAATTGCTATCATAGGTTAGATTACGTAAAGTATTGATTCCCTTACGTTTTTCCATGATAATTTGTTAAGTACCATGTTATTATATCGGGGTATACAATAAGAAATTCGAAGATTCATATCATATGAGAGGTATATGGATGCATAAAATTAGGATAATAAGGCCAATTAACTTTAGAATAATAAAGACCTTTTCGAGGCACAACAAAATGAGATAAAGACATGAAATAAAGGACTCTTTAAGAACAATGTTTAGATAAAAGAAGATTTCTGCCTAGTGGGGACACCACTTTGAAAGAGACAAGAGGATTTACTTAGATACTATCCCAGCTCGCGAGATGAGGATATCTCGAATCTTTGAAGTGGGGGAGATTGTAAGGTCCCTCCCAAGCCATGTATATATGTGTCTCTTTTAATATAGATTTCAAAAAGGAAAGAGAGTGCACTTAGAGAAGAGTGAGACAATAAGGCTAGAAACATTAGGAAAGTGTTAGAATAAAAATATTAGCTCAAAAAATCCTAAAAGAAATAAGAAGATAATAATATTTCTATTAAGAGATAAGTATCTCCAAAAATAAAAATTCCAATTTAGGTGATAGGAGGTCGTATTTAGAGTACTTTTACATATTTACAGTCCATGCATACTAAAAATGTGGAAAAGCAACACGTTTCTAAAGATGGTGCGTTTGTGGCTATATACAGATGTTTTTACCTATTCTACCCATGTTGGCTTGTGGACTAGATGCTTTCGATTCTTTTGATTAGTTATACAACCATATTCTGAGTTTTTATTAGAGAGTTATGGCCGAAACAATTTGTTGATTCTATTAGGGTCTCTTCATAGGAAAAACTGTAAGAAGGCTTCAAGTAGCCTCAAGGTAATCCTAGAGCTTAAAATGTATACATGCCTTCATTCTTATCTAATATCTTAGAAGAGAAGTTTGGATTGCAATGGTCTTTCAGAGGAAGAGACCAAAACTCCATAGCTTTTCTTTTAAAGAAAGAATAGTATGTCATAGCCCTGCAAGAGAAGGCTATTTTGCCATAGACCTTTGAAAGAGAGAAAAGTCAGAGTATGAGTAAGAGGAGATAAATCTTGGGGATGATCGGATGATTTCAATCGTAAGAGAAGGTATTAGATAACTCTCTATTCTCCTATATCAAGTTCTGAAGCTCTTGTTAACGAGCAAAGGCAATGATAAGCAATAAATTTCTATAAGGTATATACATATTTTGTTTCTCAATTATATATCATTCTTACGGTTTAGTTATGGCCCCGGCTTCTCTCTATTAATTGTTAATAGTGATCTATTTGATTGATTTACTAGTTAAAGTTTATATTCTTTTAAACAACAGCATATGCCTTAATAAAGAATGCACATGTTGAGACAATCATCCTATGAAATTGTGCTTATATCTTGGGGGTGCACATGCAAGATATTTGTACAATATATTTGAAAAATAAGATTGGGGAGAACCTTTTGTGATGAAAAGCATAGGGCGATCAAATTAAGAAACTAGTAAGAGACTGAATGACTAGAAGGATAGATCGAAACTTTGTTTAGAGAAATTTTCAGGATATATCTCATTAACTTGCATATTATAAATTATTAGGATTATAACTCCATTAAGATTTGAATAGTTGACGTGTGAATGCCATCCATTGGATGCTTTACACTAGGACAATCATCCAAGATCTTGAACCCATCTCAAACAAACATGGGTCTAACTTCAGATGTGTCTAACTTCAGATGGGTCTAACAAACATGGGTCTAACTTCAAATGTGTAATTCCCAGAGGATCATGCTCTTAGATGTGTTAATCCCAAGATACTAGATGTGTAATTTTCAGAAAACTAATTATCTCAGATGTGTTAATCCTGATAATCTTTGGATGTGTCGATCCCAAGGCACCAGATGTATAATTCTCAAAAATGAAGATCTCAGATATATTAATCCAGAGTGCCTTTAGATGTGGTGGCGCTATGATAAGTATTTGATAGTTTTGAACTTTTCATGGATACAATGAAAGAAGCAAGTTCACCCTTGCTCGTCTAAAAATCGTAAGAAATGCCGAATTAGTTGGAAGCACTATTGTCAATGTAACCACTGGAACTAGAATCAGTTATGGGATGCCATGAAAGTACATCTTTGTGAAAGGTTTTGTCCTCTAGGATTTGGAGAGGATAAAATGAATGATTTTTTGGAGCTAACCCAAGAAACACAGACCCTAAAAGAATACCACCAAACTTTTGTTAAAATTCTTCGATTAGCTCGAGAGATGGATGAGGTAACTCTTCTCCATCGATTCATTTGGAAGCTTAATCTACCTTTGAATAACCTCATCAAGAATGTAAAACCCTCCTCTATTTCAAAAGCCATAATTATAGCCAGAGACTATGAAAAGTTTTTTTTATATAGAAAGTGTCGAGAAGGATATGAGTCCTTCCATGTTAATCAAGAAGAGGTCCCCTAAATCAAGAGGAACGTCAAGCCCACCCTTGGCTACAAGGAATCATGCGCTAGAGCAAAAATTAGGTCAAGAAATAGGGATAGCAGGGTTAAAGATAATCGAATTCAACAAGTATTTCTATAAGTAAATAGAAGATGATTGGTGCAAGATTCATGTGAAGTAATGTGCATGATGAATAGAGGTATTCTACAAGATGATACTAAGATTATGAAATTGCTATCATAGGTTAGATTACGTAAAGGATTGATTCCATTACGTTTTTCCATTATAATTCTTTAAGTACCATATTACATGGGGGTATAGAATAAGAAATTCGAAGGTCTATATCATATGAGAGGTATATGGATGCATGAAATTAGGATAATAAGGCCAATTAACTTTAGAATAATAAAGACCTTTTGGAGGCACAACAAAACGAGCCAAACACATGAAATAAAGAACTCTTTAAGAACAATGTTCAGATAAAAGAAGATTTCTACCTAGTGGGGACACCACTTTGAAAGAGACAAGAGGATTTACTTAGATACTATCCCAGCCCGCGAGTTGAGGACATCTCGAATCTTTGAAGTGGGGGAGATTGTAAGGTCCCTCCCAAGCCATATGTATATATGTGTCTCTTTTAATATAGATTTCAAAAAGGAAAGAGAGTGCACTTAGAGAAGAGTGAGACAATAAGGCTAGAAACATTAGGAAAGTGTTAGAATAAAAATATTAGCTCCAAAAATCCTAAAAGAAATAAGAAGATAAGAATAGTTCTATTAAGAAATAAGTATCACCAAAAATAGAAATTCCAATTTAGGTGATAGGAGGTCGTATTCAGAGTACTTTTACATATTTAGAGTCCATGCATACTAAAAATAAGGAAAAGCAACACGTTTCTAAAGATGGCATGTTTGTAGCTATATACAGACGTTTTTGTCTATTCTACCCGCATTGGCTTGTAGACTAGATGCCTTCTAGTTCTTTTGATTGGTTATACAACCATATTCTGAGTTTCTATCAGAGAGTTATGGCCGAAACAATTTGCTGATTCTATCAAGGTCTCTACACAGGAAAAACTGTAAGAATGCAGCAAGTAGCCTCAAGGTAATCCTAGAGCTTGAGATGTATATATCCCTTCATTCTTATCTAATATCTTAGAAGAGAACGTTAGATTTCTATGGTCTTTCAGAGAAAAAGACCAAAACTCCATAGCTTTTCTTTTAAAGAAAGAATAGTATATCATAGCCCTGCAAGAGAAGGCTATTTTGCCATAGACCTTCAAAAGAGAGAAAAGTCGGAGATAAATCTTGGGGATGATCAGATGATTTCAATCGTAAGAGAACGTATCAGAAGACTCTCTATTCTCATATATCAAGTTCTGAAGCTCTTGTTAAAACGAGCAAAGGCAACGATAAACGATAAATTTCTATAAGGTATATGCATATTTTGTTTTTCAATTATATATCATTCTTAGGGTTGAGGTATGGCCCCGGCTTCTCTCTATTAATTATTAATAGTGATCTATTTGATTGATTTACTAGTTAAAGTTTATATTCTTTTAAACAACAGCATATGCCTTAATAAAGAATGTCTTATCGTTGCAATCTCAAGTTGAAATGCTAAAATCTTTGTGAAAAAGATTGTTTTCTTAAGAAGGTAACATGGATTCTAGTCCTATGGTTTAGTTGAGTAAATGGATTGTTGTCTTGGTTAAATTAAGGTACAGGCACAACTCTCCCTGCCTTAATGTTGCCCCATTCTTGTGCTTGTATAGTCGGACGGCGGAGACGTTAGTAAGGCCCGGAGTTGGTCCATAATATCCCTCATGCCATTGGGAGAATGAGGTTTTCCGATTGAGGCGAGTGACTATGATGCTACCTAGTTCAAAGGTCCTTGACTAGTGCAGTGATTTAGCCCACCCAAGTGCATAGACATCCCTCTGAGGGGTGGGAGGATTGAGCGACGGAGCCTGAGAGGGCGATAGGCCGGCTTGAGTCTTCGCTAGCAGCGACCGACGATGAGGTGTATGGTCCCGTAGGGTTTTGCCTAGCATGTAGAGGCTAGAAGGCCGAATTTTAGATCATCGGCAGTATAAAGGAAAAGAATAAGAGAGCCAGTTTGGCTTGATGGAATTGATTCATGTATAATTTTTTTTTATAAATCTTGTCTTTGGCATTATTGTACTGTGAAAAAAAGGCTGCTTTAACAAACCTTGTGAAAAGGACCTTAATTAAGAAACATGTTTATTTATGTCAAACAATGTGATAGGATTAATTAGAAAACAAATTGATGCCTTAGTAGGGTGGAAAGTGGGAGGATGGAATGCCCCGATAGGACCATCCTATAGAGGACCGGTGGATCCGATTAGTCGGGTAGCTTTCCAACATATTAAGTCAAAGCCCTACGCTAGATAAATAGGTTCTCGGACAATTCTATTCTAGAAGACTAGGTCAGCAGCTGTGCCTTGCATGGATGAGGAAAAAAGCATTGTGTCTATAGGAATCAAGACTAGTAGTTGTCCAGATTATGATCAATTACCATATGGGTGATTTGATTTTAAGAAGACCACGCTCCCCTTGTGGGATAGAACTAGGTCTTACCTATGAATCTTATCCTTGAATCTTTGTAGGGTCAAGGTGTCGATGAGTAGGAAATTTTCTCCAAGATAAGACTAAGTGGACTATCTTAAGTGTTTCCCCTATTTTGGGGAACCTTACAATTGGTATCAGAGCCAATCTTAGTTCCTAGGATTTGTTTTTCAAAGGTTAACTATCAAGGGATTAAAACAAGTGATTGTTTATCATATGAAGACAAATCAATCATCTCTACTGGCCATAGAAGTGATTTGAATATCCTCACATATTGAGACAATCATCCTATGAAATTGTGCTTATATCTTGGGGGTGCACATGCAAGATATTTGTACAATAAATTTGAGAAATAAGATTGGGGAGAAAACCTTTTGTGATGAGGAAAAACAAAGGGCGATCAAATTAAGAAACTAGTGAGAGATTGGATGACTAGAAGGATAGACCAAAACGTTTTGTTTAGAGAAATTTTCAGGATATCTCTCATTAACTTGCATATTATAAATTATTAAGATTATAACTCGATTGAGATTTGAATAGTTGACGTGTGAATGCCATCCATTGGATGCTTTACAATAGGACGATCATCCAAGATCTTGAACCCATCTCAGACAAACATGGGTCTAACTTCGGATGTGTAGTTCCCAGAGGCTCATGCTCTTAGATGTGTTAATCCCAAGATACTAGATGTGTAATTTTTAGAAAACTAATCATCTCAGTTGTGTTAATCCTGATAATCTTTGGATGTGTCCATCCCAAGGCACTAGGTGTGTAATTCTCAAAAAAATGAAGATCTCAGATATATTAATCCAGATTGCCTTTAGATGTGGCGCTATGATAGTTTTGAACTTTTCATTTGGATACAATGAAAGAAGCAAGTTCACCCTTGCTTGTCAAAAAATCGTAAGAAATGTCTACTTAGTTGGAAGCACCGTTGTCAATCTAACCACCAATGGAACTAGAATCAATTATGGGATGCCATGAGAAAGTACACCTTCATGAAAGGTTTTGTCCTCTAGGATTTCGAGAGCATAAAATGAATGAATTTTTGGAGCTAACCCAAGCAGGGAAGACCCTAAAAGAATACCACCAAACTTTTGTTAAAATTCTTCGATTAGCTCCAGAGATGGATGAGGTAACTGTTCTCCATCGATTCATTTGGAAGCTTAATCTAACTTTGAATAACCTCATGAAGAATGTAAAACCATCCTCTATTTGAGAAGCCATAATTATATGATAAAGTTTTTTTTTATAGAAAGTGTCGAGAAGGACATGAGTCCTTCCATGTTAATCAAGAAGAGGTCCAAGGAACGTCAAACCCATCCTTGGCTACAAGGAATCATGAGCTAGAGCAAAAATTAGGCCAAGAAATAGGGATAGCAGGGTTAAAGATAATCAAATTCAAAAAGTATTTCTATAAGTAAATAGAAGATGATTGTTGCAAGATTCATGTGAAGTAATCTGCATGATGAATAGAGGTATTCTACAAGACGATACTAAGATTATGAAATTGCTATCATAGGTTAGATTGCATAAAGGATTGATTCCCTTACGTTTTTCCATGATAATTTGTTAAGTATCATGTTATTATATGGGGGTATACAATAAGAAATTCGAAGATTCATATCATATGAGAGGTATATGGATGCATAAAATTAGGATAATAAGGCCAATTAACTTTAGAATAATAAAGACCTTTTGGAGGCACAACAAAATGAGATAAAGACATGAAATAAAGGACTCTTTAAGAACAATGTTTAGATAAAAGAAGATTTCTACCTAGTGGGGACACCACTTTGAAAGAGACAAGAGGATTTACTTAGATACTATCCCAGCTCGCGAGATGAGGATATCTCGAATCTTTGAAGTGGGGGAGATTGTAAGGTCCCTCCCAAGCCATGTATATATGTGTCTCTTTTAATATAGATTTCTAGAAGGAAAGAGAGTGCACTTAGAGAAGAGTGAGACAAGAAGGCTAGAAACATTAGGAAAGTGTTAGAATAAAAATATTAGCTCCAAAAATCCTAGAAGAAATAAGAAGATAAGAATAGGTCTATTAAGAGATAAGTATCTCCAAAAATAAAAATTCCAATTTAGGTGATAGGAGGTCGTATTTAGAGTACTTTTACATATTTACAGTCCATGAATACTAAAAATGTGGAAAAGCAACATGTTTCTAAAGATGGTGCGTTTGTGGCTATATACAGATGTTTTTGACTATTCTACCCACGTTGGCTTGTGGACTAGATGCTTTCGATTCTTTTGATTAGTTATACAACCATATTCTAAGTTTTTATTAGAGAGTTATGGCTGAAATAATTTACTGATTTTGTCAGGGTCTCTTCATAGGAAAAACTGTAAGAAGGCAGCAAGTAGCCTCAAGGTAATCCTAGAGCTTGAGATGTATACATGTCTTCATTCTTATCTAATATCTTAGAAGAGAAGGTTGGATTGCAATGGTCTGTAAGATTCCTCCCCAGCCTCTCAAAATGTCCAGCATCTTCCCCTGTAATCAATCCCTCTTCAGAAATAAAAAAGACTTGTTTCTAACTGTTTTAACCTAGAGAGAGAAAATATTCTAGAGAGAGAATATTCAGATTTTTAATATTTTTGGATAGAAAATTATCTCATCTTATTAAAATAAGTTCCCCTGAAACAGAAATTCAAAAAGAACTTTCCAATGTGCAATTGAAATTAATTGGAAATGGGTATAAAGGACCTTAGCCTAAGGGTCTAGATTTTCAAAAAAATTTGGATTATGGTCCAATTAAGGTTCCTATGGGCCAATAGCATCAATCCATGTGTAGGGAGGAGATGAATCCAATTTGTAAAAGAAGATACCAAAAAATGAGTAAATGCTCACATAAGATGAAGAGTTGAAAATGTACAAGGTTTATTAGTAAAAAACTATGAGCAATATTAAAAATATGAGATATTTTGGGTATCCAAAAATGAGTAGATGCTCACATAAGATGAAGAGTTGAAAATGTACAAGTTTATTAGTAAAAAACTATGAGCAATACTAAAAATATGAGATATTTTGGGTATAATGATTCCATTTTGACACATATGTAAGGAAGGGGAGTTCTTTAAAGGAGGTGCATATTTCACATAAGATGAAGAGTTGAAAATGTACAAGGTTTATTAGTAAAAAACTATGAGCAATATTAAAAATATGAGATATTTTAGGTATAATGATTCCATTTTGACACATATGTAAGGAAGGGGAGTTCTTTAAAGGAGGTGCGTATTTCACATGCTTGAATGAGTTTTAAACTCATAAAAATTGAGATATTTCATCTCTCCTCTCTCCTAATTCAAGTCTAGTTCCAAAAAGTTAGCTTAACTGACCTAAAAATGGTCAAAAATTGACCAAACTGATTTGGAAAATTCTAGAATCAGTTTGTTTGGTTAGGAGCTCAATTTTTCCTATAAATAGAAGCCTCCCCCTTGTTTAAAAAAAAATATAGTGTTTATGCATTGTTACTCTACTCCACCTAAGCCAAGAACTATGAATTCATTAATAATTCATTAGTTTTTAGCACTTACCTCTTTCTTCAATCCCCATTGGTGGCTCCAGCAACATACTTAACCAATTGATTGGTTGGGGGCCTCTACCATGAACAAAGAATTAAGCAATTTGTAAGGTAATTAGTGAATTTTGATCATTTTCTATAATTTCTCAATGTTTCTCTCTTCTCAACCCCTCTCAAGCTTGAGAAGCTTAATTGTAATGATTTTTGAATGCTATTGAAGTTAATTGATTTATAGTAGTGAAGAGTTACATAATTTGATGAATGCTAAAGAATTACATAAATTTCCATTTATGCTTAATTCTAATGATTTTTATGTAATTTCTCTCTCTCACTCAAGAAATGGTCATACTCATGACCCATTCTCAATCCAAATGAAGCTTTTCATAAAGCTTTTTTTTTAATCCAAGATTAATCTATGCTTGAGGCCAGATTAATGGCTTTTTTCTATGCTTTTAGTTTATGTATTTCATGAATATTGATGATTCAATCCATTATGGATTAATGATCCAATTAGGGATCATTCTAATCATTCCCTTAATGATAAGCTTTATCATTCAAAATAATTTGAGATTTATCAGTCATAGCAGCGGAGCTATGGCAAAATTTTTATAAAAAATACACATAAAATAATTTCATTCAAAGCATGAAAAGAGGACTTCCTACCATATTCTAGGAATTATCATCCTAGATTAATTGAAAGATATTCATTGTAATCATAGAGAAATTGATTTTTATATTATCATATTTGGATTTCATGCATAGAGGTATGCATAAAAGTTGATTATTTTATTATAAAAGTGTGACTTTTATCATATTTGAATTTCATGCATAGAGGTATGCATAAAAGATGATTATTTTATTATAAAAGTGTTACTTTTATCATATTTGAATTTCATGCATAGAGGTATGCATAAAAGTTGATTATTTTAATGTAAAAGTGTTACTTTTATCATATTTGGATTTCATGCATAGAGGTATGCATAAAAGATGATTATTTTATTGTAAAAGTGTTACTTTTATCATATTTGGATTTCATGCATAGAGGTATGCATAAAAGTTGATTACTTTATTGTAAAAGTGTTACTTTTATCATATTGGATTTCATGCATAGAGGTATGCATAAAAGATATTCTTTTTATACTAAAAGTGTGATTTTCATCATAAATGGATTTTATGCATAACTTAGATGCATAAGAGAAATTCTTTTATTCTAAAAGTGTAATTCCTACCAAATTGAATTTATACATAGGAAGATGCATAAAAGAATGGATTTTTAATTCAAAAGTGTTATTCTCATCCAAATTAAATTTTTGCATAGGAAGATGCATAAAAGATGGATTTTTAATTCAAAAGTGTCAATTCTCATCTAAATTGAGTTTATGCATAGGAAGATGCATAAAAGATTGAATTTTAATTCAAAAGTGTCATTTTCTTTTAAAATGAATTTATGCATAGGAAGGTGCATAAAAGATTGATTTTTATTTCGAAAGTGTTAGTCTCCTTAAATGGAATTTATGCATAAATAAATGTGTAGAGAAATCTTATATCAAATATAAGAATTCTCTTGTATTTTATAAATAGATATGAGATGTGATAGGATGTGATAAGAGGTGTATGAGATGTGATAAGAGGTGTATGAGATGTGATAAGATGTGATAAGAATGCGTATGAAAAGTGATAAGATGTGATAAGAGGTGTATGAGATGTGATAAGATGCGTATGGGAAGTGATAGGATGTGATAAGAGGTGTATGAGATGTGATAGGATGTGATAAGATGTGTATGAGAAGTGATAGGATATGATAAGAGTGTATGAGAGGAGTTAGGATGTGATAGATGAGTTAAGATGTGATAAGATGTGTATGGGATGAGGTAAGAAGTGTATGTGATGGAATAAGATGTATATGGGTTGTGATAGGGCGAGAATAGATATGATGTAAAAGAATAGATGTGAAGGCGTATATGGTTATATGAATGGGAATGTGGAAATGGATTTATGAATTTGAATGTGGATGTGGATGTATGAATGAATGTGGATATGGATGTAGATACGGATGTGGATGTATGTATGTGGATGTGGATGTATGAATGAGGATGTGAAAATGGATATATGCATGTAGATGTGTATGTATGAATGTGAATGTGGATGTGGATGTGGATGTATGGATGTAGATACGGATGTGGATGTATGCATGTAGATGTGTATGTATGAATGTGAATGTGGATGTGGATGTGGATGTATGGATGTAGATACGGATGTGGATGTATGTATGTGGATGTGGATGTATGAATGAGGATGTGAAAATGGATGTATGCATGTACATGTGGATGTATGGATGTGAATGTGGATGTGGGTGTGGATATGGATGTGTATGTATGAATGCGGATATGGGATTGGATGTATGATGTGGATGTACGAACATGGATGTGTATGTAGATTAATGAATGTGAATGTGTATATGAAATAATGTGTCGTCGAATGAGTGAATGGATGAGAATGAGTACACATATGAATAGAATGTGGAATAAGTAATGTAGTCCAAGGAGGAATAATGTGGAAAGACGAGAGTTCGATATAGAAACTGTATTTTGTGACCTATTTGTAAATGACTGTTTTATGTCAAGAATGCTGGGGAAGCATTTTGACCATCTTGTGGATTAAGGTTATGGAGACCAATCTGATAAAGTTGCAACTGCTGACGGAGAGTCAATGGAGGACGTCTCGCGTAGCAAGGTCGACCGAGGTCTTGACTAGCCTCAGTTCGATTTAAATGGTGAGCTTTTGGTACGGTGGATGAGGGACCAAGGAAGTGGCCTATGAGTGAAGCACTAGGTGACCTGCGAAGGATCCTAGAGGGTGCTGACCATACGGTGCTCGGGCTCTGGGTCGCCGAAGATACCCACACGTGCGTCGTGGAAGATATTGGAACAAGGAGTAAGAGTTGTTTTCTGAAACTGAGCATGGAACTGGTTGACTGACCTTGCTGGTCCTCAAACAACGGATGAGTCCATGGCTCTCTTATATGGATCTGTTGATTGATCTTGCTGATCTTCAACGAGGATTCCATCTTGATTTTTATATGTGAAAATATGGTCGGGTACTATGAGCTAGGAACTATTGAAAAGGTCCCTGAGTGAACAGGTGGTGAGCGTTCTGGTTGCCAATGATACCATAAGTACACCGATGAATGAATGACTGGAAATATGGATTCAACTAGAGATTTTGAGGATTGATATCGGTGACATAATGGTTTCATTAAAGGATTGTTTTAAAGTTAGTTGATACTGAGAAAAAGGCAATTTCATATTGGGTGTGTAAGTGGTGTGACTAGTTTTATGTTTGCATGAAATTCCAGCTAGGGGGCCTGGGAACTCTTTTCCCTGGTACCTGGGACAAAAACCTAACCAAATTCCTAATTGGATCCCATCACTACAGTGGTTGGGAGGTTGGCTAACCCATGGGACTGGATGGGGTTAGGCTGGACTGATGGATCCATAAATCGAGACTCAATTTCTGTTTACGATAGATAAAGTAAATCCCGGATAGTATTTGTTCTATGGATAGGAATCAACGGCTGTGCCTCTTAATGGGGAAAAAAGCGTTGATCCCAATGATCCAAGTGCAAGTTTCTTCCTTGATCTGACCGAGTATCTTTATAAGTGCAGTCGGCAGATCAGCTTGATCAGTAATGGTCTTGACTACGTTAGAGTAAAAAGTTATTCTTGTGGATTCGCCCGTGCTTTCCGGGTAAGGGAAGTTTTTCCGGGTTCGGTTTTGGAAAGACCGACGGATTAGTCTCTTGTCCGGATATCCGTGGACGAGGCTCCGAGTGTGGGACCCTGCCCCGCCCATGAAGTGCTACTTCCGCTCTGCTAGTACCCCGAATCCATTGCGCGGTAGGGACAGGGATCTCACAGTTGGTATCAGAGCCAGGTTGGCTAATAAAGATCAATTGAAAAGCCAAATATGTCAAAAATTTATCAAGTAGCACAAAAAGGTTATAATTGTGTGATTTAGTTCATACAAATTGATATTCAAACTAATTTTGTAAATTAGTAATTGGGTCTTCAAATGGAAGTACCGCAATTATATGGAACCCTGACTTGCTTGAGGCTTAGACATGATAGTATTTACCTTATAGTTCCAAGTATCATGACTAACCGTATATACCGAGGGTATAACTGTAGCTCTTTACCGACAGTATATACGAGTAAATCTAAGGCTTGAAATTATAACCATTAATGCTATCCAGTTGATGAATTCGAATGTGGTTGATATGATTTTTAATTCTATTTGCGAACTGATAAATTGATTGGGATTTTGATTGAAAAACGATGACCCCTAAAAATGGGTTGAAATGTAATAAACTGAGCGAAACCACAATGTGGATGATTGGGACGAGTTCCTGTGATGAAACCACAATGTGGATGATTGGGACGAGTTCCTGTGATGATATTCATAACTAGTATGATGATAATGATTTCATCAAATCACTATGAGATTAGTGGATTGTGCTGTCAAATTGCTACTGTTAACACTTGACACGGTAGATCAAGTTAAGGGATGACAAATTGAGAACTTACTTGTCTGAAATTTCCGTGGACGAATGTTCATAAAGAAATTTTTCGGTCTAATGGACCATTATCGTGTTAAAGAGATGAATGATATGATTTGAATGAATTGTTATTTAATGATGAGTTCTATTTAAGGGATAATTATCCCCGTATTCTGTTGGGTTGACCAGAATATAAGGAACCCTAGAATAAATTGGATCTTAAGAAAAAGAGTTGTCCTCTACTTTGCGAGATGAGGACATCTCGCACTTTTTAAGTGGGGTAGAATGTAAGATTCCTCCCCCAGCCTTCGAGGTATGCAGGAGTAAGAATATCCTTTTCTGATCTTATAATTATTCTCTCTAAATAAAAGAAAGATTTTGTTTTAAAAGGGAAGACACTTTACCCAGAATACCTTCTCAGGAGCCCACCTGTTTTAAAGATTCAGAACGATGAGTTCAGAAGTGAGAACCAGTGTTTTGGATGCCAAGGTTTTGACCATCAGTTAAAAGACTGCCCGACTCCTACCATGAAAAGGGCACAGGGAAGTCTAGAACCCAAATTCAGAGACCAATTCCTTCATACCAATCTAATCAGGGCCCGTCTCGGACAAGATTGCTTAACTCCATTAACTAGGTCCGACCCATTGATTAGGGTCGAGATGACCAATCAAATGCTTGGCTACTTAGAGCAACAGATGCAGGCAATTCATAAAGATATAAACCCTACCCAGGATCGATAGAGACAATATACAGATAAGAAGAATTCAAAGAAGCAGTTATAGTCTTCATTGAATACGGACCAAAATAATTTCTTTATTCTCTAGGGGAGTATAAGAAGTTATCCCCCAGATATTGTGGACCAAAGAAAGTAAGTGACTTAGCCTACGAACTTCTTTTATCTCCTCATCTCAAAATTCTTAATGCCTTCTATAGAAATATGTGCCAAACCCAAATCATGGAAAGACAGTAAAACTTCAGTGGCAAGATATCGTTGGCTTCTAGGCTACGCAAACTCCTTCCTTTATATAAGTCGTAACTTTTACGCTCATAGTAATCTTACTTCCATCGATCTCCCTTCTTCTTAATCTCCTTCATGGCTTTGCAACAAGAATTAGTTTTATCCATGATGATTTCTCACCTTCAAGACGCAAGCGAGTCTGTGAAGAAAGATTTTATAGAACAGTATGAGCGCTCACTTTTTCCTCACTTGGGAACGTCTGTAGCTCAGACCAAATGGCGGACCTATCAAGACATAACTAGGGTAACACCCTGGGGTCAGCAGCACTTTCGTAACAATGTCCGCTTGGCCATGGTTATCGAAGCCTTGGGTTTGGGTCCCCGATACTACTGCGTCATGAGATCAAGACATCTTGGGTTTTCTGAGCGGGTCTTCTTACTGGCGTGTTTTCTTCCTCATCAGAAGATATGCCTTTACCCCGTTTTTGGCTTGCCTCTCAGAGTTCCTTTTGTTAGATCACCTCATACCACTGAGATAGGTGCGGCAATAACCAACAGAATTATTCCCATAGATGAGTTACCTTATACGTGCGTAGCTTGTGAGTGCTGCTTTTGTGATCATATGATGGACGGGCTTATGGAAGTGTAAAGAGTTCTTCTATCTTTACTGTATATGTTCCAAGAATGAATAAAGTTTAAATCTTGTTCTTGTCTTGACCCTTACTCTCTTTGAGACTTTTTTAATCGGTGGTTAATCTTAATTAAAAATTTTCTCTCAGTCTCATACTTGTGTATCTTGCGAAATTACCCCTAGTTTGCGAGATGAGGGCATCTCGCGTTTTTCAAGTGGGAGAGAATGTAAGATTCCTCCCTAGCCTCTCAAAATGTCCAGCATCTTCCCCTGTAATCAATCCCTCTTCAGAAATAAAAAAGACTTGTTTCTAACTGTTTTAACCTAGAGAGAGAAAATATTCTAGAGAGAGAATATTCAGATTTTTAATATTTTTGGATAGAAAATTCTCATCTTATTAAAATAAGTTCCCCTGAAACAGAAATTCAAAAAGAACTTTCCAATGTGCAATTGGAATTAATTGGAAATGGGTATAAAGGACCTTAGCCTAAGGGTCTAGACTTTCAGAAATTTTTGGATTATGGTCCAATTAAGGTTCCTATGGGCCAATAGCATCAATCCATGTGTAGGGAGGAGATAAATCCAATTTGTAAAAGAAGATACCAAAAAATGAGTAAATGCTCACATAAGATGAAGAGTTGAAAATGTACAAGGTTTATTAGTAAAAAACTATGAGCAATATTAAAAATATGAGATATTTTGGGTATCCAAAAATAAGTAAATGCTCACATAAGATGAAGAGTTGAAAATGTACAAGGTTTATTAGTAAAAAACTATGAGCAATATTAAAAATATGAGATATTTTGGGTATAATGATTCCATTTTGACACATATGTAAGGAAGGGGAGTTCTTTAAAGGAGGTGCATATTTCACATAAGATGAAGAGTTGAAAATGTACAAGGTTTATTAGTAAAAAACTATGAGCAATATTAAAAATATGAGATATTTTAGGTATAATGATTCCATTTTGACACATATGTAAGGAAGGGGAGTTCTTTAAAGGAGGTGCATATTTCACATGCTTGAATGAGTTTTAAACTCATAAAAATTGAGATATTTCATCTCTCCTCTCTCCTAATTCAAGTCTAGTTCCAAAAAGTTAGCTTAACTGACTTAAAAATGGTCAAAAATTGACCAAACTGATTTGAAAAATTCTAAAATCAATTTGTTTGGTTAGGAGCTCAATTTTTCCTATAAATAGAAGCCTCCCCCTTGTTAAAAAAAATATAGTGTTTATGCATTGTTACTCTACTCCACCTAAGCCAAGAACTATGAATTCATTAATAATTCATTAGTTTTTGGCACTTCCCTCTTTCTTCAATCCCCATTGGTGGCTCCATCAACATACCTAACCAATTGATTGGTTGGGGGCCTCTACCGTGAACAAAGAATCAAGCAATTTGTAAGGTAATTTGTGAATTTTGATCATTTTCTATAATTTCTCAATGTTTCTCTCTTCTCAACCCCTCTCAAGCTTGAGAAGCTTAATTGGAACGATTTTTGAATGCTATTGAAGTTAATTGATGAATAGTAGTGAAGAGTTACATAATTTGATGAATGCTAAAGAATTACATAAATTTCCATTTATGCTTAATTCTAATGATTTTTATGTAATTTCTCTCTCTCACTCAAGAAATGGTCATACTCATGACCCATTCTCAATCCAAATGAAGCTTTTCATAAAGCTTTTTTTTAATCCAAGATTAATCTATGCTTGAGGCCAAATTAATGGCTTTTTTCTATGCTTTTAGTTTATGTATTTTATGAATATTGATGATTCAATCCATTATGGATTAATGATCCAATTAGGGATCATTCTAATCATTCCCTTAATGATAAGCTTTATCCTTCAAAATAATTTGAGATTTATCAATCATAGCAGCAGAGCTATGGCAAAATTTTTATAAAAATTACACATAAAATAATTTCATTCAAAGCATGAAAAGAGGACTTCCTACCATATTCTAGGAATTATCATCCTAGATTAATTGAAAGATATTCATTGTAATCATAGAGAAATTGATTTTTATATTATCATATTTGGATTTCATGCATAGAGGTATGCATAAAAGTTGATTATTTTATTATAAAAGTGTGACTTTCATCATATTTGAATTTCATGCATAGAGGTATGCATAATAGATGATTATTTTATTATAAAAGTGTTACTTTTATCATATTTGAATTTCATGCATAGAGGTATGCATAAAAGTTGATTATTTTAATGTAAAAGTGTTACTTTTATCATATTTGGATTTCATGCATAGAGGTATGCATAAAAGATGATTATTTTATTATAAAAGTGTTACTTTCATCATATTTGGATTTCATGCATAGAGGTATGCATAAAAGTTGATTACTTTATTGTAAAAGTGTTACTTTTATCATATTGGATTTCATGCATAGAGGTATGCATAAAAGATATTCTTTTTATACTAAAAGTGTGATTTTCATCATAAATGGATTTTATGCATAACTTAGATGCATAAGAGAAATTCTTTTATTCTAAAAGTGTAATTCCTACCAAATTGAATTTATACATAGGAAGATGCATAAAAGAATGGATTTTTAATTCAAAAGTGTTATTCTCATCCAAATTAAATTTTTGCATAGGAAGATGCATAAAAGATGGATTTTTAATTCAAAAGTGTCAATTCTCATCTAAATTGAGTTTATGTATAGGAAGATGCATAAAAGATTGAATTTTAATTCAAAAGTGTCATTTTCTTTTAAAATGAATTTATGCATAGGAAGGTGCATAAAAGATTGATTTTTATTTCAAAAGTGTTAGTCTCCTTAAATGGAATTTATAAATAAATAAATGTGTAGAGAAATCTTATATCAAATATAATAATTCTCTTGTATTTTATAAATAGATATGAGATGTGATAGGATGTGATAAGAGGTGTATGAGATGTGATAAGATGTGATAAGAATGCATATGGAAAGTGATAAGATGTGATAAGAGGTGTATGAGATGTGATAAGATATGATAAGATGCGTATGGGAAGTGATAGGATGTGATAAGAGGTGATAAGATGTGTATGAGATGTGATGGAAAGTGATAAGTTGTGATAAGAGGTGTATGAGATGTGATAAGATGTGATAAGATGTGTATGAGATGTGATGGAAAGTGATAAGTTGTGATAAGAGGTGTATGAGATGTGATAAGATGCGTATGGGAAGTGATAGGATGTGATAAGAGGTGTATGAGATGTGATAGGATGTGATAAGATGTGTATGAGAAGTGATAGGATATGATAAGAGTGTATGAGAGGAGTTAGGATGTGATAGATGAGTTAAGATGTGATAAGATGTGTATGGGATGAGGTAAGAAGTGTATGTGATGGAATAAGATGTATATGGGTTGTGATAAGGCGAGAATAGATGTGATGTAAAAGAATAGATGTGAAGGCGTATATGGTTATATGAATGGGAATGTGGAAATGGATTTATGAATTTGAATGTGGATGTGGATGTATGAATGAATGTGGATATGGATGTAGATACGGATGTGGATGTATGTATGTGGATGTGGATGTATGAATGAGGATGTGAAAATGGATATATGCATGTAGATGTGTATGTATGAATGTGAATGTGGATGTGGATGTGGATGTATGGATGTAGATACGGATGTGGATGTATGCATGTAGATGTGTATGTATGAATGTGAATGTGGATGTGGATGTGGATGTGGATGTATGGATGTAGATACGGATGTGGATGTATGTATGTGGATGTGGATGTATGAATGAGGATGTGAAAATGGATGTATGCATGTAGATATGGATGTATGGATGTGAATGTGGATGTGGGTGTGGATATGGATGTGTATGTATGAATGCGGATATGGGATTGGATGTCTGATGTGGATGTACGAACATGGATGTGTATGTAGATTAATGAATGTGAATGTGTATATGAAATAATGTGTCGTCGAATGAGTGAATGGATGAGAATGAGTACACATATGAATAGAATGTGGAATAAGTAATGTAGTCCAAGGAGGAATAATGTGGAAAGACGAGAGTTCGATATAGAAACTGTATTTTGTGACCTGTTTGTAAATGACTGTTTTATGTCAAGAATGCTGGGGAAGCATTTTGACCATCTTGTGGATTAAGGTTATGGAGACCAATCTGATAAAGTTGCAATTGCTGACGGAGAGTCAATGGAGGACGTCTCGCGTAGCAAGGTCGACCGAGGTCTTGACTAGCCTCGGTTCGATTTAAATGGTGAGCTTTCGGTACGGTGGATGAGGGACCAAGGAAGCGGCCTATGAGTGAAGCACTAGGTGACCTGCGAAGGATCCTAGAGGGTGCTGACCATACGGTGCTCGGGCTCTGGGTCGCCGAAGATACCCACACGTGCGTCGTGGAAGATATTGGAACAAGGAGTAAGAGTTGTTTTCTGAAACCGAGCATGGATCTGGTTGACTGACCTTGCTGGTCCTCAAACAACGGATGAGTCCATGGCTCTCTTATATGGATCTGTTGATTGATCTTGCTGATCTTCAACGAGGATTCCATCTTGATTTTTATATGTGAAAATATGGTCGGGTACTATGAGCTAGGAACTATTGAAAAGGTCCCTGAGAGTGAACAGATGGTGAGCATTCTAGTTGCCAATGATACCATAAGTACACCGATGAATGAATGACTGGAAATATGGATTCAACTAGAGATTTTGAGGATTGATATCGGTGACATAATGGTTTCATTAAAGGATTGTTTTAAAGTTAGTTGATGCTGAGAAAAAGGCAATTTCATATTGGGTGTGTAAGTGGTGTGACTAGTTTTATGTTTGCATGAATATCCGGCTAGGGGGCCTGGGAACTCTTTTTCCTGGTACCCAGGACAAAACCTAACCAAATTCCTAATTGGATCCCATCACTACAGTGGTTGGGAGGTTGGCTAACCCATGGGTTTGGATGGGGTTAGGCTGGACTGATGGATCCGTAAATCGAGACTCAATTTCTGTTTACGATAGATAAAGTAAATCCCGGATAGTATTTGTTTTATGGATAGGAATCAACGGTTGTGCCTCTTAATGGGGAAAAAAGCGTTGATCCTAATGATCCAAGTGCAAGTTTCTTCCTTAATCTGACCGAGTATCTTTATAGGTGCAGTCGGCGGATCAGCTTGATCAGTAATGGTCTTGACCACGTTAGAGTAAAAAGTTATTCTTGTGGATTCGCCCGTGCTTTCCGGGTAAGGGAAGTTTTTCCAGGTTCGGTTTTGGAAAGACCGATGGATTAGTCTCTTGTCCGGATATCCGTGGCCCCGAGTGTGGGACCCTGCCCCGCGCATGAAGTGCTACTTCCGCTCTGCTAGTACCCCGAAACCATTGCGTGGTAGGGACAGGGATCTCACATGGTCTTTCAGAGGAAGAGACCAAAACTCCATAGCTTTTCTTTTAAAGAAAGAATAGTATGTCGTAGCCCTGCAAGAGAAGGCTATTTTACCATAGACCTTTGAAAGAGAGAAAAGTCAGAGTATGAGTAAGAGGAGATAAATCTTGGGGATGATCGGATGATTTCAATCGTAAGGGAAGGTATTAGATAACTCTCTATTCTCCTATATCAAGTTCTGAAGCTCTTGTTAACGAGCAAAGGCAATGATAAGCCATAAATTTCTATAAGGTATATACATATTTTGTTTTTCAATTATATATCATTCTTATAGTTTAGTTATGGCCCCGGCTTCTCTCTATTAATTGTTAATAGTGATCTATTTGATTGATTTACTAGTTGAAGTTTATATTCTTTTAAACAATAGCATATGCCTTAACAAAGAATGCACATGTTGAGACAATCATCCTATGAAATTGTGCTTATATCTTGGGGGTGCACATGCAAGATATTTGTACAATATATTTGAGAAATAAGATTGGGGAGAAAACCTTTTGTGATGAAAAACATAGGGCGATCAAATTAAGAAACTAGTGAGAGACTGAATGTCTAGAAGGATAGACTGAAACTTTGTTTAGAGAAATTTTAAGGATATATCTCATTAGCTTGCATATTATAAATTATTAAGATTATAACTCCATTAAGATTTGAATAGTTGATGTGTGAATGCCATCCATTGGATGCTTTACACTAGGATGATCATCCAAGATCTTGAACCCATCTCAGACAAACATGGGTCTAACTTCAGATGTGTAATTCCCAGAGAATCATGCTCTTAGATGTGTTAATCCCAAGATACTAGATGTGTAATTTTCAAAAAACTAATTATCTCAGACGTGTTAATCCTGATAATCTTTGGATGTGTCGATCCCAAGGCACCAGATGTGTAATTCTCAAAAATGAAGATCTCAGATATATTAATCCAGAGTGCCTTTAGATGTGGCGCTATGATAAGTATTTGATAGTTTTAAACTTTTCATGGATACAATGAAAGAAGCAAGTTCACCCTTGCTCGTCTAAAAATCGTAAGAAATGCCGAATTAGTTGGAAGCACTATTGTCAATCTAACCATGGAACTAGAATCAGTTATGGGATGCCATGAAAGTACATCTTTGTGAAAGGTTTTGTCCTCTAGGATTTGGAGAGGATAAAATGAATGATTTTTTGGAGCTAACCAAAGAAACACAGACCCTAAAAGAATACCACCAAACTTTTGTTAAAATTCTTCGATTAGCTCTAGAGATGGATGAGGTAACTCTTCTCCATCGATTCATTTGAAAGCTTAATCTACCTTTGAATAACCTCATCAAGAATGTAAAACCCTCCTCTATTTCAAAAGCCATAATTATAGCCAGAGACTATGAAAAGTTTTTTTATATAGAAAGTGTCGAGAAGGACATGAGTCCTTCTCGACATGATTAACATGGAAGGACATGAGTCCTTCCATGTTAATCAAGAAGAGGTCCCCTAAATCAACAAGAGGAACGTTAAGCCCACCCTTGGCTACAAGGAATCATGAGCTAGAGCAAAAATTAGGTCAAGAAATAGGGATAGCAGGGTTAAAGATAATTGAATTCAACAAATATTTCTATAAGCAAATAGAAGATGATTGGTGCAAGATTCATGTGAAGTAATGTGCATGATGAATAGAGGTATTCTACAAGACGATACTAAGATTATGAAATTGCTATCATAGGTTAGATTGCATAAAGGATTGATTCCATTACGTTTTTGCATTATAATTCTTTAAGTACCATATTACATGGGGGTATAGAATAAGAAATTCGAAGGTCTATATCATATGAGAGGTATATGGATGCATGAAATTAGGATAATAAAGCCAATTAACTTTAGAATAATAAAGACCTTTTGGAGGCACAACAAAACGAGCCAAACACATGAAATAAAGGACTCTTTAAGAACAATGTTCAGATAAAAGAAGATTTCTACCTAGTGGGGACACCACTTTGAAAGAGACAAGAGGATTTACTTAGATACTATCCCAGCCCGCGAGTTGAGGACATCTCGAATCTTTGACGTGGGGGAGATTGTAAGGTCCCTCCCAAGCCATGTATATATGTGTCTCTTTTAATATAGATTTCAAAAAGGAAAGAGAGTGCACTTAGAGAAGAGTGAGACAATAAGGCTAGAAACATTAGGAAAGTGTTAGAATAAAAATATTAGCTCCAAAAATCCTAAAAGAAATAAGAAGATAAGAGTAGTTTTATTAAGAGATAAGTATCTCCAAAAATAGAAATTCCAATTTAGGTGATAGGAGGTCGTATTTAGTCACTTTTACATATTTAGAGTCCATGCATAGTAAAAATAAGGAAAAGCAACACGTTTCTAAAGATGGCATGTTTGTAGCTATATACAGACGTTTTTGTCTATTCTACCCGCATTGGCTTGTAGACTAGATGCCTTCTAGTTCTTTTGATTGGTTATACAACCATATTCTGATTTTTATCAGAGAGTTATGGCTGAAACAATTTGCTAATTCTATCAAGGTCTCTACACAGGAAAAACTGTAAGAAGGCAGCAAGTAGCCTCAAGGTAATCCTAGAGCTTGAGATGTATATATCCCTTCATTCTTATCTAATCCTTAGAAGAGAAGGTTAGATTGCTATGGTCTTTCAGAGGAAGAGACCAAAACTCCATAGCTTTTCTTTTAAAGAAAGAATAGTATGTCGTAGCCCTGCAAGAGAAGGCTATTTTGCCATATACCTTCGAAAGAGAGAAAAGTCGGAGTATGAGTAAGAGGAGATAAATCTTGGGGATGATCGGATGATTTCAATCGTAAGAGAAGGTATTAAAAGACTCTCTATTATCGGAGTATGAGTAAGAGGAGATAAATCTTGGGGATGATCGGATGATTTCAATCGTAAGAGAAGGTATTAGAAGACTCTCTATTCTCGTATATCAAGTCTTGCAGCTCTTGTTAACGAGCAAAGGCAACGAGTAAATGGATTGTTATCTTGGTTAAATTAAGGTACAGGCACAACTCTCCCTGCCTTGATGTTGCCCCGTTCTTCTGATTGTATAGCCGAACGGTGGAGACATTAGTAAGGCCCGGAGTTGGCCCAAGGTATCCCTCATACCATTGGGAGAATGAGGTTTGCCGATTGAGGCGAGTGATTGTGATGCTACCTAATTCAGAGGGCCCAGACTAGTGCGGTGAATTAGCCCACCCTAGTGCATAGACGTCCCTCTGAGGGGTGGGACGATCGAGCAACGGAGCCTGAGAGGGCGATAGGCCGGCTTGAGTCTTTGCCAGCGCGGCCGACGATGAGGTGTATGGTCCCGTAGGGTTTTGCCCAGCATGTAGAGGCTGGAAGGCCGAATTCTAGATCATCGGTAGTATAAAGGAAAAGAATAAGAGAGCCGGTTTGGCTTGATGGAATTGATTCATGTATAAATTTTTTTGATAAATCATGTCTTTGGCATTATTGTATTGTGAAAAAAAGGCTGCTTTAACAAACCTTGTAAAAAGGACCTTAATTAAGGAACATGTTTATTTATGTCAAACAGTGTGATAGGACTAATAAGAAAACAAATTGACGCGTGAGTAGGGTGGAAAGTGGGAGGATGGAATGCCCCGATGGGACCATCCTACAGAGGATGGGTGGATCCGATTAGTCGGGTAGCTTTCCAACATATTAAGTGAAAGCCTTATGCTAGATAAATAGGTTCTCGGACAATTCTATTCTAGAAGACTAGGCCAGCGGGGCTGTGCATGAGGAAAAAAGCGTTGTCTCTATAGAAATCAAGACTAGTAGTTGTCCAGATTATGATCAATTACCCTATGGGTGATTTGATTTTTAGAAGACCACGCTCCCCCTGTGTGGGATAGAACTAGGTCTTACCTATGAATCGTATCCTTGAATCTTTGCATGGTCAGGGTGTCGATGAGTAGGAAATTCTCTCCAAGATAAGACTAAGTGGACTATCTTAAGTGTTTTCCCTATTTTGGGGAACCTTACAATTGGTATCAGAGCCGATCTTAGTTCCTAGGATTTGTTTTTTAAAGGTTAACTATCAAGGGATTAAAACAATTCATTGTTTATCATATGAGGACAAATCAATCATCTCTACTGGCCATAGAAGTGATTTGAATATCCTCACATGTTGAGACAATCATCCTATGAAATTGTGCTTATATCTTGGGGGTGCACATGCAAGATATTTTTACAATAAATTTGAAAAATAGGATCGGGGAGAAAATCTTTTGTGATGAGAAAAATTATAGGGCGATCAAATTAAGAAACCAGTCAGAGACTGAATGACTAGAAGGATAGAACAAAACTTTGTTGTTTAGAGAAATTTTCAAGATATATCTCATTAACTTGCATTTTATAAATTATTAGGATTATAACTCGATTGAGATTTGAATAGTTGACATGTGAATGCCATCCATTGGATGTGTAATTCCCAGAGGATCATGCTCTTAGATGTGTTAATTCCAAGATACTAGATGTGTAATTTTCAGAAAACTAATCATCTCAGACGTGTTAATCCTGATAGTCTTTGGGTGTGTCGATCCCAAGGTACCAGATGTGTAATTCTCAAAAAATAAAGATCTCAGATATATTAATCGAGAGTGCCTTTAGATGTGGGACTATGATAAGTATTTGATAGTTTTGAACTTTTCATGGATACAATGAAAGAAGCAAGTTCACCCTTGTGTAAAAATCGTAAGAAATGCCAAATTAGTTGGAAGCACTGTTGTCAATCTAACCACTGGAACTAGAATCAGTTATCGGATGCCATGAAAGTACACCTTCGTGAAAGGTTTTGTCCTCTAGGATTTCGAGAGGATAAAATGAATAAATTTTTGGAGCTAACCCAAGCAAGGAAGACCCTAAAAGAATACCACCAAACTTTTTTTAAAATTCTTCGATTAGCTCCAGAGATGGATGACGTAACTCTTCTCCATCGATTCATTTGGAAGCTTAATCTACTTTTGAATAATCTCATCAAGAATGTAAAACCATCCTCTATTTCAGAAGCCATAATTGTAGCCAGAGACTATGATAAAGATTTTTTTATATAGGGAAGGACATGAGTCCTTCCATGTTAATCAAGAAGAGGTCCCCTAATTCAAGAGGAACGTCAAGCCCACCCTTGGCTACAAGGAATCATGAGCTAGAGCAAAAATTAGGTCAAGAAATAGAGATAGCATGGTTAAAGATAATCCAATTCAATAAGTATTTCTATAAGTAAGTAGAAGATGATTGGTGCAAGATTCATGTGAAGTAATGTGCATGATGAATAGAGGTATTCTACAAGACGATACTAAGATTATGAAATTGCTTTCATAGATTAGATTGCGTAAAGGATTGATTTCATTATGTTTTTCCATTATAATTCTTTAAGTACTATATTACATGGGGGTATAGAATAAGAAATTCGAAGGTTCGTATCATATGAGAGGTATATGGATGCATGAAATTAGGATAATAAGGCCAATTAACTTTAGAATAATAAAAACCTTTTGGAGGCACAACAAGACGAGCCAAACACATGAAATAAAGAACTCTTTAAGAACATTCAGATAAAAGAAGATTTCTACCTAGTGGGGACACCACTTTGAAAGAGACAAGAGGATTTACTTAGATACTATCCCAGCTCGCGAGATGAGGACATCTCAAATCTTTGAAGTGGGGGAGATTATAAGGTCCCTCCCAAGCCATGTATATATGTGTCTCTTTTAATATAGATCTCTAGAAGGAAAGAGAGTGCACTTAGAGAAGAGTGAGACAATAAGGCTAGAAACATTAGGAAAGTGTTAGAATAAAAATATTAGCTCCAAAAATCCTAGAAGAAATAAGAAGATAAGAATAGTTCTATTAAGAGATAAGTATCTCCAAAAATAGAAATTCTAATTTAGGCAACAGGAGGTCGTATTTAGAGTAGTTTTACATATTTAGAGTCCATGCATACTAAAAATGCAAAAAAGCAACACGTTTCTAAAGATGGCACGTTTGTGGCTATATACAAATGTTTTTGCCTATTCTACCCACGTTGGCTTGTAGACTAGATGCCTTTCGATTCTTTTGCTTGGTTATACAACCATATTCTGAGTTTTTATCAGAGAGTTATGGCCAAAACAATTTGCTGAATCTGTCAGGGTCTCTACATAGGAAAAACTATAAGAAGGCAGCAAGTAGCCTCCACGTAATCCTAGAGCTTGAGGTGTATATATCCCTTCATTCATTCTTATCTAATATCTTAGAAGAGAAGGTTAGATTGCTATGGTCTTTTAGAGGAGGAGACGAAAACTTCATAGCTTTTCTTTTAAAAAAAGAATAGTATGTCGTAGCCCTGCAAGAGAAGGCTATTTTGCCATAGACCTTCGAAAGAGAGAAAAGTCAGAGTATGAGTAAGAGGAGATAAATCCTGGGGATGATCGACTGATTTTAATCGTAAGAGAAGGTATTAGAAGACTCTCTATTCTCCTATATCAAGTTTTGAAGCTCTTGTTAACGAGCAAAGGCAACGATAAACGACAAATTTCTATAAGGTATATACATATTTTGTTTTTCAATTGTATATCATTCTTAGGGATTGAGTTATGGCGTCAGACTCTCTATTAATTGTTAATAGTGATCTATTTGATTGATTTACTAGTTAAAGCTTATATTCTTTTAAACAACAGCATATGCCTTAATAAAGAATTTCTTATCGCAATCTCAAGTTGAAATTCCATTATCTTTGTGAAAAGGATTGTTTTCTTAAGAAGGTAACATGGATTGTTTTCTTAAGAAGGTAACATGGATTCTAGTCCTATGGTTTAGTTGAGTAAATGGATTGATGACGGAGTTATTACTAAGGCCCGGAGTTGGCCCATGGAATCTCTCGTACCATTGGGAGAATAAGGTTTGCCGATTGAGGTGAGTGATTGTGATGCTGCCTAGTTATGAGGGCCCAAACTAGTGCAGTGAATTAGCCCACCCTACTGTGTAGACATTCCTTTGAGGGGCGACAGGATCGAGCGATGGAGCCTGAGAGGACGACAGGCTTGCTTGAGTCCTCGCCAGCATGAGATGTATGGTCCCGTAGGGTTTTACCCAGTATATAGAGGATAGAAGGCTGAATTCTAGATCATCGGTAGTATAAAGGAAAAGAATAAGAGAGCCGGTTTGGCTTGATGGAATTGGTTCATGTATATATTTTTTTAGAAATCTTATCTTTAGCATTATTGTACTATGAAAAAAAGGTTGCTTTAACAAACCTTGTAAAAAGGACCTTAATTAAGGAACATGTTTATTTATGTCAAACAGTGTGGTAGGATTAATTAGAAAACAAATTGACATGTGAGTAGGGTGAAAAGTGGAAGGATGGAATGCCCCGATGGTAACATCCCATGGATGGGTGTACCCGATTAGTCGGGTAGATTTCCAACATATTAAGTTTAAGCCATACGCTAGATAAATAGGTTCTCAGGCAATTCTATTCTAGAAGACTAGGCCAGCGGCTGTGCCTTGCATGGACGAGAAAAAAAAGTTGTCTCTAGGAATCAAGACTAGTAGTTGTCTAGATTATGATCAATTACCCTATGGGTGATTGGATTTTTAGAAGACCGCGCTCCCCTTGCTGCGAGATAGAACTTGGTCTTACCTATGAATCGTATCCTTGAATCTCTGCATGGTCAAGGTCTCAATGAGTAGGAAATTTTCTCCAAGATAATACTAAGTGGACTATCTTAAGTGTTTCCCCTATTTTGGAAGGGGGAACCTTGCAATTGGTATCAGAGCCGATCTTAGTTCCTAGGACTTTTTTTTCAAAGGTTAACTATCAAGGGATTAAAACAAGTGTTTGTTTATCATATGAGGACGAATCAATCATCTCTACTGGCCATAGAAGTGATTTGAATATCCTCACATGTTGAGACAATCATCCTATGAAATTGTGCTTATATCTTGGGGGTGCACATGCAAGATATTTGTACAATAAATGTTGCCATATATATAGGCAATGATGTGTGTGAACACACTTAGGACCGTCGGGGCACTTTTTTCCTCTTTAGGAGGTTTTTTTCCCCAGCTTGTATATACGCCCATCCTTCTAGGGCTAACTTATCTTTTGTACATTGACACAATCTAATACACTTTGTGTTGTGTGCACTCTTGCTCCTTCTTCTCCAAGCTTTGTGTGCTTTCCTACAACCCTAATTCCAACAATTGGTATCAGAGCAGGCATCGGCTCCCAGGGCTACGCCGCCAGCACCCTCTGACTCACGTTCTCTGATTGAGGTGAGCTTTCACGAGCGCTTGTAGGTCCCTATACTCTGCAAATAAGCCCGTACGGCTTTGCGTTCTCAGAATTTGCATCTGAGGTCATTTCGGGCTCTGTTTTTGCATTTCAAGTTCTGCACAGGTAGCTTTTGCATTAGTTTCAGTCAGTGGCCATGGCTGATAACAGTAATGATGTATTTCGCATATTGTCTGTTGAAGACAAACTGGATGGAGACAGCAACTACCCACTTTGGGCATACATGATGCAGCATGTTTTGGTTGCAAAAGGAGTGTGGAACATTGTGCAGGGTATGGATGTACGTCCAAGTTCTATGGATGTAGGATCTGTTGAGGATGTTACAGGTTCTAGCAGCTCTACTATTGCTACTGTTTTACCCACTGCTGAACAAGCTCGTTGGGATGGTAAAGATGTGCAAGCTCATGCCTTGATTGCACTTTCTGTCAAACGTAACATCACCCCACATATTCGTTCAGCTAAAACAACAAAACAGGCTTGGGATATTCTAGCTGGTTTGTATGCAGGTCGTAACGAGGCAAAAATCGCTTACCTGCGTAAAGAGCTAGAATTGAAGATTATACAGGAAGATGATGACATGAATGTTTTTCTTGCTGAGATTAAAGATCTCAAAGAACAATTGATTTCTGCAGGTGAGATTATTCCTGATCATTCTCTTGTGCAGACTGTTCTTGATGCTTTACCTGCTGAGACATATCAGACTTTTGCTTCCACATGGAGACTTCTTAATGAGGACAGACCTGATGCTATCAAGTATGATACTTTAGTCAACAAGCTCTTGCAAGAAGCGCAGTCCAGGCAAAACAGGGCCAGGCAGCGTGCAGTTGATCAAGCATTTATTGCTGCCCAGTAGCAGAGAAGAAGTGGTAAGGCAGTCCCTTCTACTGTTTCTTCTCCTATTAGTAGGTCTGCAACTTCTTCTCCTTCCACAGGTAGCAACAATAAGTCTAAGAAGGCTCTTGATAAAGGCAAGAAAAAGACCAGGTGCAACTATTGTAAGGCAAATGATCATGTCCTTAAGAATTGCCCTAAGCTAAAGGCTAAAGAGGCAAAGAAGAAAGAGTCAAATGCAGCCACAATAGCGGATGCTTCTACAAATGCAGATTCTGCAAATGTTGTGCAGGATACAGAATGGGCGTTTAGGGTGTATTGCCAGTATGACCCATCTGTACATGATGCATGTTTGGCAGTTTCTGTTGACTCTCATGTTTGGTATTTTGACAGTGGTGCTACAAAGCACATTACCTCGCATCGTGATATGTTCACTTCTCTTGAGGCTGTCCCTAATAGGAAAACCTGTCACATGTGCCAATAATGCTTCTTACCCAGTGAAGGGCGTTGGTAAAATTATGCTTACGGCTGCAAATGGCAGCACTTTCACACTTTCAGATGCTTTGTATGTGCCAGGGATAAAGAAGAATCTATTGTCTGTCTCTGCGCTTGCTAGACTTGGACTTGTAGTCAAATTTGTGGATGACAGATGTACTGTTCATGATTTGACTTCTGGTGATACGATTATTGTATCTGGCACTTTGTTTCGTGGGCTGTATAGGCTCAATTCTTATGACAAGTGTGTGGAAGATTCAGCAAATGTAGTTTCTGATGAAAAGGCAATTTCAGATGCAAAACTATGGCAGTTTTAGATGCAAAACTATGGCATGCTCGTTTTGGTCATCTGAACTTTGCTAGTTTGCTGCGTTTGCAAAAATTTGATATGGTTGTTTCATTGCCCCCTCTTGAGGCACCATTGAAACATGTTTGTGAAGGCTATATTTTGGGCAAAATGCAGCGTTCTATGTTTCCAAAGGATGGTTCTGTGCGGGCCACTCGCAAATTACAACTTGTACATAGTGATGTATGTGGGCCTATACAAACTCCGTCATTTGGTAAACACTTGTACTTCGTGACTTTCATTGATGATTACTCAAGGCATGCATGGGTATATCCACTGTCTGCAGGCAAAGTCTGAAGTGTTTTTGTGCTTCAAACAATTTTTGCTTATGCTTGAAAATGCATCTAATTGTAATGTGGGCACCCTCCGTTCCGATCGAGGGGGGGAGTACATGTCTAAAGAGTTTGATGCATTTCTGGCTAGTCGTGGGATAAAACACCAATGTACAGTGCCGTATACCCCTCAGCAAAATGGTGTTGCTGAGAGAAAAAACAGGTCACTTATGGAGATGGCACGATGTATGGTCAAGAGCCAAGCTTTGCCACATGCATTTTGGCTTGAGGCTATCATGTGTGCTGCATATGTACTCAATAGGTGTCCCACTAAGGCCTTGCAGTCTATTACTCCATAGGAAGCTTGGCATGGCAGAAAGCCTTCTATTGGTCACTTGCGTGTCTTTGGTTGCTTGGCCTATGCTTTAGTGCCTATGCAACAACGTAGAAAATTGGATGATAAGACTGTCAAATGCATTTTTGTTGGTTACAGTGCTGAAAGCAAGGGTTACAGATTGTATCATCCGCAGTCAAAGCGTATCTTGATTAGTCGAGATGTTGTTTTTGTGGAAGATGTTGTGCAGCCCTTGTTATCATGTACCAAAGAGACAGGTGTGAGCTCACGAGATGTATTTGATACGTTGTTGCCTCTCTTTACAGGTGGGAATTCAAATGTAAGTCCTAATGAGGCAAATATTTAGCCTATGCAGATTTCAAACGACATCATAGATCAGCCTATTTCTGATGCAGATTTACAGGATGTAATTCATGAGGATAGGGCTGAAAATGAGCAGGCTAGAGGTATGCCAAAATGGCTGGTGCAAACCTTGCATGATAGTAAGATTGATGCACCTATGACTAGTCGTACTCGTTCAGGTTTTCAGCATGCCTCTTATACATCAGATTGTTATGCTTTGGCTGTGTCTAGTATGTGTGAAGAGGAAGAACCTCTTTCATTTGATGAGGCACAAAATTCAGAAAATTGGTTGGCTGCAATGCAAAGTGAATATGATGCTATAATGAAGAATGGTACATGGTCTGTGTGATTTGCCTATTGGTAAAAAGGCCATTGGATGTAAGTGGGTTTTTAAGTTGAAACGAAACCCAGATGGCAGTGTTGATCGCTATAAGGCTAGACTTGTTGCAAAGGATTATGCTCAAGAAAAGAGCATTGATTTTGATGAGACCTTTGCTTCCACTTGTCGTATGACTACCATTCGTAGCATTTGTGCATTGGCAGCTCATAATGGTTGGAATGTACATCAGCTGGACATAAAGACTGCATTCTTGAATGGAGATTTGCATGAGGAGGTGTATGTATCGCAGCCTCATGGTTTTGTTCAAAGAGGGCAGGAAAACAAAGTGTGCAGGTTGAAAAAGGCTTTATATGGTTTAAAGCAAGCTCCACGAGCTTGGTATGAAAAGATACATGCATATTTGACTGCACATGGGTTTTAGAATAGTCCAACAGAAAGCACTTTGTATGTTAAATGTGTGGATAGTGTACATCTAATCATTGCTCTCTATGTCGATGACATGTTGCTCACAGGACCAAATGAGAGTCATATTGCTGATTTTAAGGCTGATTTGAATGCCTCTTTTGAGATGTTAGATTTGGGGCATTTGCATCATTATTTGGGATACAATTTAAGCAGTGTGATGGAGGTATTGCTTTGTGTCAGACAATTATTGAGACATTGTTGCGGAGATTTGGCCTTGAAGACTGCAAGCCTATTGCTACTCCAATGGAGACAGGTTTGAAGTTGAGTCTTCATGATGCTGGAGATCACTTTGATGTCACACTCTATCAGACAGCTGTTGGTTGCCTCATTTATGTATGCATTACGAGGCCGGACATTCAGTTTGTAGTCTCACAGGTGAGCAGGTTTATGCATAACCCAGGGTCTCAGCATTGGAAGGCAGTTAAACGCATCTTTCACTACTTGAGTGGCACCATACATCTTGGGTTGTTTTATCCCAAGGGGGGATCGTTGCCGCCAGATTTACATACTTTTTCGGACTCAGATTGGGCTAGTTGCTATGACACAAGAGTGTCCACAAGTGGTTTTTGTTTCATGCTTGGTAGCTCATGCATATCTTGGTTGAGCAAGAAGCAACCTACTGTGGCCACTTCTAGTTGTGAAGCTGAGTACAGGGCAGCTTTCACAGCTATGGTTGAGTGTGTGTGGCTCAGACGGCTTATGGCTGACTTGGGTGTTGGACAGGAGTCTGCCACCTCTATCTTCACTAACAGTCAGAGCTCATTGGCAGTTGCGAGAAACCCAGTTTTTCATGCTTGCACAAAGCACATTGAGGTGCATTATCACTATGTCAGGGAGAGACTCTCAGCAGGAGAGATCAGCTTGGCCTATGTGCCAACACAGGACAACCTCGTCGATCTTTTCACAAAGGCGCTTCCTTGTGAGAAGTTCGAAGCTTTCCGCAAAGCTTTGGGCTTGCTTCCCTTTGTGAATTGATCTACTTCGGGCATGGCACTCCCCTATACATGAGTGCCAGCTCTCGTTCACACCATCACTCCCAGGGGGGTTGTTGCCATATATATAGGCAGTGATGTGTGTGAACACACTTAGGACCGCCGGGGCACTTTTTCCCTCTTTAGGAGGTTTTTTCCCCCGGCTTGTATATACGCCCATCCTTCTAGGGCTAACTTATCTTTTGTACATTGACACAATCTAATACACTTTGTGTTGTGTGCACTCTTGCTCCTTCTTCTCCAAGCTTTGTGTGCTTTCCTGCAACCCTAATTCCAACAATAAATTTGAGAAATAACATTGGGGAGAAAACCTTTTGTGATGAGGAAAAACATAAGGTGATCAAATTAAGAAACTAGTGAGAGACAAAGACTAGAAGGATAGACCAAAACTTTGTTGTTTAGAGAAATTTTCAAGATATATCTCATTAACTTGCATATTATAAATTATTAAGATTATAACTTGATTGAGATTTGAATAGTTGACGTGTGAATGCCATCCATTGGATGCTTTACAATAGGATGATCATCCAAGATCTTGAACCCATCTCAGACAAACATGGGTCTAACTTTGGATGTGTAATTTCCAGAGGATCATGCTCTTAGATGTGTTAATCCCAAGATACTAGATGTGTAATTTTCAGAAAACTAATCATCTCAGATGTGTTAATCCTAATAATCTTTGGATGTGTTGATCCTAAGGCTCCAGATGTGTAATTCTCAAAAAGATGAAGATCTCAGATATATTAATCGAGAGTGCCTTTAGATGTGGCGCTATGATAAGTATTTGATAGTTTTGAACTTTTCATGGTGGATACAATGAAAGAAGCAAGTTCACCCTTGCTTGTCTAAAAATCCTAAGAAATGTCGAATTAGTTGGAAGCACTAAAGTCAATCTAACCACCACTCGAATTGGTTGTAGACTAGATGTCTTCTGGTTCTTTTGATTGGTTATACAACCTTGTGAAAAGGGCCTTAATTAAGGAACATGTTTATTTATGTCAAACAGTGTGATAGGATTAATCAGAAAACAAATTGACGCATGAGTAAGGTGGAAAGTGGGAGGATGGAATGCTCCGATGGGACCATCCTACGGAGGATGGGTGGATCCGATTAGTCGGGTAGCTTTCCAACATATTAAGTGAAATCCCTATGCTAGATAAATAGGTTCTCAGGTAATTCTATTCTAGAAGACTAGGCCAGCACGGCGGCTGTGCCTTGAATGGATGAGGAAAAAAGCATTGTCTCTATAGGAATCAAGACTAGTAGTTGTCCAGATGATGATCAATTACCCTATGGGTGATTTAATTTTTAGAAGACCACACTCCCCTCTGCGGGATAGAACTAGGTCTTACCTATGAATCGTATCCTTGAATCTTTGCATGGTCAAGGTGTCGACGCGATGAGTAGGAAATTTTCTCCAAGATAATACTAAGTGGACTATCTTAAGTGTTTCCCCTAGTTTGAGGAACCTTACAATTGGTATCAAATCCGATCTTAGTTTCTAGGATTTGTTTTTCAAAGGTTAACTATCAAGGGATTAAAACAAGTGATTGTTTATCATATGAAGAAAAATCAATCATCTCTACTGGCCATAGAAGTGATTTGAATATCCTCACATGTTGAGACAATCATCCTATGAAATTGTGCTTATACCTTGGGGGTGCACATGCAAGATATTTGTATAATAAATTTGAGAAATAAGATTGGGAAGAAAACCTTTTGTGATGAGGAAAAACATAGGGCGATCAAATTAAGAAACTAGTGAGAGACTGAATGACTAGAAGGATAGACCAAAACTTTGTTGTTTAGAGAAATTTTCAAGATATATCTCATTAACTTGCATATTATAAATTATTAAGATTATAACTCGATTGAGATTTGAATAGTTGACGTGTGAATGCCATCCATTGGATGCTTTACAATAGGATGATCATCCAAGATCTTAAACCCATCTTAGACAAACATGGGTCTAACTTTGGATGTGTAATTCCCAGAGGATCACGCTCTTAGATGTGTTAATCCCAAGATACTAGATGTGTAATTTTCAGAAAACTAATCATCTCAGACGTGTTAATCCTGATAATCTTTGGATGTGTCGATCCCAAGGCACCAGATGTGTAATTCTAAAAAAAATGAAGATCTCAGATATATTAATCTAGAGTGCCTTTAGATGTGGCGCTATGATAAATATTTGATAGTTTTGAACTTTTCATGGATACAATGAAAGAAGCAAGTTCATCCTTTTCATGGATACAATGAAAGAAGCAAGTTCATCCTTGCTTATATAAAAATCGTAAGAAATGTCGAATTAGTTGGAAGCAGTGTTGTCAATCTAACCACCACTGGAACTAGAATCGGTTATGGGATGCCATGAAAGTACACCTTCGTGAAAGGGTTTTGTCCTCTAGGATTTCGAGAGGATAAAATGAATGATTTTTTGGAGCTAACCCAAGAAAGGAAGACCCTAAAAGAATACCACCAAACTTTTAAAATTCTTCGATTAGCTCCAGAGATGGATGAGGTAACTCTTCTCCATCGATTCATTTGGAAGCTTAATCTACCTTTGAATAACCTCATCAAGAATGTAAAACCATCCTCTATTTCAAAAGTCATAATTATAGCCAGAGACTATGATAAAGTTTTTTTTATATAGAAAGTGTCGAGAAGGACATGAGTCCTTCTCGACATGAGTCCTTCCATGTTAATCAAGAAGAGGTCCCCTAAATCAAGAGGAACGTCAAGCCCACCCTTGGCTATAAGGAATCATGAGCTAGAGTAAAAAATAGGTCAAGAAATAGGGATAGTAGGGTTAAAGATAATCGAATTCAACAAGTATTTCTATAAGTAGGGTTAAAGATAATCGAATTCAACAAGTATTTCTATAAGTAGGGTTAAAGATAATCGAATTCAACAAGTATTTCTATAAGTAAATAGAAGATGATTGGTGCAAGATTCATGTGAAGTAATGTGCATGATGAATAGAGGTATTCTACAAGATGATACTAAGATTATGAAATTGCTATCATAAATTAGAGTGCGTAAAGGATTGATTCCATTATGTTTTTCCATTATAATTCTTTAAGTACCATATTACATAGGGATATAGAAAAAGAAATTTGAAGGTTCATATCATATGAGAGGTATATGGATGCATGAAATTAGGATAATAAGGCCAATTAACTTTAGAATAATAAAGACCTTTTGGAGGCACAACAAAACGAACCAAACACATGAAATAAAGGACTCTTTAAGAACAATGTTCAGATAAAAGAAGATTTCTACCTATTGGGGACACCACTTTGAAAGAGATAAGAGGATTTACTTAGATACTATCCCAGCTCACGAGATGAGGACATCTCGAATCTTTGAAGTGGGGGAGATTGTAAGGTCCCTCCCAAGCCATGTATATATGTGTCTCTTTTAATATAGATTTCAAGAAGGAAAGAGAGTGCACTTAGAGAAGAGTGAGACAATAAGGCTAGAAACATTAGGAAAGTGTTAGAATATAAATATTAGCTCCAAAAATCCTAAAAGAAATAAGAAGATAAGAATAGTTCTATTAAGAGATAAGTATCTCCAAAAATAGAAATTCCAATTTAGGTGATAGGAGGTCGTATTTAGAGTACTTTCACATATTTAGAGTACTTTCACATATTTAGAGTCCTAAAAATGTGGAAAAGCAATACGTTTCTAAAGATGGCATGTTTGTAGCTATATACAAATGTTTTTGCCTATTCTACCCACATTGGCTTGTAGACTAGATGCCTTCTGGTTCTTTTGATTGGTTATACAACCATATTCTGAGTTTTTATCAGAGTTATGGCAGAAACAATTTGCTGATTCTATCAAGTTCTCTACACAGGAAAAACTGTAAGAAGGCAGCAAGTAGCCTCAAGGTAATCCTAGAGCTTGAGATGTATATATCCCTTCATTTTTATCTAATATCTTAGAAGAGAAGGTTAGATTGCTATGTTCTTTCAGAGGAGGAGACCAAAACTCCATAGCTTTTCTTTTAAAGAAAGAATAGTATGTTGTAGCCCTGCAAGAAAGGGCTATTTTGCCATAAACCTTCGAAAGAGAGAAAAGTCGAAGTATGAGTAAGAGGAGATAAATCTTGGGGATGATCGGATGACTTCAATTGTAAGAGAAGGTATTAGAAGACTCTCTATTCTCGTATATCAAGTCTTGAAGCTCTTGTTAACGAGAAAAGGCAACGATAAATGATAAATTTCTATAAGGTATATACATATTTTGTTTTTCAATTATATATCATTCTTAGGGTTGAGGTATGGCCTCGGCTTCTCTCTATTAATTGTTAATAGTGATCTATTTGATTGATTTACTAGTTAAAGTTTATATTCTTTTAAACAACAGCATATGCCTTAATAAAGAATGTCTTATCGTCGTAATCTCAAGTTGAAATGCTAAAATCTTTGTGAAAAAGATTGTTTTCTTAAGAAGGTAACATGGATTCTAGTCCTATGGTTTAGTTGAGTAAATGGATTGTTATCTTGGTTAAATTAAGGTATAGACACAACTCTCCCTGCCTTGACGCTGCCCCGTTCTTGTGATTGTATAGCCGGACGGCGGAGACATTAGCAAGGCTCGGAGTTGGCCCAAGGTATTCCTCATACCATTGGAAGAATGAGGTTTGCTGATTGAGGCGAGTGATTGTGATGCTGTCTAGTTCAGAGGGCCCTGACTAGTGCGGTGAATTAGCCCACCCTAGTGCATAGACATCCCTCTTAGGGGTGGGAGGATCGAGCGACGGAGCCTGAGAGGGCGACAGGCTTGCTTGAGTCCTCGGCACATCAACTGACGATGAGGTGTATGGTCCCGTAGGGTTTTGCCCAGCATGTAGAGGCTGGAAGGCCAAATTCTAGATCATCGGCAATATAAAGGAAAAGAATAAGAGAGTCGGTTTGGCTTGATGGAATTGATTCATATATAAATTTTTTTTATAAATCTTGTCTTTGGCATTATTGTATTGTGAAAAAAAGGATGCTTTAATAAACCTTGTGAAAAGGGCCTTAATTAAGGAACATATTTATTTATGTCAAACAATGTCATAGGATTAATTAGATAACAAATCGATGCCTTAGTAGGGTGGAAAGTGGGAGGATGGAATGCCTCGATGAGACCATCCTACAGAGGATGGGTGGATCCGATTAGTCGGGTAGCTTTCCAACATATTAAGTGAAAGCCCTGCCCTACGCTAGATAAATAGGTTCTCGAACAATTCTATTCTAGAAGACTAGGTCAGCAGCTGTGCCTTGCATGGATGAGGAAAAAAGCATTGTCTCTATAGGAATCAAGACTAGCAGTTGTCTAGATTATGATCAATTACCCTATGGGTGATTTGATTTTAAGAAGACCACGCTCCCTCTGTGGGATAGAACTAGGTCTTACCTATGAATCTTATCCTTGAATCTTTGCAAGGTCAAGGTGTCGATGCGATGAGTAGGAAATTTTCTCCAAGATAAGACTAAGTGGACTATCTTAAGTGTTTCCCCTATTTTGGGAAACCTTACAATTGGTATCAAAGCCGATCTTAGTTCCTAGGATTTATTTTTCAAAGGTTAACTTTCAAGGGATTAAAACAAGTGATTGTTTATCATATGAGGACAAATTAATCATCTCTACTGGCCATAGAAGTGATTTGAATATCCTCACATGTTGAGACAATCATCCTATGAAATTGTGCTTATATCTTGGGGGTGCACATGCAAGATATTTGTACAATAAATTTGAGAAATAAGATTGGGGAGAAAACCTTTTGTGATGAGAAAAAACATAGGGTGATCAAATTAAGAAACTAGTGAGAGACTGAATGACTAGAAGGATAGACCAAAACTTTGTTGTTTAGAGAAATTTTCAAGATATATCTCATTAACTTGCATATTATAAATTATTAGGATTATAACTCGATTGAGATTTGAATAGTTGACATGTGAATGGATACTTTACAATAGGACAATCATCCAAGATCTTGAACCCATCTCAAACAAAACATGGGTCTAACTTCGGATGTGTAATTCCCAGAGGATCATGCTCTTAGATGTGTTAATCCCAAGATACTAGATGTGTAATTTTCAAAAAACTAATCATCTCAGACGTGTTAATCCTGATAATCTATGGCGCTATGATAAGTATTTGATAGTTTTAAACTTTTCATGGATACAATGAAAGAAGCAAGTTCACCCTTGCTTGTCTAAAATCGTAAGAAATGCCAAATTAGTTGGAAGCACTGTTGTCAATCTGACCACCACTGGAACTAGAATCAGTTATGGGATGCCATGAAAGTACACCGTCGTGGAAAGGCTTTGTCCTCTAGGATTTTGAGAGGATAAAATGAATAAATTTTTGGAGCTAATCCAAGCAAGGAAAACCCTAAAAGAATACCACCAAACTTTTGCTAAAATTCTTCGATTAGCTCCAGAGATGGATGAGGTAAATCTTCTCCATCGATTCATTTGGAAGCTTAATCTACCTTTGAATAAACTCATCAAGAATGTAAAACCATCCTCTATTTCAGAAGCCATAATTATATCTAGAGACTATGGTAAAGTTTTTTTATATAGAAGGTGTCGAGAAGGACATGAGTCCTTCCATGTTAATCAAGAAGAGGTCCCGTAATTCAAGAGGAACATCAAGCCCACCCTTTGCTCTACAAGGAATCATGAGCTAGAGCAAAAATTAGTTCAAGAAATAGGGATAGCAGGGTTAAAGATAATCAAATTCAACAAGTATTTCTATAAGTAAATAGAAGATGATTGGTGCAAGATTCATGTGAAGTAATGTGCATGATGAAAAGAGGTATTCTACAAGATGATACTGAAATTATAAAATTGCTATCATAGGTTAGATTGCATAAAGATTGATTCCCTTACAATTTTCCATGATAATTTGTTAAGTACCATATTACATGGGGGTATAGAATAAGGAATTCGAAGGTTTATATCATATGAGAGGTATATGGATGCATAAAATTAGGATAATAAGGCCAATTAACTTTAGAATAATAAAGACCTTTTGGAGGCAACAAAACGAGCCAAACACATGAAATAAAGGACTCTTTAAGAACAATGTTCAGATAAAAGAAGATTTCTACCTAGTGGGGACACCACTTTGAAAGAGACAAGAGGATTTACTTAGATACTACCCCAGCTCACAAGATGAGGACATCTCAAATCTTTTAAGTGGGGGAGATTGTAAGGTCCCTCTTAAGCCATGTATATATGTGTCTCTTTTAATATAGATTTTAAGAAGGAAAGAGAGTGCACTTAGAGAAGAGTGAGACAATAAGTCTAGAAACATTAGGAAAGTGTTAGAATAAAAATATTAGCTCCAAAAATCCTAAAAGAAATAAGAAGATAAGAGTAGTTTTATTAAGAGATAAGTTCGAATTTAGATGATAGGAGGTCGTATTTAGAGTACTTTTACATATTTAGAGTCCATGCATACTAACAATATGGACAAGCATCACATTTCTAAAAATATACAGATGTTTTTGCCTATTCTACCCGCGTTGGCTTGTAGACTAGATGCCTTCTGGTTCTTTTGATTGGTTATACAACCATATTCTGAGTTTTTATCAGGAAATAGTTATGGCCGAAACAATTTGCTGATTCTATCAGAGTCTCTACATAGGAAAAACTGTAAAAAGGTAGCAAGTAGCCTCAAAGGTAATCCTAGAGCTTGAGATGTATATATCCCTTCATTCTTATCTAATATCTTAAAAGAGAAGGTTAGATTTCTATGGTCTTTCAGAGGAAGAGACAAACTCCATAGCTTTTCTTTTAAAGAAAGAATAGTATATCATAGCCCAGCAAGAGAAGGCTATTTTGCCATAGACCTTCAAAAGAGAGAAAAGTCCGAGTATGAGTAAGAGGAGATAAATCTTGGGGATGATCGGATGATTTCAATCGTAAAAGAAGGTATTAGAAGACTCTCTATTCTCGTATATCAGGTTTTGAAGCTCTTGTTAAAATGAGCAAAGGCAATGATAAACGACAAATTTCTATAAGGTATATACATATTTTGTTTTTCAATTATATATCATTCTTAGGGTTGAGGTATAGGCATAACTCTCCGTGCCTTGATGTTGCCCCATTCTTGTGCTTGTATAGCCGGACGGCGGAGACGTTAGTAAGGCCCGGAGTTGGCCCATGGTATCTCTCATACCATTGGGAGAATGAGGTTTTCCGATTGAGGAGAGTGATTGTGATGCTGCCTAGTTTAGAGAGCCTTGACTAGTGCGGTGAATCCTCCCACCCCAGTGCATAGACATCCCTCTGAGGGGTGGGAGGATTGAGCGACGGAGCCTGAGAGGGCGATAGGCCGGCTTGAGTCTTCGCTAGTGGCGGTCGACGATGAGGCGTATGGTCCCGTAGGGTTTTGCCCAGCATGTAGAGGCTAGAAGGCCGAATTCTAGATCATCAACAGTATAAAGGAAAAGAATAAGAGAGCCGGTTTGGCTTGATGGAATTGATTCATGTATAAATTTTTTTATAAATCTTGTCTTTGGCATTATTGTACTATGAAAAAAAGGCTACTTTAACAAACCTTGTGAAAAGGACCTTAATTAAGGAACATGTTTATTTATGTCAAACAATGTGATAGGATTAATTAGAAAACAAATTGATGCGTGAGTAGAGTGGAAAGTGGGAGGATGAAATGCCCCGATGGGACCATCCTACGGAGGACGGGTGGACCCGATTAGTCGGGTAGCTTTCCAACATATTAAGTGAAAGCCCTACGCTAGATAAACAGGTTCTCGGATAATTCTATTCTAGAGGACTAGGCTAGCGGCTGTGCCTTGCATAGATGAGGAAAAAAGCGTTGTCTCTATAGGAATCAAGACTAGTAGTTGTCCAGATTATGATCAATTACCCTATGGGTGATTTGATTTTTAGAAGACCATGCTCCCCCTGCGGGATAGAACTAGGTCTTACCTATGAATCATATCCTTGAATCTTTGCATGGTCAAGGTGTCGATGAGTAGGAAATTTTCTCCAAGATAAGACTAAGTGGACTATCTTAAGTGTTTCTCCTATTTTGGGGAACCTTACAATTGGTATCAGAGCCGATCTTAGTTCCTAGGACTTGTTTTTCAAAGGTTAACTATCAAGGGATTAAAACAAGATTGTTTATCATATGAAGACAAATCAATGATCTCTACTAGCCATAGAGGTGATTTGAATATCTTCACATATTAAGACAATCATCCTATGAAATTGTGCTTATATCTTGGGGGTGCACATGGAAGATATTTATACAATAAATTTGAGAAATAAGATTGGGGAGAAAACCTTTTGTGACGAGGAAAAACAAAGGGCGATCAAATTAAGAAACTAGTGAGAGACTGAATGACTAGAAGGATAGACCAAAACTTTGTTGTTTAGAGAAATTTTTAGGATATATCTCATTAACTTGCATATTATAAATTATTAAGATTATAACTCGATTTAGATTTGAATAGTTGATGTGTGAATGCCATCCATTGGATGCTTTACAATAGGACGATCATCTAAGATCTTGAACCCATCTCAGACAAACATGGGTCTAACTTCGGATGTGTAATTTCCAAAGGATCATGCTCTTAGATGTGTTAATCCCAAAATACTAGATGTGTAATTTTTAAAAAATTAATCATCTTAGACGCGTTAATCCTGATAATCTTTGGATGTGTCGATCCCAAGGCACTAAATGTGTAATTCTCAAAAAAATGAAGATCTCAGATATATTAATCCAGAGTGCCTTCAGATGTGGTGCTATGATAAGTATTTGATAGTTTTGAACTTTTCATGGATACAATGAAAGAAGCAAGTTCACTCCTAAAATCGTAAGAAATGCCTGATTAGTTGGAAGCACTGTTGTCAATCTAACCACCACTAGAACTAGAATCAATTATGGGATGCCATAAAAGTACATCTTCCTGAAAGGTTTTGTCCTCTAGGATTTTGAGAGGATAAAATGATTGTAAGGTCCCTCTTAAGCCATGTATATATGTGTCCCTTTTAATATAAAATTCAAGAAGGAAAGAGAGTGCACTTAGAGAAGAGTGAGACAATAAGGCTAGAAACATTAGGAAAGTGTTAGAATAAAAATATTAGCTCCAAAAATCCTAAAAGAAATAAGAAGATAAGAATAGTTCTATTAAGAGATTAGTATCTCCTAAAATAGAAATTCGAATTTAGGTGATAGGAGGTCGTATTTAGAGTACTTTTACGTATTTAGAGTCCATGCATACTAAAAATGTGGAAAAGCAACATGTTTCTAAAGATGGCATGTTTGTGGCTATATAAAGACATTTTTGCCTATTCTACCTGTGTTGGCTTGTAGACTAGATGCCTTCTGGTTCTTTTGATTGGTTATAAAACCATATTCTGAGTTTTTATCAGAGAGTTATGGCCGAAACAATTCGCTAATTCTATCAGGGTCTCTACACAGGGAAAACTGTAAGAAGGTAGCAAGTAGTATATATATCCCTTCATTCTTATCTAATATCTTAGAAGAGAAGGTTAGATTTCTATGGTCTTTCAGAGGAAGAGACCAAAACTCCATAGCTTTTTCTTTAAAGAAAGAATAGTATGTCGTAGCCCTGCAAGAGAAAGCTATTTTGCTACACCTTCTAAAGAGAGAAAAGTCGGGATATGAGTAAGAGGAGATAAATCTTGGGGATGATCGGATGATTTCAATCGTAAGTTGTACGGAGCTGCGATCTGTGCCAAAGCCGCCATTTACTGTTCAGCACCATAGTCCTACCTCCAGTTGTGCCTTGACGCTGCCCCGTTCTTGTGCTTGTATAGCCAGATGGCGGAGACATTAGTAAGGCCCGGAGTTGGCCCATGGTATCCCTCATACCATTGGGAGAATGAGGTTTGCCGATTGAGGCGAGTGATTGTGATGCTGCCTAGTTGAGAGGGCCCTAACTAGTGCGGTGAATTAGCGCACCCTAGTGCATAGACATCCCTCTAAGGGGTGAATTAGTGCACCCTAGTGCATAGACATCCCTGTGAGGGGTGGGAGGATCGAGCGACGAAGCTTGAGAGGGCGATAGGCCAGCTTGAGTCTTTGCTAGCGGCCAACGATGAGGTGTATGGTCCCGTAGGGTTTTGCCCAGCATGTAGAGGTTGGAAGGCCGAATTCTAGATCATCGGCACTATAAAGAAAAAGAATAAGAGAGCCGGTTTAGCTTGATGGAATTGATTCATGTATAAATTTTTTTTCATAAATCTTGTCTTTGGCATTATTGTACTGTGAAAAAAAGGCTGCTTTAACAAACCTTGTGAAAAGGGCCTTAATTAAAGAACATGTTTATTTATGTCAAAGAATGTGATAGGATTAATTAGAAAACAAATTGACGCGTGAGTAGAGTGGAAAGTGGGAGGATGGAATGCCTCGATGGGATGGAGGATGGGTGGACCTGATTAGTGGGGTAGCTTTCCAACATATTAAGTGAAAGCCCTATGCTAGATAAATAAGTTCTCGGAAAATTCTATTCTAGAAGACTAGGCCAGTGGCTGTGCCTTGCATGGATAAGGAAAAAAGCATTGTCTCTATAGGAATCAAGACTAGTAGTTGTCCAGATTATGATCAATTATCCTATGGGTGATTTGATTTTTAGAAGACCATGCTCCCCTTGCGGGATAGGACTAGGTCTTACCTATGAATCGTATCCTTGAATCTTTGCATGGTCAAGGTGTCGATGAGTAGGAAATTTTCTCTAAGATAAGACTAAGTGGACTATCTTAAGTGTTTTTCCTATTTTGGGGAACCTTACAAATGGTATCAGAGCCGATCTTAGTTCCTAGGATTTGTTTTTCAAAGGTTAACTATGAAGGGATTAAAATAAGTGATTGTTTATCATATGAAGACAAATCAATCATCTCTACTAGCCATAGAAGTGATTTGAATATCCTCACATGTTGAGACAATCATCCTATGAAATTGTGCTTATATCTTGGGGGTGCACATGCAAGATATTTGTACAATAAATTTGAGAAATAAGATTGGGGAGAAAACCTTTTGTGATGAGGAAAAACAAAGGGCGATCAAATTAAGAAACTAGTGAGAGATTGAATGACTAGAAGGATAGACCAAAACATTTTTGTTTAGATAAATTTTTATTTATAAATTATTAAGATTATAACTCGATAGAGATTTGAATAGTTGACGTGTGAATGCCATCCATTGGATGCTTTACAATAGGACGATCATCAAAGATCTTAAACCCATCTCAGACAAACATGGGTCTAACTTCGGATGTGTAATTCCCAGAGGATCATGCTCTTAGATGTGTTAATCCCAAGATACTAGATTAGTAATTTTCAGAAAACTAATCATCTCAGACGTGTTAATCGTGATAATCTTTGGATGTGTCAACCCCAAGGCACCAGATGTGTAATTCTCAAAAAAATGAAGATCTCAGATATATTAATCCAGAGTGCCTTTAGATGTGGCGCTATGATAAGTATTTGTTGATAGTTTTGAACTTTTCATTTGGATACAATGAAAGAAGCAAGTTCACCCTTGCTTGTTTAAAAATCATAAGAAATGTCCAATTAGTTGGAAGCACAAGCACCGTTGTCAATCTAACCACCAGTGGAACTAGAATCAGTGATGGGATGCCATGAGAAAGTACACCTTCATAAAAGGTTTTGTCCTCTAGGATTTCGAGAGCATAAAATGAATGAATTAACCCAAGCAAGGAAGACTCTAAAAGAATACCACCAAACTTTTGTTAAAATTCATCGATTATCTCCAGAGATGGATGAGGTAACTCTTCTCCATCGATTCATTTGGAAGCTTAATCTACCTTTGAATAACCTCATCAAGAATGTAAAACCATCCTCTATTTCAGAAGCCATAATTATATCCAGAGACTATGATAAAGTTTTTTTTATATAGAAAGTGTCGAGAGAAGGACATGAGTCCTTCTTTGTTAATCAAGAAGAGGTCCGAGGAACGTCAAGCCCACGCTTGGCTACAAGGAATGATGAGCTAGAGAAAAAATTAGGTCAAGAAATAGGGATAGCAGGGTTAAAGATAATCAAATTAAACAAGTATTTCTATAAGTAAATAGAAGATGATTGGTGCAAGATTCATGAGAAGTAATCTGCATGATGAATAGAGGTATTCTACAAGACGATACTAAGATTATGAAATGGCTATCATAGGTTAGATTGCGTAAAGGATTGATTTCCTTACGTTTTTCCATGATAATTTGTTAAGTACCATATTATTATATGGGGGTATAGAATAAGGAATTTGAAGATTCATATCTTATGAGAGGTATATGGATGCATAAAATTAGGATAATAAGTCCAATTTACTTTAGAATAATAAAGACCTTTTGGGGGCACAACAAAACGAGATAAAGACATGAAATAAAGGACTCTTTAAGAACAATGTTCAGATAAAAGAAGATTTCTACCTAGTGGGGACACCACTTTGAAAGAGACAAGAGGATTTACTTAGATACTATCCCAGCTCGTGAGATGAGGACATCTCGAATCTTTGAAGTGGGGGAGATTGTAAGGTCCCTCCCAAGCCATGTATATATGTGTCTCTTTTAATATAGATTTCAAGAAGGAAAAAGAGTGCACTTAGAGAAGAGTGAGACAATAAGGCTAGAAACATTAGGAAAGTGTTAGAATAAAAATATTAGCTCCAAAAATCCTAAAAGAAATAAGAAGATAAGAATAGTTCTATTAAGAGATAAGTATCTCCAAAAATAAAAATTCCAATTTAGGTGACAGGAGATCATATTTAGAGTACTTTTACATATTTAGAGTCCATGCATACTAAAAATGTGGAAAAGCAACACGTTTCTAAAGATGGCATGTTTGTGGTGATATACAGATGTTTTTGCCTATTCTACCCACGTTGTCTTGTAGACTAGATGCTTTCGATTCTTTTGATTAGTTATACAACCATATTCTGAGTTTTTTATTAGAGATTATGGCTGAAAAAAATTTCTGATTCTGTCAGGGTCTCTTCATAGGAAAAACTGTAAGAAGGCAGCAAGTAGCCTCAAGGTAATCCTAGAGCTTGAGATGTATATATGCCTTCATTCTTATCTAATATCTTAGAAGAGAAGGTTAGATTGCAATGGTCTTTCAGAGGAAGACACCAAAACTCCATAGCTTTTCTTTTAAAGAAAGAATAGTATGTCGTAGCCCTGCAAGAGAAGGCTATTTTGCCATAGACCTTTGAAAGAGAGAAAATTCAGAGTATGAGTAAGAGGAGATAAATCTTGGGGATGATCGGATGATTTCAATCGTAAGAGAAGGTATTAGATAACTCTCTATTCTGCTATATCAAGTTCTGAAGCTCTTGTTAACGAGCAAAGGCAATGATAAACCATAAATTTCTATAAGGTATATACATATTTTGTTTTTCAATTATATATCATTCTTACGGTTGAGTTATGGCCCCGGCTTCTCTCTATTAATTGCTAATAGTGATCTATTTGATTGATTTACTAGTTAAAGTTTATATTCTTTTAAACAACAGCATATGCCTTAATAAAGAATGCACATGTTGAGACAATCATCTTATGAAATTGTGCTTATATCTTGGGGGTGCACATGCAAGATATTTGTAGAATATATTTGAGAAATAAGATTGGGGAGAAAACCTTTTGTGATGAAAAACATAGAGCGATCAAATTAAGAAGCTAGTAAGAGACTGAATGACTAGAAGGATAGACCGAAACTTTGTTTAGAGAAATTTTCAGGATATATCTCATTAACTTGCATATTATAAATTATTAAGATTATAACTCCCTTAAGATTTGAATAGTTGACGTGTGAATGCCATCCATTGGATGCTTTACACTAGGACGATCATCCAAGATCTTGAACCCATCTCAGACAAACATGGGTCTAACTTCAGATGTGTAATTCCCAGAGGATCATGCTCTTAGATGTGTTAATCCCAAGATACTAGATGTGTAATTTTCAGAAAACTAATCATCTCATACGTGTTAATCCTGATAATCTTTGGATGTGTCGATCCCAAGGCACCAGATGTGAAATGAAGATCTCAGATATATTAATCTAGAGTGCCTTTAGATGTGGCGCTATGATAAGTATTTGATAGTTTTGAACTATTTATGGATACAATGAAAGAAGTAAGTTCACCCTTGCTCGATAGGATTAATTAGAAATCAAATTGACGCGTGAGTAGAGTGGAAAGTGGGAGGATGGAATGCCCCGATGGGATCATCCTACGGAGGATGGGTGGACTTGATTAGTCGGATATATCTCATTAACTTGCATATTATAAATTATTAAGATTATAACTCGATTGAGATTTGAATAGTTGACATGTGAATGCCATCCATTGGATGCTTTACAATAGGACGATCATCCAAGATCTTGAACCCATCTCAGACAAACATGGGTCTAACTTTGGATGTGTAATTCCCAGAGGATCATGCTCTTAGATGTGCTAATCCCAAGATACTAGATGTGTAATTCTCAGAAAACTAATCATCTCGGACGTGTTAATCTTGATAATCTTTGGATGTGTCGATCCCAAGGCACCAGATGTGTAATTCTCAAAAAAATAAAGATCTCAGATATATTAATCGAGAGTGCCTTTGGATGTGGCGCTATGATAAGTATTTGATAGTTTTGAACTTTTCATTTGGATACAATGAAAGAAGCAAGTTCACCCTTGCTTGTCTAAAAATCGTAAGAAATGTCTAACTAGTTGGAAGCACCATTGTCAATCTAACCACCAGTGGAACTAGAATCAGTTATGGGATGCCATGAGAAAGTACACCTTCGTGAAAGGTTTTGTCCTCTAGGACTTCGAGAGCATAAAATGAATGAATTTTTGGAGCTAACCCAAGCAAGGAAGACCCTAAAAGAATACCACCAAACGTTTGTTAAAATTCTTCGATTAGCTCCAGAGATGGATGAGGTAACTCTTCTCCATCGATTCATTTGGAAGCTTAATCTACCTTTGAATAACCTCATCAAGAATGTAAATTCATCCTCTATTTCAGAAGCCATAATTATATCCAGAGACTATGATAAAGTTTTTTTTATATAGAAAGTGTCAAAAAGGACATGAGTGTCGAGAAGGACATGAGTCCTTCCATGTTAATCAAGAAGAGGTCCAAGGAACGTCAAGCCCACCCTTTGCTACAAGGAATCATGAGCTAGAGGCAAAATTAGGTCGAGAAATAGGGATAGCAGGGTTAAAGATAATCAAATTCAACAAGTATTTCTATAAGTAAATAGAAGATGATTGGTGCAAGATTCATGTGAAGTAATCTGCATGATGAATAGAGGTATTCTACAAGACGACATAAGATTATGAAATTGCTATCATAGGTTAGATTGCGTAAAGGATTGATTCCCTTACATTTTTCCATTATAATTTGTTAAGTACCATATTACTATACGGGGGTATAGAAAAAGGAATTTGAAGATTCATATCATATGAGAGGTATATGGATGCATAAAATCAGGATAATAAGGCCAATTAACTTTAGAATAATAAAGACCTTTTGGAGGCACAACAAAACGAGCCAAACACATGAAATAAAGGACTCTTTAAGAACAATGTTCAGATAAAAGAAGATTTCTACCTAGTGGGGACACCACTTTGAAAGATACAAGAGGATTTACTTAGATACTATCCCAGCTCGCGAGATGAGGACATCTCGAATCTTTGAAGTGGGGGAGATTGTAAGGTCCCTCCCAAGCCATGTATATATGTGTCTCTTTTAATATAGATTTCAAGAAGGAAAGAGAGTGCACTTAGAGAAGAGTGAGACAATAAGGCTAGAAACATTAGAAAAGTGTTAGAATAAAAATATTAGCTCCAAAAATCCTAAAAGAAATAAGAAGATAAGAATAGTTCTATTAAGAGATAAGTATCTCCAAAAGTAAAAATTCCAATTTAGGTGACAGGAGGTCGTATTTAGAGTACTTTTCCATATTTAGAGTCCATGCATACTAAAAATGTGGAAAAGCAACATGTTTCTAAAGATGGCACGTTTGTGACTATATCCAGACGTTTTTTCCTATTCTACCCACGTTGGCTTGTAGAGTAGATGTTTTCGATTCTTTTGATTAGTTATACAACCATATTCTAAGTTTTTATTAGAGAGTTATGGCCGAAACAATTTGCTGATTCTGTCAAGGTCTCTTCATAGGAAAAACTGTAAGAAGGCAGTAAGTAGCCTCAAGGTAATCCTAGAGCTTGAGATGTATATATGCCTTCATTCTTATCTAATACCTTAGAAGAGAAGGTTAGATTGCAATGGTCTTTCAGAGGAAGAGACCAAAACTCCATAGCTTTTCTTTTAAAGAAAGAATAGTATGTCGTAGCCTTGCAAGAGAAGGCTATTTTGCCATAGATCTTTGAAAGAGAGAAAAGTCAGAGTACGAGTAAGAGGAGATAAATCTTGGGGATGATCGGATGATTTCAATCGTAAGAGAAGGTATTAGATAACTCTCTATTCTCCTATATCAAGTTGTGAAGCTCTTGTTAACGAGCAAAGGCAATGATAAGCCATAAATTTCTATAAGGTATATACATATTTTATTTCTCAATTATATATCATTCTTATGGTTTAGTTATGGCCCCGGCTTCTCTCTATTAATTGTTAATAGTGATGTTTTTGATTGATTTACTAGTTAAAGTTTATATTCTTTTAAACAACAGCATATGCCTTAATAAAGAATGCACATGTTGAGACAATCATCCTATGAAATTGTGCTTATATCTTGGGGGTGCACATGCAAGATATTTGTACAATATATTTGAGAAATAAGATTGGGGAGAAAACCTTTTGTGAGGAAAAACATAGGGCGATCAAATTAAGAAACTAGTGAGAGACTGAATGACTAGAAGGATAGACCGAAACTTTGTTTAGAGAAATTTTCAGGATATATCTCATTAACTTACATATTATAAATTATTAAGATTATAACTCCATTAAGATTTGAATAGTTGACGTGTGAATGCCATCCATTGGATGCTTTACACTAGGACGATCATCCAAGATCTTGAACCCATCTCAGACAAACATGGGTCTAACTTCAGATGTGTAATTCCCAGAGGATCATGCTCTTAGATGTGTTAATACCAAGATACTAGATGTGTAATTTTCAGAAAACTAATAATCTCATACGTGTTAATCCTGATAATCTTTGGATGTGTCGATCCCAAGGCACCAGATGTGTAATTCTCAAAAAATGAAGATCTCAGATATATTAACCTAGATTGCCTTTAGATGTGGTGCTATGATAAGTATTTGATAGTTTTCAACTTCTCATGGATACAATGAAAGAAGCAAGTTCACCCTTGCTCGTCTAAAAATCGTAAGAAATGCCAAATTAGTTGGAAGCACTCTTGTCAATCTAGCCAACTAGAATCAGTTATGGGATGCCATGAAAGTACACCTTCATGGAAGGTTTTGTCCTCTAGGATTTCGAGAGGATAAAATGAATGAATTTTTGGAGCTAACCCAAGAAAGGCAGACCCTAAAAGAATACCACCAAACTTTTGTTAAAATTCTTCGATTATCTCCAGAGATGGATGAGGTAACTCTTCTCCATCGAATCATTTGGAAGCTTAATCTACCTTTGAATAACCTCATCAAGAATGTAAAACCATCCTCTATTTCAAAAGCCATAATTATAGCCAGAGACTATGATAAAGTTTTTTTTATATAGAAAGTGTCGAGAAGGACATGAGTCCTTCCATGTTAATCAAGAAGAGGTCCCGTAATTCAAGAGGAACATCAAGCCCACCCTTTGCTACAAGGAATCATGAGCTAGAGCAAAAATTAGTTCAAGAAATAGGGATAGCAGGGTTAAAGATAATCGAATTCAACAAGTATTTCTATAAGTAAATAGAAGATGATTGGTGCAAGATTCATGTGAAGTAATGTGCATGATGAATAGAGGTATTCTACAGGACGATACTAAGATTATGAAATTGCTATCATAGGTTAGATTGCGTAAAGGATTGATTCCATTATGTTTTTCCATTATAATTCTTTAAGTACCATATTACATGGGGGTATAGAATAAGGAATTTGAAGGTTCATATTATATGAGAGGTATATGGATGCATGAAATTAGGATAATAAGGACAATTAACTTTAGAATAATAAAGACCTTTTGGAGGCACAACAAAACGAGCCAAACACATGAAATAAAGGACTCTTTAAGAACAATGTTCAGATAAAAGAAGATTTCTACCTAGTGGGGGGACACCACTTTGAAAGAGACAAGAGGATCTACTTAGATACTATCCTAGCTCACGAGATGAGGACATCTCGAATCTTTGAAGTGGGGGAGATTGTAAGGTCCCTCCCAAGCCATGTATATATGTGTCTGTTTTAATATAGATTTCAAGAAGGAAAGAGAGTGCACTTAGAGAAGAGTGAGACAATAAGGCTAGAAAAGTTAGGAAAGTGTTAGAATAAAAATAGTAGCTCCAAAAATCCTAAAAGAAATAAGAAGATAAGAATAGTTCTATTAAGAGATAAGTATCTCCAAAAATAGAAATTCCAATTTAGGTGATAGGAGGTCGTATTTAAAGTACTTTTACATATTTAGAGTCCATGCATACTAAAAATATGGAAAAGTAACACGTTTCTAAAGATGACATGTTTGTAGCTATATACAGACATTTTTGCCTATTCTACCTGCATTGGCTTGTAGACTAGATGCCTTCTGGTTCTTTTGATTGGTTATACAACCATATTCTGAGTTTTTATCAGAGAGTTATAGCCGAAACAATTTGTTGATTCTATCAAGGTCTCTACACAGGAAAAACTATAAGAAGGCAGCAAGTAGCCTCAACGTAATCCTAGAGCTTGAGATGTATATATCCCTTCATTCTTATCTAATATCTTAGAAGAGAAGGTTAGATTTCTATGGTTTTTCAGAGGAAGAGACCAAAACTCCATAACTTTTCTTTTAAAGAAAGAATAGTATGTCGTAGCCCTGCAAGAGAAGGCTATTTTGCCACCATAAACCTTCAAAAGAGAGAAAAGTCAGAGTATGAGTAAGAGGAGATAAATCTTGGGGATGATCGGATGATTTCAATCGTAAGAGAAGGTATTAGAAGACTCTCTATTCTCATATATCAAGTCTTTCAGCTCTTGTTAACGAGGAGAGGCAACGATAAATGATAAATTTCTATAAGGTATATACATATTTTGTTTTTCAATTATATATCATTCTTAGGGTTGAGGTATGGCCCCAGCTTCTCTCTATTAATTGTTAATAGTGATCTATTTGATTGATTTACTAGTTAAAGTTTATATTCTTTTAAACAACAGCATATGCCTTAATAAAGAATGTCTTATCGTCGCAATCTCAAGTTGAATGCTAAAATCTTTGTGAAAAAGATTGTTTTCTTAAGAAGGTAACATGGATTCTAGTCCTATGGTTTAGTTGAGTAAATGGATTGTTATTTTGGTTAAATTAAGGTACAGGCACAACTCTCCCTGCCTTGACGCCACCCCGTTGTTGTGATTGTATAGCCGGACGGTGGAGACATTAGTAAGGCCCGGAGTTGGCCCAAGGTATCCCTCATACCATTGGGAGAATGAGGTTTGCCGATTGAGGCGAGTGATTGTGATGCTGCCTAGTTCAGAGGGCCCTGACTAGTGCGGTGAATTAGCCCACCCTAGTGCATAGACATCTCTCTGAGGGGTGGGAGGATCGAGTGACGGAGCCTGAGAGGGTGATAGGCCGGTTGAGTCTTTGCCATAGCGGCGGACGATGAGGTGTATGGTCCCGTTAGGTTTTGCCTAGCACGTAGAGGCTGGAAGGCCGAATTCTAGATCATCGGCAGTATAAAGGAAAAGAATAAGAGAGCCGGTTTGGCTTGATGGAATTGATTCATGTATAATTTTTTTTATAAATCTTGTCTTTGGCATTATTGTACTTTGAAAAAAAGGCTGCTTTAACAAACCTTGTAAAAGGGATCTTAATTAAGGAACATGTTTATTTATGTCAAACAGTGTGATAGGATTAATTAGAAAACAAATTGACGCGTGAGTAGGGTGGAAAGTGGGAGGATGGAATGCCCCGATGGGACCATCCTACAGAGAGGACGAGTGGACCTGATTAGTCAGGTAGCTTTCCAACATATTAAGTGAAAGCCTTACGCTATAAATAGGTTCTCGGATAATTCTTTCTAGAAGACTAGGCTAGCAGCTGTGCCTTGCATGGATGAGAGAAAAAGCGTTATCTCTATAGGAATCAAGACTAGTAGTTGTCCAAATTATGATTAATTACCCTATCGGTTATTTGATTTTTAGAAGACCACGCTCCCCCTGTGTGTGGGATAGAACTAGGTCTTACCTATGAATCGTATCCTTGAATCTTTGCATGGTCAAGGTGTCGATGAATAGGAAATTTTCTCCAAGAGATAAGAGTAAGTGGACTATCTTAAGTGTTTTCCCTATTTTGGGGAACCTTAGAATTGGTATCAAAGCCGATCTTAGTTCCTAGGATTTGTTTTTCAAAGGTTAACTACTATCAAGGGATTAAAACAAGTGATTGTTTATCATATGAGGACAAATCAATCATCTCTACTGGCCATAGAAGTGATTTGAATATCCTCACATGTTGAGACAATCATCCTATGAAATTGTGCTTATATCTTGGGGGTGCACATGCAAGATATTTGTACAATAAATTTGAGAAATAATATCGGGGAGAAAACCTTTTGTGATGAGGAAAAACATAGGGCGATCAAATTAAGAAACTAGTGAGAGACTGAATGACTAGAAGGATAGACCAAAACTTTGTTGCTTAGAGAAATTTTTAAGATATATCTTATTAACTGGCATATTATAAATTATTAAGATTATAACTCGATTGAGATTTGAATAGTTGACGTGTGAATGCCATCCATTGGATGCTTTACAATAGGATGATCATCCAAGATCTTGAACCCATCTCAGACAAACATGGGTCTAACTTCCGATGTGTAATTCCTAGAGGATCGTGCTCTTAGATGTGCTAATCCCAAGATACTAGATGTGTAATTTTCAAAAAACTAATCATCTCAGATGTGTTAATCGTTATAATCTTTGGATGTGTCGATCCCAAGGCACCAGATGTGTAATTCTCAAAAAAATGTGGTGCTATGATAAGTATTTGATAGTTTTGAACTTTTCATGGATACAATGAAAGAAGCAAGTTCACCCTTGTGTAAAAATCGTAAGAAATGCCAAATTAGTTGGAAGCACTATTGTCAATCTAACCATTGAAACTAGAATCAGTTATCGGATGCCATGAAAGTACACCTTCGTGAAAGGTTTTGTCCTCTAGGGTTTTGAGAGGATAAAATGAATAAATTTTTGGAGCTAACCCAAGCAAGGAAGACCCTAAAAGAATACCACCAAACTTTTGTTAAAATTCTTCGATTAGCTCCAGAGATGGATGAGGTAACTCTTCTCCATCGATTCATTTGGAAGCTTAATCTACCTTTGAATAACCTCATCAAGAATGTAAAACCATCCTCTATTTTAGAAGCCATAATTATAGCCAGAGACTATGATAAAGTTTTATTTATATAGAAAGTGTCGAGAAGGACATGAGTCCTTCCCTGTTAATCAAGAAGAGGTCCCCTAATTCAAGAGGAACGTCAAGCCCACACCCTAGTATTTCTATAAGTAAATAGAAGATGATTGGTGCAAGATTCTTGTGAAGTAATGTGCATGATGAATAGAGGTATTCTACTAGATGATACTAAGATTATGAAATTGCTATCATAGTAATGTTAGATTGCGTAAAGGATTGATTCCATTACGTTTTTCCATTATAATTCTTTAAGTACTATATTACATGGGGGTATAGAATAAGGAATTCGAAGGTTCATATCATATGAGAGGTATATGGATGCATGAAATTAGGATAATAAGGCCAATTAACTTTAGAATAATAAAGACCTTTTGGAGACACAACAAAACGAGCCTAACACATGAAATAAAGGACTCTTTAAGAACAATGTTCAGATAAAAGAAGATTTCAATTTAGGCAAAAGGCGGTCATATCTAGAGTACTTTTACATATTTAGAGTCCATGCATACTAAAAATGCGAAAAAGCAACACGTTTCTAAAGATGGCGCGTTTGTGGCTATATACAAATGTTTTTGCCTATTCTACCCACGTTGGCTTGTAGATTAGATGCCTTTCGATTATTTTGCTTGGTTATACAACCTTATTCTGAGTTTTTATCAGAGAGTTATGGCCAGAACAATTTGCTGAATCTGTCAGGGTCTCTACATAGGAAAAATTGTAAGAAGGCAGCAAGTAGCCTCCAGGTATTCCTAGAGCTTGAGGTGTATATATCCCTTCATTTATTCTTATCTAATATCTTAGAAGAGAAGGTTAGATTGCTATGGTCTTTCAGAGGAGGAGACGAAAACTTCATAGCTTTTCTTTCAAAGAAAGAATAGTATGTCGTAGCCCTGCAAGAGAAGGCTATTTTGCCATAGACCTTCGAAAGAGAGAAAAGTCAGAGTATGAGTAAGAGGAGATAAATCTTGGGAATGATCGGCTGATTTCAATCGTAAGAGAAGGTATTAGAGGACTCTCTATTCTCCTATAGCAAGTTTTGAAGCTCTTGTGAACGAGCAAAGGCAATAATAAATGATAAATTTCTATAAGGTATATACTTATTTTGTTTTTCAATTATATATCATTCTTAGGGGTTGAGTTATGGTGTCGAACTCGCTATTAATTGTTAATAGTGATCTATTTGATTGATTTACTAGTTAAAGTTTATATTCTTTTAAACAACAGCATATGTCTTAATAAAGAATGTCTTATCGTAATCTCAAGTTGAAATGCTAAAATCTTGTGAAAAGGATTGTTTTCTTAAGAAGGTAACATGGATTCTAGTCCTATAGTTTAGTTGAGTAAATGGATTATTATGTTGGTTAAATTAAGGTACATGCACAACTCTCCCTGCCTTGACGTTGCCCGTTCTTGTGCTTGTTAGTAGGATGACGGAGTTGTTACTAAGGCTCCGAGTTGGCCCACGGTATCCCTCGTACCATTGGGAGAATAAGGTTTGCCGATTGAGGCGAGTGACTGTGATGCTGCCTAGTTATAAGGGGTAGACTAGTGTGGTGAATTAGCCCACCCTTTTGCGTAGACATCCCTTTGAGGGACGGGACGATCGAGCGATGGAGCCTGAGAGGGTGACACGCTTGCTTGAGTCCTTGCCAGCAGCCGACGATGAGGTGTATGGTCCCGTAGGGTTTTACCCAGCATATAGAGGATGCAAGGCTGAATTCTAGATCATCGGTAGTATAAAGGAAAAGAATAAGAGAGCCGATTTGGCTTAATAGAATTGATTCATGTATAATTTTTTTATATAAATCTTGTCTTTGGCATTATTGTACTATGAAAAAAAGGTTGCTTTAATAAAACCTTGTAAAAAGGACCTTAATTAAGGAACCTGTTTATTTATGTCAAATAGTGTGGTAGGATTAATTAGAAAACAAATTGACGTGTGAGTAGGGTGGAAAGTAACTATCAAGGGATTAAAACAAGTGATTGTTTATCATATGAAGACAAATCAATCATCTCTACTGGCCATAGAAGTGATTTGAATATCGTCACATGTTGAGACAATCATCCTATGAAATTGTGCTTATATCTTGGGGGTGCACATGCAAGATATTTGTTCAATAAATTTGAGAAATAACATTGGGGAGAAAACCTTTTGTGATGAGGAAAAACATAGGGCGATCAAATTAAGAAACTAGTGAGAGACTGAATGACTAGAAGCATAGACCAAAACTTTGTTTTTTAGAGAAAGTTTCAGGATATATCTCATTAACTTGCATATTATAAATTATTAAGATTATAACTCAATTGAGATTTAAATAGTTGACATATGAATGCCATCCATTGGATGCTTTACACTAGGACGATCATCCAAGATCTTGAACCCATCTCAGACAAACATGGGTCTAGCTTCGGATGTGTAATTCCCTGAGGATCATGCTCTTAGATGTGTTAATCCCAAGATACTAGATGTGTAATTTTCAGAAAACTAATCATCTCAGATGTGTTAATCCTGATAATCTTTGGATGTGTTGATCCCAAGGCACCAGATGTGTAATTCTCAAAAAAATGTCAATCTAACCATTGGAACTAGAATCAGTTATGGGATGCCATGAAAGTACACCTTCATGAAAGGTTTTGTCCCCTAGGATTCTGAGAGGATAAAACGAATGAATTTTTGGAGCTAACCCAAGCAAGGAAAACCCTAAAACAATACCACCAAATTTTTGTTAAAATTCTTCGATTAGAAGGAATCCTGAGCTAGAGAAAAAATTAGGTCAAGAAATAGGGATAGCAAGGTTAAAGATAATCAAATTCAACAAGTATTTCTATAAGTAAATAGAAGATGATTGGTGCAAGATTCATGTGAAGTAATGTGCATGATGAATAGAAGTATTCTACAAGACGATACTAAGATTATGAAATTGCTATCATAGGTCAGATTGCGTAAAGGATTGATTCCCTTACCTTTTTCCATGATAATTTGTTAAGTACCATATTATATGGGGGTAAAGAATAAGGAATTTGAAGGTTCATATCATATAAAAGGTATATGGATGCATGAAATCAGGATAATAAGGCCAATTAACTTTAGAATAATAAAGACCTTTTGGAGGCACAACAAAACGAAAAAAACACATGAAATAAAGGACTCTTTAAGAACAATGTTTCGCGATAAAAGAATATTTCTACCTAGTGGGGACACCACTTTGAAAGAGACAAAAGGATTTACTTAGATACTACCCCAGCTCGTGAGATGAGGACATCTCGAATCTTTTAAGTGGGGGAGATTGCCATGTATATATGTGTCTCTTTTAATATAGATTTCAAGAAGGAAAGAGAGTGCACTTAATATAGATTTCAAGAAGGAAAGAGAGTGCACTTAGAGAAGAGAGACAATAAGGCTAGAAACATTAGGAAAGTGTTAGAATATAAGTATTAGCTCCAAAAGTCCTAAAAGAAATAAGAAGATAAGAATAGTTCTATTAAGAGATAAGTATCTCCAAAAAAAGAAATTTGAATTTAGGTGAAAGGAGGTTGTATTTAGAGTACTTTTACATATTTAGAGGCCATTCATACTAAAAATGTGGAAAAGCAACACATTTCTAAAGATGGCATGTTTGTGGCTATATACAGACATTTTTGCCTATTCTACCCGTGCTGGCTTGTAGACTAGATGCCTTCTTATTCTTTTGATTGGTTATACAACCATATTTTGAGTTTTTATCATAGAGGTATGGCCAAAACAATTTGCTTTTTCTATCAGAGTCTCTACATAGGAAAAACTGTAAGAAGGTAGCAAGTAGCCTCAAGGTAATCCTAGAGCTTGAGATGTATATATCCGAAGGTTCATTCTTATCTAATATCTTAAAGAGAAGGTTAGATTGCTATGGTCTTTCAGAGGAAGAGACCAAAACTCCATAGCTTTTCTTTTAAAGAAAGAATAGTATGTCGTAGCCCTGCAAGAGAAGTCTATTTTGCCATAGACCTTCGAAAGAGAGAAAAGTCAGAGTATGAGTAAGAGGAGATAAATCTTGGGGATGATCGGATGATTTCAATCGTAAGAGAAGGTATTAGAAGACTCTCTATTCTCGTATATCAAGTTCTGAAGCTCTTGTTAACGAGCAAAGGCAACGATAAACAATAAATTTCTATAAGGTATATACATATTTTGTTTTTCAATTATATATCATTCTTAGGGTTGAGGTATGGCCTCGGCTTCTCTCTATTAATTGTTAATAGTGATTTATTTGATTGATTTACTAGTTAAAGTTTATATTCTTTTAAACAACAACATATGCCTTAATAAAGAATGTCTCCCTGCCTTGACGTTGCCCCGATCTTGTGCTTGTATAGCCAGACGGCGGAGACGTTAGTAAGGCTCGGAGTTGGCCCATGGTATCCCTCATACCATTGGGAGAATGAGGTTTGCTGATTAAGGCGAGTGATTGTGATGCTGCTTAGTTTAGAGGGCCCTGACTAGTGCGTTGAATTAGCTCACCCTAGTGCATAGACATCCCTCTGAGGGGTGGGAGGATTGAGCAACGGAGCCTGAGAGGGCGATAGGCCGACTTGAGTCTTCGCCAACGGTGGTCGACGATGAGGTGTATGGTCCTGTAGCTTTTTGCCCAGCATGTAGAGACTGGAAGGCCGAATTCTAGATCATTGGCAGTACAAAGGAAAAGAATAAGAGAGCCGGTTTGGCTTGATGGAATTGAAAGTAGATTTGGAAACTTGCTATACACTCTCGGCATGGCTTTCTCTATTTTTGACTAAAATGCATCTGTGGTGTGATATACTCCTTGGCCTTTTATGTAGATTTAGTTGCAATTTTCTAATCCAATGATACACCTCTTGTCTTTCTACATATATCCATATTTACAACTATATCTATATCCATGTCTATCTAGATATTGGTTTTAGTTGTAGTTGAAGCAGCGTTCACACAGAACCTCCAAACCTTTACAATGCACTTGCAAAATTCACAATCTCACTTGTGAAAAATAATTTTGCAATTTTAAAAATCGGTAAAATTTTATGCATTTTAGTTATATTTTGATGAAAAAACTTGTAAATGTAAATATTTATTTCAATATACATTATATATTCAGATAGAGAGATTACAACAATCCAAAATCATGTCTGGCCTACCAAATTTATTACGAGTATTTTCTTTTCTTCTTTTTTCCTAATTAAGAGCTCTCCATTAAAGCTTTATATGGTAAGAGACCTTGATTTAATTTTGTAGGTTTTCAACACATGCAAGCCTTACAAGAGATCTCTTTCTTCTATGTTTTCTTTCATGCTTTTACATGTTTATAAAGTTTGTAAGTTTTAGGCCTTTTAAGATTAGGGTTTTCTATTAATAAAATTTTTCCTTAATTTTGTTTGATTTTTTAGGTTTTCAACACATACAAGCCTCACAAGGTAATTCCTTGTCAAGTATAGAGGTAGAGTACAAGGGTGTTACTATGGTAGTTTATGAGGTAGCTTGGTTTTAGAAGCTACACAATGGTGGTAAACTCTATTGTCTCCTCTCTCATCAAACTTTTTGGGGCATGCAAACTCTTGATTGGACATAGTATCTTGGTGGTAATATGGCTTAAGACTTTTGTAAACAAGTAGGGATTCACTATGGTAATCCTATGGGCATCATTGAAACCTCCTTGAATAGCAATCTTCATGTAAGATCTCCAGAACATATAAGTGTTCATAAAAATACCCAGCATCTCCTTCACCACCAACACCATTTTCTCATGTATATATGATTTCATTATAGAGATCTCATCATGTATAATTTTTTTAATAAATCTTGTCTTTGGCATTATTGTACTATTGAAAAAAGGCTGCTTTCACAAATCTTGTGAACAAACCTTGTGAAAAGGGCCTTAATTAAGGAACATGTTTATTTATGTCAAACAGTGTGATAGGATTAATTAGAAAACAAATTCATGCATGAGTAGGGTGGAAAGTGGGACGATGGAATGCCCCGATGGGACCATCCTACGGAGGATGGGTGCACCCGATTAGTCGGGTAGCTTTCCAACATATTAAGTGAAATCCCTATGCTAGATAAATACGTTCTTAGGTAAGTCTATTCTAGAGGACTAGGCCAATGGCTGTGCCTTGCATGGATGAGGAAAAAAGCATTGTCTCTACAGTAATCAAGACTAGTAGTTGTCCAGATTATGATCAATTACCCTATGGGTGATTGAATTTTTAGAAGGCCACGCTCCCCTCTGTGGGATAGAACTAGGTTTTACCTATGAATCGTATCCTTGAATCTTTGCATGGTCAAGGTGTCGATGAGTAGGAAATTTTCTCCAAGATAAGACTAAGTGGACTATCTTAAGTGTTTCCCCTAGTTTGAGGAACCTTACAATTGGTATCAGAGCCGATCTTAGTTCCTAGGATTTGTTTTTCAAAGGTTAACTATAAAGGAATTAAAACAAGTGATTGTTTATCATATGAAGACAAATCAATCATCTCTACAGGGCCATAGAAGTGATTTGAATATCCTCACATGTTGAGACAATCATCCTATGAAATTGTGCTTATATCTTGGGGGTGCACATGCAAGATATTTGTACAATAAATTTGAGAAATAAGATTGGGGAGAAAACCTTTTGTGATGAGGAAAAACATAGGGCGATCAAATTAAGAAACTAGTGAGAGACTGAATGACTAGAAGGATAGACCAAAACTTTGTTGTTTAGAGGAATTTTCAGGATATATCTCATTAACTTGCATATTATAAATTGTTAAGATTATAACTCGATTGAGATTTGAATAGTTGACGTGTGAATGCCATCCATTGGATGCTCTACCATAGGACGATCATCCAAGATCTTGAACCCATCTCAGAAAAAACTTCGGATGTGTAATTCTCGGAGGATCACGCTCTTAGATGTGTTAATCCCAAGATACTAGATGTGTAATTTTCAGAAAACTAATCATCTCAAACGTTTTAATCCTGATAATCTTTGGATGTGTCGATCCCAAGGCACCAAATGTGTAATTCTCAAAAAATGAAGATCTCAGATATATTAATCCAGAGTGCCTTTAGATGGGGCGCTATGATAAGTATTTGGTTTTGAACTTTTCATGGAAACAATGAAAGAAGCAAGTTCACCCTTGCTTATATTAAAATCATAAGAAATGTCGAATTAGTTGGTAGCAGTGTTGTCAATCTAACCACCACTGGTCGGTTATGGGATGCCATGAAAGTACACCTTCGTGAAAGGTTTTGTCCTCTAGGATTTTGAGAGGATAAAATGAATGATTTTTTGGAGCTAACCCAACAAAGGAAGACCCTAAAAGAATACCACCAAACTTTTTGTTAAAATTCTTCGATTAGCTCGAGAGATGGATGAGGTAACTCTTCTCCATCGATTCATTTGGAAGATTAATCTACCTTTGAATAACCTCATCAAGAATGTAAAACCATCCTCTATTTCAAAAGCCATAATTATAGCCAGAGACTATGATAAAGTTTTTTTATATAGAAAGTGTCGAGAAGGACATGAGTCCTTCCATGTTAATCAAGAAGAGGTCCCCTACTTCAAGAGGAACGTCAAGCCCACCCTTCAAGAGGGCATAAGTCCTTCCATGAGTTAGAGCAAAAATTAGGTCAAGAAATGGGGATAGCAGGGTTAAAGATAATCGAATTCAACAAGTATTTCTATAAGTAAATAGAAGATGATTGGTGCAAGATTCACGTGAAGTAATGTGCATGATGAATAGAGGTATTCTACAAGACGATACTAAGATTATAAAATTGCTATCATAGGTTAGATTGCGTAAAGGATTGATTCCATTACGTTTTTCCATTATAATTCTTTAAGTACCATATTACATGGGGATATAGAATAAGGAATTCGAAGGTTCATATCATATGAGAGGTATATGGATGCATGAAATTAGGATAATAAGGCCAATTAACTTTAGAATAATAAAGACCTTTTGGAGGCACAACAAAACGAGCCAAACACATGAAATAAAGGATTATTTAAGAACAATGTTCAAATAAAAGAAGATTTCTACCTAGTGTGGGGACACCACTTTGAAAGAGAGAAGAGGATTTACTTAGATACTATCCCAGCTCGCGAGATGAGGACATCTTGAATCTTTGAAGTGGGAGAGATTGTAAGGTTTCTCCCAAGCCATGTACATATGTGTCTCTTTTAATATAGATTTCAAGAAGGAAAGAGAGTGCACTTAGAGAAGAGTGAGACAATAAGGCTAGAAACATTAGGAAAGTGTTAGAATAAAAATATTAGCTCCGAAAATCCTAAAAGAAATAAGAAGATAAGAATAGTTCTATTAAGAGATAAGTATCTCCAAAAATAGAAATTCCAATTTAGGTGATAGGAGATCGTATTTAGAGTACTTTTATATATTTAGAGTCCATGCATACTAAAAATGTGGAAAAGCAACACGTTTCTAAAGATGGCATGTTTGTAGCTATATACAGACGTTTTTGCCTATTCTACCCGCATTGGCTTGTAGACTAGATGCCTTCTGTTTATTTTGATTGGTTGTACAACCATATTCTGTGTTTTTATCACAGAGTTATGGCCGAAACAATTTGTTGATTCTATCAAGGCCTCTATACAGGAAAAACTGTAAGAAGGCAGTAAGTAGCCTCAAGGTAATCCTAGAGCTTGAGATGTATATATCCCTTGATTGGTATCTCTTCTAATATCTTAGAAGAGAAGGCTAGATTGCTATGGTCTTTCAGAGGAAGAGACCAAAACTCCATAGCTTTTCTTTTAAAGAAAGAATAGTATGTCGTAGCCCTGCAAGAGAAGGCTATTTTGCCATAAACCTTCGAAAGAAAGAAAAGTCAAAGTATGAGTAAGAGGAGATAAATCTTGGGGATGATCGAATAATTTCAATCGTAAAAGAAGGTATTAGAAGACTCTCTATTCTCATATATCAAGTCTTGAAGCTCTTGTTAACGAGCAAAGGCAACGATAAATGATAAATTTCTATAAGGTATGTACATATTTTGTTTTTCAATTATATATCATTCTTAGGGTTGAGGTATGGCCCCGGCTTCTCTCGATTAATTATTAATAGTGATCTATTTGATTGATTTACTAGTTAAAATTTATATTCTTTTAAACAACAGCATATGCCTTAATAAAGAATGTCTTATCATCGCAATCTCAAGTTGAAATGCTAAAATCTTTGTAAAAAAGATTGTTTTCTTAAGAAGGTAATATGGATTCAACTGGTATCAGAGCAGATCTTAGTTCCTAGGATTTTTTTTTCAGAGGTTAACTATCAAGGGATTCAAACAAGTGATTGTTTATCATATGAGGACAAATCAATGATCTCTACTAGCCATAGAAGTGATTTGAATATCCTCACATGTTGAGACAATCATCATATGAAATTGTGCTTATATCTTGAGAGTGCACATGCAAGATATCTGTACAATAAATTTAAGAAATAAGATTGGGGAGAAAACCTTTTGTGATGAGGAAAAACATAGGGCGATCAAATTAAGAAACTAGTGAGAGACTGAATGACTAGAAGGATAGACCAAAACTTTGTTGTTTAGAGAAATTTTTAAGATATATCTTATTAACTGGTATATTATAAATTATTAAGATTATAACTCGATTGAGATTTGAATAGTTGACATGTGAATGCCATCCATTGGATGCTTTACAATAGGACGATCATCCAAGATCTTGAACCCATCTCAGACAAAAACATGGGTCTAACTTCGGATGTGTAATTCCCAGAGGATCATGCTCTTAGATGTGTATATCCCAACATACTAGATGTGTAATTTTTAGAGAACTAATCATCTCAGACATGTTAATCCTGATAATCTTTGGGTGTGTCGATCCCAAGGCACCAGATGTGTAATTCTAAAAAAATGAAGATCTCAGATATATTAATCCAGAGTGCCTTTAGATGTGGCGCTATGATAAGTATGTTCACCCTTGTGTAAAAATCATTAAGAAATGCCAAATTAGTTGGAAGCACTGTTGTCAATCTAACCACTGGAACTAGAATCAGTTATGGGGGATGCCATGAAAGTACACCTTCATGAAAGGTTTTGTCCTCTAGGATTTCGAGAGGATAAAATGAAATTTTTTTGGGAGCTAACCCAAGAAAGGAAAAGATAAGAATAGTTCTATTAAGAGATAAGTATCTCCAAAAATAAAAATTCCAATTTTGGCAAAAGGAGGTCGTATTTAGAGTACTTTTACATATTTAGAGTCCATGCATACTACAAATGTGAAAAAGCAATGTGTTTCTAAAGATGGCGTGTTTGTGGCTATATACAAATGTTTTTGCCTATTCTACCCATGTTGGCTTGTAGACTAGATGTCTTTCGATTCTTTTGATTGGTTATACAACCATATTCTGAGTTTTTATCAGAGAGTTATGGCCAAAACAATTTGCAAAATTTGTCAGGGTCTCTACATAGGAAAAATTGAAAGAAGACAGGAAGTAGCCTCAAGGTAATCCTAGAGCTTGAGATGTATATATCCCTTCATTCATTCTGATCTAATATCTTAGAAGAGAAGGTTAGATTGCTATGGTCTTTTAGAGGAGGACACGAAAACTTCATAGCTTTTTTTAAAAGAAAGAATAGTATGTCATAGCCCTGCAAGAGAAGGCTATTTTGCCATAGACCTTCGAAAGAGAGAAAAGTCGGAGTATGAGTAAGAGGAGATAAATCTTGGGGATGATCGACTGATTTAGAGAAGGTATTAGAAGACTCTTTATTCTCCTATATCAAGTTTTGAATCTCTTGTTAACGAGCAAAGGCAACTCTAAGATTCCTCCCCAGCCTCTCAAAATGTCCAGCATCTTCCCCTGTAATCAATCCCTCTTCAGAAATATAAAAGACTTGTTTCTAACTGTTTTAACCTAGAGAGAGAATATATTCTAGAGAGAGAATATTCAAATTTTTAATATTTTTGGATAGAAAATTATCTCATCTTATTAAAATAAGTTCCCTTGAAACAGAAATTCAAAAAGAACTTTCCAATGTGCAATTGGAATTAATTAGAAATGGGTATAAAGGACCTTAGCCTAAGGGTCTAGATTTTCAGAAATTTTTGGATTATGGTCCAATTAAGGTTCCTATGGGCCAATAGCATCAATCCATGTGTAGGGAGGAGATAAATCCAATTTGTAAAAGAAGATACCCAAAAATGAGTAAATGCTCACATAAGATGAAGAGTTGAAAATGTACAAGGTTTATTAGTAAAAAAACTATGAGCAATATTAAAATGATTCCATTATGACACATATGTAAGGAAGGGGAGTTCTTTAAAGGAGGTGCATATTTCACATAAGATGAAGAGTTGAAAATGTACAAGGTTTATTAGTAAAAAACTATGAGCAATATTAAAATGATTCCATTTAAGATAAAGATATACACATCAAAGGTGAGATCATAATTCATGGAAGGAAAGATGAAAGGCTCCAGAGAAGCAAGTGAAGGGGAGTTCTTTAAAGGAGGTGCATATTTCACATAAGATGAAGAGTTGAAAATGTACAAGGTTTATTAGTAAAAAACTATGAGCAATATTAAAATGATTCCATTATGACACATATGTAAGGAAGGGGAGTTCTTTAAAGGAGGTGCATATTTCACATAAGATGAAGAGTTGAAAATGTACAAGGTTTATTAGTAAAAAACTATGAGCAATATTAAAATGATTCCATTATGACACATATGTAAGGAAAGGGAGTTCTTTAAAGGAGGTGCATATTTCACATGCTTGAATGAGTTTTAAACTCATAAAAATTGAGATATTTCATCTCTCCTCTCTCCTCATTTAAGTCTAGTTCCAAAAAGTTAGCTTAACTGACCTAAAAATGGTCAAATATTAACCAAACTGATTTAGAAAATTCTAGAATCAGTTTGTTTGGTTAGGAGCTCAATTTTTCCTATAAATAGAAGCCTCCCCCTTGTTGAAAAATATATAGTGTTTATGCATCGTTACTCTACTCCACCTAAGCCAAGAACTGTGAATTCATTTAATAATTCACTAGTTTTTGGAGCTTCCCTCTTTCTTCAATCCCCATTAGTGGCTCCATCAACATACTTAACCAATTGATTGGTTGGGGGCCTCTACCGTGAACAAAGAATCAAGCAAGTTGTAAGGTAATTAGTGAATATTGATCTTTCTATAATTTCTCAATGTTTCTCTCTTCTCAACCCCTCTCAAGCTTGAGAAGTTTAATTGGTATGGTTTTTTTAAATGCTATTGAAGTTTGAATAGTAGTGAAGAGTTACATAATTTAATAAATGCTATTGAAGTTAATTTTCATTTATGTTTAAATTCTAATGATTTTTATGTAAATTCTCTCTCTCACTCAAGAAATGGTCATACTCATGACCCGTTCTGAATCCAAATCAAGCTTTTCATAAAGCTTTTCCTTAACCCAAGATTAAGCTATGCTTGAGGCCAAATTAATGGCTTTTTTCTATGCTTTTAGTTTATGTATATTGATGATTCAATCCATTATGGATTAATAATCCAATTAGAGATCATTTTAATTATTTTCTTAATGATAAGCATTATCCCTTAGAAAAATTGAGATTTATCAGTCATAGCAGCGGAGCTATGGCAAAATTTTTATAAAAATTATGCATAAAATAATCTCATTCAAAGCATAAAAAGAGGACTTCCTACCATATTCTAGGAATTATCATCTTAGATTTATTGAAAGAATTTCATTACAATCATGGAGAAATTGAATTTTAATATCATGCATAAAGGATAAATTTTTATATCAAAAGTGTTATTTTTACCATTTTTATTTCATGCATAGAAGTATGCATAATGGATAAATTTTTATATCAAAAGTGTTATTTTTACCATTTTTATTTCATGCATAGAAGTATGCATAATGGATAAATTTTTATATCAAAAGTGTTATTTTTACCATTTTTATTTTCATGCATAGAAGTATGCATAAAGGATAAATTTTTATATCAAAAGTGTTATTTTTATCATTTTTAATTTTCATGCATAGAAGTATGCATAAAGGAAAATTTTTTATATCAAAAGTGTTACTTTTATCATTTTTAATTTTCATGCATAGAAGTATGCATAAAGGAAAAATTTTTATATCAAAAGTGTTACTTTTATCATTTTTAATTTTCATGCATAGAAGCATAGAAGTATGCATAAAGGAAAATTTTTTATATCAAAAGTGTTACTTTTATCATTTTTAATTTTCATGCATAGAAGTATGCATAAAGGAAAATTTTTTATATCAAAAGTGTTACTTTTATCATTTTTAATTTTCATGCATAGAAGTATGCATAAAAGAAAATTTTTTATATCAAAAGTGTTACTTTTATCATTTTTAATTTTCATGCAAAGAAGTATACATAAAAGAAAATTTTTTATATCAAAAGTGTTACTTTTATCATTTTTAATTTTCATGCATAGAAGTATGCATAAAGGAAAATTTTTTATATCAAAAGTGTTACTTTTATCATTTTTAATTTTCATGCATAGAAGTATGCATAAAGGAAAATTTTTTATATCAAAAGTGTTGCTTTTATCATATTGGATTTCATGCATAGAGGTATGCATAAAAGTTGATTATTTTATTATAAAAGTGGGACTTTTATCATAATTGAATTTCATGCATAGAGGTATGCATAAAAGTTGATTATTTTATTGTAAGAGTGTTACTTTTATCATATTGGATTTCATGCATATAGGTATGCATAAAAGATATTCTTTTTATACTAAAAGTGTGATTTTCCTCATAAATGGATTTTATGCTTAACTTAGATGCATAAGAGAAATTCTTTTATTCTAAAAGTGTAATTTCCTACCAAATTGAATTTATGCATAAGAAGATGCATAAAAGATTGATTTTAATTTCGAAAGTGTTAGTCTCCTTAAATGGAATTTATGTATAAATAAATGTGTAGAGAAATCTTATATCAAATATAAGAATTCTCTTTTTAAAAAAAAAGATATGAAATGTGATAAGAGGTGTATGAGATGTGATAAGAATTGATAAGATGCATATGGAAAGTGATAGGATGTGATAAGAGGTGTATGAGATGTGATAAGAATTGATAAGATGCGTATGGAAAGTGATAGGATGTGATAAGAGGTGTATGAGATGTAAAAAGATGTGATAAGATTTGATAAGATGCGTATGGAAAGTGATAGGATGTGATAAGAGGTGTATGAGATGTAAAAAGATGTGATAAGATGTGTATGAGATGTGATAGAATGTGTTAAGATGAGTTAGGATGTGTTAAGATGTATATGGGATGTGTTAGGACGAGAATGGATGTAATATGGTTGTATGAATGTGATGTGGATGTATACATGTAGATGTATATGTATGAATGTGAATGTTGATGTGGATGTGGATGTATGGATGTAGATACGGATGTGTATGTATGTATGTGGATGTGTATGTATGAATGAGGATGTGAAAATGGATGTATGTATGTAGATGTGGATGTATGGATGTATGTATGTAGATGTGGATGTATGTATGTAGATGTGGATGTATGGATGTGATTGTGAATGAAGAGGTGGATGTGAATGTATGGATGTAGATACGGATGTGGATGTATGTATGTGAATGTGGATGTATGAATGAGGATGTGAAAATGGATGTATGCATGTGAATGTGGATGTATGAATATGAATGTGGATGTGTGGATGTGGAAATGGAGGTATGGATGCATGAATGTAGATGTGGATGTATGCATGTAGATGCGTATGTATGAATGTGAAATTGGATGTATGATGTGGACGTACGAACATGGATATGTATGTAGAATAATGAATATGAAGATGTATGTGAGATAATGTAGTCTATATGAGTGAATGGATGAGAACGAGTACACACTGAATGGAATGTGGAATAAGTAATGTGGTCCGAGAGTGGATAATATGGAAAGACAAGAGTTCGTTATAGAAACTGTAATTGTGACTGTTTGTAAATGACTGTTTTATGTCAAGAATGCTGGAGAAGCATTTTGACCGTCTTGAGGATTAAGGTCATGAAGACTGAACTGATAAAGTTGCAACTGCTGACGGAGAGTCAATGGAGGACGTCTCGCGTAGCAAGGTCGATCGAGGTCTTGACCAGCCTCGGCTCGATTTAAATGGTGAGCTTCCGGTACGGTGGATGAGGGACCAAGGAAGCGGCCTATGAGTGAAGCGCTAGGTCACCTGCGAAGGATCCTAGAGGGTGCTGACCATACGGTGCTCGGGCTCTGGGTCACCGAAGATACCCACACGTGCGTCATGGAAGATATTGGAATAAGGAGTAAGAGTTGTTTTCTGAAACCGGGCATGGATCTTGTTGATTGACCTTGCTGGTCCTCAACAGATGAGTCCATGGCTCTTTTATATGGATTTGTGGGTTGATCTTGCTGATCTTCCACGGAGATTCCATTCTATTATATGAATATATTTCCAGTTACTATGAGCTAAGAACTATGGAAAAGGCCCCTGAGAGAACAGGTGGTGAGCGTTCTGGTTGCCAATGATGCCATAAGTACACCGATGAAAGAATGACTAGAAATAAGGATTCAACCAGAGACTTTGAGGATTGTCATCAGTGACATAATGGTTTTATTAAAGGATTGTTTTAAAGCTAGTTGATGCTAAGAAAAAGGCAATTTCATATTGGGTGTGTAAGTGGTATGACTAGTTTTATGTTTGCATGAACTTCCGGCTAGGGGGCCTTGGAACTCTTTTCCTTGGTACCCGGGACAAAACCTAACCAAATTCCAAATTGGATCCCATCACTACAGTGGTTGGGCGGTTGGCTTACCCATGGGATCGGATGGGGTTAGGCTGGACTGATGGATCCGTAAATCGAGATTTAATTTCTATTATTACGATAGATGAAGTAAATCCCGGATAGAAATTGTTCTATGGATAGGAATCAACGGCTGTGCCTCTTGATGGGGAAAAAAGCGTTGATCCCAATGATCCAAGTGCAAGTTCTTCCTTGATTTGACCAAGTACCGTTAAAGGGCAGTCAGATCAGTTTGATCAGTAATGATCTTGACTACGTTAGAGTAAAGAGTTATCCTGGTGGAATCGCCCGTGCTTTCCGGGTAAAGGAAGTTTTTCCGGTTTCGGTTTTGGACAAACCGACGGATTAGTCTCTTGTCCGGACATCCGTGGGCGAAGAGGATTTACTTAGATACTGCCCCAGCTCACGAGATGAGGACATCTGGAATCTTTTAAGTGGGGGAGATTGTAAGGTCCCTCTTAAGCCATGTATATATGTGTCTCTTTTAATATAGATTTCAAGAAAGAAAGAGAGTGCACTTAGAGAAGAGTGAAACAATAAGACTAGAAACATTAGGAAAGTGTTAGAATAAAAATATTAGCTCCAAAAATCCTACAAGAAATAAGAAGATAAGAATAGTTCTATTAAGAGATAAGTATCTCCAAAAATAGAAATTCGAATTTAGGTGATAGGAGGTCGTATTTAGAGTACTTTTACATATTTAGAGTCCATGCATACTAAAAATGTGGAAAAGCAACAGGTTTCTAAAGATGGCATGTTTGTGGCTATACATAGATGTTTTTGCCTATTCTACCCGCACTCGCTTGTAGACTAGATGCCTTCTGGTTCTTTTGATTGGTTATACAACCATATTCTAAGTTTTTATCAGAGAGTTATGGCCGAAACAATTTGCTGATTCTATCAGGGTGGTCTTTACAAAGGAGAAACTATAAGAAGGCAGCACGTAGCCTCAAGGTAATCCTAGAGCTTGAGATGTATATATCCCTTCATTCTTATCTAATATCTTAGAAGAGAAGGTCAGATTGCTATGGTCTTTCTTCTTTTCCTTTAAAGAAAGAATAGTATGTCCATCGTAGCCCTGTAAGAGAAGGCTATTTTGCCATAGACCTTCGAAAGAGAGAAAAGTCAGAGTATGAGTAAGAGGAGATAAATCTTGGGGATGATCGGATGATTTCAATCGTAAGAGAAGGTATTAGAAGACTCTTTATTCTCGTATATCAAGTTCTGAAGCTCTTGTTAACGAGCAAAGGCAACGATAAACGATAAATTTCTACAAGGTATATACATCTTCTGTTTAGTCCTATTATATATCATTCTTAGGGTTGAGGTATGGCCCCGACTTCTCTCTATTAATTGTTAATAGTGATCTATTTGATTGATTTACTAGTTAAAGTTTATATTCTTTTAAATAACAGCATATGCCTTAATAAAGTGTCTTATCGCAATCTCAATTTGAAATGCTAAAATCTTTGTGAAAAAGATTGTTTCCTTAAGAAGGTAACATGGATTCTAGTCCTATGGTTTAGTTGAGTAAATGGATTGTTATCTTGGTTGAATTAAGGTACAGACACAACTCTCCCTGCCTTGACGTTGCCCCGTTCTTATGCTTATATAGCCGGTGGGCGGCAGATGGCGGAGACGTTAGTAAGGCCTGGAGTTGGCCCATGGTATCCCTCATACCATTGGGAGAATGAGGTTTGCCGATTGAGGCGAGTGATTGTGATGCTTCCTTGTTCAGAGGGCCCTGACTAGTGCGGTGAATTAGCCCACCCTAGTGCATAGACATCCCTCTAAGGGATGGGAGGATCAAGCGACGGAGCCTGAGAGGGCGATAGGACGACTTGAGTCTTCACCAGCAGCCGACGATGAGGTGTATGGTCCCGTAGGGTTTTGCCTAGCATGTAGAGACCGAAGGCTGAATTCTAGATCATCGACAATATAAAGGAAAAGAATAAGAGAGCCGGTTTGGCTTGATGGATTTGATTCATGTATAATTTTTTTTTATAAATCTTGTCTTTGGCATTATTGTGTTATGAAAAAAAGGTTGCTTTAACAAACCTTGTGAAAAAGGCCTTAATTAAGAAACATGTTTATTTATGTCAACAAAGAGTGTGATAGGATTAATTAGAAAACAAATTGACGCATGAGTGGGGTGGAAAGTGGGAGGATGGAATGCCTCGAAGGGACCATCCTACAGAGGACAGGTGGACCCAATTAGTCGGGTAGCTTTCCAACATATTAAGTGAAAGCCCTACGCTAGATAAATAGGTTCTCGGGAAATTCTATTCTAGAAGACTAGGCCAGCGGTTGTGCCTTGCATGGATGAGGAAAAAAGCATTGTCTCTATAGGAATCAAGACTAGTAGTTGTCCAGATTATGATCAATTACCCTATGGGTGATTTGATTTTTAGAAGACCACGCTCCCCCTGCAGGATGGAACTAGGTCTTACCTATGAATCGTATCCTTGAATCCTTGCATGGTCAAGGTGTCGATGAGTAGGAAATTCTCTCCAAGATAAGACTAAGTGGACTATCTTAAGTGTTTCCCCTATTTTGGGGAACTTACAATTGGTATCAAAGCCGATCTTAGTTCCCAGGATTTGTTTTTCAAAGGTTAACTATCAAGGGATTAAAACAAGTGATTGTTTATCATATGAGGACAAATCAATCATCTCTACTGGCCATAGAAGTGATTTGAATATCCTCACATGTTGAGATAATCATCCTATAAAATTATGCTTATATCTTGGGGGTGCACATGCAAGATATTTGTACAATAAATTTGAGAAATATGATTGGGGAGAAAACCTTTTGTGAGGAAAAACATAGGACGATCAAATTACGAAACTAGTGAGAGACTGAATGACTAGAAGGATAGACCAAAACTTTGTTGCTTAAAGGAATTTTCAGGATATAGCTCATTAACTTGCATATTATTAATCATCTCAGACGTGTTAATCCTGATATCTTTGGATGTGTCGATCCCAAGGCACCAGATGTGTAATTCTCAAAAAAATGAAGATCTCAAATATATTAATCCCGAGTGCCTTTAGATGTGGCGGTATGATAAGTATATTGATAGTTTTGAGCTTTTCATGGATACAATGAAAGAAGCAAGTTCACCCTTGCTTGTCTAAAAACCGTAAGAAATGCCTAAATAGTTGGAAGCACTGTTGTCAATCTAACCACCACTGGAACTAGAATCAGTTATGGGATGCCATGAAAGTACACCTTCCTGAAAGGTTTTGTCCTCTAGATTTTTGAGAGGGTAAAATGAATGAATTTTTTGAGCTAACCCAAGAAAGGAAGACCCGAAAAAAATACCACCAAACTTTTGTTAAAAATCTTCGATTAGCTCCAGATATGGATGAGGTAACTCTTCTCCATCGATTCATTTGGAAGCTTAATCTACCTTTGAATAAACTCATCAAGAATGTAAAACCATCCTCTATTTCAGAAGCCATAATTATAGCCAGAGACTATGATAAAGTTTTTTTAATATAGAAAGTGTCGAGAAGGACATGAGTCCTTCCATGTTAATCAAGAAGAGGTCTCCTCATTCAAGAGGAACGTCAAGCCCACCCTTGGCTATAAGGAATCATGAGCTAAAAATTAGGTCAAGAAATAGGGATAACAGGGTTAAAGATAATCAAATTCAACAAGTATTTCTATAAGTAAATAGGGATAGCAGGGTTAAAGATAATCAAATTCAACAAGTATTTCTATAAGTAAATAGGGATAGCAGGGTTAAAGATAATCAAATTCAACAAGTATTTCTATAAGTAAATAGAAGATGATTGGTGCAAGATTCATGTGAAGTAACGTGCATGATGAATAGAGGTATTCTACAAGACGATACTAAGATTATGAAATTGCTATCATAGGTTCGATTGCATAAAGGATTGATTCCATTACGTTTTTCAATTATAATTCTTTAAGTACCATATTACATGGGGGTATAGAATAAGGAATTCGAAGGTTCATATCATATGAGAGGTATATGGATGCATGAAATTAGGATAATAAGGCCAATTAACTTTAGAATAATAAAGACCATTTGGAGGCACAACAAAACGAGCCAAAGATATGAAATAAAGGACTCTTTAAGAACAATGTTCAGATAAAATAAGATTCTACCTAGTGGGGACACCACTTTGAAAGAGACAAGAGGATTTACTTAGATACTATCCGAGCTCACGAGATGAGGACATCTCGAATCTTTGAAGTGGGGGGGATTGTAAGGGCCCTCCCAAGGATATCACTAATATTAATTATTAAAATTGATTTCTATGCATAAAAAGATGCATAAATGCCTTCTGGTTTTTTTGATTAGTTATACAACCATATTCTGAGTTTTTATCAGAGAGTTATGGCAAAAACAATTTGCTGATTCTATCACGGTCTCTACACAGGAAAAACTTTAAGAAGGCAGCAAGTAGCCTCAAGGTAATCCTAGAGCTTGAGATGTATATATCCCTTCATTCTTATCTAATATCTTAGAAGAGAAGGTTAGATTGCAATGGTCTTTCAGAGGAGGAGACGAAAACTTCGTAGCTTTTCTTTTAAAGAAAGAATAGTATGTTGTAGCCTTGCAAGAGAAGGCTATTTTGCCATAGACCTTCGAAAGAGAGAAAAGTCAGAGTATGAGTAAGAGGAGATAAATCTTGGGGATGATCGGTTGATTTCAATCGTAAGAGAAGGTATTAGAAGACTCTCTATTTTCCTATATCAAGTTCTAAAGCTCTTGTTAATGAGCAAAGGCAACGATAAACGATAAGTTTCTATAAGGTATATACATATATTGTTTTTCAATTATATTTCATTCTTAGGGGTTGAGGTATCGCACCGGCTTCTCTATTAATTGTTAATAGTGATCTATTTGATTGATTTACTAGTTAAAGTTTATATTCTTTTAAACAAAGCATATGCCTTAATAAAGAATGTCTTATCGCAATCTCAAGTTGAAATGCTAAAATCTTTTTTCTAAATCTTGTCTTAGGCATTATTGTACTGTGAAAAAAAGGTTACTTTAACAAACCTTGTGAAAAGGGCCTTAATTAAAGAACATGTTTATTTATGTCAAACAGTGTAGAAGGATTAATTAGAAAACAAATTGACACGTGAGTAGGGTGGAAAGTGGGAGGATGGAATGCCCCGATGGCACCATCCTACGGACGGGTGGACTCGATTATTCGGGTAGATTTCCAACATATTAGGTGAAAGCCCTATGCTTGATAAATAGGTTCTCGGGCGATTCTATTCTAGAAGAGTAGGTCAGCGGCTGTGCCTTGCATGGATGAGAAAAAAAAAGTTGTCTCTAGGAATCAAGACTAGTAGTTGTCCAGATTATGATCAATTACCCTATGGGTGATTTGATTTTTAGAAGACCATGCTCCATTACTGCGCGATAGAACTAGGTCTTACCTATGAATCATAATTTTGAATCTCTGCATGGTCAAGGTCTCGATGAGTAGGAAATTTTCTTCAAGATAAGACTTAGTGGACTATCTTAAGTGTTTTCCCTATTTTGGAAGGGGGGAACCTAACAATTGGTATCAGAGCCGATCTTAGTTCGTAGGATTTGTTTTTCAAAGGTTAACTATCAACAAGTGATTATTTATCATATGAAGACGAATCAATCATCTCTACTGGCCATAGAAGTGATTTGAATATCCTCACATGTTGAGACAATCATCCAATGAAATTATGCTTATATCTTGGGGGTGCACATGCAAGATATTTGTACAATAAATTTGAGAAATAATATTAAGGAGAAAACCTTTTGTGAGGGAAAACATAGGGCGATCAAATTAAGAAACTAGTGAGAGATTGAATGACTAGAAGGATAGACCGAAACTTTGTTTAGAGAAATTTTCAGGATATATCTCGTTAACTTGCATATTATAAATTATTAAGATTATAACTCCATTAAGATTTGAATAGGTTATGTATGAATGCCATCCATTGGATGCTTTACAGTAGGATGATCATCTAAGATCTTGAACCCATCTCAGACAAACATGGGTCTAATTTCAGATGTGTAATTCCCAGAGGATCATGCTCTTAGATGTGTTAATCCCAAGATACTAGATGTGTAATTTTCAAAAAACTAATCATCTCAGATGTGGTAATCCTGATAATCTGTGGTGCTATGATAAGTATTTGATAGTTTTAAACTTTTCGCGGTGGATACAATGAAAGAAGCAAGTTCATCCTTGCTTATATAAAATTCGTAAGAAATGTCGAATTAGTTGGAAGCAGTGTTGTCAATCTAACCACCACTGGAACTAGAATCGGTTATGGGATGCCATGAAAGCACACCTTCGTGAAAGGTTTTGTCCTCTAGGATTTCGAGAGGATAAAATGAATGATTTTTTGGAGCTAGCCCAAGAAAGGAAGACCCTAAAAGAATACCACCAAACTTTTGTTAAAATTCTTCAATTAGCTCCAAAGATGGATGCGGTAACTCTTCTCCATCAATTCATTTGGAAGCTTAATCTACCTTTGAATAACCTCATCAACAATGTAAAACCATCCTCGATTTCAAAAGCCGTAATTATAGCCAGAGACTATGATAAAGTTTTTTTTATATAGAAAGTGTCGAGAAGGACATGAGTCCTTCCATGTTAATCAAGAAGAGGTTCCCTAATTCAAGAGGAACGTCAAGCCCACCCTTGGCTACAAGGAATCATGAGCTAGAGCAAAAGTTAGGTCAAGAAATAGGGATAGCAGGGTTAAAGATAATCGAATTCAACAAGTATTTCTATAGTAAATAGAAGATGATTGGTGCAAGATTCATGTGAAGTAATGTGCATGATGAATAGAGGTATTCTACAAGACGATACTAAGATTATGAAATTGCTATCATAGGTTAGATTGCATAAAGGATTGATTCCATTACGTTTTTCCATTATAGTTCTTTAAGTACCATATTACATGGGGGTATAGAATAAGGAATTCGAAGGTTCATATCATATGAGAGGTATATGGATGCATGAAATTAGGATAATAAGGCCAATTAACTTAGAATAATAAAGACCTTTTGGAGGCACAACAAAACGAGCCAAACACATGAAATAAAAGACTCTTTAAGAACAATGTTTCACGATAAAAGAAGATTTGTACCTAGTGGGGACACCCTTTGAAAGAGACAAGAGGATTTACTTAGATACTATCCCAGCTCGCGAGTTGAGGACATCTCGCGAGATGAGGACATCTCGAGTATTTCTATAAGTAAATAGAAGATGATTGGTGCAAGATTCATGTGAAGTAATGTGCATGATGAATAGAGGTATTCTACAAGACGATACTAAGATTATGAAACTGCTATCATAGGTTAGATTGCGTAAATGATTGATTTCATTACGTTTTTCCATTATAATTCTTTAAGTACCATATTACATGGGGGTATAGAATAAGGAATTGAGAGGTATATGGATGCATGAAATTAGGATAATAAGGCCAATTAACTTTAGAATAATAAAGACCTTTTGGAGGCACAATAAAACAAGCCAAACACATGAAATAAAGGACTCTTTAGGAATAATGTTCAGATAAAAGAAGATTTCTACCTAGTGGTGGGGACACCACTTTGAAAGAGACAAGAGGATTTACTTAGATACTATCCCAGCTCGTGAGATGAGGACATCTCGAATCTTTGAAGTGGGGGAGATTGTAAGGTCCCTCCCAAGCCATGTATATATGTGTCTCTTTTAATATAGATTTCTAGAAGGAAAGAGTGCACTTAGAGAAGAGTGATACAATAAGGCTAGAAACATTAGGAAAGTGTTAGAATAAAAATATTAGCTCCAAAAATCCTAAAAGAAATAAGAAGATAAGAATATTTCTATTAAGAGATAAGTATCTCCAAAAATAGAAATTCCAATTTAGGCAACAGGAGGTCGTATTTAGAGAGTACTTTTACATATTTATAGTCCATGCATACTAAAAATGCAGAAAAGCAATGCATTTCTAAAGATGGCACGTTTGTGGCTATATACAAATGTTTTTGCCTATTCTACCCACGTTGGCTTGTAGACTAGATGGCTTCTGGTTCTTTTGATTGGTTATACAACCATATTCTGAGTTTTTATCAAAGAGTTATGGCCAAAACAATTTGCTGATTCTATTAGGGTCTCTACACAGGAAAAACTAAAAGAAGGCAGCAAGTAGCCTCAAGGTAATCCTAGAGCTTGAGATGTATATATCCCTTCATTATTATCTAATATCTTAGAACAGAAGGTCAGATTGCTATGGACTTTCGAGGAAAGAGATCAAAACTCCATAGCTTTTCTTTTAAAGAAAGAATAGTATGTCGTAGCCCTGCAAGGGAAGGCTATTTTGCCATAGACCTTCGAAAGAGAGAAAAGTCGAAGTATGAGTAAGAGGAGATAAATCTTGGGGATGATCAGATGATTTCAATCGTAAGAGAAGGTATAAGAAGGCTCTCTATTCTCGTATATCAAGTCTTGAAGCTCTTGTTAACGAGCAAAGGCAACGATAAAGGACAAATTTCTATAAGGTAAATACATGTTTTGTTTTTCATTTATATATCATTCTTAGGGTTGAGGTATGGCCCCGGCTTCTGTTAATTGTGATCTATTTGATTGATTTACTAGTTAAAGTTTATATTCTTTTAAACAACAGCATATGCCTTAATAAAGAATGTCTTATCGTGGCGATCTCAAGTTGAAATGCTAAAATCTTTGTGAAAAAGATTGTTTTCTTAAGAAGGTAACATGGATTCTAGTCCTATGGTTTAGTTGAGTAAATGGATTGTTATCTTGGTTAAATTAAGGTACAGGCACAACTCTCCCTACCTTGACGCTGCCTCGTTCTTGTGCTTGTATAGTCAGATGGCGGATACGTTAGTAAGGCCCGGAGTTGGCCCAAGGTATCCCTCATACCATTGGGAGAATGAGGTTTGACAATTGAGGCGAGTGATTGTGATGCTGCCTAGTTCAGAGGGCCCTGACTAGTGTGGTGAATTAGCCCACCCTAGTGCATAGACATCCCTCTAAGGAGTGGGAGGATCGAGCGACGGAGCCTGAGAGAGCGATAGACCGGCTTGAGTCTTCGCCAGCGGTCCGTAGGGTTTTGCCCAACATGTAGAGGCTGGAAGGCCGAATTCTAGATTATCGGCAGTATAAAGGAAAAGAATAAGAGAGCCGATTTGGCTTGATGGAATTGATTCATGTATAATTTCTTTTTATAAATCTTGTCTTTGGCATTATTGTACTGTGAAAAAAATGCTGCTTTAACAAACCTTGTGAAAAGGGCCTTAATTAGGGAACATGTTTATTCATGTCAAACAGTGTGATAGGATTAATTATAACACAAACTAACGCGTGAGTAGGGTGAAAAGTGGGAGGATAGAATGCCCTGATGGGACCATCCTACGGAGGACGGGTGGACTCGATTAGTCGGGTAGCTTTCTAACATATTAAGTGAAAGCCCTACACTAGATAAATAGGTTCTCGGGTAATTCTATTCTAGAAGACTAGGCCAACGGCTGTGCCTTGCATGGATGAGGAAAAAAGCGTTGTCTCTATAGGAATCAAGACTAGTAGTTGTCTAGATTATGATCAATTACCCTATGGGTGATTTGATTTTTAGAAGACCACGCTTCCCCTGTGGGATAGAACTAGATCTTACCTATGAATCGTATCCTTGAATCTTTGCATGGCCAAGGTGTTGATGAGTAGGAAATTTTCTCCAAGATAAGACTAAGTGGACTATCTTAAGTGTTTCCCCTATTTTGGGGAATCTTACAATTGGTATCAGAGTCGATCTTAGTTCCTAGGATTTGTTTTTCAAAGGTTAATTATCAAGGGATTAAAACAAGTGATTGTTTATCATATGAAGACAAATCAATCATCTCTACTGGCCATAGAAGTGATTTGAATATCCTCACATGTTGAGACAATCATCCTATGAAATTGTGCTTGTATCTTGGGGTGCACATGCAAGATATTCGTACAATAAATTTGAGAAATAAGATTGGGAAGAAAACCTTTTGTGATGAGGAAAAACATAGGGCGATCAAATTAAGAAACTAGTGAGAGACTGAATGACTAGAAGCATAGACTAAAACTTTGTTGTTTAGAGAAATTTTCAGGATATATCTCATTAACTTGCATATTATAAACTAATAAACTATTAAGATTATAACTCCATTGAGATTTGAATAGTTGACATGTGAATGCCATCCATTGGATGCTTTACACTAGGACCATCATCCAAGATCTTGAACCCATCTCAGACAAACATGGGTCTAACTTCGGATGTGTAATTCCCAGAGGATCATGCTCTTAGATGTGTTGATCCCAAGATACTAGATGTGTAATTTTCAGAAAACTAATCATCTCAAACGTGTTAATCCTGATAATCTTTGATGTGTCGATCCCAAGGCACCAGATATGTAATTCTCAAAAAAATGTTGTCAATCTAACCCCACTGGAACTAGAATCAGTTATGGGATGCCATGAAAGTACACCTTCGTGAAAGGTTTTGTCCTCTAGGATTTTGAGAGGATAAAATGAATGAATTTTTGGAGCTAACCCAAGCAAGGAAGACCCTAAAACAATACCACCAAACTTTTGTTAAAATTCTTCGATTAGCTCCAGAGATAGATGAGGTAACTCTTCTCCACTCCATTGATTCATTTGGAAGCTTAATCTACCTTTAAATAACCTCATCAAGAATGTAAAACCATCCTCTATTTCAGAAGCCATAATTATAGCCAGAGAATATGATAAAGTTTTTTTTATGTAGAAAGTGTTAAAAAGGACATGAGTCCTTTTTAACAATTTTTTTATGTAGAAAGTGTTAAAAAGGACATGAGTCCTTCCCAATGATTTTATATTCACGTGATCACAATTTTTTTTTGTTAATAACATGTGTTAACATGTTATTAACATGTTAACATGTTAACATGTTCCCAAAAAAGCCGGTAGGAAGCTCCCTGATAACCGGATAAAATCCTGTCGGGGTTTTGCCGGGAAAAAGAAAATCTCGGCGGGTCCCGGCGGGATCATCATCTAGCCCGGCGGGGTACAATTTTCTATATATATGGGCCCGGGGGGCCCTTTGGGAGTTCATTGCTGACAGTATACACAGGTAATGAAACTTGTGTGTGTGTGTGTGTGTGTGTGTGTGGGTGTGTGTTCGTGCGGGCAACCGCCCATTGTCGCAATGCACGGCAGGATGTGGGTGGTCTGCCACACGAGGGATGTGTGTGTGGGTGTGTGTTCATGCGGGCAGCCGCCCATTGTCGCAATGCGCGACAGGATGTGGGTGGTCCGCCACACGAGGGGTGTGTGTGTAAGGCCATTCTTCGGAATGGTGCTTACCCTGGGGCACTTAATCGGTAACACAGCTAGTCTGTGTCCTATGGTAAGTATGGCACGCCGTAGCGGTACTAGTCGTTAACGCGGCAAGCATAGTATCGTTATGGCGATGTCACCTTCCCTTCCCTTCCCTTTGTCAAATGAGGGCATATGGTCGGTAACACGGCCAGTGTATGTTCATATCCTATTCGTATTCCCATAGAATCGTGCGGCATTTTATCGTTAACGCAGCAAGTTGGTGTCGTCCGCTAGTGCATATATTGTTTTTTGCATATTGCAGCATTTGATCGTTAACACGGTCGAAAAAATGTCATAAATTTGCTTGCATATTACGGCATATGATCGTTAACACGGTCGAAAAAATGTCGTAAATTTGTTTGATTTGACTTGTATTGTTTTTATCGTGTTTGATCCATGCGATACTTGGTTGCAACGTGGCATGAGTATTTCATGGATCAAAGACTAAAGTTTACATCATATTGTCTAAACGTTTTATTTTATAATATCGTGATTCGTAACTCAAAAAAATGAATATCTCTGTCTCTCTTCCTGCCCCCCTCTCTCTCTCTCTCATGATACATTTAACAACTCTCTCTCTCTCTCTCTCTCTCTCTCTCTCTCTCTCATGATACACTTCACAACACGATAGATGTGTAGATAAGGATTTCTTTTTTTTCTCTTAAAATATACATAATTCTTAATAATTTCTTTTTTCTCCCTCTATTTACTTAAAAATTAAAATAGTACATTATTTTCCTCTTTAGGAACTCACAAAAATATTAAAAATATCATCTAATGTTTCTTCTCTCTATCTGTCACAACTCTCTCTCTTCCTCTCCTCTCTCTCCCTCTCTCTCTCTCTCATAATACACTTCACAATTCTCTCTCTCTCTCTCTCTCTCTCTCTCTCTCTCTCTCTCATGATACACTTCACAACTCTCTCTCTCTCTCTCATGATACACTTCACAACTCTCTCTCTATCACGATAGGTGTGTAGATGAGGATTGCTTTAAGAATACAAAACATTATTTTTCTCTCTTTAGAAACTCACAAAACTATTAAAAATGTCATCTAATGTTCCCTCTCTCTATATCTGTCACACCTCTCTCTCTTCCTCCCCTCTCTCTCTCTCTCTCTCTCTCTCTCTCTCTCTCTCTCTCTCTCTCTCTCTCTCTCTCTCTCTCTCTCATAATACCCTTCATAACTCTCTCTTTCTCTCTCTGTTCACGATAGGTGTGTAGATGAGGAGTGCAACATGTATACACTTGATAAGTAATAATGCACTTGTTGCGGTTGTCTCACGTTCGATAATGTATTGCATGATGTTGAGTTCAATAATATTGTTTGATATTCCGTTTTTGTTTGATCATTGATAAGTAATGATACACTTGTTGCTGTTCTCTCACGTTTGATAATGTATTGGATGATGTTGATTTCAATAAAATTATTTGATATTCCGTTTTTGTTTGAACATTGATAAGTAATGATACACTTATTGCTGTTCTCTCACGTTTGCTTGATGTTGATTTCAGTAATGTTGTTTAATATTCTGTTTTTTTGTGTTTAGTGATATTTGCTAGATTTACGAAGACGACCAACATGCTTTCCCCTGAAGAGCGTAAAATCGTTCTACGAGCAATTCACATTGAAGCAGTCATCACAGTGTCACAATGTGCTGATGACGTCGTCAAAAAGATTAATGAGTCTGAGATACTCATGCGAGATCTAATAGACCAGATATGGGAAAATGCACAGCGTCGACTTCGAAGCGGAGGCAATGCTGAGTTGCTTGATAGACAAAAGATAGTAGATTTCAACCATCAACATATAACACGAACCATTTTGGGGAGCATGCGTGTAGCATGCAATAATCTTAGAGATGCTGCCCCGCCTGAAGCTAATATGCATCGTCTACAGTTATGGGACGTTGTATGGAGCGAGCAAAGAGCCAAGAGCAAGCGCATGAAGGCGCTGGATGCAGAGTCACTCCCCAAAAGAGTGCGCATTGCCTAGGACGTCGTTGTAACGTCCAGCCAGGCAATGCGAGTGGGATAGGTGTCATTGATCGTACCATCTACAATTCTATGTACACACACCTCATTGGCATCCCGCACGAGGCTCTGTTCGAAGGGCGAACAATAGGCTCTGGTGTTTTTGGCACAGTAAAAGAGTATACAGTTAAAGGTATATCATTTTTGCCGGAGCACATTACTTTTTGCGGAAAGCACTACAAAGGAGAAGGCAGCGCCAAGTTCGAGAGCTTCCAAGCAGAGCAGGGCATGCAGGTTCTACACCCATCAATTGTCAGGTGTATTGCCTTCACAAAAGAATCTCCTTTTATCACTATTTTTTCATACTATAATGGCGGCTCGCTTGGTGATACTCGTCTGAAGGTCCCCTTCAGATTCAGTGAGTTCACCAGAGCAATTTTCCGTTTGGATCGAGGATGGAGACAACCCCCGCCCGATAATATTCCTTTAAGTCATCTAGAACTTTCTAAAATAAAACAAATAGTAATAACCATGCCACATATTATGCATGCCCTGGTGGAAGGCCTAGCGGCAGCAGGAATTGTACATACCGACCTACATCCATTCAATGTAGTGTTGGATTTTACAAAAGAGTTGAAGCCACGCATAGGTATTATCGATTGGGGATTACTGCTGAGAGCGCCCAAAAAATGGGTGTCTCTCAATTTTGTATTTGAAGCAGACAAGAACCCTGAGAAGGTGACACAGGCGGTCTCCTACGTAGACAGAGAGCGAAATAAACGGCCGTGGATAGCCCCGGAACTTTATGATCCGTTTTTGGCAGATGCATACACTCCTGCATCTGATGTTTTTGCTTTAGGATATTTATTACAAACTTTATATGACTTTTGGCAGAAAGTACAAGAGTTGTGGATGGACAATAGTACCTATGACAAAGTTACCATGGATACTATTATTTATAGAGTAAAAAATTGGATGTGCTTGCCTAATCGCGATGAGCGAAAATCAATTTTGCAAGTAGTGGAATTTTTTAGATCACTAAATACTGACCCAACGAGAGCACAACGTCCTCTTGTAGAGCTATCGGTGTCATTCACCCCAATTTTGTAATGATACAGTATCAGGAGATTAAGTTTCAGGAATGGCACTTTGTTTCTTTCTTCAAAATTTGATGTGTCCATTGTTTGAAATATTATCTCATTGGGTCTTTGCAATATCTCTCTCCTCTTGTGGTGTTTAAGTTTATGTTTTCTCTTCAAAATTTGATGTGCACGCATTATTTGAAGTATTTTTGGAGTCAAGTGGATATTTCTCATTGTGTCTTTGCAATACATATCTCCTCTCGTGGTGTTAAACTTTAAGTTTTTGAGGGTAATGGTCAATTTATCTTACGTTGATCTTTACAGTTCATTAAAATCCTAAAGTCATTTACGTTCATGCAGATATGGTAGAGGCGCAAGCAAACGAGTATCAAGAGTTAGCCAAGAAGGCATATGAGCGAATGAAGGCCCTTGCACATGGCCTGACAGCCCGCGAAGCTACAAGAACAGCATGCAGGTTGTCGAAATGGACAAATCCTACTTATGCCCAATGGAAAGACATAAACAAATGCGTAACCACAGAGATGATAAAGGAAATATGGCCATGTCCAGATGGCGAGATTAAGAAGGGAAGATGGAAGATTTTACGTTGCACTCACAATGATATCAAAATTAATGCCGAGCGCATTTTCTTGGAGGTGTACAGTCATCCTCTCCATAACACCGACGCTCCACTCTATTTTGCTAAGATGCTATATGCACAATTTATCCTAGAAACTCCAGTGGACTTCGCCTCCAGAGAGGCCACTGTCAACACCCACGACATACGTGAAGAGATAGTGACATTCACAAGGGAGGAACTTGCTCTCATGGTGGAGGGCGCTGGATTGGAGTTAAACAAGTTCAAAGAAAGCTTAGGGGCACAGCTAGCAGAGAAGGAGAAAGAAGCTGAGCGATTATCTCAAGCGTCAACTCCTCCCCCGGCCAATAGAGGGATTCAAGCGCAACTCACAAAGATCAGCCAAGATGTACAGAGCATCTCTTCACGTATTTCTCCTGTGCGCCAAGGAAACCACATCTCTCATTTTTTGACACATCCTGATCTTGTGGGAGTTTCTGCTGAGGCTACTAGTTCCTCCACCCCCCAATGTCCTGTATGTTACAAAGTATTCGATGGGTGGAGCGGCCAGTATATACTATCCTGTGGACACTACTACCACTTAATATGTTTAGTGAGGCAAATGCAAAATACTTTCACATGTGCATTGTGCAGTGTCCCAATAAATCAAGGTATTTATACAGTGTTCGGCATGGCTAGCAAATATAAACCACCAGGACCTTTAGATGCAACTCCTAGTGCAATTTGCAATTTATTTCAAGATGAAAGCTAAGAAAGACATAAATCCTACTTTTGTATTGATAATTTCTCCAAATACGATCATTTGTACAAGTACTTTTTATGAAATTAATGAAATGACTTCTTCCTCTATGTTAGTATCTTGCTCCAAAATTCTTTCACCGTTTACTCTCTCATCTGCTAAATTAAGCTAATCTAAGTCAATGTCTAAATTGTCTTCTATCTCAAGGGTGTGCACGATGTGCGTCCAACATCAAAGTTCTCGTCTACTACATCATCACAATTGTACATCCATCTGGGCATATCTTCTTTATACTCTTCGCTTTCAATGTCTCGCAAGATCTTTTCATTGCAATACATGTAAACAAATTTATCTACTCGATTTGCAAGAAGTCGATTGCGAATAGTACTGTGAATATATTTGTACATGCTCCAGTTTCTTTCTGAGCCTGAGTTTGAAGAGCACTGACTTAGAACCTTCATCGCAAGGTTGCGCAATAAAGCATAATGCTCACCACCATTCATCATCCACCACTTCCATGCAGGTTGCTCTTTAGCCATTTGTTGAACAAGGGAGTTGGAAAATAAACCCTCTTTCAATCGAAATGAGGTCATCTCCTTTATGCACTTTACACGATCATCAACATTATTATAGAAAGTGTTTACCACTTTATAAAAATCTTGCACCACCTCAACGTTGGACATCAAATCCATATTCCAATATCTAGGATCTAACATGCAAGCAGCACTGTGTAGTGGTGAATGCGCTCCAATCCATCTAGCATGAAAGTACTTCAATAGGACTTTTCTTTGTCTACTCGAGAATGGTACACGCCATTGCTTTTTCACCACTGAATTCTCTAATTTCTCAGGACACTCCAAACTCCGCTGGACAGTCCACCATTGCATCCATGCTTTTTCGAGATTAGGCGCTCTTTGATCAAGAATTCGTACGGCATACATAGCAGGCATCATTACATGGTATGCATCCATCACACTGTTCCACCAACTTCTTCTCGTAAACGCTGCCTTCAAGACTTTGATTTTCTCTTTCACTTTTTCAAGTTGAGTGCTCTCCCAGTAATGAAATGCCATGCATGTAAATGTTTCGCAAACTGCATCTTTATTTCTAAGAAGAGACTCAAAAGTGTAAAAGTGAGTGCAAAACCTAGTCTCCGCTGGAAGCTTTAACATAACTGACATGCGAGGTCGAAAAATATCTAACACTCTTTGTCTCTTGAGCATGAATCTCACAAGCTGGCGAGTAGTGTCGACGATTGAGGCAAACCATTTGGTATCATCACTTTTATACCAATCTTTTAATACAAGATTCAAACTATGAGTATTACAGCCTACCGGAAAAACATGTGGATATTGTCGCTGTAGGATTTTGGATGCATTTTTGCAATTCTTTGCATTGTCCATGACGACTTGGACTACATTTTTGGCACCCACTTCCTCTATCACAGAGCCAATGACTTGAGTAATGTAAGCCCCAGTTTTGATTGAACCAGCTGAATCCATGGCACGGATGAAAGTCTCACCTCTAGGTGAAATAACCATTATATTAATTAATGGTTTTCTTTGTACATTAGACCATCCATCACTTACTATACTACATCCAAAAAGCTCTATATTGCTAAGAATTATTCTTTCTACACGTTCTTTTACTTGCGCATAACATTTCTCTAATAGATCATTTCGCATAGCATGGTATGTAGGCGGTGAAAACCCTGGTCCAAACTCACCAATTTTCTTCCATGCTCTCTTCCAATGCTCACTATCCACCATCATCATAGCACTCCCAGAAAAGTAAATCGCTTCAGCAAGGGCGAGTTGTGCATCATCAAGTAGACCTTGACGTAGGCTTTCTTGCAATGAAGTTTGACATAGGGGTATATTTCCTACGTCAAAGTTTTGCTTGCAGGAAGATGCACTGGGTAGATTACTTTCTGGTTGCACATTGCCATTCGAGGTACAAGCAGGCGATGTAGCGGGAGTTTGATGATTAGAACAACAGTGTTCTTATTGCCTTGATACATTAATGGTAGGAGTGTCATGTTTTCTTGAATCTTTCTTTTGAATTTCTTCTCTTATGCGTTTGGCCACCACTACAGGTGCAGAGGGATGGGTACATGACTTTTTCTTCGGTCCACCTAAAAAGTGTTCTCTTAGTCGAGGCGCCCCACTTGATTTTACTACATGGCATAGCTTACACTCCCAATCTATGAATCGATCACCAACGTTAATTGCATATTGCCACTCTATCCCAGGTGTCTTTTTTTTCCTGCTATTTGAAATTTGGACTCTATTGGAGGTATCACTGGATCCAACATTGTCCTCCATCTCAACAAATAATCTATTCAACCAAGCATATAACAATGAATACACAAATGAAAAAACAACAAAGTCACTCACGTATTACAAAACATACATTAGCAGACAAAGTACTTCAAAACTATCTTGACAAATACAAAAGATCATCACATAACACAAACCTACTTCGAAACTATCTTGCAAGGTCTTACTACAAAACTACTTCGAAACTATCATGCACATTGCATCCCCAATGAAGGATGCCTTTTGTACCCAATTAAGGATACTTTACACAATCAAAGATCTATGCTTGCCCAATACTCTAGTATAGGACAATAGACCTTCTCTAACATTCACAAAGAAAATCAAAGATCTATGCTTGTCCAATACTCTAGTATAGGACAATAGACCCTTGTCTACTCTAAACTATATCAAGTATCAAGAACCAATACAAGCCCCTAAGCAAGACTCTTGGCTCCATCAAACCATTCATAAAGCAGAATGAGGTAGATTACCTACGTAGCTCAAATGCAAAGCTGAATGACTCCAAATTTGTCCCTAAATCTCCGCAAGTATTAGCTATGAACGACACCCTGTCCCCAATTCAAAGAACTAAGGACGAGTGGCTCAATAGCCTTAGGAGTGCCTACAAGGAAAGATGACAGCCCCTAAGATAAGGACATTCTTCCCAAGAGGACACTTCTAGCAACTCGAGAGCTCTACAAGTACTTTGAGGAGAGATATCACGGCCCCAAAACAAGGACTATCTTCCCAAAAGTTTCACGATGGGTGTCGGGTAGTGTTTATAAACAGAATAGAACCCCGCCGGTGTTCTTTGCTTTTCCCGACGGGCCCACTAGGATAAGCAGTTATCCCGACGGGCCCACCGGGAAAAGCAAAAGCCCGGAGGTGTTACGGGACTAGTAGGTTCTGGCAGGTCATTGCTCAGGTCATGTGAATATACAATGTGATCAAAAGTTTTAATATGTTAACAATAGGTTTTGTTAACGTGCACGAAATTGTGAAGACGTTAATGAAATCCCTGGTCCTTCCTTCCATGTTAATCAAGAAGAGGTCCCCTAATTCAAGAGGAACGTCAAGCCCACCCTTGGCTACAAGGAATCATAAGCTAGAGCAAAAATTAGGTCAAGAAATAGGGATAGCAGGCTTAAAGATAATCAAATCCAACAAGTATTTCTATAAGTAAATAGAAGATGATTGGTGCAAGATTCATGTGAAGTAATATGCATGATGAATAGAGGTATTCTACAAGACGATACTAAGATTATGAAATTGCTATCATAGGTTAGATTGCGTAAAGGATTGATTCCATTACGTTTTTCCATTATAATTCTTTAAGTACCATTCTACATGGGGGTATAGAATAAGGAATTCGAAGGTTCATATCATACGAGAGGTATATGGATGCATGAAATCAGGATAATAAGGCCAATATACTTTAGAATAATAAAAACCTTTTTGAGGGACAACAAAACGAGCAAAACACATGAAATAAAGGACTCTTTAAGAACAATGTTTCATGATAAAAGAACATTTCTACCTAGTGGCGACACCACTTTGAAACAGATAGGAGGATTTACTTAGATACTACCCCAGCTCACGAGATGAGGACATCTCGAATCTTTCAAGTGGGGGAGATTGCAAGGTCCCTCTTAAGCCATGTATATATGTGTCTCTTTTAATATAGATTTTAAGAAGGAAAGAGAGTGCACTTAGAGAAGAGTGAGACAATAAGGCTAGAAACATTAGGAAAGTGTTAGAATAAAAATATTAGCTCCAAAAATCCTAAAAGAAATAAGAAGATAAGAATAGTTCTATTAAGAGATAAGTATCTCCAAAAATAGAAATTTGAATTTAGGTGACACGAGGTCGTATTTAGAGTACTTTTACATATTTAGAGTCCATGCATACTAAAAATGTAAAAAAGCACACATTTCTAAAGATGGCGCGTTTGTGGCTATATACCGACGTTTTTGCCTATTCTACCTATGTTGGTTTGTAGACTAGATGCCTTCCGATTTTTTGATTGCTTATACAACCATATTCTGAGTTTTTATCAAAGAGTTATGGCCGAAACAATTTGCTGAATCTGTTTGGGTCTCTACACAGAAAAAACTATAAGAAGGCAACAAGTAGCCTCAAGGTAATCCTAGAGCTTGAGATGTATATATCCCTTCATTCATTCTTATCTAATATCTTAGAAGAGAAGGCTAGATTGCTATGGTCTTTCAGGGGAAGAGACCAAAACTTCATAGCTTTTCTTTTAAAGAAAGAATAGTTTGTTGTAGCTCTACAAGAGAAGGCTATTTTGCCATAGACCTTTGAAAGAGAAAAGTTGAGGTATGAGCGAGAGGAGATAAATCTTGGGGATGATCGCGAGATTTCAATCCTAAGAGAAGGTATTAGACGACTCTCTTCTCTCCTATATCAAGTTCTGAAGCTCTTGTTAAACGAGCAAAGGAAACGATAAAACGATAAATTTCTATAAGGTATATACATATTTTGTTTTTCAATTATATATCATTCTTAGGGTTGGGCTTCTCTTGGTTTAGTTAAGTAAATTGATTGTTATCTTGGTTAAATTAAGATACAAGCACAACTCTCCCTACCTTGACAGACAAACATGGGTCTAACTCAGACAAACATTGGATCTTGAACCCATCTCACACAAAACATGGGTCTAACTTTGAAAGTGTAATTCCTAGAGGATCATGCTCTTAGATGTGTTAATCCCAAGATACTAGATGTGTAATTTTCTAAAAACTAATCATCTCAGACGTGTTAATCTTGATAATCTTTGGATGTGTCGATCCCAAGGCACCAGACATGTAATTTATTAAAAAATGAAGATCTCAGATATATTAATCGAGAGTGCCTTTAGATGTGGCGCTATGATAAGTATTTGATAGTTTTGAACTCTTCATGGATACAATGAAAGAAGCAAGTTCACCCTTGCTCGTCTAAAAATCATAAGAAATGCAAAATTAGTTGGAAGCACTGGAACTAGAATCAGTTATGGGATGCCATGAAAGTACACCTTCATGAAATGTTTTGTCCTCTAGGATTTTGAGAGGATAAAATGAATAAATTTTTGGAGCTAACCCAAGCAAGGAAGACCCTAAAAGAATACCACCAAACTTTTGTTAAAATTCTTTCGATTAGCTCCAGAGACGGATGAGGTAACTCTTCTCCATCGATTCATTTGGAAGCTTAATCTACCTTTGAATAACCTCATCAAGAATGTAAAACCATCCTCTATTTCAGAAGCCATAATTATAGCCAGAGACTATGATAAAGTTTTTCTTATATAGAAAGTGTCGAGAAGGACATGAGTCCTTCCATGTTAATCAAGAAGAGGTCCCCTATTTCAAGAGGAACGTCAAGCCCACCCTTGGCTATAAGGAATCATGAGCTAAAATTTAGGTCAAGAAATAGGGATAGCAGGGTTAAAGATAATGGAATTCAACAAGTATTTCTATAAGTAAATAGAAGATGATTGGTGCAAGATTCATGTGAAGTAATGTGCATGATGAATAGAGGTATTCTACAAGACAATACTAAGATTTTTGAAATTGCTATCATAGGTTAGATTGCGTAAAGGATTGATTCCATTACGTTTCTCCATTATAATTCTTTAAGTACCATATTACATGGGGGTATAGAATAAGGAATTCGAAGGTTCATATAATATGAGAGGTATATGGATGCATGAAATTAGGATAATAAGGCCAATTAACTTTAGAATAATAAAGACCTTTTGGAGGCACAACAAAATGAGCCAAACACATGAAATAAAGGACTCTTTAAGAACAATGTTCAGATAAAAGAAGATTTCTACCTAGTGGGGACACCACTTTGAAAGAGACGAGAGGATTTACTTAGATACTATTCCAGCTCGCAAGATGAGGACATCTCGAATCTTTGAAGTGGGGGAGATTGTAAGGTCCCTCCCAAGCCATGTATATATGTGTCTCTTTTAATATAGATTTCAAGAAGGAAAGAGAGTGCACTTAGAGAAGAGTGAGACAATAAGGCTAGAAACATTAGGAAAGTGTTAGAATAAAAGTATTAGCTCCAAAAATCCTAAAAGAAATGAGAAGATAAGAATAGTTCTATTAAGAGATAAGTATCTCCAAAAATAGAAATTCCAATTTAGTCAATAGGAGGTCGTATTTAGAGTACTTTTACATATTTAGAGTCCATGCATACCAAAAATGTGAAAAAGCAACAAGTTTCTAAAGATGGCATGTTTGTGGCTATATACAGACGTTTTTGCCTATTCTACCCACGTTGGCTTGTAGACTAGATGCCTTTCAATTCTTTTGATTGGTTATACAACCATATTCTTTAAAGTTTTTATTAGAGAGTTATATCCAAAACAATTTGCTGATTCTGTCAGGATCTCTTCACAGGAAAAACTGTAAGAAGGCAACAAGTAGCCTCAAGGTAATCCTAGAGCTTGAGATGTATATATCCCTTCATTCTTATCTAATATCTTAGAAGAGAAGGTTAGATTGCTATGGTCTTTCAAGGGGGAAGAGACCAAAACTCTATAGCTTTTCTTTTAAAGACAAAATAGTATGTCGTAACCCTGCAAGAGAAGGCTATTTTGCCATAGACCTTCGAAAGAGAGAAAAGTCTGAGTACGAGTAAGAGGACATAAATCTTGGAAATGATCGGATGATTTCAATCGTAAGAGAAGGTATTCGAAGACTCTCTATTCTCGTATATCAAGTTCTGAAGCTCTTGTTAACGAGCAAAGGCAACGATAAACGACAAATTTCTATAAGGTATATACATATTTTACTTTTTCAATTATATATCATTCTTAGGGTTGAGGTATGGCCCTGGCTTCTCTCTATAAATTATTAATAGTGATCTATTTGATTGATTTACTAGTTAAAGTTTATATCCTTTAAACAACAGCATATGCCTTAACAAAGAATGTCTTATCACCTCACAATCTCAAGTTGAAATGCTAAAATCTTTGTGAAAAGGATTGTTTTCTTAAGAAGGTAACATGGATTCTAGTCCTATGGTTTAGTTGAGTAAATGGATTGTTATCCTAGTTAAATTAAGGTACAGGCACAACTCTCCCGGCCTTGACGCTACCCATTCTTGTGCTTGTATAGCAGGACGACGGAGTTGTTAGTAAGGCTCGGAGTTGGCCCATGGTATCCTTTGTACTATTGGTAGAATAAGGTTTGCCGATTGAGGTGAGTGATTGTGATACTGCCTAGTTATGAGGGCCCAGAGTAGTGCTGTGAATTAGCCCAACCTACTGTGTAGACATCCCTTTGAGGGGCGGGAGGATCGAGCAATGGAGCCTGAGAGGGCGGCAGGCTCCTCGCCACAGCAGCCGACGATGAGGTGTATGGTCTCGTAGGGTTTTGCCCAGCATGTAGAGGCTGCAAGGCCGAATTCTAGATCATCGGCAGTATAAAGGAAAAGAATAAGAGAGCCGGTTTGGGTTGATGGAATTGATTCATGTATAATAATTTTTTCTAAATCTTGTCTTAGGCATTATTGTACTATGAAAAAAGGCTACTTTAATAAACCTTGTAAAAAGGGTCGTAATTAAGGAACATGTTTATTTATGTCAACAGTGTGGTAGGATTAATTAGAAAACAAATTGACGTGTGAGTAGGGTGGAAAGTGGGAGGATGGAATGCCCCGATCGCACCATCCTATGGATGGGTGGACCCAATTAGTCAGGTAGATTTTGAACATATTAAGTGAAAGCCCTACACTAGATAAATAGGTTCTCGGGCAATTCTATTCTAGAAGACTAGGCCAGCGGCGGCGGCTGTGCCTTCACTACTATATGTTAGCCTAATACTGACGCTTATACCGACGTCATTCAACGGGGTCTAAAAAAACCCCGTCATTGGTATAAATGCCGGTATACGCGTCGGAACCACGACGTCGATATAAGCGTCGGGGAACAATACCGGTGTCTATACCGACGTCTCACCGGTGCTAATACCAACGGCTATTCCGGCGTCTATACCGACTACTATACCAGCTTTTATACTGGGGTGTATACCTACTGCTATACCGACGTTCACCGGCATCTATACCGATGCCAGTACCGGCGTATATATCGGTGTACATACCGGGGAATATACTGACGCTGTACTAGAAATTTTTTTTTGGGCAGAATAGTGTTGCCTGGCTGTTGCCTAGCTGCCTGCAATGAACAGGATCAACAATAGCAAACAGACAGCACCATTCTGTCTAAAATAGAGCACAAAAACAACCGTGCTCGTTTTTTTATTTTCCAGATCGATAAACAAGAAATTAAATTAAACATTAATACTCAAGAATGTTTTGATCATATACCATTAGTTTGAAGGTCATCTTACATCATGGTAATGCCTCCCAATTGACGGTCTCTCCTTCTTCTTCAAGCATCTCAAATAAGGCCACAAGGCCATGTTTGTGAGCGTACTTCTCCTCCTGCCTACTTGGTGGGCGATTCATGGCCAACTTCTACACAAACGATTAACAATTATAACTTTTAGAAATCAACATTTAGCCCACATACATACATTTACATAAATAAAATTGCTACAAATACTTACGAATTCATGGCGCATGGTTTCGTAAAACCACCACTCCCAAGATGAGAAGCCCCTACTGTTTGGAGTCTTGCCCTTGCTGCCTCTCTTTGTTGTTGAAACCTCTCTGGTGTCTCTGTGAGCTCCTGAGCAATGGCTGCCCACTCCCTGTCATCTAGCCAAATAGGTTTCTCTTTCCCCTCTCTAAATGCATCCCTCGCCTCTGACCTATGATGCCCCATCAAAATGCGAGCTGTATACTGTATCCACTCATTAGAGACGACATTCATAGGGTCAAATGGCTGAAACTCTTGCTTTATCTTTGTATTTATATAATTTTTCTTCCCCTTAACTTGCTGATCCCATTTAGTCATGACAGAGTCGTGAAACTGTATAGTGCACAATTGTCGAATGCGTGTCTTCATTGCCTTCCTTGCACTATTCATTATTGATGCCCCATCCCTAATTGTGTATATCTTGCTGTTGTCATGGTCAAGTGCACCCCAAGGAGTGGAAGGTGACCCTATGGGTGTGCTATTAACAGATGAGAGCGAAGGACGACGCTCACGTGGTGGTGGTGTCACAGCATCTATGGCACTACCACCACAACAACCTACTACGTGAGCACCGTCTATGTGAAGAGATGGTAGATCGAGCTGTAAGAGGAGTGGAAGGCTGTGTGGTATGAGGTGTGGAAGCTGCTGTCGTACCCACGGGTGTGGGAACTGGCGTTGGGAAGCCAGATGGTAAGACAGATGTCCCTGCTCTAGAACCCCAATAACTCTGAGCCATGGCTCTTTGCTCTGGAGTCATGGACGAAAGAAAACGATATAACTGCTGGGGACTCATGCCCTGCGGTGTAGGATTAAATGGAGAAATCAGGGCTCTAGTCGTAGGGCGGTGAGTCACCCATGGCCTGTTGGACAAAAAACCATATGACAAACTTGTGCGAAATGAAAATTACACGGTAAACAATGAAAGAACCATATGACAAACATTAACAATGATAAACAACATTGGTAAAACTATATCAACTTTCTCCTACAGTAGTGATTATGATGGTAAACATTAACATGGTAAACAATGAAATGTCATAAAATCATTACAAATATGTCATAACTATTTGCATAATCATTAAGATACATCATTTGAAAAATCATTATCTATTCTATCATCCTCATTAAGATCAGTAGCCCCAAAGAGATCTATGTCTATGTACATTTCAGCATCCTCATCATTAAAGGTCCCTTGATGAAGGATGTCTTCATCATCTATGTCTTCTTTCTCAACATGTTTTTCAGCTTCCTTGGTTTGCACCTCTTCATTTGGATCTTTCTCTAGTTGCTCCTCTTCATTTGCTTGCTCCTCTTCATTGTTGATATCGGCTTGTTCTTGCTGCTCTCCACCACCCTGTGCATCCACATCACCTTGTTGAAGCTCAAATTCTTCAAAAATTTGCTTACTGCGGGGGGCGACTTGAACCACAAATAGCCAGCGTGGATCTTTTGGATTCGCTTTAAAGACAACCTGCTCACAATGCTCTGGGCACACAAAAGTATCTTGCTGATCGATCCATACCTTTGTGGAGTCCACTTGGATGAGGCCACTCTTGTCTCTACGTATAGTTGCATGTGGCCCATTCGTGATTACCTTGAACCACTTCACATCAAAGATAAACAACTCAAAACTTCTGAAGCCAACCTTTAATATATCTTGAATGGTTCCAAAGTAATCAAGCATTCTAGTAATTGTGTTATCATCACTTACACTTGCACGACTTTCTTGAACAAACTGTGCTGTGACACCACAATCAAAGGTTGCTCTTCTTTGGTCTATTCGTTCTACTCGAAAATGATGTCCATGTGACCAAAACGCCCCATATTTGTGATACTACAAATAGCACATAAAGATTGTTGATGGAGAATCAAACACTGAGACATGTAGAGAAAAAAAAGAGAGACATGTAGAACTTAAACACTTACATGCCAATCGCATACTTTTGTAAGCTCCTCCTCCTCCTCTGTTATAGTTAAACCAGCACGTTTGGCTTCTAAAATTGTAGCTTCTAGCCATCTACCTGTGGGAAAGTCCGGAAGAGCTTGCATACCTTCTGGATATGGGAGATTTCTTGTAGTGCGATTCCTTCTGAAACTTAAACGATCTTGTACTCGCTGTCGCTTGAGAGCTTCATATGTCTCAATCCACTTCTCCATTACATGAGAGTTCAAGATGCAAAATTTGTTGATTTTTTCCCTCAAATTATTATCCATCTTTCTCTTAATGCCTTGGCCTTGAGGTTCCTCACCAATGACTCGCCTGTTAGACTCTTGAGACCATAGTCGAGGTATCTCTGGATCTGAGGAACTTAAATATTCAGTGATGTAAACAAGGGACTCTTGTATCAGCCACCCTTTAATGTCTTCATAAACCTCTCCAAAAAGAACATCCATCTTGAATGGACTGTTCCAGCAACTGCAACCTCATCTACAACATGAACTAGCAGATGCATCTGGATTGTTAATAAACTTGTAGGGAAAAACTTCTCTACCATGCAAACTGCCTATGGAGTTTAAACGCGCTGTCTCCAAAGTGTCTCTCTTTATCTCTTTTGAAGAAATCCAGCGCACCAATGTGCCAATCTTATAGATAGTAGCTCTAATGTCTTCAGTGAGGCAATCTTTTATTGCTATGGGTAGCACAAATTGTAGAAACTTGTGCCAATCATGACTCTTGAGGCCACTAAGATCATCATCCTTTGTAAATGCACTTTTCAAGCAATGCATACAACCTGTAGGAGTCCGAAACTCTGAAATTGTCCTCTTGACTTGTTGTTCCTCCATCTTACTAAAAACCCGTGGGGCTCTTGGAAGTAGCACCTTTCCATTGGGTCTAGTGCGAGCCCACAACTCTTGCATGCAACAACTCTTGCATGCAACCAATCTCTTCCAAGTCATCCCTTTGGCCTTTAATCTCCTTTTTTCCTGTCAAGGTCTTCCACAGAATGTCAGCTACATTCTTGAAAATATGCATCGGGTCAAGCAAATGGTTTATAAGGAGATCACCCCAATAGGGGAGTTGGTGAAAGATAGAGAGCCTCTTCATCCCAGGACATGCCAAGTTGCCACATTCCTCTCATTTGATCTTCTAATCGCTTGCCTCAATGCACTTGGAGGAGGTCTTCCTAGATTACCATCCTACAATTCATGATTTTCTGGAAGATACCTAACATGTCCTTGGTAGACATTCTTTCGTAATGCTTTTGAGTATCTTGAATCAAGTCGAGGACCACATACAGGACATGCATTGTAACCCGATATAGACAAACCTGAGCATTCTCCATAGCCAGTCCAATCATGCATTGTCCACCTGAGAATACCTTGCACAGTTGTAAGTCTTTGGCCACTCTGCTGCTTTGACATGTCCACTTCAATTCCGTTCCACAAGGTGCATAACTCATCAATAAGTGGTGCCAAATATACATCCATGTTCTTCACCTTGTACTTTCATGGAACTATTAATGAGAGCAACAAATGACCTTTCTTTATTGCTAACCATGGCGGAGATACATACATTAGCAGACAAAGTACTTCGAAACTATCTTGACAAAGATAAAAGATCATCACATAACACAAAACTACTTCAAACTATCTTGCAAGGTCTTACTACAAAACTACTTCGAAACTATCATGCACATTGCACCCCCAATGAAGGATGCCTTTTGTACCCAATTAAGGATACTTTACACAATCAAAGATCTATGCTTGCCCAATACTCTAGTATAGGACAATAGACCTTCTCTAACATTCACAAAGAAAATCAAAGATCTATGCTTGCCCAATACTCTAGTATAGGACAATAGACCCTTGTCTACTCTAAACTATATCAAGTATCAAGAACCAATACAAGCCCCTAAGCAGGACTCTTGGCTCCATCAAACCATTCATAAAGCAGAATGAGGTAGATTACGTACGTGGCTCAAATGCAAAGTTGAATGACTCCAAATTTGTCCCTAAATCTCTGCAAGTATTAGCTACGAACCACACCCTGCCCCCAGTTCAAAGAACTAAGGACGAGTGGCTCAATAGCCTTAGGAGTGCCCACAAGGAAAGACGACAGTCCCTAAGATAAGGGCGTTCTTCCCAAGAGGACACTTCTAGCAACTCGAGAGCTCTACAAGTACTTTGAGGAGAGATATCACGCCCCCAAAACAAGGACTATCTCCCCAAAAGTTGTACCATGGGTGTTGGGCAGTGTTTATAAACAGAATAGTACCCCGCTGGTGTTCCCTTGTTTTCCCGGCGGGCCCGTCGGGGTAAGCACTTTTCCCGGCGGGCCCGCTGGGAAAATCAAAAGCTCGGAGGTGTTACGGGACTAGTGGGTTCTGGCAGGTCATTGCTCAGGTCATGTGAATATACAATGTGATCACAAGTTTTAATATGTTAACAATAGGTTTTATTAACGTGATCACGAAATTGTGAAGACGTTAATGAAATCCCTGCTAAAAATCGTAAGAAATGCCTAATTAGTTGGAAGCACTATTGTCAATCTAACCACCAACTGGAACTAGAATCAGTTATGGGATGCCATGAAAGTACACCTTTGTGAAAGGTTTTGTCCTCTAGGATTTCGAGAGGATAAAACAAATGAACTTTTGGAGCTAAGCCAAGCAAGGAAGACCCTAAAAGAATACCACCAATCTTTTGCTAAAATTCTTCGATTAGCTCCAGAGATGAATGAGGTAACTCTTCTCCATCAATTCATTTGGAAGCTTAATCTACCTTTGAATAACCTCATCAAGAGTGTAAAACCATTCTCTATATCAAAAGCCATAATTATAGCCAGAGACTATGATAAAGTTTTTCTTATATAGAAAGTGTCGACGAGAAGGACATGAGTCCTTCCATGTTAATCAAGAAGAGGTCCCCTAATTCAAGAGGAACGTCAAGCCCACCCTTGGCTACAAGGAATCATGAGCTAGAGCAAAAATTAGGTCAAGAAATAAGGATAGCAGGGTTAAAGATAATCGAATTCAACAAGTATTTCTATAAGTAAATAGAAGATGATTGGTGCAAGATTCATGTGAAGTAATGTGCATGATGAATAGAGGTATTCTACAAGACGATACTAAGATTATGAAATTGCTATCATAGGTTATATTGCGTAAAGGATTGATTCCATTACATTTTTCCATTATAATTTGTTAAGTACCATATTATATGGAGGTATAGAATAAGGAATTCGAAGGTTCATATAATATGAGAGGTATATGGATGCATGAAATTAGGATAATAAGGCCAATCAACTTTAGAATGATAAAGACCTTTTGGAGGCACAACAAAACGAGCCAAACACATGAAATAAAGGACTCTTTAAGAACAATGTTTAGATAAAAGAAGATTTCTACCTAGTAGGGACACCACTTTGAAAGAGACAAGAGGATTTACTTAGATACTATTCCAGCTCACGAGATGAGGACATCTCGAATCTTTGAAGTGGGGGAGATTGTAAGGTCCCTCCCAAGCCATGTATATATGTGTCTCTTTTAATATAGATTTCAAGAAGGAAAGAGAGTGCACTTAGAGAAGAGTGAGACAATAAGGCTAGAAACATTAGGAAAGTGTTAGAATAAAAGTATTAGCTCCAAAAATCCTAAAAGAAATAAGAAGAAAAGAATAGTTCTATTAAAAGATAAGTATCTCCAAAAATAGAAATTCCAATTTAGGTGATAGGAGGTCGTATTTAGAGTACTTTTACATATTTAGAGTCCATGCACACTAAAAATGTGGAAAAGCAACATGTTTCTAAAGATGGCATGTTTGTAGTTATATACAGACGTTTTTGCCTATTCTACCCGGATTGGCTTGTAGACTAAATGCCTTCTGGTTCTTTTGATTGGTTATACAACCATATTCTAAGTTTTTATCAGAGAGTTATGGCCGAAACAATTTGTTGATTCTATCAAGGTCTCTACACAGGAAAAACTGTAAGAAGGCAGCAAGTAGCCTCAAGGTAATCCTAGATCTTGAGATGTATATATCCCTTCATTCTTATCTAATATCTTAGAAGAGAAGGTTAGATTGCTATTGTCTTTCAGAGGAAGAGACCAAAACTCCATAGCTTTTCTTTTAAAGAAAGAATAGTATGTCGTAGCCCTACAAGAGAAGGCTATTTTGCCATAAACCTTCGAAGAAGTATGAGTAAGAGGAGATAAATCTTGGGGATGATCGGATGATTTCAATCGTAAGAGAAAGTATTAGAAGACTCCTCTATTCTCGTATATCAAGTCTTGAAGCTCTTGTTAACGAGCAAAGGCAACGATAAATGATAAATTTCTATAAGGTATATACATATTTTGTTTTTCAACTATATATCATGTAAGATTCCTCCTCAGCCTCTCAAAATGTCCAGCATCTTCTCCTATAATCAATCCCTCTTCAGAAATATAAAAGACTTGTTTCTAACTGTTTTAACCTAGAGAGAGAAAATATTCTAGAGAGAGAATATTCAGATTTTTAATATTTTTGGATAGAAAATTATCTCATCTTATTAAAATAAGTTCCCCTGAAACAGAAATTCAAAAAAAACTTTCCAATGTGCAATTGGAATTAATTAGAAATGGGTATAAAGGACCTTAGCCTAAGGGTCTAGATTTTCAGAAATTTTTTGATTATGGTCCAATTAAGGTTCCTATGGGCCAATAGCATCAATCCATGTGTAGGGAGGAGATAAATCCTATTTGTAAAAGAAGATACCCAAAAATGAGTAAATGCTCACATAAGATGAAGAGTTAAAAATGTACAAGGTTTATTAGTAAAAAATTATGAGCAATATTAAAAGTATGACATATGTAAGGAAGGGGAGTTCTTTAAAAGAGGTGTATATTTCACATAAGATGAAGAGTTGAAAATGTACAAGGTTTATTAGTAAAAAACTATGAGCAATATTAAAAATATGACATATGTAAGGAAGGAGAGTTCTTTAAAGGAGGTGCATATTTCACATGCTTGAATGAGTTTTAAACTCATAAAAATTGAGATATTTCATCTCTCCTCTCTCCTCATTCAAGTCTAGTTCCAAAAAGTTAGCTTAACTGACCTAAAAATGGTCAAAAATTGACCAAACTGATTTAGAAAATTCTAGAATCAGTTTGTTTGGTTAGGAGCTCAATTTTTTCTATAAATAGAAGCCTCCCCCTTGTTGAAAAATATATAGTGTTTATGCATCGTTACTCTACTCCACCTAAGCCAAGAACTGTGAATTCATTTAATAATTCACTAGTTTTTGGAGCTTCCCTCTTTCTTCAATCCCCATTAGTGGTTCCATCAACATACTTAACCAATTGATTGGTTGGGGGCCTCTACCGTGAACAAAGAATCAAGCAATTTGTAAGGTAATTAGTGAATATTGCCCTTTTCTATAATTTCTCAATGTTTCTCTCTTCTCAACCCCTCTCAAGCTTGAGAAGCTTAATTGGTATGGTTTTTTAAATGCTATTGAAGTTAATTGGTGAATAGTAGTGAAGAGTTACATAATTTAATAAATGCTATTGAAGTTAATTCCCATTTATGTTTATATTCTAATGGTTTTTATGTAATTTCTCTCTCTCACTCAAGAAATGGTCATACTCATGACCCATTCTCAATCCAAAAGAAGCTTTTCATAAAGCTTTTCCTTAATCCAAGATTAAGCTATGCTTGAGGCCAAATTAATGGTTTTTTTTTCTATGCTTTTAGTTTATGCATATTGATGATTCAATCCATTATGGATTAATGATCCAATTAGAGATCATTTTAATTATTTCCTTAATGATAAGCTTTATCCCTTAGAAAATTGAGATTTATCAGTCATAGTAGCGGAGCTATGGCAAAAATTTTATAAAAATTATGCATAAAATAATTTCATTCAAAGCATAAAAAGAGGACTTCCTACCATATTCTAGGAATTATCATCCTAGACTAATTGAAAGAATTTCATTATAATCATGGAGAAATTGAATTTTTATATTATGCATAAAGAATAAGTTTTTATATCAAAAGTGTTACTTTTATCATTTTTATTTACTTGCATAGAAGTATGCATAATGGATAAATTTTTATATCAAAAGTGTTACTTTTATCATTTTTATTTACATGCATAGAAGTATGCATAATGGATAAATTTTTATATCAAAAGTGCTATGCATAATGGATAAAATTTTATATCAAAAGTGTTACTTTTATCATTTTTATTTACATGCATAGAAGTATGCATAATGGATAAATTTTTATATCAAAAGTGTTACTTTTATCATTTTTATTTTCATGCATAGAAGTATGCATAATGGATAAATTTTTATATCAAAAGTGTTACTTTTATCATTTTTATTTTCATGCATAGAAGTATGAATAATGGATAAATTTTTATATCAAAAGTGTTACTTTTAGCATAATTGAATTTCATGCATAGAGGTATGCATGAGAGATGAATATTTTATTATAAAAGTGTTACTTTTACAATAATTGAAATTCATGCATAGAGGTATGCATAATAGATGAATATTTTATTATAAAAGTGTTACTTTTACAATAATTAAAATTCATGCATAGAGGTATGCATAAAAGATATTCTTTTATTCTAAAAGTGTGATTTTCATCATAAATGGATTTTATGCATAACTTAGATGCATAAGAGAAATTCTTTTATTCTAAAAGTGTAATTCCTACCAAATTGAATTTATGCATAAGAAGATACATAAAAGATTGATTTTTACTTCGAAAGTATTAATCTCCTTAAATAGAATTTATGCATAAATAAATGTGTAAAGAAATCTTATATCAAATATAAGAATTCTCTTGTATTCTATAAATAGATATGAGATGTGATAGGATGTGATAAGAGGTGTATAAGATGTGACAAGAGGTGATAAGATGTGTATGGGATGAGATAAGAAGTGTATGAGATGAGATAAGATGTATATGGGTTGTGATAGGGTGAGAATGGATGTGATATAAAAGATTAGATATGAAGGCATATGGGGTTATATGAATGGGATTGTGAAAATGGATGTATGTATGTGGATGTGTGAATGTGGAGATGGTAGTGTGGATGTATGCATGTGAAAATGGATGTATGCATGAAGATGTATATGCATAGATGTGAATGTGGATGTAGACGTGGTTGTATAGAAGTGAATGTGGAATGTAGATATGGATGTATGTATGTATGTGGATGCAGATGTGGATGTATAGATGTGAATGGGAATATAGATGTGGATATAGATGTGAATGTGAATGTAGATGTGGATGTATGTGAATGTGGATGTAGATGTGTATGTATAGATGTGAATGGGAATGTGGATGTGGATATATGTGAAATGTGGATGTAGATGTGGATGTATAGATGTGAATGTGGAATGTGGATGTGGATGTATGTATGTATATGGATGTAGATGTGGATGTATAGATGTGAATGTGGAATGTGGATGTGGATGTATGTATGTATGTGGATGTAGATGTGGATGTATAGATGTGAATGGGAATGTGGATGTGGATGTATGTATGTATGTGGATATGGATGTATGAATGAGGACGTGATAGTGGATGTATGTATGTGGATATGGATGTATGAATGAGGATGTGATAGTGGATGTATGCATGTGGATGTAGATATGGATGTAGATGTGGATGTATAGATGTGAATGGGAATGTGGATGTGGATGTATGTATGTATGTGGATATGGATGTATGAATGAGGACGTGATAGTGGATGTATGCATGTGGATGTGGATGTATGAATGAGGACGTGATAGTGGATGTATGCATGTGGATGTGGATGTATGGATGTGGATATGGATGTGTATGTATGAATGTGGATATGGGATGTGGATGTATAAATGAGGATGTGAAAATGGAGGTAAGCATGTAGATGTGGATGTATGGATGTGAATGTGGATGTGGATGTGGATGTATGGATGTGAATATATGATATGTGATGTGAAGGAATCTGAAGTGAAGAGATGGAAAATGATGTGATTGGATGAGTACACATATAAATGGAATGAGAAATAAGTAATGTGGATTATATGAGAGATAATGTGGAAAAATTAGAGTTAATATAGAAATTGTATTTGTAAACTATTTGTAAATGCTGTTTGTAAATGGCTGTTTTATGTCAAGAATGCTGGGAAAGAAGCATTTTGACCGTCTTGTGATTAAGGTCGTGGAGACCTAACTGATAAAGTTGCAACTGCTGACGGAGAGTCAATGGAGGACGTCTCGCGTAGCAAGGTCGGCCGAGGTCTTGACCAGCCTCGGTTCGATTAAAATGGTGAGCTTCCGGTACGGTGGATGAGGGACCAAGGAAGCGGCCTATGAGTGAAGCGCTAGGTCACCTGCGAAGGATCCTAGAGGGTGCTGACCATACGGTGCTCGGGCTCTGGGTCGCCCAGGATACCCACGCGTGCGTCGAGGAAGATATTGGAACAAGGAGTAAGAGTTGTTTTGAGAAACCGGGCATGGATCTGGTTGATTGACCTTGCTGGTCTTCAATGGATGAGTCCATGGCTCTTTAAATGGATCTGTTGGTTGATCTTGCTGATCTTCAATGAGAGTCCATCTTGATTTTTATAAGTGATTATATTGCCGAGTATTATGGGCTAGGAACTATTGAAAAGGCCCCTGTGTGGACAGGTGGTGAGCGTTCTAGTTGCCAATGATGCCATAGATACTCTGATGAAGGAATGATGGGAAATTATGAATCAACCGGATAAATTGGAAGATTGTGATCAGTGGTACTATGGTTTCATTAAAGGATTGTTTTAAAGTTAGCTGATGCTAAGAAAAAGGCAATTTCATATTGGGTGTGTAAGTGGTGTGGCTAGTTTTATGTTTGCATGAACTTCCGGCTAGGGGGACTTGGAACTCTTTTCCTTGGTACCCGGGACAAAACCTAACCAAATTCCAAATTGGATCCCATCACTACAGTGGTTGGGCGGTTGGCTAACCCATGGGATCGGATGGGGTTAGGCTGGATTGATGGATCCGTAAATCGAGATTTAATTTCTATTATTACGATAGATGAAGTAAATCCCGGATAGAAATTGTTCTATGGATAGGAATCAACGGCTATGCCTCTTGATGGGGAAAAAAGCGTTGATCCCAATGATCCAAGTGCAAGTTTCTTCCTTGAATTGACCAAGTACCGTTAAAGGTGCAGTCAGATCAGTTGATCCGTAATGATCTTGACTACGTTAGAGTAAAGAGTTATCCTGGTGGAATCGCCCATGCTTTCCGGGTAAAGGAAGTTTTTCCGGTTTCGGTTTTGGACAAACCGACGGATTAGTCTCTTGTCTGGATATCCGTGGGCGAGGCCCCGAATGTGGGACCCCTGTCCCGCGCGAGAAGTGCTACTTCCGCTGCCAGTATCGTGAATCCGTTGCTCGGTGGGAACAGGGATCTTACAGTTGGTATCAGAGCATTTTGGTTAAATGAGGATCAACCGAGAAGCCAAATATATCAAAAAAATTTCAAGAATCAAAAAGGTTGTAATTGTGTGATATAATTCATACAATTTGATATTCAAACTGAAATTCGTAATTTGGTAATTGGGTCTTCAGATGGAAGTACCGCAATTATATAGAATCCGTGACTTGCTTGAGGCCTAGACATGATGGTATTTACCTTATAATTCCAAGGGCCTTGACTACCTGTATATACCGAGAGTATACTGCAGCTCTTTACTGACAGTATATACGAGTAAATCTAAGACTTGAAATTATAAGCGTAATGCTATCCAGATGATGAATTCGAATGTGGTTGATATGATTTTTAATTTTGTTTGAGAATTGATGAATTGAATTGGATTCTGATTGAAAATTCTGATTGAAAAATGATGATTTCTGAAATTAGTTGAAATATAAAAATCCGAACAAAACCACAATGAGGATTAATGGGACGACTCCCAGTGATGATATTCATAACTGGAATGATGATAATGATTTCAGCAAATCACTATGAGATTAGTGGATTGTGCTGTCAGATTGCTACTGTTAACACTTGACCGGTAGATCAAGTTAAGGGATGACAAATTGAGATCTAGCTTAACTGAAATTCCCGTAGAGGAATGTTCAGAAGGAATTTTTTCGGTCTAATGGACCATTATCGTGTTAAAGTTATGAATGATATGATTTAAATGATTTGTTATTTAATGATGAGTTCTATTTAAGGGATAATTATCCCAGTATTCTGTTGGGTTGACCAGAATATAAGGAACCCAGAATAAAATTGGATCTTAAGAAAAAGAGTTGTCCTCTACCTTGCGAGATGAGGACATCTCGCTCTTTTCAAGTGGGGTAGAATGTAAGATTCTCCCCCAGCCTTCGAGGTATACAGGAGTAAGAATCTCCCTTTCTGATCTTATAATTATTCTCTCTCTAAAATAAAAGAAAGATTCTGTTTAAAAAAAAGGAAGAACCTTTTCCCTGAATACTTCTCAAGAGTCCCACCTGTTTTAAGGATTCAGAACAATGAGTTCAGAAGTGAGAATCGATGTTTTGGATATCAAGGTTTTGGTCTTCATTCGAGTACGGCCCAAAAGAAGTTCTTTATCTCTTAGGAAGTATAAGAAGTTATTCCCAGATATTGTGGACCAAAGAAGGTAGGTAACTTAGCCTACGAACCTCTTTTATCTTCTCATCTCAAGGTTCTTAATGCTTTCTATAGAAATATGTGCCAAACCCAAATCAGGGAAAGACGGTAAAACTTCAGTGGCAAGTTACCGTTGGCTTCTAAGTTACGGTGGCTCCTTCCTTTATATAAGTCGTAACTTTTACTTGTCGCTCACAGTAATCTTACTTCCATCGATCTCCTTTCTTTCTTAATCTCCTTCATGGCTTGGCAACAAGAACTAGTTTTACCCATAATGATTCCTCACCTTCAAGACGCAAGTGAGTCTGTGAAGAAGGATTTTATAGAGCAGTATGAGCGCTCACTTTTCCCTCACTTGGGAACTTCTGTAGCGCAAACCAAATGGCGGACCTATCAAGACATAACTAGGGTAACACCCTGGGGTCAGCAACATTTTCGTAATAATGTCCGCTTGGCCATGGCTATTGAAGCTTTGGGATTGGGTCCCCGGTACTACTGCGTCATGAGATCAAGGCATCTTGGGTTTTCTGAGCGGGTCTTCTTACTGGCGTGTTTTCTTCCTCATGAGAAGATATGTCTTTATCCCGTTTTTGGCTTGCCTCTCAGAGGTCCTTTTGTTAGATCGCCTCATACCACTGAGATAGGTGCGGCAATAACCAGCAGAATCATTCCCATAGATAAGTTACCCTATACTTGTGCAGCTTGTGAGGACTGCTTTTGTGACCATATGATGGACGGACTTATGGAAGTGTAAAGAGTTCTTCTATCTTTACTGTATAAGTTCCGAGAATGAATAAAGTTTAAATCTTGTTCTTATCTTGAATCTTGCTCTCTTGAGACTTTTTTTTTAAATTGGTGGTTAATCTTAATTAAAAAAATTTCTCTCAGTCTCATACTTGTGCATCTTGCGAAATTACCCCCAGTTTGCGAGATGAGGGCATCTCGCATTTTTCAAGTGGGAGAGAATGTAAGATTCCTCCTCAGCCTCTCAAAATGTCCAGCATCTTCTCTTATAATCAATCCCTCTTCAGAAATATAAAAGACTTGTTTCTAACTGTTTTAACCTAGAGAGAGAAAATATTCTAGAGAGAAAATATTCAGATTTTTAATATTTTTGGATAGAAAATTATCTCATCTTATTAAAATAAGTTCCCCTGAAACAGAAATTCAAAAAAAACTTTCCAATGTGCAATTGGAATTAATTAGAAATGGGTATAAAGGACCTTAGCCTAAGGGTCTAGATTTTCAGAAATTTTTGGATTATGGTCCAATTAAGGTTCCTATGGGCCAATAGCATCAATCCATGTGTAGGGAGGAGATAAATCCTATTTGTAAAAGAAGATACCCAAAAATGAGTAAATGCTCACATAAGATGAAGAGTTGAAAATGTACAAGGTTTATTAGTAAAAAATTATGAGCAATATTAAAAGTATGACATATGTAAGGAAGGGGAGTTCTTTAAAAGAGGTGCATATTTCACATAAGATGAAGAGTTGAAAATGTACAAGGTTTATTAGTAAAAAACTATGAGCAATATTAAAAATATGACATATGTAAGGAAGGGGAGTTCTTTAAAGGAGGTGCATATTTCACATGCTTGAATGAGTTTTAAACTCATAAAAATTGAGATATTTCATCTCTCCTCTCTCCTCATTCAAGTCTAGTTCCAAAAAGTTAGCTTAACTGACCTAAAAATGGTCAAAAATTGACCAAACTGATTTAGAAAATTCTAAAATCAGTTTGTTTGGTTAGGAGCTCAATTTTTCCTATAAATAGAAGCCTTCCCCTTGTTGAAAAATATATAGTGTTTATGCATCGTTACTCTACTCCACCTAAGCCAAGAACTGTGAATTCATTTAATAATTCACTAGTTTTTGGAGCTTCCCTCTTTCTTCAATCCCCATTAGTGGCTCCATCAACATACTTAACCAATTGATTGGTTGGGGGTCTCTACCATGAACAAAGAATCAAGCAATTTGTAAGGTAATTAGTGAATATTACCCTTTTCTATAATTTCTCAATGTTTCTCTCTTCTCAACCCCTCTCAAGCTTGAGAAGCTTAATTGGTATGGTTTTTTAAATGCTATTGAAGTTAATTGGTGAATAGTAGTGAAGAGTTACATAATTTAATAAATGCTATTGAAGTTAATTCCCATTTATGTTTATATTCTAATGGTTTTTATGTAATTTCTCTCTCTCACTCAAGAAATGGTCATACTCATGACCCATTCTCAATCCAAAAGAAGCTTTTCATAAAGCTTTTCCTTAATCCAAGATTAAGCTATGCTTGAGGCCAAATTAATGGTTTTTTTTTCTATGCTTTTAGTTTATGCATATTGATGATTCAATCCATTATGGATTAATGATCCAATTAGAGATCATTTTAATTATTTTCTTAATGATAAGCTTTATCCCTTAGAAAATTGAGATTTATCAGTCATAGTAGCGGAGCTATGGCAAAAATTTTATAAAAATTATGCATAAAATAATTTCATTCAAAGCATAAAAAGAGGACTTCCTACCATATTCTAGGAATTATCATCCTAGACTAATTGAAAGAATTTCATTATAATCATGGAGAAATTGAATTTTTATATTATGCATAAAGAATAAGTTTTTATATCAAAAGTGTTACTTTTATCATTTTTATTTACTTGCATAGAAGTATGCATAATGGATAAATTTTTATATCAAAAGTGTTACTTTTATCATTTTTATTTACATGCATAGAAGTATGCATAATGGATAAATTTTTATATCAAAAGTGCTACTTTTATCATTTTTATTTACATGCATAGAAGTATGCATAATGGATAAAATTTTATATCAAAAGTGTTACTTTTATCATTTTTATTTACATGCATAGAAGTATGCATAATGGATAAATTTTTATATCAAAAGTGTTACTTTTATCATTTTTATTTTCATGCATAGAAGTATGCATAATGGATAAATTTTTATATCAAAAGTGTTACTTTTATCATTTTTATTTTCATGCATAGAAGTATGCATAATGGATAAATTTTTATATCAAAAGTGTTACTTTTAGCATAATTGAATTTCATGCATAGAGGTATGCATGAGAGATGAATATTTTATTATAAAAGTGTTACTTTTACAATAATTGAAATTCATGCATAGAGGTATGCATAATAGATGAATATTTTATTATAAAAGTGTTACTTTTACAATAATTAAAATTCATGCATAGAGGTATGCATAAAAGATATTCTTTTATACTAAAAGTGTGATTTTCATCATAAATGGATTTTATGCATAACTTAGATGCATAAGAGAAATTCTTTTATTCTAAAAGTGTAATTCCTACCAAATTGAATTTATGCATAAGAAGATACATAAAAGATTGATTTTTACTTCGAAAGTATTAATCTCCTTAAATAGAATTTATGCATAAATAAATGTGTAAAGAAATCTTATATCAAATATAAGAATTCTCTTGTATTCTATAAATAGATATGAGATGTGATAGGATGTGATAAGAGGTGTATAAGATGTGACAAGAGGTGATAAGATGTGTATGGGATGAGATAAGAAGTGTATGAGATGAGATAAGATGTATATGGGTTGTGATAGGGTGAGAATGGATGTGATATAAAAGATTAGATATGAAGGCATATGGGGTTATATGAATGGGAATATGAAAATGGATGTATGTATGTGGATGTGTGAATGTGGAGATGGTAGTGTGGATGTATGCATGTGAAAATGGATGTATGCATGAAGATGTATATGCATAGATGTGAATGTGGATGTAGACGTGGTTGTATAGAAGTGAATGTGGAATGTAGATATGGATGTATGTATGTATGTGGATGCAGATGTGGATGTATAGATGTGAATGGGAATATAGATGTGGATATAGATGTGAATGTGAATGTAGATGTGGATGTATGTGAATGTGGATGTAGATGTGTATGTATAGATGTGAATGGGAATGTGGATGTGGATATATGTGAAATGTGGATGTAGATGTGGATGTATAGATGTGAATGTGGAATGTGGATGTGGATGTATGTATGTATATGGATGTAGATGTGGATGTATAGATGTGAATGTGGAATGTGGATGTGGATGTATGTATGTATGTGGATGTAGATGTGGATGTATAGATGTGAATGGGAATGTGGATGTGGATGTATGTATGTATGTGGATATGGATGTATGAATGAGGACATGATAGTGGATGTATGTATGTGGATATGGATGTATGAATGAGGATGTGATAGTGGATGTATGCATGTGGATGTAGATATGGATGTAGATGTGGATGTATAGATGTGAATGGGAATGTGGATGTGGATGTATGTATGTATGTGGATATGGATGTATGAATGAGGACGTGATAGTGGATGTATGCATGTGGATGTGGATGTATGAATGAGGACGTGATAGTGGATGTATGCATGTGGATGTGGATGTATGGATGTGGATATGGATGTGTATGTATGAATGTGGATATGGGATGTGGATGTATAAATGAGGATGTGAAAATGGAGGTAAGCATGTAGATGTGGATGTATGGATGTGAATGTGGATGTGGATGTGGATGTATGGATGTGAATATATGATATGTGATGTGAAGGAATCTGAAGTGAAGAGATGGAAAATGATGTGATTGGATGAGTACACATATAAATGGAATGAGAAATAAGTAATGTGGATTATATGAGGGATAATGTGGAAAAATTAGAGTTAATATAGAAATTGTATTTGTAAACTGTTTGTAAATGCTGTTTGTAAATGGCTGTTTTATGTCAAGAATGCTGGGAAAGCATTTTGACCGTCTTGTGATTAAGGTCGTGGAGACCTAACTGATAAAGTTGCAACTGCTGACGGAGAGTCAATGGAGGACGTCTCGCGTAGCAAGGTCGGCCGAGGTCTTGACCAACCTCGGTTCGATTAAAATGGTGAGCTTCCGGTACGGTGGATGAGGGACCAAGGAAGCGGCCTATGAGTGAAGCGCTAGGTCACCTGCGAAGGATCCTAGAGGGTGCTGACCATACGGTGCTCGGGCTCTGGGTCGCCCAGGATACCCACGCGTGCGTCGAGGAAGATATTGGAACAAGGAGTAAGAGTTGTTTTGAGAAACCGGGCATGGATCTGGTTGATTGACCTTGCTGGTCTTCAATGGATGAGTCCATGGCTCTTTATATGGATCTGTTGGTTGATCTTGCTGATCTTCAACGAGAGTCCATTTTGATTTTTATAAGTGATTATATTGCCGAGTATTATGGGCTAGGAACTATTGAAAAGGCCCCTGTGTGGACAGGTGGTGAGCGTTCTAGTTGCCAATGATGCCATAGATACTCTGATGAAGGAATGATGGAAAATTATGAATCAACCGGATAAATTGGAAGATTGTGATCAGTGGTACTATGGTTTCATTAAAGGATTGTTTTAAAGTTAGCTGATGCTAAGAAAAAGGCAATTTCATATTGGGTGTGTAAGTGGTGTGGCTAGTTTTATGTTTGCATGAACTTCCGGCTAGGGGGCCTTGGAACTCTTTTCCTTGGTACCCGGGACAAAACCTAACCAAATTCCAAATTGGATCCCATCACTACAGTGGTTGGGCGGTTGGCTAACCCATGGGATCGGATGGGGTTAGGCTGGACTGATGGATCCGTAAATCGAGATTTAATTTCTATTATTACGATAGATGAAGTAAATCCCGGATAGAAATCGTTCTATGGATAGGAATCAACGGCTGTGCCTCTTGATGGGGAAAGAAGCGTTGATCCCAATGATCCAAGTGCAAGTTTCTTCCGTGAATTGACCAAGTACCGTTAAAGGTGCAGTCAGATCAGTTGATCCGTAATGATCTTGACTACGTTAGAGTAAAGAGTTATCCTGGTGGAATCGCCCATGCTTTCCGGGTAAAGGAAGTTTTTCCGGTTTCGGTTTTGGACAAACCGACGGATTAGTCTCTTGTCTGGATATCCGTGGGCGAGGCCCCGAATGTGGGACCCCTGTCCCGCGCGAGAAGTGCTACTTCCGCTGCCAGTATCGTGAATCCGTTGCTCGGTGGGAACAGGGATCTTACATATCATTCTTAGGGTTGAGGTATGGCCCCGGCTTCTCTCTATTAATTGTTAATAGTGATCTATTTGATTGATTTACTAGTTAAAATTTATATTCTTTTAAACAACAGCATATGCCTTAATAAAGAATGTCTTATCATTGCAATCTCATGTTGAAATGCTAAAATCTTTGTGAAAAAGATTGTTTTCTTAAGAAGGTAACATGGATTCTAGTCCTATGGTTTAGTTGAGTAAATGGATTGTTATCTTGGTTAAATTAAGGTACAGGCACAACTCTCCCTGCCTTGACGCTGCCCCGTTCTTGTGATTGTATAGCCGGATGGCGGAGACATTAGTAAGGCCCGGAGTTGGCCCAAGGTATCCCTCATACCATTGGGAGAATGAGGTTTGCTGATTGAGGTGAGTGATTGTGATGCTACCTAGTTCAAAGGGCCTTGACTAGTGCAGTGAATTAGCCCACCCTAGTGCATAGACATCCCTCTGAGGGGTGGGAGGATCGAGGCAACGGAGCTTGAGAGGGCTATAGGCTGGCTTGAGTTTTTGCCAGTGGCCGACGATGAGGTGTATGGTCCCATAGGGTTTTGCCCGGCATGTAGAGGATGGAAGGCCGAATTCTAGATCATCGGTAGTATAAAGGAAAAGAATAAGAGAGCCGGTTTGGCTTGATGGAATTGATTCATGTATAATTTTTTTTTATAAATCTTATCTTTGGCAGTATTGTATTGTGAAAAAAGGCTACTTTAACAAACCTTGTGAAAAGGGCCTTAATTAAGGAACATGTTTATTTATGTCAACAGTGTGATAGGATTAATTAGAAAACAAATTGATGCCTTAGTAGGGTGGAAAGTGGGAGGATGAAATTCCCTGATGGGACCATCCTACAGAGGACGGGTGGACCCGATTAGTCGGGTAGCTTTCCAACATATTAAGTGAAAGCCCTACGCTAGATAAATAGGTTCTCGGATAATTCTATTCTAGAAGACTAGGCCAACAGCTGTGCCTTGCATGGATGAGGAAAAAAGCATTGTCTCTATAGGAATCAAGACTAGTAGTTGTCCAGATTATGATCAATTACCCTATGGGTGATTTGATTTTAAGAAGACCAGGCTCCCCCTGTGGGATAGAACTAGGTCTTACCTATGAATTGTATCCTTGAATCTTTGCATGGTGGTCAAGATGTCGATGAGTAGGAAATTTTCTCCAAGATAAGACTAAGTGGACTATCTTAAGTGTTTCCCCTATTTTAGGGAACCTTACAATTGGTATTAGAGCCAATCTTAGTTCCTAGGATTTGTTTTTCAAAGGTTAACTATCAAGGGATTAAAACAAGTGATTGTTTATCATATGAGGACAAATCAATCATCTCTACTGGCCGTAGAAGTGATTTGAATATCCTTACATGTTGAGACAATCATCCTATGAAATTGTGCTTATATCTTGGGGGGTGCACATGCAAGATATTTGTACAATAAATTTGAGAAATAAGATTGGGGAGAAAACCTTTTGTGATGAGGAAAAACATAGGGCGATCAAATTAAGAAACTAGTGAGAGACTGAATGACTAGAAGGATAGACCAAAAATTTGTTGTTTAGAGAAATTTTCAAGATATATCTCATTAACTTGTATATTATAAATTATTAAGATTATAACTCGATTGAGATTTGAATAGTTGATGTGTGAATGCCATCCATTGGATGCTTTACAATAGGACGATCATCCAAGATCTTGAACCCATCTCAGACAAACATGGGTCTAACTTCGGATGTGTAATTCCCAGAGGATCATGCTCTTAGATGTGTTAATCCCAAGATACTAGATGTGTAATTTTTATAAAACTAATCATCTCACACATGTTAATCTTGATAATCTTTGGATGTGTCGATCCCAAGGCACCAGATGTGTAATTCTCAAAAAATGAAGATCACAGATATATTAATCCAGAGTGCCTTTAGATGTGGCGCTATGATAAGTATTTGATAGTTTTGAACTTTTCATGGATACAATAAAAGAAGCAAGTTCACCCTTGTGTAAAAATCGTAAGAAATGCCAAATTAGTTGGAAGCACTATTGTCAATCTAACCACTGGAACTAGAATCAGTTATGGGATGCCATGAAAGTACACCTTCGTGAAAGGTTTTGTCCTCTAGGATTTCAAGAGGATAAAATGAATAAATTTTTGGAGCTAACCCAAGCAAGGAAAACCCTAAAAGAATATCACCAAACATTTGTTAAAATTCTTTGATTATCTCCAGAGATGGATGAGGTAACTCTTCTCCATCGATTCATTTGGAAGCTTAATCTACCTTTGAATAACCTCATCAAAGAAAGTAAAACCATCCTCTATTTCCAGAAGCCATAATTATAGCCAGAGACTATGATAAAGTTTTTTCTATATAGAAAGTGTCGAGAAGGACATGAGTCCTTCCATGTTAATCAAGAAGAGGTCCCCTAATTCAAGAGGAACGTCAAGCCCACCCTTGGCTACAAGGAATCATGAGCTAGAGTAAAAATTAGGTCAAGAAATAGGGATAGCAAGGTTAAAGATAATCGAATTCAACAAGTATTTCTATAAGTAAATAGAAGATGATTGGTGCAAGATTCATGTGAAGTAATATGCATGATGAATAGAGGTATTCTACAAGATGATACTAAGATTATGAAATTGCTATCGTAGGGTAGATTGCATACAGGATTGATTCTATTACGTTTTTCGATTATAATTCTTTAAGTACTATATTACATGGGGGTATAGAATAAGGAATTCGAAGGTTCATATCATATGAGAGGTATATGGATGCATGAAATTAGGATAATAAGGCCAATTAACTTTAGAATAATAAAGACCTTTTAGAGGCACAACAAAACGAGCCAAACACATGAAATAAAAGACTCTTTAAGAACAATGTTCAAATAAAAGAAGATTTCTACCTAGTAGGGATACCACTTTGAAAGAGACAAGAGGATTTACTTAGATACTATCCCAGCTCGCGAGATGAGGACATCTCGAATCTTTGAAGTGGGGGAGATTGTATGGTCCCTTGCAAGCCATGTATATATGTGTCTCTTTTAATATAGATTTCTAGAAGGAAAGAGAGTGCACTTAGAGAAGAGTGAGACAATAAGGCTAGAAACATTAGGAAAGTGTTAGAATAAAAATATTAGCTATAAAAATCCCAAAAGAAATAAGAAGATAAGAATAGTTCTATTAAGAGATAAGTATCTCCAAAAATAGAAATTCTAATTTAGGCCACAGGAGGTTGTATTTAGAGTACTTTTACATATTTAGAGTCCATGCATACTAAAAATGTGGAAAGACAACACATTTCTAAAGATGGCACGTTTGTGGCTATATACATGTTTTTTCCTATTTTACCCACGTTGGCTTGTAGACTAGATGCCTTTTGATTCTTTTGATTGGTTATACAACCATATTTTGAGTTTTTATCAGAGAGTTATGGCCAAAACAATTTGCTAAATCTGTCAAGGTCTCTACATAGGAAACACTATAAGAAGGCAGCAAGTAGCCTCCAAGTAATCCTAGAGCTTGAGATGTATATATCCCTTCATTCATTCTTATCTAATATCTTAGAAGAGAAGGTTAGATTGCTATGGTCTTTCAGAGGAGGAGACGAAAACTTCATAGCTTTTCTTTAAAAGAAAGAATAGTATGTCATAGCCGTGCAAGAGAAGGCTATTTTGCCATAGACCTTCGAAAGAGAGAAAAGTCAGAGTATGAGTAAGAGGAGATAAATCTTGGGGATGATCGGCTGATTTAGAGAAGGTATTAGAAGACTCTCTATTCTCATATATCAAGTTTTGTCAACGAGCAAAGGCAATGATAAACGACAAATTTCTATAAGGTATATACATATTTTATTTTTCAATCATATATCATTCTTAGGGGGTTGAGGTATGGCCCCGGTTTCTCTATTAATTGTTAATAGTGATCTATTTGATTGGTTTACTAGTTAAAGTTCATATTCTTTTAAACAACAGCATATGCCTTAATAAAGAATGTCTTATCGTAATCTAAAGTTGAAATGCTAAAATCTTTGTGAAAAGGATTATTTTATTAAGAAGGTAACATGGATTCTAGTCCTATAGTTTAGTTGAGTAAATGGATTGTTATGTTGGTTAAATTAAGGTACAAGCACAACTCTCCCTACCTTGACGCTCCCCGTTCTTGTGCTTGATAGTAGGATGACGGAGTTGTTACTAAGGCCCGAAGGTCGCCCACGGTATCCCTCGTACCATTAGGAGAATAAGGTTTGCCGATTGAGGCGAGTGATTATGATGCTGCCTAGTTATGAGGGCCCAGACTAGTGCAGTGAATTAGTCCAACCTACTGCATAGACATCCCTTTGAGGGGCGGGAGGATCGAGCGATGGAGCCTGAGAGAGCCTGAGAGGGCGACAGGCTTGCTTGAGTCCTCGCCACAACAGCCGATGATGAGGTGTATGGTCCCGTAGGGTTTTGCCCAGCATGTAGAGGATGCAAGGCCGAATTCTAGATCATTGGTAGTATAAAGGAAAAGAATAAGAGAGCCGGTTTGGCTTGATGGAATTGATTCATGTATATTTTTTTTTATAAATCTTATCTTTGGCATTATTGTACTGTGAAAAAAAGGTTGCTTTAACAAACCTTGTAAAAAGGACCTTAATTAAGGAACATGTTTATTTATGTCAAACAGTGTAGTAGGATTAATTAAAAAACAAATTGACGTGTGAGTAGGGTGGAAAGTGGGAGGATGGAATGCCCCGATAGCACCATCCTATGGACATATAGATTTCTTGACGATGTGGTTGTGTCGGTTTTAGACTTTGCAGAAAACTATGCATTCAAGGAGCAAAATGAGATTCAATCCATGCATTGGCATTCAAGTCAAGTAACTATTTTTGTGCACATAACATACTACCACAGGGAAGGGGAAGTAGTCAAGAAAATCCACTTCTTCATATCAGATGACAAAGTGCATGAGACATTGTTTGTCCAACATTGTTTTATGCTGCATTGTGGCTGGTTTTTACAGAGAGAAGGTGTCACTCCAAAACGTCACTGCGTCTGGTCAGATGGTGCTGCCTCTCACAGTTTAAGGCTGCTAGGCCTTTCTATTTTGTTGCAAGGTATGTTGGACTGACAGGAATGGAGATGAGTTGGTTCTTCTTTGGATCAGGACATGGCAAGGGAGAGCATGACAGTGCAGGCGCAGTTGTTAAAAGATCGTTGACACATGAACAGCTGAAGCCTAATGGGGCCACTTTAAAGTGTGCTGCAGATGTGGTTGCCTATTGCCAAGCCAACCTATCAAAGGGAGCAGCTGCATCATATCCTCTAAAAGAAAGGGAATGTGCCCGTGTGTTTTGGGAGATCAAAGTAGGTGATGTAAACAGGGAGGTTAAATGGAATTGTGCCACGGTTGAGAAGTCTCGCACCTTGCATGCTTTTCGTGGTCACAACCGGTGGGATGCAACTGCCATTGCCACAAGACCATTGGCATGCTTTTGTGATGCATGCATGAATCATAGTTGGAATCGCTGCACTAACAAATCTCATGTGTAGCCTTGGTATTATCTCATTCTGATGCCATTGTCTGATGAAGTTGAGGATGAAGAAGACACTCCGACTGATGATGCCCTTGAAGGACAGATCATTGGATATGAAAAATTCGTGTATGAAGGCCACCATGATGCATTAAGTAGTGCTTTGTGTGTTGGTGACACTTTTGCAGTGAATCTGGATGCTACAACCAATGATGAGAATGTAGACTTTTACTTGGTAAAGTGCATTGCAGTAAAAGAAAAGGCAAAATAGGTTTACATTGATGAGTGGAACAATGTAATTGACAAAGGCTCTTACGTCGTGCAAGGACTGTATTACAAGCAAGTGGATGCATACACCTTCAAACTAGACTATAATCAACCTGTTGTTCACATACTTTCAAATCTTGTACGTTGTATCAAGATACCCATGAAACACATGCAAAAGAGAAGGCAAATGTACACAATCACCCCCGAAGATTATGAAGCAATCTATAACAGCATGCCATTCGGTTTTTGACATGAGCGTCATGGTCTTTTATTCTATTTTGTATCTTGTGTATGCTTACTACTACCACAGTATATGCTAATTGTGTACTAACAAGCTTCTACAAAGTGTGTGCTAGCTAGCATAAAGCGTATGCTAACTAGCATACAGTGTATCCTAATTAGCATATAAAGTATGCTAACTAGTATATATAGTATAGGCTAACTAGCATATACTATATGCTAACTCGCACAGTATATGTTAACTGTATACTAACTACCTAATTTATATTGTGTACTTACTAGCATATAGTGTATGCTAACTAGCATACAGTATATGCCAACTAGCATATAGTGTATGCTAACTAGCATATAGTGTATGCTAACTAGCACAGTATATGCTAACTACCTAATTTATATTGTGTACTTACTAGCATATAGCGTATGCTAACTAGCATACAGTATATGCCAACTAGCATATAGTGTATGCTAACTAGCATATAGTGTATGCTAACTAGCACAGTATATGCTAACTGTATGCACACTAGCTATTATATAGCGTGTGCTTACTAGCATACAGTATATACTAACTAGCATATAGTGTATGCTAACTACCGCTGTATATGATAATTGTTTACTAACAAGCTTCTACATAGTGTGTGCTAACTAGCATAAAGCGTATGCTAACTAGCATACAGTATATGATGCTAGTTAGCATATACTGTATGCTAACTAGCAAACAGTATATGCTGACTAGCATATACAGTATATGCTAACTAGCATATAGTGTATGCTAACAAGCACAGTATATGCTAACTGTATACTAACTAGGTGCTATATAGTGTGCTAACTAGCATACAAGATTATGCTAACTAGCATATAGTGTATGCTAACTACCACAGTATATGCTAACTGTATACTTGCTACTTTATAGTGTGTGCTACCTAACAAAAAACCCAATTCATAATTCTGTAACACATAAAAATGGAATAGTAGGAGGCAACTGTTGAAAAGATTATCTCATCATTAACTTCCAGCATCAAATAACATTACATAGGGTTTAATTTTACAATGAGTCACACCCGCCAAAAATCTTTACGCCTCCTCAGAGGGAGTTTGTAGTGACCGGGCTTTTTTGCTCCCTCCTTTTTCTCTGCTTTCTCCTTTTCCTCTGCTTTTTCCTTTCTCTCTGCTTCTAGGTCGCCTCTCTACTGTTCCTTTTCTTTTCTTTCCCTCTCCAGCCTAGCTTTCTCCTCTCTCTCTCTGCTTCTAGGTCATCTTCCTTTTGTTTACGAAGACGAAGTTCTACTTGTCTCTCAGCCTCTAGCAACTGTTTGATGACTGCATCAGAGAAGTTATCAGAGCCTGTATCAAAGAAATTGTCAGCCACATACGCTGCCCGATCATCCGACTGCAGCCAAAGAAAAAGCCAATCTTTCAAAGTTTCTATAAGAAACTGTTGTCTCTCCTCAGCACTCTGGTCCTCTAGCTTTGGAGTAACGAGCCAAGCTTGTGCTGGGTTCTGAAACACTTTGTAGAGGCTATCATCAATCATAAGCGTGTTTTGGGCATTGTACGCCGGATTGTATTTCCAAAACAAGGCTAAATCTTTCATAAACACAGGTTTATTCAAGATCTCCCAAGGTTGCGGACTGCAGTGCTCTTACGCAAAAAAAGGCAATCCTTGGCACCTACAATTTAAAAACAACCCTGCAAATATTCATGACTTTATGATGCATGCTTGTGCTCCAAATATACACACTCAAGAACTGAAGACACCAGTCTAAAAACATGTGGCTGTCCTTGCGACAGAACACCTGCTTATCCTCTACATTGTATGCATGCTTGTGCTCCAAATATACACACTCAAGAACTGAAGACACCAGTCTAAAAACATGTCGCTGTCCTTGCGACGACAGAACACCTGCTTATCCTCTACATTGTATTTTAACATTTCATCTGCATATGCAGGGGGCTTTTCGCCGAAGCGAGTCTCTACCACCCTCAGCAAAAGACCATTGAGATCTAGTAAAAGAGCCCTTTTTTCATCACACAGTCACTTCGGCACCCATATTGGGTCTGGAAGAGGATACCATTCAGCATATATAACCTCCCCTGATAGGTGACCATAATTTAGGCGCTCAAAAATTCTACGGGCACGCTGTGAATATCGTTCGAGCCGCTTTTCAATCTCTAATTTTTGTCTCCTTATCTGCCTGACTTTGCGGATTCGCCATTTTTGTAATTTCTGCCATTGCATGGCAGCATTTGCATCAGGCAAGGCAATTAATGCCAATTTCTCTTCCTCTGCAAAGAAACAGTGATACGAAGTGAAGAAGTTCATAGATTGGCATAAAATTATAATGGACAGCTGCTCAACATTATATTACACAAAGACATTTTCACCGGGAAAATAAAAAAAATTACATGACAGCCACAAGAGGCATTAGGTTTTCAAAATGGCATAGCCATAAGAGTGAAGGGCATGAGTATGGGAACACTAAGTAAAGGCTAAACAACTGAACAGTGACAGTTGCTTGCTTACAGTACAGAATCTCAGCAAAAAAGGAAAGGTCTTAACACTCGTACCGGAAGCTCACCATTTTAATCAAACCGAGGCTGGTCAAGACCTCGGCCGACGTTGCTACGCGAGACGTCCACCATTGACTCTCCATCAGCGGTTGCAACTTTATCAGTTAGGTCTCCACGACCTTAATCACAAGACGGTCAAAATGCTTCCCCAGCATTCTTGACGTAAAATAGCCATTTACAGACAGTATTTACAAACAGTTTACAAATACAGTTTCTATATAAACTCTCATTTTTCCACATTATCCCTCATCAATCCACATTACCTATTCCACATTCCATTTATATGTGTACTCATCCCATGACAACATTTTCCATCTCATCACTTGAGATTCCTTCACATCACATATTATATATTCATATCCATATATATATCCACATCCACATCCACATTCACATCCATACATCCACATCTACATCCATGCGTCTATTTTCACATCCACATCTACATGCACATTCACATCCATACATCCACATCTATATGCGTACATTCATATCTACATGCATACATCCACATCCACATTCATACATCTACATCTACATGCATACATCCACATCTCCATGTATACATCCACATCCACATTGACATTCACATCCATACATCTACATCTACATGCATACATCCACCTCCACATTCACATCCACATCTATACATCTACATCTACATGCATACATCCACCTCCACATTCACATCCACATCTACACATCTACATCTACATCCATACATCCACATCTCCATGCATACATCCACATCCACATTCACATTCACATTCATACATCTACATCTACATGCATACATCCACATCTACATCCATGCATCTACATCCACATCCTTATTCACATCCATACGTCTACATCTACATGCATACATCCACATCTCCATGCATACATCCACATCCACATTCACATTCACATTCATACATCTACATCTATATACATACATCCACATCTACATCCATGCATCTACATCCACATCCTCATTCACATCCATACATCCACATTCACATTCACATTCATACATCCACTACATCTACATGCATACATCCACATCTACATCCACATCCTCATTCACATCCATACATCCACATTCACATTCACATCTACATGCATACATCCACATCTCCATGTATACATCCACATCCACATTCACATTCATAATCTCACCCTATCACAACCCATATACATCTTATCCCATCACATACATTTCTTACCTCATCCCATACACATCCTATCACTTCTTAACTCATCTTATCACATCCTAACTCATCTCATATGCATCTTATCACATCTTATCACTTCCCATATCTTTTATCCACATCTTTAGTTGGCGGAGGCAAGTGAGGCATTTTTCACTTTTTGAGATTGCAAATCTCTATAAACTTCAAACAACCTCACCACAACAAAACATTAATGCATAGCATAATATAAAAATCAATTTCTCTAGGCTTACAATGAATATCTTTCAATTAATCTAGGATGATAATTCCTAGAATATGGTAGGAAGTCCTCTTTTCATGATTTGAATGAAATTATTTTATGCGTAATTTTCATAAAAATTTTGCCATAGCTCTGATGCTATGACTGATAAATCTCAATTTTTCTAAGGGATAAAGCTTATCATTAAGAAAATAATTAGAATGATCCCTAATTGGATCATTAATCCATAATGGATTGAATCATCAATATTCATGAAATACATAAACTAAAAGCATAGAAAAAAGCCATTAATTTGACCTCAAGTATAGATTAATCTTGGATTAAGGAAAAACTTTATGAAAAGCTTCATTTGGATTGAGAATGGGTCATGAGTTTGACCATTTCTTGAGTGAGAGAGAGAAATTACAGAAAAACCATTTGAATTAAACATAAATGGAAATTTATGTAACTCTTAACTATTATTAATCAATTAACTTCAATAGCATTCATCAAATTATGTAGCTCTTCACTACCATTCATAAATTAACTTAAATAGCATTCAAAAACCATTCCAATTAAGCTTCTCAAGCTTGAGAGGTGTTGAGAAGAGAGAAACATTGAGAAATTATAGAAAAGATCAAAATTCACCACTTACCTTACAAATTGCTTGATTCTTTGTTCACGGTAGAGGCCCCCAACAAATCAATTGGTTTAGTATGTTGAAGGAGCCACCAATGGAGATTGAAGAAAGAGGGAAGCTCCAATTTCTTACAAATTGGAGAGAATTTTAGAGAATAGTAAATATTAGCATTATTTCAGCATAGTTCTAGAATAGTAAAATTCTCCTCCTTTTTTTCAAAGGATTCATGTTCTATTTATAGGAGAGGGAGGCTCTAACCAAAGCTAACTGATTTCCAGAATTTTTCAATTTCAGTTTGGTTGAATTTGGACTAGATTTGGACCTAGTTTGGTTCCTTTTTGATTTGGTTTGGTTCCCTTTTGATTTGGTTTGGTTCAAGAGAGAGGAGAGATAAAAATATCACATTATTTTTGAGTTTAAAACTCATTCAAGCATGTGAAATATGCACCTCCTTTAATGGACTCCCCTTCCTTACATATGTGTCAAAATGGAATGATTATACCCAAAATATCTCATATTTTTAATATTGCTCATAGCTTTTTACTAATAAACCTTGTACATTTTCAACTCTTCATCTTATGTGAGCATTTACTCATTTTTGGATACTCAATTTATCTCATTTTTTTGATATTACTCATAGTTTTTTACTAATAAACCTTGTACATATTCAACTCTTCATCTTATGTGAGCATTTACTCATTTTTGGATACTCAATTTATCTCATTTTTTTATATTACTCATAGTTTTTTACTAATAAACCTTGTACATATTCAACTCTTCATCATATGTGAGCATTTACTCATTTTTGGGTATCTTCTTTTACAAATAGGATTTATCTCCTCCCTACACATGGATTGATGCTATTGGCCCATAGGAACCTTAATTGGACCATAATCCAAAAATTTCTGAAAATCTAGACCTTTAAGCTAAGGTCCTTCATATCCATTTTCAATTAATTCTAATTGCACATTGGAAAGTTCTTTTTGAATTTCTGTTTCAGGGGAACTTATTTTAATAAGATGAGTTATTTTTCTATCTAAAAATATTCATAATTTGAATATTCTCTCTCTAGAATATTTTCTCTCTCTATGCCAAAACAGGCAGAGACAAGATCTCTTATATTTCAGAAAAGGAAATTGATTATAGGGGAATATGCTGGACATTTTGAGAGGCTGGGGAGGAATCTTACATTCACTCCCACTTGAAAAATGTGAGATATCCTCATCTCGCAAACTTGGGATAATTTCGCAAGATGCATGAATATGAGACTTAGAGAAAAATTAATTAAGATTAACCACACAAAAAAAAAGTCTCAAAGAGAGTAAGATTCGAGATAAGAACAAGATTTAAACTTTATTCATTCTTGAAATATATACAGTAAAGATAGAAGAACTCTTTACACTTCCATAAGCCCGTCCATCATATGATCACAAAAGCAGCACTCACAAGTTGCGCACGTATAAGGTAACTCATCTATGGGAATAATTCTGTTGGTTATTGCCGCACCTATCTCAGTGGTATGAGGTGATCTAACAAAAGGACCTCTGAGAGGCAAGCCAAAAACGGGGTAAAGGCATATCTTCTGATGAGGAAGAAAACACGCCAGTAAGAAGACTCGCTCAGAAAACCCAAGATGCCTTGATCTCATGATGCAGTAGTATCGGGGACCCAAACCAAAAGCTTCAATAACCATGGCCAAGCAGACATTGTTACGAAAGTGCTGCTGACCCCAGTGTTTTACCCTAGTTATGTCTTGATAGGTCCACCATTTGGTCTGAGCTACAGAAGTTCCCAAGTGAGGAAAAAGTGAGCGCTCATACTGTTCTATAAAATCTTTCTTCACAGACTCGCTTGCGTCTTGAAGGTGAGAAATCATTATGGATACAACTAATTCCTATTGCTAAACCATGAAGGAGATTAAGAAGAAGGGATATCGATGGAAGTAAGATTACTGTGAGCGACAGGTAAAAGTTACGACTTATATAAAGGAAGGAGCTAGCGTAACTTAGAAGCCAACGGTATCTTGTTACTGAAGTTTTACCGTCTTTCCATGATTTGGGTTTGGCACATATTTCTATGAAATACATTAAGAACTTTGAGATGAGGAGGTAAAAGAAGCTTGTAGGCTAAGTCACCTACTTTCATTGAATTCAAATATAAGGCTCACAATATCTGGGGGATAACTTCTTATACTCCCCAAGAGATAAAGAACTTCTTTTGGGCCGTACTCGAATGAAAACCAAAACCTTGGTATCCAAAACACCGATTTTCACTTCTGAACTCATTGTTCTGAATCCTTAAAATAGGTGTGACTCCTGAGAAGTATTCTAGGGAAAGGGTCTTCCTTTTTTAAACAGAATCTTTCTTTTATTTTAGAGAGGGAATAATTATAAGATCTTACTCCTGTATACCTCGAAGGCTAGAGGAGAATCTTACATTCTATCCCACTTAAAAATGCGAGATGTCCTCATCTCGCAAGTAGAGGACAACTCTTTTTCTTAAGATCCAATTTATTCTAGGGTTCCTTATATTCTGGTCAACTCAACAGAATACTGGGATAAATATCCCTTATATAGAACTCATCATTAAATATAATTCATTCGGATCATAACATTCATATTTTTAACGCGATAATGGTCCATTAGACCGCAAATTTCTTTTTGAACATTCCTCCACGGAAATTTCAGTCAAGTAAGTTCTCAATTTGTCATCCCTTAACTTGGTCTACCGGTCAAGTGTTAACAGTAGCAATTTGACAGCACAATCCACTAATCTCATAGTGATTTGCTGAATTTATTATCATCATTCCAGTTATGAATATCATCATAGGGACTCGTCCCATTCACCCTCATTGTGGTTTCGTTCAGGTTATTATATTTCAACTAAATTTCAGAAATCATCATTTTTCAATCAGCATCCAAATCAATTCATCAATTCTCAAACAGAATTAAAATTCATATCAACCACATTCGAAATCATCATTTGGATAGCATTAACGCTTATAATTTCAAGTCTTAGATTTACTCATATATACTGTCAGTAAAGAGCTACAGTTATACTCTCGGTATATACGAGTAGTTACGGCCCATGGAATTATAAGGTAAATACCATCATGTCTAGGCCTCAAGCAAGTCAGGGATTCTATATAATTGCGGTACTTCCATCTGAAGACCCAATTACCAATTTACGTACTTCAGTTTGAATATTAAATTGTATGAATTATATCACATAATTATAACCTTTTTGTGCTTCTTGATAAATTTTTGACATCTTTGACTTCTCAGTAGATCTTTATTAGTCAATTTGCTCTGATACCAACTATGAGATCCTTGTTCCCACCGAGCAATAGATTCGGGGTACTAGCAGCGGAAGTAGCACTTCTCGCGCAGGGACAGGGGTCCCACATTCGGGGCCTCGTCCACGGATATCCGGACAAGAGACTAATCCGTCGATTTTTCCAAAAACCGGACTCGGAAAAACTTCTCTTACCCGGAAAGCAAGGGCGATTCCACCAGAATAACTTTTTTCTCTAACGTAGTCAAGACCATTACTGATCAAGCTGATCCGATTGTACCTATAAAGATACTCGGTCAAATCAAGGAAGAAACTTGCACTTGGATCATTGGGATCAACGCTTTTTTCCCCATCAAAGAGGCACAGCCGTTGATTCCTATCCATAGAATAATTACTATCTGGGATTTACTTTATCTATCGTAATAACAAAAATTGAGTCTCGATTTACGGATCCATCAGTCCAGCCTAACCCCATCTAGTCCCATGGGTTAGCCAACCGCCCAACCACTGTAGTGATGGGATCCAATTAGGAATTTGGTTAGGTTTTGTCCCGGGTACCAAGGAAAAGAGTTCCAAGGCCCCCTAGCCGGATATTCATGCAAAAATAAAACTAGTCACACCACTTACACACCCAATATGAAATTGCCTTTTTCACAGATTCATCAGTTTTAAAACAATCCTTTAATGAAACCATAGTATCACTGATCACAATCTTCCAATTTATCCGGTTGATTCTTAATTTCGTATCTATGGCATCATTGGCAACTAGGACGCTCACCACCTGTCCACTCAGGGGCCTTTTCAATAGTTCCTAGCCCTTAATACCCGGCAATATAATCACTTATAAAAATCCAGATGGACTCTCATTGAAGATCAGCAAGATCAACCAACGGATCCATATAAAGAGCCATGGACTCATCCATTGAAGACCAGCAAGGTCAATCAACCAGATCCATGCCCAGTTTCACAAAACAACTCTTACTCCTTGTTCCAATATCTTCCTCGATGCACGCGTGGGTATCCTAGGCGACCCAGAGCCCGAGCACCGTATGGTCAGCACCCTCTAGGATCCTTCGCAGGTGACCTAGCGCTTCACTCATAGGCCGCTTCCTTGGTCCCTCATCCACCGTACCAGAAGCTCACCATTTTAATCGAACCGAGGCTCGTCAAGATCTCGGCCGACCTTGCTACGCGAGACGTCCACCATTGACTCTCCGTCTCAGCGGTTGCAACTTTATCAGTTAGGTCTCCACGACCTTAATCACAAGACGGTCATAATGCTTCCCCAGCATTCTTGACATAAAATAGCCATTTACAGACAGTATTTACAAACAGTTTACAAATACAGTTTCTATATAAACTCTCATTTTTCCACATTATCCCTCATCAATCCACATTACCTATTCCACATTTCATTTATATGTGTACTCATCCCATCACAACATTTTCCATCTCATCACTTCAGATTCCTTCACATCACATATTATATATTCATATCCATACATATATCCACATCCGCATCCACATTCACATCCATACATCCACATCTACATCCATGCGTCTATTTTCACATCCACATCTACATGTACATTCACATCCATACATCCACATCTATATGCGTACATTCACATCTACATGCATACATCCACATCCACATTCATACATCTACATCTACATGCATACATCCACATCTCCATGTATACATCCACATCCACATTCACATTCACATCCATACATCTACATCTACATGCATACATCCACCTCCACATTCACATCCACATCTATACATCTACATCTACATGCATACATCCACCTCCACATTCACATCCACATCTATACATCTACATCTACATCCATACATCCACATCTCCATGCATACATCCAGATCCACATTCACATTCACATTCATACATCTACATCTACATGCATACATCCACATCTACATCCATGCATCTACATCCACATCCTTATTCACATCCATACATCTACATCTACATGCATACATCCACATCTCCATGCATACATCCACATCCACATTCACATTCACATTCATACATCTACATCTACATGCATACATCCACATCTACATCCACATCCTCATTCACATCCATACATCCACATTCACATTCACATTCATACATCTACTACCTCTACATGCATACATCCACATCTACATCCACATCCTCATTCACATCCATACATCCACATTCACATTCACATCTACATGCATACATCCACATCTCCATGTATACATCCACATCCACATTCACATTCATAATCTCACCCTATCACAACCCATATACATCTTATCCCATCACATACATTTCTTACCTCATCCCATACACATCCTATCACTTCTTAACTCATCTTCTCACATCCTAACTCATCTCATATGCATCTTATCACATCTTATCACTTCCCATATCTTTTATCCACATCTTTAGTTGGCGGAGGCAAGTGAGGCATTTTTTACTTTTTGAGATTGCAAATCTCTATAAACTTCAAACAACCTCACCACAACAAAACATTAATGCATAGCATAATATAAAAATCAATTTCTCTAGGCTTACAATGAATATCTTTCAATTAATCTAGGATGATAATTCCTAGAATATGGTAGGAAGTCCTCTTTTCATGATTTGAATGAAATTATTTTATGCGTAATTTTCATAAAAATTTTGCCATAGCTCTGCTGCTATGACTGATAAATCTCAATTTTTCTAAGGGATAAAGCTTATCATTAAGGAAATAATTAGAATGATCCCTAATTGGATCATTAATCCATAATGGATTGAATCATCAATATTCATGAAATACATAAACTAAAAGCATAGAAAAAAGCCATTAATTTGATCTCAAGTATAGATTAATCTTGGATTAAGAAAAAACTTTATGAAAAGCTTCATTTGGATTGAGAATGGGTCATGAGTTTGACCATTTCTTGAGTGAGAGAGAGAAATTACAGAAAAACCATTTGAATTAAACATAAATGGAAATTTATGTAACTCTTAACTATTATTAATCAATTAACTTCAATAGCATTCATCAAATTATGTAGCTCTTCACTACCATTCATAAATTAACTTAAATAGCATTCAAAAACCATTCCAATTAAGCTTCTCAAGCTTGAGAGGTGTTCAGAAGAGAGAAACATTGAGAAATTATAGAAAAGATCAAAATTCACCACTTATCTTACAAATTGCTTGATTCTTTGTTCACGGTAGAGGCCCCCAACCAATCAATTGGTTTAGTATGTTGAAGGAGCCACCAATGGAGATTGAAGAAAGAGGGAAGCTCCAATTTCTTACAAATTGGAGAGAATTTTAGAGAATAGTAAATATTAGCATTATTTCAGCATAGTTCTAGAATAGTAAAATTCTCCTCCTTTTTTTCAAAGGATTCATGTTCTATTTATAGGAGAGGGAGGCTCTAACCAAAGCTAACTGATTTCCAGAATTTTCCAATTTCAGTTTGGTTGAATTTGGACTAGATTTGGACCTAGTTTGGTTCCTTTTTGATTTGGTTTGGTTCCCTTTTGATTTGGTTTGGTTCAAGAGAGAGGAGAGATAAAAATATCACATTATTTTTGAGTTTAAAACTCATTCAAGCATGTGAAATATGCACCTCCTTTAATGGACTCCCCTTCCTTACATATGTGTCAAAATGGAATGATTATACCCAAAATATCTCATATTTTTAATATTGCTCATAGTTTTTTACTAATAAACCTTGTACATTTTCAACTCTTCATCTTATGTGAGCATTTACTCATTTTTGGATACTCAATTTATCTCATTTTTTTGATATTACTCATAGTTTTTTACTAATAAACCTTGTACATATTCAACTCTTCATCTTATGTGAGCATTTACTCATTTTTGGATACTCAATTTATCTCATTTTTTTTATATTACTCATAGTTTTTTACTAATAAACCTTGTACATATTCAACTCTTCATCTTATGTGAGCATTTACTCATTTTTGGGTATCTTCTTTTACAAATAGGATTTATCTCCTCCCTACACATGGATTGATGCTATTGGCCCATAGGAACCTTAATTGGACCATAATCCAAAAATTTCTGAAAATCTAGACCCTTAAGCTAAGGTCCTTCATATCCATTTTCAATTAATTCTAATTGCACATTGGAAAGTTCTTTTTGAATTTCTGTTTCAGGGGAACTTATTTTAATAAGATGAGTTATTTTTCTATCCAAAAATATTCATAATCTGAATATTCTCTCTCTAGAATATTTTCTCTCTCTATGCCAAAACAAGCAGAGACAAGATCTCTTATATTTCAGAAAAGGGAATTGATTATAGGGGAATATGCTGGACATTTTGAGAGGCTGGGGAGGAATCTTACATTCACTCCCACTTGAAAAACGTGAGATGTCCTCATCTCGCAAACTTGGGATAATTTCGCAAGATGCATGAATATGAGACTTAGAGAAAAATTAATTAAGATTAACCACAAAAAAAAAAGTCTCAAAGAGAGTAAGATTCGAGATAAGAACAAGATTTAAACTTTATTCATTCGTGAAACATATACAGTAAAGATAGAAGAACTCTTTACACTTCCATAAGCCCGTCCATCATATGATCACAAAAGCAGCACTCACAAGCTGCGCACGTATAAGGTAACTCATCTATGGGAATAATTCTGTTGGTTATTGCCGCACCTATCTCAGTGTGGTATGAGGTGATCTAACAAAAGGAGCTCTGAGAGGCAAGCCAAAAACGGGGTAAAGGCATATCTTCTGATGAGGAAGAAAACACGCTAGTAAGAAGACTCGCTCAGAAAACCCAAGATGCCTTGATCTCATGACGCAGTAGTATCGGGGACCCAAACCCAAAGCTTCAATAACCATGGCCAATTGGACATTGTTACGAAAGTGCTGCTGACCCCAGTGTTTTACCCTAGTTATGTCTTGATAGGTCCGCCATTTGGTCTGAGCTACAGAAGTTCCCAAGTGAAGAAAAAGTGAGCGCTCATACTGTTCTATAAAATCTTTCTTCATAGACTCGCTTGCATCTTGAAGGTGAGAAATCATCATGGATAAAAATAATTCCTATTGCTAAGCCATGAAGGAGATTAAGAAGAAGGGATATCGATGGAAGTAAGATTACTGTGAGCGACAGGTAAAAGTTACGACTTATATAAAGGAAGGAGCTAGCGTAACTTAGAAGCCAATGGTATCTTGTTACTGAAGTTTTACCGTCTTTCCATGATTTGGGTTTGGTACATATTTCTATGAAATACATTAAGAACTTTGAGATGAGGAGGTAAAAGAAGCTTGTAGGCTAAGTCACCTACTTTCATTGAATTCAGATATAAGGCTCACAATATCTGGGGGATAACTTCTTATACTCCCCAAGAGATAAAGAACTTCTTTTGGGCCGTACTCGAATGAAAACCAAAACCTTGGTATCCAAAACACTGATTTTCACTTCTGAACTCATTGTTCTGAATCCTTAAAATAGGCGTGACTCCTGAGAAGTATTCTAGGGAAAGGGTCTTCCTTTTTAAACAGAATCTTTCTTTTATTTTAGAGAGGGAATAATTATAAGATCAAAAAGGGATATTCTTACTCCTGTATACCTCGAAGGCTGGAGGAGAATCTTACATTCTATCCCACTTAAAAATGCGAGATGTCCTCATCTCGCAAGTAGAGGACAACTCTTTTTCTTAAGATCCAATTTATTCTAGGGTTCCTTATATTCTGGTCAACTCAACAGAATACTGGGATAAATATCCCTTATATAGAACTCATCATTAAATATAATTTATTCGGATCATAACATTCATATTTTTAACGCGATAATGGTCCATTAGACCGCAAATTTCTTTTTGAACATTCCTCCACGGAAATTTTAGTCAAGTAAGTTCTCAATTTATCATCCCTTAACTTGGTCTACCGATCAAGTGTTAACAGTAGCAATTTGACAGCACAATCCACTAATCTCATAGTGATTTGCTGAATTCATTATCATCATTCCAGTTATGAATATCATCACAGGGACTCGTCCCATTCACCCTCATTGTGGTTTCGTTCAGGTTATTATATTTCAACTAAATTTCAGAAATCATCATTTTTCAATCAACATCCAAATCAATTCATCAATTCTCAAACAGAATTAAAAATCATATCAACCACATTCGAAATCATCATTTGGATAGCATTAACGCTTATAATTTCAAGTCTTAGATTTACTCATATATACTGTCAGTAAAGAGCTACAGTTATACTCTCGGTATATACGAGTAGTCACGGCCCATGGAATTATAAGGTAAATACCATCATGTCTAGGCCTCAAGCAAGTCAGGGATTCTATATAATTGCGGTACTTCCATCTGAATACCCAATTACCAATTTACGAATTTCAGTTTGAATATCAAATTGTATGAATTATATCACACAATTATAACCTTTTTGTGCTTCTTGATAAAATTTTGACATCTTTGACTTCTCAGTTGATCTTTATTAGTCAATTTGCTCTGATACTAACTATGAGATCCCTGTTCCTACCGAGCAACAGATTCGGGGTACGAGCAGCGGAAGTAGCACTTCTCGCGCAGGACAGGGGTCCCACATTCGGGGCCTCGTCCACGGATATCCGGACAAGAGACTAATCCGTCGATTTTTCCAAAAACCGGACTCGAAAAAACTTCTCTTACCCGGAAAGCACGGGCGATTCCACCAGGATAACTTTTTTCTCTAATGTAATCAAGACCATTACTGATCGAGCTGATCCGAATGTACCTATAAAGATACTCGGTCAGATCAAGGAAGAAACTTGCACTTGGATCATTGGGATCAACGCTTTTTTCCCCATCAAAGAGGCACACCCGTTGATTCCTATCCATAGAATAATTACTATCCGGGATTTACTTTATCTATCGTAATAACAGAAATTGAGTCTCGATTTACAGATCCATCAGTCCAGCCTAACCCCATCCAGTCCCATGGGTTAGCCAACCGCCCAACCACTGTAGTGATGGGATCCAATTAGGAATTTGGTTAGGTTTTGTCCCGGGTACCAAGGAAAAGAGATCCCAGGCCCCCTAGCCGGATATTCATGCAAAAATAAAACCAGTCACACCACTTACACACCCAATATGAAATTGCCTTTTTCACAGATTCAATCAGTTTTAAAACAATCCTTTAATGAAACCATAGTATCACTGATCACAATCTTCCAATTTATCCGGTTGATTCTTAATTTCCCATCATTCCTTCATCAGAGTATCTATGGCATCATTGGCAACTAGAACGCTCACCACCTGTCCACTCAGGGGCCTTTTCAATAGTTCCTAGCCCATAATACTCGGCAATATAATCACTTATAAAAATCCAGATGGACTCTCGTTGAAGATCAGCAAGATTAACCAACAGATCCATATAAAGAGCCATGGACTCATCCATTGAAGACCAGCAAGGTCAATCAACCAGATCCATGCCCGGTTTCACAAAACAACTCTTACTCCTTGTTCCAATATCTTCCTCGACGCACGCGTGGGTATCCTAGGCGACCCAGAGCCCGAGCACCGTATGGTCAGCACCCTCTAGGATCCTTCACAGGTGACCTAGCGCTTCACTCATAGGCCGCTTCCTTGGTCCCTCATCCACCATACCGGAAGCTCACCATTTTAATCGAACCGAGGCTGGTCAAGACCTCGGCCGACCTTGCTACGCGAGACGTCCACCATTGACTCTCCGTCAGTGGTTGCAACTTTATCAGTTAGGTCTCCACGACCTTAATCACAAGACGGTCAAAATGCTTCCCCAGCATTCTTGACATAAAATAGCCATTTACAAATAGTATTTACAAACAGTTTACAAATACAGTTTCTATATAAACTCTCATTTTTCCACATTATCCCTCATCAATCCACATTACCTATTCCACATTCCATTTATATGTGTACTAATCCCATCACAACATTTTCCATCTCATCACCTCAGATTCCTTCACATCACATATTATATATTCACATGCATACATATATCCACATCCACATCCACATTCACATACATACATCCACATCTACATCCATGCGTCTATTTTCATATCCACATCTACATGCACATTCACATCCATACATCCACATCTATATGCGTACATTCACATCTACATGCATACATCCACATCCACATTTATACATCTACATCTACTTGCATACATCCACATCTCCATGCATACATCCACATCTCCATGTATACATCCACATTCACATTCACATTCACATCCATACATCTACATCTACATGCATACATCCACCTCCACATTCACATCCACATCTATACATCTACATCTACATGCATACATCCACCTCCACATTCACATCCACATCTATACATCTACATCTACATGCATACATCCACATCTCCATGCATACATCCACATCCACATTCACATTCACATTCATACATCTACATCTACATGCATACATCCACATCTACATCCATGCATCTACATCCACATCCTCATTCACATCCATACATCTACATCTACATGCATACATCCACATCTCCATGCATACATCCACATCCACATTCACATTCACATTCATACATCTACATCTCCATGCATACATCCACATCCACATTCACATCCACATTCATACATCTACATCTACATGCATACATCCACATCTACATCCATGATTCTACATCCAAATCCTCATTCACATCCATACATCCACATTCACATTCACATTCACATTCATACATCTACATCTACATGCATACATCCACATCTACATCCATGCATCTACATCCACATCCTCATTCACATCCATACATCCACATTCACATTCACATCTACATGCATACATCCACATCTCCATGTATACATGCACATCTACATGCATACATCCCACATCTCCATGTATACATCCACATCCACATTCACATTCATAATCTCACCCTATCACAACCCATATACATCTTATCCCATCACATACATTTCTTACCTCATCCCATACACATCCTATCACTTCTTAACTCATCTTATCACATCCTAACTCATCTCATATGCATCTTATCACATCTTATCACTTCCCATATCTTTTATCCACATCTTTAGTTGGCGGAGGCAAGTGAGGCATTTTTCACTTTTTGAGATTGCAAATCTCTATAAACTTCAAATAACCTCACCACAACAAAACATTAATGCATAGCATAATATAAAAATCAATTTCTCTAGGCTTACAATGAATATCTTTCAATTAATCTAGGATGATATTTCCTAGAATATGGTAGGAAGTCCTCTTTTCATGATTTGAATGAAATTATTTTATGCGTAATTTTTATAAAAATTTTGCCATAGCTCTGCTGCTATGACTGATAAATCTCAATTTTTCTAAGGGATAAAGCTTATCATTAAGGAAATAATTAGAATGATCCCTAATTGGATCATTAATCCATAATGGATTGAATCATCAATATTCATGAAATACATAAACTAAAAGCATAGAAAAAAGCCATTAATTTGACCTCAAGTATAGATTAATTTTGGATTAAGAAAAAACTTTATGAAAAGCTTCATTTGGATTGAGAATGGGTCATGAGTTTGACCATTTCTTGAGTGACAGAGAGAAATTACAGAAAAGCCATTTGAATTAAACATAAATAGAAATTTATTAACTCTTAACTATTATTAATCAATTAACTTCAATAGCATTCATTAAATTATGTAGCTCTTCACTACCACTCATCAATTAACTTCAATAGCATTCAAAAACCATTCCAATTAAGCTTCTCAAGCTTGAGAGGTGTTGAGAAGAGAGAAACATTGAGAAATTATAGAAAAGATCAAAATTCACCACTTACCTTACAAATTGCTTGATTCTTTGTTCACGGTAGAGGCCCCCAACCAATCAATTGGTTTAGTATGTTGAAGGAGCCACCAATGGAGATTGAAGAAAGAGGGAAGCTCCAATTTCTTACAAATTGGAGAGAATTTTAGAGAATAGTAAATATTAGCATTATTTCAGCATAGTTCTAGAATAGTAAAATTCTCCTCCTTTTTTTCAAAGGATTCGTGTTCTATTTATAGGAGAGGGAGGCTCTAACCAAAGCTAACTGATTTCCAAAATTTTCCAATTTCAGTTTGGTTGAATTTGGACTAGATTTGGACCTAGTTTGGTTCCTTTTTGATTTGGTTTGGTTCCCTTTTGATTTGGTTTGGTTCAAGAGAGAGGAGAGATAAAAATATCACATTATTTTTGAGTTTAAAACTCATTCAAGCATGTGAAATATGCACCTCCTTTAATGGACTCCCCTTCCTTACATATGTGTCAAAATGGAATGATTATACCCAAAATATCTCATATTTTTAATATTGCTCATAGTTTTTTACTAATAAACCTTGTACATTTTCAACTCTTCATCTTATGTGAGCATTTACTCATTTTTGGATACTCAATTTATCTCATTTTTTTGATATTACTCATAGTTTTTTACTAATAAACCTTGTACATATTCAACTCTTCATCTTATGTGAGCATTTACTCATTTTTGGATACTCAATTTATCTCATTTTTTTTATATTACTCATAGTTTTTTACTAATAAACCTTGTACATATTCAACTCTTCATCTTATGTGAGCATTTACTCATTTTTGGGTATCTTCTTTTACAAATAGGATTTATCTCCTCCCTACACATGGATTGATGCTATTGGCCCATAGGAACCTTAATTGGACCATAATCCAAAAATTTCTGAAAATCTAGACCCTTAAGCTAAGGTCCTTCATATCCATTTTCAATTAATTCTAATTGCACATTGGAAAGTTCTTTTTGAATTTCTGTTTCAGGGGAACTTATTTTAATAAGATGAGTTATTTTTCTATCCAAAAATATTCATAATCTGAATATTCTCTCTCTAGAATATTTTCTCTCTCTATGCCAAAATAGGCAGAGACAAGATCTCTTATATTTCAGAAAAGGGAATTGATTACAGGGGAATATGCTGGACATTTTGAGAGGCTGGGGAGGAATCTTACATTCACTCCCACTTGAAAAACGTGAGATGTCCTCATCTCGCAAACTTGGGATAATTTCGCAAGATGCATGAATATGAGACTTAGAGAAAAATTAATTAAGATTAACCACAAAAAAAAAGTCTCAAAGAGAGTAAGATTCGAGATAAGAACAAGATTTAAACTTTATTCATTCTTGAAACATATACAGTAAAGATAGAAGAACTCTTTACACTTCCATAAGCCCGTCCATCATATGATCACAAAAGCAGCACTCACAAGCTGCGCACGTATAAGGTAACTCATCTATGGGAATAATTCTGTTGGTTATTACCGCACCTATCTCAGTGGTATGAGGTGATCTAACAAAAGGACCTCTGAGAGGCAAGCCAAAAACGGGGTAAAGGCATATCTTCTGATGAGGAAGAAAACACGCCAGTAAGAAGACTCGCTCAGAAAACCCAAGATGCCTTGATCTCATGACGCAGTAGTATCGGGGACCCAAACCCAAAGCTTCAATAACCATGGCCAAGCGGACATTGTTTCGAAAGTGCTGCTGACCCGAGTGTGTTACTCTAGTTATGTCTTGATAGGTCCGCCATTTGGTCTGAGCTACAGAAGTTCCCAAGTGAGGAAAAAATGAGCGCTCATACTGTTCTATAAAATCTTTCTTCACAGACTCGCTTGCGTCTTGAAGGTGAGAAATCATTATGGATAAAACTAATTCCTATTGCTAAGCCATGAAGGAGATTAAGAAGAAGGGATATCGATGGAAGTAAGATTACTGTGAGCGACAGGTAAAAGTTACGACTTATATAAAGGAAGGAGCTAGCGTAACTTAGAAGCCAACGGTATCTTGTTACTGAAGATTTACCGTCTTTCCATGATTTGGGTTTGGCACATATTTCTATGAAATACATTAAGAACTTTGAGATGAGGAGGTAAAAGAAGCTTGTAGGCTAAGTCACCTACTTTCATTGAATTCAGATATAAGGCTTGCAATATCTGTGGGATAACTTCTTATACTCCCCAAGAGATAAAGAACTTCTTTTGGGCCGTACTCGAATGAAAACCAAAACCTTGGTATCTAAAACACCGATTTTCACTTCTGAACTCATTGTTCTGAATCCTTAAAATAGGCGTGACTCCTGAGAAGTATTCTAGGGAAAGGGTCTTCCTTTTTTAAACAGAATCTTTCTTTTATTTTAGAGAGCGAATAATTATAAGATCAAAAAGGGATATTCTTACTCATGTATACCTCGAAGGCTGGAGGAGAATCTTACGTTCTATCCCACTTAAAAATGCGATATGTCCTCATCTCGCAAGTAGAGGACAACTCTTTTTCTTAAGATCCAATTTATTCTAGGGTTCCTAATATTCTGATCAACTCAACAGAATACTGGGATAAATATCCTTTATATAGAACTCATCATTAAATATAATTCATTCGGATCATAACATTCATATTTTTAACGCAATAATGGTCCATTAGACCGCAGATTTCTTTCTGAACATTCCTCCACGGAAATTTCAGTCAAGTAAGTTCTCAATTTGTCATCCCTTAACTTGGTCTACCGGTCAAGTGTTAACAGTAGCAATTTGACAGCACAATCCACTAATCTCATAGTGATTTATTGAATTCATTATCATCATTCCAGTTATGAATATCATCACAGGGACTCGTCCCATTCACCCTCATTGTGGTTTCGTTCAGGTTATTATATTTCAACTAAATTTCAGAAATCATCATTTTTCAATCAGCATCCAAATCAATTCATCAATTCTCAAACAGAATTAAAAATCATATCAACCACATTTGAAATCATCATCTGGATAGCATTAACGCTTATAATTTCAAGTCTTAGATTTACTCATATATACTGTCAGTAAAGAGCTACAGTTATACTCTCGGTATATACGGGTAGTCAAGGCCCATGGAATTATAAGGTAAATACCATCATGTCTAGGCCTCAAGCAAGTCAGGGATTCTATATAATTGCGGTACTTCCATCTGAATACCCAATTACCAATTTACGAATTTCAGTTTGAATATCAAATTGTATGAATTATATAACACAATTATAACGTTTTTCTGCTTCTTGATAAATTTTTGACATCTTTGACTTCTCAATTAATCTTTATTACTGGATTTGCTCTGATACCAACTGTGAGATCTCTGTTCCCACCGAGCAACAGATTCGGGGTACTAGCAGCGAAAGTAGCACTTCTCGCGCGGGACAGGGTTCCCACATTCGACGTGGGCCTCGTCCACGGATATCCGGACAAGAGACTAATCCGTCGATTTTTCCAAAAATCGGACTCGGAAAAACTTCTCTTACCCGGAAAGCACGGGCGATTCCACCAGGATAACTTTTTTCTCTAACGTAATCAAGACCATTACTGATCAAGCTGATCCGATTGTACCTATAGAGATACTCGGTCAGATCAAGGAAGAAACTTGCACTTGGATCATTGGGATCAATGCTTTTTTTCCCATCAAAGAGGCACAGCCGTTGATTCCTATCCATAGAATAATTACTATCCGAGATTTACTTTATCTATCGTAATAACAAAAATTGAGTCTCGATTTACAGATCCATCAGTCCAGCCTAACCCCATCTAGTCCCATGGGTTAGCCAACCGCCCAACCACTGTAGTGATGGGATCCAATTAGGAATTTGGTTAGGTTTTGTCGCGGGTACCAAGGAAAAGAGTTCCCAGGCCCCCTAGCCAGATATTCATGTAAAAATAAAACTAGTCACACCACTTACACACCCAATATGAAATTGCCTTTTTCACAGATTCAATCATTTTAAAACAATCCTTTAATGAAACCATAGTATCACTGATCACAATCTTCCAATTTATCCGGTTGATTCTTAATTTCCCATCATTCCTTCATCAGAGTATCTATGGCATCATTCCTTTATCAGAGTATCACTGATCACAATCTTCCAATTTATCCGGTTGATTCTTAATTTCCCATCATTTCTTCATCAGAGTATCTATGGCATCATTGGCAACTAGAACGCTCACCACCTGTCCACTCAGGGGCCTTTTCAATAGTTCCTAGCCCATAATACTTGGCAATATAATCACTTATAAAAATTCAGATGGACACTCGTTGAAGATCAGCAAGATCAACCAACAGATCCATATAAATAGCCATGGACTCATCCATTGAAGACCAGCAAGGTCAATCAACCAGATCCATGCCCGGTTTCACAAACTAACTCTTACTCCTTGTTCCAATATCTTCCTCGACGCACGCGTGGGTATCCTAGGCGACCCAGAGCCCGAGCATCCACCGTACCGGAAGCTCACCATTTTAATTGAATCGAGGCTGGTCAAGACCTCAGCCGACCTTGCTACGCGAGACGTCCACCATTGACTCTCCGTCTCAGCGGTTGCAACTTTATCAGTTAGGTCTCCACGACCTTAATCACAAGACGGTCAAAATGCTTCCCCAACATTCTTGACATAAAATAGCCATTTACAAACAGTATTTACAAACAGTTTACAAATACAGTTTCTATATAAACTCTCATTTTTTCACATTATCCCTCATCAATCCACATTACCTATTCCACATTCCATTTATATGTGTACTCATCCCATCACAACATTTTCCATCTCATCACTTCAGATTCCTTCACATCACATATTATATATTCACATCCATACATATATCCACATCCACATCCACATTCACATCCATACATCCACATCTACATCCATGCGTCTATTTTCACATCCACATCTACATGCACATTCACATCCATACATCCACATCTATATGCGTACATTCACATCTACATGCATACATCCACATCCACATTCATACATCTACATCTACATGCATACATCCACATCTCCATGTATACATCCATATCCACATTCACATTCACATCCATACATCTACATCTACATGCATACATCCACCACCACATTTACATCCACATCTATACATCTACATCTACATGCATACATCCACCTCCACATTCACATCCACATCTATACATCTACATCTACATGCATACATCCACATCCACATTCACATTCACATTCATACATCTACATCTACATGCATACATCCACATCTACATCCTCATCCTCATTCACATCCATACATCTACATCTACATCCGTGCATCTACATCCACATCCTCATTCACATCCATACATCTACATCTACATGCATACATCCACATCTCCATGCATACATCCACATCCACATTCACATTCACATTTATACATCTACATCTACATGCATACATCCACATCTACATCCACATCCTCATTCACATCCATACATCCACATTCACATTCACATTCACATTCATACATCTACATCTACATGCATACATCCACATCTACATCCACATCCTCATTCACATCCATACATACACATTCACATTCACATCTACATGCATCATTTTTCACTTTTTGAGATTGCAAATCTCTATAAACTTCAAACAACCTCACCACAACAAAACATTAATGCATAGCATAATATAAAAATCAATTTCTCTAGGCATACAAATGAATATCTTTCAATTAATCTAGGATGATAATTCCTAGAATATGGTAGGAAGTCCACTTTTCATGATTTGAATGAAATTATTTTATGCGTAATTTTTATAAAAATTTTGCCATAGCTTTGCTGCTATGACTGATAAATCTCAATTTTTCTAAGGGATAAAGCTTATCGTTAAGGAAATAATTAGAATGATCCCTAATTGGATCATTAATCCATAATGGATTGAATCATCAATATTCATGAAATACATAAACTAAAAGCGTAGAAAAAAGCCATTAATTTGACCTCAAGTATAGATTAATCTTGGATTAAGGAAAAACTTTATGAAAAGCTTCATTTGGATTGAGAATGGGTCATGAGTTTGACCATTTCTTGAGTGAGAGAGAGAAATTACAGAAAAACCATTTGAATTAAACATAAATGGAAATTTATGTAACTCTTAACTATTATTAATCAATTAACTTCAATAGCATTCATCAAATTATGTAGCTCTTCACTACCATTCATCAATTAACTTCAATAGCATTCAAAAACCATTCCAATTAAGATTCTCAAGCTTGAGAGGTGTTGAGAAGAGAGAAACATTGAGAAATTATAGAAAAGATCAAAATTCACCACTTACCTTACAAATTGCTTGATTCTTTGTTCACGGTAGAGGCCCCCAACCAATCAATTGGTTTAGTATGTTGAAGGAGACACCAATGGAGATTGAAGAAAGAGGGAAGCTCCAATTTCTTACAAATTGGAGAGAATTTCAGAGAATAGTAAATATTAGCATTATTTCAGCATAGTTCTAGAATAGTAAAATTCTCCTCCTTTTTTTCAAAGGATTCATGTTCTATTTATAGGAGAGGGAGGCTCTAACCAAAGCTAACTGATTTCCAGAATTTTCCAATTTCAGTTTGGTTGAATTTGGACTAGATTTGGACCTAGTTTGGTTCCTTTTTGATTTGGTTTGGTTCCCTTTTGATTTGGTTTGGTTCAAGAGAGAGGAGAGATAAAAATATCACATTATTTTTGAGTTTAAAACTCATTCAAGCATGTGAAATATGCACCTCCTTTAATGGACTCCCCTTCCTTACATATGTGTCAAAATGGAATGATTACACCCAAAATATCTCATATTTTTAATATTGCTCATAGTTTTTTACTAATAAACCTTGTACATTTTCAACTCTTCATCTTATGTGAGCATTTACTCATTTTTGGATACTCAATTTATCTCATTTTTTTGATATTACTCATAGTTTTTTACTAATAAACCTTGTACATATTCAACTCTTCATCTTATGTGAGCATTTACTCATTTTTGGATACTCAATTTATCTCATTTTTTTGATATTACTCATAGTTTTTTACTAATAAACCTTGTACATATTCAACTCTTCATCTTATGTGAGCATTTACTCATTTTTGGGTATCTTCTTTTACAAATAGGATTTATCTCCTCCCTACACATGGATTGATGCTATTGGCCCATAGGAACCTTAATTGGACCATAATCCAATTTTTTTTGAAAATCTAGACCCTTAAGCTAAGGTCCTTCATATCCATTTTCAATTAATTCTAATTGCACATTGGAAAGCTCTTTTTAAATTTATGTTTCAGGGGAACTTATTTTAATAAGATGAGTTATTTTTCTATCCAAAAATATTCATAATCTGAATATTCTCTCTCTAGAATATTTTCTCTCTCTATGCCAAAATAGGCAGAGACAAGATCTCTTATATTTCAAAAAAGGGAATTGATTACAGGGGAATATGCTGGACATTTTGAGAGGCTGTGGAGGAATCTTACACTTCGGATGTGTAATTCCCAGAGGATCATGCTCTTCGATGTGTTAATCTCAAGATACTAGAGGTGTAATTTTCAGAAAACTAATCATCTCAGACGTGTTAATCCTCATAATCTTTGGATGTGTCGATCCCAAGGCACCAGATGTGTAATTCTCAAAAAAATAAAGATCTCAGATATATTAATCAAGTGTGCCTTTAGATGTGGCGGTATGATAAGTATTTGATAGTTTTAAACTTTTCATGGATACAATGAAAGAAGCAAGTTCACCCTTGCTTGTCTAAAAATTGTAAGAAATGCCTAATTAGTTGGAAGACTGTTGTCAATCTAACCAACACTAGAACTAGAATCAGTTATGGGATGCCATAAAAGTACACCTTCCTGAAAGGTTTTGCTGAAAGGCTTTGTCCTCTAGGATTTTGAGAGGATAAAATGAATGAATTTTTGGAGCTAACCCAAGAAAGGAAAACCCAGAAAGAATACCACCAAACTTTTGTTAAAATTCTTTGATTAGCTCCAGATATGGATGAGGCAACTCTTCTCCATCGATTCATTTAGAAGCTTAATCTATCTTTAAATAAACTCATCAAGAATGTAAAACCATCTTCTATTTCAGAAGCCATAATTATAGCCAGAGACTATGAAAAAGTTTTTCTTATATAGAAAGTGTCGAGAAGGACATGAGTCCTTCCATGTTAATCAAGAAGAGGTCCCCTAAGTCAAGAGGAACGTCAAGCCCACCCTTGGCTATAAGGAATCATGAGCTAAAATTTAGGTCAAGAAATAGGGATAGCAGGGTTAAAGATAATCGAATTCAACAAGTATTTCTATAAGTAAATAGAAGATAATTTGTCCAAGATTCATGTGAAGTAATGTGCATGATGAATAGAGGTGTTCTTCCAGATGATACTAAGATTTTTGAAATTGCTATCATAGGTTAGGTTGCGTAAAGGATTGATTCCATTACGTTTTTCCATTATAATTCTTTAAGTACCATATTACATGGGGGTATAGAATAAGGAACTCGAAGGTTCATATAATATGAGAGGTATATGGATGCATGAAATTAGGATAATAAGGCCAATTAACTTTAGAATAATAAAGACCTTTTGGAGGCACAACAAAACGAGCCAAACACATGAAATAAAGGACTCTTTAAGAACAATGTTCAGATAAAAGAAGATTTCTACCTAGTGGGGACACCACTTTGAAAGAGACAAGAGGATTTACTTAGATACTATCCCAGCTTGCGAGATGAGGACATCTTGAATCTTTGAAGTGGGGGAGATTGTAAGGTCCCTCCCAAGCCATGTATATATGTGTCTCTTTTAATATAGATTTCAAGAAGGAAAGAGAGTGCACTTAGAGAAGAGTGAGACAATAAGGCTAGAAACATTAGGAAAGTGTTAGAATAAAAGTATTAGCTCCAAAAATCCTAAAAGAAATAAGAAGATAAGAATAGTTCTATTAAGAGATAAGTATCTCCAAAAATAGAAATTCCAATTTAGGCGACAGGAGGTCGTATTTAGAGTACTTTTCCATATTTAGAGTCCATGCATACTAAAAATGTGAAAAAGCAACATGTTTTTAAAGATGGCATGTTTGTGGCTATATACAGATGTTTTTGCCTATTCTACCCACATTGGCTTGTAGACTAGATGCCTTTCGATTCTTTTGATTGGTTATACAACCATATTCTGAGTTTTTATTAGAGAGTTATGGCCAAAACAATTTGCTGATTCTGTAAGGGTCTCTTCAGAGAGGAAAAACTGTAAGAAGGCAGCAAGTAGCCTCAAGGTAATCCTAGAGCTTGAGATGTATATATCCCTTCATTCTTATCCTAATATCTTAGAAGAGAAGGTTAGACTGCTATGGCCTTTCAAGAGAAGAGACCACAACTTCATAGCTTTTCTTTTAAAGAAAGAATAGTATGTTGTAGCCCTGCAAGAGAAGGCTATTTTGCCATAGACCTTCGAAAGAGAGAAAAGTCTGAGTATGAGTAAGAGGACATAAATCTTGGAAATGATCAGATGATTTCAATCGTAAGAGAAGGTATTCGAAGACTCTCTATTCTCGTATATCAAGTTCTGAAGCTCTTGTTAACGAGCAAAGGCAACGATAAACGACAAATTTCTATAAGGTATATACATATTTTACTTTTTCAATTATATATCATTCTTAGGGTTGAGGTATGGCCCTGGCTTCTCTCTATTAATTTTTAATAGTGATCTATTTGATTGATTTACTAGTTAAAGTTTATATTCTTTCAAACAATAGCATATGCCTTAATAAAGAATGTCTTATCACAATCTCAAGTTGAAATGCTAAAATCTTTGTGAAAAGGATTGTTTTCTTAATAGAAGGTAACATGGATTCTAGTCCTATGGTTTAGTTGAGTAAATGGATTGTTATCTTGTTTAATTAAGGTACAAGCACAACTCTCCCTGCCTTGATGCTGCCCGTTCTTATGCTTATATAGCAGGACGACGGAGTTGTTAGTAAGGCTCGGAGTTGGCCCATGGTATCCCTCGTACTATTGGTAGAATAAGGTTTGCCGATTGAGGCGAGTGATTGTGATACTGCCTAGTTATGAGGGCCCAGACTACTACGATGAATTAGCCCCCCTACTGCATAGACATCCCTCTCAGCGGTGGCGGGAGGATCGAGCGATGGAGCCTCACAGGGCAACGATGAGGTGTATGGTCTCGTAGGGTTTTTCCCAGCATGTAGAGGCTGCAAGGCCGAATTCTAGATCATCGACAGTATAAAGGAAAAGAATAAGAGAGCCGGTTTAGCTTGATGGAATTGATTCATGTATAATTTTTTTTTCTAAATCTTGTCTTAGGCATTATTGTACTATGAAAAAAAGGCTGCTTTAACAAACCTTATAAAAAGGGCCTTAATTAAGGAACATGTTTATTTATGACAAACAGTGTGGTAGGATTAATTATCTAGAAAACAAATTGACGCGTGAGTAGGGTGGAAAGTGGGAGGATGGAATGCCCCGATGGCACCATCCTATGGATGGGTGGACCCAATTAGTCGGGTAGATTTTGAACATATTAAGTGAAATCCCTACGCTAGATAAATAAGTTGTCGGGCAATTCTATTCTAGAAGACTAGGCCAGCGGGCTGTGCCTTGCATGGATGAGAAAAAAAAAGTTATCTCTCTAGGAATCAAGACTAGTAGTTGTCCAGATTATGATCAATTATTCTATGGGTGATTTGATTTTTAGAAGACCACGCTCCTCCTACTGCGGGGGATAGAACTAGGTCTTACCTATGAATCATATCCTTGAATCTCTACATGGTCAAGGTCTCGATGATTGAGTAGGAAATTTTCTCCAAGATAAGACTTAGTGGACTATATTAAGTGTTTCCCCTACTTTGGAAGGGGGGAACCTTACAATTGGTATCAGAGCCGATCTTAGATCCTAGGCATTGTTGTTCAAAGGTTAACTATCAAAGGGATCAAAACAAGTGATTGTTTATCATATGAGGACGAATCAATCATCTCTATTGGGCATAGAAGTGATTTGAATATCCTCACATGTTGAGACAATCATCCTATGAAATTATGTTTTTATCTTGGGGGTGCACATGCAAGATATTTGTACAATAAATTTGAGAAATAAGATTGGGGAGAAAACCTTTTGTGAGGGAAAACATAGGGCGATCAAATTAAGAAACTAGTGACAGACTGAATAACTAGAAGGATAGACCGAAACTTTGTTTAGAGAAATATTCAGGATAGATCTCCTTAACTTGCATATTATAAATTATTAAGATTATAACTCCATTAAGATTTGAATAGGTTATGTGTGAATGCCATCCAATGGATGCCATGATCATCTAAGATCTTGAACCCATCTCAGACAAACTTGGGATGTGTAATTCCCAGAGGATCATGCTCTTAGATGTGTTAATCCCAAGATACTAGATGTGTAATTTTCAAAAAACTAATAATCTCAGACGTCTTAATCTTGATAATCTCTGGTGCTATGATAAGTATTTGAGAGATTTGAACTTTTCATGGATACAATGAAAGAAGCAAGTTCACCCTTGCTTGTCTAAAAATGATAAGAAATGCCTAATTAGTTGGAAGCACTATTGTCAATCTAACCACCAACTGGAACTAGAATCAGTTATGGGATGCCATGAAAGTACACCTTCGTGAAAGGTTTTGTCCTCTAGGATTTCGAGAGGATAAAATGAATGAATTTTTGGAGCTAACCCAAGCAAGGAAGACCCTAAAAGAATACCACCAAACTTTTGCTAAAATTCTTCAATTAGTCCCACATATGGATGAGGTAACTCTTCTCCATCGATTCATTTGAAAGCTTAATCTACCTTTGAAAAACCTCATCAAGAATGTAAAACCATCCTCTATTTCAGAAGCCATATTATATCTAGAGACTATGATAAAGTTTTTTTTATATAGAAAGTGTCGAGAAGGCCATGAGTCCTTCTATGTTAATCAAGAAGAGGTCCCCTAATTCAAGAGGAACGTCAAGCCCACCCTTGGCTACAAGGAATCATGAGCTAGAGCAAAAAATAGGTCAAGAAATAGGGATAGCAGGGTTAAAGATAATCGAATTCAATAAGTATTTCTATAAGTAAATAGAAGATGATTGATTCAAGATTCATGTGAAGTAATGTGCATGATGAATAGAGGTATTCTACAAGACGATAAGATTATGAAATTGCTATCATAGGTTAGATTGCATAAAGGATTGATTCCCTTACATTTTTCCATGATAATTCTTTGAGTACCATATTACATGGGGGTATAGAATAAGGAATTAGAAGGTTCATATCATATGAGAGGTATATGGATGCATAAAATTGGGATAATAAGGCCAATTAACTTTAGAATAATAAAGACCTTTTGGAGGCACAACAAAATGAGCCAAACACATGAAATAAAGGATTTTTTAAGAACAATGTTTAGATAAAAGAAGATTTCTACCTAGTGGGGGGATACCACTTTGAAAGAGACAAGAGGATTTACTTAGATACTACCCCAGCTCACAAGATGAGGACATCTCGAATCTTTTAAGTAGGGGAGATTGTAAGGTCCCTCTTAAGCCATGTATACATGTGTCTCTTTTAATATAGATTTCAAGAAGGAAAGAGAGTGCAGTTAGAGAAGAGTGAGACAATAAGGCTAGAAACATAAGGAAAGTGTTAGAATAAAAATATTAGCTCCAAAAATCCTAAAAGAAATAAGAAGATAAGAATAGTTCTATTAAGAGATAAGTATCTCCAAAAATAGAAATTCAAATTTAGATGATAGGAGGTCCTATTTAGAGTACTTTTACATATTTAGAGTCATGCATACTAAAAATATGGAAAAGCAACACGTTTCTAAAGATGGCATGCTTGTGGCTATATACAGACGTTTTTGCCTATTCTACCCACGTTAGCTTGTAGAATAGATGCCTTCTCGTTCTTTTGATTGGTTATACAACCATATTTTGAGTTTTTATCAGAGAGTTATGGCAGAAACAATTTGCTGATTCTATCAGGGTCTCTACACAGGAAAAACTTTAAGAAGGCAGCAACAAGTAGCCTCAAGGTAATCCTAGAGCTTGAGATGTATATATCCCTTCATTCTTATCTAATATCTTAGAAGAGAAGGTTAGATTGCTATGGTCTTTCAGAGGAGGAGACGAAAACTTCATAGCTTTTCTTTTAAAGAAAGAATAGTATGTTGTAGCCCTGCAAGAGAAGGCTACTTTGCCATAGACCTTCGAAAGAGAGAAAAGTCAGAGTATGAGTAAGAGGAGATAAATCTTGGGGATGATCGGCTGATTTCAATCATAAGAGAAGGTATTAGAAGACTCTCTATTTTCCTATATCAAGGTCTGAAGCTCTTGTTAATGAGCAAAGGCAACGATAAACGATCAGTTTATCGACTCTCTATTTTCCTATATCAAGGTCTGAAGCTCTTGTTAATGAGCAAAGGCAACGATAAACGATAAGTTTCTATAAGGTATATACATATAATGTTTTTTAATTATATTTCATTCTTAGGGGTTGAGGTATGGCCTTGGCTTCTCTATTAATTGTTAATAGTGATCTATTTGATTGATTTACTAGTTAAAGTTTATATTCTTTTAAACAACATCATATGCCTTAATAAAGAATGTCTTATCACAATCTCAAGTTGAAATGCTAAAATCTTTTTTCTAAATCTTGTCTTAGGCATTATTGTACTGTGAAAAAAAGGCTGCTTTAAGGAACATGTTTATTTGTTAAACAATGTGGTAGGATTAATTAGAAAACAAATTGACACGTGAGTAAGGTGGAAAGTGGGAGGATGGAATACCCCGATGGCACCATCCTACGGACGGGTGGACCCGATTAGTCGGGTCCACCCGCCCGATGGCACCATCCTACGGACGGGTGGACTCGATTAGTCGGGTAGATTTCCAACATATTAAGTGAAAGCCCTATGCTAGATAAGTAGGTTCTCGAGCAATTCTATTCTAGAAGACTAGGCCAGCGGCTGTGCCTTGCATGGATGAGAAAAAAAAAGTTGTCTCTAGGAATCAAGACTAGTAGTTGTCCCCGATTATGATCAATTACCCTATGGATGATTTGATATTTAGAAGACCACGCTCCATTACTGCGGGATAGAACTAGGTCTTACCTATGAATCATATCCTTGAATCTCTGCATGGTCAAGGTCTCGATGAGTAGGAAATTTTCTTGAAGATAAGACTTAGTGGACTATCTTAAGTGTTTCCCCTATTTTGGAAGGGGGGAACCTTACAATTGGTATCAGAGCCGATCTTAGTTCCTAGGCATTGTTTTTCAAAGGTTAACTATCAACAAGTGATTGTTTATCATATGAGAATGAATCAATCATATCTACTGGCCATAGAAGTGATTTGAATATCCTCACATGTTGAGATAATCATCCTATGAAATTGTGCTTATATCTTGGGGGTGCACATGCAAGATATTTGTACAATAAATTTGAGAAATAAGATTGGGGAGAAAACCTCCTCTAGGATTTCGAGAGGATAAAATAAATGAATTTTTGGAGCTAACCCAAGCAAGGATGACCCTAAAAGAATACCACCAAAGTTTTGCTAAAATTCTTTGATTAGCTCCAGAGATGGATGAGGTAACTCTTCTCCATCGATTCATTTGAAAGCTTAATCTACCTTTGAATAACCTCATCCAGAATGTAAAACCATCCTCTATTTCAGAAGCCATAATTTAATCTAGAGACTATGATAAAGTTTTTTATATATAGAAAGTGTCGAGAAGGACATGAGTCCTTCCATGTTAATCAAGAAGAGGTCCCCTAATTCAAGACGAACGTCAAGCCCACCCTTGGCTACAAGGAATCATGAGCTAGAGCAAAAATCAGGTCAAGAAATAGGGATAGCAGGGTTAAAGATAATCAAATTCAACAAGTATTTCTACAAGTAAATAGAAGATGATTGGTGCAAGATTCATGTGAAGTAATGTGCATGATGAATAGAGGTATTCTACAAGACGATACTAAGATTATGAAATTGCTATCATAGGTTAGATTGTGTAAAGGATTGATTCCATTACGTTTTTCCATTATAATTCTTTAAGTACCATATTACATGGGGGTATAGAATAAGGAATTCGAAGGTTCATATCATATGGGAGGTATATGGATGCATGAAATTAGGATAATAAGGCCAATCAACTTTAGAATAATAAAGACCTTTTGGAGACACAACAAAACGAGCCAAACACATGAAATAAAGGACTCTTTAAGAACAATGTTTTACGACGATAAAAGAAGATTTCTACCTAGTGGGGACACCACTTTAAAAGGGACAAGAGGATTCACTTAGATACTATCCTAGCTTGCGAGATGAGGACATCTCGAATCTTTGAAGTGGGGGAGATTGTAAGGTCCCTCCCAAGCCATGTATATGTGTGTCTCTTTTAATATAGAGAGTACACTTAGAGAAGAGTGAGATAAGAAGGCTAGAAACATTAGGAAAGTGTTAGAATAAAAATATTAGCTCCAAAAATCCTAAAAGAAATAAGAAGATAAGAATAGTTCTATTAAGAGATAAGTATCTCCAAAAATAGAATTTCGAATGTAGGTGATAGGAGGTCGTATTTAGAGTACTTTTACATATTTAGAGTCCATGCATACTAAAAATGTGGAAAAGCAACACGTTTCTAAAGATGGCATGTTTGTAGCTATATACAGACATTTTTGCCTATTCTACCCGCGTTGGCTTGTAGGCTAGATGCCTTCTGGTTCTTTTAATTGGTTATACAACCATATTCTGAGTTTTTATCAGAGCGTTATGGCCGAAACAATTTGCTGATTCTATCATGGTCTCTACACCAGGAAAAACTGTAAGAAGGCAGCAAGTAGCCTCAAGGTAATCCTAGAGCTTGAGATGTATATATCCCTTCATTCTTATCTAATATCTTAGAAGAGAAGGTTAGATTGCTATGGTCTTTAAGAGGAAGAGACCAAAACTCCATAGCTTTTCTTTTAAAGAAAGAATAGTATGTCGTAGCCCTGCAACAAGAGAAGGCTATTTTGCCATAAACCTTTGAAAGAGAGAAAAGTCGGAGTATGAGTAAGAGGAGATAAATCTTGGGGATGATCAGATGATTTCAATCATAAGAGAAGGTATTAGAAGACTCTCTATTCTCATATATCAAGTCTTGAAGCTCTTGTTAATGAGCAAAGGCAACGATAAATGATAAATTTCTATAAGGTATATACATATTTTATTTTTCAATTATATATCATTCTTAGGGTTGAGGTATGGCCTCGGCTTCTCTCTATTAATTGTTAATAGTGATCTATTTGATTGATTTACTAGTTAAAGTTTATATTCTTTTAAACAATAGCATATGCCTTAATAGAATGTCTTATCATTGTAATCTCAAGTTGAAATGCTAAAATCTTTGTGAAAAAGATTGTTTTCTTAAGAAGGTAATAGTCCTATGGTTTAGTTGAGTAAATGGATTGTTATCTTGGTTATATTAATGTATAGGCACAACTCTCCCTGCCTTGACGCTGCCCCGTTCTTGTAATTGTATAGCCGGATGGCGGAGACATTCGTAAGGCCTGGAGTTGGCCCAAGGTATCCCTCGTACCATTGGGAGAATGAGGTTTACCGATTGAGGCGGAGTGATTGTGATGCTGCCTAGTTCAGAGGGCCCTCACTACTACTGCGTCATGAGATCAAGGCATCTTGGGTTTTCTGAGCGAGTCTTCTTACTGGCGTGTTTTCTTCCTCATCAGAAGATATGCTTTTACCCCGTTTTTGGCTTGCCTCTCAGAGGTCCTTTTGTTAGATCACCTCATACCACTGAGATAGGTGCGGCAATAACCAACAGAATTATTCCCATAGATGAGTTACCTTATACGTGCGCAGCTTGTGAGTGCTGCTTTTGTGATCATATGATGGACAGGCTTATGGAAGTGTAAAGAGTTCTTCTATCTTTATTGTATATGTTTCAAGAATGAATAAAGTTTAAATCTTGTTCTTATCTCGAATCTTACTCTCTTTGAGACTTTTTTTTGTGTGGTTAATCTTAATTAATTTTTCTCTAAGTCTCATATTCATGCATCTTGCGAAATTATCCCAAGTTTGCGAGATGAGGACATCTCACGTTTTTCAAGTGGGAGTGAATGTGAGATTCCTCCCCAGCCTCTCAAAATGTCCAGCATATTCCCCTGTAATCAATTCCCTTTTCTGAAATATAAGAGATCTTGTCTCTGCCTGTTTTGGCATAGAGAGAGAAAATATTCTAGAGAGAGAATATTCAGATTATGAATATTTTTGGATAGAAAAATAACTCATCTTATTAAAATAAGTTCCCCTGAAATAGAAATTCAAAAAGAACTTTCCAATGTGCAATTAGAATTAATTGAAAATGGATATGAAGGACCTTAGCTTAAGGGTCTAGATTTTCAGAAATTTTTGGATTATGGTCCAATTAAGGTTTCTATGGGCCAATAGCATCAATCCATGTGTAGGGAGGAGATAAATCCTATTTGTAAAAGAAGATACCCAAAAATGAGTAAATGCTCACATCAGGTGAAGAGTTGAATATGTACAAGGTTTATTAGTAAAAAACTATGAGTAATATCAAAAAAATGAGATAAATTGAGTATCCAAAAATGAGTAAATGCTCACATAAGATGAAGAGTTGAATATGTACAAGGTTTATTAGTAAAAAACTATGAGTAATATCAAAAAAATGAGATAAATTGAGTATCCAAAAATGAGTAAATGCTCACATAAGATGAAGAGTTGAAAATGTACAAGGTTTATTAGTAAAAAACTATGAGCAATATTAAAAATATGAGATATTTTGGGTATAATCATTCCATTTTGACACATATGTAAGGAAGGGGAGTCCATTAAAGGAGGTGCATATTTCACATGCTTGAATGAGTTTTAAACTAAAAGATAATGTGATATTTTTATCTCTCCTCTCTCTTGAACCAAACCAAATCAAAAGGGAACCAAACCAAATAAAAAAGAAACCAAACTAGGTCCAAATCTAGTCCAAATTCAACCAAACTAAAATTGGAAAATTCTGGAAATCAGTTAGCTTTGGTTAGAGCCTCCCTCTCCTATAAATAGAACATGAATCCTTTGAAAAAAAGGAGGAGAATTTTACTATTCTAGAACTATGCTGAAATAATGCTAATATTTACTATTCTCTAAAATTCTCTCCAATTTGTAAGAAATTGGAGCTTCCCTCTTCCTTCAATCTCCATTGGTGGCTCCTTCAACATACTAAACCAATTGATTGGTTGGGGACCTCTACCGTGAACAAAGAATCAAGCAATTTGTAAGGCAAGTGGTGAATTTTGATCTTTTCTATAATTTCTCAATGTTTCTCTCTTCTCAACACCTCTCAAGCTTGAGAAGTTTAATTGGAATGGTTTTTGAATGCTATTGAAGTTAATTGATGAATGGTAGTGAAGAGCTACATAATTTGATGAATGCTATTGAAGTTAATTGATTAATAATAGTTAAGAGTTACATAAATTTCCATTTATGTTTAATTCAAATGGTTTTTCTGTAATTTCTCTCTCTCACTCAAGAAATGGTCAAACTCATGACCCATTCTCAATCCAAATGAAGCTTTTCATAAAGTTTTTCCTTAATCCAAGATTAATCTATACTTGAGGTCAAATTAATGGCTTTTTTCTATGCTTTTAGTTTATGTATTTCATCAATATTGATGATTCAATCCATTATGGATTAATGATCCAATTAGAGATCATTCTAATTATTTTCTTAATGATAAGCTTTATCCCTTAGAAAAATTGAGATTTATCAGTCATAGCAGCAGAGCTATGGCAAAATTTTTATAAAAATTACGCATAAAATAATTTCATTCAAATCATGAAAAGAGGACTTCCTACCATATTCTAGGAATTATCATCCTAGATTAATTGAAAGATATTCATTGTAAGCCTAGAGAAATTGATTTTTATATTATGCTATGCATTAATGTTTTCTTGTGGTGAGGTTGTTTGAAGTTTATAGAGATTTGCAATCTCAAAAAGTGAAAAATGCCTCACTTGCCTCCGCCAACTAAAGATGTGGATAAAAGATATAGGAAGTGATAAGATGTGATAAGATGCATATGAGATGAGTTAGGATGTGATAAGATGAGTTAAGAAGTGATAGGATGTGTATGGGATGAGGTAAGAAATGTATGTGATGGGATAAGATGTATATGGGTTGTGATAGGGTGAGATTATGAATGTGAATGTGAATGTGGATGTGGATACATGGAGATGTGGATGTATGCATGTAGATGTGAATGTGAATGTGGATGTATGGATGTGAATGAGGATGTGGATGTAGATGCATGGATGTAGATGTGGATGTATGCATGTAGATGTAGATGTATGAATGTGAATGTGGATGTATGGAAGTGAATGAGGATGTGGATGTAGATGCATGGATGTAGATGTGGATGTATGCATGTAGATGTAGATGTATGAATGTGAATATGAATGTGGATGTGGATGTATGCATGGAGAGGTGGATGTATACATGTAAATGTAGATGTATGGATGTGAATGAGGATGTGGATGTAGATGCATGGATGTAGATGTGGATGTATGCATGTAGATATAGATGTATGAATGTGAATGTGAATGTGGATGTGGATGTATGCATGGAGATGTGGATGTATGCATGGAGATGTAGATGTATAGATGTGGATGTGAATGTGGAGGTGGATGTATGCATGTAGATGTAGATGTATAGATGTGGATGTGAATGTGGAGGTGGATGTATGCATGTAGATGTAGATGTAAGGATGTGAATGTCAATGTGGATGTGGATGTATACATGGAGATGTGGATGTATGCATGTAGATGTAGATGTATGAATGTGGATGTGGATGTATGCATGTAGATGTGAATGTACGCATATAGATGTGGATGTATGGATGTGAATGTGCATGTAGATGTGGATGTGAAAATAGACGCATGGATGTAGATGTGGATGTATGGATGTGAATGTGGATGTGGATGTGGATGTGGATGTGGATGTGGATGTGGATATATGTATGGAAGTTACGCTAGCTCCTTCCTTTATATAAGTCGTAACTTTTACCTATCGCTCACAGTAATCTTACTTCCATCGATATCCCTTCTTCTTAATCTCCTTCATGGCTTAGCAACAGGAATTAGTTTTATCCATGATGATTTCTCACCTTCAAGATGCAAGCGAGTCTGTGAAGAAAGATTTTATAGAACAGTATGAGAGCTCACTTTTTTCTCACTTGGGAACTTCTGTAGCTCAGACCAAATGGCGGACCTATCAAGACATAACTAGGGTAACACCCTCGGGTCAGCAGCACTTTCGTAACAATGTCCGCTTCGCCATGGTTATTGAAGCTTTGGGTTTGGGTCCCCGATACTACTGTGTCATGAGATCAAGGCATCTTGGGTTTTCTTTCTCATCAGAAGATATGCCTTTACCCCGTTTTTGGCTTGCCTCTCAGAGGTCCTTTTGTTAGATCACCTCATACCACTGAGATAGGTGTGGCAATAACCAACAGAATTATTCCCATAGATGAGTTACCTTATACGTGCGCAGCTTGTGAGTGCTGCTTTTGTGATCATATGATGAACGGGCTTATGGAAGTGTAAAGAGTTCTTCTATCTTTACTGTATATGTTTCAAGAATGAATAAAGTTTAAATCTTGTTCTTATCTCGAATCTTACTCTCTTTGAGACTTTTTTTTGTGGTTAATCTTAATTAATTTTTCTCTAAGTCTCATATTCATGCATCTTGCGAAATTATCCCAAGTTTGTGAGATGAGGACATCTCACGTTTTTCACGTGGGAGTGAATGTAAGATTCCTCCCCAGCCTCTCAAAATGTCCAGCATATTCCCCTGTAATCAATTCCCTTTTCTGAAATATAAGAGATCTTGTCTCTACCTGTTTTGGCATAGAGAGAGAAAATATTCTAGAGAGAGAATATTCAGATTATGAATATTTTTGGATAGAAAAATAACTCATCTTATTAAAATAAGTTCCCCTGAAACAGAACAAAAAGAACTTTCCAATGTGCAATTAGAATTAATTGAAAATGGATATGAAGGACCTTAGCTTAACGGTCTAGATTTTCAGAAATTTTTAGATTATGGTCCAATTAAGGTTCTTATGGGCCAATAGCATCAATCCATGTGTAGGGAGGAGATAAATCCTATTTGTAAAAGAAGATACCCGAAAATGAGTAAATGCTCACATAAGATGAAGAGTTGAATATGTACAAGGTTTATTAGTAAAAAACTATGAGTAATATCAAAAAAATGAGATAAATTGAGTATCCAAAAATGAGTAAATGCTCACATAAGATGAAGAGTTGAATATGTACAAGGTTTATTAGTAAAAAACTATGAGTAATATCAAAAAAATGAGATAAATTAAGTATCCAAAAATGAGTAAATGCTCACATAAGATGAAGAGTTGAAAATGTACAAGGTTTATTAGTAAAAAACTATGAGCAATATTAAAAATATGAGATATTTTGGGTATAATCATTCCATTTTGACACATATGTAAGGAAGGGGAGTCCATTAAAGGAGGTGCATATTTCACATGCTTGAATGAGTTTTAAACTCAAAAATAATGTGATATTTTTATCTCTCCTCTCTCTTGAACGAAACCAAATCAAAAGGGAACCAAACCAAATCAAAAAGGAACCAAACTAGGTCCAAATCTAGTCCAAATTCAACCAAACTGAAATTGGGAAATTCTGGAAATCAGTTAGCTTTGGTTAGAGCCTCCCTCTCCTATAAATAGAACATGAATTCTTTGAAAAAAAGGAGGAGAATTTTACTATTCTAGAACTATGCTGAAATAATGCTAATATTTACTATTCTCTAAAATTCTCTCCAATTTGTAAGAAATTGGAGCTTCCCTCTTTCTTCAATCTCCATTGGTGGCTCCTTCAACATACTAAACCAATTGATTGGTTGGGGGCCTCTACCGTGAGTAAAGAATCAAGCAATTTGTAAGGTAAGTGGTGAATTTTGATCTTTTCTATAATTTCTCAATGTTTCTCTCTTCTCAACCCCTCTCAAGCTTGAGAATCTTAATTGGAATGGTTTTTGAATGCTATTGAAGTTAATTGATGAATGGTAGTGAAGAGTTACATAATTTGATGAATGCTATTGAAGTTAATTGATTAATAATAGTTAAGAGTTACATAAATTTCCATTTATGTTTAATTCAAATGGTTTTCATGTAATTTCTCTCTCTCACTCAAGAAATGGTCATACTCATGACCCATTCTCAATCCAAATGAAGCTTTTCATAAAGTTTTTCCTTAATCCAAGATTAATCTATACTTGAGGTCAAATTAATGGCTTTTTTCTATGCTTTTAGTTTATGTATTTCATGAATATTGATGATTCAATCCATTATGGATTAATGATCCAATTAGAGATCATTCTAATTATTTCCTTAATGATAAGCTTTATCCCTTAGAAAAATTGAGATTTATCAGTCATGGCAGCAGAGTTATGGCAAAATGCACTTCATCACCCCACCACTCCGCTATAACGCCCGTGCTAACTAGCTTCAAAGACTAGCTCGTAATTCAATATACCACAACTTTCATTGATTATTCTTTTTTTTTTGAAGTGCTCATTTGAGCTTTTTGTATCAGCCAGAAGTTTTAAATATGATTATTAATATAGTGACTTACATGCCTAAACTTATGCTAACTAGGAATGCTTGTTCACACATTTGAACTAGCATAAAAAGCGTAGCATGTTAACATGCTTCTACCCTTATATATCATTCTTAGGGTTGAGGTATGGCCCCGGCTTCTATTAATAGTGATCTATTTGATTGATTTACTAGTTAAAGTTTATATTCTTTTAAACAACAGCATATGCCTGAATAAAGAATGTCTTATCATCGCAATCTCAAGTTGAAATGCTAAAATATTTGTGAAAAAGATTGTTTTCTTAAGAAGGTAACATGGATTCTAGTCCTATGGTTTAGTTGAGTAAATGGATTGTTATCGTGGTTAAATTAAGGTACAGGCACAACTCTTCCGGCCTTGACGCTGCCCTGTTCTTGTGCTTGTATAGCCAGACGGCGGATACGTTAGTAAGGACCGGAGTTGGCCAAGGTATCCCTCATACCATTGGGAGAATGAGGTTTGTTGATTGAGGTGAGTGATTGTGATGCTGCCTAGTTCAGAGGGCCCTGACTAGTGCGGTGAATTAGCCCACCCTAGTGCATAGACATCCCTCTGCTGAGGGGTGGGAGGATCGAGTGACCAAGCCTGAGAGAGCGATAGGCTGGCTTGAGTCTTCGCCAGTGGCGGTCGACGATGAGGTGTATGGTTCCGTAGGGTTTTGCCCAGCATGTAGAGGCTGGAAGGCCGAATTCTAGATCATCGGCAGTATAAAGGAAAAGAATAAGAGAGCCGGTTTGTCTTGATGGAATTGATTCATGTATAATTTTTTTTCTATAAATCTTGTCTTTGGCATTATTGTACTATGAAAAAAACGCTGCTTTAACAAACCTTGTGAAAAGGGCCTTAATTAAGGAACATGTTTATTTATGTCAAACAGTGTGATAGGATTAATTATAAAACAAATCGACGAGTGAGTAGGGTGGAAAGTGGGAGGATGGAATGTCCTGATGGGACCATCCTACAGAGGATGGGTGGACCCGATTAGTCGGGTAGCTTTCTAACATATTAAGTGAAAGCCCTACGCTAGATAAATAGGTTCTCAGGTAATTCTATTCTAGAAGGCTAGGCCAACGGCTGTGCCTTGCATGGATGAGGAAAAAAGCGTTGTCTCTATAGGAATCAAGACTAGTAGTTGTCCAGATTATGATCAATTACCCTATGGGTGATTTGATTTTTAGAAGACCATGCTCCCCCTGTGGGATAGAACTAGGTCTTGCCTATGAATCGTATCCTTGAATCTTTGCATGGTCAAGGTGTCGATGAGTAGGAAATTCTCTCCAAGATAAAACTAAGTGGACTATCTTAACTGTTTTCCCTATTTTGGGGAACTTACAATTGGTATCAGAGCCGATCTTAGTTCCTAGGATTTGTTTTTCAAAGGCTAACTATCAAGGGATTAAAACAAGTGATTGTTTATTATATGAGGACAAATCAATCATCTCTATACTGGCCATAGAAGTGATTTGAATATTCTCACATGTTGAGACAATCATCCTATGAAATTGTGCTTATATCTTGGGGGTGCACATGCAAGATATTTGTACAATAAATTTGAGAAATAAGATTGGGGAGAAAACCTTTTGTGAGGAAAAACATAGGGCGATCAAATTACGAAACTAGTGAGAGACTGAATGACTAGAAGGATAGACCAAAACTTTGTTGTTTAGAGGAATTTTCAAGATATTTCTCATTAACTTGCATATTATAAATTATTAAGATTATAACTCGATTGAGATTTGAATAGTTGACATGTGAATGCCATCCTTTGGATGCTTTACACTAGGATGATCATCCAAGATCTTGAACCCATCTCAGACAAACATGGGTCTAGCTTCGGATGTGTAATTCCTAGAGGATCATGCTCTTAGATGTGTTAATCCCAAGATACTAGATGTGTAATTTTCAGAAAACTAATCATCTCAGATGTGTTAATCTTGATAATCTTTGGATGTGTCGATCCCAAGGCACCAGATGTGTAATTCTCAAAAAAATGTTATCAATCTAACCACTGCAACTAGAATCAGTTATGGGATGCCATGAAAGTACACCTTCGTGAAAGGTTTTGTCCTCTAAGATTTTGAGAGGATAAAATGAATGAATTTTTGGAGCTAACCCAAGCAAGGAAGACCCTAAAACAATACCACCAAACTTTTGTTAAAATTCTTCGATTAGCTCCAGAGATGGATGAGGTAACTCTTCTCCATCGATTCATTTGGAAGCTTAATCTACCTTTAAATAACCTCATCAAGAATGTAAAACCATCCTCTATTTCAGAAGCCATAATTATAGCCAGAGACTATGATAAAGTTTTTTCTATATAGAAAGTGTTAAGGACATGAGTCCTTCCATGTTAATCAAGAAGAGGTCCCCTAATTCAAGAGGAACCTCAAGCCCACCCTTGGCTACAAGGAATCATGAGCTAGAGCAAAAATTAGGTCAAGAAATAGAGATAGCAAGGTTAAAGATAATCGAATTCAATAAGTATTTCTATAAGTAAATAGAAGATGATTAGTGCAAGATTCATGTGAAGTAATGTGCATGATGAATAGAGGTATTCTACAAGACGATACTAAGATTATGAAATTACTTTCATAGGTTAGATTGTGTAAAGGATTGATTCCATTATGTTTTTCCATTATAATTCTTTAAGTACTATATTACATGGGGGTATAGAATAAGAAATTCGAAGGTTCATATCATATGAGAGGTATATGGATGCATGAAATTAGGATAATAAGGCCAATTAACTTGAGAATAATAAAAACCTTTTGGAGGCACAACAAGACAAGCCAAACACATGAAATAAAGGACTCTTTAAGAACAATGTTTCGCGATAAAAGAAGATTTCTACCTAGTGGCAACACCACTTTGAAAGAGACAGGAGGATTTACTTAGATACTACCCCAGCTCGCGAGATGAGGACATCTCGAATCTTTCAAGTGGGGGAGATTGCAAGGTCCCTCTTAAGCCATGTATATATGTGTCTCTTTTAATATAGATTTTAAAAAGGAAAGAGAGTGCACTTAGAGAAGAGTGAGACAATAAGGCTAGAAACATTAAGAAAGTGTTAGAATAAAAATATTAGCTCCAAAAATCCTAAAAGAAATAAGAAGATAAGAATAGTTCTATTAAGAGATAAGTATCTCCAAAAATAGAAATTCGAATTGAGGTGACAAAAGGTCGTATTTAGAGCACTTTTACATATTTAGAGTCCATGCATACTAAAAATGTTAAAAAACACACGTTTCTAAAGATGGCGCGTTTGTGGCTATATACCGACGTTTTTGCCTATTCTACCTTCGTTGGTTTGTAGACTAGATGCCTTCTGATTTTTTGATTGCTTATACAACCATATTCTGAGTTTTTATCAAAGAGTTATGGCCAAAACACTTTGCTGAATCTGTCAGGGTCTCTACACAAAAAAACTATAAGAAGGCAACAAGTAGCCTCAAGGTAATCCTAGAGCTTGAGATGTATATATCCCTTCATTCATTCTTATCTAATATCTTAGAAGAGAAGGTTAGATTGCTATGGTCTTTCAGGGGAAGAGACGAAAACTTCATAGCTTTTCTTTTAAAGAAAGAATAGTATGTTGTAGCCCTGCAAGAGAAGGCTATTTTGCCATAGACCTTCGAAAGACCTTCGAAAGAGAGAAAAGTCGAGGTATAAGTAAGAGGAGATAAATCTCGAGCAAAGGAAACGATAAACGATAAATTTCTATAAGGTATATACATATTTTGTTTTTCAATTATATATCATTCTTAGGGTTGGGCTTCTCTTGGTTTAGTTGAGTAAATGGATTGTTATCTTGGTTAAATTAAGGTACAAGCACAACTCTCCCTACCTTGACACTGCCTCGTTCTTGTGCTTGTATAGCAGGACGACGGAGTTGTTAGTAAGGCCCGGAGTTGGCCCAAGGTATCCCAGAATAAGGTTTGCTGATTGAGGTGAGTGATTGATGCTACCTAGTTATGAGGGCCCAGACTAGTGCAGTGAATTAGCCTACCCTACTGCGTAGACATCCCTTTGAGGGGTGGGAGGATCGAGCGATGGAGCCTGAGAGGGTGATAGGCTAGCTTGCATCCTCGCCAGCGACCGACGATGAGGTGTATGGTCCCGTAGGGTTTTGCCAGCATGTAGAGGATGCAAGGCCGAATTCTAGATCATCGATAGTATAAAGGAAAAGAATAAGAGACCCGGTTTGGCTTGATGGAATTGATTCATATATCAATTTTTTTAATAAATCTTGTCTTTGGCATTATTGTACTGTGAAAAAAAGGTTGCTTTAACAAACCTTGTAAAAAGGACCTTAATTAAGGAACATGTTTATTTATGTCAAACAGTGTGGTAGGATTAATTAGAAAACAAATTGACGTGTGAGTAGGGTGGAAAGTGGGAGGATGGAATGCCCCGATGGCACCATCCTATGGATGGGTGGACCCGATTAGTCGGGTAGATTTCCAACATATTAAGTGAAAGCCCTACGCTAGATAAATAGGTTCTCAGGCAATTCTATTCTAGAAGACTAGGTCAACGACTGTGCCTTGCATGGATGAGAAAGAAAAAAGTTATCTCTAAGATTATGATCAATTACCCTATGGGTGATTTGATTTTTAGAAGACCACGCTCCCCCTGTCGGGATAGAACTTGGTCTTACCTATGAATCATATCGATGAGAGTAGGAAATTTTCTCCAAGATAAGACTTAGTGATCAAGGTCTCGATGAGTAGGAAATTTTCTCCAAGATAAGACTTAGTGGACTATCTTAAGTGTTTCCCCTATTTTGGAAGGAGGGAACCTTACAATTGGTATCAGAGCCGATCTTAGTACCTAGGACTTATGAGGACAAATCAATCATCTCTACTGGCCATAGAAGTGAGAAAAGGCTGCTTTAACAAACTTTGTAAAAAGGGCCTTAATTAAGGAACATGTTTATTTATGTCAAACAGTGTGGTAGGATTAATTAGAAAACAAATTGACGCATGAGTAGGGTGGAAAGTGGGAGGATGGAATGACCCGATGGCACCATCCTACGGACGGGTGGACCCAATTAGTCAGGTAGATTTCCAACATATTAAGTGAAAGCCCTACGCTAGATAAATAGGTTCTCGGGAAATTCTATTCTAGAAGACTAGACCAGCGACTGTGCCTTGCATGGATGAGAAAAAAAAGTTGTCTCTAGGAATCAAAACTAGTAGTTGTCCAGATTATGATCCAGTACCACGCTCCCCCTACTGTGCGGGATAGAACTAGGTCTTACTTATGAATCGTATTCTTGAATTTCTGCATGGTCAAGGTCTCGATGAGTAGGAAATTTTCTCCAAGATAAGACTTAGTGGACTATCTTAAGTGTTTCCCCTATTTTGGAAGGGGGGAACCTTACAATTGGTATGAGAGTCGATCTTAGTTCCTAGGATTTATTTTTCAAAGGCTAACTATCAAAGGAATTAAAACAAGTGATTGTTTATCATATGAGGATAAATCAATCATCTCTACTGGCCATAGAAGTGATTTGAATATCCTCACATGTTGAGACAATCATCCTATGAAATTGTGCTTATATCTTGGGGGTGCACATGCAAGATATTTGTACAATAAATTTGAGAAATAAGATTGGGGAGAAAACCTTTTGTGAGAGGAAAAACATATGGCGATCAAATTATGAAACTAGTGAGAGACTGAATGACTACAAGGATAGACCGAAACTTTGTTTAGAGAAATTTTCAGGATATATCTCATTAACTTCCATATTATAAATTATTAAGATTATACCTCCTTTAAGATTTGAATAGTTGACGTGTGAATGCCATCCATTGGATGCTTTACACTAGGACAGACAAACATGGGTCTAACTCAGGCAAACATTGGATCTTGAACCCATCTTAGACAACTTTGGATGTGTAATTCCCAGAGGATCATGCTCTTAGATGTATTAATCCCAAGATACTAGATGTGTAATTTTCTGAAAACTAATCATCTTAGACGTGTTAATCCTGATAATCTTTGGATGTGTCAGTCCCAAGGCACCAGATGTGTAATTCTCAAAAAAATGAAGATCTCAGATATATTAATCCAGAGTTCCTTTAGATGTGGCGCTATGATAAGTATTTGATAGTTTTGAACTCTTCATGGATAGAATGAAAGAAGCAAGTTCACCCTTGCTCGTCTAAAAATCATAAGAAATGCAAAATTAGTTGGAAGCACTGTTGTTAATCTAACCACTGGAACTAGAATCAGTTATGGGATGCCATGAAAGTACACCTTCATGAAAGGTTTTGTCCTCTAGGATTTTGAGAGGATAAAATGAATGAATTTTTGGAGCTAACCCAAGCAAGGAAGACCCTAAAAGAATACCACCAAACTTTTGTTAAAATTCTTCGATTACCTCCAGATATGGATGAGGTAACTATTCTCCATCGATTCATTTGGAAGCTTAATCTACCTTTGAATAACCTCATCAAGAATGTAAAACCATCCTCTATTTCAGAAGCCATAATTATAGCCAGAGACTATGATAAAGCTTTTTTAATATAGAAAGTGTCGACGAGAAGGACATGAGTCCTTCCATGTTAATCAAGAAGAGGTCCCCTAATTCAAGAGGAACGTCAAGCCCACCCTTGGCTATAAGGAATCATGAGCTAAAATTTAGGTCAAGAAATAGGGATAGCAGGGTTAAAGATAATCGAATTCAACAAGTATTTCTATAAGTAAATAGAAGATGATTGATGCAAGATTCATGTGAAGTAATGTGCATGATGAATAGAGGTATTCTACAAGACGATACTAAGATTTTTGAAATTGCTATCATAGGTTAGATTGCGTAAAGGATTGATTCCATTACGTTTTTCCATTATAATTCTTTAAGTACCATATTACATGGGAGTATAGAATAAGGAATTCGAAGGTTCATATAATATGAGAGGTATATGGATGCATGAAATTAGGATAATAAGGCCAATTAACTTTAGAATAATAAAGCCCTTTTGGAGGCACAACAAAACAAGCCAAACACATGGAATAAAGGACTCTTTAAGAACAATGTTCAGATAAAAAAAGATTTCTACCTAGTGGGGACACCACTTTGAAAGAGACAAGAGGATTTACTTAGATACTATCCCAGCATGCGAGATGAGGACATCTCGAATCTTTGAAGTGGGGGAGATTGTAAGGTCCCTCCCAAGCCATGTATATATGTGTCTCTTTTAATATAGATTTCAAGAAGGAAAGAGAGTGCACTTAGATAAGAGTGAGACAATAAGGCTAGAAACATTAGGAAAGTGTTAGAATAAAAGTATTAGCTTAAAAAATCCTAAAAGAAATAAGAAGATAAGAATAGTTCTATTAAGAGATAATCTCATATTTTTAATATTGCTCATAGTTTTTTACTAATAAACCTTGTACATTTTCAACTCTTCATCTTATGTGAGCATTTACTCATTTTTGGATACCCAAAATATCTCATATTTTTAATATTGCTCATAGTTTTTTACTAATAAACCTTGTACATTTTCAACTCTTCATCTTATGTGAGCATTTACTCATTTTTGGGTATCTTCTTTTACAAATTGGATTTATCTCCTCCTTACATATGGATTGATGCTATTGGCCCATAGGAACCTTAATTGGACCATAGGAACCTTAATTGGACCATAATCCAAAAATTTCTGAAAATCTAGACCCTTAGGCTAAGGTCCTTTATACCCATTTTCAATAAATTCCAATTGCACATTGGAAAGTTCTTTTTGAATTTTTGTTTTAGGGGAATTCATTTTAATAATATGAAAAATTTTTCTATCTAAAAATATTTTAAATCTGAATATTCTCTCTCTAGAATATTTTCTCTCTCTATGTCAAAATAGGCAGAGACAAGATCTTTTATATTTCTAAAGAGGGGATTGATTACAGGGGAAGATGCTAGACATCTTGAGAGGCTAGGGAGGAATCTTACATTCTCTCCCACTTGAAAAACGTGAGATGCCCTCATCTCGCAAAGTGGGGTAATTTCTCAAGATACACGAATATAAGACTAAGAGAAATTTTTTTAATTAAGATTAACCACCAAGAAAAGTCTCAAAGAGAGTAAGGATCAAGACAAGAACAAGATTTAAACTTTATTCATTTTTGAAACATATACAGTAAGGATAGAAGAACTCTTTACACTTCCATAAGCCCGTCCATCATATGATCACAAAAGCAGCACTCACAAGCTGTGCACGTATAAGGTAACTCATCTATGGGAATAATTCTGTTGGTTATTGCCACACCTATCTCAGTGGTATGAGGTGATCTAACAAAAGGACCCCTGAGAGGCAAGCCAAAAACAGGGTAAAGGCATATCTTCCGATGAGGAAGAAAACACGTCAGTAAGAAGACCCGCTCAGAAAACCCAAGATGTCTTGATCTCATGACGCAGTAGTATCAGGGACCCAAACCCAAGGCTTCAATAACCATGGCCAAGCGGACATTGTTATGAAAGTGCTGTTGACCCCATGGTGTTACCCTAGTTATGTCTTGATAGGTCCGCCATTTGGTCTGAGCTACAGAAGTTTCCAAGTGAGGAAAAAGTGAGCGCTCATACTGTTCTATAAAATCCTTCTTCACAGACTCGCTTGCGTCTTGAAGGTGAGAAATCATTATGGATAAAACTAATTCCTGTTGCCAAGCCATGAAGGAGATTAAGAAGAGGGGAGATCGATGGAAGTAAGATTACTGTGAGCGACAAGTAAAAGTTACGACTTATATAAAGGAAGGAGCTCTAGCGTAACCTAGAAGCCAACGGTATCTTGCCACTGAAGTTTTATCATCTTTCCATGATTTGGTTTTGGCACATATTTCTATAGGAGGCATTAAGAACTTTGAGATGAGGAGATAAAAGAAGTTCGTAGGCTAAGTCACCTACTTTCTTTGGTCCACAATATCTGGGGGATAACTACTTATACTCCCCTAGAGATAAAGAAATTCTTTTGGTCCATATTCAAATGAAGACCATAACTGCTTCTTTGAATTCTCTGACTGTCCTCTTCTTATCTGTATATTGTTTCTGTCAATCCTGGGTAGCGTTTATATCTTTATGAATTGCCTGCATCTGTTGCTCTAAGTCGCCAAGCATTTGACTAGTCATCTCGACCCTAATCAATGGGTTGGACCTAGTTTAAGCAATCTTGTCCGAGACGGACCCTGATTAGATTGGTATGAAGGAATTGGTCTCTGAATTTGGGTTCTAGACTTCCCTGTTCCCTTTTCATGGTAGGAGTCGGGCAGTCTTTTAACTGATGACCAAAACCTTGGCATCTAAAACACCGATTCTCACTTCTGAGCTCATTGTTCTGAATCCTTAAAATAGGTGGGCTCCTGATAAGGTATTCTGGGGAAAGTGTCTTCCCTTTTTAAACAAAATCTTTCTTTTATTTTAGAGAGGGAATAATTTTAAGATCAGAAAGGGAGATTCTTACTCCTGTATACCTCGAAAGTTGGGGGAGGAATCTTACAAACTTCTACCCCACTTAAAAAGGTGCGAGATGTCCTCATCTCGCAAAGTAGAGGACAACTCTTTTTCTTAAGATCCAATTTATTCTGGGTTCTTTAGATTCTGTTCAACCCAACAGAATATTGGGATTAATTCATTTAGATCATATCATTCCTACGATAATGGTCCATTAGACCGAAAAATTTCCTTCTGAACATTCCTCCACGGGAATTTCATTTAAGTAAGTTATCAATTTGTCATCCCTTAACTTGATCTACCATGACAAGTGTTAACAATAGCAATTTGATAGCACAATCCACTAATCTCATAGTGATTTGCTGAAATCATTATCGTCATTCTAGCTATGAGTATCATCATAGGGACTCGTCCCATTCATCCCCATTGTGGTTTCGCTCAGGTTATTATATTTTCAACTAAATTTTAGAAATCATCATTTTTCAATCAGAATCCAATTCAATTCATCAATTCTAAAACAGAATTAAAAATCATATCAACCACATTCGAAACCATCATCTGGATAGTATTAATGCTTATAATTTCAAGTCTTAGATTTACTCGTATATACTATCAGTAAAGAGCTACAGTTATACTCTCGGTATATACGGGTAGTCATGATACTTGGAACTATAAGATAGATACCATCATGTCTAGGCCTCAAGCAAGTTAGGGTTCCATACAATTGCGGTACTTTCATCTGAAAACCCAATTAGTAAATTACGAATTTTTCAGTTTGAATATCAAATTGTATGAATTATATCACACAATTATAACCTTTTTTGTGTTTTTTGATAAATTTTTGACATATTTGGCTTCTCAGTTGATCTTTATTAGCCAATTGCTCTGATGATTGTATCTTGTGACATCAAAATACTCTTCCAAGGCTTCCACCCATTTCTCCACAGCCTCGCCCAGGTTCTCCCCTTCTCCTTTGAAGGGTCCTGCATTATTAAATTTTTATTTTGATATTATTCACGAGATCCTAAGACTTAAGAGTTCGGAAAATAATTTCTTATACAAGACAAGATCTTAATGGAGATCTATGACATATGTCTGATAACAGATTTTTTTTTCTTTTATCAACAGCAGATCATCTACCATAAACAATCATTTATCCAACAGGAATTTTTTGACTGGAAAACATTTCTTTATTTATATAAAAGTTGCAATATGTACATAGAGCAACTCGGCTTTGAGTTCAAAATCTCCTCGGAAGACATATAAGAGGACCGTACTGGGCCATAGTCATGCCCTGTTACATAAGTTCTCTAATTGCGAAGGGGGCTATTATTTTCTCCTTAGGGATAAATCGACTAAGGAGTCTATAAATTCGACATGAAAGTCTAAAATTTCGAGGCGTTGAATGATATAGAATGACACCATGCACCATTTTTAGCTTTAACAGGATTATAGTCAATGAGAGATTCTGCCATAGCATTGTACGTCAGTCGCAAGGGGCGTGGACATATTGCCCTGCAAACCACTTATGCTGTATTCTCTCCGCTGGGGTAGGAAAATATAAATCCGCGAAATGGTGTGCCAGTCTTGCTCGGCTTGTTTGAGTTGAAGCGCAAGAGAGGAGATGTTCGAAGGCGAACGTAGTCATATCTTGAGACTGGGTGAGGTCGGGAATACCAGATAAGTAGGGAACTTCCATCTATAAAAAAAATTCTTTGATTAAAAATTCTTCATTAAAGAGGCTTACGGAATGAAAATACATTATGAAAAATGCTTTTTCTGAATTTTTATTATTAATTTATGATAAGAATTTGCTTATCTGTATTAGTTTTAATCCGGCTCTGATACCAACTGTGAGATCCCTGTCCCCACCGCGCAACAGATTCAGGGTACTAGTAGCGGAAGTAGCACTTCTTGCGTGGGGCAGGGTCCCACACTCGGGGCGTCGTCCACGGATATCCGGACAAGAGACTAATCCGTCGGTTTTTCCAAACTCAGACCCGAAAAAACTTCCCTTATCCAAAAAGCACAGGCGATTCCACCAGGATAACTTTTTACTCTAACGTAGTCAAGATCATTACTGATCACGCTGATCCGACTACACCTATAAAGATACTCGGTCGGATCAAGGAAGAAACTTGCACTTGGATCATTGGGATCAACGCTTTTTTCCCCATCAAGAGGCATAGCCATTAATTCCTATCCATAGAACAATCCGAGATTTACTTTATCTATCGTAATAACAGAAATTGAGTCTCGATTTACGGATCCATCAAGCCAGCCTAACCCCATCCGATCCCATGGGTTAGCCAACCACCCAACCACTGTAGTGATGGGATCCAATTTGGAATTTGGTTAGGTTTTGTCTCGAGTACCAAGGAAAAGAGTTCCAAGGCCCCCTAGCTGGAAGTTCATGCAAACATAAAACTAGTCACACCACTTACACACCCAATATGAAATTGCCTTTTTCTCAGCATTAACTAGCTTTAAAAAAATCCTTTAATAAAACCATTATGTCACTGATGACAATCCTCAAAGTCTCTGGTTGAATCCTTATTTCCAGTCATTCTTTCATTGGTGTACTTATGGCATCATTGGCAACCAGAACGCTCACCACCTGTTCTCTCAGGGGCCTTTTTCCATAGTTCCTAGCTCATAGTAACCGGCAATATATTCATATAACAGAATGGAATCTCCGTGGAAGATCCGCAAGATCAACCCACAGATCCATATAAAAGAGCCATGGACTCATCCGTTGAGGACCAGCAAGGTCAATCAACCAGATCGATGCCCAATTTCAGAATACAACTCTTATTCCTTGTTCCAATATCTTCCATGACGCACGTGTGGGTATCTTCGGTGACCCAGAGCCCGAGCACTGTATGGTTAGCACCCTCTAGGATCCTTCGCAGGTGACCTAGCGCTTCACTCATAGGCCGCTTCTTTGGTCCCTCATCCACCATACCGGAAACTCACCATTTAAATCGAACCGAGGCTGGCCAAGACCTCGGCCGACCTTTCTACGCGAGATGTCCTCCATTGACTCTTCAGCAGTTGCAACTTTATCAGTTAGGTCTCCATGACCTTAATCCATAAGACGGTCAAAATGCTTCCCCAGCATTCTTGACATAAAACAGTCATTTACAAACAGTCACAAAATACAATTTCTAAATCGAACTCTCGTCTTTCCACATTATCCCTCCTTAGTCCACATTACTTATTTCACATTCCATTCAATGTGTACTCATTCTCATGCTTTTCCTCATATCGACGACACATTAATGCACATACACATTCACATTCACATTCACATCCACACATCCACATCTACATGCATACATCCATTTTCACATCCTCATTTATACATCCACATCCCATATCCACATTCATACATACACATCCATACATCCACATCCACATCCACATTCACATTTATACATCCACATCCACATTCCCATTCACATCTATACATCCACATCTACATCCACATACATACATACATCCACATCCATATCTACATCCATACATCCACATCCACATCCACATCCACATTCACATTCACATCCATATATCCACATCTACATGCATACATCCATTATCACGTCCTCATTCATATATCCACATCCATATACATATACATCCACATCCCCATTCCCATTCACATCTATACATTCACATCTACATCCATATACATACATACATCCACATCTGCATTCCCATTCACATCTATACATCCACACACATACATACATCCATTCTTGCCCTATCCACAACCCATATACATCTTATCCTATCACATACACTTCTTACCTCATCTCATACACATCTTATCACATCTTAATTCATCTTATCACCTACTAACTTATTTCATAAGCATCTTATCACCTCTTATCACATCTTATATACCTCTTATCACATCCTATCACATCTCATATCTATTTATAGAATACAAGAGAATTCTTATATTTGATATAAGATTTCTTTACACATTTATTTATGCATAAATTCCATTTAAGAAGATTAATACTTTCGAAGTAAAAATCAATCTTTTATGCATCTTCCTATGCATAAACTCATTTTAAATGAAAATGACACTTTTGAATTAAAATTCAATCTTTTATGCATCTTTCTATGCATAAATTCAATTTAGATGAGAATGACACTTTTGAATCAATCTTTTATGCATCTTCCTATGCATAAATTCAATTTGGTAGGAATTACATTTTTAGAATACAAGAATTTCTCTTATGCATCTAAGTTATGCATAAAATACATTTATGATGAAAATCACACTTTTAGTATAAAAAGAATATCTTTTATGCATACTTCTATGCATGAAATCCAAATATAATAAAAGTAAGACTTTTATAATAAAATAATCAACTCTTATGCATACTTCTATGCATGAAATTCAATTGTGATAAAAGTAACACTTTTTTAATAAAATAATCAACTCTTATGCATACCTCTATGCATGAAATCCAAATATGATAAAAGTAACACTTTTATAATAAAATAATCAACTCTCATGCATACTTCTATGCATGAAATCCAACTGTGATAAAAGTAACACTTTTATAATAAAATAATCAACTTTTATGCATACCTCTATGCATGAAATTCAAATATGATGAAAGTGTTGAGATATTCAAGCTCGATGTCAGTATGAGCCAGCTATGCTATGTGCTGGCAGATTAGGTAGGAACATGTGTGAGACATAAATGACCGCGTGTCTAGCTGGTCATAGTGTGTGGACATTAGCTAGGGTTAGAAGAGTGTGGACACAACTCATTGTGTGGTGTGTGGATTATGGATTAGTGCATTATGCTTTGTGTGAGAGTGGACATGGCTTCCCTCTATGGTTAGGGTTTACAATATACATTAGGGTTTGCTCCTGTGTGTGTGTCTCCTCCTCCTCTACTGTTCTTTCAACATGGTATCAGAGCCTTGTGCTGTTTATTAGGGTTTATGAGTGAGTGAGTGGAGGGAAAAGAAGAAGCTGTGAAGCTTGCCATTGGAGCTGTGAAGCTTGGAGCACACCAAATACTATCAGATCTGAAAGCTTGGCCTACCGGGTAAGGTCCTCTAAACATCCTTGAGCGGATTGCAGGTGAAACAGGCAAAAGCAAAGCAAAATAGAGCAAATCAAAGCAAAGCAAAATTTTGGTTTTTGAAGCTTTCCATTAAAGCTTGGGAACATTGATGTATGGTGGAAATACATGTAAATCTGGCAAAGCAAACATGTATCTAACAATGAGAGATGTAATGGCAACTCTTATGCAAGCCCTATTGTGATTTTGGAGCATTTTGGAAGCATTTGAATGTGTGAAAATTTTGGTTTTTTGAGCTCTCACAAAACAGAGAAGAGGAAGCCCAAAATTGATGCATTTGGAGTGAGATTTTGGCAAAAATTGAACCATTGGTGGATCACACACATGCCTAGGTGTCTTGGGGACTTAAAACCATCTTCAATTAGCATCACAAAGCCTCCCAAATCCCCTAATTACAGCTTTTCTCCTCTAGTCACAAACCAACCCACAAAAAAGTGGTGCCAAGCCTGTGCTTGGAACTTTACTCATACCACACAGGAATGTACTCGCATTGCGAGAATGAGACAGGAACGTGAGCAGCCGAGGGGTGGAGTGGCTCCACAAATGTATCAACAGTATACTAGTTTTGAACGTAAGCCATCGATGACACAAGAACAAGCACGACCTGTACTTGGTGCTCAACAGCTCACAGAGTGAAAACAGGGCAGATTTTTGGTTTTTTGCCTACGAGGAGGTCAATTTCTCATTGGATGCTTGGTCCCTTCCACAACTTCCTTAGCAATTGGATGCTTTACACCTTGGAGAAGAGGGCTATGTGATTTGTTTGGTCAATGATGCTTAATTGAGCTGGGAATGAGCTGATTAAAACAGGCTGTCCACTGGTTGCAGAGAAACAGAGCATTTTAATCGAGCAATTAATCTTTGGTGTTTTACAATTGGACAAATTCCTCTTACATGGAGTTGATGGACACTATTGCTAAGCCAATGAATGCCTGGTTGCTCAATTTGGTGAAATATTGAAGAAATTAGAGCAAATTTTCTACTGGTTTTTCTGGTTTTTCCAAAAACAAAGAAAGGGGTTTTTCAAAAATTGATATGTACACATGTTAGATGTAGTTGATACTCAACATTGAGGTTCATTAGGTGTCAATGCAAGTTGCCCATACTTGATTGCACCATTACATTGCGATTTGGAGCCTTGGAAGGCGTGTCATTCAGGGTATCCCGCACTGAGTGAGTCAGTTCATCTTGGATGATTACAGGTTGATTTTCTACATCAAATTTGGAGTTTGTTGGCTACCTTGGAGTATCTGGAACATTCATTGGAGTGTGGTTGAGCTGAGGAAGGCTCATTTACAGATTTGAAGTGTGCGGAAGGTGTATGCATTGAGCAACATGTCGGACAATCCAGTTCAGATTGTTGGTGAAAAGCTAGATAGGAAGAACTTCCAGGCATGGAAGTATAGGATAAAGAGTTTCTTGAAAGGAAAAGGATTTTGGAATCTCATTACAGGTGCTGAGCCGGAGCCTGAGCTACCTCGGCAACCTACACAGCAGCAGCTTATTGCTCATAAGCAATGGTCAGAGAGAGCATTCAAAGTGCTGCATTATTTGTCTATATGCATTTCTGATGCTATGCTCATACACATTCAGGATGCTGAGAATCCCAAAGATGCATGGGATACTTTGGTCAAGATGTTTGATACAGATACGAGTGCTCGCAAGTCTCGATTGCGACAGCAGATACACAATGTGAAAAGGAATAAAAGGAGCATACATGATTATGTGCAAGAAATCAAGAAGTTTGCAGATGCATTGGCCACAATAAATGCCCCCATTCCTGATGATGATTTGGTGGATATTACCTTGCGTGGTCTTGGCAAGGAATACAAATCTTTTGATACATCTATCTCAGTGAGGAGTACAGGTCTACCCGACTTCGATGAGTTGTTTTCACTCTTGTTGGTTGAGGAAATCAAGCTCAGTGATTCATTTCTGGATGCATCTTCTAGCCATGATGATGGCAGAAATCAGGCATTTTACTCGCAGAGAGGTTTTAGAGGCAGGGGGAGATTTGCATCACGTGGACGTGGTGGTAATGGTCGTGGATGGCAGGACAGGCCTCCACAACAGAATTTTCAGCCTTCATATGGTGCTCGAGGTGGTCGTGGATATGCACCTCAAAGAGGTCGTGGTAACCCCCGTGGAAGAGGACGTTGGCAAGGCCAACCAAATTCTATGCAAGATGTGGAATGCCATTATTGTGGCAAATATGGTCATATGGCGAGAGATTGCTTTCGCAAACAGAATGATTTGAGAGGGGGAAGAGCACAACGTGGTGGTCATTATATTGGAAACTATGCACAACATGGTGGTAACTATGCATCAAGTAGCAATGATGGAACTGCAAATCATTTGTTTGCCATGAAGCATGTTGTGGGTTCTATGACAACAAATGCTGAGAATGATGATACATGGTATATGGACTCAGGAGCATCAAACCATATGACATGTCATGGTGAATGGTTTGAGCATATGAAGCCCATGGATGTGAAGGGCTATGTGGAAACAGGTGATGATACCCAGCATGTCATTACACATGTTGGAAGTGTACCATTGGTCATGCATAATGGTCAGACAAAGTCTATGTCAGATGTGCTGTATGTGCCTTCGATCACTAAAAGCTTGGCCTCAGTTGGTCAAATGGTGGAACAGGGATTACAGGTTCGATTCAATGAGCATGGATGCTTCGTTGAAGATTTTAAACATGGATGTAGAGTGATTGCTAAAGGCAAGAAAGAAGGAAGATTGTTTAAGCTGGGATGCTGGAATTCCTGAGCTAAAATCAGCCATGTTCTCAAAGAGCAGGAATGTGGTACAGGATATTGATATGTGGCACAAGAGGATTGGCCATGTAAATATACAGAGATTAAAGAACATGCAAACAAGAGGCATTGTCAATGGATTGCCTAGGTTCAAATATGATGGACATATGCATGTTTGTGAAGCCTGTCAGTTTGGGAAGCAGGCAAGATTGAGGTTTCCTAGAGAAGGAAATATGAGTAACAGGCCACTTGAGATCGTACATAGTGATGTATGGGGTCCTGCACAAAACCCATCTATCAAAGGCAGTTTATACTATGTTACATTCATAGATGATTTCAGCAGGATGACATGGATATACTTTCTCAAAGAGAAGAGTGAAGTGTTGGAAAAATTCATGGATTTCAAAGCTTTTGCAGAAAAGCAGTATGGCTGTTGGATTAAATGTCTGAGGACAGATGGAGGTGGTGAATACACCTCAAAAGCTTTTGAGCATTTCTTGAGGAAGCATGGAATAAGAAGACAGTTGACTTGCAGATATACACCTCAGCAGAATGGTGTAGCTGAGAGAAAGAATAGAGTCATATGTGAAGTAGCAAGGGCGATGCTTAATGAAAAGAGCATGCTAGATTACTATTGGGCAGAAGCATGTGCTACTGCAGTATATATATTGAACAAAACACCTACAGCAGCCATTCATGGAAGCATGCCAGAGATGCGGCTCACAGGTTACAGGCCAGACATTGGACATCTTAAAGTTTTTGGGGATGCATAGCTTATGTGCATGTGCCTGATGAAAGAAGAAGGAAGTTGGATCCTAAAGCAGAGAAATGTGTATTTGTTGGATATGCACAGGATCGAAAGGCCTACAAGTGTTATAATCCACAAACTAGACAAGTGGTCATCTCACGTGATGTGGTGTTTGATGAGCTTGCTAGTTGGTATAAAGCAAAAGATGAGGGTGTTATTGAGTCACTTGAAGCAGATGTGCCTGTGAACTTGCCATCACAAGCAAGTTCTAGTTCTACTACTATGTCTGGGCCAGCAGCAGAAGCTGAGAGTAGAAGTGTACGTCCATGGTCAGGACGTTTGAGGCATGAGAGTGTAAGCACTGGGAGTAGTGCTATGGATAAAGGCAAGAAGAAAGTCGAAGGAATTGGAATCACAAGATATGAGTCATCTAGTTCCGAGAGTTTGGATGAGGAGCTTGGCATACCTGTTTTACGCACACCTGGTGCTAGACAGGATAGATATGTGCCACCACATGCTAGGGTTACAGGTGTACAGAGTGACCCGCAGGCATTGCGGAGATCCCAGAGAGTCAGATATCCTGTTGACAGATTGACATATAGAGATTTTGCTATGCACTATGCATACATGACATCTATGGTGAAGCATGTGGAACCTACATGCTATACAGAGGCTATTGGAGAGCATGTATGGGAAAAAGCAATGGATGTGGAGATGGACGCATTGGTCCATAATGATACATGGGACTTGGTTGCACTACCAAAGGACAAGAATGTTATTGGATGTAAATGGGTTTACAAAGTGAAGTGCAAATCTGATGGTTCTATTGAGAGATATAAAGCTAGATTGGTAGCAAAGGGTTATGCACAGACCCATGGATTGGATTATGATGAGACGTTTAGTCCAGTGGCTAAGATGGGCACAGTGAGAGCAGTCATTGCTATGGCTGCAGCTAATGGCTGGGAAATGCATCAGATGGATGTCAAGAATGCATTTCTGAATGGAGATCTACAAGAGGAAGTGTACATGGCACAGCCAGAAGGGTATGTACACCCTAGATATCCCACTCACGTATGCAGGTTGAAAAAGGCATTGTATGGTCTGAAGCAAGCACCACGTGCTTGGAGTGATAAGATGAGCAGATATCTTATCTCACTTGGTTTTCAGACTTCTACAGCAGATTCTTCACTCTATGTGAAGAAGACACAGCATGGGATTGTTTTACTAGTCATCTATGTGGATGACTTGATTATTACAGGTGATCATAGTGCAGATGTGATGCATGTCAAGAAAGCTTTGAGTGGGCAATTTGACATGAAAGATCTTGGTGAGTTGAGATACTTCCTTGGAATTGAGGTGGTGAAAGATCATGCAGGTACTTGGTTAGTACAGCGCCAATATGCATTGGATATGTTGGCAAAGTATGGCATGACAGGGTGTAAGCCTATGAGTACACCATTAGAGCAAAATGTGAAGTTGCGGGCTGATTATGGCGAGGAATTGGATGATCCTTCTATGTACAGGAAGATGGTTGGTAGTCTCATATATATGACTATCACACGCCCAGATTTGAGTTATGCAGTGGGGCTAGTTAGCCAGTTTATGCAGAGCCCCAGGAAACCACATTTGGATGCAGTGAGACGCATCATGAGATATGTGAAAACCACAGCACATTATGGTTTATTCTATGAGAGTGGTAAAAGCTTGGACATACATGGCTACACAGATGCTGATTGGGCAGGTAGCGCATATGATAGGAGGTCTACTAGTGGATATGCTTTTACACTTGGAAGTGCCGTGGTGAGTTGGAGTAGCAAAAAGCAACCTACAGTTGCTTTGTCCAGTACAGAGGCTGAGTACAGAGGTGCAGCCATTGCTACTTGTGAGGCTATATGGTTAAAGAGTCTCTTGGCAGATTTATGTGAGCCTCTTGATGGCAAAGTTGTCATACATTGTGACAACATGAGCAGTATACAGTTGGCAAAGAATCCAGTGTTTCATGCGAGGACCAAACACATAGAGGTCCATTATCACTTTGTCAGAGAGAAGGTGCTCGATGGTTCAGTTGATCTTCAGTATGTGAAGACTGATGAGCAGGTGGCTGATATCTTTACGAAGCCACTTAGCAGGGAGAAGTTTGAGTACTTCCGGACTATGTTGGGAGTACATGGGATGAGCTTGAGGGGGAGTGTTGAGAGTCTTGATATCCCAAGCTCATCTACATCTTCATCGGCAGTACATCATGAGCTTGAGAGGGGCTGTTGAGATATTCAAGCTCGATGTCAGTATGAGCCAGCTATGCTATGTGCTGGCAGATTAGGTAGGAACATGTGTGAGACATAAATGACCGCGTGTCTAGCTGGTCATAGTGTGTGGACATTAGCTAGGGTTAGAAGAGTGTGGACACAACTCATTGTGTGGTGTGTGGATTATGGATTAGTGCATTATGCTTTGTGTGAGAGTGGACATGGCTTCCCTCTATGGTTAGGGTTTACAATATACATTAGGGTTTTCTCCTGTGTGTGTGTCTCCTCCTCCTCTACCGTTCTTTCAACAGAAAGTAACACTTTTATAAAAAAATAATATACTTTTATGCATACCTCTATGCATGAAATTCAAATATGATAAAAGTAACACTTTTATAATAAAATAATCATCTTTTATGCATACCTCTATGCATGAAATTCAATTATGCTAAAAGTAACACTTTTGTAATAGAATAATCATCTTTTATGCATACCTCTATGCATGAAATTCAATTATGCTAAAAGTAACACTTTTATAATAAAATAATCATCTTTTATGCATACCTCTATGCATGAAATTCAATTATGCTAAAAGTAACACTTTTGTAATAAAATAATCATCTTTTATGCATACATCTATGCATGACATTCAATTATGCTAAAAGTAACACTTTTATATTAAAATAATCATCTTTTATGCATGCCTCTATGCATGAAATTCAATTATGCTAAAAGTAACACTTTTATAATAAAATATTCATCTTTTATGCATACCTCTATGCATGAAATTCAATTATGCTAAAAGTAACTCTTTTATAATTAAAAGACGATAAATTTTCTTTTACTAATTTCTAAAAATTTTACCATAACCTCCTTTGTATGGCTGACCATTTTTCAATTTTCTACATCTTTAAAACTAATTAAAAGTACACCAATATTGAAATTATCCTAAAGTAAACATTTTTTTTCACTTAATTAAGATAAACATTATAAAAATTTGACATTAATCACTTAACCATTCACCTAGGATAGAGAATGGTTGGTTTTGTTAGAGAAGAGAGGGGAATGCCTTTTGTAATGAGGCCTAACATTATAGAGAAGACATAAAGGATAAAAACCATTTTAAAACCATAAAAATCCATAAAATAATTAAAAGAAAGAAGAACCACCAACTTACTAATGACTTTGATAGCTTTCCTTTGGCTTGATGGTTTGAGGGTTCAACTCTTGTTTGAACAAGAGTGGCCACCAATATTTGGAAGAGGAAAATGTCAAAAACTAATGAATTATTAACAAATTCATAGTTCTTGGCTTGGTGGAGTAGAGTAACAATGCATTAGACATTGTTGAGTTTAAACAAAGGGAAGGCCTCTATTTATAGGAAAAAGTGAGCTCCTAACCAAACAAACTGTTTCTAGAATTTTCCAACTCAGTTTGGTCAATTTTTCACCATTTTTAGGTCAATTGAGCTAACTTTTTGCAACTAGACTTGAATTAGGAGAGAGGAGAGATGAAATATCTCAATTTTTATGAGTTTAAAACTCATTCAAGCATGTGAAATATGCACCTCCTTTAATGGACTCCCTTTCCTTACATATGTGTCAAAATAGAATCATTATACCCAAAATAGGTCATATTTTTAATATTGCTCATAGTTTTTTACTAATAAACCTTGTACATTTTCAACTTTTCATCTTATGTGAGTATTTACTCATTTTTGGATACCCAAAATATCTCATATTTTTAATATTGCTCATAGTTTTTTACTAATAAACCTTGTACATTTTTAACTCTTCATCTTATGTGAGCATTTACTCATTTTTGGATACCCAAAATATCTCATATTTTTAATATTGCTCATAGTTTTTTACTAATAAACCTTGTACATTTTCAACTCTTCATCTTATGTGAGCATTTACTCATTTTTGGGTATCTTCTTTTACAAATTGGATTTATCTCCTTCTTACACATGGATTAATGCTATTGGCCCATAGGAACCTTAATTAGACCATAATCCAAATTTTTTTAAAAATCTAGACCCTTAGGCTAAGGTCCTTTATACCCATTTCCAATAAATTCCAATTACACATTGGAAAGTTCTTTTTGAATTTCTATTTCAGGAGAATTCATTTTAATAATATGAGAAATTTTTCTATCTAAAAATATTCAAAATCTAAATATTCTCTCTCTAGAATATTTTCTCTCTCTATGTCAAAATAAGCAGAGACAAGATCTTTTATATTTCTGAAGAGGGAATTGATTACAGGGGAAGATGCTGGACATCTTGAGAGGCTGGGGAGGAATCTTACATTCTCTCCCACTTGAAAAACGCGAGATGCCCTCATCTCGCAAAGTGGGGTAATTTCGCAAGATACACGAATATGAGACTGAGAGAAATTTTTTTAATTAAGATTAACTACCAAGAAAAGTCTCAAAGAGAGTAAGGGTCAAGACAAGAACAAGATTTAAACTTTATTCATTCTTAAAACATATACAGTAAGGATAGAAGAACTCTTTACACTTCCATAAGCCCGTCCATCATATGATCACAAAAGCAGCACTCACAAGCTGCGCACGTATAAGGTAACTCATCTATGGGAATAATTCTGTTGGTTATTGCCGCACCTATCTTAGTGGTATGAGGTGATCTAACAAAAGGACCTCTGAGAGGCAAGCCAAAAATGGGGTAAAGGCATATCTTCCGATGAGGAAGAAAACATGCCAGTAAGAAGACCCACTCAGAAAACCCAAGATGTCTTGATCTCATGATGCAGTAGTATCGGGGACCCAAACCCAAGGCTTCAATAACCATGGCCAAGCGGACATTGTTACGAAAGTGCTGCAGACCCCATGGTGTTACCCTAGTTATGTCTTGATAGGTCCGCCATTTGGTCTGAGCTATAGAAGTTTCCAAGTGAGTCTCATAGTGATTTGCTAAAATCATTATCATCGTTCTAGTTATAAGTATCATCACAGGGACTCGTCCCATTCATCCCCATTGTGGTTTTGCTCAGGTTATTATATTTCAACTAAATTTCACAAATCATCATTTTTCAATCAAAATCCAATTCAATTCATCAATTCTAAAACAGAATTAAAAATCATATCAACCACATTCAAAACCATCATCTGGATAGCATTAACGCTTATAATTTCAAGTCTTAGATTTACTCGTATATACTGTCAGTAAAGAGCTACAGTTATACTCTCGGTATATACGGGTAGTCATGATACTTGGAACTATAAGATAGATACCATCATGTCTAGGCCTCAAGCAAGTCTCTGTTCCATACAATTGTGGTGCTTCCATCTGAAAACCCAATTACTAAATTACGAATTTTTCAGTTTGAATATCAAATTGTATGAATTATATCACACAATTACAACCTTTTTGTGTTTCTTGATAAATTTTTGACATATTTGGCTTCTCAGTTGATCTTTATTAGCCAATTGCTCTGATGATTGTATCTTGTGACGTCAAAATACTCTTCCAAGGCTTCCACCCATTTTTCCACAGCCTCGCCCAGGTTCTCCCCTTCTCCTTTGAAGGGTCCTGCATTATTAAATTTTTATTTTGATATTATTCACGAGATACTAAGACTTAAGAGTTCGAAAAATAATTTCTTATACAAGACAAGATCTTAATGGAGATCTATGACATATGTCTGATAAAAGATTTTTTTTTCTTTTATCAACAGAGCAGATCGTCCGCCCCCATAAACAATCATTTATCCAACATGAATTTTTTCACTGGAAAACGTTTCTTTATTTATATAAAAGTTGGGCAGCATCAAGGCAAGGAGAGTTGTGCCTGTACCTTAATTTAACCAAGATAACAATCCATTTACTCAACTAAATCATAGGACTAGAATCCATGTTACCTTCTTAAGAAAACAATCTTTTTCACAAAGATTTTAGCATTTCAACTTGATATTGTGATAAGACATTCTTTATTAAGGTATATGCTGTTGTTTAAAAGAATATAAACTTTAACTAGTAAATCAATCAAATAGATCACTATTAACTATTAATTGTTAATAGATCACTATTAACAATTAATAGAGAGAAGCCGAGGCCATACCTCAACCCTAAGAATGATATATAATTGAAAAATAAAATATGTATATACCTTATAGAAATTTATCGTTTATCGTTGCCTTTGCTCATTAACAAGAGCTTCAAAACTTGATATACGAGAATAGAGTGTCTTCGAATACCTTCTCTTATGATTGAAATCATCCGATCATCCCCAAGATTTATCTCCTCTTACTCATACTATGACTTTTGTCTCTTTCGAAGGTCTATGGCAAAATAGCCTTCTCTTGCAGGGCTACAACATACTATTCTTTCTTTAAAAGAAAAGATATGGAGTTTTGGTCTCTTCCTCTGAAAGACCATAGCAATCTAACCTTCTCTTCTAAGATATTAGATAAGAATGAAGGGATATATACATCTCAAGCTCTAGGATTACCTTGAGGCTACTTGCTACCTTGTTACAGTTTTTCCTATGAAGAGACCCTGACAGAATCAGCAAATTGTTTTGGCCATAACTCTTTAGTAAAAACTCAGAATATGGTTGTATAACCAATCAAAAGAATCGAAAGGCATCTAGTCTACAAGCCAACGTGGGTAGAATAGGCAAAAATGTCTGTATATAGCCACAAACATGCCATCTTTAGAAACATGTTGCTTTTTTGCATTTTTATTATGCATGGACTCTAAATATGTAAAATTACTCTAAGTACGACCTCCTGTCGCCTAAATTGGAATTTTTATTTTTGGAGATACTTATCTCTTAATAGAACTATTCTTATCTTCTTATTTCTTTTAGGATTTTTGGAGCTAATATTTTTATTCTAACACTTTCCTAATGTTTCTAGCCTTATTGTCTCACTCTTCTCTAAGTGCACTCTCTTTCCTTCTTGAAATCTATATTAAAAGAGACACATATATACATGGCTTGGGAGGGACCTTACAATCTTCCCCACTTCAAAGATTCGAGATGTGCTCATCTCGCGAGCTGGGATAGTATCTGAGTAAATCCTCTTGTCTCTTTCAAAGTGGTGTCCCCACTAGGTAGAAATCTTCTTTTATCTGAACATTGTTCTTAAAGAGTCCTGTATTTCATGTGTTTGGCTCGTTTTGTTGTGCCTCCAAAAGGTCTTTATTATTCTAAAGTTAATTGGCCTTATTATCCTAACTTCATGCATCCATATACCTCTCATATTATATGAACCTTCAAATTGCTTATTCTATACCCCCATGTAATATGGTACTTAAAGAATTAAAATGGAAAAACATAATGGAATCAATCCTTTACGCAATCTAACCTATGATAGCAATTTCATAATCTTAGTATCGTCTTGTAGAATACCTCTATTCATCATGCACATTGCTTCACATGAATCTCACACCAATCTCCTTCTATTTACTTATAGAAATACTTGTTGAATTCGATTATCTTTAACCCTACTATCCCTATTTGATTCCTTATAGCCAAGGGTGGGCCTGAGGTTCCTCTTGAATTAGGACCTCTTCTTGATTAACATGGAAGAACTCATGTCCTTCTCGACACTTTCTATATAAGAAAAACTTTATCATAGTCTCTGGCTATAATTATGGCTTCTGAAATAGAGGATAGTTTTACATTCTTGATGAGTTTATTCAAAGGTAGATTAAGCTTCCAAATGAATTGATGGAGAAGAGTTACCTCATCCATCTCTGGAGCTAATCGAAGAATTTTAACAAAAGTTTGGTGGTATTCTTTTCGGGTCTTCCTTTCTTGGGTTAGCTCCAAAAATTCATTCATTTTATCCTCTCAAAATCCTAGAGGACAAAACCTTTCAAGAAGGTGTACTTTCATGGCATCCCATAAGTGATTCTAGTTCTAGTGGTGGTGGTTAGATTGACAACAGTGCTTCCAACTAATTAGGCATTTCTTACGATTTTTAGACAAGCAAGGGTGAACTTGCTTCTTTCATTGTATCCATTAAAAGTTCAAAACCATCAAATACTTATCATACCGCCACATCTAAAGGCACACCGGATTAATATATCTGAGATCTTCATTTTTTTAAGAATTACACATCTGGTGCCTTGGGATCGACACATCCAAAGATTATCAGGATTAACACATCTGAGATGATTAGTTTTCTAAAAATTACACATCTAGTATCTTGGGATTAACACCTCGAAGAGCATGATCCTCTGGGAATTACACATCTGAAGTTAGACCCATATTTGTTTGAGATGGGTTCAAGATCTTGGATGTCGTCCTATTGTAAAGCATCCACCAATGGATGGCATTCACACGTCAACTATTCAAATCTCAATCGAGTTATAATCTTAATAATTTATAATATGCAAGTTAATGAGATATATCCTAAAAATTCCTCTAAACAACAAAGTTTTGGTCTATCCTTCCAGTCATTCAGTCTCCCCAATCTTATTTCTCAAATTTATTATACAAATATCTTGCATGTGCACCCCCAAGATATAAGCACAATTTTATAGGATGATTATCTCAACGTGTGAGGATATTCAAATCACTTCTATGGCCAGTAAAGATGATTGATTTGTCCTCATATGATAAACAATCGCTTGTTTTAATCCGTTGATAGTTAACCTTTGAAAAACAAATCCTAGGAACTAAGATCGGCTCTGATACCAATTGTAAGGTTCCCCAAAATAGGGGAAACACTTAAGATAGTCCACTACGTCTTATCTTGGAGAAAATTTCCTACTCATCGACACCTTGACCATGTAAAGATTCAAGGATACGATTCATAGCTAAGACCTAGTTCTATCCCACAGGGGAAGCGTGGTCTTCTAAAAATCAAATCACCCATAGGGTAATTGATCATAATTTGGACAACTACTAGTCTTGATTCCTATAGAGACAACGCTTTTTTCCTCATCCATTCAAGGCACAACCGCTGGCCTAGTCTTCTAGAATAGAATTGCCCGAGAACGTATTTATCTAGCGTAGGGCTTTCACTTAATATGTTGGAAAGCTACCCGACTAATTGGGTCCACCCATCCGCCATAGGATGGTCCCATCGGGGCATTCCATCCTCCCACTTTCCACCCTATTCACATGTGAATTTGTTTTCTAATTAATCCTACCACACTGTTTGACATAAATAAACATGTTCCTTAATTAAGGTCCTTTTTACAAAGCAACCTTTTTTTCACAGTACAATAATGCCAAAGACAAGATTTATAAAAAAAACTATACATGAATCAATTCCATCAAGCCAAACTAGCTCTCTTATTCTTTTCCTTTATACTACCGATGATCTAGAATTCGGCCTTGCATCCTCTACATGCTAGGCAAAACCCTACGGGACCATACACCTCATCGTCGGCTTTTGTGAAAGACTCAAGCCGGCATATCGCCCTCTCAGGCTCCGTCGCTCGATCCTCCCACACCTCAGAGGGATGTCTATGCACTAGGGTGGGCTAATTCACCGCACTAGTCAGGGCCCTCTGAACTAGGAAGCATCACAATCACTCGCCTCAATCGGCAAACCTCATTCTCCCAATGGTCTGAGGGATACCATGGGCCAACTCTGGGCCTTACTAACGTCTCCGCCATCCGGCTATACAAGCATAAGAACGGGGCAATGTCAAGGCATGGAGAGTTGTGCCTGTACCTTAATTTAATCAAGATAACACTCCATTTACTCAACTAAACCATAGGACTAGAATCCATGTTACCTTCTTAAGAAAACAATGTTTTTCACAAAGATTTTAGCATTTCAACTTGAGATTGCGACGATAAGACATTCTTTATTAAGGCATATGCTATTGTTTAAAAGAATATAAACTTTAACTAGTAAATCAATCAAATAGATCACTATTAAAACAATTAATAGAGAGAAGTCGGGGCCATACCTCAACCCGAAGAATGATATATAATTGAAAAACAAAATATGTATATACCTTATAGAAATTTGTCATTTATCGTTGCCTTTGCCCGTTCAGAACTTGATATACGAGAATAGAGAGTCTTCTAATACCTTCTCTTACGATTGAAATCGTCCGATCATCCCTAAGATTTATCTCCTCTTACTCATACTCTGACTTTTCTCTTATTCGAAGGTCTATGGCAAAATAGCCTTCTCTTGCACGGCTACGACATACTATTCTTTCTTTAAAAGAAAAGCTATGGAGTTTTGGTCTCTTCCTCTGAAAGACCATAGCAATCTAACCTTCTCTTCTAAGATATTAGATAAGAATGAAGGGATATATACATAAGCTCTAGGATTACCTTGAGGCTACTTGCTGCCTTCTTATAGTTTTTTCTGTGTAGAGACCCTGATAGAGTCAGCAAATTGTTTCGGCCATAACTCTCTGATAAAAAATTAGAATATGGTTGTATAACCAATCAAAAGAACTAGAAGGCATCTAGTCTACAAGAAGCCAGTGTAGGTAGAATAGGCAAAAACGTCTGTATATATGCATGGACTCTAAATATGTAAAAGTACTCTAAATACGACCTATCACCTAAATTTGAATTTCTATTTTTGGACATACTTATCTCTTAATAGAACTATTCTTATCTTCTTATTTCTTTTAGGCTTTTTGGAGCTAATATTTTTATTCTAACACTTTTCTAATGTTTCTAGCCTTATTGTCTCACTCTTCTCTAAGTGCACTCTCTTTCTTTCTTGAAATCTATATTAAAAGAGACACATATATACATGGCTTAAGAGAGACCTTACAATCTCCCCCACTTAAAAGATTCGAGATGTCCTCATCTTGCGAGCTGGGGTAGTATCTAAGTAAATCCTCCTGTCTCTTTCAAAGTGGTGTCCCCACTAGGTAGAAATCTTCTTTTATCTAAACATTGTTCTTAAAGAGTCCTTTATTTCATGTGTTTGGCTTGTTTTGTTGTGCCTTCAAAAGGTCTTTATTATTCTAAAGTTAATTGGCCTTATTATCCTAATTTTATGCATCCATATACCTCTCATATGATATGAACCTTTGAATTCCTTACTCTATACCCCCATGTAATATGGTACTTAACAAATTATCATGGAAAAATGTAAAGGAATCAATCCTTTACGCAATCTAACCTATGATAGCAATTTCATAATCTTGGTATTGTCTTGTAGAATACCTCTATTCATCATGCACATTACTTCACATGAATCTTGCACTAATCATCTTCTATTTACTTATAGAAATACTTGTTGAATTCGATTATCTTTAACCCTGCTATCCCTATTTCTCGACCTAATTTTTGTTCTAGCTCATGATTCCTTGTAGCCAAGGGTGGGCTTGACGTTCCTCTTGAATAAGGGGACCTCTTCTTGATTAACATGGATATCCTTCTCGCGACACTTTCTATATAAAAAAAACTTTATATAGAAAGTGTGGGCTTGACGTTCCTCTTGAATAAGGGGACCTCTTCTTGATTAACATGGAAGGACTCATGTCCTTCTCGCGACCTAATTTTTGTTATAGCTCATGATTCCTTGTAGCCAAGGGTGGGCTTGACATTCCTCTTGAATAAGGAGACCTCTTCTTGATTAACATGGAAGGACTCATGTCCTTCTCGCGACACTTTCTATATAAAAAAAACTTTATCATAGTCTCTGGCTATAATTATGGCTTCTGAAATAGAGGATGGTTTTACATTCTTGATGAGGTTATTCAAAGGTAGATTAAGCTTCCAAATGAATCGATGGAGAAGAGTTACCTCATCCATCTCTGGAGCTAATCGAAGAATTTTAACAAAAGTTTGGTGGTATTCTTTTAGGGTCTTCCTTGCTTGGGTTAGCTCTAGAAATTCATTCATTTTATCCTCTCAAAATCCTAAAGGACAAAACCTTTCATGGCATCCCATAACTGATTCTAGTTCTAGTGGTTAGATTAACAATTGTGCCTCCAACTAATTTTGCATTTCTTACGATTTTTGGACGAGCAAGGATGAACTTGCTTCTTTCATTGTATCCATGAAGATTGTATCCATGAAGAGTTCAAAACTATCAAATACTTATCATAGCGCCACATCTAAAGGCACTCTGGATTAATATATCTAAGATCTTCATTTTTTTGAGAATTACACATCTGGTGCCTTGGGATCGACACATCCAAAGATTATCAAGATTAACACGTCTGAGATGATTAGTTTTCTAAAAATTACACATCTAGTATCTTGGGATTAACACATCTAAGAGCATGATCCTCTAGGAATTACACATCCAAAGTTAGACCCATGTTTGTCTGAGATGGGTTCAAGATTGAATGTTTGTCTGAGTTAGACCCATGTTTGTCTGTCCTAGTGTAAAGCATCCAATGGATGGCATTCACACATCAACTATTCAAATCTTAAAGGAGTTATAATCTTAATAATATATAATATGCAAATTAATGAGATATATCCTGAAAATTTCTCTAAACAAAGTTTTGGTCTATCCTTCTAGTCATTCAGTCTCTTACTAGTTTCTTAATTTGATCGCCCTATGTTTTTCCTCACAAAAGGTTTTCTCCCCAATCTTATTTCTCAAATTTATTATACAAATATCTTGCATGTGCACCCCCAAGATATAAGCACAATTTCATAGGATGATTGTCTCAACATGTGAGGATATTCAAATCACTTCTATGGCCAGTAGAGATGATTGATTTGTCCTCATATGATAAACAATCACTTGTTTTAATTCCTTTGATAGTTAACTTTTTTAAAACAAATCCTAGGAACTAAGATCGGCTCTGATACCAATTGTAAGGTTCCCCCCTTCCAAAATAGGGAAAACACTTAAGATAGTCCACTAAGTCTTATCTTGGAGAAAATTTCCCACTCATCGAGACCTTGACCACGCAGAGATTTAAGAATACAATTTATAGGTAAGACCTAGCTCTATCCCGCACAGCAGGGGGAGCGTGGTAATTGATCATAATCTGGACAACTACTAGTCTTGATTCCTAGAGACAACTTTTTTTCTCTCATCAATGCAAGGCACAGCCGCTGGCCTAGTCTTCTAGAATAGAATTTCCCGAGAACCTATTTATCTAGCGTAGGGCTTTCACTTAATATGTTAGAAATCTACCCCACTAATCGGGTCCACCCGTCCGTAGGATGGTGCCATCGAGGCATTCCATCCTCCCACTTTCCACCCTACTCATGCGTCAATTTGTTTTCTAATTAATCCTACCACACTGTTTGACATAAATAAACATGTTCCTTAATTAAGACCCTTTTTACAAAGTTTGTTAGGCAGCCTTTTTTTCACAGTACAATAATGCCAAAGACAAGATTTACAAAAATAAATTATACATGAATCAATTCCATCAAGCCAAACCGACTCTCTTATTCTTTTCCTTTATACTATCGATGATTTACAATTTGGCCTTGCATCCTCTACATGCTGGGCAAAACCCTACGGGACCATACACCTGATCGTCGGCTGCCGCAGGCGAGGACTCAAGCCAGCCTGTTGCCCTCTCAGGCTCCATCACTCGATATTCCCGCCCCTCAAAGGGATGTCTACACAGTAGGGTGGGCTAATTCACCGCACTAGTCTGGGCCCTCATAACTAGGCAGCATCATAATCACTTGCGTCAATCGGCAAACCTTATTCTCCCAATGGTATGAGGGATACCTTGGGCAAACTCTGGGCCTTACTAACAACTCCGTCATCGTACTATACAAGCACAAGAACGGGGCAGTGTCAAGGCAGGGAGAGTTATGCTTGTACCTTAATTTAACCAAGATAACAATGCATTTACTCAACTAAACCATAGGACTAGAATCCATGTTACCTTCTTAATAAAACAATCCCTTTCACAAAGATTTTAGCATTTTAACTTGAGATTGCGATAAGACATTCTTTATTAAGGCATATGCTATTGTTTAAAATAATATAAACTTTAACTAGTAAATCAATATAGAGAAGTCGGGGCCATACCTCAACCCCTAAGAATGATATATAATTGAAAAAAAAATATGTATATACCTTATATATAAATTTATCGTTTATCGTTTTCTTTGCTCACATCGTTAACAAGAGCTTCAAAACTTGATATAGGAGAATAGAGAGTCTTCTAATACCTTCTCTTATGATTAAAATCAGGCGATCATCCCCAAGATTTATCTCCTCTTACTCATACCTCGACTTTTCTCTCTTTCGAAGGTCTATGGCAAAATAGCCTTCTCTTGCAGGGCTACAAAAAACTATTCTTTCTTTAAAAGAAAAGCTATGAAGTTTTCGTCTCTTCCTCTGAAATACCATAGCAATCTAACCTTCTAAGATATTAGATAAGAATGAATGAAGGGATATATACATCTCAAGCTCTAGGATTACCTTGAGGCTACTTGCTGCCTTCTTACAGTTTTTCCTGTGTAGACCCTGACAGATTCTGCAAATTGTTTCGGCCATAACTCTTTGATAAAAAAACTCAAAATATGGTTGTATAAGCAATCAAAAAATCGAAAGGCATCTAGTCTACAAACCAACACGGGTCGAATAGGCAAAAATGTCTGTATATAGCCACAAACGTGCCATCTTTAGAAACGATGGGTTCAAGATCTTGGATGATCATCCTATTGTAAAGCATCCAATGGATGGAATTCACACGTCAACTATTCAAATCTCAATCGAGCTATAATCTTAATAATTTATAATATGCAAGCTAATGAGATATATCCTAAAAATTTCTCTAAACAACAAAGTTTTGGTCTATCCTTCTAGTCATTCAGTCTCTCACTAGTTTCTTAATTTGATCACCCTATGTTTTTCCTCATCACAAAAGGTTTTCTCCCCAATCTTATTTCTCAAATTTATTGTACAAATATCTTGCATGTGCACCCCCAAGATATAAGCACAATTTCATAGGATGATTATCTCAACATGTGAGGATATTCAAATCACTTCTATGGCCAGTAGAGATGATTGATTCGTCCTCATAAGATAAACAATCACTTGTTTTAATCCCTTGATAGTTAACCTTTGAAAAATAAGTCCTAGGAACTAAGATCGGCTCTGATACCAATTGTAAGGTTCCCCCCTTCCAAAATAGGGGAAACACTTAAGATAGTCCACTAAGTCTTATCTTGGAGAAAATTTCCTACTCATCGAGACCTTGACCACTAAGTCTTATCTTGGAGAAAATTTCCTACTTATTGATACGATTCATAGCTAAGACCAAGTTCTATCCCGCAGAGCAGGGGGAGCGTGGTCTTCTAAAAATCAAATCACCCATAGGGTTATTGATCATAATATGGACAACTACTAGTCTTGATTCCTAGAGATAACTTTTTTTTTTCTCATCCATGCAAGGCACAGCCGCCGCTGGCCTAGTCTTCTAGAATAGAATTGCCTGAGAACCTATTTATCTAGCATAGGGCTTTCACTTAATATGTTGGAAATCTACCCGACTAATTGGGTCCACCCGTCCATAGGATGGTGCCATCAGGGCATTCCATCCTCCCACTTTCCACTCTACTCACACGTCAATTTGTTTTCTAATTAATCCTACCACACTGTTTGACATAAATAAACATGTTCCTTAATTATGGTCCTTTTTACAAGGTTTCTTAAAGCAACCTTTTTTTCACAGTACAATAATGCCAAAGACAAGATTTATAAAAAAAAATTATACATGAATCAATTCCATCAAGCCAAACTGGCTCTCTTATTCTTTTCCTTTATACTACCGATGATCTAGAATTCAGCCTTGCATCCTCTACATGCTGGGCAAAACCCTACGGGACCATACACCTCATCGTCGACTGCTGGCGAGAGGACTCAAGCAAGCCTGTTGCCCTCTCAGGCTCCATCGCTCGATCCTCCTGCCCCTCAAAGGGATGTCTACACAGTAGGGTGGGCTAATTCATTGCACTAGTCTGGGCCCTCATAACTATGCAGCATTACAATCACTCGCTCAATTGGCAAACCTTATTCTCCTCCAATGGTACGAGGGATACCGTGGGCTAACTTCGGGCCTTAGTAACAACTTCGTCATCCTACTAACAAGCACAAGAATGGGCAGCGTCAAGGCAGGGAGAGTTGTGCCTGTACCTTAATTTAACCAACATAACAATCCATTTACTCAACTAAACCATAGGACTAGAATCCATGTTACCTTCTTAAGAAAACAATCCTTTTCACAAAGATTTTAGCATTTCAACTTGAGATTGCGATAAGACATTCTTTATTAAGGCATATGCTGTTGTTTAAAAGAATATAAACTTTAACTAGCAAATCAATCAAATAGATCACTATTAACAATTAATAAAGAAACCGGGGCCATACCTCAATCCCTAAGAATGATATATAATTGAAAAACAAAATATGTATATACCTTATAGAAATTTGTCGTTTATCGTTGCCTTTGCTAGTTAACAAAAGCTTCAAAACTTGATATAGGAGAATAGAGAGTCTTCTAATACCTTCTCTTACGATTGAAATCAACCGATCATCCCCAAGATTTATCTCCTCTTACTCATACTCTGACTTTTCTCTCTTTCGAAGGTCTATGGCAAAATAGCCTTCTCTTGCAAGGCTACGACATATTTCTTTAAAAGAAACGCTATGAAGTTTTCGTCTCCTCCTCTGAAAGACCATAGCAATCTAACCTTCTCTTCTAAGATATTAGATAAGAATGAATGAAGGGATATATACGTCTCAAGCTCTAGGATTACCTCGAGGCTACTTGCTGCCTTCTTACAGTTTTTCCTATGTAAAGACCCTGACAGATTCAGCAAATTGTTTTGGTCATAACTCTTTGATAAAAACTCAGAATATGGTTATATAACCAATCAAAAGAATCGAAAGGCATCTAGTCTACAAGGCCAACGTAGGTAGAATAGGCAAAAACATTTGTATATAGCCACAAACGCACCATCTTTAGAAATGTGTTGCTTTTTCGCATTTTTAGTATGCATGGACTCTAAATATGTAAAAGTACTCTAAATATGACCTCCTGTCACCTAAATTCGAATTTCTATTTTTGGAGATACTTATCTCTTAATAGAACTATTCTTATCTTCTTATTTCTTTTAGGATTTTTGGAGCTAATATTTTTATTCTAACACTTTCCTAATGTTTCTAGCCTTATTGTCTCACTCTTCTCTAAGTGCACTCTCTTTCCTTCTTGAAATCTATATTAAAAGAGACACACATATATACATGGCTTGGGAGGGACCTTATAATCTCCCGCGCTTCAAAGATTCGAGATGTCCTCATCTCGCGAGCTGGGATAGTATCTAAGTAAATCCTCTTGTCTCTTTCAAAGTGGTGTCCCCACTAGGTAGAAATCTTCTTTTACCTGAACATTGTTCTTGAAGAGTCCTTTATTTCATGTGTTTGGCTCGTTTTGTTGAGCCTCCAAAAGGTCTTTATTATTCTAAAGTTAATTGGCCTTATTATCCTAATTTCATGCATCCATATACCTCTCATATGATATGAACCTTCGAATTCCTTATTCTATACCCCCATGTAATATAGTACTTAAAGAATTATAATGGAAAAACGTAATGGAATCAATCCTTTACGCAATCTAACCTATGATAGCAATTTTATAATCTTAGTATCGTCTTGTAGAATACCTCTATTCATCATGCACATTACTTCACATGAATCTTGCACTAATCATCTTCTATTTACTTATAGAAATACTTGTTGAATTCGATTATCTTTAACCCTGCTATCCCTATTTCTTGACCTAATTTTTTCTCTAGCTCTGATTCCTTGTAGCCAAGGGTGGGCTTGACGTTCCTCTTGAATTAGGGAACCTCTTCTTGATTAACATGGAAGGACTCATGTCCTTCTCGACACTTTCTATATAAAAAAACTTTATCATAGTCTCTAGCTATAATTATGGCTTCTGAAATAGAGGATGGTTTTACATTCTTGATGAGGTTATTCAAAGGTAGATTAAGTTTCCAAATGAATCGATGGAGAAGAGTCACCCCATCCATCTCTAGAGCTAATCGAAGAATTTTAACAAAATTTTGGTGGTATTCTTTTAGGGTCTTCCTTGCTTGGGTTAGCTCCAAAAATTGATTCATTTTATCCTCTCAAAATCCTAGAGGAAAAAAACCTTTCACGAAAGTGTACTTTCATGGCATCCCATAACTGATTCTAGTTCCAATGGTTAGATTAACAACAATGCTTCTAACTAATTTGTCATTTCTTATGATTTTTACACAAGGGTGAACTTGCTTCTTTCATTGTATCCATGAAAAGTTCAAAACTATCAATACTTATCATAGCTTCACATCTAAAGGCACTCTGGATTAATATATCTGAGGTTTTTCATTTTTTGAGAATTACACATCTGGTGCCTTGGGATCGACACATCCAAAGATTATTAGGATTAACACGTCTGAGATGATTCGTTTTCTAAAAATTACACATCTAGTATCTTGGGATTAACACATCTAAGAGCATGATCCTCCGGGAATTACACATCCGAAGTTAGACCCATGTTTTTCTGAGATGGGTTCAAGATCTTGGATGATCATCCTATTGTAAAGCATCCAATGGATGGCATTCACACGTCAACTATTCAAATCTCAATCAATTTATAATCTTATTAATTTATAATATGCAAGTTAATGAGATATATCCTGAAAATTTCTCTAAACAACAAAGTTTTGGTCTATCCTTCTAGTCATTCAGTCTCTCACTAGTTTCTTAATTTGATCGCCCTATGTTTTTCCTCATCACAAAAGGTTTTCTCCCCAATGTTATTTCTCAAATTTATTGTACAAATATCTTGCATGTGCACCCCCAAGATATAAGCACAATTTCATAAGATGATTGACTCAACATGTGAGGATATTCAAATCACTTCTATGGCCAATAGAGATGATCGATTTGTCCTCATATGATAAACAATCACTTGTTTTAATCCCTTGATAGTTAACCTTTGAAAAATAAATCTTAGGAACTAAGATCGGCTCTAATACCAATTGTAAGGTTCCCCAAAATAGGGGAAACACTTAAGATAGTCCACTTAGTCTTATCTTGGAGAAAATAGGGGAAACACTTAAGATAGTCCACTTAGTCCACTTAGTCTTATCTTGGAGAAAATTTCCTACTCATCGACACCTTGACCATGCAAAGATTCAAGGATACGATTCATAGGTAAGACCTAGTTCTATCCTGCAGGAGGAGCGTGGTCTTCTAAAAATCAAATCACCCGTAGGGTAATTGATCATAATCTGGACAACTACTAGTCTTGATTCCTATAGAGACAATGCTTTTTTCCTCATCCATGCAAGGCACAGCCCGCTGGCCTAGCCTTCTAGAATAGAATTTCTCGAGAACCTATTTATCTAGCGTAGGGCTTTCACTTAATATGTTGGAAAGCTACCCGACTAATCGGATCCACTCGTCCTCCGTAGGATGGTCCCATCGGGGCATTCCATCCTCCCACTTTCAACTCTACTCACATGTCAATTTGTTTTCTAACTAATCCTATCACACTGTTTGGACATAAATAAACATGTTCCTTTACTAAGGCCCTTTTCACAAGGTTTGTTAAAGCAACCTTTTTTTCACAGTATAATAATGCCAAAGACAAGATTTATAAAAAAAAATTATACATGAATCAATTCCATCAAGCTAAACCGGCTCTCTTATTCTTTCCCTTTATATTGCCGCGATGATCAAGAATTCGGCCTTCCAGCCTCTACATGCGCGAAACCCTATGGGACCATACACCTCATCGTCGGCCACTGGCAAAGACTCAAGCAGTCCTATCGCCCTCTCAGGCTCCGTCGCTAAATCCTCCCACCCCCCTCAGAGGGATGTCTATGCACTAAGGTGGGCTAATTCACTGCATTAGTCAGGGCCCTCTGAACTAGGCAGCATCACAATCACTGGTCTCAATCGGTAAACCTCATTCACCCAATGGTATGAGGGATACCATGGGCCAAGTCCAAGCCTTACTAACGTCTCCGACCGTCGGGCTATACAAGCACAAGAACGGGGTAGCGTCAAGGCACGGAGAGTTGTGCCTATATCTTAATTTAACCAAGATAACAATCCATTTACTCAACTAAACCATAGGACTAGAATCCATGTTACCTTCTTAAGAAAACAATCTTTTTCACAAAGATTTTAGCATTTCGACTTGAGATTGCGATAAGACATTCTTTATTAAGGCATATGTTGTTGTTTAAAAGAATATAAACTTTAACTAGTAAATCAATCAAATAGATCACTATTAACAATTAATAGAGAAGCCGGGGCCATACCTCAACCCTAATAATGATATATGATTGAAAAACAGAATATGTATATACCTTATAGAAATTTATGGTTTATCGTCGTTGCCTTTGCTCGTTAACAAGAGCTTCAGAGCTTGATATACGAGAATAGAGAGTCTTCTAGAACCTTATCTTACGATTGAAATCATCCGATCATCCCCAATATTTATCTCCTCTTAGTCATACTCTGACTTTTCTCTCTTTCAAAGGTCTAATAGAGAGTCTTCTAGAACCTTATCTTACGATTGAAATCATCCGATCATCCCCAAGATTTATCTCCTCTTAGTCATACTCTGACTTTTCTCTCTTGATATACGATAGAGTCTTCTAGAACCTTATCTTACGATTGAAATCATCCGATCATCCCCAAGATTTATCTCCTCTTAGTCATACTCTGACTTTTCTCTCTTTCAAAGGTCTATGGCAAAATAGCCTTCTCTTGTAGGGCTACGACATACTATTCTTTCTTTAAAAGAAAAGCTATGGATTTTTGGTCTCTTTCTTTGAAATACCATAGCAATCTAACCTTCTCTTCTAAGATATTTAGATAATAATGAAGGGATATATACATCTCAAGCTCTAGGATTACCTTGAGGCTACTTGCTGCCTTCTTACGGTTTTTCCTATGCAGAGACCCTGATAGAATCAACAAATTATTTCGGCCATACCTCTCTAATAAAAACTCAGAATATGGTTATATAACCAATCAAAAGAACCAGAAGGCATCTAGCCTACAAGCTAACGCGGGTAGAATAGGCAAAAACGTCTATGTATAGCCACAAGCATGCCATATTTAGAAACGTGTTGCTTATCCACATTTTTAGTATGCATGGACTCTAAATATGTAAAAGTACTCTAAATACGACCTCCTATCACCTAAATTTGAATTTTTATTTCTGGAGATACTTATCTCTTAATAGAACTATTCTTATCTTCTTACTTCTTTTAGGATTTTTGGAGCTAATATTTTTATTCTAACACTTTTCTAATGTTTCTAGCCTTATTGTCTCACTCTTCTCTAAGTGCACTCTCTTTCTTTCTTGAAAATCTATATTAAAAGAGACACATATATACATGGCTTAAGAGGGACCTTACAATCTCCCCGACTTAAAAGATTCAAGATGTCCTCATCTCGCAAGCTGGGGTAGTATCTAAGTAAATCCTCATGTCTCTTTCAAAGTGGTGTCCCCACTCGGTAGAAATCTTCTTTTATCTAAACATTGTTCTTAAAGAGTCCTTTATTTCATGTGTTTGGCTCATTTTGTTGTGCCTCCAAAAGGTCTTTATTATTCTAAAGTTAATTGGCCTTATTATCCTAATTTCATGCATCCATATACCTCTCATATGATATGAACCTTCCAATTCCTTATTCTATACTCCCTGTAATATGGTACTTTACAAATTATCATGGAAAAACGTAATGGAATCGATTCAAAGGTAGATTAAGCTTCCAAATGAATCGATGGAGAAGAGTTACCTTGTCCATCTCTAGAGCTAATCGAAGAATTTTGACAAAAGTTTGGTGGTATTCTTTTCGGGTCTTCCTTTCTTGGGTTAGCTCCAAAAATTCATTCATTTTATCCTCTCAAAATCCTAGAGGACAAAACCTTTCAGGAAGGTGTACTTTCATGGCATCCCATAACTGATTCTAGTTGTAGTGTTGGTTAGATTGACAACAGTGCTTCCAACTAATTAGGCATTTCTTTACGATTTTTAGACAAGAAAGGGTGAACTTGCTTCTTTCATTGTATCCATGAAAAGTTCAAAACTATCAAATATTTATCATACCGCCACATTTAAAGGCACACTGGATTAATATATCTGAGATCTTTATTTTTTGAGAATTACACATCTGGTGCCTTGGGATCGACATATCAAAAGATTATCAGGGATTAACATGTTTGAGATGATTAGTTTTTTGAAAATTACACATCTAGTATCTTGGGATTAACACATCGAAGAGCATGATCCTCTGGGAATTACACATCTGAAGTTAGACCCATATTTGTTTGAGATGGGTTCAAGATCTTGGATGATCGTCCTATTATAAAGCATCCAATGGATGGCATTCACACATCAACTATTCAAATCTTAATCGAGTTATAATCTTAATAATTTATAATATGCAAGTTAATGAGATATATCCTAAAAATTCCTCTAAACAACAAAGTTTTGGTCTATCCTTCCAGTCATTCAGTCTCCCCAATCTTATTTCTCAAATTTATTATACAAATATCTTGCATGTGCACCCCCAAGATATAAGCATAATTTTATAGGATGATTATCTCAACGTGTGAGGATATTCAAATCACTTCTATGGCCAGTAAAGATGATTGATTTGTCCTCATATGATAAACAATCGCTTGTTTTAATCCCTTGATAGTTAACCTTTGAAAAACAAATCCTAGGAACTAAGATCGGCTCTAATACCAATTGTAAGGTTCCCTAAAATAGGGGAAACACTTAAGATAGTCCACTACGTCTTATCTTGGAGAAAATTTCCTACTCATCGACACCTTGACCATGCAAAGATTCAAGGATACGATTCATAGCTAAGACCTAGTTCTATCCCACAGGGGGAGCGTGGTCTTCTAAAAATCAAATCACCCATAGGGTAATTGATCATAATCTGGACAACTACTAGTCTTGATTCCTATAGAGACAACGCTTTTTTCCTCGTCCATGCCTAGTCTTCTAGAATAGAATTGCCCGAGAACCTATTTATCTAGCGTAGGGCTTTCACTTAATATATTGGAAAGCTACCTGACTAATTGGGTCCACCCGTCCTCCGTAGGATCGAGGCATTCCATCCTCCCACTTTCCACCCTATTCACGCGTCAATTTGTTTTCTAATTAATCCTATCACACTGTTTGACATAAATAAACATGTTCCTTAATTAAGGCCTTTTTCACAAGGTTTGTTTAAGCAGCCTTTTTTCACAGTATAATAATGCCAAAGACAAGATTTATAGAAAAAAATTAAACATGAATCAATTCCATCAAGCCAAACCGACTCTCTTATTCTTTTCCTTTATACTGCCAATGATCTAGAGTTTAGCATTCCGACCTCTACATGCTGGGCAAAACCCTACGGGACCATACACCTCATCATCGGCTGCTGCTGGTGAAGACTCAAGTTGGCCTATCGCCCTCTCAGGCTCCGTCGCTCGATCCTCCCACCCCTCAGAGGGATGTCTATGTACTAGGGTGGGCTAATTCACCGCACTTGTAAGGGCCCTCTGAACTAGAAAGCATCACAATCACTCGCCTCAATCGGAAAACCTCATTCTCCCAATGGTCTGAGGGATACCATGGGCCAACTCCGGGCCTTACTAACGTCTCCGCCATCCGACTATACAAGCATAAGAATGGGGCAATGTCAGGGTAGGGAGAGTTGTGCCTGTACCTTAATTTAACCAAGATAACAATCCATTTACTCAACTAAACCATAGGACTAGAGTCCATGTTACCTTTTTAAGAAAACAATCTTTTTCACAAAGATTTTAGCATTTCAATTTGAGATTGCGATAAGACATTCTTTATTAAGGCATATGCTGTTGTTTAAAAGAATATAAACTTTAACTAGTAAATCAATCAAATAGATCACTATTAACAATTAATAGAGAGAAGTCAGGGCCATACCTCAACCCTAAGAATGATATATAATTGAAAAATAAAATATGTATATACCTTATAGAAATTTGTCGTTTACTTTGCTCGTTAACAAGAGCTTCAGAACTTGATATACAAGAATAGAGAGTCTTCTACTACCTTCTCTTACGATTGAAATCATCCGATCATCCCCAAGATTTATCTCCTCTTACTCATACTCCGACATTTCTCTCTTTCAAAGGTCTATGGCAAAATAGCCTTCTCTTGCAGGGCTACGACATACTATTCTTTCTTTAAAAGAAAAGCTATGGAGTTTTGGTCTCTTCTTTTGAAATACCATAGCAATCTAACCTTCTCTTCCTAAGATATTAGATAATAATGAAGGGATATATACATCTCAAGCTCTAGGATTACCTTGAGGCTAGTTGCTGCCTTCTTATAGTTTTTCCTGTGTAGAGACCCTGATAGAATCAATGTGGTGTCCCCACGAAATATTCTTTTATCTAAACATTGTTCTTAAAGAGTCCTTTATTTCATGTGTTTGGCTTATTTTATTGTGCCTCCAAAAGGTCTTTATTATTCTAAAGTTAATTGGCCTTATTATCCTAATTTTATGCATCCATATACCTCTCATATGATATGAACCTTCAAATTCCTTACTCTATACCCCCATGTAATATGGTACTTAATGAATTATCATAGAAAAACATAAAGGAATCAATCCTTTACGCAATCTAATCTATGATAGCAATTTCATAATCTTGGTATCGTCTTGTAGAATACCTCTATTCATCATGCACATTACTTCATCATGAATCTTGCACCAATTATCTTCTATTTACTTATGGAAATACTTGTTGAATTTGATTATCTTTAACCCTACTATCCCTATTTCTTGACCTAATTTTTGCTCTAGCTCATGATTCCTTGTAGCCAAGGTGGGCTTGACGTTCCTCTTGAATTAGGGGACCTCTTCTTGATTAACATGGAAGGACTCATGTCCTTCTCGACACTTTCTATATAAAAAAAACTTTATCATACATGTCCTTCTCGACACTTTCTATATAAAAAAAACTTTATCATAGTCTCTGGCTATAATTATGGCTTCTGAAATAGAGGATGGTTTTACATTCTTGATGAGGTTATTCAAAGGTAGATTAAGCTTCCAAATGAATCGATGGAAAAGAGTTACCTCATCCATCTCTGGAGCTAATCGAAGAATTTTAACAAAAGTTTGGTGGTATTCTTTAGGGTCTTCCTTGCTTGGGTTAGCTTCAAAAATTCATTCATTTTATCCTCTCGAAATCCTAGAGGACAAAACCTTTCATGAAGGTGTACTTTCATGGCATCCCATAACTAATTCTAGTTCGTGGTTAGATTAACAACAATGCTTCCAACTAATTTTGCATTTCTTATGAATTTTTAGATGAGCAAGGGTGAACTTGTTTCTTTCATTGTATCCAAGGTTTAAGAGTTCAAAACTATCAAATACTTATCATAGCACCACATCTAAAGGCACTCTGGATTAATATATCTGAGATCTTCATTTTTTGAGAATTACACATCTGGTGCCTTGGGATCGACACATCCAAAGATTATCAGGATTAACACGTCTGAGATGATTAGTTTTCTTAAAATTACACATCTAGTATCTTGGGATTAACACATCTAAGAGCATGAACCTTTGGGAATTACACATCCAAAGTTAGACCCATGTTTGTCTGAGATGGGTTCAAGATCCAATGTTTGTCTGAGTTAGACCCATGTTTGTCTGTCCTAGTGTAAAGCATCCAATGGATGGCATTCACATGTCAACTATTTAAATCTTAAAGGAGTTATAATCTTAATAATCTATAATATGCAAGTTAATGAGATATATCCTGAAAATTTCTCTAAAAAAAGTTTCGGTCTATCCTTCTAGTCATTCAGTCTCTCACTAGTTTCTTAATTCGATCGCCCTATGTTTTTCCTCACAAAAGGTTTTCTCCCCCATCTTATTTCTCAAATTTATTGTACAAATATCTTGCATGTGCACCCCCAAGATATAAGCACAATTTCATAGGATGATTGTCTCAACATGTGAGGATATTCAAATCACTTCTATGGCCAGTAGAGACGATTGATTTGTGCTCATATGATAAACAATCACTTCTTTTAATTCCTTTGATAGTTAACCTTTGAAAAACGAATCCTAGGAACTAAGATCGGCTCTGATACCAATTGTAAGGTTCCCCCCCTTCCAAAATAGGGGAAACACTTAAAAGGGGCCACTAAGTCTTATCTTGGAGAAAATTTCCTACTCATCGAGACCTTGACCATGCAGAGATTCAAGAATACGGTTCATAGGTAAGACCTAGTTCTATCCCACAACAGTAGGGGGAGCGTGGTAATTGATCATAATCAAGACAACTACTAGTCTTGATTCCTAGAGACAACTTTTTTTTTCTCATCCATGCAAGGCACAGCCGCCACTGGCCTAGTCTTCTAGAATAGAATTTCCCGAGAACCTATTTATCTAGCATAGGGCTTTCACTTAATATGTTCGAAATCTACCCGACTAATCAGGTCCACCCGTCTGTAGGATGGTGCCATTGAGGCATTCCATCCTCCCACTTTCCACCCTACTCATACGTCAATTTGTTTTCTAATTAATCCTACCACACTGTTTGTTGACATTAATAAACATGTTCCTTAATTAAGGCCCTTTTTACAAAGTTTGTTAAAGCAGCCTTTTCTTCACAGTACAATAATGCCTAAGACAAGATTTATTAAAAAAAATTATACATGAATCAATTCCATCAAGCCAAACCGGCTCTCTTATTCTTTTCCTTTATACTATCGATGATCTAGAATTCGGCCTTGCATCCTCTACATGCTGGGCAAAACCCTACGGGACCATACACCTCATCGTCAGCCGTGGGTTGGCGAGGACTAAAGCCAGCCTGTCACCCTCTCAGGCTCCATTGCTCGATATTCCCGCCCCTCAAAGGGATGTCTACACAGTAGGGTGGGCTAATTCACCGCACTAGTCGGGGCCCTCATAACTAGGCAGCATCACAATCACTTGCCTCAATCGGCAAACCTTATTCTCCCAATGGTATGAGGGATACCTTGGGAAAAATCCGGGCCTTACTAACAACTCCGTCGTCTTGCTATACAAGCACAAGAACGAGGCAGTGTCAAGGCAAGGAGAGTTGTGCTTGTACCTTAATTTAACTAAGATAACCATCTATTTACTCAACTAAACCATAGAACTAGAATCCATGTTACCTTCTTAATAAAACAATCCTTTTTAGCATTTCAACTTGAGATTGCGATAAGACATTCTTTATTAAGGCATATGCTCTTGTTTAAAATAATATAAACTTTAACTAGTAAATCAATCAAATAGATCACTATTAACAATTAATAGAGAAGCCGGGGCCATACCTCAACCCCTAAGAATGATATATAATTGAAAAACAAAATATGTATATACCTTATAGAAATTTGTCGTTTATCGTTTCCTTTGCTCGCGTCGTTAACAAGAGCTTCAGAACTTGATATAGGAGAATAGAGAGTCTTCTAATACCTTCTCTTATGATTGAAATCAGGCGATCATCCCTAAGATTTATCTCCTCTTACTCATACCTCGGCTTTTCTCTCTTTCGAAGGTCTGTGACAAAATAGCCTTCTCTTGCAGGGCTACAACATACTATTCTTTCTTTAAAAGAAAAGCTATGAAGTTTTCGTCTCTTCCTCTGAAATACCATAGCAATCTAACCTTCTCTTCTAAGATATTAGATAAGAATGAATGAAGGGATATATACATCTCAAGCTCTAGGATTACCTTGAGGCTACTTGTTGCCTTCTTACAGTTTTTCCTGTGTAGAGACCCTCACAGAATCAGCAAATTGTTTCGGCCATAACTCTTTGATAAAGAAACTTAGAATATGGTTGTATAAGCAATCAAAAAATTGAAAGGCATCTAGTCTACAAACCAACGTGGGTAGAATAGGCAAAAATGTCTGTATATAGCCATGTTTAGGCTAGACCTTAGGAGGAATTACTTTTATCATATATATGAATCCTTAGTCTATTTTGGGGACTTTTCATATCTTAGAAGTTAAAAAATCATTTGGTTCTTAAAAAGGGGGAAGGCTTTTTAGTTATGGACGTTCTTGATACTAGGGGAATTTTTCTATGTAACTATGGCGGATTTCTGAATGCAAGATGCAGTTTTGTCAATCTATGTGTCTTATTTCCTATTTCCTGTATTTTGCATATTGAGTGTCTTGAGTGTAGATACAATGTAGTGGTGATCTGAGAGGAAAGTGTGTGTTTTTGAAGCTGAAGTTCTGTGTGTGAAGATTCTCTTGGTCTGACAAGAGTAGGAGTCATCTAAAATGACAGTTTCCTGTGTGACAATTTTCCTGTGTAAAAAACTACTTGACTGTGAGCAAAGTAAAACACTGGCGATCACGGTGTTTGTGATGAATTTCATGCGCGGGCTTACATTCTTTTGATAATGGTGAGTGCTGGAAGATGAAGAGGTTCATGTAGGCAACGGTTAGAAATTTTTTCATTCATGCATTAATAGCGACTGGGGTTTAAGTTCGCTGGAGGATTCAGGGGAATCATCTCATTTCTATTTTACAAGGTCAAGAGCAAGGCGTTTGGGTTTGCAGCATCGGGGAGATGACCAACATCAACGATGGTCGCATGAAGGTGATGACAGTGGAATGTCAATAGATAGTTCTGATGAGGATTCAGAGAATGCGGTGGTTAATTCAGGGGCAGCAACTCCAGGATTAGCAGGAGGATTTCCACATGTATTATTAGCAACAACAGTAATACAACAGGCATTATTGCCTCGAAGACGGTTGCAATTCAATCCGTTACCGAATAGGAGAACCAACAGGCAGGTACTCCCAAATAGAGCTATTAACATGGCAGCAGTGGCTAGAGCAGATTACGCGTCGAATTCGAAAGCTTTTCAGGAAAGTCAAAAGAAGACCCTGATTGTCACGTAGCTCAATTTGAGACTCGATGGCAGGCTAGAGGATTTGCTGGAGTATATGATGCGTAAGCCAAAATGCGCCAGTTTTAGGCAACATTTGAGGGGAAAGCTATGCAATGGTTTAGCAATTTTGTGCCAGGACATTTTGCAGATTATGATGCATTGAGGATTGCATTTTTGAATGGGTTTCGAGTGGAAAAGACCGCCAATGATGTGTTGACAAAACTTAAAGCAGTAAAGCAAAAGAGGATGTTTGTGGAAGATTATACACAGAGGTTCAATCGGTATGTGAGAAGGCTCACTCCTCAAGAAAGGCCCACTGATGAGATGCTGGCAGCATATTATGTTAAAGGCCTCAGAAAGTAGTTGCAGAATGTAGTAGCTGGTGTTGATGTTGTAAGAGGAATGAACGAACTCATTAATACTGCAACTCGAGCGGAGAAAAGGTTTGGTTTATCAGGTTTGAGCTCTAGAAAAAGACATTCAAAGAGGAAGAAGAAGAAGGGGAAAACGAGAGCAGTACGGATGAGGATTCGGGGTCGGATTCGGATACAGATTTTGATACAGATTCAAGTTCAGGTAGTGATAATGATTCTAGTAGTGATTCAGAGTCAGAGGATGAGGAGCACAAGAAGAAGAAACAAAAGAGAAAGCTAAGTAAGAAGTCAAAGGAAAAGACTAAGGAGGTGTCAGTTGAGAAGGCCCCGTTGGCCTAGTCTTCTAGAATAGAATTAACTGAGAACCTATTTATCTAGCGTAGGGCTTTCACTTAATATGTTGGAAATCTACCCGACTAATTGGGTCTACCCGTCTGTAGGATGGTGCCATCAGGGCATTCCATCCTCCCACTTTCCACCCTACTCATGCGTCAATTTGTTTTCTAATTAATCCTACCACACTGTTTGACATAAATAAACATGTTCCTTAATTAAGGCCCTTTTTACAAAGTTTGTTAAACCAGCCTTTTCTTCACAGTAAAATAATGCCAAAGACGATTTATATTTAAAAAAATTATACATGAATCAATTCCATCAAGCCAAACTGGCTCTCTTATTCTTTTCCTTTATACTATCGATGATCTAGAATTCGGCCATAAAGATTTTAGCATTTCAACTTGAGATTGTGATAAGACATTCTCTATTAAGGCATATGCGGTTGTTTAAAATAATATAAACTTTAACTAGTAAATCAATCAAATAGATCACTATTAACAATTAATAGAGAAGCCGGGGCCATACCTCAACCCCTAAGAATGATATATAATTGAAAAACAAAATATGTATATACCTTATAGAATTTTGTCGTTTATCATTTCCTTTGCTCGTTAACAAGAGCTTCAGAACTTGATATAGGAGAATAGAGAGTCTTCTAATACCTTCTCTTATGATTGAAATCAGGTGATCATCCCCAAGATTTATCTCCTCTTACTCATACCTCGACTTTTCTCTCTTTCGAAGGTCTATTGCAAAATAGCCTTCTCTTGCAGGGCTATAACATACTATTCTTTCATTAAAAGAAAAGCTATGAAGTTTTTGTCTCTTCCTCTGAAATACCATAGCAACCTAACCTTCTCTTCTAAGATATTAGATAAGAATGAATGAAGGGATATATACATCTCAAGCTCTAGGATTACCTTGAGGCTACTTGCTGCCTTCTTACAGTTTTGCCTATGTAGAGACCCTCACAGATTTAGCAAATTGTTTCGGCCATAACTCTTTGATAAAAACTCAGAATATGGTTATATAAGCAATCAAAAAATCGAAAGGCATCTAGTCTACAAACCAATGTGGGTAGAATAGGCAAAAACGTCTGTTTATAGCCACAAACGTGCCATCTTTAGAAACGATGGGTTCAAGATCTTGGATGATCGTCCTAATGTAAAGCATCCAATGGATGGCATTCACACGTCAACTATTCAAATCTCAATCAAGTTATAATCTTAATAATTTATAATATGCAAGCTAATGAGATATATCCTAAAAATTTCTCTAAACAACAAAGTTTTGGTCTATCCTTCTAGTCATTCAGTCTCTCACTAGTTTCTTAATTTGATCACCCTATGTTTTTCCTGATCACAAAAGGTTTTCTCCCCAATCTTATTTCTTAAATTTATTGTACAAATATCGTGCATGTGCACCCCCAAGATATAAGCACAATTTCATAGGATGATTGTCTCAACATGTGAGGATATTCAAATCACTTCTATGGCAAGTAGAGATGATTGATTCATCCTCATAAGATAAACAATCACTTGTTTTAATTCCTTGATAGTTAATCTTTGAAAAATAAGTCCTAGGAACTAAGATCGGCTCTGATACCAATTGTAAGGTTCCCTCCTTCCAAAATAGGGGAAACACTTAAGATAGTCCACTAAGTCTTATCTTGGCGAAAATTTCCTACTCATCGAGACCTTGACCACTAAGTCTTATCTTGGAGAAAATTTCCTACTCATCGATACAATTCATAGGTAAGACCAAGTTCTATCCCGCAGCAAGGGGAGCATGGTCTTCTAAAAATCAAATCACCCATAGCGTAATTGACCATAATCTGGACAACTACTAGTCTTGATTCCTAGAGATAACTTTTTTTTTCTCATCCATTTAAGGCACAGCCAACTGGCCTAGTCTTCTAGAATAGAATTGCCTGAGAACCTATTTATCTCTAGCGTAGGGCTTTCACTTAATATGTTGGAAATCTACCCGACTAATTGGGTCCACCCATCCATAGGATGGTGCCATTGGGGCATTCCATCCTACCACTTTCCACCCTACTCACACGTCAATTTGTTTTCTAATTAATCCTACCACACTGTTGACATAAATAAACATGTTCCTTAATTAAGGTCCTTTTTACAAGGTTTGTTAAAGCAACCTTTTTTCAGAGTACAATAATGCCAAAGACAAGATTTATAAAAAAAAATTATGCATGAATCAATTCCATCAAGCCAAATCGGCTCTCTTATTCTTTTCCTTTATACGACCGATGATCTAGAGTTTGGCCTTGTATCCTCTACATGCTAGCCAAAACCCTACGGGACCATACACCTCATCGTCGGCTCTGCTCTGGCGAGGACTGAAGCAAGCCTGTCGCCCTCTCAGCTCCATCGCTCGATCCTCCTACCCCTGAAAGGGATGTCTACGCAGTAGGGTGGGCTAATTCACCGCACTAGTCTGGGCCCTCATAACTAGGCAACATCACAATCACTCGCCTCAATCGGCAAACCTTATTCTCCCCCAATGGTACGAGGGATACCGTGGGCCAACTCCGGGCCTTAGTAACAACTCCGTCATCCTGCTAACAAGCACAAGAACGGGCAGTGTCAAGGCAGGGAGAGTTGTGCCTGTACCTTAATTTAACCAACATAACAATCCATTTACTCAACTAAACCATAGGAGGACTAGAATCCATGTTACCTTCTTAAGAAAACAATCCTTTTCACAAATATTTTAGCATTTCAACTTGAGATTGCAATAAGACATTCTTTATTAAGGTATATGCTATTGTTTAAAAGAATATAAACTTTAACTAGTAAATTAATCAAATAGATCACTATTAACAATTAATAGAGAAGCCGGGGCCATACCTCAACCCCTAAGAATGGTATATAATTGAAAAACAAAATATGCATATACCTTATAGAAATTTATCGTTTATCGTTGCCTTTGCTCGTTAACAAGAGCTTCAAAACTTGATATAGGAGAATAGAGAGTCTTCTAATACCTTCTCTTGATTGAAATCAGCCGATTATCCCCAAGATTTATCTCCTCTTACTCATACTCTGACTTTTCTCTCTTTCGAAGGTCTATGGCAAAATAGCCTTCTCTTGCAGGGCTACGACATACTATTCTCTCTTTAAAAGAAAAGCTATGAAGTTTTCGTCTCCTCCTTTGAAAGACCATAGCAATCTAACCTTCTCTTCTAAGATATTAGATAAGAATGAATGAAGGGATATATACGTCTCAAGCTCTAGGATTACCTCGAGGCCATTTACTGCCTTCTTACAGTTTTTCCTATGTAAAGACCCTGACAGATTCAGCAAATTATTTTGGCCATAACTCTTTGATAAAAACTCAGAATATGGTTGTATAACCAATCAAAGGAATCGAAAGGCATCTAGTCTACAAGCCAATGTGGGTAGAATAGGTAAAAACATTTGTATATAGCCACAAACGCGCCATCTTTAGAAACGTGTTGCTTTTTTGTATTTTAAGTATGCATGGACTCTAAATATGTAAAAGTACTCTAAATACGACCTCCTGTCACCTAAATTAGAATTTCTATTTTTGGAGATACTTATCTCTTAATAGAACTATTCTTATCTTCTCATTTCTTTTAGGATTTTTGGAGCTAATATTTTTATTCTAACACTTTCCTAATGTTTCTAGCCTTATTGTCTCACTCTTCTCTAAGTGCACTCTCTTTCCTTCTAGAAATCTATATTAAAAGAGACACATATATACATGGCTTGGGAGGGACCTTACAATCTCCCCCACTTCAAAGATTCGAGATGTCCTCATCTCGTGAGCTGGGATAGTATCTAAGTAAATCCTCTTGTCTCTTTCAAAGTGGTGTCCCCACTAAGTAGAAATCTTCTTTTATCTAAACATTATTCTTAAAGAGTCCTTTATTTCAAGTGTTTGGCTCGTTTTTTTGTGTCTCCAAAAGGTCTTTATTATTCTAAAGTTAACTGGCCTTATTATCCTAATTTCATGCATCCATATACCTCTCATATGATATGAACCTTCAAATTCCTTATTCTATATCCCCATGTAATATAGTACTTAAAGAATTATAATGAAAAAACGTAATGGAATCAATCCTTTACGCAATCTAACCTATGATAGAAATTTCATAATCTTAGTATCGTCTTGTAGAATACCTCTATTCATCATGCACATTGCTTCACATGAATCGTGCACCAATCATCTTCTATTTACTTATAGAAATACTTGTTGAATTCAATTATCTAATTCGATTAGCTTTAACCCTGCTATCCCTTTTTCTTGACCTAATTTTTGCTCTAGCTCTGATTCCTTGTAGCCAAGGGTGGGCTTGACGTTCCTCCTGAATTAGGGGACCTCTTCTTGATTAACATGGAAGGACTCATGTCCTTCTCGACACTTTCTATATAAAAAAACTTTATCATAGTCTCTGGCTATAATTATGGCTTCTGAAATAGAGGATGGTTTTACATTCTTGATGAGGTTATTCAAAGGTAGATTAAGCTTCCAAATGAATCGATGGTGGAGAAGAGTTACCTCATCCATCTCTGGAGCTAATCAAAGAATTTTAACAAAAGTTTAGTGGTATTCTTTTAGGGTCTTCCTTGCTTGGGTTAGCTCCAAAAATTTATTCATTTTATCCTCTCAAAATCCTAGAGGAAGAAACCTTTCACGAAGGTGTACTTTCATGGCATCCCATAACTGATTCTAGTTCCAGTGGTTAGATTGACAACAGTGCTTTTAACTAATTTAGAATTTCTTACGATTTTTACACAAGGGTGAACTTGTCTCTTTCATTGTATCCATGAAAAGTTCAAAACTATCAAATACTTATCATAGCTCCACATCTAAAGGGACTCTGGATTAATATATCTGAGGTCTTCATTTTTTGAGAATTACACATATGGTGCCTTGGAATCGACACATCCAAAGATTATCAGGATTAACACATCTGAGATGATTAGTTTTTTGAAAATTACACATCTAGTATCTTGGGATTAATACATCTAAGAGCATGATCCTCTTGGAATTACACATCCGAAGTTAAACGCATGTTTGTCTGAGATGGGTTCAAGATCTCGGATGATCGTCCTATTGTAAAGCATCGAATGGATGGCATTCACACGTTAACTATTCAAATCTCAATCGAGTTATAATCTTAATAATTTAGAATATGCAAGTTAATGAGATATATCCTGAAAATTTCTCTAAACAACAAAGTTTTGGTCTATCCTTCTAGTCATTCAGTCTCTCACTAGATTCTTAATTTGATCACCCTATGTTTTTCCTCATCACAAAAGGTTTTCTCGCCAATATTATTTCTCAAATTTATTGTACAAATATCTTGCATGTGCACCCCCAAGATATAAGCACAATTTCATAGGATGATTGTCTCAACATGTGAGGATATTCAAATCACTTCTATGGCCAGTAGAGATGATTGATTTGTCCTCATATGATTAACAATCACTTGTTTTAATCCCTTGATAGTTAACCTTTGAAACACAAATTCTAGGAACTAAGATCGGCTCTGATACCAATTGTAAGGTTCCCCAAAATAGGGAAAACACTAAAGATAGTCCACTAAGTCTTACCTTGGAGAAAATTTCCTACTCATCGACACCTTGACCATGCAAAGATTCAAGAATACGATTCATAGGTAAGACCTAGTTCTATCCCATAGGGGGAGCGTGGTCTTCTAAAAATCAAATCACCCATAGGGTAATTGATCATAATCTGGACAACTACTAGTCTTGATTCCTATAGAGACAATGCTTTTTCCCTCATCCATGCAAGGCACAGCCGCTGGCCTAGCCTTCTAGAATAGAATTTCCCGAGAACCTATTTATCTAGCATAGGGCTTTCACTTAATATGTTGGAAAGCTACCCGACTAATCAGGTCCACCCGTCCTCCGTAGGATGGTCCCATCAGGGCATTCTATCCTCCCACTTTCCACTCTACTCACGCGTCAATTTGTTTTCTAATTAATCCTATCACACTATTTGACATAAATAAACATGTTCCTTAATTAAGGCCCTTTCACAAGGTTTGTTAAAGCAACGTTTTTTTCACAGTACAATAATGCCAAAGAAAAGATTTATAAAAAAAAATTATACATGAATCAATTCCATCAAGCTAAACCGGCTCTCTTATTCTTTCCTTTTATACTACCGCGATGATCGAGAATTCAGTCTTCCAGTCTCTACATGCTGGGCAAAACCCTACGAGACCATACACCTCATCGCCGGCCATGCTGGCAAAGACTCAAGCTGGCCTATCGCCCTCTCAGGCTCCGTCGCTAGATCCTCCCACCCCCCTCAGAGGGATGTCTATGCACTAGGGTGGGCTAATTCACCGCACTAGTCACGACCCTCTGAACTAGGCAGCATCACAATCACTCGTCTCAATCGGTAAACCTCATTCACCCAATGGTCTGAGGGATACCATGGGCCAACTCCCGGCCTTACTAACGTCTCCGCCGTCCGGCTATACAAGCACAAGAACAGGGCAGCGTCAAGGCAGGAGAGTTGTGCCTATACCTTAATTTAACCAAGATAACAATCCATTTACTCAACTAAACCATAGGACTAGAATCCATGTTACCTTCTTAAGAGAACAATCTTTTTCACAAAGATTTTAGCATTTCGACTTGAGATTGCGATTAAGACATTCTTTATTAAGGCATATGCTGTTGTTTAAAAGAATATAAACTTTAACTAGTAAATCAATCAAATAGATCACTATTAACAATTAATAGAGAGAATCCGGGGCCATACCTCAACCGTAAGAATGATATATAATTGAAAAACAAAATATGTATATACCTTATAGAAATTTGTCATTTATCGTCATTGCCTTTGCTCGTTTTAACAAGAGCTTCAGAACTTGATATACGAGAATAGAGAGTCTTCTAATACCTTCTCTTACGATTGAAATCATCCGATCATCCCCAAGATATATCTCCTCTTACTCATACTCTGACTTTTCTCTCTTTCAAAGGTCTATGGCAAAATAGCCTTCTCTTGCAGGGCTACGACATACTATTCTTTCTTCTTTAAGAAAAGCTATGGAGTTTTGGTCTCTTCCTTTGAAATACCATAGCAATCTAACCTTCTCTTCTAAGATATTAGATAATAATAAAGGGATATATACATCTTAAGCTCTAGGATTACCTTGAGACTACTTGCTGCCTTCTTACAGCTTTTCCTGTGTAAAGACCCTGATAGAATCAGCAAATTGTTTCGGCCATAACTCTCTGATAAAAACTTAGAATATGGTTGTATAACTGTAAGGGCCCCGACCCATAGGGCGGGGGAATCCTTTTGATAGGCGGTTAAGTCTCGTGTTATTTTCCGATTGACGACACCTCGATCTCGTAGAAATACGAGGTTACGAGCAAACGGAGGGACCTAACTCTACCTCGCAGGGGAAGCATAGTCATCCTAAAGGAAATTCTAATCCCCAGCACGGAATGTGCGTGGAGATGGAACAAGACCCACACTTGGTTCAAGGAAGCCAACGCCTTTTTCCCCCGTATTTCATGAGGCACGGCCGCTGTCTCGGTCCCCTAAAACAAGTCTTGTTCGGGACTCTACTATTCCCTAAGTATCGTAAGTTACGACTAGTAGAAAGCTACCCAACTGATCGGGTCCACCCATCCTTAGAATGGTACCGTCAGGGCATCCATTCTCCCACTTTCCACACACTCACCCGTTCAATTGTTTTCTAATTAAGTCCTACCACACTGTGAAACACTTAAAAATAAATTCCTTTGTTAATTAATTACACTTGATTCCTTAAAAGAAATCTTCCTTAGCACAACATTGAAATCAACAAAGATACTTACAGTGAAAAATATTTACAAAGACCCTAGAACCCGGCCGATATTCCAATCCAAACTTCCATGTCCAAACCATAACCATAACCATAACCACAATCCAATCACAACCACAACCACAACCACAACCACAACCACAACCACACTGATGATCTAGAATTAATCTTCCAGCCTCAACCAGCTGGGTAAACCTCACGGACCGTCTCCCCTCATCGTCAGCCAGCCGATGAGGGCCAAGCCGTCCTGTCACCCCCTCCGGTACTGCTGCTTGTACCAAACCCTCTCGCCCTTCAGAGGGGACGTCTCCTCATGAGGTGGGGGTTAACGCACTAGCCTGGACCCACAGAACTAGGCAGCATATATACATCACCCTGGTGGTGAAATCCGATTCCCAGTGGCATAGGAGGGGATTGCCCTGGGCCGACTCCCGGCCTCGCTATATCCTCCACCCGGCTACACAGGCAAGCACGGAGTTAGCTAAGGGGGGGAGAAGCTGTACCTGCATGTTAGCAATAAACCAGTAGTATATCCAATAAAAAGAGAGATAGCCTTTATTCAATGAATTCACACATTAACAAAAACCATCATTTCGGAAAAACAATGATTCAAAAGCAAGATTATTTTCTTATAACTTTACTTAAGAGTAACCATAAGGTACTTTAGGCCATCTATACTAGGGGTTTAACCTTGGTTCCTTTCCTATTATTTCGAATCTTTGCATTAAGCTTCATAAGAGAGAATTTTACTTAAACTTGTTAAATGACCAACCTAGTTATCGTTTTCGTGCCTATTCGCTTCAAGAGGGGCGAAGTCGATTGCAGGGACGCGATTCGCTTCATTCCCTCCTTAGGCAGCGCGTGGTTCTTCATTTCGGCGATGTTTCGACACCATACTAGAGTTTTAAGAGGATAGAGAGAGAACGGGGGGAATATAAGAGGTTGGGAACTTGGAGAGAGAAGAGAGAATTCTACTGGTTCAAACAGATTCGAAAACGGAGTCCATTTGGGGTAGGAAAAGCTTGTTGGACTTATGGGTAGGAAAGACCTCTTAGCCTAAGTTTAAGTCGCCGCATATGGGGGGGAGGAATTTGAGAGATGTCCTTAACTTGGAGAGCTCTTGAGAAGAGTGTACGCCTAGGGAGGCCTAGGGAAGAGCAAGGCAAGGGTTGGACAAGCACACTTTAAGTCTATTCACACGGGGGGAGAAGAGTGTAGGACATGTCCTAGAGCTTGAGGGAGGGCTTACGCGTAGGGCCTTGCTGGGGGCTTGCTTGGAGAAGGGGGCTAGGAGAGTCCTTTTATAGGTGCCGGAGGGTGGACGTTGTCGTGCCACAGCACGTCTATGGTGTGAAACCATGCATGTGAGGCTATTAAATGCAAATCCAGATGCATGGGATTAAGTGCCTGTGTACATATGGGATGTATGGCGTGTGGAGGGTTTTGCTTTTGAGGGCGTTGCCAGGTGTACAGGGTAGATGGCTTTTATTTTGAACTTGTTACAAGCCTGTCCGGTGAGAGGTCAGCTAGGGATGGTTTCAGCTGCTCCGTCGTCTGAATTTGTGGGCACGTCCAAATACAATGGGTACTCGTGAGTCAATATTTGAAGGCATGAGGCATGGGCAATTAAAGATGATGAGGCTAATATGCCTTGACATGGTGTGAAAAGGAGAATAAGGTGGCCATCTTAGGCAAAATAAAATATATATATATATATAATATTAAGTGGCAAGGGGGACGTGGAGGTTCTGGAGGCGGCCAGCACAGACATCTCGAAGGGTGAAGGCCTCCAGAAGGTTGGCGTGGGGATGCGCAGCAAAAGGGGCAACGGGAGAAGAAAGGAGCGGTCTGGCGCAGCAAGAAGGAGGGCCTGGGTAAGAGGAAGAGCCTGTGGGGTGCAGAAAGGAGAGGCAGCGAGGGTGCGCCGAATACGGAGGGGACTCTCGGAGGCGCAGGTGCTATACGTAGCTGCAGAGGGGACGTGTAGAGAGCGAGGGGACTCTCTGAGCAGCTACAAGAAAAAGCCAGGGGAAAGCTCTGGGCGTGGCAGCCTGAGGCGCAGGCGAGAGAAGCCAGTGGGATCTCGTGGAAGGCAGAGGTCTGGAGCACCGTGTGTGTTGCTGTGGCTAGCTGCAGCCACAAGCACAGGAGAGCGCCGCCTGTGTGGATATAGCTGGGAGCCGACGGGTGAGAGGCCCGTGTGTTTGATGTATGACGCTGCAGCAGAAAGACGCAGTTGGTAGTAGGGCCGAGTGAAGCTGGATAGCAGGTGGTAGGCGCAGCTGGTTGGCAACTAAAGAAGCGTGGGAGTAGCAAGGACAAGCACCACCTGTGGGTGCCGACGCGTGGCCTGTAGTATAGTGGCCGCCACCAAGCTAAAGGATCATCGTGATTAATGGCCACCAACGTCATAATATGTACAGTGGAAAAGTTAGAATAGGGAATGGCAGTTCTGAACTAGCAGAGTCTGGAGAGCTGAGTGAGAGTGCAAAGGGGGCTAAGCTATCTGCAGCAGCCTGTATGTTGAGTACACTTCATCTCGTTAGAGCAAGAAACGGCATATTGTAAAGCTTCTACTCATAGATGAGGTATCCAAGGCTTTGAAGAATAACCATGAAGCATCTTCTGCTGCATTCTGTATTCTGAGCAGCTTTCAGTTTGTCAAACTAAGAACCGGCATGCTGTTAGTTTTTGTTTATGGGTACAACAGCGTGAAATGACACAAGAGATGTTGTATTAAAGGCCACATGATTATTATCTTTTTGTCAAGCAGGGAAGCAGCCTTGTAACAAGCGCCACTGTTTCTTCTTTTATCATTGATGTATCATGCTAGGTGATGCTGCTGGGTTGATGTGGAAGTGTTGAGGGAATGCAAAGAGAATGCATAAGCCTTGAAGGCTCAGTATTGTGAATATGATGTGATGGTTCATAAAGCTGAGGTCCTATGTTATGACATGTTATGATGATGTCAGCCTTGTCTTGATATGAACTATGGTGCCAATGCTGGCCATGAATCTTGGATGTATATACCTATGAGATGTCTTTTTGGGATTTGATGTGTTGAGTTTTATGGATCAAGCTATGTTAATGCCAGTTTTTGGCTTGGATCATGAGGCTCTCGTTTGCTTTGACTACCCATGTATGGCTGAGTCTTAAATTTATGATGGTTCTAGCTTTTGCTGGTGATGTCCCTTGAAGTTCAACCACTTACTCTCACAGCCAGAAGCCTCGCGCTTTCCCAGCGACACCGCCCACGTCACGACAGCTTTGGTGAACCCGACGTGAAACCGCTGGGGTGAGAGTACGTAGAGATGGCTAGCAAAATGGAGCATTTATATGCAGAGATGAAAGAGCTTGAAGAGCGGTTCAGGAAGATTGAAGAAGAAAAGCAAATTCAGGAAGCAGTGGAAATTGCGGTGCAATTGGTATATGACAGGGTCAATATATTTGATGGTTACGATCCAGAAAGCTATCTAAGGTGTTATGAGACAGAGATGAAGAATCAAGGGGTTCCAGAAAACATGATGATTGCATCTTTTGCATACCTTGTAAGTCCTGATTTAAAAGATGAAGTGCTGCAGAGTATCACTCCAAACGATGGAGTGATTTTGCAGATGCACTTATTTATGCGAGTTCCAGGTATAATGTGAGCTATGATAGTGTTCCAGCAACAATCCGCGAGCCAATTTAGAAGCGGTTGTTGATGCGTCTTATGGAGGACAATCAATTGCTATTCAAGGCTGATACAGAGATTGTGGAGGCTGTTTATGCTAAATTGGGACTGCAAAAAGCCATTAGTGAGCAACAAGGCCTTCACAGTGCCAAAAGTGATGCTTTGCTACAGCCTCATAAAGATGCAATGGGTGAACTCTGCAAGTATAATTTGTCTTCCTTGTTTGAGGGTGCAGACATACAGGGTCCTATGATCATACCAAATGATGTGTGTATGCCTATGCTTGAGGAGACACTTGATTCAGAGAGCTTCAGGACAGGTGCTCAAGACCCAATACACGAGGAAGAGGACATCGCTAATAGTTTTCTCTTGGGCTGTGAAGCATGTAAGCTGTGCAAACTTGAGGATTCTCATGACGAAAGTGCTCATTTGAAGGGTATTCCTCAGGTGTCGTATCATATGTGTGAAGAACAGCAGGAACCAATGCTTCTTGCTGAAAGCATGATTGCAGAGTTTGAAGATCTAAGACAAGAAGAAGATGCTATCATTACTGCATTCTTATCTGGTTATGATGCTTATAAGCAGGATGATGTACATGAATATGCAGACGGGCCACAAGTATGTGTGATTGATTTAGAGGGGGTGAGTGATATGGGTGATTCCAACAGTGATGTTGCTTCTAAAGCTGGTTGCCAAGGTTCTTTCGATTTGGGTTATTCTGGAATGCTAACAGGGTGTTCCGACAATAAACAGGGTGATGCTATGTCATCAGTGTCAGGGTTACCTTGCAACCACATTTGTGAGCAACAATCTCGAGCTTGGAAGCCTGTTTATGATGATGATTTGGAGAGGGAAATTGAATCTGTCTTTTTGGATCATACAGGGTTCAATGACATACAGATTCAAGGGTACTCGGGTGAGGGACCCATAATTCTAAGCCCATCTGCAGACAGGTATCAAGAAATACTGGGAGATAACATGCAGGATATGCAAAGTGTGGTCACAGAGTCTCATGAGGCTGCATATGAGCAACCAAATGGATATAGCTATGGGGGTATGAATGTTCATGATAATCAACATGTGGGATTGCAAGATGATAATGGCTTCAATGCGATTGATCCTGGATTGGATGCTATCTTAGATGATGCATTGGATGATTTCATGGAATATAATAGATCCCCATCAGCTTTGGGCTCTTCTATGCTTGATGCTAGTCAACTGTTGGTTGCAAGTGAGGATGTGCAGGTGTTATGTAAGCCAAATGATTGTGATGAGATTGATTCAGATCTGGAGGCTATTCTCGATGATGCCTTGTTGGACTTTGTATGTGACCATGCTTTTCCGTCTTTGGATGAGAAGAATGAATGTTTGTCAGTGGGTGAGCCGGATCCAGGCAAGGTAGATTTGGATGGGATGTTACCAAGTGTGTGTTCCATGCTGTTAATGCAGTTGTTATTTGGTGTGGCCATACAATATGTGGTGCAAAGGCTTCAAACATGGCCTGAGGAAAATTTTGAAGCAAATCATTTTGAAGAGCATCCCACTTTGAATGATGAGGGTAATTATGCATATGCAGGGAATCTAAGTGAGGATAGGGCTTCATATGAGCAAAGGATATGGCACATATGCCAAAAGCGATTGGTATTTGATCCAGGTGGGAAAGCAGAACCATTCAGATGTGATTGCTAAGATACAGGACCTGTGTGGCACATACCAGAGGATGTGCAGGTTTAGAGGGGGTGGATGTCGTGCCACAGCACGTCTATGGTGTGAAACCATGCATGTGAGGCTATTAAATGCAAATCCAGATGCATGGGATTAAGTGCCTGTGTACATATGGGATGTATGGCGTGTGGAGGGTTTTGCTTTTGAGGGCGTTGCCAGGTGTACAGGGTAGATGGCTTTTATTTTGAACTTGTTACAAGCCTGTCCGGTGAGAGGTCAGCTGGGGATGGTTTCAGCTGCTCCGTCGTCTGAATTTGTGGGCGCGTCCAAATACAATGGGTACTCGTGAGTCAGTATTTGAAGGCATGAGGCATGGGCAATTAAAGATGATGAGGCTAATATGCCTTGACATGGTGTGAAAAGGAGAATAAGGTGGCCATCTTAGGCAAAATAAAATATATATATATATATAATATTAAGTGGCAAGGGGGACGTGGAGGTTCTGGAGGCGGCCAGCACAGACATCTCGAGGGGTGAAGGCCTCCAGAAGGTTGGCGTGGGGATGCGCAGCAAAAGGGGCAACGGGAGAAGAAAGGAGCGGTCTGGCGCAGCAAGAAGGAGGGCCTGGGTAAGAGGAAGAGCCTGTGGGGTGTAGAAAGGAGAGGCAGCGAGGGTGCGCCGAATACGGAGGGGACTCTCGGAGGCGCAGGTGCTATACGTAGCTGCAGAGGGGACGTGTAGAGAGCGAGGGGACTCTCTGAGCAGCTACAAGAAAAAGCCAGGGGAAAGCTCTGGGCGTGGCAGCCTGAGGCGCAGGCGAGAGAAGCCAGTGGGATCTCGTGGAAGGCAGAGGTCTGGAGCACCGTGTGTGTTGCTGTGGCTAGCTGCAGCCACAAGCGCAGGAGAGCGCCGCCTGTGTGGATATAGCTGGGAGCCGACGGGTGAGAGGCCCGTGTGTTTGATGTATGACGCTGCAGCAGAAAGACGCAGTTGGTAGTAGGGCCGAGTGAAGCTGGATAGCAGGTGGTAGGCGCAGCTGGTTGGCAACTAAAGAAGCGTGGGAGTAGCAAGGACAAGCGCCACCTGTGGGTGCCGACGCGTGGCCTGTAGTATAGTGGCCGCCACCAAGCTAAAGGATCATCGTGATTAATGGCCACCAACGTCATAATATGTACAGTGGAAAAGTTAGAATAGGGAATGGCAGTTCTGAACTAGCAGAGTCTGGAGAGCTGAGTGAGAGTGCAAAGGGGGCTAAGTTATCTGCAGCAGCCTGTATGTTGAGTACACTTCATCTCGTTAGAGCAAGAAACGGCATATTGTAAAGCTTCTACTCATAGATGAGGTATCCAAGGCTTTGAAGAATAACCATGAAGCATCTTCTACTGCATTCTGTATTCTGAGCAGCTTTCAGTTTGTTAAACTAAGAACCGGCATGCTGTTAGTTTTTGTTTATGGGTACAACAGCGTGAAATGACACAAGAGATGTTGTATTAAAGGCCACATGATTATTATCTTTTTGTCAAGCAGGGAAGCAGCCTTGTAACAAGCGCCACTGTTTCTTCTTTTATCATTGATGTATCATGCTAGGTGATGCTGCTGGGTTGATGTGGAAGTGCTGAGGGAATGCAAAGAGAATGCATAAGCCTTGAAGGCTCAGTATTGTGAATATGATGTGATGGTTCATAAAGCTGAGGTCCTATGTTATGACATGTTATGATGATGTCAGCCTTGTCTTGATATGAACTATGGTGCCAATGCTGGCCGTGAATCTTGGATGTATATACCTATGAGATGTCTTTTTGGGATTTGATGTGTTGAGTTTTATGGATCAAGCTATGTTAATGCCAGTTTTTGGCTTGGATCATGAGGCTCTCGTTTGCTTTGACTACCCATGTATGGCTGAGTCTTAAATTTATGATGGTTCTAGCTTTTGCTGGTGATGTCCCTTGAAGTTCAACCACTTACTCTCACAGCCAGAAGCCTCGCGCTTTCCCAGTGACACCGCCCAAGTCACGACAACGTCCGGGTGCGGGAAGGTGACACCTGGGTGGTGTAGGTGTCCGGGAGAGAGTGTGGGCATGAGACACCTGGGGGTGGAGGTGTCTCCAAGAGAGAGAAAGTGTGACACATGGGGGTGGAGATGTCCCCAAGAGAGAGAGAGCGCGACACCTGTGGACAGAGGGTTCTGGGAGGAGGGGTTACGTGTAGGGGTGTGCTGGAGGGTGCGTCTAGGTCGTGTACACACTTGGGTGTCCCAGGTGGATTGTCGGTCGTTTCACGGGCGGCGCCCGTGGTGGGGCCCACGCCGACCCCCCACCGTCGTCCCGGGGAGGTCAAAATTTTTTTTTGACGAAAATGTCTGACCTTGCCCCGTGACCACGGGGGCGTGTTCCGTTCGTTGATTAGACGCTTGGATAGTTACTATTTTAGGTTGGAAGTTCACAGTTTAAAGGCTTAAAAGCTTAATTAAACCCATTCCAGGTACCCTTTTTTGTTCAAAAAAAACTATTTTAAGCGTGCAACCAATCATCTTCTATTTACTTATAGAAATACTTGTTGAATTTGATTATCTTTAACCTTTCTATCCCTATTTCTTGACCTAATTTTTGCTCTAGCTCATGATTCCTTATAGCCAAGGGTGCGCTTGACGTTCCTCTTGAATTAGGGGACCTCTTCTCGATTAACATGGAAGGACTCATGTCCTTCTCGACACTTTCTATATAAGAAAAACTTTATCATAGTCTCTCGCTATAATTATGGCTTCTGAAATAGAGGATGGTTTTACATTCTTGATGAGGTTATTTAAAGGTAGATTAAGCTTCCAAATGAATCGATGGGGAGAAGAGTTACCTCATCCATCTTTAGAGCTAATCGAAGAATTTTAACAAAAGTTTGGTGGTATTCTTTTAGGGTCTTCCTTGCTTGGGTTAGCTCCAGAAATTCATTCATTTTATTCTCTCGAAATCCTAGAGGATAAAACCTTTCATGAAGGTGTACTTTCATGGCATCCCATAACTGATTCTAGTTCCAGTGGTTAGATTAACAACAGTGCTTCCAACTAATTTTGCATTTCTTACGATTTTTGGACGAGCAAGGGTGAACTTGCTTTTTTCATTGTATCCATGAAGAGTTCAAAACTCTCAAATACTTATCATAGCGCAACATCCAAAGGCACTCTAGATTAATATATCTGAGATCTTTATTTTTTTGAGAATTACACATCTGGTGCCTTGGGATCGACACATCCAAAGATTATCAAGATTAACACGTCTGAGATGATTAGTTTTATGAACATCACACATCTAGTATCTTGGGATTAACACATCTAAGAGCATGATCCTCTGGGAATTACACATCCAAAGTTAGACCCATGTTTGTCTCAGATGGGTTCAAGATCGAATGTTTGTCTGAGTTAGACCCATGTTTGTCTGACCTAGTGATGGATGGCATTCACACGTCAACTATTCAAATCTTAAAGGAGTTATAATCTTAATAATTTATAATATGCAAGTTAATGAGATATATTCTAAAAATTTCTCTAAACAAAGTTTCGATCTATCCTTCTAGTCATTCAGTCTCTCACTAGTTTCTTAATTTGATCGCCCTATGTTTTTCCTCACACAAAAGGTTTTCTCCCCAATCTTATTTCTCAAATTTATTGTACAAATATCTTGCATGTGCATCCCCAAGATATAAGCACAATTTCATATAAGATGATTGTCTCAACATGTGAGGATATTCAAATCACTTCTATGGCCAGTAGAGATGATTGATTTATCCTCATATGATAAACAATCACTTGTTTTAATTCCTTTGATAGTTAACCTTTGAAAAGCAAATCCTAGGAACTAAGATCGGCTCTGATACCAATTGTAAGGTTCCCCCCTTCCAAATTAGGGGAAACACTTAAGATAGTCCACTAAGTCTTATCTTGGAGAAAATTTTTACTCATCGAGACCTTGACCATGCAGAGATTCAAGAATACGATTCATAGGTAAGACCTAGTTCTATCCCACAACAGCAGGGGGAGCGTGGTAATTGATCATAATCTAGACAACTACTAGTCTTGATTCCTAGAGACAACTTTTCTTTCTCATCCATGCAAGGCACAGCCCGCTCGCCTAGTTTTCTAGAATAGAATTTCCCGAGAACCTATTTATCTAGCGTAGGGTTTTTTCTTAATATGTTAGAAATATACCCGACTAATCGGGTCCACCCATCCGTAGGATGGTGCCATCGGGGCATTCCATCCTCCCACTTTCCACCCTACTCATGCATCAATTTGTTTTCTAATTAATCCTACCACACTGTTTGACATAAATAAAAATATTTCTTAATTAAGCCCTTTTTTACAAAGTTTGTTAGGCAGCCTTTTTTTCACAGTACAATAATGCCAAAGACAAGATTTATAAAAGAAAATTATACATGAATCAATTCCATCAAGCCAAATCGACTCTCTTATTCTTTTCCTTTATACTATTGATGATCTAGAATTCGGCCTTGCATCCTCTACATGCTGGGCAAAAACCTACGAGAACATACACCTCATCGTCAGGCGAGGACTCAAGCCATCTTGTTGCCCTCTCAGGCTCCATCACTCGATATTCCCGCCCCTCAAAGGGATGTCTACACAGTAGGGTGGGCTAATTCACTGCACTAGTCTGGGCCCTCATAAGTAGGCAGCATCACAATTACTCGCCTCAATCGGCAAACCTTATTCTCCCAATGATATGAGGGGTACCTTGGGCAAACTTCGGGCCTTACTAACAACTCCATCGTCCTGCTATACAAGCACAAGAACGGGGCAGTGTCAAGCAGGGATAATTGTGCTTGTATCTTAATTTAACCAAGATAACAATCCATTTACTCAACTAAACCATAGGACTAGAATCCATGTTACCTTCTTAATAAAACAATCCTTTTCACAAAGATTTTAGCATTTCAACTTGAGATTGCGATAAGACATTCTTTATTAAGGCATATGCTATTGTTTAAAATAATATAAACTTTAACTAGTAAATCAATCAAATAGATCACTACTAACAATTAATAGAGAAGCCGGGGCCATGCCTCAACCCCTATAAGGATGATATATAATTGAAAAACAAAATATGTATATATCTTATAGAAATTTATCATTTATCGTTTCCTTTGCTCGCGTCGTTAACAAGAGCTTCAAAACTTGATATAGGAGAATAGAGAGTCTTCTAATACCTTCTCTTATGATTGAAATCAGGCAATCATCCCCAAGATTTAACTCCTCTTACTCATATCTCGACTTTTCTCTCTTTCAAAGGTCTATGGCGAAATACCCTTCTCTTGCAGGGCTACAACATACTATTCTTTCTTTAAAAGAAAAGCTATGAAGTTTTCATCTCTTCCTCTGAAATACCATAGCAATCTAACCTTCTCTTCTAAGATATTAGATAAGAATGAATGAAGGGATATATATATCTCAAGCTCTAGGATTACCTTGAGGCTACTTGCTGCCTTCTTTCAGTTTTTCCTGTGTAGTAGAGACCCTCACAGATTCAGCAAATTGTTTCGGCCATAACTCTTTGATAAAAAACTCAGAATATGGTTGTATAAGCAATCAAAAAATCGAAAGGCATCTAGTCTACAAAGCAACATGGGTAGAATAGGCAAAAATGTCTGTATATAGCCATGTTTAGGCTAGACCTTAGGAGGAATTACTTTTATCATATGTATGAATCCTTAGTCTATTTTGGGGACTTTTCATATCTTAGAAGTGAAAAAGTCGTTTGGTTCTTGAAAAGGGGAAAGGCTTTTTAGTTATGGACGTTCTTGATACTAGGGGGATTTTTCTGTGTAACTATGGCGGATTTCTGAATGCAAGATGCAGTTTTGTCATTCTATCTGTCTTATTTCCTATTTCCTGTATTTTGCATATCGAGTGTCTTGAGTGTAGATACAATGTAATGGTGATCTGAGAGGAAAGTGTGTGTTTTTGAAACTGAAGTTCTGTGTGTGTGAGGATTCTCTTGGTCTGACAAGAGTAGGAGTCATCTAAAATGACAGTTTTCTATGTGACAATTTTCCTGTATAAAAAACTACTTGACTGTGAGCAAAGTAAAACACTGGCGATGATCACGGTGTTTATGATGAATTTCATGCACAGGATTACATTCTTCTAATAGAGTACTGGAAGATGAAGAGATTCATGTAGACAACGGTTAGAAATTTTTTCATTCATGCATTAATAGCGACTGGGGTTTAAGTTCGCTCTGGAGGATTCAGGGGAATCATCTCATTTCTATTTTACAAGGTCAAGAGCAAGGAGTTTGGGTTTGCAGCATCGGGGAGATGACCAACATCAACGATGGTCGCATGAAGGTGATGAGACAGTGGAATGTCAACAGATAGTTCTAATGAGGATTCAGAGAATGCGGTGGTTAATTCAGGGGCAGCAACTCCAGGATTAGCAAGAGGATTTCCACATGTATTAGCAAAAGCAGTAATACAACAGTCATTATTACCTCGAAGACGGTTGCAATTCAATCCGTTACCGAATAGGAGAACCAACAGGTAGGTACTCCCAAATAGACCTTTTAACATGGCAACTGTGGCTAGAGCAGATTTACGCGTCAAATTCGCAAGCTTTTCACGAAAGTCAAAAGAAGACCCTGATTGTCACGTAGCTCAATTTGAGCCTCGATTGGCAGGCTAGAGGATTTGCCGGAGTATATGATGCGCAAGCGAAAATGCGCCAGTTTGAGGCAACATTTGAGGGGAAAGCTATGCAATGGTTTAGCAATTTTGTGCCAAGACATTTTGCAGATTATGATGCATTGAGGATTGCATTTTTGAATGGGTTTCGAGTGGAAAAGACCGCCAATGATGTGTTGACAAAACTTAAAGCAATAAAGCAAAAGAGGATGTTTGTGGAAGATTATACATAGAGGTTCAATCGGTATGTGAGAAGGCTCACTCCTCAAGAAAGGCCCACTGATGAGATGCTGGCAGCATATTATGTTAAAGGCCTCAGAAAGGAGTTGCGGAATGCAGTAGCTGGTGTTGATGTTGCGGGAGGAATGAATGAACTCATTAATACTCCAACTCGAGCGGAGAAAAGGTTTGGTTTATCAGGTTTGAGCTCTGAAAAATGACATTCAAAGAGGAAGAAGAAGAAGGGGAAAACGAGAAAGAAGTCAAGTGATGATAGTACCGATGAGGATTCGGGGTCGGATTCGGATACGCATTCTGATACAGATTCAAGTTCAGGTAGTGATGATGATTCTAGTAGTGATTCAGAGTCAGAGGATGAGGAGCACAAGAAGAAGAAACAAAAGAGGAAGCTAAGTAAGAAACAAAAGAGGAAGCTAAGTAAGAAGTCAAAGGAAAAGACTAAGGAGGTGTCAGTTGAGAAGGCCCCACTGGCCTAGTCTTCTGGAATAGAATTTCCTGAGAACCTATTTATCTAGCGTAGGGCTTTCACTTAATATGTTAGAAATCTACCCGACTAATCGGGTCCACCCATCCATAGGATGGTGCCATCGGGGCATTCCATCCTCCCACTTTCCACCCTACTCATGCGTCAATTTTTTTTCTAATTAATCCTACCACACTGTTTGTTGACATAAATAAACATGTTCCTTAATTAAGGCCCTTTTTACAAAGTTTGTTAAAGCAGCCTTTTCTTCACAGTACAATAATGCCAAAGAGTTTATTAAAAAAAATTATACATGAATCAATTCCATCAAGCCAAACCGGCTCTCTTATTCTTTTCCTTTATACTATCGATGATCTAGAATTCGGCCTTGCATCCTCTACATGATGGGCAAAACCCTACGGGACCATACACCTCATTGTCGGCCCGCTGGCGGAGGACTCAAGCCAGCCTGTCGCCCTCTCAGGCTACATCGCTCGATATTCCCGCCCCTCAAAGGGATGTCTACACAGTAGGGTGGGCTAATTCACCGCACTAGTCTGGGCCCTCATAACTAGGCAACATCACAATCACTCGCCTCAATCGGCAAAACCTTATTCTCCTAATGGTATGAGGGATACCTTGGGCAAACTCCGGGCCTTACTAACAACTCTATCGTCCTGCTATACAAGCACAAGAATGGGGCAATGTCAAGGTAGGGAGAGTTGTGCTTGTACCTTAATTTAACCAAGATAACAATCCATTTACTCAACTAAACCATAGGACTAGAATCCATGTTACCTTCTTAATAAAACAATCCTTTTCACAAAGATTTTAGCATTTCAACTTGAGATTGCAATAAGACATTCTTTATTAAGGCATATGCTATTGTTTAAAATAATATAAACTTTAACTAGTAAATCAATCAAATAGATCACTATTAACAATTAATAGAGAAGCCAAGGCCATACCTCAACCCCTAAGAATGATATATAATTGAAAAACAAAATATGTATATACCTTATAGAAATTTGTCGTTTATCGTTTCCTTTGCTCGCGTCGTTAACAAGAGCTTCAGAACTTGATATAGGAGAATAGAGAGTCTTCTAATACCTTCTCTTATGATTGAAATCAGGCGATCATCCCTAAGATTCATCTCCTCTTACTCATACCTCGACTTTTCTCTCTTTCGAAGGTCTATGGCAAAATAGCCTTCTCTTGCAGGGCTACAACATACTATTCTTTCTTTAAAAGAAAAGCTATGAAGTTTTCGTCTCTTCCTCTGAAATACCATAGCAATCTAACCTTCTCTTCTAAGATATTAGATAAGAATGAATGAAGGGATATATACATCTCAAGCTCTAGGATTACCTTGAGGCTACTTGCTGCCTTCTTACAGTTTTTCCTGTGTAGAGACTCTCACAAATTCAGCAATCCTTAGTCTATTTTGGGGACTTTTCATATCTTAGAAGTTAAAAAGTCGTTTGGTTCTTGAAAAGGGGGAGACTTTTTAGTTATGGACGTTCTGGATACTAGGGGGTTTTTTCTGTGTAACTATAGCGGATTTCTCAATGCAAGATGCAGTTTTGTCAATCTATATGTCTTATTTCCTGTTTCCTGTATTTTGCATATTGAGTGTCTTGAGTGTAGATACAATGTAGTGGTGATCTGAGAGGAAAGTGTGTGTTTTTGAAATTGAAGTTCTGTGTGTGTGAGGATTCTCTTGGTCTGACAAGAGTAGGAGTCATCTAAAATGACAGTTTCCTGTGTGACAATTTTCCTGTGTAAAAAACTACTTGGCTGTGAGAAAAGTAAAACATTGGCGATCACGGTGTTTGTGATGAATTTCATGCACGGGCTTACATTCTTCTGATAATGGTGAGTGCTAGAAGATGAAGAGATTCATGTAGGCAACGGTTAGAATTTTTTTCATTTATGCATTAATAGCGACTGGGGTTTAAGCTCGCTCTGGAGGATTCAGGGGAATCATCTCATTTCTATTTTACAAGGTCAAGAGCAAGGCGTTTGGGTTTGCACCATCGGGGAGGTGACCAACATCAACGATGGTCGCATGAAGGTGAGGACAGTGGAATGTCAACAGATAGTTTTGATGAGGATTTAGAGAATGCGGTGGTTAATTCAAGGGCAGCAATTCCAGGATTAGCAGGAGGATTTCCACATGTATTAGCAACAGCAGTAATACAATAGGCATTATTGTCTCGAAGACAGTTGCAATTCAATCCGTTTACCGAATAGGAGAACCAACAGGCAGGTACTCCCAAATAGACCTTTTAACATGGCAGCAGCAGCAGCGGCTAGAGCAGATTTACACATCAAATTCGGAAGCTTTTCAGGAAAGTCAAAAGAAGACCCTGATTGTCACGTAGCTCAATTTGAGCCTCGATTGGCAGGCTAGAGGATTTGCCGGAGTATATGATGTGCAAGCCAAAATGCGCCAGCTTGAGGCAACATTTGAGGGGAAAGCTATGCAATGGTTTAGCAATTTTGTGCCAGGACATTTTGCAGATTATGATGCATTGAGGATTGCATTTTTGAATGGGTTTCGAGTGGAAAAGACCGCGAATGATGTGTTGACAAAACTTAAAGCAGTAAAGCAAAAGAGGATGTTTGTGGAAGATTATACACAGAGGTTTAATCGGTATGTGAGAAGGCTCACTCCTCAAGAAAGGCCCACTGATGAGATGCTGGCAGCATATTATGTTAAAGGCCTCAGAAAGGAGTTGCGGAATGCAGTAGCTGGTGTTGATGTTGCGGGAGGAATGAATGAACTCATTAATACTCCAACTCGAGCGGAGAAAAGGTTTGGTTTATCAGGTTTGAGCTCTGAAAAATGACATTCAAAGAGGAAGAAGAAGAAGGGGAAAACGAGAAAGAAGTCAAGTGATGATAGTACGGATGAGGATTCGGGGTCGGATTCGGATACGCATTCTGATACAGATTCAAGTTCAGGTAGTGATGATGATTATTCAGAGTCAAAGGATGAGGAGCACAAGAAGAAGAAACAAAAGAGGAAGCTAAGTAAGAAGTCAAAGGAAAAGACTAAGGAGGTGTCAGTTGAGAAGGCTGTGGAAAAGAAGTTGAAAGAGATGGGACTTCAAAAGGAGTCAGAAAAGAAGATGGAGCACTGTGATATTTGTGTCGTCACAAGACGACAAATTGCTGGTATAATCCTAGCTTTAGGGGGTAATCCCTGAGAGAATACAACAAAAGATGCAGCAAAATACGACACAGTCTCATGCATTTTTCTAGAAACTTTGGATCAGAAGAGATCATTTGGAAATCAAGGATGGCAGAGGCCTGCCATCAGCTTCCCACAAACATTCCGATTCCGCTTCGGCCTGCCATCAACTTCCCCTGGAAACCTGATTGCCCTTACTTTCCTCCTCACTAATTCTACTCTGCCTTCTAATTCAACTTCCACGTGCCTCATAGCAATGTCTTCAGCCTTATTAATCATCCATCTTGGAATTTCAGGAATCTTGCCATAAAACTTCTTCAGTCAGAATCCATTTACTGGCTTAGGGATAGGAGTTCCAAACACATCTATCAATCTAAAAGTTCCTTGCCCCAATTCTTGCACAATCTGATATGGACCAAAATATCTAAGCTTCAACTTTCCCAGGTGTGGCCCTAGTTTTGAATTGTACATCATCACCCAATCACCTTTCGAAAAAATTTTGAATTTGACCTGCCTTGTCATCCATGCTTGCCTTCTATTTTGACTTACTTGCGCCACATAAGCACTGTAAATTCTATCTTCTTCCAACTTTAACAATTCCTACTGCCTATGCATCACTGAATCTTCAGGGCTCAATCTATGCTGAACTGCAAGCCTCAAGCTAGATATCACATATTCCATAGGGACAACTACCTCAATCCCATAAACTAGCTTAAAAGGTGTCATGCCTGTTGCCACTTTGTATGCAGTCCTAAATGACCACAATGCTGAATCCAATTTCTCATCCCAATCTGCTCTGTTTTCTGAAACAATCTTCTTCAAAATCCTCACTAGCACCTTATTTGTGCTTTCTGCCTGCCCATTTGCTTGCGGATGATACGGGTAGATTTCTTATAAAGAATCATGTGCTTGGATGTCAATTCCTTAATGACTGAATTTAGAAAATGGACACCTTGATCCGACACCAATTCTATCGGACACCCAAATCTGGTCATCATTTTGTACAGGAACCTAGCCACACTGGCTGCCTTGTTATCCTTCAAAGCCACTGCTTCCACCCATTTGGTGGCATAATCTGTTGCCCAGGATGTACCTTGCTCCTGTTCTTTTTTATTTTGGCTTAATCGGCCCAACAAAATCAAGACCCCATTTTTGAAATGGTTCAAGGGGTAATATCAGATGATCCTGCATCCGATCCATGGATGTTGGTTGGCCCATCTTCTGGCATTGCACACATTCTCTTGCAAATGAATAAGCATCCCTCAATAATAATGGCCACCAAAGTCCAGCTTGCATAATCTTCCTACCAGTAATCTCCCCCAAAAAATGACCTCCAGCTACACCAAAATGTGCTTCTTGTAAAACTGCCTTCTGTTCCTCATCTGGCACACAGTGCCGAATGATCTGATCTGCTCCTCTTCTATACAAAGATCCGGTAATTATCAAAAATGGTGTGCTCCTTAGAGAGCAAACTTCTTCCTCTGATCAGCTGTCATGTTGAAACATAATACCCCATCTATCAAAAACTGAACCATTTGGTCATACCAGTTGTGACCTTGAACCTGAAACAATTTTGCATCTGGCAATTCATCAGACACCCCTGGTGCATCCAAGACATTTTCTAGCCTGCCCATCAACTCTTTGATAAAAACTCAAAATATGGTTGTATAAGCAATCAAAAAATCGAAAGGCATCTAGTCTACAAACCAACGCGGGTCGAATAGGCAAAAACGTCTGTATATAGCCACAAATGCGCCATCTTTAGAAACGATGGGTTCAAGATCTTGGATGATCATCCTATTGTAAAGCATCCAATGGATGGCATTCACACATCAACTATTCAAATCTTAATCAAGTTATAATCTTAATAATTTATAATATGCAAGTTAATGAGATATATCCTAAAAATTTCTCTAAACAACAAAGTTTTGGTCTATCCTTCTAGTCATTCAGTCTCTCACTAGTTTCTTAATTTGATCACCCTATGTTTTTCCTCATCACAAAATGTTTTCTCTCCAATCTTATTTCTCAAATTTATTGTACAAATATCTTGCATGTGCACCCCCAAGATATGAGCACAATTTCATAGGATGATTGTCTCAACATGTGAGGATATTCAAATCACTTCTATGGCCAGTAGAGATGATTGATTCGTCCTCATAAGATAAACAATAACTTGTTTTAGTCCCTTGATAGTTAACCTTTAAAAAATAAGTCCTAGGAACTAAGATCGGCTCTGATACCAATTGTAAGGTTCCCCCCTTCCAAAATAGGGGAAACACTTAAGATAGTCCACTAAGTCTTATCTTGGAGAAAATGCGAGAATGGATGAAGATGATGCAGTGGCTGTTTTGTTAAAAGTAGTCAAGAAGGTGTACCCCACCTTGGTCACTACCTTGAAGAACATACCTAATCCCACCCTTGAAGGAGTCATTCAATTGCGCGTTTGTAGCTATATACAGATGTTTTTGCCTATTCTACCCGCGTTGGTTCGTAGACTAGATGCCTTTCAATTTTTTCATTGCTTATACAACCATATTTTGAGTTTTTATCAAAGAGTTATGGCCAAAACAATTTGCTAAATCTGTCAGGGTCTCTACATAGGAAAAACTCTAAGAAGGTAACAAGTAGCCTCCAAGTAATCCTAGAGCTTGAGATGTATATATCCCTTCAATCATTCTTATCTAATATCTTAGAAGAGAAGGTTAGATTGCTATGGTCTTTCAGAGGAGGAGACGAAAACTTCATAGCTTTTCTTTTAAAGAAAGAATAGTATGTTGTGGCCCTGCAAGAGAAGGCTATTTTGCGATAGACCTTCGAAAGAGAGAGAAGTCAGAGTATGAGTAAGAGGAGATAATTCTTGGGGATGATCGGCTGATTTAGAGAAGGTATTAGAAGACTCTCTATTCTCCTATATCAAGTTTTGAAGCTCTTGTTAACGAGCAAAGGCAACGATAAACGATAAATTTCTATAAGGTATATACATATTTTGTTTAGTCCTATTATATATCATTCTTAGGGTTGAGGTATTGCCCCGACTTCTCTCTATTAATTGTTAATAGTGATCTATTTGATTGATTTACTAGTTAAAGTTCATATTCTTTTAAACTACAGCATATGCCTTAATAAAGAATGTCTTATCGCAATCTCAAGTTGAAATGCTAAAATCTTTGTGACAAGTTGAAAAGGATTATTTTCTTAAGAAGGTAACATGGATTCTAGTCCTATGGTTTAGTTGAGTAAATGGATTGTTATGTTCGTTAAATTAAGGTACAGGCACAACTCTCCCTGCCTTGACGCTGCCCGATCTTGTGCTTGTTTTAGCAGGATGACGGAGTTGTTACTAAGGCCCAGAGTTGGCCCACGATATCCCTCGTACCATTGGAGGAGAATAAGGTTTGCCGATTGAGGCGAGTGATTGTGATGGTGCCTAGTTATGAGGACCCATGCTAGTTATGAGGACCCAGACTAGTGCGGTGAATTAGCCCACCCTACTGCATAGACATCCCTTTGAGGGGCAGGAGGATCGAGTGATGGAGCTTGAGAGGGCGACAGGCTTGCTTGAGTCCTTCGCCACCAGCCGATGATGAGGTGTATGGTCTCATAGGGTTTTGCCCAGCATGTAGAGGATGCAAGGCCAAATTCTAGATCATCGGTAGTATAAAGGAAAAGAATAAGAGAGTGGGTTTGGCTTGATAGGACACATATATACATGGCTTGGGAGGGACCTTACAATCTCCCCCACTTCAAAGATTCGAGATGTCCTCATCTTGCGAGCTGGGATAGTATCTAAGTAAATCCTCTTGTCTCTTTCAAAGTGGTGTCCCCACTAGGTAGAAATCTTCTTTTATCTGAACATTGTTCTTAAAGAGTCCTTTATTTCATGTGTTTGGCTCGTTTTGTTGTGCATCCAAAAGGTCTTTATTATTCTAAAGTTAATTGGCCTTACTATCCTAATTTCATGCATCCATATACCTCTCATATGATATGAACCTTCGAATTCCTTATTCTATACCCCCATGTAATATAGTACTTAAAGAATTATATTGAAAAAACGTAATGGAATCAATCCTTTATGCAATCTAACCTATGATAGCAATTTCATAATCTTAGTATCGTCTTGTAGAATACCTCTATTCATCATGCACATTACTTCACATGAATCTTGCACCAATCATCTTCTATTTACTTATAGAAATACTTGTTGAATTCGATTATCTTTAACCCTGCTATCCCTTTTTCTTGACCTAATTTTTGCTCTAGCTCTGATTCCTTGTAGCCAAGGGTGGGCTTGACATTCCTCTTGAATTAGGGGACCTCTTCTTGATTAACATGGAAGGACTCATGTCCTTCTCGACACTTTCTATATAAAAAAACTTTATCATAGTCTCTGGCTATAATTATGGCTTCTGAAATAGAGGATGGTTTTACATTCTTGATGAGGTTATTCAAAGGTAGATTAAGCTTCCGAATGAATCGATAGAGAAGAGTTACCTCATCCATCTCTAGAGCTAATCGCAGAATTTTAACAAAAGTTTGGTGGTATTCTTTTAGGGTCTTCCTTGCTTGGGTTAGCTCCAAAAATTTATTCATTTTATCCTCTCAGAAACCTAGAGGAAAAAACCTTTCACGAAGGTGTACTTTCATGGTATCCCATAATTGATTCTAGTTCTAGTGGTTAGATTGACAACAGTGCTTCCAACTAATTTGGCATTTCTTACGATTTTTACACAAGGGTGAACTTGCTTCTTTCATTGTATCCATGAAAAGTTCAAAACTATCAAATACTTATCATAGCTCCACATCTCAAGGCACTCTGGATTAATATATCTGAGGTCTTCATTTTTTGAGAATTACACATCTGGTGCCTTGGGATCGACACATCCAAAGATTATCAGGATTAACACATCTGAGATGATTAGTTTCCTAAAAATTACACATCTAGTATCTTGGGATTTACACATCTAAGAGCATGATCCTCTGGGAATTACACATCCAAAGTTAGTCTGAGATGGGTTCAAGATCTTGGATAATCGTCCTATTGTAAAGCATCCAATGGATGGCATTCACACATCAACTATTCAAATCTCAATCGAGTTATAATCTTAATAATTTATAATATGCAAGTAAATGAGATATATCCTGAAAATTTCTCTAAATAATAAAGTTTTGGTCTATCCTTCTAGTCATTCAGTCTCTCACTAGTTTCTTAATTTGATCACCCTATGTTTTTCCTCATCACAAAATGTTTTCTCCCCAATCTTATTTCTCAAATTTATTGTACAAATATCTTGCATGTGCACCCCGAAGATATAAGCACAATTTCATAGGATGATTGTCTCAACATGTGAGGATATTCAAATCACTTCTATGCCTAGTAGAGATGATTGATTTGTCCTCATATGATAAACAATCACTTGTTTTAATCCCTTGATAGTTAACCTTTGAAACACAAATCCTAGGAACTAAGATCGGCTCTAATACCAATTGTAAGGTTCCCCAAAATAGGGGAAACACTTAAGATAGTCCACTTAGTCTTATCTTGGAGAAAATTTCCTACTCATCGACACCTTGACCATGCAAAGATTCAAGCATACGATTCATATAGGTAAGACCTAGTTCTATCCCACAGGGGGACCGTTGTCTTCTAAAAATCAAATCACCCATAGGGTAATTGATCATAATCTGGACAACTACTAGTCTTGATTCCTATAGAGACAATGCTTTTTTCCTCATCCATGCAAGGCACAGCCCTACTGGCCTAGCCTTCTAGAATAGAATTTTCCGAGAACCTATTTATCTAGTGTAGGACTTTCACTTAATATGTTGCAAAGCTACCAGACTAATCGGGTCCACCCGCGTCCTCCATAGGATATTTTTGGATAGAAAATTATCTCATCTTATTAAAATAAGTTCCCCTGAAAAAGAACTTCAAAAAGAACTTTCTAATGTGCAATTAGAATTTATTGGAAATGGGTATAAAGGACCTTAGTCTAAGGGTCTAGATTTTCAGAAAATTTTTGGATTATGGTCCAATTAAGGTTCCTATGGGCCAATAGCATCAATCCATGTGTAGGGAGGAGATAAATCCAATTTGTAAAAGAAGATACCCAAAAATGAGTAAATATTTCACATAAGATGAAGAGTTGAAAATGTACAAGGTTTATTAGTAAAAAGCTATGAGTAATATTAAAAATATGAGATATTTTGGGTATCCAAAAATGAGTAAATGCTCACACAAGATGAAGAGTTGAAAATGTACAAGGTTTATTAGTAAAAAACTATGAGCAATATTAAAATGATTCCATTATGACACATATGTAAGGAAGGGGAGTTCTTTAAAGGAGGTGCATATTTCACATAAGATGAAGAGTTGAAAATGTACAAGGTTTATTAGTAAAAAAACTATGAGCAATATTAAAATGATTCCATTATGACACATATGTAAGGAAGGGGAGTTCTTTAAAGGAGGTGCATATTTCACATGCTTGAATGAGTTTTAAACTCATAAAAATTGAGATATTTCATCTCTCCTCTCTCCTCATTCAAGTCTAGTTCCAAAAAGTTAGCTTAACTGACCTAAAAATGGTCAAATTTGACCAAACTGATTTAGAAAATTCTAGAATCAGTTTGTTTGGTTAGAAGCTCAATTTTTCCTATAAATAGAAGCCTCCCCCTTGTTGAAAAATAGATAGTGTTTATGCATCGTTACTCTACTCCACCTAAGCCAAGAACTATGAATTCATTAATAATTCACTAGTTTTTGGAGCTTCCCTCTTTCTTCAATCCCCATTAGTGGCTCCATCAACATACTTAACCAATTGATTGGTTGGGGGCCTCTACCGTGAATAAAGAATCAAGCAATTTGTAAGGTAATTAGTGAATATTGATTTTTTCTATAATTTCTCAATGTTTCTCTCTTCTCAACCCCTCTCAAGCTTGAGAAGCTTAATTGGTATGGTTTTTTAAAATGCTATTGAAGTTAATTGGTGAATAGTAGTGAAGAGTTACATAATTTAATAAATGCTATTGAAGTTAATTTCCATTTATGTTTAAATTCTAATGGTTTTTATGTAATTTCTCTCTCTCACTCAAGAAATGGTCATACTCATGACCCATTCTCAATCCAAGTGAAGCTTTTCATAAAGCTTTTCCTTAATCCAAGATTAAGCTATGCTTGAGGCCAAATTAATGGCTTTTTTCTATGCTTTTAGTTTATGTATATTGATGATTCAATCCATTATGGATTAATGATCCAATTAGAGATCATTTTAATTATTTCCTTAATGATAAGCTTTATCCCTTAGAAAAAAATTGAGATTTATCAGTCATAGCAGCGGAGCTATGGCAAAATTTTTATAAAAATTATGCATAAAATAATTTCATTCAAAGCATAAAAAGAGGACTTCCTACCATATTCTAGGAATTATCATCCTAGATTAATTGAAAGAATTTCATTATAATCATGGAGAAATTGAATTTTAATATCATGCATAAAGGATAAGTTTTTATATCAAAAGTGTTATTTTTACCATTTTTATTTCATGCATAGAAGTATGCATAAAGGAAAATTTTTATATCAAAAGTGTTACTTTTATCATTTTTAATTTTCATGCATAGAAGTATGCATAAAGGATAAATTTTTTATATTAAAAGTGTTACTTTTATCATTTTTAATTTTCATGCATAGAAGTATGCATAAAGAATAATTTTTTTATATCAAAAGTGTTACTTTTATCATTTTTAATTTTCATGCATAGAAGTATGCATAAAGGATAATTTTTTTATATCAAAAGTGTTACTTTTATCATATTGGATTTCATGCATAGAGGTATGCATAAAAGTTGATTATTTTATTATAAAAGTGTTACTTTTATCATATTTGGATTTCATGCATAGAGGTATGCATAAAAGTTGATTATTTTATTATAAAAGTGTTACTTTTATCATATTGGATTTCATGCATAGAGGTATGCATAAAAGTTGATTATTTTATTATAAAAGTGTTACTTTTATTATATTTGGATTTCATGCATAGAGGTATGCATAAAAGATATTCTTTTTATACTAAAAGTGTGATTTTCATCATAAATGGATTTTATGCATAACTTAGATGCATAAGAGAAATTCTTTTATTCTAAAAGTGTAATTCCTACTAAATTGAATTTATGCATAGGAAGATGCATAAAAGATTGAATTTTAATTCAAAAGTGTCATTTTCATCTAAATTGAATTTATGCATAGGAAGATGCATAAAAGATTGAATTTTAATTCAAAAGTGTCATTTTCATTTAAAATAAATTTATGCATAGGAAGATGCATAAAAGATTGATTTTACTTCGAAAGTATTAATCTCCTTAAATGGAATTTATGCATAAGTAAATGTGTAAAGAAATCTTATATCAAATATAAGAATTCTCTTGTATTCTATAAATAGATATGAGATGTGATAGGATGTGATAAGAGGTGTATAAGAGGTGATAAGAGATGATAAGATGAATTAAGATGTGATAAGATGTGTATGAGATGAGGTAAGAAGTGTATGTGACAGGATAAGATGTGTATGAGATGAGGTAAGAAGTGTATGTGACAGGATAAGATGTATATGGGTTGTGATAGGGCGAGAATGGATGTGATGTAAAAGATTAGATGTGAAGGCATCTGGGGTTATATGAATGGGAATGTGGAAATGGATGTATGTATGTGGATGTGTGGATGTGGAGATGGGAATATGGATGTATGAATGTGAAAATGGATGTATGCATGAAGATGTATATGCATAGATGTGAATGTGGATGTAGATGTGGATGTATAGATGTGAATGGGAATGTGGATGTGAATGTGGATGTATAGATGTGAATGGGAATGTGGATGTGGATGTATGTATGTATGTGGATGTATAGATGTGAATGGGAATGTGGATGTGGATGTATGTGAATGTGGATGTAGATGTGGATGTATAGATGTGAATGGGAATGTGGATGTGGATGTATGTATGTATGTGGATGTAGATGTGGATGTATAGATGTGAATGGGAATGTGGATGTGAATGTGGATGTAGATGTGGATGTATAGATGTAAATGGGAATGTGGATGTGGATGTATGTATGTATGTGGATGTAGATGTGGATGTATAGATGAGGATGTGAAAATGGATGTATGTATGTAAATGTGGATGTATGGATGTGAATGTGAATGTGTATGTGAATTAATGTGTCGTCGATATGAGGAAATGGATGAGAATGAGTACACATTGAATGGAATGTGGAATAAGTAATGTGGACTAAGGAGGTATAATGTGGAAAGACGAGAGTTCAATTTAGAAACTATATTTGTAAACTGTTTGTAAATGCTGTTTGTAAATGGCTGTTTTATGTCAAGAATGCTGGGGAAGCATTTTGAAAGTCTTGTGATTAAGGTCGTGGATAAAGTTGCAACTGCTGACGGAGAGTCAATGCAGGACGTCTCGCGTAGCAAAGTCGGCCGAGGTCTTGACCAGCCTCGGTTCGATTAAAATGGCGAGCTTCCGGTACGGTGGATGAGGGACCAAGGAAGCGGCCTATGAGTGAAGCGCTAGGTCACCTGCGAAGGATCCTAGAGGGTGCTGACCATACGGTGCTCGGGCTCTGGGTCGCCTAGGATACCCACGCGTGCGTCGAGGAAGATATTGGAACAAGGAGTAAGAGTTGTTTTGTGAAACCGGGCATGGATCTGGTTGATTGACCTTGCTGGTCTTCAATGGATGAGTCCATGGCTCTTTATATGGATCTGTTGGTTGATCTTGCTGATCTTCAACGAGAGTCCATCTTGATTTTTATAAGTGATTATATTGCCGAGTATTATGGGCTAGGAACTATTGAAAAGGCCCCTGTGTGGACAAGTGGTGAGCGTTCTAGTTGCCAATGATGCCATAGATACTCTGATGAAGGAATGATAGGAAATTATGAATCAACCGGATAATTTGGAAGACTGTGATCAGTGGTACTATGGTTTCATTAAAGGATTATTTTAAAGTTAGCTGATGCTAAGAAAAAGGCAATTTCATATTGGGTGTGTAAGTGGTGTGCCTAATTTTATGTTTGCATGAACTTCCGGCTAGGGGGCCTTGGAACTCTTTTCCTTGGTACCCGGGACAAAACCTAACCAAATTCCAAATTGGATCCCATCACTACAGTGGTTGGGCGGTTGGCTAACCCATGGGATCGGATGGGGTTAGGCTGGACTGATGGATCCGTAAATCGAGATTTAATTTCTATTATTACGATAGATGAAGTAAATCCCGGATAGAAATTGTTCTATGGATAGGAATCAACGGCTGTGCCTCTTGATGGGGAAAAAAGCATTGATCCCAATGATCCAAGTGCAAGTTTCTTCCTTGATTTGACCAAGTACCGTTAAAGGTGCAGTCAGATCAGTTGATCCGTAATGATCTTGACTACGTTAGAGTAAAGAGTTATCCTGGTGGAATCGCCCATGCTTTCCGGGTAAAGGAAGTTTTTTCGGTTTCGGTTTTGGACAAACCGACGGATTAGTCTCTTGTTCGGATATCCGTGGGCGAGGCCCCGAGTGTGAGACCCCTACCCGCACATGATGTGCTACTTCCGCTGCTAGTATCCCGAATCCGTTGTGCGGTGGAGACCGGGATCTTACAAAAGCAACCTTTTTTTCACAGTACAATAATGCCAAAGACAAGATTTATTAAAAAAAATTATACATGAATCAATTCCATCAAGCTAAACCGGCTCTCTTATTCTTTCCCTTTATATTGCTGCGAATGATCGAGAATTCGGCCTTCCAGCCTCTACATGGTGGGCAAAACCCTACGGGACCATACACCTTATCGTCGGCCGCTGGCAAAGACTCAAGCTAGCCTATCTCCCTCTCAGGCTCCGTCGCTAGATCCTCCCATCCCCCTCAGAGGGATGTCTATGCACTAGGGTGGGCTAATTCACTGCACTAGTCAGGGCCATCTGAACTAGGCAGCATCACAATCACTCGTCTCAATCGGTAAACCTCATTCACCCAATGATATGAGGGATACCATGGGTCAACTCCGGGCCTTACTAACGTCTCCGCCGTCTGGCTATACAAGCACAAGAACAGGGCAGCGTCAAGGCAAGGAGAGTTGTGCCTATACCTTAATTTAACCAAGATAACAATCCATTTACTCAACTAAACCATAGGACTAGAATCCATGTTACTATCTTAAGAAAACAATCTTTTTCACAAAGATTTTAGCATTTCAACTTGAGATTGCGATAAGACATTCTTTATTAAGGCATGTGCTGTTGTTTAAAAGAATATAAACTTTAACTAGTAAATCAATCAAACTATTAACAATTAATAGAGAGAATTTGGGGCCATACCTCAACCCTAAGAATGATATATAATTGAAAAACAAATATGTCTATACCTTATAGAAATTTGTCGTTTATCGTCGTTGCCTTTGCTCGTTAACAAGAGCTTCAGAACTTGATATACGAGAATAGAGAGTCTTCTAATACCTTCTCTTACGATTGAAATCATCGATCATCCCCAAGATTTATCTCTTCTTACTCATACTCTGACTTTTCTCTCTTAAGGTCTATGGCAAAATAGCCTTCTCTTGCAGGGCTACGACATACTATTCTTTCTTTAAAAGAAAAGCTATGGAGTTTTGGGCTCTTCCTTTGAAATACTATAGCAATCTAACCTTCTCTTCTAAGATGTTAAATAATAATAATGAAGGGATATATACATCTCAAGCTCTAGGATTACCTTGAGGCTACTTGCTACCTTCTTACAGTTTTTCCTGTGTAGAGACCGTGATAGAATCAGCAAATTATTTCAGCCATAACTCTCTGATAAAAACTCAGAATATGGTTGTATAACCAATCAAAAGAACCAGAAGGCATCTAGCCTACAAGCTAACACGGGTAGAATAGGCAAAAACGTCTACGTATAGCCACAAGCATGCCATATTTAGAAACGTGTTGCTTTTTCACATTTTTAGTATTCATAGACTCTAAATATGTAAAAGTACTCTAAATACGACCTCCTATCACCTAAATTCGAATTTCTATTTTTGGAGATACTTATCTCTTAATAGAACTATTCTTATCTTCTTACTTCTTTTAGGATTTTTGGAGCTAATATTTTTATTCTAACACTTTCCTAATGTTTCTAGCCTTATTGTCTCACTCTTCTCTAAGTGCACTCTCTTTCTTTCTTGAAAATCTATATTAAAAGAGACACATATATACATGGCTTAAGAGGGACCTTACAATCTCCCCGACTTAAAAGATTCAAGATGTCCTCATCTCGTGAGCTGGGGTACTATCTAAGTAAATCCTCATGTCTCTTTCAAAGTGGTGTCCCCACTAGGTAGAAATCTTTTTTTATCTAAACATTGTTCTTAAAGAGTCCTTTATTTCATGTGTTTGGCTCATTTTGTTGTGCCTCCAAAAGATCTTTATTATTCTAAAGTTAATTGGCCTTATTATGCTAATTTTATGCATCCATATACCTCTCATATGATATGAACCTTCCAATTCCTTATTCTATACCCCTATGTAATATAATACTTTACAAATTATCATGGAAAAACGTAATGGAATCAATCCTTTACGCAATCTAACCTATGATAGTAGCAATTTCATAATCTTGGTATCATCTTGTAGAATACCTCTATTCATCATGCACATTACTTCACATGAATCTTGAACCAATCATCTTCTATTTACTTGTAGAAATACTTGTTGAATTTGATTATCTTTAACCCTGCTATCCCTATTTCTTGACCTAATTTTTGCTCTAGCTCATGATTTCTTGTAGCCAAGGCTAGGCTTGATGTTTCTCTTGAATTAGGGGACCTCTTCTTGATTAACATGGAAGGACTCATGTCCTTCTCGACACTCATGTCGAGAAGGACTCATGTCCTTCTCGACACTTTCTATATAAAAAAACTTTATCATAGTCTCTGGATATAAGTATGGCTTCTGAAATAGAGGATGGTTTTACATTCTTGATAAGGTTATTCAAAGGTAGATTAAGCTTCCAAATGAATCGATGGAGAAGAGTTACCTCATCCATCTCTGGAGCTAATCGAAGAATTTTAACAAAAGTTTGGTGGTATTCTTTTAGGGTCTTCTTTGCTACTAGGGTTAGCTCCAAAAATTCATTCATTTTATCCTCTCGAAATCCTAGAGGACAAAACCTTTCACGAAGGTGTACTTTCATGGCATCCCATAACTGATTCTAGTTCCAAAGGTTAGATTGACAACAGTGCTTCCAACTAATTTGGCATTTCTTACGATTTTTAGACGAGCAAGGGTGAACTTGCTTCTTTCATTATATCCATGAAAAGTTCAAAACTTATCAAATACTTATCATAGTGCCACATCTAAAGGCACTCTGGATTAATATATCTGAGATCTTCATTTTTTTGAGAATTACACATCTGGTGCCTTGGGATCGACACATCCAAAGATTATCAGGATTAACACGTCTGAGATGATTAGTTTTCTGAAAATTACACATCTAGTATCTTGGGATTAATACATCTAGGAGCATGATCCTCTGGGAATTACACATCCAAAGTTAGACCCATGTTTGTCTGAGATGGTTTCAAGATCTTGGATGATCATCCTATGTTTTTCCTCATCACAAAAGGTTTTCTTCCCAATGTTATTTCTCAAATTTATTGTACAAATATCTTGCATGTGCACCCCCAAGATATAAGCACAATTTCATAGGATGATTGTCTCAACATGTGAGGATATTCAAATCACTTCTATCGCCACTTCTATCACCACTTCTATCGCCACAATAGAGATGATTGATTTGTCTTCATATGATAAACAATCACTTGTTTTAATCCCTTGATAGTTAACCTTTGAAAAACAAATCCTAGGAACTAAGATCGGCTCTGATAACAATTGTAAGGTTCCGCAATATAGGGGAAGCACTTAAGATAGTCCACTGTCTTATCTTGGAGAAAATTTCCTACTCATGACACCTTGACCATGGAAAGATTCAAGGATACGATTCATAGCTAAGACTTAGTTCTATCCCGCAGGGGGAGCGTGGTCTTCTAAAAATCAAATCACCCATAGGGTAATTGATCATAATCTGGACAACTACTAGTCTTGATTCCTATAGTAGAGACAATGCTTTTTTCCTCATCCATGCAAGGCACAGCCGCCATCGGCCTAGTCTTCTAGAATAGAATTGCCTCAGAACCTATTTATCTAGCATAGGGCTTTCACTTAATATGTTGGAAAGCTACCCAACTAATCGGGTCCACCCGTCCTATGTAGGATGGTCCCATCGGGACATTCCATCCTCCCATTTTCCACCCTACTCACACGTCAATTTGTTTTCTAATTAATCCTATCACACTGTTTGACATAAATAAACATGTTCCTTAATTAAGGTCCTTTTCACAAGGTTTGTTGAAGCAGACTTTTTTTAACAGTACAATAATGCCAAAGACAAGATTTATAAAAAAAAATTATACATGAATCAATTCCATCAAGCCAAACCAGCTCTCTTATTCTTTTCCTTTATACTGCCGATAATCTAGAATTCGGCCTTCCTGTAACATACCCATCTTCACTAATAAAGAAATGTCCATGTAATAGATAAACTTATGAGTTTTTATGGTATAAAAATTAATGATTTTATTATTTGAGTCATTTCTACTTATAATCTTTAAATTTTGAGCCCAAATTTGGAATCTACACGTGATTTTATCCTAATATAGGATTTTACAGCATCCAAAACGGACACCGGATCAAGCCTATACGCAAATTTCAGTCATTTTAGTTAAAAAAACGGCGACCTTTAAACTTTAATAACTGCACGACCGGGCATTCGATTGACGAATGGTCTAAACCCTTACGACCAGGAGAACCTCTCGGACAAAAAAAAAATTTGCCCCTCGCGGTAGTCCGACACGCAAATCGAGGCGAGCGTCCCAAATTTGGGTATCCCACCCCAAAATTTGGGCCGTACATACTTACTAGGGTGCTTGTACGATGGCCGCCCAAGACCCAAAGGATGGCCGCCCACTGTATGGTCCACACGTACCCCTACGTGGACACCCATGCTGCCCCAAACCAGATAAGGTACATGCCCCATACCAGATAAGGTACATGCGTACAATTGACACCGTACCTTTCTCCTAGATGCATGCAGGCCACTGATCCATACCCTTTGACGGTACACCGTCCTTTCGTTCTTGCTTTGCGCAGTGCCCGTACCCTCATCCCTCAGCTATATAAACCCTCGGGGTGCTCCACAAACGGCACGCATCTCTGTGCTACGTTTGCCCTGTTATACCATCGTCCATACTGTATGCCCTGTTATACCATCGTCCATACCGTCGTCCACCCCTGTGTAGCGTACTTGCTGAGTTGCCCCTTGCCGGGTTACCCCTCTCACACCCCCTCATTTGTCAGATAAGCCAATTTTCCTCCATCCCCCTCTTGCTAGGAGGCAGTGTCCTTAACTTTTCTTCCCCGTGTGAAGAGACTTACAGCAGCCCCTCTCAGCCCTCTCCACGTTTTTGACCTTAAAGACATCTCACAACCCCCCCATTTGCGTAGACTTTAATAAGGGTTTTTTGCCTTAAGAAAGGGTTCGTGCGCCATAATCTTTTGCTCATACGAGTGAGCAAACGATCTCCAAATTGAGATCCGACTGAAGCGTTTTGATCGCGGCAGCGAGCTCTACAAGGTGACACCTAAGACGGCCTCTTCTCAGAGATGTCAAAATATTACCTCAAGAGGAGCACGCAACAACGAGATTAGGGAAGATGCTCCCAATGCGGCTCCCAGCCCTCCCTCTTCAAGCTTCTCAAGGAAATGGTGGCCAGGTTAGATTGGTTATATTTTAAAGAAAAGTTTTTGTTATATATATTGCTAATAAATGTGTATCTTTTTCTTTTTTGAAATAATGACATAAAATTGTACGAAGTTACGAATTATGTGATGCTGTATTTAATAAATTGCATTGAAATTGTTATCTTTAAAGAGTGCAAGTTTTCGTGGCTTCAATGCTAACTCCGTTTTGTGCTTGTGTAGTCGGGTGGCATCGTTAGCAAAGCCCAGGAATGGCCCAAGGTATCCCTCGTACCATGGAAAGAATAAGGTTCGCCGATTGAGGCGAGAGGTTATGATGCTACCTAGTTCTAAGGGACCAAGCTAGTGCGGTAAATAAGCCCACCCTAGTGTGCAGACATCCCTCTGAGGGGTGGGAGGATCGAGCGATGGAGCTTGAGAGGGCGACAGGCTAGCTTGAGTCCTCGCCAGTATGGTCCCGTAGGGTTTTGCCCAGCATGTAGAGGCTGGAAGGCCGAATTCTAGATCATCGACAGAATAAAGGAAAAGAATAAGAGAGCAAGTTTGGCTTATATGGAATTGATTCATGTATAAACTTTTTATATAAATATATCTTGTCTTTGGCATGATTGCATTGTGTAAAAAGGTTGTTTTAACAAACCCTGTGAAAAAAGGACCTTAATTAAGGAACATGTTTATTTATGTCAAAACAGTGTGGTAGGATTAATTAGAAAACAAATTGATGTGTGAGTAGGGTGGAAAGTGGGAGGATGGAATGCCCCGATGGCACTATCCTATGGACAGGTGGACCCAATTAGTCAGGTAGCTTTCCAACAGATTAAGAGAAAGCCCTACGCTAGATAAATAGGTTCTTGGGCAACTCTATTCTAGAAGACTAGGCCAGCGGTGGTTGTGCCTTGCATAAGATGAGGAAAAAAGTGTTGCCTCTAGAAATCAAGTCTAGTAGTTGCCCAAATTTATGATCAATTGCCCTATGGGTGATTTGATGTTTAGAAGATCACACTCCCCCTGCGGGATAGAACCAGGTCTTACCTATGAATCGTATCCTTGAATCTCTACATGGTCAAGGTGTCGATGAATAGGAAATTTTCTCTAAGTTAAGACTTAGTGGGCTATCTTAAGTGTTTCCCCCATTTTAGAAGGGAGGAACCTTACAATTGGTATCAGAGCCGATCTTAGCTCCTAGGAATTGCCATTTAAGGACTATTTTGCAATGAATGTTTTACCTAACATAATGCTAATTAGTAAAAACATCCTACTAAAATAAATAAGTTGAATTGATGTTTGAATGATTGTAGGAAGAGGAAGATGCCTACTCCAAGTTTCTAGTTTTCCAATGCATCTTCGAGACTGCTAGAGTCACTCCTCGAATTTTGAGTTCCACGACACCATGGTGCAGATACTAGAGAAGATGTCCCTCCCCCATTTCTCTCGAATTATTGAAAGAGGATGGGGTAGAGATTTCTGGAGTCGTGGACCGAGATATTTCTTCATCCGAGCAGATCGAATTGGGAACCTCACCACCGACCTTAAGCGGATTCATTGGATTGAGAAGTTGAAGATGATCCGTTTATTTTGGTTCGTCGATACCCCCAGGGCCGACACCTCCATGACTATAGATGGGATTCGCATACCTCAAGATCGCTGGGTGTATGACAAAGTGATGCAGATCTTACCTGCTAATAGAGTAGCTGTGATGGGATCTACCCCAATCCAGAGTCTGGAACCCCCATATTTCACCTATGTGGACCGCTCTACCCTTATGTCATAGTCAAGCCTAGGAATTTCCCTTGATAGCAAATAAGACTAATTGTATTAGTCTCAGATCTTTGTAATAAAACTTGTCCTTGTAAATATTTGGAAATAAAATGATTTCAATGTTTTACTCTCCAAAAATAAGCGTTGTGCAAATATGAATCTTGTAATCTTAAAAATTGTTTTTACAATGATGGCCAGGATGACCACCCTCCACTTCTCAATGCGCTTTACACTGATACCCAGGAGAAAAAGCTCCTGCTCAAGCAAATGCAACCTCCCTCTTTTAAAGGAGAAGGTTCAAAGGTTGAGAAGGATGCTGAAGTCTGGATAGAGGCGATGGATGATTATTTCTCTACTGCCGGTACTAGAGTAGCAAATCAGTCTATGCTTGCACGATTTTGCCTCATCGGAGATGCTAAACTCTGGTGGAAACAATGGTGCCGTGACAAGGAAGTCACCGAGCATTCTTAAACGTGGGAAGACATCAAGCAGGCAGTGAAGGAAAGATATCTTCCCCCATCCCATGAATCCATAAAGATGAATGAGTTTTTTAGTCTTAGGCATTGCAACTTAAGTCTTGAGGACTACTATTCCAAATTTATCACTCTTCGGAAGTATGCCCCAGCTATGACTACTTCCCAGCAAGTGGCTCGTTTCTGCTAAGGGCTAAATGAACCCTTAGATTCCCGCCTTGAAGCAATGAGGCCAAGCACATTACAAGATGCTCTCATACGAGCAAAACCCCTTATGAAAGAAATGAAGGCTAACAAATCGAAGAATCAAAAGAGATCTTACCCTAAGGTAAATCTTAAAGATCAACCCTATAAGAAACCACAACAAAATTTCCCCTACTACAACAAAGGGCGACAAGACAACTCTTTTGTCCCCCGCTCGTATGTTGCTTCTTCCAGAGAAGGCCCTCTGTGTTTTGAGTGCAATGAACCGGGACACTTTAGAGCCAACTGTCCCAAGATGGCAACATCATTTCCCCAAGGTAGCAGAGGAAATCAAGGCTGTGGAACCCCTATCCAACAAGGTACAAGAGGCAATGGCCGTGGCAGAGGCCGCGGAGGAGCAGTTGCTAGGACTGCCTGTGTTATAAGTGAAGAACCGACCTTGGAAACGGCTAAAGAAGAGCGCGCCACCGTCCATGCGACAGTAGAACACCAAGGTTCGAATAAACAATTTGCTGTAATCCAAACCCCCGCCACTCATCACGGTAAGCCATTTCAGCTTTTGATTGATTGTGGCAGTATACCCATTCATTCCTTTCTCCTAGGTGTTTGCAAAAATTATACTTGGGTCAAAAAACAGCTAGAAGAATGATTGTAGAGTTAGCCAGTGGGAAAGAAGTAGTATCTCGCCACTCTATAGGAAACTTTGATTTTGAGCTGGGGTAATGAGCAAACTCATGATCACTTTAGAGTCTTGCCATTAGGAATTTATGATGGAATCCTTGGGATGGATTGGTTATTAATTACAAACAAAGCTAGCATTCATTGTAACCAGGGGAGTATCACTTTTGAAAATGAGCATGGCCAAGTAATGTCTATTCAAGGGATCACAGGAAAACCTAAATCTAGGGTAGTCAAGGCAAAACATCTTCTCAAGGGAACACGTAAGGGCCAGCAAGTTTTCTTAGTCAAGCTCAACAAAGTCATTGAACCTAGTATGGAGACAGAACCCTCTTGGCTCCAAGACTTCTCAGACATCTTCCCTGACAAGCTTACAGGGTTATTGCCTCCTCGTCGAGAAGTCGATCATGAAATCGAGGTGATCCCTGGAGCTCAACCCGTCTCAAAAACTCCCTATAAAATGTCCCTTCCTGAAGCCATTGAACTTAAGGAGCAACTTTCCCAACTCAATTAACAAGGATTTGTACGCCCCAGTAGCTCTCCTTGGGGAGCACGTGTTCTTTTCCAAAAAAAGAAGGACAGGACTCTCCACCTCTACATAGATTATCGAGGGCTAAATCAAGTCACTATCAAGAATAAGTATCCTATCCCTCGCATCCACGAACTTCTTGACAGGCTTCATGGGGCCAAAGTCTTCTCAGAAATAGATTTAAGGTCTGGTTACTATCATATCAAAGTCAAGGAAGCAGATATACCCAAGACAGCCTTCAATACCTGTTATGGCCACTATGAGTTTACTGTAATGTCATTCGGGTTAACCAATGCTCCTGCAACCTACAACCACCTAATGCAAGTATCTTCCGTCCTTACTTGGATGAATTTGTGCTTGTTTTCTTTGATGACATCTTAATCTACTCCAAATCAATGGAAGAGCATGAGGAGCATGTGCGTAGAGTTCTGCAATTGTTGTGCAGACACAAACTCTATGCCAAGAAGAGCAGATGTACCTTCTTTACTCATCAAATTGAGTATCTTGGATTCATCGTCTCCAAAGATGGCATTTCAGTAGACCCCGCCAAGATCAGGGATATTCTGGAATGGCCACCCCCTAAATCAGTTCGTGAAGTTCGTGGGTTTTTGGGAATCACGGGATGGTATAGGATTTTTATCAAAGATTATGCCTTGGTATGCACCTTTGACTTCTTAAGAAGGATTGCAAAATAGTGTGGCTGCCAATCCATCAAAACAGCTTTGATCAGCTCAAAGTCATTATTACTTTGGTCCCAAGCCTGAAACTTCCTGATTTCGCCAAAGAATTTGAAGTGGTAACTGATGCTAGTAGTCTAGCACTTGGTGGTGTCTTAGGCCAAGAAGGAAGACTAGTTGCTTATACTTCCCGCAAGCTAAAGCAATATGAAGCAAATTATGCCACCCATGATTTGGAGCTCTTAGTAGTTGTTCATTGCCTCAAATTATGGAGACATGGAGATGGATTGAAATTTTACAAGAATATGACTTCGACATCAAATTCCTCCCTGGGAAAGATAATGTGGTAGCAGATGCACTTAGCCGCAAATCTTTCTTGAGTGCAATTTCAATGCCAAATAATTCCATACTGGTCAAGGTGGAAGAAGTCTCATCTCGTGACCTAGATTATCAGAGGATGATGAAGTTAGTAGAAGAAGGAGGAAATTCAGAGAAAGAGAAGAATCAAATCAAGGGATACTCCACTCATGAAGGAAGCCTCTACTTCAATCACAGGCTCTGTATCCCTAAGGATCCTGCTTTAAAGAAACTAATCCTCCATGAAGCTCATGATAGCCCTGCTGGACACCCAGGCTATGCAAAAACATTAAATGCCGTAAGAAGGAGCTTTCATTGGGCAGGCTTGAAAAATGATGTGCTTCGGTACTTGAAGCAATGTCTCTCATGCCAAAGGATCAAAGCTGAAAGAGTCAAGATGCCTAGAAAACTTCAACCCTTAGATATTCCCCAAATGAAGTGGGAGTGCATTAGTATGGATTTTGTCACAAGTCTCCCCACTGTTCAAGGAGGATATGACTCCATTCTGGTAGTAGTGGACTTACTTACTAAAGTAGCTCACCTTATACCAGCAAAGAAGACCTTCAAAGCTTCTGATGTTGCTCGAATATTCATCAAGGAAGTCCTCAAACTTCATGGTCTCCCAAAAAGGATAGTAAGTGATCGGGATTTTTGCCTTCACTTCAAAGTTCTGGCAGTTCTTATTTCAAGCCCTGGGAACTCAACTTTGCTTTAGCACAGCTTATCATCTAGAGACCGATGGATGGCCAGACTGAGAGAGTCAATCAAGTAATTGAAGACATTCTCAGAGCGTATTGTGGACGGGAACCAAGAAGGTGGATTCAATATCTTCCTCTGGTAGAATTTGCCTACAATGCATCTTATCATCAAATCATAGGAATGTCACCATTTAAAGCACTCTATAGGCAAGAATGCTTGTCTCCTCTAAATTTCTCTGATCCAACCATAAGAGTTGAGGCATCCAAGAAAATGCTCGAAGAAATGGAGGAACAAACCAAGGCAATCCAAAAGGATATTAAAGTTGCCCAAGATCGACAAAAGCATTATGCTGACAACAAGAGGTCTGAAAGGATCTTCAAGGAAGGAGACAGAGTTCTTCTACGAGTGCGACCCAAACGAAGTTCTCTATCACTTGGGAAATATAAGAAGCTCAGCCCTAGGTATTGTGGTCTCTATACAGTTATCAAGTGTCTAGGTAAAAGTACCTATAAACTCCAACTCCCAGCCCATATCAAGTGGTCAGCCCTAGGTATTGTGGTCTCTATACAGTTATCAAGTGTCTAGGTAAAAGTGCCTATAAACTCCAACTCCCAGTCCATATCAAAGTCCATAATGTATTTCATGTAAGTTTGTTAAAACCATATGTACCCAGTCTCGATCAAATTCTTGATGATGAACAAGTTGTAATCCCTACTCAAGAACTCCTTGACTTACAGCCCAGTAGTATCATAGATTCTAGAGAAAGGCAACTCCGAAATAGAACTCTCATAGAACATCTAGTACAGTGGAAGGATTACTCTGAAGAGGATGCAACTTGGGAAGATGAAGCTACACTCTTAAAGGATTATCCCGAATTCATGACGAGATGAGGACATCTCGATTTCTTTAAGGGAGGAAGGATGTAAAATACCCATCTTCACTAATAAAGAAATGTCCATGTAGTAGATAAACTTACGAGTTTTTATGGTATAAAAATAAATGATTTTATTATTTGAGTCATTTCTACTTAGAATCTTCAAATTTTGAGCCTAAATTTGGAATTTGCATGCGATTTTACCCTAATATAGGATTTTACAGCATCCAAAACGGACACCGGATCAAGCCTATACACAAATTTCAGTCATTTTAGTTAAAAAGACGACCTTTAAACTTTAATAAATGCACGACCAGGCGTCCGATTGATGAACAGTCTGAACCCTACAACCAAGAGAACCTCCCGGACAAAAAAAAAAAATTCGCCCCCTGGGGCAATCTGGCACGCAAATCGAGACGGACGTCCCAAATTTGGGTACCCCGTCCCAAAATTTAGGCCATACACACTTACTAGGGTGCTCGTACGATGGCCGCCCAAGACCCAAAGGACGACCGCTCACTGTATGGTCCACACGTACCCCTATGTGGACACCCATGCTGTCCCAAACCAGATAAGATACATGCGTACCACTCCTTTCCCTGACAACTGACACCGTACCTTTCCCCTAGACAGATGCAGTCCACTGATCCATACCCTTTGACGGTACACCGTCCCTTCGTCCTTGATTTGCACAGTGCCCGTACCCTCACCCCTCAGCTATATAAACCCCCAGGGTGCTCCACAGATGACACGCATCTCTGTGCTGCATATGCCCTGTTGTACCGTTGTTCGTACCGTCGTCCACCCCTATGTAGCGTACTTGCTGAGCCACCCCTTGCAGCCACCCCTCTCACACCTCCTCATTTGCCTCTTTTCAGATAAGCCAATTTTCCTCCATCCCCCTCTTGCTAGGAGGTAGTTCCCTTAACTCTCCCCCCTCCCCCCCCCCCCCCCCCCCGTGTGAAGAGACTTACAGCAACCCCTCTCAGCCCTCTCCACGTTTTTGGCCTTAAGGACATCTCACAATCCCTCCCCATTCGCGTAGACTTTAATAAGCGTTTTTTGCCTTAAGAAAGGGTTCGTGCGTCATAATCTTTTGCTCATACGGTGAGCAAACGATCTCCAAATTGAGATCCAACTAAAGCGTTTCGATCGCGGTAGCGAGCTCTACAAGGCGACGCCCAAGATGGCCTCTTCTCGGAGACGTCAAAATATTTCCTCAAGAGGAGAACGCAACAACGAGATTAGGGAAGATGCTCCCAATGCGGCTCCAGCCCTCCCTCTTCAAGCTCCTCAAGGAAATGGTGGCCAGGTTAGATTGGTTATATTTTAAAGAAATATATATATTGCTAATAAATGTGTATCTTTTCCTTTTTTGAAATAATGACATAAAATTGTATGAAGTTACAAATTGTGTGATGCTGTATTTAATAAATTGCATTGAAATTGTTATCTTCAAAGAGTGCAAGTTTTCTTGGCTTCAACGCTAACTCCGTTCCGTGCTTGTGTAGCTGAGCGGCGTTGTTAGCAAAGCCTGAGAATGGCCCAAGGTATCCCTCGTACCATGGGAAGAATAAGGTTTGCCGATTGAGGCGAGAGCGTATGATGCTGCCTAGTTCTGAGGGCCCAGGCTAGTGCCTAGTAGTTGCCCAAATTTATGATCAATTGCCCTATGGGTGATTTGATGTCTAGAAGATCACGCTCTCCCTGTGGGATAGAACTAGGTCTTACCTATGAATCGTATCCTTGAATCTCTACATGGTCAAGGTGTCGATGAATAGAAAATTTTCTCTAAGTTAAGACTTAGTGGGCTATCTTAAGTGCTTCCCCCATTTTAGAAGGGAGGAACCTTACACTTCCAGCCTCTACATGCTGGGCAAAACCCTACAGGGCCATACACCTCATCGTCGGTCGCCGCTGGGGTGAAGACTCAACCGGCCTATCGCCCTCTCAAGCTTCGTCGCTCGATCCTCCCACCCCCCTCAGAGGGATGGAACCGAACTGCTCTATGTACATAATGCAACTTTTATATAAATAAAAAAATGTTTTCCGGAGAAAAATTTTCTGTTGTATAAATGATTGTTTACGGCGGACGATCTGCTGATAAAGAAAAATCTATTTATCAGACTTAAGTCATAGATCTCCAATAAGATCAACTGAGGAGCAAATTATGTCAAAAGTTTATCAAGACGCACAAAAAGGTTGTAATTGTTTGATATAATTCATACAAATTGTTAATTCAAATTGGAATTCGTAAATTAGTAATTGGGTCTTCAATTGGAAGTACCACAATTGTATGGAACCCTGACTTGCTTGAGACCTAGACATGATGGTATTTACCTTATAGTTTCGAGTATCATGACTATCCGTATATACCGAGGGTATAACTGCAGCTCTTTACCGACAGTATATACGAGTAAATCTAAGACTTGAAATTATAAGCGTTAATGCTATCGAGATGATGATTTTGAACGTGGTTGATATGATTTTTAATTCTGTTTGGGAACTTATGAATTGATTTGGATTCCGATTGAAAAATGATGATCCTTGAAAATGGGTTGAAATGTAATAAGCTGAGCGAAACCACAATGTGGATGATTGGGACGAGTCCCTGTAATGATAAATGATGAAAATGATTCAGCAAATCACTATGAGATTAGTGGATTATGTTGTCAAATAGCTACTGCTAATACTTGAGACGGTAGATCAAGTTAAGGGATGACAAATTGAGAACTTGCTTAACTTAAATTCCGTCGAGGAATGTTCAGAAGGAAATTTTCGGTCTAATGGACCATTATCGTGTTAAAGATATGAATGATATGATTTGAATGAATTGTTATTTAATGATGAATTCTATATAAGGGATATTTATCCCCATATTCTGTTGGGTTGACCGGAATATAAGGAATCCCAGAATAAATTGGATCTTAAGCAAAAAAGTTGTCCTCTACTTGCGAGATGAGGACATCTTGCACCTTTTAAGTGGGGTAGAATGTAAGATTCCTCCCCCAACCTTAGAGGTATACAGGAGTAAGAATCTCCCTTTCTGATCTTATAATTATTCTCTCTCTAAAATAAAATAAAGATTCTGTCTAAAAAAGGAAGAACCTTTTTCCTGAATACTTCTCAAGAGTCCCACCTGTTTTAAGGATTCAAAACAACGAGTTCAAAAGTGTCGATGTTTTGGATATCAAGGTTTTGGTCTCGAGTACGGCCCAAAAGAAGTTCTTTATCTCTTGGGAAGTATAAGAAGTTATCTCCCAGATATTGTGGACCAAAGAAAGTAGGTGATTTAGCTTACAAACTTCTTTTATCTCCTCATCTCAAAGTTCTGAATACCTTCTATAGAAAAATGTGCCAAACCCAAATCATGGAAAGACGGTAAAACTTCAGTGGCAAGTTACCGTTGGCTTCTAAGTTACGCTAGCTCCTTCCTTTATATAAGTCGTAACTTTTACTTGTCGTTCACAGTAATCTTACTTCCATCGATCTTCTTTCTTTCTTAATCTCCTTCATGGCTTGGCAACAAGAATTAGTTTTATCCATGATGATTTCTCACCTTCAAGGCGCAAGGGAGTCTGTGAAGAAAGATTTTATAGAGCAGTATGAGCGCTCACTTTTCCCTCACTTGGGAACTTCTGTAGCGCAGACAAAATGGCGGACCTATCAAGACATAACTAGGGTAACACCCTGGGGTCAGCAGCACTTTCGTAACAATGTCCGCTTGGCCATGGTTATTGAAGCTTTGGGTTTGGGTCCCCGATACTACTGCGTCATGAGATCAAGGCATCCTGGGTTTTCTGAGCGGGTCTTCTTACTGGCGTGTTTTCTTCCTCATGAGAAGATATACCTTTACCCCATTTTTGGCTTGCCTCTCAGAGGTCCTTTTGTTAGAACACCTCATACCACTGAGATAGGCGCAGCAATAACCCACAGAATCATTCCCATAGATGATTTACCTTATACTTGCGCAGCTTGTGAGGACTGCTTTTGTGACCATATGATGGACGGGCTTATGGAAGTGTAAAGAGTTCCTCTATCTTTACTGTATAAGTTCCGAGAATGAATAAAGTTTAAATCTTGTTTGTATTTTGAATCTTGCTCTCTTTAAGACTTATCTTGGTGGTTAATCTTGATTAAAATTTTTCTCTAAGTCTCATATTCGTGAATCTTGCGAAATTATCACAAGTTGCGAGATGAGGACATCTCGCGTTTTTTAAGTGGGGTAGAATGTAAGATTCCTCCCCCAACCCCTTTTTGATGTCTAGTATCTTTCCCTGTAATCAACCCTCTTCAGAAATATAAAGACCCTGTTGCTAACTATTTTAGCCTAGAGAGAGAAAAATTATTCTAGAGAGAGAATATTCAGATTTTGAATATTTTTGGATAGAAAAATATCTCTTATAATTCAGATGAGTTCCCCTGAAACAGAAATTCAAAAAGAATTTTCCAATGTGCAATTGGAATTAATTGGAAATAGGTATAAAGAACCTTAGTCTAAGGGTTTAGATTTTCAAAAATCTTTAGACTATGGTCCAATTAAGGTTCCTATGGGCCAATAGCATCAATTCATGTGTAGGGAAGAGATAAATCCAAATTTGTAAAAAGAAGATACCCAAAAATGAGTAAATGCTCACATAAGGTGAAGAGTTGAAAATGTACAAGGTTTATTAGTAAAAAACTATGAGCAATATTAAAAATATGAGATATTTTGGGTATCCAAAAATGAGTAAATGCTCACATAAGATGAAGAGTTGAAAATGTACAAGGTTTATTAGTAAAAAACTATGAGCAATATTAAAATGATTCCATTATGACACATATGTAAGGAAGGGAAATTCTTTAAAGGAGGTGCATATTTCACATAAGATGAAGAGTTGAAAATGTACAAGGTTTATTAGTAAAAAACTATGAGCAATATTAAAATGATTCCATTATGACACATATGTAAGGAAGGGGAATTCTTTAAAGGAGGTGCATATTTCACATAAGATGAAGAGTTGAAAATGTACAAGGTTTATTAGTAAAAAAACTATGAGCAATATTAAAATGATTCCATTATGACACATATGTAAGGAAGGGGAGTTCTTTAAAGGAGGTGCATATTTCACATGCTTGAATGAGTTTTAAACTCATAAAAATTGAGATATTTTATCTCTCCTCTCTCCTCATTCAAGTCTAGTTCCAAAAAGTTAGCTTAACTGACCTAAAAATGGTCAAATATTGACCAAAGTGATTTAGAAAATTCTAGAATCAGTTTGTTTGGTTAGGAGCTCAATTTTTCCTATAAATAGAAGCCTCCCCCTTGTTGAAAAATAGATAGTGTTTATGCATCGTTACTCTACTCCACCTAAGCCAAGAACTGTGAATTCATTTAATAATTCACTAGTTTTTGGAGCTTCCCTCTTTCTTCAATCCCCATTAGTGGCTCCATCAACATACTTAACCAATTGATTGGTTGGGGGCCTCTACCGTGAACAAAGAATCAAGCAAGTTGTAAGGTAATTAGTGAATATTGATCTTTCTATAATTCCTCAATGGTTCTCTCTTCTCAACCCCTCTCAAGCTTGAGAAGCTTAATTGGTATGGTTTTTTAAATGCTATTGAAGTTAATTGGTGATTAGTAGTGAAGAGTTACATAATTTAATAAATGCTATTGAAGTTAATTTTCATTTATGTTTAAATTCTAATAGTTTTTATGTAATTTCTCTCTCTCACTCAAGAAATGGTCATACTCATGACCCATTCTCAATCCAAATCAAGCTTTTCATAAAGCTTTTCCTTAACCCAAGATTAAGCTATGCTTGAGGCCAAATTAATGGCTTTTTTCTATGCTTTTAGTTTATGTATATTGATGATTCAATCCATTATGGATTAATGAACCAATTAGAGATCATTCTTATTTCCTTAATGATAAGCTTTATCCCTTAGAAAAATTGAGATTTATCAGTCATAGCAGCGGAGCTATGGCAAAATTTTTATAAAAATTATGCATAAAATAATCTCATTCAAAGCATAAAAAGAGGACTTCCTACCATATTCTAGGAATTGTCATCCTAGATTAATTGAAAGAATTTCATTACAATCATGGAGAAATTGAATTTTAATATCATGCATAAAGGATAAGTTTTTATATCAAAAGTGTTATTTTTACCATTTTTATTTCATGCATAGAAGTATGCATAATGGATAAATTTTTATATCAAAAGTGTTATTTTTACCATTTTTATTTTCATGCATAATGGATAAATTTTTATATCAAAAGTGTTATTTTTACCATTTTTATTTCATGCATAGAAGTATGCATAATGGATAAATTTTTATATCAAAAGTGTTATTTTTACCATTTTTATTTCATGCATAGAAGTATGCATAATGGATAAATTTTTATATCAAAAGTGTTATTTTTACCATTTTTATTTTCATGCATAATGGATAAATTTTTATATCAAAAGTGTTATTTTTACCATTTTTATTTCATGCATAGAAGTATGCATAATGGATAAATTTTTATATCAAAAGTGTTATTTTTACCATTTTTATTTCATGCATAGAAGTATGCATAATGGATAAATTTTTATATCAAAAGTGTTATTTTTATCATTTTTATTTTCATGCATAGAAGTATGCATAAAGGATAAATTTTTATATCAAAAGTGTTACTTTTATCATTTTTAATTTTCATGCATAGAAGTATGCATAAAGGATAAATTTTTATATCAAAAGTGTTACTTTTATCATTTTTGATTTTCATGCATAGAAGTATGCATAAAGGAAAATTTTTTATATCAAAAGTGTTACTTTTATCATTTTTAATTTTCATGCATAGAAGTATGCATAAAGGAAAATTTTTATATCAAAAGTGTTACTTTTATCATTTTTATTTTTCATGCATAGAAGTATGCATAAAGGAAAATTTTTATATCAAAAGTGTTACTTTTATCATTTTTAATTTTCATGCATAGAAGTATGCATAAAGGAAAATTTTTTATATCAAAAGTGTTACTTTTATCATATTGGATTTCATGCATAGAGGTATGCATAAAAGTTGATTATTTTATTATAAAAGTGTGACTTTTATCATAATTGAATTTCATGCATAGAGGTATGCATAAAAGTTGATTATTTTATTGTAAGAGCGTTACTTTTATCATATTGGATTTCATGCATATAGGTATGCATAAAAGATATTCTTTTTATACTAAAAGTGTGATTTTCCTCATAAATGGATTTTATGCTTAACTTAGATGCATAAGAGAAATTCTTTTATTCTAAAAGTGTAATTTCCTACCAAATTGAATTTATGCATAAGAAGATGCATAAAAGATTGATTTTAAATTCGAAAATGTTAGTCTCCTTAAATGGAATTTATGTATAAATAAATGTGTAGAGAAATCTTATATCAAATATAAGAATTCTCTTTTTAAAAAAAAGATATGAAATCTGATAAGAGGTGATAAGAGGTGTATGAGATGTGATAAGAATTGATAAGATGCGTATGGAAAGTGATAGGATGTGATAAGAGGTGTATGAGATGTGATAAGAATTGATAAGATGCGTATGGAAAGTGATAGGATGTGATAAGAGGTGTATGAGATGTGATAAGAATTGATAAGATGCGTATGGAAGGTGATAAGAGGTGTATGAGATGTAAAAAGATGTGATAAGATGTGTATGAGATGTGATAAGATTTGATAAGATGCGTATGGAAAGTGATAGGATGTGATAAGAGGTGTATGAGATGTAAAAAGATGTGATAAGATGTGTATGAGATGTGATAGAATGTGTTAAGATGAGTTAGGATGTGTTAAGATGTATATGGGATGTGTTAGGACGAGAATGGATGTAACATGGTTGTATGAATGTGATGTGGATGTATACATGTAGATGTATATGTATGAATGTGAATGTTGATGTGGATGTGGATGTATGGATGTAGATACGGATGTGTATGTATGTATGTGGATGTGTATGTATGAATGAGGATGTGAAAATGGATGTATGTATGTAGATGTGGATGTATGGATGTATGTATGTAGATGTGGATGTATGAATATAAATGTGGATGTGTGGATGTGGAAATGGAGGTATGGATGTATGAATGTAGATGTGGATGTATGCATGTAGATGCGTATGTATGAATGTGAAATTGGATGTATGATGTGGACGTACGAACATGGATATGTATGTAGAATAATGAATATGAAGATGTATGTGAGATAATGTAGTCTATATGAGTGAATGGATGAGAACGAGTACACACTGAATGGAATGTGGAATAAGTAATGTGGTCCGAGAGTGGATAATATGGAAAGACAAGAGTTCGTTATAGAAATTGTATTTGTGACTGTTTGTAAATGACTGTTTTATGTCAAGAATGCTGGAGAAGCATTTTGACCGTCTTGAGGATTAAGGTCATGAAGACCGAACTGATAAAGTTGCAACTGCTGACGGAGAGTCAATGGAGGACGTCTCGCGTAGCAAGGTCGATCGAGGTCTTGACCAGCCTCGGCTCGATTTAAATGGTGAGCTTCCGGTACGGTGGATGAGGGACCAAGGAAACGGCCTATGAGTGAAGTGCTAGGTCACCTGCGAAGGATCCTAGAGGGTGCTGACCATACGGTGCTCGGGCTCTGGGTCGCCGAAGATACCCACACGTGCGTCGTGGAAGATATTGGAACAAGGAGTAAGAGTTGTTTTCTGAAACCGGGCATGGATCTGGTTGATTGACCTTGCTGGTCCTCAACAGATGAGTCCATGGCTCTTTTATATGGATCTGTGGGTTGATCTTGCTGATCTTCCACGGAGATTCCATTCTATTATATGAATATATTGCCGGTTACTATGAGCTAGGAACTATGGAAAAGGCCCCTGAGAGAACAGGTGGTGAGCGTTCTGGTTGCCAATGATGCCATAAGTATATCGATGAAAGAATGACTGGAAATAAGGATTCAACTAGAGACTTTGAGGATTGTCATCAGTGACATAATGGTTTTATTAAAGGATTGTTTTAAAGCTAGTTGATGCTAAGAAAAAGGCAATTTCATATTGGGTGTGTAAGTGGTATGACTAGTTTTATGTTTGCATGAACTTCCGGCTAGGGGGCCTTGGAACTCTTTTCCTTGGTACCCGGGACAAAACCTAACCAAATTCCAAATTGGATCCCATCACTACAGTGGTTGGGCGGTTGGCTAACCCATGGGATCGGATGGGGTTAGGCTGGACTGATGGATCCGTAAATCGAGATTTAATTTCTATTATTACGATAGATGAAGTAAATCCCGGATAGAAATTGTTCTATGGATAGGAATCAACGGCTGTGCCTCTTGATGGGGAAAAAAGCGTTGATCCCAATGATCCAAGTGCAAGTTCTTCCTTGATTTGACCAAGTACCGTTAAAGGTGCAGTCAGATCAGTTTGATCAGTAATGATCTTGACTACGTTAGAGTAAAGAGTTATCCTGGTGGAATCGCCCGTGCTTTCCGGGTAAAGGAAGTTTTTCCGGTTTCGATTTTGGACAAACCGACGGATTAGTCTCTTGTCCGGATATCCGTGGGCGAGGCCCCGAGTGTGGGACCCTTGTCCCGCGCGAGAAGTGCTACTTCCGCTGCTAGTACCCCGAATCCGTTGCTCGGTGGAAACAGGGACCTCACATATGATAGCAATTTCATAATCTTAGTATCGTCTTGTAGAATACCTTTATTCATCATGCACATTACTTCACATGAATCTTGCACCAATCATCTTCTATTTACTTATAGAAATACTTGTTGAATTCGATTATCTTTAACCCTGCTATCCCTATTTCTTGACCTAATTTTCGCTCTAGCTCATGATTCCTTGTAGCCAAGGGTGGGCTTGACGTTCCTCTTGAATTAGGGGACCTCTTCTTGATTAACATGGAAGGACTCATGTCCTTCTCGTCGACACTTTCTATATAAAAAAAACTTTATCATAGTCTCTCGCTATAATTATGGCTTTTGAAATAGAGGATGGTTTTACATTCTTGATGAGGTTATTCAAAGGTAGATTAAGCTTCCAAATGAATCGATGGAGAAGAGTTACCTCATCCATCTCTGGAGCTAATCAAAGAATTTTAGCAAAAGTTTGGTGGTATTCTTTCAGGGTCTTCCTTGCTTAGGTTAGCTCCAAAAATTCATTCATTTTATCCTCTCAAAATCCTAGACGACAAAACCTTTCACGAAGGTGTACACTTTCATGGCATCCCATAACTGATTCTAGTTCCAGTTGGTGGTTAGATTGACAATAGTACTTCCAACTAATTAGGCATTTCTTACGATTTTTAGACAAGCAAGGGTGAACTTGCTTCTTTCATTGTATCCACCATGAAAAGTTCAAAACTCTCAAATACTTATCATAGCACCATAGATTATCAGGATTAACACGTCTGAGATGATTAGTTTTCTGAAAATTACACATCTAGTATCTTGGGATTAACACATCTAAGAGCATGATCCTCTGGGAATTACACATCCGAAATTAGACCCATGTTTGTCTGAGATGGGTTCAAGATCTTAGATGATCGTCCTAGTGTAAAGCATCCAATGGATGGCATTTACACATAACCTATTCAAATCTTAATGGAGTTATAATCTTAATAATTTATAATATGCAAGTTAAGGAGATCTATCCTGAATATTTCTCTAAACAAAGTTTCGGTCTATCCTTCTAGTCATTCAGTCTCTCACTAGTTTCTTAATTTGATCGCCCTATGTTTTCCCTCACAAAAGGTTTTCTCCCCAATCTTATTTCTCAAATTTATTGTACAAATATCTTGCATGTGCACCCCCAAGATATAAGCACAATTTCATAGGATGATTGTCTCAACATGTGAGGATATTCAAATCACTTCTATGCCCAGTAGAGATGATTGATTCGTCCTCATATGATAAACAATCACTTGTTTTGATCCCTTGATAGTTAACCTTTGAAAAACAATGCCTAGGATCTAAGATCAGTTCTGATACCAATTGTAAGGTTCCCCCCTTCCAAAATAGGGAGAACACTTAAGATAGTCCACAAAGTCTTATCTTGGAGAAAATTTCCTACTCATCGAGACCTTGACCATGCAGAGATTCAAGGATATGATTCATAGGTAAGACCTAGTTCTATCCCGCAATAGGGGGATCGTGGTCTTCTAAAAATCAAATCACCCATAGGGTAATTGATCATAATCTGGATGACTACTAGTCTTGATTCCTAGAGACAACTTTTTTTTTCTCGTCCATGCAAGGCACAGCCCGCTAGCCTAGTCTTCGAGAATAGAATTGCCCGAGAACCTATTTATCTAGCGTAGGGCTTTCACTTAATATGTTCGAAATCTACCTGACTGATTGGGTCCACCCATCCATAGGATGGTGCCATTGGGGTATTCCATCCTCCCACTTTCCACCCTACTCACGCGTCAATTTGTTTTCTAATTAATCCTACCACACTATTTGACATAAATAAACATGTTCCTTAATTAAGGTCCTTTTTACAAGGTTTGTTAAAGCAGCCTTTTTTTCATAGTACAATAATGCCTAGACAAGATTTAGAAAAAAAATTATACATGAATCAATTCCATCAAGCCAAACCGACTCTCTTATTCTTTTCCTTTATACTGACAATGATCTAGAATTCGGCCTTGCAGCCTCTACATGCTGGGCAAAACCCTACGAGACCATACACCTCATCGTCGGCCCGCTGGCAAGGACTCAAGCTAGTCTGTCACCCTCTCAGGCTCCATCGCTCGATCCTCCTGCCCCTCAGAGGGATGTCTACGTAGTAGGGTGGGCTAATTCACCGCAGTAGCCTGGGCCCTCATAACTAGGCAGCATCACAATCACTCGCCTCAATCGGCAAACCTTATTCTACCAATAGTACGAGGGATACCATGGGCCAACTCCGGGTCTTACTAATAACTCCGTCATCCTGCTATACAAGAACGGGCAGCATCAAGGCAGGGAGAGTTGTGCCTGTACCTTAATTTAACCAAGATAACAATCCATTTACTCAACTAAACCATAGGACTAGAATCCATGTTACCTTCTTAAGAAAACCATCCTTTTCACAAAGATTTTAGCATTTCAACTTGAGATTGTGATAAGACATTCTTTATTAAGGCATATGCTGTTGTTTAAAAGAATATAAACTTTAACTAGTAAATCAATCAAATAGATCACTATTAACAATTAATAGAGAGAAGCCAGGGCCATACCTCAACCCTAAGAATGATATATAATTGAAAAAGTAAAATATGTATATACCTTATAGAAATTTGTCGTTTATCGTTGCCTTTACTCGTTAACAAGAGCTTCAGAACTTGACATACGAGAATAGAGAGTCTTCGAATACCTTCTCTTATGATTGAAATCATCCAATCATTTTTAAGATTTATGTCCTCTTACTCGTACTCAGACTTTTCTCTCTTTCGAAGGTCTATGGTAAAATAGCCTTCTCTTGCAGGGCTACGACATAGTATTCTGTCTTTAAAAGAAAAGCTATGGAGTTTTGGTCTCTTCTCCTGAAAGACCATAGAAATCTAACCTTCTCTTCTAAGATATTAGATAAGAATGAAGGGATATATACATCTCAAGCTCTAGGATTACCTTGAGGCTACTTGCTGCCTTCTTTCAGTTTTTCCTGTGAAGAGACCCTGACAGAATCAGCAAATTGTTTTGGCCATAACTCTCTAATAAAAACTTAGAATATGGTTGTATAACCAATCAAAAGAATCGAAAGGCATCTAGTCTACAAGCCAACATGGGTAGAATAGGCAAAAACGTCTGCATATAGCCACAAACATGCCATCTTTAGAAATGTGTTGCTTTATTGCATTTTTAGTATGCATGGACTCTAAATATGTAAAAGTACTCTAAATACGACCTCCTATTGCCTAAATTGGAATTTCTATTTTTGAAGATGGGTATAATGATTCCATTTTGACACATATGTAAGGAAGGGGAGTCCATTAAAGGAGGTGCATATTTCACATGCTTGAATGAGTTTTAAACTCATAAAAATTGAGATATTTCATCTCTCCTCTCTCCTAATTCAAGTCTAGTTGCAAAAAGTTACCTCAACTGTCCTAAAAATGGTCAAAAATTGACCAAACTGAGTTGGAAAATTCTAGAATCAGTTTGTTTGGTTAGGAGCTCACTTTTTCCTATAAATAGAGGCCTTCCCCTTTGTTAAAAGTCAACAATGTCTAATGCATTGTTACTCTACTCCACCTAAGCCAAGAACTATGCATTTGTTAATAATTCATTAGTTTTTGACATTTCCCTCTTCCAAAGATTGGTGGCCACTCTTGTTCAAACAAGAGTTGAACCCTCAAACCATCAAGCCAAAGGAAAGCTATCAAAGTCATTAGTAAGTTGGTGGTTCTTCTTTCTTTCAATTATTTTATGGATTTTTATGGTTTTAAAATGGTTTTTATGCTTTATGTCTTCTCTATAATGTGAGGCCTCATTACAAAAGGCATTCCCCTCTCTTCTCTAACAAAACCAACTATTCTCTATCCTAGGTGAATGGTTAAGTGATTAATGTCAAATTTTTATAATGTTTATCTCAATTAAGTGAAAAAAATGTTTACTTTAGGATAATTTCAATATTGGTGTACCTTTAATTAGTTTTAAAGATTTAGAAAATTGAAAAATGGTCAGCCATACAAAGGAGGTTATGGCGAAATTTTTAGAAATTAGTAAAAGAAAATTTCTTTTTATTATTATAAAAGAGTTACTTTTAGCATAATTGAATTTCATGCATAGAGGTATGTATAAAAGATAAATATTTTATTATAAAAGTGTTACTTTTAGCATAATTGAATTTCATGCATAGAGGCATGCATAAAAGATAAATATTTTATTATAAAAGTGTTACTTTTAGCATAATTGAATTTCATGCATAGAGGCATGCATAAAAGATGAATATTTTATTATAAAAGTGTTACTTTTAGCATAATTGAATTTCATGCATAGAGGCATGCATAAAAGATGATTATTTTATTACAAAAGTGTTACTTCTAGCATAATTGAATTTCATGCATAGATGTATGCATAAAAGATGATTATTTTATTACAAAAGTGTTACTTTTAGCATAATTGAATTTCATGCATAGAGGTATGCATAAAAGATGATTATTTTATTACAAAAGTGTTACTTTTAGCATAATTGAATTTCATGCATAGAGGTATGCATAAAAGATGATTATTTTATTACAAAAGTGTTACTTTTAGCATAATTAAATTTCATGCATAGAGGTATGCATAAAAGATGATTCTTGTAAGTAATTGCTATATTCTTTTGCTTTAATATTTTCCGTCCAAATCACCCAATTCGCACGGATGAACCTTACCAATATTCCCCGTATGTTTCCGTTCACATAATTTTGAATCGAAAGATTTTCTTCCAACAACAAAGAATTGCCCTCTTATTTGGAGCTGCAAGACTGGCAGAAATTCTTGCTTCTCCAGAGCCTTTTATCTTTCCTTCCATGAATTATAATCTCACCTTTGATGTGTATATCTTTATCTTAACTTAGGGAGAGAAAGGGAGGCGAGGAGGCTGTGAGGTTTCATATAAGTGCGTTTTGATTCTAAGAAGTGACCGAAGTCAAAACCCCAACTTCGTGTCACAATACCACCAAACTTTTGTTAAAATTCTTCGATTAGCTCCAGAGATGGATGAGGTAATTCTTCTCCATCGATTCATTTGGAAGCTTCATCTACCTTTGAATAATCTCATCAAGAATGTAAAACCATCCTCTATTTCAGAAGCCATAATTATATCCAGAGACTATGATAAAGTTTTTTATATATAGAAAGTGTCAAGAAGGACATGAGTTCCATATGTTAATCAAGAAGAGGTCCGAGCCTACCCTTGGCTACAAGGAATCATGAACTAGAGCAAAAATTAGGTCAAGAAATAGGGATAGTAGGGTTAAAGATAACCAATCTTATTTCTCAAATTTATTGTACAAATATCTTGCATGTGTACCCCCAAGATATAAGCACAATTTCATAGGATGATTGACTCAACATGTGAGGATATTCAAATCACTTCTATGGCCAGTAGAGATGATTGATTCGTAGAGATATTCAAATCACTTCTATGGCCAGTAGAGATGATTGATTCGTCCTCATATGATAAACAATCACTTGTTTTAATCCCTTGATAGTTAACCTTTGAAAAATAAATCCTAGGGACTAAGATCGGCTCTGATACCAATTGTAAGGTTCTACCCTTCCAAAATAGGGAAAACACTCAAGATAGTCCACTAAGTCTTATCGAGACATTAGCCATGTAGAGATCCAAGGATACGTTTCATAGGTAAGACCAAGTTCTATCCCGTAGATACGTTTCATAGCAGGGGGAGCGTGGTCTTCTAAAATTCAAATCACCCATAGGGTAATTGATCATAATCTAGACAACTACTAGTCTTGATTCCTAGAGATAACTTTTATTTTCTCATCCATGCAAGGCACAGCCGCTGGCCTAGTCTTCTAGAATAGAATTGCCTGAGAACCTATTTATCCAACGTAGGGCTTTCATCCATGCAAGGCACAGCCGCTGGCCTAGTCTTCTAGAATAGAATTGCCTGAGAACCTATTTATCCAACGTAGGGCTTTCACTTAATATGTTGGAAATCCATGCAAGGCACAGCCGCTGGCCTAGTCTTCTAGAATAGAATTGCCTGAGAACCTATTTATCCAACGTAGGGCTTTCACTTAATATGTTGGAAATCTACCCGACTAATCTGGTCCACCCGTCCATAGGATGGTGCCATCGAGGCATTCCATCCTCCCACTATCCACCCTACTCATGTGTCAATTTATTTTCTAATTAATCCTACCACACTGTTTGACATAAATAAACATGCTCCTTAATTAAGGCTCTTTTTACAAGGTTGTTAAAGCAGCCTTTTTTTCATAGTACAATAATGCCAAAGAGAAGATTTATAAAAAAAATTATACATGAATCAATTCCATCAAGCCAAACCGGCTCTCTTATTCTTTTCCTTTATACTACCGATGATCTAGAATTTGGCCTTGCATCCTCTACATGCTGGGCAAAACCCTACGGGACTATACACCTCATCGTCGGTCGCTGGGCCAAGACTCAAGCCAGCTTGTCGCCCTCTCAGTCTCCATCGCTCGATCCTTCTGCCCCTCAAAGGGATGTCTATGCAGTAGGGTGGGCTTATTCACCGCACTAGTCTGGGCCCTCATAACTAGGCAGCATCACAATCACTCGCCTCAATCGGAAAACCTTATTCTCCCAAATAGTATGAGGGATACCATGGGCCAACTCCGGGCCTTACTAACAACTCCCTCGTCCTGCTATACAAGCACAAGAACAGGCATCGTAAAGGCAGGGAGAGTTGTGCCTGTACCTTAATTTAACCAAGATAACAATCCATTTACTCAACTAAACCATAGGACTAGAATCCATGTTACCTTCTTAAGAAAACAATCCTTTTCACAAAGATTTTATCATTTCAACTTGAGATTGCGATAAGACATTCTTTATTAAGGCATATACTGTTATTTAAAAGAATATAAACTTTGACTAGTAAATCAATCAAATAGATCACTATTAACAATTAATAGAGAAGCCGGGGCCATACCTCAACCCCTAAGAATGATATATAATTGAAAAACAAAATATGTATATACCTTATAGAAATTTATCGTTTGTCGTTGCCTTTGTTCGTTAACAAGAGCTTCAAAACTTGCTATAGGAGAATAGAGAGTCTTCTAATACCTTCTTTGAAATCACCCGATCATCCCCAAGATTTATCTCCTCTTACTCATACTCTAACTTTTTTCTCTTTCGAAGGTCTATGGCAAAATAGCCTTCTCTTGCAAGGCTACAACATACTATTCTTTCTTTAAAAGAAAAGCTATGGAGCTTTGGTCTCTTCCTCTAAAATACCATAGTAATCTAACCTTCTCTGCTAATATATTAGATAAGAATGAAGGGATATATACACCTCAAGCTCTAGGATTACCTTGAGGCTACTTGTTGCCTTCTTATAGTTTCTCCTATGTAGAGACCCTGTAGAATACCTCTATTCATCATGCACATTACTTCACATGAATCTTGCACCAATCATCTTCTATTTACTTATAGAAATACTTGTTGAATTCGATTATCTTTAACCCTGTTATCCCTATTTCTTGACGTAATTTTTGCTCTAGCTCATGATTCCTTGTAGCCAAGGGTGGGCTTGACATTCCTCTTGAATTAGGGAATCTCTTCTTGATTAACATGGAAGGACTCATGTCCTTCTCGACACTTTCTATATATATCAAAACTTTATCATAGTCTCTTGCTATAATTATGGCTTCTAAAATAGAGGATGGTTTTACATTCTTGATGAGGTTATTCAAAGGGAGATTAAGGTTCCAAATGAATCGATGGAGAAGAGTTACCTCATCCATCTCGAGAGCTAATCGCGAAGAATTTTAACAAAAGTTTGGTGGTATTCTTTTAGGGTCTTCCTTGCTTGGGTTAGCTCCAAAAATTCATTCATTTTATAAGGGTGAACTTGCTTCTTTCATTGTATCCATGAAAAGTTCAAAACTATCAAATACTTATCATAGCGCCACATCTAAAGGCACTCTGGATTAATATATCCGAGATCTTCATTTTTTTGAGAATTACACATCTGGTGCCTTGGGATTGACACATCCAAAGATCATCAAGATTAACACGTCTGAGATGATTAGTTTTTTAAAAATTACACATCTAGTATCTTGGGATTAACACATCTAAGAGCATGATCCTCTGGGAATTACACATCTGAAGTTAGACCCATGTTTGTCTGAGATGGGTTCAAGATCTTAGATGATCATCCTAGTGTAAAGCATCCAATGGATGGCATTCACACGTCAACTATTCAAATGTCAATCCAGTTATAATGTTAATAATTTATAATATGCAAGTTAATGAGATATATCCTGAAAATTTCTCTAAACAACAAAGTTTTGGTCTATCCTTCTAGTCATTCAGTCTCTCACTAGTTTCTTAATTTGATCGCCCTATGTTTTTCCTCATCACAAAAGGTTTTCTCCCCAATCTTATTTCTCAAATTTATTGTACAAGTATCTTGCATGTGCACCCCCAAGATATAAGCACAATTTCATAGGATGATTGTCTCAACATGTGAGGATATTCAAATCACTTATATGGCCAGTAGAGATAATTGATTTGTCTTCATATGATAAACAATCACTTGTTTTAATCCCTTGATAGTTAACCTTTGAAAAACAAATCCTAGGAACTAAGATCGGCTCTGATACCAATTGTAAGGTTCCCCAAAATAGGGGAAACACTTAAGATAGTCCACTTAGTCTTATCTTGGAGAAAATTTCCTACTCATTGACACCTTGACCATGCAAAGATTCAAGGATACAATTCATAGGTAAGACCTAGTTCTATCCCACAGGGTGAGCGTGGTCTTCTAAAAATCAAATCACCCATAGGGTAATTGATCATAATCTGGACAACTACTACAGTACAATAATGCCAAAGACAAGATTTAAAAAAAAAATTATACATGAATCAATTCCATCAAGCCAAACCGGCTCTCTTATTCTTTTCCTTTATACTACCGATGATCTAGAATTCGGCCTTCCAACCTCTACATGCGGGGCAAAACCCTACGGGACCATACACCTCATCGTCGGCCACCGCTGACAAAGACTCAAGTCGGCCTATCGCCCTCTCAGGCTCCGATCCTCCCACCCCTCAGAGGGATGTCTATGCCCTAGGGTGGGCTAATTCACCGCACTAGTCAGGGCCCTCTGAACTAGGTAGCATCACAATCACTCGCCCGCAATCAGCAAACCTCATTCTCCCAATGGTATGAGGGATACCATGGGCCAACTCCGGGCCTTACTAACGTCTCTGTCGTCCGGCTATACAAGCACAAGAACGGGGCAGCGTCAAGGCAGGGAGAGTTATGCCTGTATCTTAATTTAACCAAGATAACAATCCATTTACTCAACTAAAGCATAGGACTAGAATCCATGTTACCTTCTTAAGAAAACAATCTTTTTCACAAAGATTTTAGCATTTCAACTTAAGATTGTGATAAGACATTCTTTATTAAGGCATATGCTGTTGTTTCAAAGAATATAAACTTTAACTAGTAAATCAATCAAATAGATCACTATTAAAATAGAGAGAAGCCGGGGCCATACCTCAACCCTAAGAATGATATATAATTGAAAAACAAAATATGTATATACCTTATAGAAATTTGTCGTTTATCATTGCCTTTGCTCGTTACAACAACAAGAGCTTCAAAACTTGATGTACGAGAATAGAGAGTCTTCTAATACCTTCTCTTATGATTGAAATCATCCGATCATCCCCAAGATTTATCTTTTCTTACTCATACTCTGACTTTTCTCTCTTTTGAAGGTCTATGGCAAAATAGCCTTCTCTTGTAGGGCTACGACATACTATTCTTTCTTTAAAAGAAAAGCTATGGAGCTTTGGTCTCTTCCTCTAAAATACCATAGTAATCTAACCTTCTCTGCTAAGATATTAGATAAGAATGAAGGGATATATACATCTCAAGCTCTAGGATTACCTTGAGGCTACTTGCTGCCTTCTTACAATTTTTCCTATGTAGAGACCCTAAAAGAATCAGCAAATTGTTTCGGCTATAACTCTTTGATAAAAACTCAGAATATGGTTGTATAACCAATCAAAAGAACCAGAAGGCATCTAGTCTACAAGCCAACGCGGGTAAAACGTCTGTACATGCCATCTTTGAAACGTGTTGCTTTTTCAAAATTTTAGTATGCATGGACTCTAAATATGTAAAAGTACTCTAAATAGGACCTCCTATCACCTAAATTTGAATTTCTTTTTTTAGATATACTTATCTCTTAATAGAACTATTCTTATCTTCTTATTTCTTTTAGGATTTTTGGAGCTAATATTTTATTCTAATACTTTCCTAATGTTTCTACCCTTATTGTCTCACTCTTCTCTAAGTGCACTCTCTTTCTTTCTTGAAATCTATATTAAAAGAGACACATATATACATGGCTTAAGAGGGACCTTACAATCTCCCCCACTTAAAAGATTTGAGATGTCCTCATCTCGCGAGCTAGGGTAGTATCTAAGTAAATCCTCCTATCTCTTTCAAAGTGGTGTCCCCACTACGTAGAAATCTTCTTTTATCTAAACATTGTTCTTAAAGAGTCCTTTATTTCATGTGTTTGGCTCATTTTGTTGTGCCTCCAAAAGGTCTTTATTATTCTAAAGTTAATTGGCCTTATTATCCTAATTTTATGCATCCATATATCTCTTATATGATATGTAAGATCCCTGTCCCCACCGCGCAATGGATTTGGGGTACTAGCATCGAAAGTAGCACATCTTGCACAGGGCAGGGTCTAGGCTGCGAACTATGATGAAGGGTTTTACGAACATCCAGGTCGAGCTCTTCTTCATCGAGTTGGGGGTTAACATTTCTACCACGACGACCTCGATCCATGTTCCTATCAATACAAAAATTCTTGTTAAGTCTCTTTATTTATGATTCAATCTGAAATTTGATTCAACTGATTCCAGGGTTCTCTAAATAGGTTGGCTCCCCACAGAATTAAGGGATAAAGATACTCATATAGAACGCATTATTAGTTAACAATTCATTCAGAATTATCTCATTCATATCTTTAACACAATAATGGTCCATCAGACTGAATTTTTCTATCTAAACAATCCTCCATGGGGATTTCAATTTTTTAGATTTTTAATTTATCAACCCTTAACTTGATCTACTGATCAAAAGTTAACAGTAGTAATCTGGCAGCACAATCCACTAATCTCAAAGTAATTGGCTGAAGTCATTAACATCATTCTACCTACGAACATTATCACAGGGACTCGTCCCATTCATCCTCATTGTGGTTTTGCTTGGCTTATTACATTTCAACCAAATCTCAGGAATCATCATTTTTTGATCAGAATCCAAATCAATTCATCAGTTCACAACCAGAATTTAAAAATCATATCAACCACATTCGAATTCATCATGTGAATAGCATTAATGCTTATAATTCCAAGTCTTAGATTTACTCATATATACTACCAGTAAAGAGCTACAGTTATACCCTTGGTATATACGGGTAGTCATGGTTCTTGGAACTATAAGGTAAATACCATCATGTCTTGGCCTCATGCAAGTCAGGGATTCCATAAAATTGCGGTACTTCCGTCTGAAGACCCAATTACCGATTTATGAATTTCAGTTTGAATATCAAATTGTATGAATTTTATCACATAATTACAACCTTTTAGTGCTTCTTGATAAATTTTTGACATATTTGGCTTCTCGATTGATCCTCATTAGCCAAATTTGCTCTAATACCAACTGTAAGATCCCTGTCCCCACCGCGCTACGGATTCAGGGTGCTAGCAGTGGAAGTAGCACATCTTGCACGGGGCAGGGTCCCACACTCGAGGCTTCGCCCACGGACTCATCCAGACAGGTGACTAATTCCTCGATTCTTCCAAACCAAACTCCAAAAAACTTCTCTTGTCCGGAAAGCATGGGCGATTCCACCAGGATAACTTTTCCCTAACGTAGTCAAAAGCCTTAACTAACTGAGCTCATGTAACCGAACCCGTAAGTCCCATAGTCAAATCAAGGAAAAAGACTATACTTGGATCATAGAGATCAACGCTTTTTTCCTCATTGAGAGGCACAGCCGTTGATTCTTTTCCATAGAACAATTTTTGTCCGGGATTTACTTCATCTATCGGACTAAATAGAAATTGAGTCTCGATTTACGGATCCATCAGTCCAGCCTAACCCCATCCACAGTCCCATGGGTTAGCTAACCGCCCAACCACTGTAGTGATGGGATCCAATTAGGAAATTGGTTAGGTTTTATCCTGGGTACTAGGGAAAAGAGTTTCCAGGCCCCCTAGCCGGATTTTCAAGCAAATTTAACTCCAGTCACACCACTTACACACCCAATATGAAATTGCCTTTTTCCTAGATTCAAATGTATTTAACTCAGTCATTTAATGAAATCATAGTGTTACTGATCATAAACTTCCAAGTATCCGGTTGAATCTTAATTTTCAATCATTCCTTCATCGGAGTATCTATGGCATCATTGGCAAAACCAAAACGCTCACCACTTGGTCACTCAGGGGCCTTCTCTATAGTTCCTAGCTCATAGTACCCGACAGATAATCACTTATAAAAATCAAGATGGAATCCTCGTTGAAGATCAGCAAGATCAACCAACAGATCCATATAAGAGAGCTATGGGCTCATCAGTTGAGGACCACAGCAAGGTCAATCAACTAGATCCATACTCGGTTTCAGAAAACAACTCTTACTCCTTGTTCCAATATCTTCCACGATGCACGTGTGGGTATCTTCGACGACCCAGAGCCTGAGCACCATATGGTCAGCACCCTCTAGGATCCTTCACGCAGGTCACCTAGCGCTTCACTCATAGGCCGCTTCCTTGGTCCCTCATCCACCGTATCGGAAGCTCACCATTTAAATCGAACCGAGGCTGGTCAAGACCTCGGCCGACCTTGCTACGCGAGACGTCCTCCATTGACTCTCCGTAGAGCAGTTGCAACTTTATCAGGTAGGTCTTCACGACCACATTCTTAAGATAGTCAAAATGCTTCCCCAGCATTCTTGACTTAAAACGGTCATTTACAAATAGATCACAAATACAGTTTCTATAATGAATTCACATCTTTCCAGTTTGTTCCACATCAATCCATTTTACTTAACCCAAACGCAATTCATAAGTGTATCCATTCTTGACCATTTTACTTAACCCAAACCCAATTCATAAGTGTATCCATTCTTGACCAGATACATCATTTTCCATCCCATCTCATCAGATTCATTCACTTCACATAACATCTATTCCTATCTTTCTTAATTTACATTACGTCTCATTACATCCATTTCTCATTACATCTCATTCGTTCACGTATTATATTATTCATTTCACATTCTGATTCACTTGACATCTCATCTCATCCATTCGTTCATATCGACTTCATATCCATTCACATACATATTCGCATTCATATATCCACATCCACATCCACATTCATACATCCACATCCACATCCATACATCCATTTCCACATCCACATCCATACATCCATTTTCACATCCACATTCATACATTCACATCCACATTCACATTCATACATCCACATCCACTTCCACATCCATACATCCATTTCCACATCCACCTTCATACATTCACATCCCCATTCACATTCATACATTCACATCCACATTCACATTCATACATCCACATCCACATCCATACTTCCATTTCCACATCCACATTCATACCTTCACATCCCCACTCACATTCATACATCTACATCCGCATCCATACATCCATATCCACATTCCACATCCTCTTTCACATTCACATACATCCACATCCACATTCCATATCTACGTCATTTCTTTCACATACATATAACTACATCCATTCTTTCACATACATACATCTCCATCTATTCATCGTTCATTTTCATCTATCTGATTCGTTTCACATCCTCATATCTATTTATAGAATACAAGAGAATTATCATTTTTGATATAAGATTTCTTTACGCTTCTATTTCTGCATAAATTCCATTTTAAGGAGAATAACACTTTTGAAATAAAAATCAATCTTTTATGCATCTTCCTATGCATAAATTCATTTTAAATGAGAATGACACTTTTGAATTAAAAATCAATCTTTTATGCATAAAATCAAAATTGACGAAAATAACTCTTTTGAACTAAAAATAGATTTCTTTATGCATCTTTCTATGCATAAAATTAAAATTGATGAGAATAACACTTTTGGATTAAAATAAATTCTTTATGCATCTTTCCATTCATAAATCCAATTTGGTAGGAATTACACTTTTAGAATAAAAGAATTTCTCTTATGCATCTAATTTAAGCATAAAATCATTTATGATGAAAATCACACTTTTAATATAAAAATAAATATCTTTTATGCACCCATTTATGCATAAAAATCAAATATGATAAAAGTAACACTTTTACAATAAAATAATAATCTTTTATGCATACCTCTATGCATGAAAATCAAATATGATAAAAGTAACACTTTTACAATAAAATAATAATCTTTTATGCATACCTCTATGCATGAATCAAAAATGATAAAAGTAACACTTTTACAATAAAATAATAATCTTTTATGCATACCTCTATGCATGAAAATCAAATATGATAAAAGTATTACTTTTACAATAAAATAATAATCTTTTATGCATACCTCTATGCATGAAAATCAAATATGATAAAAGTAACACTTTTATAATAAAATAATAATCTTTTATGCATACCTCTATGCATGAAAATCAAATATGATAAAAGTAACAATTTTACAATAAAATAATAATCTTTTATGCATACCTCTATGCATGAAAATTAAATATGATAAAAGTAACACTTTTACAATAAAATAATAATCTTTTATGCATACCTCTATGTATGAAAATCAAATATGATAAAAGTAACACTTTTACAATAAAATAATAATGTTTTATGCATACCTCTATGCATGAAAATCAAATATGATAAAAGTGGTACTTTTATAATAAAATAATAATCTTTTATGCATACCTCTTTGCATGAAAATCAAATATGATAAAAGTGACACTTTTACAATAAAATAATAATCTTTTATGCATACCTCTATGCATGAAAATCAAATATGATAAAAGTAATACTTTTACAATAAAATAATAATCTTTTATGCATACCTCAATGCATGAAAATCAAATATGATAAAGGTAATACTTTTACAATAAAATAATAATATTTTATGCATTCCTCTATGCATGAAAATAAAATATAATAAAAGTAATACTTTTACAATAAAATAATAATCTTTTATGCATACTTTTATGCATAAAAATAAATAACAATGAAAGTAATACTTTTATAATAAAACTAAATTTCTTTTATACAAATAATCAAAATGCATCTTCTATGCATGAAAATGACACTTTAGATTATAGAATTCATAAGGATTACTCTTTTAGAATAATGAAAGATAATACTTATTTCTAAATTTTTGAAAAATTTTACCATAACCTCCTTTGTATGGCTGACCATTTTTCAATTTTAAGTCTCTGAAATTAATTAGAAATGCATCAAGAGTATTTAAATCATTCTAAAGTAACATTTTTTTTCTACTTATTTAAGAGAGACATAATAAAAAACTTGAGTTTATTCATTAATCATTCACCTAGGATAAAGAATGGTTGGATTTACTAGAGAAGAGAGGGGAATGCCTTTTGTAATGAGGCATAACATCACTTGCAATTTTAGAGAAGACAAAAAGCATAAAAAACCATAAAATAAATGGAAAAGAGAAGAATCACCAACTTACTAATGAATTTGAGAGCTTTCCTTTGGCTTGATGGTTTGAGGGTTCAACTCTTGTTTGAGACAAGAGTGGCCACCAATCTTTTGGAAGAGGGAAGGTCAAAAACTAATGAATTATGAGTAAAATTCATTGTTTTTAGCACTTGGGAGAGGTAGGGTAACAGTGCAAAAACACTATTAAGTTTCAACAAAGGGGAGGGCTTCTATTTATAGGAAAAAGTGAGCCTCTAACCAAGCAAACTGATTCTAGAATTTTTTAGATCAGTTTGGTCAATTTTTGACCATTTTTAGGTCAGTTTTGCTCACTTTTTGGATCTAGTTTGAAATAGGAGAGAGGAGAGATGAAAATATCTCATTATTTGAGAGTATAAAAGTCATTCAAGCATTGGAAATAGGCGCCTCCTTCATGAGGGAAATTCCCCCATGCAGAGGTGTCAAAAATACATCATTACTTCTAAATATCTCCCTTTTTTAACTATTAACCTTGTTCTTAGTCAACTCTTCATCTTATGTGAGTATTTACTCATTTTTGGGAGATTTTTATTTTATTTCTTCATTTATCTCCTCCCTACATTTGGATGAATCTTATTAGTCCATAGGAACCTTAATTTAAAATTTCAAAAAAATCTTCACTCCTAGGATAATGCCTCTTGAACAGATTATACTTAATTTCTAATGCACCTTCTAAAAATCTTTTTGAACTTCTGTTTTAGGGAAACTTATTTTATTAAGATAAGGTATTTTTCTATCCAAAAATATTTAAAATCTGAATATTATCTTTCTAGAATATTTTCTCTCTCTAGGCCAAAACAGGTAGAAACAAGATCTTTTATATTTTTGAAGAGGAAAATGATTACATGGGAAGATACTGGACATCCTGAGAGGATGGGGGAGGAATCTTACATTCTACCCCACTTAAAAAACGTGAGATGTCCTCATCTCGCAGGTGGAGTATGCTCTCTTTCATCTTCTTCTTCTTCTTCAATCACTTCCTGCGTTGCTGCCTTGGAAGTGGACGACCGATTTGGGAACAACTCTCTTTGACTTCCCCTATTCTGAGTTGTAGGTCTTGCATTACTTTGGATTGAAACTACAGGTTGGATAGAGGGTCTACCTCTGGGATTTCCCTGATTTTAGCGGATAGAACCCTGATTACTCTGGAAGGAAGGGGCTGGAGTCTGGAATCTTGACCCCTGATTTCCCTACGCTGAAAACCTTGATCCAAAAGGAGTGGGGTAATCCATACTGCGATGTCCAAATCCTTGACAGTTATAGCATTTTACTCTCTTGTTCAAGGGTGGAACTTTTGAAATTGAAATCCAGGGAATTGATTTTTGGAAAAAGGACAGTTCTTCCATTCTAGAACTTCCCATATCCTGGGTTTGACTCTGATATCTCTTAGGGAGAGGAAGGTTGGAATCACCTTCTGGGAATAAAAACCTTTTAAAAGGTGATGGTGCTGGATTTGGCGGGACTTTGACATCAAAGGCCTTGGCGAAATCCTTTGCCATCCGAATTGCTTTGGCCAATTGAGATAGGTTTTGCATTCTTGACTAAAGTATCCAATGGCTCGTTCATTCCCCGAATGAACCTGGCCATCAGCTGCTCTTCATCCAATTGAGGGGAATATTTAACGAGAAGGGCAAAAGCCTGATGGTACTCTTCAATTGACCGGTTTTCCTGCTTTAGTTTCAAGAACTCATTCATCTTAATTTCAAGAAAGCCTGGGGGACAAAACCTCTTTCTGAGGTAAGCCTTGAGATCGGTCCAAGTTTGGGTATTTTGGTCGAGATGGTTTGTCTCACAGTGGTTTCTCCATGCCACTCTAGCTATCTCCACTATCTTCAGCCTTGCAAGAGCCATTTTTCTCTTCTCATTGTACCCGGTGACATCAAAGTATTCTTCCATTGATTCGATCCACTTCTCCACAGTCTCACCCAAGTTTTCCCCTTCACCCTTGAAAGGTCCAGGCTGCGAACTATGAAGAGTTTTACGAACATCCAGGTCAAGCTCTTCTTCATCGAGTTGGGGGTTAACATTTCTACCACGACGACCTCGATCCATGTTCCTATCAATACAAAAATTCTTGTTAAGTCTCTTTATTTATGATTCAATCCAAAATTTGATTCAACTGATTCTAGGGTTCTCTAAATAGGTCGGCTCCCCACAAAATTAAGGGATAAAGATACTCATATAGAATGCATTATTAGTTAACAATTCATTCAGAATTATCTCATTCATATCTTTAACACAATAATGGTCCATCAGACTGAATTTTTCTATCTAAACAATCCTCCATGGGGATTTCAATTTTTTATTTAATTTATCAACCCTTAACTTGATCTACTGATCAAAAGTTAACAGTAGTAATCTGGCAGCACAATCCACTAATCTCAAAGTGATTGGCTGAAGTCAGTAACATCATTCTAGCTACTAACATTATCATAGGGACTCGTCCCATTCATCCTCATTGTGGTTTTGCTTGGCTTATTACATTTCAACCAAATTTCAGGAATCATCATTTTTCAATCAGAATCCAAATCAATTCATGAGTTCACAACAACCAGAATTTAAAAATCATATCAACCACATTCGAATTCATCATCTGAATAGCATTAATGCTTATAATTCCAAGTCTTAGATTTACTCGTATATAGTGCCAGTAAAGAGCTGCAGTTATACCCTCGGTATATACGGGTAGTCATGGTTCTTGGAACTATAAGGTAAATACCATCATGTCTAGGCCTCAAGCAAGTCAGGGATTCCATACAATTGCGGTACTTCCGTCTGAAGACCCAATTACCAATTTACGAATTTCAGTTTGAATATCAAATTGTATGAATTTTATCACACAATTACAACCTTTTAGTGCTTCTTGATAAATTTTTGACATATTTGGCTTCTCGCTTAATCCTCATTACCCAAATCACGAAGGTATACTTTCATGGCATCCTATAACTGATTCTAGTTCTAGTGGTTAGATTGACAACAGTGCTTCCAACTAATTTGGCATTTCTTACAATTTTTAGACGAGCAAGGGTGAACTTGCTTCTTTCATTGTATCCATGAGAAGTTCAAAACTATCAAATACTTATCATAGCACCACATCTAAAGGCACTCTGGATTAATATATCCGAGATCTTTATTTTTTTGAGAATTACACATCTGGTGCCTTGGGATTGACACATCCAAAGATTATCAGGGGGATTAACACGTCTGAGATGATTAGTTTTTTGAAAATCACATCTATTATCTTGGGATTAACACATCTAAGAGCATGATCCTCTAGGAATTACACATCCGAAGTTACCCATGTTTGTCTGAGATGGATTCAAGATCTTGGATGATCATCCTAGTGTAAAGCATCCAATGGATGGCATTCACACGTCAACTATTCAAATCTCAATCGAGTTATAATCTTAATAATTTATAATATGCAAGTTAATGAGATATATCCTGAAAATTTCTTTAAACAACAAAGTTTTGGTCTATCCTTCTAGTCATTCAGTCTCTCACTAGTTTCTTAATTTGATCGCCCTATGTTTTTCCTCATCACAAAAGGTTTTCTCCCCAATCTTATTTCTCAAATTTATTGTACAAATATCCTGCATGTGCACCCCCAAGATATAAGCACAATTTCATAGGATGATTGTCTCAACATGTGAGGATATTCAAATCACTTCTATGGCCAGTAGAGATGATTGATTTGTCTTCATATGATAAATAATCACTTGTTAAAATCCCTTGATAGTTAACCTTTGAAAAACAAATCCTAGGAACTAAGATCGGCTCTGATACCAATTGTAAGGTTCCCCAAAATAGGGGAAACACTTAAGATAGTCCACTTAGTCTTATCTTGGAGAAAATTTCCTACTCATCGACACCTTGACCATGCAAAGATTTAAGGATACGATTCATAGGTAAGACCTAGTTCTATCCCGGAGGGGGAGCGTGGTCTTCTAAAAATCAAATCACCCATAGGGTAATTGATCATAATCTGGACAACTACTAGTCTTGATTCCTATAGAGACAACGCTTTTTTCCTCATCCATGCAAGGCATAGCCGCTTAATACGTTGGAAAGCTACCCGACTAATCGGGTCCACCCATCCTCCGTAGGATAGTCCCATCGGGGCATTCAATCCTCCCACTTTCCACCCTACTCACGCGTCAATTTGTTTTCTAATTAATCATATCACATTGTTTGACATAAATAAACATGTTTCTTAATTAAGGCCCTTTTAATAAGGTTTGTTAAAGCAGCCTTTTCTTCACAGTACAATATGATAAAAAACAGAAGCAGGAGGGAGCACACACAAGAGAAGCAAACCCTAATCCATATCCATCAATCATAAAGAAGGAGAGAAGCCATAGTCATCATCTCTCTCACACACACAAAAGAGAACACAACATAGTGTTATGTCCACACTACAAAGTAAACCTAATGTAATGTCCACACCACACATGACCAGCTGGACGCGGTCATAAACACACCACACGATATCCATCTACCATACTGTCACTCTGTCAGCACCCATGTGCTATCCTCCAGCTGTATACGAGCTTGACATTTCAACACTCCCCCTCAAGCTCGACATGTCCATCTCTAGGACTCCCAATCTAGTACGGAAATACTCGAACTTATCCTTACCAAGTGCTTTGGTAAAGATATCTGCAACCTGCTCATCTGTCTGTACATATGTCAAATCAACATGCCCATCTAGCACTTTCTCTCTGATAAAATGATAGTGGACCTCAATATGTTTGGTCTTGGCATGATAAACTGGGTTGCTAGCAAGCTGAATACTACTCATGTTGTCACAATGAATGACAACTCTCATATCACTCTGTAACCTGACATTATCTAGCAACTTTTTCAACCACATAGCCTCACATGCAGCTATGGCTGCTCCACGATACTCTGCCTCTGTGGTAGATAAAGCAACTGTAGGTTGCTTTTTACTGGTCCAACTCACAGCTCCACTACCAAGGCTGAAAACATAGCCACTGGTAGACCGCCTGTCATATGCACTACCGGCCCAATCTACATTTGTATATCCATAGACATGCATGTCTTTTCCTGCCTCATAGAAAAGACCATAATGCACGGTAGTTTTGACGTATCTCAGAATACGTCTCACAGCATCCAAGTGAGGTTTACGAGGACTCTGCATAAACTGACTTACCAAACCAACTGCATAACTGAGATCTGGCCTCGTAATGGTCATGTAGATAAGGCTACCAACCATTTTCCTGTACATGGTGATATCATCAAGCTCATCACCCAAATCAGCCCTAAGCTTCATGTTTTGCTCTAATGGTGTCAACATTGGTTTGCATGCTGTCATACCATACTTTGCCAGCATGTCAAGTGCATATTGCCTTTGCACCAGCCATATACCCTTGCTTGTTCTAATCACCTCAATGCCAAGAAAGAACCTTAAATCACCAAGGTCTTTCATATCAAACTCTTTGCATAAAGAGGCCTTAACCTCAGCAATGCCTTTCCCACAATCACCTGTGATAATCAAATCATCAACATAAATGACTATATAGCATCACGATACCATCATGTGTCTTCTTCACATAAAGTGAAGAGTCTGCATTTCCAACCACAAATCCAATACTAACAAGATATCTGCTGATCTTGTCACTCCAAGCACGAGGTGCTTGCTTCAAACCATAGATTGCTTTCTTTAACCTGCAAACAAAAGTAGGATATTTTGGATGAACATATCCTTCTAGCTGTTCCATGTACACCTCTTCTTGTAGTTCACCATTCAAGAAAGCATTTTTTACATCCATTTGATGTAAAGCCCAACTTTTTTGTGTTGCTAGTGCAATGATAGACCTCACAGTAGCCATCTTAGCCACTGGACTGAAAGTTTCATCATAATCAAGACCATAAGTTTGTGCATATCCTTTAGCGACCAGCCTTGCCTTATGTCTCTCTAGGCTGCCATCTGACTTGCACTTTATCTTATACACCCATTTGCAACCAATTGCATTCTTTCCTTGAGGTAACTCAGCCAATTCCCATGTATCATTTTTGTCCAAAGCATCCATCTCTTCATCCATGGCTTTCTCCCATACATGCTCTCCAATAGCCTCTGTATAGCATGTAGGTTCCACATGCTTTACCATAGATGTCATGTATGCATAGTGCATAGCAAAATCTCGATATGTCAATCTTTCAACTGGATATCTGACTCTCTGGGATCTCCGTAATGCATGCGGTTCACTTTGTACACCTGTAACTCTAGCATGTGGTGGCACATATCTGTCCTGCCTAGCATCAGGTGTGCGTAAAACAGGTATGCCGAGCTCCTCATCCAAACTCTCAGAACTAGATGACTCATAACCTGTGATTCCAATTCCTTCAACTTTCTTCTTGCCTTTATCCATAGCACTACTCCCAGTGCTCACACTCTCATGCCTCAAACGTCCTGACCATGGACGTACACTGCTACTCTCAACTTCTGCTCTGCTGGCCCAGACATAGTAGTAGAACTAGAACTTGCTGGTGGCAAGTTCACAGGCACATCTGCCTCAAGTGAGTCAATGACTCCCTCATCTTTTGCTTTGTACCAACTAGCAAGCTCATCAAACACCACATCTCGTGAGATGACTACTTGTCTAGTTTAAGGGTTATAACATTTGTAGGCCTTTCGATCCTGTGCATATCCAACAAATACACATTTCTCTGCATTAGGATCCAACTTCCGTCTTCTTTCGCCAGGCACATGGACATAAGCTATGCATCCAAATACTTTAAGATGTCCAATGTCTGGCCTGTAACCTGTAAGCCGCATCTCTAGCGTGCTTCCAATGAATGGCTGCTGTAGGTGTTTTGTTCAGGATATACACTACAGTAGCACACGCTTCTGCCCAATAGTAATCTGGCATGCTCTTTTCATTGAGCATTGCCCTTGCCACTTCACATATGACTCGATTCTTTCTCTCAACCACACCATTCTGCTGAGGTGTATACCTGCAAGTCAACTGTCTTCTTATTCCATGCTTCCGCAAGAAATGCTCAAAAGCTTTTGAGGTGTATTCACCACCTCCATTTGTTCTCAAACATTTAATCCAACAGCCATATTGCTTTTCTACAAGAGCCTTGAAATCCATGAACTTTTCCAACACTTCACTCTTCTCTCTCAGAAAGTATATCCATGTCATCCTGCTGAAATCATCTATAAATGTCACATAGTATAGACTGCCTTTGATAGATGAGTTTTGTGCAGGACCCCATACATCACTGTGTACTATCTCAAGTGGCCTGTTACTCATATTTCCTTCTCTAGGAAACCTCAACCTTGCCTGCTTTCCAAACTGACAGGCCTCACAAACATGCATATGTCCATCATATTTGAATCTAGGCAATCCACTGACAATGCCTCTTGTTTGCATGTTCTTTAATCTCTATATATTGACATGTCCAATCCTCTTGTGCCACATATCAATATCCTGCACAATCCCATTGCTCTTTGAAAACATGGCTGAGCTCAATTCTGGTATGCCTGTATCCAATTTGAACAACCTTCCTTCCTTCTTGCCCTTGGTAATCAATCTACAGCCATGCTTAAAGTCTTCCACAAAACAGCCATTCTCATTGAATCTTACTTGTAGTCCCTGCTCAACCATTTGGCCTACTGATGCCAAATTCTTTGTAATGGATGGTACATATAGCACTTCTGACATATTCTTCACATTTCCATCATGCATCCTCAAAGGCACACTGCCAACATGTGTTATAAGATGCTGAGTATCATCTCCTGTGACCACATAACCATTTGTATCCAATGGTTGCATCTTCTCAAACCACTCACCATGACATGTCATGTGGTTTGAGGCACCCGAATCCATATACCATGACTCATCTCTAGCATTCTGAGAATCCATTGTCCCCATAATATGCTTCATTGCAAAAAGATGATTTGAACTCCCATCATTGTTACTAGTAGATGCATAATTTCCATGTTGTGGTCTTCCATTCCTAACATCATTCTGCTTTTTGTAACAATCTTTTGTCATATGTCCAAGTTTGCCACAATAGTGACATTCAATCCCATTCAAATTTTGTTGAGGACCTTGCCATCGTCCTCTACCACGAGCACCTGTTCCAACTCTCCCCCTATGGGATTGAAATCCATGACCTCCACGTGATCCAAATGATGACTGTGAATTCTGAAAATTCTGATTTGATTGTGGTTGAGTAGACCTGTCATTCCAACCACGTCCTCCACGGCCTCGAGGGGTAAATGTCCCCCTGCCTCGAAAGCCTCTAGATGAGTAAAAAGCCTGATTCCTTGCATGCTCATCATTACTGGATGAGGATGCACCACCTGTAATATTCATACCACCAAGTCCAAGCTTCAATTCTTCCACAATGAGCAATGACACAAGCTCATTAAAGTCTGGCATTCCTCCCAACCTTACTGAGATGGAAGTGTCAAAAGATTTGTATTCTTTGCCTAAACCACGCAATGTGAGAGCAACCAAATCATCATCATCCATTGGGGCATGGATTGATGACAAGGAATCTGCATAACCCTTGATTTCCTGAACATACTCATGTATACTCCTATTCCTTCGTGTTACACTGTGAATCTGTTGCTTTAGTTGTATCTTCCTTGCACCAATGTCTGTCTCATACATTCGGCACAATATACCCCATGCTTCTTTCGGTGTATCTGCATCTTGGATGTGAATAAGCAAGGCATCTGTTACACATATTGAAAAGTAATGCAACACTTTCGAAGATCGCTCTACCCATTCAACTGAGCATTATTTGGTTGAGGAGGTAGGAATGGCTCCGGGGTCTTCATCCGACACGAGACTCCATAAACCTTTGCCTTTCAAAAAACTCTTCATTCGAAACTTCCACACTTGAAAGTTAGTTCTGTCAAGCTTCTCTCCAACAATTTGTATCGGACCATCTCCCATGTTGGCAAGGTAGTAGATGTACCCCTTTGATCACAATGTATGAAGTACCTGTAATGCTCCAAATCTCTCCAAATCACATCAAATGATTGCAATATATGTGCTTTTGGATCCCACAATGCTTCATCAACAATGTATACTCGATCAAGGTTGAAAACAAATAATACTTCTTCACAAAAAATTTTCTGGTTTTTTTTCTCGCTAGAGAACCAGTCAAAGATCTTGCTCTAATTCCTTCAAATCTTGTTCAAATTTGATGTTTATGCATTCATTGGCTTCATAACACATTGCTCCAACATATCCTAGAAGGGTTTGATCAAATTATTCAAGGTTAATGACAACCACCAATTTTTGTAGCTCCCTGGATTGCCTTTTTCTGCATATGTCAGGTACCACCTCTCACTAAAAATGCTCTATCTCCTTCAAATCTTATCCAAATTCAAAACTTTTTGAATCGAAAGTTTAGAAACTCATAGGACTCTACTAGTACCAAAGGAATTAGGCCAATTTGATATAGACAAGGATTAATGCCTTGATTAATAATGCTCTGTTTCTGGATAGACTTTCTGCAAACCTGCACACCTCTGATAAATGACTTCAATGAGCTCCAAATACATCAAATGAGCTGCAACCAAGCTTCACAATGCCTTAGCAATGTCTTTTCTAAACTCCCCAAGCTTTGAATGGCATCAAATGGAGTAGTAATGAGTGAATTAGACCAAAAAGTATTCAACTTGTCCAAGAACCTGCACAGAGATGCGCCGCCTGCTCCAGAGGGTTGTAGAAGAGGGACAATTCACATTTGAGTTGATAGGTCTCTTAGCAATGACCTAATCTATCATGGGTATAAAGGGCAAGCTCCAATTTTGAGTAGAATTTCCACATTTGATCCTCCACGGGGCATGTATTCTCTGGTTTGCAGGAGTCAAAAAAACCAGAATTTTTCTTTCACAAATCTCCTGAAATACATCAATGTTTCATGCAATGGTTTGCTCCAGTGTTGCTAATACATGTGCCCTTTCACAATACATGAGAACCTCTGTGTTTCCTTTGTATTTGCCCCAATACATTTGACAAAATACATTCCTTCACAAGCTTTCCATGAAAGCTTCAAAACCAAAAATTTTCTGCTTGCTTTATGCACTTCAATCTTCACTACGAACTTGCTCTTTGGCACCTGCAATCCACTCAAGGGAGTTTTGCTACTCTTACCAGTTAGGCCAAGCTTCAGATCTGTAACCGAGGTGAACTCCACAGCTTTCTTTTGCTCCACAGCTTCAATGGAAATCTTCACAGCTTCTTCTTCTTCTTCCCTCTTCTCTCACTCACTCTCACAACACAACTAATGAGCTCTAGGCTCTGATACCATGATAAAAAATAGAAGCAGGAGGGAGCACACACAAGAGAAGCAAACCCTAATCCATATCCATCAATCATAAAGAAGGAGAGAAGCCATAGTCATCATCTCTCTCACACACACAAAAGAGAACACAACATAGTGTTATGTCCACACTACAAAGTAAACCTAATGTAATGTCCACACCACACATGACCAGCTGGACGCGGTCACAAACACACCACACGATATCCATCTACCATACTGTCACTCTGTCAGCACCCATGTGCTATCCTCCAGCTGTATACGAGCTTGACATTTCAACACAATAATGCCAAAGACAAGATTTATAAAAAAAATTTATACATGAATCAATTCCATCAAGCCAAACTGGCTCTCTTATTCTTTTCCTTTATAATGCCGATGATCTAGAATTCGGCCTTCCAGCCTCTACATGCTAGGATTCCTCCCCAGCCTTCGAGGTATATAGGAGTAAGAATCTCCCTTTCTGATCTTAAAATTATTCCCTCTCTAAAATAAAAGAAAGATTCTGTTTAAAAAGGGAAGATACTTTCCCCAGAATACCTTATCAGGAGCCCACGTGTTTTAAGGATTCAAAACAATGAGTTCAGAAGTGAGAACCGGTGTTTTGGATGCCAAGGTTTTGGTCATCAGTTAAAAGACTTCCCGACTCCTACCATGAAAAGGGCACAGGGAAGTCTAGAACCCAAATTCAGAGACCAATTCCTTCATACCAATCTAATCAGGGTCCGTCTCGGACAAGATTACTTAAACTAGGTCTAACCCATTGATTAGGATCGAGATGACCAGTTAAATGCTTAGCAACTAAGAGCAACAGATGCAGGCAATTCATAAAGATATAAACGCTGCATAGGATCGACAGAAATAATATACAGATAAGAAGAGGACAGTCAGAGAATTCAAAGAAGTAGTTATGGTCTTCATTTGAATACGGACCAAAAGAATTTCTTTATCTCTAGGGGAGTATAAGTAGTTATCCCCCAGATATTGTGGACCAAAGAAAGACTTAGCCTACAAGCTTCTTTTACCTCCTCATCTCAAAGTTCTTAATGTATTTCATAGAAATATGTGCCAAACCCAAATCATGGAAAGACGGTAAAACTTCAGTGAGACAAGATATCGTTGGCTTCTAAGTTACGCTAGCTCCTTCCTTTATATAAGTCGTAACTTTTACCTGTCGCTCACAGTAATCTTACTTTCATCGATCTCCCTTCTTCTTAATCTCCTTCATGGCTTGGCAACAGGAATTAGTTTTATCCATGATGATTTCTCACCTTCAAGACGCAAGCGAGTCTGTGAAGAAAGATTTTATAGAACAGTATGAGCGCTCACTTTTTCCTCACTTGGGAACTTCTGTAGCTCAGACCAAATGGCGGACCTATCAAGACATAACTAGGGTAACACCATGGGGTCAGCAGCACTTTCGTAACAATGTCTGCTTGGCCATGGTTATTGAAGCTTTGGGTTTGGGTCCCCGATACTACTGCGTCATGAGATCAAGGTATCTTGGGTTTTCTAAGCGGGTCTTCTTACTGGCGTGTTTTCTTCCTCATCAGAAGATATGCCTTTACCCCGTTTTTGGCTTGCCTCTCAGAGGTCCTTTTGTTAGATCACCTCATACCACTGAGATAGGTGCGGCAATAACCAATAAAATTATTCCCATAGATGAGTTACCTTATACGTGCGCAGCTTCTGAGTGCTGCTTTTGTGATCATATGATGGACGGGCTTAAGGAAGTGTAAAGAGTTCTTCTATCTTTACTATATATGTTTCAAGAATGAATAAAGTTTAAATCTTGTTCTTATCTCGAATCTTATTCTCTTTGAGACTTTTTTTTTTGTGATTAATCTTAATTAATTTTTCTCTAAGTCTCATATTCGTGCATCTTGCGAAATTATCCCAAGTTTGCGAGATGAGGACATCTTGCGTTTTTCAAGTGGGAGTGAATGTAAGATTCCTCCCCAGCCTCTCAAATCAATTCCCTTTTTTAAAATATAAGAGATCTTGTCTCTGCCTGTTTTGGCATAGAGAGAGAAAATATTCTAAAGAGAGAATATTCAGATTATGAATATTTTTGGATAGAAAAATAATCATCTTATTAAAATAAGTTTTCCTAAAACAGAAATTCAAAAAGAACTTTCCAATGTGCAATTAGAATTAATTGAAAATGGATATGGACCTTAGCCTAAGGGTTTAGATTTTCAAAATTTTTTGGATTATGGTCCAATTAAGAGGGAGGAGATAAATCCTATTTGTAAAAGAAGATACCCAAAAATGAGTAAATGCTCACATAAGATGAAGAGTTGAATATGTACAAGGTTTATTAGTAAAAAACTATGAGTAATATCAAAAAAATGAGATAAATTGAGTATCCAAAAATGAGTAAATGCTCACATAAGATGAAGAGTTGAATATGTACAAGGTTTATTAGTAAAAAACTATGAGTAATATCAAAAAAATGAGATAAATTGAGTATCCAAAAATGAGTAAATGCTCACATAAGATGAAGAGTTGAAAATGTACAAGGTTTATTAGTAAAAAAACTATGAGTAATATTAAAAATATGAGATATTTTGGGTATAATCATTCCATTTTGACACATATGTAAGGAAGGGGAGTCCATTAAAGGAGGTGCATATTTCACATGCTTGAATGAGTTTTAAACTCAAAAATAATGTGATATTTTTATCTCTCCTCTCTCTTGAACCAAACCAAATCAAAAGGGAACCAAACCGAATCAAAAAGGAACCAAACTAGGTCCAAATCTAGTCCAAATTCAACCAAACTGAAATTGGAAAATTCTAGAAATTAGTTAGCTTTGGTTAGAGTCTCCCTCTCCTATAAATAGAACATGAATCCTTTGAAAAAAAGGAGGAGAATTTTACTATTCTAGAACTATGGTGAAATAATGCTAATATTTACTATTCTCTAAAATTCTCTCCAATTTGAGCTTCCCTCTTTCTTCAATCTCCATTGGTGGCTCCTTCAACATACTAAACCAATTGATTGGTTGGGGGCCTTTACCGTGAACAAAGAATCAAACAATTTGTAAGATAAGTGGTGAATTTTGATCTTTTCTATAATTTCTCAATGTTTCTCTCTTCTCAACCCCTCTCAAGCTTGAGAACCTTAATTGGAATGGTTTTTGAATGCTATTGAAGTTAATTGATGAATGGTAGTGAAGAGTTACATAATTTGATGAATGCTATTGAAGTTAATTGATTAATGATAATTAAGAGTTACATAAATTTCCATTTATGTTTAATTCAAATGGCTTTTATGTAATTTCTCTCTCTCTCTCACTCAAGAAATGGTCATACTCATGACCCATTCTCAATCCAAATGAAGCTTTTCATAAAGTTTTTTCTTAATCCAAGATTAATCTACACCTGAGGTCAAATTAATGGCTTTTTCTATGCTTTTAGTTTATGTATTTCATGAATATTGATGATTCAATCCATTATGGATTAATGGTCCAATTAGGGATCATTCTAATTATTTCCTTAATGATAAGCTTTATCTCTTAGAAAAATTGAGATTTATCAGTCATAGCAGCGGAGCTATGGCAAAAATTTTATAAAAAATACGCATAACATAATTTCATTCAAATCATGAAAAGAGGACTTCCTACCATATTCTAGGAATTATCATCCTAGATTAATTGAAAGATATTCATTGTAAGCCTAGAGAAATTGATTTTTATATTATGCATAATTGATTTTCATGCATAGAGGTATGCATAAAAGATTATTATTTTAACATAAAAGTGTTACTTTTATCATAATTAGATTTCATGCATAGAGGTATGCATAAAAGATTATTATTTTAATATAAAAGTGTTACTTTTATCATATTTGAAATTCATGCATAGAGGTATGCATAAAAGATTATTATTTTAATATAAAAGAGTTACTTTTAGCATAATTGAATTTCATGCATAGAGGTATTCATAAGAGATGAATATTTTATTATAAAAGAGTTACTTTTAGCATATTTGAATTTCATGCATAGAGGTATGCATAAGAGATGAATATTTTATTATAAAAGTATTACTTTTAGCATAATTGAATTTCATGCATAGAGGTATGCATAAAAGATATGGGAAGTGATAAGATGTGATAAGATGCATATGAGATGAGTTAGGATGTGATAAGATGAGTTAAGAAGTGATAGGATGTGTATGGGATGAGGTAAGAAATGTATGTGATAGGATAAGATATATATGGGTTGTGATAGGGTGAGATTATGGATGTGAATGTGGAGGTGGATGTATGCATGTAGATGTGAATGTGAATGTGGATGTATGGATGTGAATGAGGATGTAGATGCATGGATGTAGATGTGGATGTATGCATGTAGATGTAGATGTGGATGTATGCATGTAGATGTGGATGTATGCATGTAGATGTAGATGTATGAATGTGAATGTGAATGTGGATGTGGATGTATGCATGGAGATGTGGATGTATGCATGTAGATGTAGATGTATAGATGTGGATGTGAATGTGGAGGTGGATGTATGCATGTAGATGTAGATGTATAGATGTGGAGGTGGATGTATGCATGTAGATGTAGATGTATGGATGTGAATGTGGATGTGGATGTGGATGTATGCATGTAGATGTAGATGTATGAATGTGGTTGTGGATGTATGCATGTAGATGTGAATGTACGCATATAGATGTGGATGTATGGATGTGAATGTGCATGTAGATGTGGATGTGAAAATTGATGCATGGATGTAGATGTGGATGTATGGATGTGAATGTGGATGTGGATGTGGATATATGTATGGATGTGAATATATGATATGTGATGTGAAGGAATCTGAAGTGATGAGATTGAAAATGATGTGATGGGATGAGTACACATATAAATGGAATGTGGAATAAGTAATGTGGATTGATGAGGGATAATGTGGAAAAATGAGAGTTTATATAGAAATTGTATTTGTAAACTGTTTGTAAATACTGTTTGTAAATGGCTGTTTTATGTCAAGAATGCTGGGGAAGCATTTTGATCGTCTTGTGATTAAGGTCGTGGAGACCTAACTGATAAAGTTGCAACTACTGTGACGGAGAGTCAATGGTGGACGTCTCGCGTAGCAAGGTCAGCCGAGGTCTTGACCAGCCTCGGTTCGATTCAAATGGTGAGCTTCCGGTACGGTGGATGAGGGACCAAGGAAGCGGCCTATGAGTGAAGCGCTAGGTCACCTGCAAAGGATCCTGGAGGGTGCTGACCATACGGTGCTCGGGCTCTAGGTCGCCTAGGATACCCACGTGTGCATCAAGGAAGATATTGGAACAAGGAGTAAGAGTTGTTTTCTGAAACCGGGCATGGATCTGGTTGATTGACCTTGCTGGTCTTCAATGGATGAGTCCATGGCTCTTTTTATGGATCTGTTGGTTGATCTTGCTGATCTTCAACGAGAGTCCATCTTGATTTTTATAAGTGATTATATTGCCGAGTATTATGGGCTAGGAACTATTGAAAAGGCCCCTGAGTGGACAGGTGGTGAGCGTTCTAGTTGCCAATGATGCCATAGATACTCTGATGAAGGAATGATGGGAAATGAAGAATCAACCGGATAATTTGGAAGATTGTGATCAGTGGTACTGTGGTTTCATTAAAGGATTGTTTTAAAGTTAGCTGATGCTAAGAAAAAAGGTACTATGGTTTCTTAGCTGATGCTAAGAAAAAGGCAATTTCATATTGGGTGTGTAAGTGGTGTGGCTAATTTTATGTTTGCATGAACTTCCGGCTAGGGGACCTTGGAACTCTTTTCCTTGGTACCCGGGACAAAACCTAACCAAATTCCAAATTGGATCCCATCACTACAGTGGTTGGGCGTTTGGCTAACCCATGGGATGGGATGGGGTTAGGCTGGACTGATGGATCCGTAAATCGAGACTCAATTTTTGTTATTACGATAGATAAAGTAAATCCCGGATAGTAATTGTTCTATGGATAGGAATCAACGGCTGTGCCTCTTTGATGGGGAAAAAAGCGTTGATCCCAATGATCCAAGTGCAAGTTTCTTCCTTGATCTAATCGAGTATAAGGACTCATGTCCTTTTCGACACTTTCTATATAAAAAAAACTTTATCATAGTCTCTGGTGGCTATAATTATGGCTTCTAAAATAGAGGATGGTTTTACATTCTTGATGAGGTTATTCAAAGGTAGATTAAGCTTCCAAATGAATCGATGGAGAAGTGTTACCTCATCCATCTCTTTGGAGCTAATTGAAGAATTTTAAAAAAAGTTTGGTGGTATTCTTTTAGGGTCTTCCTTGCTAGGGTTAGCTCCAAAAATTTATTCATTTTATCCTCTCGAAATCCTAGAGCCTGATAAAACCTTTCACGAAGGTGTACTTTCATGGCATCCGAAAACTGATTCTAGTTCCAGTTAGATTGACAACAGTGCTTCCAACTAATTTGGCATTTCTTACGATTTTTACACAAGGGTGAACTTGCTTCTTTCATTGTATCCATGAAAAGTTCAAAACTAAACAAATACTTATCATAGCGCCACATCTAAAGGCACTCTGGATTAATATATCTGAGATCTTCATTTTTTGAGAATTACACATCTGGTACCTTGGGATTGACACACCCAAAGATTATTAGGATTAACACGTCTGAGATGATTAGTTTTCTGAAAATTACACATCTAGTATCTTGGGATTAACACATCTAAGAGCATGATCCTCTGGGAATTACACATCCAAAGTTAGACCCATGTTTGTCTGAGATGGGTTCAAGACCTTGGATGATCATCCTATTGTAAAGCATCCAATGGATGGCATTCACACGTCAACTATTCAAATCTCAATCGAGTTATAATCTTAATAATTTATAATATGCAAGTTAATGAGATATATCTTGAAAATTTCTCTAAACAACAAAGTTTTGGTCTATCCTTCTAGTCGTTCAGTCTCTCACTAGTTTCTTAATTTGATCGCCCTATGTTTTTCCTCATCACAAAAGATTTTCTCCCCGATCTTATTTCTCAAATTTATTGTACAAATATCTTGCATATGCACTCCCAAGATATAAGCACAATTTCATAGGATGATTGTCTCAACATGTGAGGATATTCAAATCACTTCTATGGCCAGTAGAGATGATTGATTTGTCCTCATATGATAAACAATCACTTGTTTTAATCCCTTGATAGTTAACCTTTGAAAAACAAATCCTAAGCACTAAGATCGGCTCTGATAGCAATTGTAAGGTTCCCCAATATAGAGAAAACACTTAAGATAGTCCACTTAGTCTTATCTTGGAGAAAATTTCTTACTCATCGACACCTTGACCATGCAAAGATTCAAGGATACGATTCATAGGTAAGACCTAGTTTATCCCACCTAGGGGGAGCGTGGTCTTCTAAAAATCAAATCAACCATAGGGTGATTGATCATAATCTAGATAACTACTAGTCTTGATTCCTATAGAGACAACACTTTTTTCCTCATCCATGCAAGGCACAGCCGGTGGCCTAGTCTTCTAGAATAGAATTGTCCGAGAATCTATTTATCTAGCGTAAGACTTTCACTTAATATGTTGGAAAGCTACCCGAGTAATCGAGTCCACCCGTCCTCTGTAGGATGGTCCCATTGGGGCATTCCATCCTCCCACTTTTCTCTGTAGGATGGTCCTATCGAGGCATTCCATCCTCCCACTTTCCACCCTACTCATGCGTCAATTTGTTTTCTAATTAATCCTATCACACTGTTTGACGTAAATAAACGTGTTCCTTAATTAAGGTCCTTTTTACAAGGTTTGATAAAGCAGCCTTTTTTCACAGTACAATAATGCCAAAGACAAGATTTATAAAAAAAATTTATACATGAATCAACTCCATCAAGCCAAACTGGCTCTCTTATTCTTTTCCTTTATACTGCCGATGATCTAGAATTTGGCCTTCCAGCCTCTACATGCTGGCAAAACCCTATGGGACCATACACCTCATCGTCGGCCCATTGGCAAAGAGTCAAGCCAGCCTATCGCCCTCTCAGGCTCCGTTGTTCGATCCTCCCACCCCTCAGAGGGATGTCTATGCACTAGGGTGGGCTAATTCACCGCACTAGTCAGGGCCCTCTGAACTAGGCAGCATCATAATCACTCGCCTCAATCGGCAAACCTCATTCTCCCAATGGTATGAGAGATACCTTGGGCCAACTCTGGGCCTTACTAATATCTCCGTCGTCTGGCTATACAATCACAAGAATGGGGCGGCGTCAAGGCGGGGAGAGTTGTGCCTCACTACAAGGGATCGGGCTCATACCCACGCTCGTAGCTGCTAAAAATGACTTGTGAAAAAAAGTAGCGAGCCCGTGTATCAGCGCGTGTATAATCGCAGCCAGAGGCATGCGTGTAAAAGCACGTGTATAGGACTGTTCAGACGCGCTGATACACGGGCATATACATGCGTTCTGTCAGTTCAGTTGCGTTTAGATGCGCTGATACAAGCGTGTATACACGCATTTTGTCACTTTAGATGCGCTTATATACGCATATTTCTCAGATTTGATGCGTTTATACATGCATGTTTTACAGATTATCCGCGTATATACACGCGACTTTTTGCAGATCTAACGCATTTATACATGCAAACAGAGAGTTAAAAGAAAATCCAGAGAGTGCTATTTGGTACCTGAATGCTGTTCTAGCATTCCAGCACCCAATAACACTCTCTGGATTTTTTTTTTTAGTGCATTGGACCATCCACGAGGAAGATATCCACGAGGAAGATATCCACGAGGAAGATTAAGACAAGAACGACATGAATGCATACATTGTCAATACACGATTCAAGATAGACATGAATGTAATACTATCGATTCACGATTCAATATTACTATCAAAATTTCACACATATATACACGAGGAAGATTAAGACAAGAACAACATGAATGCATACATTGTCAATACACAATTCAAGACAGACATGAATGCAATACTATCGATTCACGATTCAATATTACTATCAAAATTTCACACATATATACAAGGGAGTCCATATGTCGAAGTAGCCCATGGCTTCAGTTACAAAAATATATATACAACCACATCATCAATATGGAATGTGATACTATAAGTCTGAGTACTACTCAAACCCTGATGATGACTCGGTGCTCCCTCCATGCTCAGATGAGCTCACATCGGTCGGAATGTCCGATGAGTAGTGCTCACATCCACCCTCTGAGTGGCGGCAGCTTGTGCCTGTTCAAGTAATATATAGTATATAAGTATATATATATGTAATTCAATAAACCAAAATCATTCATTTAGAGTTTTCAAGTACCTGTCGACCGTATGGTCTCATGGCCATCTCAAACTGCGCATCCGTAATACGTCCCTCGGCTCTGAAGATGGTCCACATGTCACGTCTGCTATGCCGACGACGAGCATACCCAGTATCGTGGGCTATGGGCTTCCTCTCACTGTATCATAATCAACACAATTTGTAAGATTAAAACAATCATAGAATCAATGAATTAAGTAAACAATCAAATAAAGTGGCAAGATACTTAAAAACTCTGCCTCCCATGACTCGACGTCGCCAGATCCGAAACGCGAAGATCCAATGGTCTCCATATGGATCCGTCGTGCCTCCACATGCTGCCTGCTCTTCATGCCACCCTCTGCTCGTTTCTTTGTCTCCTTCCACTCGTGTTTGTGTGTAGTGGTGGCAGGTTTCTTGGCAGGATAGCCACCCCCAACTACATTTAGCCCATCATCGTACGCGAGTTTTTTAAGGTGAGATCTTTTATTACTTAAGATCTCCCTTATTCGCGTCCTTCCCCATACATCCGAGAATGTAGCATGTGGGGGATTGGGGTACCGACTATGTACAGCCTCTATCACCTCCCCAACTAATCGGCTATTTTGATCTTTAAATTTAATAAAACAATTTCTATACAAGTTTGATACTACCCCACGCATGTACTCCATTACCTCTTTCCCCCTCGCATCCATCACTATCCCGCCCCTATCCGTCACATCATAGCAGATCACTCCCTCCACCTCTCTCAACTCCTCCTCTTCCGAACTGTCTCCTCTAACTCTTCTCCCTCTATCTCCTCTCTCACCGCGTGCCCTACTACCTCCCCCACCAAAGCACCCGCCGCATCCTCCACTCCCACTCTTCCTACTGCTGGCTGCAGGTGGAGTCATGACTGGGGGATTGTCTACGTGACGGTGGCTGTGAGCCCTAACGTGATGGTGGCTCTGAGGGAGTACGTGATGGTGGTTGTGAGCCCTGACGTGACAATGCTTGGGAGGGTGTGCGTGAGTGTGTCTGGGACGAGGTTGTCTCCTCAGTGGGCGTCAAAGAGGAGAAGCTGCATGCCGTCTCGTCGGACTCGTAGGCATAGACGGCAGTGAAGTGCCCTGGATACTCGCGGTAGGGGTATAGACACCAGGCATGGAAGGAGGGGGATGGGCATACATGTACTCTGTAAGCTCAACTGGACCAGGATGGCACCCAAAATGATTTAGCATCTCCATCAGCCAATTGCTGTACGCAAATGGATCGGATGAAGAACCTGGAATATCCATAAAGAATCTGCAAAAATAAAAGTATATACATGATTGCATCAAAGCACAAATGCAAGCTAGACGCACATGATTTTCCACCATCAAACTGACATCACTATCTAGAGAATTCACATCTTCAACAACACTCAGAACTATAGAGTTATCCTCCTACAACTCTTCAAAACCTACATCACTATCACCACAACATCACTATCCTCCTATAGAGTTATCCTCCTACAACTCTTCAAAAACTACATCACTATCACCACAACATCCATCTTGTGTATCAAGAAGGATGCATTAATGAAGCATGCTGTGGTAAAAGACATGCAATTTAGAGCTCAAGGAGCTCACAATAGCCATATTTATGGCCACACTTGGAAACCTCAACTTGGAGTTGTGAAGAGGAAAATGAATGGCAACAAGAGCAAGCAAGCTCACAGCAGATTGAACAAAAAGAAGCAAAGAGAAGGAGATGTGCCATGTGCTGGGTGCTGTAGCAGCCAAGGAGAAGGAGGCAAGTGAGGCAACAACACAATAGCATTTCTGGCTATAAGAAGAAGGAAGCGACAGTAATGCGTGTATACACCCGTCCAGAAATGCGTGTATATGTGCGTGTATACACCCGTCCAAAAACACGTGTACATGCAGATATACACGCGTTTCTACGATTTTTTTTTTGAAAACGACCGACCTCCGACAATGTGTCCTTATAAAAGGCCCACTGTCGCCCCTGTCAGAATCGTTCACCAGATGGCAACCAGAGAAGGAAAAGGACGAAGACAAACCCATAAAGGAAAGAGACAATAGCATCAACAAATCTGAAGAAAGAGACAAGGCAAAGGACAAACTGACTCACCTCTGAAAAAGTGAGTCCTCTTTTTGGTCAGTTTCCTTCACCCGTGTGTGCTCCTTGTCTGCTCTTTGCACTTAGGTTTAGTGCTCTGTTGGAAGAGGCAAAAACGAAAGAGAGCAGATATGTTAGTTCAAAATGTTTATTTGGGGAAGGCGGGCTACTTTTAGTTTAAACAGGTCGTCGCATGTAAAAACGCGTGTATTTTCGAGTTTATATAAATCAACCGCGTTTATACACGCGATTTTTAGGATCTAGCCACGTTTATACATGTGATTTTCAGGGTGTAGCCACGTTGATACACGCGATTTTCAGGAAGTAGCCACATTAATACACGCTATTTTTAGGATATAGCGGCGTTAATATACGTGATTTTTAGGATGTAGCCGCGTTAATACACGTGATTTTTATGCTTTCATTAAAAACAGATTATGATTTTGTGTTTTCTGGCTTGTACATAGGATGTCATCAACCTCCTCAAGCAGTTCTCGTGAAGATGAGACAATGCGTCATCGTAATCGCGATGTGTGGTTGGGACAAAGGATCAAGTGTATGTGTAATCGATGTCAAGGATGCATTGTATGAGCACGTCGAACTACCTTGAATCACATCTCCATGTATGGAGAATGGAATCAAACAGGTTTAGAGGTGAGTAGATGTAAATTGATAGTATTCAAATGACTCATGGTATCGAAATTAAATTAATGGAGTTGTGATATATAAACTCTAATTGAAGCAAGATGCAGTACCACACTCTAACATGGTGCCCTACGCGCGGCGAGAGCATGCAAAGTGTCGACGAGATGATGCTGGAGCTTCGGGATCTTTTTTCAGAGATGAGTGGGAAAGGGAGGATGACAATAGCCCTGCACCCCACGAAGTTGTGGAAGAGGAAGTGTTTGATGATATGGTGCGGAATCTTTTTAAGGATGATCCCAAAGGTATGGACGACGATGATATGGAACAAGAGCATCTTTACAAGGCTTCATCGACACCGGTTTTTGAAGGGTGCACATTCTCTATTTTACGTGCTTCACTTGAACTACTCAATATACAAACAGTTTATGGATGGAGCAATGCAAGTCTTGACGCATTATTGAAGTAAGCATTCTAACTTGTAAATTTGAATTAGTGGTTTAAGGTTTAGGATTTAGGACTAATTGATGATATTGGATGCAGGTTATTATCAAACATGCTTCCAAAGGGAAATAGACTACCCACTTCAAGAGACGTAGCGAGGCGCTATGTCACATCTCTTGGAGGATTGGATTATGATCGTATACATGCATGCGTCAATGATTGCATTCTCTTTTGTGGGACGCATAAGGAGGCTCGACATTGTCCCACTTGTGGTGAAGCAAGGTATAGAACAGATGTGAAGAGTTTTGATGTACCTCGTAAAGTCTTGCGACACTTTCCTATAATTCCACGCATCAAACACATGTTCAAGTGCAAATCCATAGCAGAGCTCATGTCATGGCATTCCTCACATCGATCGGATGATGGCATGTGGAGAATTCCCGCAGACACTCCTGCTTGGAAGCATATTGAAGATGAGTGGCCCAGCTTTAAAACAGAGCCAAGAAACTTGAGACTTGGCCTAGGTATGGATGGAGTGAATCCATTTGGTTTCAAAAGCACCGCATACAGCGTGTGCCCAGTTGTGTTGGTGAATTACAACCTTCCACCATCAATGGCGATCAAGAAGGGACATCTTATGTTATCCCTTATAATTCCAGGGAAACATAAAGTCAAGCATATGGATGTTTATCTCGAACTATTGATTGATGAGTTGGAGGAACTATGGAGAGGTGTTGCGGTGGTGGACATTAGTAGGCCTCCCTCCTCTCGACACTTCGACTTAAAAGTAGTGTTGATGTGGACAATGCATGACTTTCCAGGATACAGCGATTGTTTTGGTAAGAATTCTAATTACCTCCCTACTCTAATACTATTGGCTATATTAATTATAAATATTGACTTTATTATTCTAGCTTTTATTTATATTTTAACAGGTTTGAAAACATCGGATAAACATGCATGTCCTATTTGTGGCCCTTCGTTAGTACATGAGTATGCTGACGGTTTGTGTAAGACCATATTCGATAATCATCATCGATTTCTCCCCTCAGATCATCCTAAATATGTTGCTAGTAAAAGTAACATTCCTCCACAAACACTTCGTGCAAAAGATTGGAAGCGTATTTGGGAGTCTACAAATATTCTTCCTCCAGATGGCATGAACAGGTATAGTAATGTTTTTCAATCTTGTTTTGTGTAGTCTCTAATTGGATTAAAGGTCACATAGAGCAATCCCTTGTGTAGGTACTCCATTTTTTTCGGCTACCATATTGGACCCATCTTAAGATCAACCATCTTCTTGATCCCATGCACATCTTCAAGAATGTGGGATCAACCATCTTCTTGATCCCATGCACATATTCAAGAATGTGGGATTTAGTATTTGGGAACATGTTATTGGTAAACGAGACAATGTTAGTGTACGTGAGGACTTGCGGGTCGCAGGACGTATGCGTCAAGCTTGGCCACGAGAGGAGGGTGGACATGTTCGTCTTCCGCCTGCACCATGGATTATATTAAAGAAAGAGGAGAAGCAGGTAAAGCAGGCCATTACCACTTTGCGTACTCCCATTGGATGCATGAGATCATTGAAGGGAGCCTTTACAACCACTAAGAAAAGAGGTGTTGAGCAACTATATGGGTTGAAGTCCCACGATTGGCACAAGATGCTCCAAGTAAGTGTTTTCCAAGTCTTGTACGTTGAAATTAAATTTTGTAATGCCATAAACCATACATACATGTGCTCTTATGTGCGCAGTTCATACTACCTACTAGCATCGACCATTGTGCAAATAAGAGTTTGAAAAAATGTATTTATAAAATGGGCGAGCTTGTGAGGTATGTAAAACCCATGTCAGATCACCCTTCATTATACCTTGCAAAATGAACGTGCGTGAGGTATAACGTACTATTTATTTATTTTTCAGATATGTTAGTTCTAAAGCAATTGATCCAACCACGTTGGATGATGTGCGTGTTATGGCAGTGGAGGTGGTTTGTTTGGTAGAGGAGACTTTTCCGTGAACCATTCTCACAAGTCAACTACATCTCATTGTGCATTTAGTGGACGAAATCGCTTTATGTGGCACTGTGCATGCACGTTGGATGTTCTTCCTAGAGCGCTTCATGAAGACCTTAAAAGACTTTGTGAGGCATTGTGCAAGGCCTGAAGGAAGCATGACCGAGGGTTGGTTGATACAAGAGTCTCTTGTATATATTTTAGAATTTCTTGGTCAGGTGGACAGCTCTTTGCCACGACTATGGAGCAATGAAGAGGACTTGAGGATGACCTCTATTGTGCCTCAAGGAAAAGGACAGAGTAAAGTAATTGACAAAACATTGATTGATGATCTCAATTTCACTTGCATCCTTAATAGTGATGTGATGAGCAGATGGGTTACAAGATGAGGATGCAAAGACAAAAAGGCAAGCAGAAAGAGCTCTCTTTCGGAGGCAACATGGCTCTCGTAAGGCGTACCCTAAGCATCTAGCAACACTTCCAAATGATATCCATGTTGATTGGTTGCATGAGGAAATGGAGAGAGCATAGAGCGACGAGGGACTGCTTATCATGGTGGAAGAATGGGAGTATGCACGAGGATGCATGTTAAAGGTACATAGAACTAATGTTTTGCATTAGTTGTAAGTGATTTTCTTTTAATATTTATTCACATTGCTTACACAAATATTGCTTCTATTTTGGTCCAGTGCACTATGTTCAATGCTATATGGTGTGAAGGCAAGCATTTTCAAACACAAAGAATTGATGAAAAGAGGAATACACAAGATTGCGGTGTCATTAGTAGCTTTGAGGGAGCTAATGGAAAAATGGATGATTATTGTGGCACAATCCAAGACATATTTAGGCTTGACTTTTGTCGCTTCTTTGTGTATGTTTTGGATGTCAAATGGCAAATGAACGTGGTGGAAAAAGGCCCTAATGCAACGATAAAATGCCATGCAAGTGGCTATGTAACTATTGACTCTACAAAGTTTTGGCAAACAAAGAAAGATGGGCTCGTATTGCCACAACAATGTGAGCAGGTATGCATTTTTTTACTAATGTGTTTCATGTACATATATATGTAAGCTCGCGTATCCCTTGACTTTTGATATGCTAATTAATTATTGTAATATGTGTATTTGAGTAGGTTATCTATCTACCAATGGTGCATGACATTAAATGGTGGTACATCATCCCTATTGCACCACGTTCCAAAGTGATGTATAATAAAAGCCAATGTGGGTAGAATAGGCAGAAACGTCTGTATATAGCTACAAACTTGCCATCTTTAGAAACGTGTTACTTTTCCACATTTTTAGTATGCATGGACTCTACACGCGCCCAATACTATTCAAATACATGCGCAACCATACACGCGCCCGTAATTTATCGCGTGTATGAAACGAGTGTATGGCAGCATTGTCTTGTAGTGCCCGTACCTTAATTTAACCCAGATAACAATCCATTTACTCAACTAAATCATAGGACTAGAATCCATGTTACCTTCTTAAGAAAACAATCTTTTTCACAAAGATTTTAGCATTTCAACTTGAGATTGCGACGATAAGACATTCTTTATTAAGGCATATGCTGTTGTTTAAAAGAATATAAACTTTAACTAGTAAATCAATCAAATAGATCACTATTAACAATTAATAGAGAGAAGCTGGGGCCATACCTCAACTCTAAGAATGATATATAATTGAAAAATAAAATATGTATATACCTTATAAAAATTTATCATTTATCATTGCCTTTGCTCGTTAACAAGAGCTGCAAGACTTGATATACGAGAATAGAGAGTCTTCTAATACCTTCTCTTACGACGATTGAAATCATCCAATCATCCCCAAGATTTATCTCCTCTTACTCATACTCTGACTTTTCTCTCTTTCGAAGGTTTATGGCAAAATAGCCTTCTCTTGCAGCGCTACAACATACTATTCTTTCTTTAAAAGAAAAGCTATGGAGTTTTGGTCTCTTCCTCTGAAAGACCATAGCAATCTAACCTTGTCTTCTAAGATAGATAAGAATGAAGGGATATATACATCTCAAGCTCTAGGATTACCTTGAGGCTACTTGCTGCCTTCTTACAGTATTTCCTGTGTAGAGACCTTGATAGAATCAGCAAATTGTTTCGGCCATAACTCTCTGATAAAAAATCAGAATATGGTTGTATAACCAATCAAAAGAACCAGAAGGCATCTAGTCTACAAGGCAATGCGGGTAGAATAGGCAAAAATATCTGTATATAGCTACAAACATGCCATCTTTAGAAACGTGTTGCTTTCCACATTTGTAGTATGCATGGACTCTACATATGTAAAAGTACTCTAAATACGACCTCCTATCACCTAAATTGGAATTTCTATTTTTGGAGATACTTATCTCTTAATAGAACTATTCTTATCTTCTTATTTCTTTTAGGATTTTCGGAGCTAATATTTTTATTCTAACACTTTCCTAATGTTTCTAGCCTTATTGTCTCACTCTTCTCTAAGTGCACTCTCTTTCCTTCTTGAAATCTATATTAAAAGAGACACATATATACATGGCTTGGGAGGGACATTACAATCTCCCCCACTTCAGAGATTCGAGATGTCCTCATCTCGAATCTCGCGAGATGTCCTCATCTCGAATCTCGCGAGATGTCCTCATCTCGCGAGCTGGGATAGTATCTAAGTAAATCCTCTTGTCTCTTTCAAAGTGGTGTCCCCACTAGGTAGAAATCTTCTTTTATCTGAACATTATTCTTAAAGAGTCCTTTATTTCATGTGTTAGGCTCGTTTTGTTGTGCCTCCAAAAGGTCTTTATTATTCTAAAGTTAATTGGCCTTATTATCCTAATTTCATGCATCCATATACCTCTGATATGATATCAACCTTCGAATTCCTTATTCTATACCCCCATGTAATATGGTAATTTAAGAATTATAATGAAAAAACGGAATGGAATCAATCCTTTACGCAATCTAACCTATGATAGCAATTTCATAATCTTAGTATCGTCTTCTAGAATACCTCTATTCATCATGCACATTACTTCACATGAATCTTGCACCAATCATCTTCTATTTACTTATAGAAATACTTGTTGAATTCAATTATCTTTAACCCTGCTATCCCTATTTCTTGACCTAATTTTTGCTCTAGCTCATGATTCCTTGTAGCCAAGGGTGGGCTTGACGTTCTTCTTGAATTAGGGGACCTCTTCTTGATTAACATGGAAGGACTCATGTCCTTCTCGACACTTTCTATATAAAAAAAACTTTATCATAGTCTCTGGCTATAATTATGGCTTTTGAAATAGAGGAGGGTTTTAAATTCTTGATGAGGTTACTCAAAGGTAGATTAAGCTTCCAAATGAATCGATGGAGAAGAGTTACCTCATCCATCTCTGGAGCTAATCGAAGAATTTTAACAAAAGTTTGGTTGTATTCTTTTAGGGTCTGCCTTTGTTGGGTTAGCTCCAAAAAATCATTCATTTTATTCTCTCAAAATCCTAGAGGACAAAACCTTTCACAAAGATGTACTTTCATGGCATCCCATAACTAATTCTAGTTCCAGTGGTTGGATTGACAACAGTGCTTCCAACTAATTCGGCGTTTCTTACGATTTTTAGACGAGCAAGGGTGAACTTGCTTCTTTCATTGTATCCATGAAAAGTTCAAAACTATCAAATACTTATCATAGCGCCACATCTAAAGGCACACTGGATTAATATATATGAGATCTTTATTTTTTTGAGAATTACACATCTGGTGCCTTGGGATCGACACATCCAAAGACTATCAGGATTAACACGTTTGAGATGATTAGTTTTCCAAAAATTACACATCTAGTATCTTGGGATTAACACATCTAAGAGCGTGATCCTCTGGGAATTACACATCTGAAGTTAGACCCATGTTTGTCTGAGATGGGTTCAAGACCTTGGATGATCGTCCTAGTGTAAAGCATCCAATGGATGGCATTCACACATCAACTATTCAAATCTTAATGGAGTTATAATCTTAATAATTTATAATATGCAAGTTAATGAGATATATCCTAAAAATTTCTCTAAAAAAAGGTTGGTCTATCCTTTTAGTCGTTCAATCTCTCACTAGTTTCTTAATTTGATCGCCCTATGTTTTTCCTCACAAAAGGTTTTCTCCCCAATCTTATTTCTCAAATATATTGTACAAATATCTTGCATGTGCACCCCCAAGATATAAGCACAATTTCAAATCAATCAAATAGATCACTATTAACAATTAATAGAGAGAAGCCGGGGCCATAACTTAACCGTAAGAATGATATATAATTAAAAAACAAAATATGTATATACCTTATAGAAATTTATGGTTTATCATTGCCTTTGCTCGTTAACAAGAGCTTCAGAACTTGATATAGGAGAATAGAGAGTTATCTAATACCTTCTCTTACGATTGAAATCATCCGATCATCCCCAAGATTTATCTCCTCTTACTCGTACTCTGACTTTTCTCTCTTTCAAAGGTCTATGGCAAAATAGCCTTCTCTTGCAGGGCTATGACATACTATTCTTTTTTTAAAAGAAAAGCTATGGAGTTTTGGTCTCTTCCTCTAAAAGACCATTGCAATCTAACCTTCTCTTCTAAGATATTAGATAAGAATGAAGGCATATATACATCTCAAGCTCTAGGATTACCTTGAGGCTACTTGCTGCCTTCTTACAGTTTTTCCTATGAAGAGACTCTGACAGAATCAGCAAATTGTTTCAGCCATAACTCTCTAATAAAAACTCAGAATATGGTTGTATAACTAATCAAAAGAATCGAAAGCATTTAGTCTACAAGCCAACGTGGGTAGAATAGGCAAAAACATCTGTATATAGCCACAAATGCACCATCTTTAGAAACATGTTGCTTTTCCACTTTTTTAGTATGCATGGACTCTAAATATGTAAAAGTACTCTAAATACAACCTCCTGTCACCTAAATTGGAATTTTCATTTTTGGAGATACTTATCTCTTAATAGAACTATTCTTATCTTCTTATTTCTTTTAGGATTTTTGGAGCTAATATTTTTATTCTAACACTTTCCTAATGTTTCTAGCCTTATTATCTCACTCTTCTCTAAGTGCACTCTCTTTTCTTCTTGAAATCTATATTAAAAGAGACACATATATACATGGCTTGGGAGGGACCTTACAATCTCCCCTACTTCAAAGATTCGAGATGTCCTCATCTTGCGAGCTGGGACAGTATCTAAGTAAATCCTCTTGTCTCTTTCAAAGTTGTGTCCCCACTAGGTAGAAATCTTCTTTTATGTGAACATTATTCTTAAAGAGTCCTTAACTTCATGTCTTTATCTCGTTTTGTTGTGCTTCCAAAATGTCTTTATTATTCTAAAGTTAATTGGCCTTATTATCCCAATTTTATGCATCCATATACGTCTCATATGATATGAACCTTTAAATTTCGTATTCTATATCCCCATATAATAATATGATACTTAACAAATTATCATGGAAAAACGTAAGGGAATCAATCCTTTACGCAATCTAACCTATGATAGCAATTTCATAATCTTAGTATCGTCTTGTAGAATACCTCTATTCATCATGCAGATTACTTCACATGAATCTTGCACCAATCATCTTCTATTTACTTATAGAAATACCTTTTGTAAGGAAAAACATAGGGCGATCAAATAAAGAAACTAGTGAGAGACTGAATGACTACAAGGATAGACCGAAACTTTGTTTAGAGAAATTTTCAGGATATATCTCATTAACTTGCATATTATAAATTATTAAGATTATAACTCCATTAAGATTTGAATAGTTGACGTGTGAATGCTATCCATTGGATGCTTTACACTTGGAAGATCATCTAAGATCTTGAACCCATCTCACACAAACATGGGTCTAACTTCGGATGTGTAATTCCCAGAGGATCATGCTCTTAGATGTGTTAATCCCAAGATACTAGATGTGTAGTTTTTAGAACAAAAATCCTAAAAGAAATAAGAAGATAAGAAGAGTTCTATTAAGAGATAAGTATCTCCAAAAATAGAAATTCAAATTTAGGGTGATAGGAGGTCCTATTTAGAGTACTTTTACATATTTAGAGTCCATGCATACTAAAAATTTGAAAAAGCAACATGTTTCTAAAGATGGCATGTTTGTGGCTATATACAGACGTTTTACCCGCGTCGTTGGCTTGTAGACTAGATGCCTTCTAGTTCTTTTGATTGGTTATACAACCATATTCTGAGTTTTTATCAGAGAGTTATGGCCGAAACAATTTGATGATTCTATCAGGACCTCTACATAGGAAAAACTGTAAGAAGGTAGCAAGTAGCCTCAAGGTAATTGAAGAGCTTGAGATGTATATATCCCTTCATTCTTATCTAATATCTTAGAAGAGAAGGTTAGATTGCTATGGTCTTTAAGAGGAAGAGACCAAAACTCCATAGCTTTTCTTTTAAAGAAAGAATAGTATGTCATAGCCCTGCAAAGAGAAGGCTATTTTGGCATAGACCTTCGAAAAAGAGAGAAAAGTCAGAGTATGAGTAAGAGAAGATAAATCTTGGGGATGATCGGATGATTTCAATCATAAGAGAAGGTATTAGAAGACTCTCTATTCTCGTATATCAAGTTTTGAAGCTCTTGTTAACAAGCAAAGGCAACGATAAACGATAAATTTCTATAAGGTATATACATATTTTGTTTTTCAATTATATATCATTCTTAGGGCTGAGGTATGGCCCCGGATTCTCTCTATTTATTCTTAATAGTGATCTATTTGATTGATTTACTAGTTAAAGTTTATATTCTTTTAAACAATAGCATATGCCTTAATAAAGAATGTCTTCTCGCAATCTCAAGTTGAAATGCTAAAATCTTTGTGAAAAGGATTGTTTTCTTAAGAAGGTAACATGGATTCTAGTCCTATGGTTTAGTTGAGTAAATGGATTGTTATCTTGGTTAAATTAAGGTACAGGCACAACTCTCCCGGCCTTCACGATGCCTGTTCTTGTGCTTGTATAGCAGGACGAGGGAGTTGTTAGTAAGGCCCGGAGTTGGCCCATGGTATCCTCGTACCATTGGGAGAATAAGGTTTTCCGATTGAGACGAGTGATTATGATGCTGCCTAGTTATGAGGGCCCAGACTAGTGCGGTGAATTAGCCCACCCTAGGGCATCCACCCTAGGGCATAGACATCCCTCTGAGGGGTGGGAGGATCGAGCGATGGATCCTGAGAGGGCGATAGGCTGGCTTGAGTCTTTGTCAGCGGGCAGTCGACGATGAGGTGTATGGTCCTGTAGGGTTTTGCCTAGCATGTAGAGGAGAGGCAGCATTTAGAGGCTGGAAGGTCGAATTCTAGATCATCGGCAGTATAAAGGAAAAGAATAAGAGAGCCGGTTTGGCTTAGTGGAATTGATTTATTTATAAATTTCTTTTATAAATCTTTTCTTTGACATTATTCTACTGTGAAGAAAAGGCTACTTTAACAAACCTTGTTAAAAGGGCTTTAATTAAGGAACATGTTTATTTATGTCAAAACAGTGTGATAGGATTAATTAGAAAACAAATTGATGCGTGAGTAGGGTGAAAAGTGGGAGGATTGAATGCCCCGATGGGACTATCCTACGAAGGACAGGTGGACCCGATTAGTCGGGTAGCTTTCCAACATATTAAGTGAAAGCCTTACGCTAGATAAATAGGTTCTCGGGCAATTCTATTCTAGAAGACTTGGCTAGTGGTTGTGCCTTACATGGATGAGGAAAAAAGTGTTGTCTCTATAGGAATCAAGACTAGTAGTTATCCAGATTATGATCAATTATCGTATGGGTGATTTGATTTTTAGAAAACCACGCTCCCCCTGCAGGATAGAACTAGGTCTTACCTATGAATCGTATCCTTGAATCCTTGCATGGTCAAGGTGTCGATGAGTAGTAAATTATCTCCAAGATAAGACTAAGTGGACTATCTTAAGTGTTTCCCCTATTTTGGGGAACCTTACAATTGGTATCAGAGCCGATCTTAGTTCCTAGGATTTGTTTTTCAAAGGTTAACTATCAAGGGATTAAAACAAGTGATTGTTTATCATATGAAGACAAATCAATCATCTCTACTGGCCATAGAAGTGATTTGAATATCCTCACATGTTGAGACAATCATCCTATGAAACTGTGCTTATATCTTGGGGGTACACATGCAAGATATTTGTACAATAAATTTGAGAAATAAGATTGGGGAGAAAACCTTTTGTGATGAGGAAAAACATAGGGCGATCAAATTAAGAAACTAGTGAGAGACTGAATGACTACAAGGATAGACCAAAACTTTGTTGTTTATAGAAATTTTCAGGATATATCTCATTAACTTGCATATTATAAATTATTAAGATTATAACTGGATTGAGATTTGAATAGTTGACGTGTGAATGCCATCCATTGGATGCTTTACACTAGGACGATCATCCAAGATTTTGAACCCATCTCAGACAAACATGGGTCCCAAACATGGGTCTAACTTCGGATGTGTAATTCCTAGAGGATCATGCTCTTAGATGTGTTAATCCCAAGATACTAGATGTGTAATTTTCAAAAAACTAATCATCTGAGACGTGTTAATCTTGATAATCTTTGGATGTGTCGATCCCAAGGCACCAGATGTGTAATTCTCAAAAAAATGAAGATCTCGGATATATTAATCCAGAGTGCCTTTAGATGTGGCACTATGATAAGTATTTGATAGTTTTGAACTTTTCATGGATACAATGAAAGAAGCAAGTTCACCCTTGCTCGTCTAAAAATTGTAAGAAATGCCAAATTAGTTGGAAGCACTGTTATCAATCTAACCACCACTAGAACTAGAATCAGTTATGGGATGCCATGAAAGTACACCTTCATGAAAGGTTTTGTTCTCTAGGATTTTGAGAGGATAAAATGAATGAATTTTTGGAGCTAACCCAAGCAAGGAAGACCCTAAAAGAATACCACCAAACTTTTGTTAAAATTCTTCGATTAGCTCTAGAGATGGATGAGGTAACTCTTCTCCATCGATTCATTTGGAAGCTTGATCTCCCTTTGAATAACCTCATCAAGATTGTAAAACCATCCTCTATTTCAAAAGCCATAATTATAGCCAGAGACTATGATAAAGTTTTTTTATATAGAAAGTGTTGAAGAGAAGGACATGAGTCCTTCCATGTTAATCAAGAAGAGGTCCCCTAATTCAAGAGGAACGTCAAGCCCACCCTTGGCTACAAGGAATCATGAGCTAGAGCAAAAATTACGTCAAGAAATAGGGATAGCAGGTTAAAGATAATCGAATTCAACAAGTATTTCTATAAGTAAATAGAAGATGATTGGTGCAAGATTCATGTGAAGTAATGTGCATGAATAGAGGTATTGTACAGGGGTCTCTACATAGGAAAAACTATAAGAAGGCAACAAGTAGCCTCAAGGTAATCCTAGAGCTTGAGATGTATATATCCCTTCATTCATTCTTATCTAATATCTTGGAAGAGAAGATTAGATTGCTATGGTCTTTCAGAGGAGGAGACGGAAACTTCATGGCTTTTATTTTAAAGAAAGAATAGTATGTTGTAGCCCTACAAGAGAAGGCTATTTTGCCATAGACCTTCGAAAGAGAGAAAAGTTAGAGTATGAGTAAGAGGAGATAAATCTTGGGGATGATCGGCTAATTTCAATCATAAGAGAAGGTATTAGAAGACTCTCTATTCTCGTATATCAAGTTTTGAAGCTCTTGTTAACGAGCAAAGGCAACGATAAACGATAAATTTCTATAAGGTATATACATATTTTGTTTTTCAATTATATATCATTCTTAGGGCTGAGGTATGGCCCCGGCTTCTCTCTATTTATTCTTAATAGTGATCTATTTGATTGATTTACTAGTTAAATTTTATATTCTTTTAAACAATAGCATATGCCTTAATAAAGAATGTCTTCTCGCAATCTCAAGTTGAAATGCTAAAATCTTCGTGAAAAGGATTGTTTTCTTAAGAAGGTAACATGGATTCTAGTCCTATGGTTTAGTTGAGTAAATGGATTGTTATCTTGGTTAATTTAAGGTACAGGCACAACTCTCCCTGCCTTCACGATGCCCGTTCTTGTGCTTGTATAGCAGGACGAGGGAGTTGTTAGTAAGGCCCAGAGTTGGCCCATGGTATCCCTCGTACCATTGGGAGAATAAGGTTTTCCGATTGAGGCGAGTGATTGTGATGCTGCCTAGTTATGAGGGGCCAGACTAGTGCAGTGAATTAGCCCACCCTACTGCATAGACATCCCTTTGAGGGGCGGGAGGATCAAGCGATGGAGCCTGAGAGGGTGACAAGCTGGCTTGAGTCCTTGCTAGTGATCGACGATGAGGTGTATGGTCCCGTAGGGTTTTGCCCAGCATGTAGAGGATGCAAGGCCGAATTCTAGATCATCGGTAGTATAAAGAAAAAGAATAAGAGAGCCGGTTTGGCTTGATGGAATTGATTCATGTATATTTTTTTAAATAAATTTTCTCTTTGGCATTATTGTACTGTGAAAAAAAGGCTTCTTTAACAACCTTGTAAAAAGGGCCGTAATTAAGGAACATGTTTATTTATGTCAAACAGTGTGGTAGGATTAATTAGAAAATAAATTGACGCGTGAGTAGGGTGGAAAGTAGGAGAATGGAATGCCCCGATGGCACCATCCTACGGACGGGTGGACCCGATTAGTCGGGTAGATTTTCAACATATTAAGTGAAAGCCCTACCCTGGATAAATAGGTTCTCAGGCAATTCTATTCTAGAAGACTAGGCCAGCGGGTGTGCCTTGCATGGATGAGAACAAAAAAATTGTATCTAGGAATCAAGACTAGTAGTTGTCTAGATTATGATCAATTACTCTATGGGTGATTTGAATTTCAGAAGACCACACTCCCCCTGCTCTGCGGGATAGAACTTGGTCTTACCTATGAATCGTATCCTTGAATCTCTGCATGGTCAACGTCTCGATAAGACTTAGTGGACTATCTTGAGTGTTTTCCCTATTTTGGAAGGGGGGAACCTTACAATTAGTATCAGAGCCGATCTTAGTTCCTAGGATTTGTTTTTCAAAGGTCCACTATCAAGGGATTAAAACAAGTGATTGTTTATCATATGAGGACGAATCAATCATCTCTACTGGCCATAGAAGTGATTTGAATATCCTCACATGTTGAGTCAATCATCCAATGAAATTCTGCTTATATCTTGGGGGTACACATGTAAGAAATTTGTACAATAAATTTGAGAAATAAGATTGAGGAGATAACCTTTTGTGAGGAAAAACATAGGGTGATCAAATTAAGAAACTAGTGAGAGACTGAATGACTACAAGGATAGACCGAAACTTTGTTTAGAGAAATTTTCAGGATATATCTCATTAACTTGCATATTATAAATTATTAAGATTATAACTCCATTAAGATTTGAATATTTGACATGTGAATGCCATCCATTGGATGCTTTACACTAGGAGGATTATCTAAGATCTTGAACCCATCTCACACAAACATGGGTCTAACTTCGGATGTGTAATTCCCAGAGGATCATGCTCTTAGATTTGTTAATCCCAAGATACTAGACGTGTAATTTTCAGAAAACTATTCATCTCAGACCTGTTAATCCTGATAATCTTTGGATGTATCGATCCCAAGGCACCTGATGTGTAATTCTCAAAAAAATAAAGATCTCAGAGATATTAATCCAGAGTGCATTTAGATGTGGCACTATGAAAAGTATTTGATAGTTTTGAACTTTTCATGATACAATGAAAGAAGCAAGTTCACCCTTGCTCGTCTAAAAATTGTAAGAAATGTCAAATTAGTTCGAAGCACTGTTGTCAATCTAACCACTGGAACTAGAATTAGTTATGGGATGCCATGAAAGTACAACTTCGTGAAAGGTTTTGTCCTCTAGGATTTCGAGAGAATAAAATGAATGAATTTTTGGAGCTAACCCAAGCAAGGAAGGCCCTAAAAGAATACCACCAAACTTTTGTTAAAATTCTTCGATTAGCTCTAGCGAGATGGGTGAGGTAACTCTTCTCCATCGATTCATTTGGAAGCGTAATCTACCTTTAAATAACCTCATCAAGAATGTAAAACCATCCTCTAATTTAGAAGCCATAATTATATCCAGAGACTATGAGAAAGGTTTTTTGACATAGAAGGTGTCGAGAAGGACATGAGTCCTTCCATGTTAATCAAGAAGAGGTCCCCTAATTCAAGAGAAACGTCAAGCCCACCATCCTTGGCTACAAGGAATCATGAGCTAGAGCAAAAATTAGGTCAAAAAATAGGGATAGCAGGGCTAAAGATAATCGAATTCAACAAGTATTTCTATAAGTAAATAGAAGATGATTGGTGTGAGATTCATGTGAAGCAATGTGCATGATGAATAGAGGTATTCCACAAGACGATACTAAGATTATGAAATCGCTATCGTAGGTTAGATTGCATAAAGGATTGATTTCCTTACGTTTTTCCATGATAATTTATTAAGTACCATATTACATGGGGGTATAGAATAAGAAATTCGAAGGTTCATATCATATGAGAGATATATGGATGCATAAAATTAGGATAATAAGGCCAATTAACTTTAGAATAATAAAGACCTTTTGGAGGCACAACAAAATGAGCCAAACACATGAAATAATGGACTCTTTAAGAACAATGTTTAGATAAAAGAAGATTTCTACCTAGTGGGGACACCACTTTGAAAGAGACAAGAGGATTTACTTAGATACTACCCCAGCTCGTAAGATGAGGACATCTCGAATCTTTTAAGTGGGGGAGATTGTAAGGTCCCTTTTAAGCCATATATATATGTGTCTCTTTTAATATAGATTTCAAGAAAGAAAGAGAGTGCACTTAGAGAAGAGTGAGACAATAAGGCTAGAAAGATTAGGAAAGTGTTAGAATAAAAATATTAGCTCCAAAAATCCTAAAAGAAATAAGAAGATAAGAATAGTTCTATTAAGAGATAAGTATCTCCAAAAATAGAAATTCGAATTCAGGTGATAGAAGGTCCTATTTAGAGTACTTTTACATATTTAGAGTCCATGCATACTAAAAATTTAAAAAAGCAACACGTTTCTAAAGATGGCATGTTTGTGGCTATATATAGACGTGTTACCCGCGTTGGCTTGTAGACTAGATGCCTTCTGGTTCTTTTGATTGGTTATACAACCATATTGTGAGTTTTTATCAGAGAGTTATGGCCGAAACAATTTGCTGATTCTATCAGGGTCTCCACACAGGAAAAACTGCAAGAAGGCAGCAAGTAGCCTCAAGGTAATCCTAGAGCTTGAGATGTATATATCCCTTCATTCTTATCTAATATCTTAGAAGAGAAGGTTAGATTCCTATGGTCTTTGAGAGGAAGAAACCAAAACTCCATAGCTTTTCTTTTAAAGAAAGAATAGTATGTCATAGCCCTGCAAAGAGAAGGCTATTTTGCCATAGACCTTCGAAAGAGAGAAAAGTCAGAGTATGAGTAAGAGAAGATAAATCTTGGGGATGATCGGATGATTTCAATCATAAGAGAAGGTATTAGAAGACTCTCTATTCTCATATATCAAGTTTTGAAGCTCTTGTTAATAACGAGCAAAGGCAATGATAAACGATAAATTTCTATAAGGTATATACATATTTTGTTTTTCAATTATATATCATTCTTAGAGTCGAGGTATGGCCCCGGCTTCTCTCTATTTATTCTTAATAGTGATCTATTTGATTGATTTACTAGAGTTAAGTTTATATTCTTTTAAACAACAGCATATGCCTTAATAAAGAATGTCTTATCGCAATCTTAAGTTGAAATGCTAAAATCTTTGTGAAAAAGATTATTTTCTTAAGAAGGTAACATGGATTGTAGTCCTATGGTTTAGTTGAGTAAATGGATTGTTATCTTGGTTAAATTAAGGTACAGGCACAACTCTCCCTACCTTGACACTGCCCCGTTCTTGTGCTTGTATAGCTGGACGATAGAGACGTTAGTAAGGCCTGGAGTTGGCCCATGCAGTGAATTAGCCCATCCTAGGGCATAGACATCCCTCTGAGGGGTGGGAGGATCGAGCGATGGAGCCTAAGAGGGCGATAGGCCGGCTTGAGTCTTTGTCAGCCGCGGCCGACGATGAGGTGTATGGTCCCGTAGGGTTTTTGGCATGTAGAGGCTGGAAGGCCGAATTCTAGATCATCGACAGTAGAAAGGAAAAGAATAAGAGAGCCGGTTTGGCTTGATGGAATCGATTCATGTATAATTTTTTTTTATAAATCTTGTCTTTGGCATTATTGTACTGTGAAGAAAAGGCTGCTTTAACAAACCTTGCTAAAAGGGCCTTAATTAAGAAACATGTTTATTTATGTCAAACAGTGTGATAGGATTAATTAGAAAATAAATTGACGCATGAGTAGGGTGAAAAGTGGGAGGATTGAATGCCCTGATGGGACTATCCTATAGAGGACGGGTGGACCCGATTAGTCGGGTAGCTTTCCAACATATTAAGTGAAAGCCCTACTTTAGATAAATAGGTTCTCGGGCAATTCTATGCTAGAAGACTAGGCTAGCGGCTGTGCCTTGCATGGATGAGGAAAAAGCATTGTCTCTATAGGAATCAAGACTAGTAGTTGTCCAAATTATGATCAATTACCCTATGGGTGATTTGATTTTTAGAAGACCACGCTCCCCCTGCTGGATAGAACTAGGTCTTACCTATGAATCGTATCCTTGAATCCTTGCATGGTCAAGGTGTCGACGATGAGTAGGAAATTTTCTCCAAGATAAGACTAAGTGGACTATCTTAAGTGTTTCCCCTATTTTGGGATCAGAGCCTATCTTAGTTCCTAGGATTTGTTTTTCAAAGGTTAACTATCAAGGGATTAAAACAAGTGATTGTTTATCATATGAAGACAAATCAATCATCTCTACTGGCCATAGAAGTGATTTGAATATCCTCACATGTTGAGACAATCATCCTATGAAATTGTGCTTATATCTTGGGGGTGCATATGCAAGATATTTGTACAATAAATTTGAGAAATAAGATTGGGGAGAAAACCTTTTGTGATAAGGAAAAACATAGGGCGATCAAATTAAGAAACTAGTGAGAGACTGAATGACTAGAAGGATAGACCAAAACTTTGTTGTTTAGAGAAATTTTGAGGATATATCTCATTAACTTGCGTATTATAAATTATTAAGATTATAACAGGATTGAGATTTGAATAGTCGACGTGTGAATGCCATCCAGTGGATCCTTTACGCTAGGACGATCATCCAAGATCTTGAACCCATCTCAAACACATGGGTCTAACTTCGGATGTGTAATTCCCAGAGGATCATGCTCTTAGATGTGTTAATCCCAAGATACTAGATGTGTAATTTTCAAAAAGCTAATCATCTTAGACATGTTAATCCTGATAATCTTTGGATGTGTCGATCCCAAGGCACCAGATGTGTAATTCTCAAAAAAATAAAGATCTCGGATATATTAATCCAGAGTGCCTTTAGATGTGGCGCTATGATAAGTATTTGTTTTGATAGTTTTGAACTTTTCATGGATACAATGAAAGAAGCAAGTTCACCCTTGCTCGTCTAAAAATTGTAAGAAATGCCAAATTAGTTGGAAGCACTGTTGTCCATCTAACCACACTGGAACTAGAATCAGTTTATGGGATGCCATGAAAGTACACCTTCGTGAAAGGTTTTGTCCTCTAGGATTTCGAGAGGATAAAATGAATGAATTTTTGGAGCTAACCCAAGCAAGGAAGACCCTAAAGAATACCACCAAACTTTTGTTAAAATTCTTCGATTAGCTCGAGATGGATGAGGTAACTCTTCTCCATCGATTCATTTGGAAGCTTAATCTCCCTATGAATAACCTCATCAAGAATGTAAAACCATTCTCTATTTAAGAAGCCATAATTATAGCCAGAGACTATGATAAAGTTTTTTTTATATAGAAAGTGTCGAGAAGGACATGAGTCTTTCCATGTTAATCAAGAAGAGGTCCCCTAATTCAAGAGGAATGTCAAGCCCACCCTTGGCTACAAGGAATCATGAGCTAGAGAAAAAATTACGTCAAGAAATAGGGATAGCAGGGTTAAAGATAATCGAATTCAACAAGTATTTCTCTAAGTAAATAGAAGATGATTAGTGCAAGATTCATGTGAAGTAATGTGCATGATGCTTAGAGGTATTCTACAGGGTCTCTACATAGGAGAAACTATAAGAAGGCAACAAGTAGCCTCAAGGTAATCCTAGAGCTTGAGATGTATATATCCCTTCATTCATTCTTATCTAATATATAGGAAGAGAAGGTTAGATTGCTATGGTCTTTCAGAGAAGGAGATAAAAACTTCATAGCTTTTCTTTTAGTATGATGTAGCCCTACAAGAGAAGGCTATTTTGCCATAGACCTTCGAAAGAGAGAAAAGTCAGAGTATGAGTAAAAGGAGATAAATCTTGATATGATCGGCTGATTTCAATCGTAAGAGAAGGTATTAGAAGACTCTCTATTCTCCTATATCAAGTTTTGAAGCTCTTGTTAACGAGTAAAGGCAACGATAAACGACAAATTTCTATAAGGTATATACATATTTTGTTTTTCAATTATATATCATTGTTAGGGGTTGAGGTATGGCCCCGGTTTCTCTATTAATTGTTAATAGTGATCTATTTGATTGATTTGCTAGTTAAAGTTTATATTCTTTTAAACAATAGCATATGCCTTAATAAATAATGTCTTATCGTAATCTCAAGTTGAAATGCTAAAATCTTTGTGAAAAGGATTGTTTTCTTAAGAAGGTAACATGGATTCTAGTCCTATGGTTTAGTTGAGTAAATGGATTGTTATCTTGGTTAAATTAAGGGACAGGCACAACTCTTCCTACCTTCACGATGCCCGTACTTGTGCTTGTATAGCAGGACGAGGGAGTTGTTAGTATGGCTTGGAGTTGGCCCATGGTATACCTCGTACCATTGGGAGAATAAGGTTTTTCGATTGAGGCGAGTAATTGTGATGCTGCCTAGTTATGAGGGCCCAGACTAGTGCAGTGAATTAGCCCACCCTACTGCATAGACATCCCTTTGAGGGGCAGGAGGATCGAGCAATGAGCCCTAGAGGGCGACAAGCTGGCTTGAGTCCTCGTCTCGCCAGTGGGCCGACGATGGGGTGTATGGTCCCGTAGGGTTTCGCCCAGCATGTAGAGGATGCAAGGTTGAATTCTAGATCATCAGTAGTATAAAGGAAAAGAATAAGAGAGCCAGTTTGGCTTGATGGAATTGATTCATGTATATTTTTTTTAAATAAATCTTCTCTTTGGCATTATTGTACTATGAAAAAAAAACTGCTTTAACAACCTTGTAAAAAGGGCCTTAATTAATAAACATGTTTATTTATGTCAAACAGTGTGGTAGGATTAATTAGAAAATAAATTGACGTGTGAGTAGGGTGGAAAGTGGGAGGATGGAATGCCCCGATGGCAGCATCCTACGGACGGGTGGACCCGATTAGTCAGGTAGATTTTCAACATATTAAGTGAAAGCCCTACGCTAGATAAATAGGTTATCAGGCAAATCTATTCTAGAAGACTAGGCCAGCGGCGGGCGGCTGTGCCTTGCATGGATGAGAAAAAGAAAGTTGTCTCTAGGAATCAAGACTAGTAGTTGTCTAGATTATGATCAATTACCCTATGGGTGATTTGAATTTTAGAAGACCATGCTCCCCCTGCTCTGCGGGATAGAACTTGGTCTTACCTATGAATTGCATCCTTGAGTCTCTGCATGATGATGGTCAAGGTCTTGATAAGACTTAGTGGACTATCTTGAGTGTTTTCCCTATTTTGGAAGGGGAGAGTCTTACAATTGGTATCAGAGGCGATCTTAGTTCCTAGGATTTGTTTTTCAAAGGTTAATAACTATCAAGGGATTAAGACAAGTGATTGTTTATCATATGAGGACGAATCAATCATCTCTACTGGCCATAGAAGTGATTTGAATATCCTCACATGTTGAGTCAATCATCTTATGAAATTGTGCTTATATCTTGGGGGTACACATGCAAGATATTTGTACAATGAATTTGAGAAATAAGATTAGGGAGCAAACCTTTTGTGAGGAAAAACATACGGCGATCAAATTAAGAAACTAGTGAGAGACTGAATGACTACAAGGATAGACCGAAACTTTGTTTAGAGAAATTTTCAAGATATATCTCATTAACTTGCATATTGTAAATTATTAAGATTATAACTCCATTAAGATTTGAATAGTTGACATGTGAATGCTATCCATTAGATGCTTTACACTAGGACGATCATCTAAGATCTTGAACCCATCTCACACAAACATGGGTCTAACTTCGGATGTGTAATTCCCAGAGGATCATGCTCTTAGATGTGTTAATCCCAAGATACTAGATGTGTAATTTTCAGAAAACTAATCATCTCAGACCTGTTAATCTTGATAATCTTTGGATGTGTCGATCGCAAGGCACCAGATGTGTAATTCTAAAAAAAATGAAGATCTTAGACATATTAATCGAGAGTGCCTTTAGATGTGGCGCTATGATAAGTATTTGATAGTTTTGAACTTTTCATGGATACAATGAAAGAAGCAATTTCACCCTTGCTCGTCTAAAAATCATAAGAAATGCCAAATTAGTTGGAAGCACTGTAGTCAATCTAACCAACTGGAACTAGAATCAGTTATGGGATGCCATGAAAGTACACCTTCATGAAAGGTTTTGTCCTCTAGGATTTGGAGAGGATAAAATGAATGAATTTTTGGAGCTAACCCAAGCAAGGAAGACCCTAAAAGAATACCACCAAACTTTTGTTAAAATTCTTCGATTAGCTCCAGCGATGGATGAGGTAACTCTTCTCCATCGATTCATTTGGAAGTGTAATCTACCTTTAAATAACCTCATCAAGAATGTAAAACCATCCTCTCTTTCAGAAGCCATAATTATATCCAGAGACTATGATAAAGGTTTTTTTTATAGAAAGTGTCGAGAAGGACATGAGTCCTTCCATGTTAATCAAGAAGAGGTCCCCTAATTCAAGAGGAATATCAAGCCCACTAGCCTTGGCTACAAGGAATCATGAGCTAGAGCAAAAATTAGGTCAAGAATATAGGGATAGCAAGGTTAAAGATAATCAAATTCAACAAGTATTTTCATAAGTAAATAGAAGATGATTGGTGCAAGATTCATGTGAAGTAATGTGCATGATGAACAGAGGTATTCTACAAGACGATACTAAGATTATGAAATTGCTATCGTAGGTTAGATTGCATAAAGGATTGATTCTCTTACGTTTTTCCATGATAATTTGTTAAGTACCATATTACATGGGGGTATAGAATAAGGAATTCGAAGGTTCAAATCATATGAGAGGTATATGGACGCATAAAATTACGATAATAAGGCCAATTAACTTTAGAATAATAAAGACCTTTTGGGGGCACAATAAAATGAGCCAAACACATGAAATAAAGGACTCTTTAAGAACAATGTTTAGATAAAAGAAGATTTCTACCTAGTGGGGACACCACTTTGAAAGAGACAAGAGGATTTACTTAGATATTACCCCAGCTCACGAGATGAGGACATCTCGAATCTTTTAAGTAGGGGAGATTGTAAGGTCCCTCTTAAGCCATGTATATATGTGTATCTTTTAATATAGATTTCAAGAAAGAAAGAGAGTGCACTTAGAGAAGAGTGAGACAATAAGGCTAGAAACATTAGAAAACTGTTAGAATAAAAATATTAGCTCCAAAAATCCTAAAAGAAATAAAAAGATAAGAAGAGTTCTATTAAGAGATAAGTATCTCCAAAAATAGAAATTTGAATTTAGGTGATAGGAGGTCCTATTTAGAGTACTTTTACATATTTAGAGTCCATGCATACTAAAAATTTGAAAAAGCAACACGTTTCTAAAGATGGCATGTTTGTGGCTATATACAAATGTTTTACCCACGTTGGCTTGTAGACTAGATGCCTTCTGGTTCTTTTGATTAGTTATTCAACCATATTCTGAGTTATTATCAGAGAGTTATGGCCGAAACAATTTGCTGATTTTATCAGGGTCTCTACATAGGAAAAACTATAAGAAGGCAGCAAGTAGCCTCAAGGTAATCCTAGAGCTTGAGATGTATATATCCCTTCATTCTTATCTAATATCTTAGAAGAGAAGGTTAGATTGCTATGGTCTTTGAGAGGAAGAGACCAAAACTCCATAGCTTTTCTTTTAAAGAAAGAATAGTATGTCGTAGCCCTGCAAGAGAAGGCTATTTTGCCATAGACCTTCGAAAGAGAGAAAAGTCAGAGTATGAGTAAGAGAAGATAAATCTTGGGGATGATCGGATGATTTCAAGACTCTCTATTCTCGTATATCAAGTTTTGAAGCTCTTGTTAACGAGCAAAGGCAACGATAAACGATAAATTTCTATAAGGTATATACATATTTTGTTTTTCAATTATATATCATTCTTAGGGTTGAGGTATGGCCCCAGCTTCTCTCTATTTATTGTTAATAGTGATCTATTTGATTGATTTACTAGTTAAAGTTTATATTCTTTTAAACAACAGCATCTACCTTAATAAAGAATGTCTTATCGCAATCTTAAGTTGAAATGCTAAAATCTTTATGAAAAAGATTGTTTCTTAAGAAAGTAACATGGATTCTAGTCCTATGGGTTAGTTGAGTAAATGGATTGTTATCTTGGTTAAATTAAGGTACAAGCACAACTCTCCTTGCCTTGATGCTGCCCCGTTCTTGTGCTTGTATAGCCGGATGCAAAGACGTTAGTAAGGCCCGGAGTTGGCCCATGGTATCCCTCATACCATTGGTTGGGAGAATGAGGTTTGCCGATTGCGACGAGTGATTGTGATGCTGCCTAGTTTAGAGGGCCCTGACTAGTGCAGTGAATTAGCCCACCCTAGGGCATAGACATCCCTCTGAGGGGTGGGAGGATCGAGCGATGAAGCCTGAGAGGACGATAGGCTGGCTTGAGTCTTTGTCAGTGGTGGCGGCGGCCGATGATGAGGTGTATGGTCCCGTAGGGTTTTACCAATCATGTAGAGGCTGGAAGGCTGAATTCTAGATCATCGGCAGTATAAAGAAAAAGAATAAGAGAGCCGGTTTGGCTTGATGGAATTGATTCATGTATAATTTTTTTTATAAATCTTGTCTTTGGCATTATTGTACTATGAAGAAAAGGCTGCTTTAACAAACCTTGTTAAAAGGGCCTTAATTAAGGAACATGTTTATTTATGTCAAACAGTGTGATAGGATTAATTAGAAAACAAATTGTTGCGTCAGTAGGGTGGAAAGTGGGAGGATTGAATGCCCCGATGGGACTATCCTACGGAGGACAGGTGGACCCGATTAGTCAGGTAGCTTTCCAACATATTAAGTGAAAGCCCTACGCTAGATAAATAGGTTCTCGGGCAATTCTATTCTAGAAGACTAGGCCAGCGGCGGCTATGCCTTGCATGGATGAGGAAAAAAGCATTGTCTCTATAGGAATCAAGACTAGTAGTTGTCCAGATTATGATCAATTACCCTATAAGTGATTTGATTTTTAGAAGACCACGCTCCCCCTGCAGGATAGAACTAGGTCTTACCTATGAATCGTATCCTTGAATCTTTGCATGGTCAAGGTGTCGATGAGTAGGAAATTTTCTCCAAGATACGACTAAGTGGACTATCTTAAGTGTTTCCCCTATTTTGGGGAACCTTACAATTGGTATCAGTGGCCGATCTTAGTTCCTAGGATTTGTTTTTCAAAGGTTACCTATCAAGGGATTAAAACAAGTGATTGTTTATCATATGAGGACAAATCAATCATCTCTACTGGCCATAGAAGTGATTTGAATATCCTCACATGTTGAGACAATCATCCTATGAAACTGTGCTTATATCTTGGGGGTACACATGCAAGATATTTGTACAATAAATTTGAGAAATAAGATTGGGGAGAAAACCTTTTGTGATGAGGAAAAACATAGGGCGATCAAATTAAGAACCTAGTGAGAGACTGAATGACTAGAAGGATAGACCAAAACTTTGTTGTTTAGAGAAATTTTCAGGATATATCTCATTAACTTGCATATATTAAATTATTAAGATTATAACTGGATTGAGATTTTTATAGTTGACCTGTGAATGCCATCCAGTGGATGCTTTACTCTAGGACGATCATCCAAGATCTTGAACCCATCTCAGACAAACATGGGTCTAACTTCGGATGTGTAATTCCTAGAGGATCATGCTCTTAGATGTGTTAATCCCAAGATACTCGATGTGTAATTTTTAAAAAACTAATCATCTCAGATGTGTTAATCTTGATAATCTTTGGATGTGTCGATCCCAAGGCACTAGATGTGTAATTCTCAAAAAAAAAAGATCTCGGAGATATTAATCCAGAGTGCCTTTAGATGTGGCGCTATGATAAGTATTTGATAGTTTTGAACTTTTCATGGTGGATACAATGAAAGAAGCAAGTTCACCCTTGCTCGTCTAAAAATTGTAAGAAATGCAAAATTAGTTGGAAGCACTGTTGTCAATCTAACCACCACTGGAACTAGAATCAGTTATGGGATACCATGAATGTACACCTTCGTGAAAGGTTTTATCCTCTAGGATTTTGAGAGGATAAAATGAATGAATTTTGGAGCTAACCCAAGCAAGGAAGACCCTAAAAGAATACCACCAAACTTTTGTTAAAATTCTTCGATTAGCTCTAGAGATGGATGAGGTAACTCTTCTCCATCGATTCATTTGGAAGCTTAATCTCCCTTTAAATGACCTCAACAAGAATGTAAAACCATCCTCTATTTCACATGCCATAATTATAGCCAGAGACTATGATAAAGTTTTTTTTATATAGAAAGTGTCGAGAAGGACATGAGTCCTTCTCGACATGAGTCCTTCCATGAGTCCTTCTCGACATGAGTCCTTCTCGACATGAGTCCTTCCATGAGTCCTTCCATGAGTCCTTCCAGAGACTATGATAAAGTTTTTTTATATAGAAAGTGTCGAGAAGGACATGAGTCCTTCCAAGTTAATCAAGAAGAGGTCCCCTAATTCAAGAGAAACGTCAAGCCCACCCTTGGCTACAAGGAATCATGAGCTAGAGCAAAAATTACGTCAAGAAATAGGGATAGCAGGGTTAAAGATAATCGAATTCAACAAGTATTTCTATAAGTAAATAGAAGATGATTGGTGCAAGATTAATGTGAAGTAATGTGCATGATGAATAGAGGTATTCTACAGGGGTCTCTACATAGGAAAAACTATAAGAAGGCAACAAGTAGCCTCAAGGTAATCCTAGAGCTTGAGATGTATATATCCCTTCATTCATTCTTATCTAATATATAGGAAGAGAAGGTTAGATTTCTAGTGTCTTTTAGAGGAGGAGAGGAAAACTTAATAGCTTTTCTTTTAAAGAAAGAATAGTATGTTGTAGCCCTGCAAGAAAAGGCTATTTTGCCTTAGACCTTTGAAAGAGAGAAAAGTCAGAGTATGAGTAAGAGGAGATAAATCTTGGGGATGATCGGCGGCTAATTTCAATCGTAAAAGAAGGTATTAGAAGACTCTCTATTCTCCTATATCAAGTTTTGAAGCTCTTGTTAACGAGCAAAGGCAAGGAGATAAACGACAAATTTCTATAAGGTATATACATATTTTGTTTTTCAATTATATATCATTCTTAGGGGTTGAGGTATGGCCCCGGCTTCTCTATTAATTGTTAATAGTGATCTATTTGATTGATTTACTAGTTAAAGTTTATATTCTTTTAAACAACAGCATATGCCCTAATAAAGAATGTCTTATCGCAATCTCAAGTTGAAATGCTAAAATCTTTGTGAAAAGGATTGTTTTCTTAAGAAAGTAACATGGATTCTAGTCCTATGGTTTAGTTGAGTAAATGGATTGTTATCTTGGTTAAATTAAGGTGCAGGCACAACTCTCCCTGCCTTCACCATGCCCATTCTTGTGCTTGTATAGCAAGATGAGGGAGTTGTTAGTAAGGCCCGGAGTTGGCCCATGGTATCCCTCGTACCATTGGGAGAATAAGGTTTTTCGATTGAGGCGAGTGATTGTGATGCTACCTAGTTATGAGGGCCTAGACTAGTACGGTGAATTAGCCCACCCTACTGCGTAGACATCCCTTTGAAGGGCAGGAGGATCGAGTCATGGAGCTGAGAGGGCGACCAGCCGTCCGATGATGAGGTGTATGGTCTCGTAGGGTTTTTCCCAGCATGTAGAGGATGCAAGTCCGAATTCTAGATCATCGGTAGTATAAAGGAAAAGAATAAGAGAGCCGGTTTGGCTTGATGGAATTGATTCATGTATAATTTTTTTTAATAAATCTTCTCTTTGGCATTATTGTACTGTGAAAAAGAGGCTACTTGTAAAAAGGGCCTTAATTAAGAAACATGTTTATTTATGTCAAACAGTGTGGTAGGATTAATTAGAAAATAAATTGACGCGTGAGTAGGGTGGAAAGTGGGAGGATGGAATGCCCCGATGGCACCATCCTACGAACAGGTGGACCCGATTAGTCGGGTATATTTCCAACATATTAAGTGAAAGCCCTACGCTAGATAAATAGGTTCTCAGGTAATTCTATTCTAGAAGACTAGGCCAGCGGCGGCTGTGCCTTGCATGGATGAGAAAAAAAAAGTTGTCTCTAGGAATCAAGACTAGTAGTTATCTAGATTATGATCAATTACCCTATGGGTGATTTGAATTTTAGAAGATCACACTACCCCTGTTGCGGGATAGAACTTGGTCTTACCTATGATTTGTATCCTTGAATCTCTGCATGGTCAAGGTCTTGATAAGACTTAGTGGACTATCCTGAGTGCTTTTCCTATTTTGGAAGGGGAGAACCTTACAATTGGTATCAGAGCCGATCTTAGTTCCTAGGATTTTTTTTTCAAAGGTCCACTATCAAGGGATTAAAACAAGTGACTGTTTACCATATGAGGACGAATCAATCATCTCTACTGGCCATAGAAGTGATTTGATATCCTCACATGTTGAGTCAATCATCCTATGAAATTGTGCTTATATCTTGGGGGTACACATGCAAGATAATTGTACAACAAATTTGAGAAATAAGATTGGGAAGAAAACCTTTTGTGAGGAAAAACATAGGGCGATCAAATTAAGAAACTAGTGAGAGACTGAATGACTACAAGGATAGACCAAAACTTTGTTCAGAGAAATTTTCAGGATATATCTCATTAACTTGCATATTATAAATTATTAAGATTATAACTCCATTAAGATTTGAATAGTTGACAAGTGAATGCCATCCATTGGATGCTTTACACTAGGACGATCATCTAAGGTCTTGAACCCATCTCACACAAATGTGGGTCTAACTTCGGATGTGTAATTCCCAGAGGATCATGCTCTTAGATGTGTTAATCCAAGGATACTGGATGTGTAATTTTTAGAAAACTAATCATCTCAAACCTGTTAATCTTGATAATCTTTGGATGTGTCGATCGCAAGGCACCAGATGTGTAATTCTCTAAAAAATAAAGATCTCAGATATATTAATCTAGAGTGCCTTTTAGATGTGGTGCTATGATAAGCATTTGATAGTTTTGAACTTTTTATGGATACAATGAAAGAAGCAAGTTCACCCTTGCTCATCTAAAAATCCTAATAAGAAATGCCAAATTAGTTGGAAGCACTATTGTCAATCTAACCACTAGAACTAGAATCAGTTATGGGATGCCCTGAAAGTACACCTTCGTGAAAGGTTTTGTCCTCTAGAATTTTGAGAGGATAAAATGAATGAATTTTTGGAGCTAACCCAAGGAAGGAAGACCCTAAAAGAATACCACCAAACTTTTGTTAAAATTCTTCGATTAGCTCCAGCGATGGATGAGGTAACTCTTCTCCATCGATTCATTTGGAAGCGTAATCTACCTTTAAATAACCTCATCAAGAATGTAAAACCATCCTCTATTTCAGAAGCCATAATTATATCCAGAGACTATGATAAAGGTTTTTTTATATATAAAGTGTCGAGAAGGACATGAGTCCTTCCATGTTAATCAAGAAGAGGTCCCCTACTTCAAGAGAAACATCAAGCCCACCACCCTTGGCTACAAGGAATCATGAGCTAGAGCAAAAATTAGGTCAAGAAATAGGGATAGCAGGGTTAAGGATAATCGAATTCAACAAGTATTTCTCTATAAGTAAATAGAAGATGATTGGTGTAAGATTCATGTGAAGCAATGTGCATGATGAATAGACGTATTCCACAAGACGATACTCAAATTATGAAATTGCTATCGTAGGTTAGATTGCATAAAGGATTGATTCCCTTACGTTTTTCCATGATAATTTGTTAAGTACCATATTACATGGGAGTATAGGATAAGGAATTTGAAGGTTCATATCATATGAGAGATATATGGATGCATAAAATTAGGATAATAAGGCCAATTAACTTTAGAATAATAAAGACCTTTTGAAGGCACAACAAAATGAGCCAAACACATGAAATAAAGAACTCTTTAAGAATTATGTTTAGATAAAAGAAGATTTCTACCTAGTGGGGACACCACTTTGAAAGAGACAAGAGGATTTACTTAGATACTACCCCAGCTCGCGAGATGAGGACATCTCGAATCTTTTAAGTGGGGGAGATTATAAGGTCCCGCTTAAGCCATGTATATATGTGTCTCTTTTAATATAGATTTCAAGAAAGAAAGAGAGTGCACTTAGAGAAGAGTGAGACAATAAGGCTAGAAACATTAGGAAAGTGTGAGAATAAAAATATAAACTCCAAAAATCCTAAAAGAAATAAGAAGATAAGAATAGTTCTATTAAGATGCCATGAAAGTACACCTTCGTGAAGGTTTTGTCCTCTAGGATTTTGGAGCTAACCCAAGCAAGAAAGACCCTAAAAGAATAGCATAAAATTTTTGTTAAAATTCTTCGATTAGCTCTAGAGATGGATGAGGTAACTCTTCTCCATCGATTCATTTGGAAGCGTAATCTACCTTTGAATAACCTCATCATGAATGTAAAACCATCCTCTATTTCAGAAGCCATAATTATATCCAAAGACTATGATAAAGCTTTTTTTATATAGAAAGTGTCGAGAAGGATATGAGTCCTTCCATATGTTAATCAAGAAGAGGTCCCCTAATTCAAGAGGAATGCCAAGTCCAAGTATTATGATTGGTGCAAGATCCATGTGAAGCAATGTACATGATGAATAGAGGTATTCCACAAGACGATACTAAGATTATGAAATTGCTATCGTAGGTTAGATTGCATAAAGGATTGATTCCCTTACGTTTTTCCACGATATTTTGTTAAGTACCATATTACATGGGGGTATAGAATAAGGAATTCGAAGGTTCATATCATATGAGAGACATATTGAAATGGATTTAGAGAAAAATATTGAATCAAACACATCAAAGCAAGATCCTAGTATCCATTAATCATGAGATTATCAAATGGCTCATCACATGAATATACAAGAGAGAGAAAATCTATAAGTGCATGTAGCAAGAGAAGATGCACAAATAGCCTAAGTGTGTTTAATCTCTCACCAAGAGGATGGCTTTCAAGTTAGCCATGAACTTGACCACCATGGAAGGCCAAATCTCCATTGATGGAGCTCAAAGGTACAAGATGACCAAAATTAGTAAAAGTGTCAAAAGATCCTACCAATGTACCCCAAGCCCTATTTATAGTCACTTTGTTCTTTTGCCCATGGGCCCCTATGTACATGTGGAAATCAAGCTCTATGGTTCACGACAAATCATCCCTTACCAAAGATTTTATCCTCAAAATCATACAAGATATGTAGTGAAACCGGCAAACTGCTTCTCCAAAAATAGCATGTAGGACTCTTATGGCAGCCATGTTGTCGATGAAGCTTCCCTTGAAATTCTTCATGAAACCTCCATAAAAATGAGCTTCAAATGATGCGTAGCCACACCCAAAAGGGTCCCACATATTGTCATCGAACCAAATGATCTTCCAAGTGTGTTGGAGTAGATTGGTAACCCCAACAATAGATCCAACCAAAGCTGTCTAGAAATTACAGCACATGTAAAACCTCATGATATGCCCATTCTTCACATAATAATCATGCCACTTGATCAAGGAATACTTTCATCAAGTAAACCATGTTGTTGAACATACTCCATTGATTGCCAACAAGTAGCCTCATCTATGGGCAAGCGCTTCCATTTCACAAGGAATTCATCAATGTTCCGGTTCCTCAAAACCCTTGTCCTCTTGTCCATAATCCTCTCCGGCTCATAGATAATCTCTCCTTCTTCATCCATTGGTGGGTAACTCTTCAATCTTTTGAGGAAGAGAGGACACAAACCTCTTAAGGTTGGATACATGAAACACATTATGAATCCTTGTAGAAGGAGGTAGGTCAAGCTTATCAGCCAAATCACCCACTTTCTTGACTACCAAATATGGTCCATAGTATCTATGTGCCAACTTGGAATTGGAAGACCCTTTGAGAATATTGTGACAGCTCTTAGGAAGCTTGAGCAACACATAATCACCTTCCTTGAACTCCATTTTACGTCTATTCTCATCCGCATTTGCCTTCATGACTTCTTGTGCCTTCTTCATATTATCCTTGCATAATTGAAGAAGCTGTCTCATCCTTTCCAACTCTTCCTTGGCTAAAGGATTAACCATTTTATCCTCATTGAAGGCAATAGATGGCACATGCACTTGATACCTGGGTGGTTGCAAGATGAGGGTACTCACTTTCGTTCACTCTCTCTAAAATTGGGACATCCATGCATCTCGGGCGGAGTACCTCGATCGTGATAGTGCTGCGAATTAAAAGACGACACGTGCCTCCCGAGCCTAAATCGACATATCTCGATCGAGATGCCAACTAATGCCACGCTAGCAGGTCAGGGTTTCCAGGTGTCATCCATGTCACCAATACATGTCACCGCCACCACATTATCTCGATCGAGATATCTATGCCACTCGGATCCACATCAGGGCCACGCTGTATCCCCCTAGGCATATTTGACTAGCACATCTCCATCGTCCACGTATCTCGAACGAGAAATTAACATCAAATCGCGACCATTCATTGTTCGAGGTAATGGGATACAATCTCCACCGTCCCCATATCTCGATCGAGATACTAAGATCAAATCTCAGCCGTCCAAATATCTCGATCGAGATACAGAGATACAATCTGCATCGTCCAAATATCTCGATCGAGATACGTAGATGCAATATCCACCGTTCAATTATCTCGATCGAGATACGTAAACGCAATCTATACCGTCCATTCACGTACGTTGGAAGATGCGATCTCGGCCGTTTAAATATCTTGATCGAGGTATATAATGAATCTTGACCGTCGAGATACCTTGTCGTGGTAATGCCTTTAAATCGTGGCCGTCCATGTACCTCGAACGAGATAGTAATATCAAATCTCAGCCGTCGATCCTCCCCCAACCCTAAAATTAGGTGTGTATCTTGGCCGTATGTTGCACTAACCCTAATATCCAGAGCGTTAATCTTGCAAACCCTAAATTGCATGATGTTACCAAACCTCGATCGAGGTTATAAAACCGGAAAACTTTTTTTTTGCCTCATTGTCACAAGTCGTTTTCACTCTCCTTGCTCTCTTGATTTGGATTAGCATTAGTGAGCCCATTAGCATTGTTTTATAGCTTCATTAGTGCTACTTAGCACTAAGCATTAGACCCTTCACATTGGACCCTTCACATTTGGCTTAGGTTTTAGCATGGAGTCACACGAGGAGGGCCACGAGGAGGGCCGCTCATCTATTGCGGACCTCATCGCGGAGATAGACCACGAGTTAGCGGCTATCCGTAGGAGTGCTAGAGACACTCCGTCTACATTACATATCGTGGCAGACTTGGAGGCGATGCTTGTGTCCCTTCGTAGCTTTCACGATATTGTTTATGTAGATGAGTGGATAGCCCACCGTCACACTGCTCCTGTGTCACATGGCCTGACATATCGTCAGTTCTGTGATCTTGCTCCTATTAGGGATGGAGCCTACCTAGATCTTTTCCTCGATAGTCGTGGGATGAGGCCTGAGGCGGGCAAGCCCCTCACTATTTCGCGGTGTTCGCATCCTCGTATGGCGGCACATATCTATAGTCGATATGTTGCCGCATATGGGAGGATGCCGAACAACCGCCAGATTCCCATATACTTCGCAAAGCAGTTATATGCAGAGTTTGTCTTAGGGGAGGAGGTGGATTACACCAGCCATCGTCCGGGTGGTGGTGCTGGCCGAGGCCGTCTCCAGGACCAGGGTAGGCGGCCTCCACCAGCCCTTCGTGTAGCACCTACCACAGATCCTTCATTTGTGCCATTGTCGACAGTAGAGGCTCTTGGCACCCAGGTCGGCATTGACGTACGGAGTACCACGGAGAGCATCCAGCACGTGGTGCGCCTGTTCTCACGATCTATACCGACGACAGATGTCGAGGTATTTACATATATATTACGTCTTAAGTTTTTTTGGTCATTTATCTACATGTTTATATATACTTTTCTATATTTTTACATGAGCAGCATGGTTGATTGTGTCACGTAGGTTCCCACACCTACCACTAATAGGCTCACTCAGGAGTTGGTAGAGGCGAGAGCGGAGATTGACCGCCTCAGAGCTGCATTACAGATGGCAGAGGCAGCTACTGCAGAGGGACAGCATCTGAGAGAGTCCGACATCCAGCAGGTAGGTTTCTCTTGCACGTAAAAGAGTTATAATTAAGGTCCTAAGTTATAAATTTCTTTAAGTAATACCTAATGAGAGACTAATCAATTATTTTAATGCTTTACTTTTTTGCGTAGGCTCGGACCGAGGTAGAGAGCTCCAGAGCTGAGGCACAGCATCATCAGATTATGGAGCAGATTGCCCAGCACAGGGCAGAGCAGCTGATGCTGCATGTTCGAGAGTTTTGTAGATCCTTGGACGTGACAGTGCCTTACCTACCTTTATATCCACGGCCGGTCACTCACAGAGGTTTTTCGATGACCTCTCCCGCAGGATGCACCACCCTTCCTACGTGATGCGTGCTGCTCTTTATGTATCGAGGACATTGATAGTACAGGTGGATATGCCCTGGGATGTGGACATATTTTCCACTTGTCTTGCATCACCCAGGAGCTAGTCCGGTTCTCAGCATGCCCCTCCTGCCGTGCACGCATCGACCTAGCGACGTACAGGGTATTGGGCATCGATGATCTTCACCCAGGCCTCGTTCGAGTAGATGCCAGGACTGGCAGGCCTGTCGACTTTACATCAGCTATGGACTTGGGACTCGACGCCTTCGACGATAGAGCCCAGGAGCCTGAGGTGCCTCCTGAGATAGAGTGGAGCTCACATGAGTTCGACGCTTACCAGAGAGTCCTACATGAGAGCCATGTCACAGCATATGAGCGCGTGGGTGGTGCTGGCCCTAGTGGCACCTCGGGTGATGGTGCTAGCAGCAGTGCTGCTTCTCATGAGCAGCGTGTCCTTACCAGCAGAGGAGCTTACATGAGCAGAGTGGCAGACACGTACCATTGCAGATTATAGATTTTGGGTTTACAGTCAGAGGCGTCTTGCATTAGCACGACGTAGAGAGAGAGAGAGAGAGAGAGGGCCATAGCAGCTTTTGGGACTCGTGAGCTCCCGAGTACACCGGCACCAGCTCACGATCTTGCCTTTGAGGCAAACCTCCCCGTAGACATTCGACGACCCCCGCAGCCGGCACAGCCTCCTCGACGTGCACAGCAGCCTCGACGCGCACGTCGATGACGATTTTGATTGGGTTGCTGTTGATAGTGACTAAACTCAGACTAGCTGGGTTAGCTCACTTACATTGTACTTAGATTTTTGGGCAGTGACTAACCTCAGACTAGCTGGGGTAGCTCATTTTCATTCTGATGTACTTATTTGATGTTTATATCATTATGAGTTTTTTCATTATTGAGTATCATTACATTTTAGTTGATGTTCTTGATTTTATTATATTTTTTAACACTTTGGCTATCATATTGTTTGTTGAAAATCTCTATGCCATCGTACCCAAACATGCTCTGATAGGGACCAAACTTTTCAAGCATGGGGGGGCACCCACCCCCACATGCTTGCAAAGTTTGGTCATAATCAGAGCATGTTTGGATTGGTAATTAGCGCCCAGTGCGGGTTTTTGAAGTCTCTTGGTGCTCAAGAGGCCATGGAAAATCCCGGCCTTCCCCATACCATCGCACCCCAAACATGCTCCGATGGGGACCAAACCTTGCAAGCATGTGGGGGTGGGTCCCCATCAGAGCATGTTTGGATTGGTAATTAGCGCCCAGTCCGGATTTTTCAAGTCTCTTGGTGCTTAAGAGGCCATGGGAAATCCGGGCCTTCCCCATACCATCGTACCCAAACATGCTCCGATGGGGACCAAACTTTGCAAGCATGTGGGGGTGGGTCCCCCCCACATGCTTGCAAAGTTTGGTCACAATCAGAGCATGTTTGGATTGGTAATTAGCGCCCAGTGCGGGTTTTTCGAGTCTCTTGGTGCTTAAGAGGCCATGGAAAATCCGGGCCTTCCCCATACCATCGTACCCAAACATGCTCCCATAGGGACCAAACTTTGCAAGCATGTGGGGGGGGGCCACCCCCACATGCTTGCAAAGTTTGGTCACAATCAGAGCATGTTTGGATTGGTGATTAGCGCCCAGTCTGGATTTTTCAAGTCTCTTGGTGCTTAAGAGGCCATGGAAAATCCGGGCCTTCCCCATACCATCGTACCCAAACATGCTCCGATAGGGACCAAACTTTGCAAGCATGTGGGGGGAGGGCCACCCCCATATGCTTGCAAAGCTTGGTCACAATCAGAGCATGTTTGGATTGGTGATTAGCGCCCAGTCCGGATTTTTCAAGTCTCTTGGTGCTTTAGAGGCCATGGAAAATCCGGGCCTTCCCCATACCATCGTACCCAAACATGCTCCGATGGGGACCAAACTTTGCAAGCATGTGGGGGTGGGTCCCCCCCACATGCTTGCAAAGTTTGGTCACAATAAGAGCATGTTTGGATTGGTGATTAGCGCCCAGTCCGGATTTTTCAAGTCTCTTGGTGCTTAAGAGGCCATGGAAAATCCGGGCCTTCCCCATACCATCGTACCCAAACATGCTCCGATAGGGACCAAACTTTGCAAGCATGTGGGGGTGGGTCCCCCCCCACATGCTTGCAAAGTTTGGTCACAATCAGAGCATGTTTGGATTGGTAATTAGCGCCCAGTGCGTGTTTTTCAAGTCTCTTGGTGCTGAAGAGGCCATGGAAAATCCGGGCCTTCCCCATACCATCATATCCAAACATGCTCCGATGGGGACCAAACTTTGCAAGCATGTGGGGGTTGGTCCCCCCCACGTGCTTGCAAAGTTTGGTCACAATCAGAGCATGTTTGGATTGGTAATTAGCGCCCAGTGCGGGTTTTTCAAGTCTCTTGGTGCTGAAGAGGCCATGGAAAATCCGGGCCTTCCCCATACCATCGTACCCAAACATGCTCCGATGGGGACCAAACTTAGCAAGCATGTGGGGGTGGATCCCCCCCACATGCTTGCAAAGTTTGGTCACAATCAGAGTATGTTTGGATTGGTAATTAGCGCCCAGTCCGGATTTTTCAAGTCTCTTGGTGCCTAAGAGGCCATGGAAAATCCGGGCCTTCGCCATACCATCGTACCCAAACATGCTCCGATAGGGACCAACTTTGCAAGCATGTGGGGGTGGGTCCCCCCCACATGCTTCCAAAGTTTGGTCACAATCAGAGCATGTTTGGATTGGTAATTGGCGCCCAGTGCGGGTTTTTGAAGTCTCTTGGTGCTTAAGAGGCCATGGAAAATCCGGGCCTTCCCCATACCATCATACCCAAACATGCTCTGATGGGGACTAAACTTTGCAAGCATGGGAGGGGACCCACCCCCACATGCTTGCAAAGTTTGGTCACAATCAGAGCATGTTTGGATTGGTAATTAGCGCCCAGTCCAGATTTTTCAAGTCTCTTGGTGCTCAAGAGGCCATGGAAAATCCAGGCCTTCCCCATACCATCACACCCAAACATGCTCCGGGGACCAAACTTTGCAAGCATGGGGGGGGGGGACCCACCCCCACATGCTTGCAAAGTTTGGTCATAATCAGAGCATGTTTGGATTGGTAATTAGCGCCCAGTCCGGATTTTTCAAGTCTCTTGGTGCTCAAGAGGCCATGGAAAATCCAAGCCTTCCCCATACCATCGCACCCAAACATGCTCCGATTGTGACCAAACTTTGCAAGCATGTGGGAGTGGGCCCCCCCCCCATGCTTGAAAAGTTTGGTCCCCATCGGAGCATGTTTGGGTGCGATAGTATGGGGAAGGCCTGGATTTTCCATGGCCTCTTGAGCACCAAGAGACTTGAAAAATCCGGACTGGGCGCTAATTACCAATCCAAACATGCTCCGATTGTGACCAAACTTTGCAAGCATGTGGGAGTGGGCCCCCCCCCCCATGCTTGCAAAGTTTGGTCCCCATCGGAGCATGTTTGGGTGCGATGGTATGGGGAAGGCCTGGATTTTCCATGGCCTCTTGAGCACCAAGAGACTTGAAAAATCCGGACTGGGCGCTAATTACCAATCCAAACATGCTCCGATTGTGACCAAACTTTGCAAGCATGTGGGAGTGGGCCCCCCCCCCATGCTTGCAAAGTTTGGTCCCCATCGGAGCATGTTTGGGTGCGATGGTATGGGGAAGGCCTGGATTTTCCATGGCCTCTTGAGCACCAAGAGACTTGAAAAATCCGGACTGGGCGCTAATTACCAATCCAAACATGCTCTGATTGTGACCAAACTTTGCAAGCATGTGGGGGTGGGTTCCCCCCCATGCTTGCAAAGTTTGGTCCCCATCGGAGCATGTTTGGGTACGATGGTATGGGGAAGGCCTGGATTTTCCATGGCCTCTTGAGCACCAAGAGACTTGAAAAATCCGGACTGGGCACTAATTACCAATTCAAACATGCTCCGATTGTGACCAAACTTTGCAAGCATGTGGGGGTGGGCCCCCCCCCATGCTTGCAAAGTTTGGTCCCCATCGGAGCATGTTTGGGTGCGATGGTATGGGGAAGGCCTGGATTTTCCATGGCCTCTTGAGCACCAAGAGACTTGAAAAATCCAGACTCGGCGCTAATTACCAATCCAAACATGCTCTGATTGTGACCGAACTTTGCAAGCATGTGGGGGTGGGCCCCCCCCATGCTTGCAAAGTTTGGTCCCCATCGGAGCATGGGTGCGATGGTATGGGGAAGGCCTGGATTTTCCATGGCCTCTTGAGCACCAAGAGACTTGAAAAATCCGGACTGGGCGCTAATTACCAATCCAAACATACTCTGATTGTGACCAAACTTTGCAAGCATGTGGGGGTGGGTCCCCTCCCCATGCTTGCAAAGTTTGGTGCCCATCAAAGCATGTTTGGGTACGATGGCATGGAGATTTTCAACAAACAATATGATAGCCAAAGTGTTAAAAAATATAATAAAATCAAGAACATCAACTAAAATGTAATGATACTCAATAATGAGAAAACTCATAATGATATAAACATCAAATAAGTACATCAGAATGAAAATGAGCTACCCCAGCTAGTCTGAGGTTAGTCATTGCCCAAAAATCTAAGTACAATGTAAGTGAGCTAACCCAGCTAGTCTGAGTTTAGTCACTATCAAGATAGAGATCTAGTCAGCAGCACCCTCTCTAGCTCTCAACTGCTCTAGAATGCTCTCATGGTCATCCACTCGAAGCCGAAAACTAGGGTGAGAACTGTGTTTTCGGCTCTGTACTCGAACAAGAGTGAGCCTGGTAGCAACCACTAGATGAGAGAACTGAAATGCCTCTAACTCCCACTTCCACTGCTGGAACTCAAGACTCCCCCGATGAAGTCGAATCTGCTGGTAGAACCGGCCTGCCACAATCATGCTATGGGCGTCATAAGAAAACCCATGATCACACTGTATCCTGGTCAAGCATGCACTTTGGCCTAGTGCAACTCATCAGATAGTAGTCTACTCCCTCGCTATTTCCCTCACTGGCAATAACAGCAAATACATCACCCTCCTGTAGCAAATCTGTCAGGTCATCATAACTGACCATGAACGCAGGACCTGTGTGCTCATCAGACACCACTGGATGTGAAGGATGCTCGGGGGAGAGGAATGTCTGTATCCATGCATCTGCCCATCCTCTCGAGGCACAATGTGACCAATCGCCATCCATACATGCTCCACAGAAGCATGCAAACCGTCGTGTGTAAATCGTGGGGGCCGCCATGCACGTGCTCCTGATGGAATGTAAGCCCAAGGTGCCAGGTAGTACTGTGTCACAATCATGGGAGGCTCTACGGTCAATCATGCCACCATCCACATGCCAAAAAAATCTCCTGACAATCCGAGCATCACGTTTGGGGTACGATGATGCTGCACTCCCACACAAATGTTGGGAGCACCACTCGACTACGTGGCCCGCATCTCTGAACTGCTGAGCATCCTGTCTCGCAGTTGATGACGCCTCAAGGCACGTTTCACACACGCGCCCGCACCATCATGCTCTCCCTTCCCGTGACCAGTCTCAAAGAATGACCAAATCACTGGGATACTAGACTGCACATGCCACTTATAAATCCATAAAAGATAGTCTTAGTTATTGTTTTCTTTAAGATGTTCTAGTGAATTTAGTTTAATTGTAAATGTAAGAAAGCCATAAGTACTACCTGTAGAGCCAATAGAATTGACGTGATGACTTGAACTGTGCACCACAACCATCCGACCAAACCCATCGCTGGACATGTCTGATCCCACAATCTCCTAAAAAATCGTCATGGAGACGAAAACAGTGTTGCACAAAATGTGCATCATGTGAATGATCATCACTGATATAGAAATGATACTCTCGAATAATGACACGGGTCTCGGGGGTACTCGCTATCCCATCTACATGAGCCTCTGCATGTCGATAGCTAATGTGGACCAAAATAGCAACCTGGTGAGGTAAGCAATACATACGTTTAGGACACAAAAAATCAATTAAGTAATGTAGCTCAAACATAAAACAAATATTACAAAATATAACCATTACCTGCTCTGAGAAGTAATACTCAGATTGTATCTCCTGAAAAGGTGTGAAAGTGTAGTTCTCTGCAAAATCAATCACAGAGACGACCACACCAATAGGAAACTCTGCTAGGCATGGTCAGAACTGATGATCCTACCACTTGGCACAATGACTGTGCCGTATGTAGGGGTAGATCTGCTCCCTAAATGTGGTTGTGAAGTGACAACGTGGTGTATGTCTGTCCATGAGCTGCAACTTCCTGGACTGTCCACCACTCTGGAGCTGGTGTGTCACATACTCATAACGTTGCCATGCCACTATCTCTTGGTCACTTGCATCAAGATCTACCATCTGTAGATGTGCAAGTGAACCACATGATGTGCAATTGCTCTCCACACAAGGCATCCTATGGAACTGGGCATCCTCCGTGCGTGCACACAAAAGAGAGTGGATGAAATCACGTGGACTACGAGGCAACTCTCTATGCCCACTAAGAGAACGGAACACATCATAAAAAAGTTTGAACTCAACATGGTAGCGACAACAACATGTGTCACGCTGACGTGAGTACCTCACAAACCAAGGCTTACACCCCTCAAATGACCTTTGCCCAATTTTAAGCTCTGTATACGAAGCCACAAACTGAGAATACAACTCAGTTTGGGTCATTTCAAGAAAGCAAGCACCGTGCTCAATGAACACTCCTCTTGTCACTCTCTTACGCAAAGCTTTCTTGAAAACTGGCGATGCACGACAATTCTCCTCCCAAAAACTTTCTATCAAGGTTCTAGTGGTTTCATCTAGTAGGCGATCATGCCTAGCTACACGACCACTACTCGCCCACATAGCACCAACCTCATTGGCATCTAAACTTTGTCGCCTAATAGACCCAACTCTAAGTGCGTGTGGTGCTATGGAAAGGATGCGAGATGTGGCACTAACCTTACCCTTCATTTGGGAGCTACTTATGGCTGCCACAATAGCCCGTCGAGCAGCCAAAGCGTCCGCAGAGTTCCTCTTCTTGTTAACTATATAGGAATGACGAACACTTTGTAGCACCGCCATGCCAGCTCTCCTCTCTCTTCGACCTCCAATGTCGGAAAGCGCCCTGCACAGTTGGCCATGTTGGGCAGATCAATCAAAGCATCAAGCACACATGCCTGTGATGAAGACGTGAGGTCTTTGAAATAGGAATGGAAGATTGCATGGGCACGACGATGTGCCCCTGACTTTGATAGTTCTTTCCTATCCACACGATGGGCGCCCAAAGGAGGGGGGGTGGGTTCTTGTAGAAGAGAGGACTCAAGAAGGGCGGGTTCATGTGGATTATCTAAACTAAGGGGTAGTGGGGGGGAAGAGGGCGAAGGGAGAGGAAGTGGAAGAGGAGGAGCAAGGCTTGGATCATCGCCAACGGAAGGTGTTGCTCGTTGACGTGCTCTCCACTCTCTCTTTCTCTCACGAGCTACCCTTCTCCTCTCCTCCTCTTGAACTTGGTGGATGGGGGGGAGTCTAATCCTATCACGTTTCCGACTCCTACGACTTTGAGAACCCATTCTCAAGGAAGCTAAGAGAGAAAATATTATAAAGGCTCAATGATGGGATAGTACTAGAGATAAGTGTGGGATAGTACTAGAGATGTGTGATTATATAGGAAAAATAGGTTATCCACTTCAAATCTCATTGGATTTCCTATCTAAGATTGATTGGATAACTAAGATAAACATAAAGATAATTAAAGATAAACTATTATCCACTTAAAAATTAATATTATTTATAATATTTATTAACAAGTCTAAATATTTATCATTACTAGATATATGAATATATCTTTAAAGATATCTTTTATTTTATAATTATATAACTGTTTTTTTTAAATAAAGTATTTTTTTCAAATTTTATTCAAAGGTTTATTCTACATAAAAAAATTTTAAGAAATATAAAATTAAAAAATTTATTTTTTTTAAATTAATAATATGATCTTTAATAATATTTTTATTAATCTAATCCCAAAATATAATCCTTTAAAATTAGTGATTTTAAATTCTTTTATTTAATAAGTTACATATATTTTATTATTTAAATTTTTATATTCTATTTCTCTAAATTACTAAATTAACTTTTCCAAAAATATGTTTTTGAAAAAAGAGGGGAGGTGGGAAGGAGATGCCACGTGTCACAAGCGTGCATGACACGTGGCATTCTCTTGACATGTGGCACTATTATGGTTGATGTGGCAATTCCATGATATGGCATGCCATGTCACCATGTACGAGGTGGCATGCAAAGGTGGCAAGATGATGTGGCATTAATGATGACTAGGATGATGAGGTGGGGAGTCAACTAGGTTGACCATGTTGACATGGAGGGTGGAGGTGGCAAGCTGCTTATGTGGATCCTCTCGATGCTCACGTGGACATAAAGTGGCATGCATATATAAGGTTTGTGCCTACCCAAGCCTCACACATGGAATGAAACCTAAGCTGTGAAATTTACCAAGCCTAGATTTCCACCAAACCTAACTAGGATTGGTTTTAGACTTGAAAAGGGGAGAGTGGACACAATATGGGAATTTTCACTTGGGAGGATTGAAAATGGACCTTCCCATACTCAAATCAAGCCAATTTTTTTTAAATAAATTCATGGCAACAAGAGTATTGATCCCTTGAGTTTTTAGATTGAAAGATTCAATATTTAATTTTCTAGAATTAAATTACTATTGATTTAATGGGCCTCTGACAGTCATAATAAATTTTCCAAAGTAAATCTACAAAAATCAAACCGTTAGATTTGTAATTTTACCTTATACCCACATTATAATAATCTTTCCCAATCTAATCATCACTAGATCCATACAATTTGAGCATTTTAAATGGTAGATGTGGTGGGAGGATAAAATAGTATGTTTTTTAACAATTCTAATATCTTTTAAATAATATAGAAAATAGTAGAACACATCAAAAATTACTCGATAAATCAAGTTAAGCTCTATGTTATTTGTATTTGTGATATGCAAAGTGGGAACATCATATGAGTAATAATGTAAAAGTTATAGGCAATTTACTCACATTCACTATACCTGTCTAAACCTAGGACAGGGCCTGTATACAAACTTGGTTCCCAAAGAAAAGGGGATTTGCAATTATTAGATATTCGATCAGATTATAGTTTTAGGTGCCCAACTTTGCATATGATGTTTCATTAGAAGACCTTGAAGTGAAACTCCTTGGCTAACTATGAGAGATTCTCTATTCTTCTTGAAAAAATGCCTGTTTTCCAGCTAAAGCCAAGGGCGCCCACGACATGAAACTAGATAACCTCATCTTGCAACCACCCACCTATAAAGAGCCTCGAAAGGTGACATCCCAATACTCAAATGCTTGCTTGAATTATGACAAAATTCAGCAAGGTAAAGCCATTCATCCCATGATGCTTGCATGTCATGACAATAGTGCCTCAAGTACACTTCGAGCCATTTGTTTGTGCACTCCGTTTGCCCATCCGTTTGAGGGTGATAAGTTGTAGAAGGAGTGATTTGAGTTCCCAAGTTCTCATACAATGTCCTCCAAAAGTGCCCATGAACTTGGTATCTCTATCACAAACTATGTTGAGTGGCAAACCATGTATCTTGAATACATGCTCCATAAAATGACTGGCAATGTGAGAGGCCCCATAAGTAGTCTTGGAAGCAATAAAATGAGCTTATTTGGTGAGTCTATCCACCACCACCACAAATACTTGATCCCATCCATGCTTCATCTTTGGCAAGCCCGTGAGTGATGAAGTCCATGGAAATGTGAGTCCATTTTCCATCCAGAATAGGCAAAGGATGAAGTAAACCACAAACCACTTGGCAATTGGTGACTATCCTTATTCCTTTCGCATGACACACATTTCCAAAACAAACTTCTTGACATCCCTCCACATGCCTTTCCAATAGAAGCTTTTGCTCACATTATCAAATGTCTTGAGAACACCAAGATGACCCAAAAGCAGTGAAGAATGCATCTCATGAAGCACCTTGGGAATGTAGGATGAGGTTGGAACCAAATACACCTTATCCTTGTGCCATAGTAGACCATTCCGAAGCTTATAATGAGGAAATTCTTCACCATCTCCTTGCTGCATTTTTTGCATTTCCTGCATCTTTTAGCATATTGTCCCTCAAAATGCATGCATGATCCCTTCCATCGGGGTCGAAAGGAAACTCATCCTCTTCTATGACAAAAGAATGACCCTCCAAGTCTTCTTCATGTGTCTCCTCGCTGCAATCTTCAAACTCTTCCACATCATGAGATGACTTGGAATCGTCATCCTCATCCATAATGATCATAGTAGCCACCACTTTCTTTGATTTGCAAATATGCTCGGGTGACCACTTCTCTTTGTATTTAAAACATAGGCCTTTACTCCTCAATTCCTCAATCTTAGGATCATCCATCCGTTGAGTCTTCTTGAATGGTTTAGGAGGCTTCTTAACAAACCCATTGCTCTTCTTAGCATCATTATGAACTCCACTTGTGCACTGTCCACTTCCAAAAGATGTATGGAATTTGGAAGTGTAAGTGGATGTAGAAGAAGGTAGACTTTTCCCCACATTTGAAGAAGTGTGAAATGGCTTATGAAAAGGTACATTGGGCTGAACCCTCTTATACTTTGGCTCATATAGCTCCACCAACCTCATAGCCTCTTTGATAGTGCTTGGTCTTTGTGCCCAGACATCTGCTTTGATGTATGAATCTAGACCATGCACAGACGTCTTCAATCGCATGCCTTCATTGAGTCCATCCACAAACATAGAGAGTTTCATGAACCTCTTGATGTACTCCCTAACCGACATGCCCTTTTGTGTGAGTTCACACCATTCTTCATGGTATGATAGGTCAAGAACCAAAGGCGACATAAATGTCATATTCATTTCATGCTTGAGTTCTTCCCAAGTATGTGGCATAACTCCTTCCTTGAGCATATGTCTCCACCATTGATGTGCATAGTCTTCCAAATGCAAGGATGCAAAATGCACTTTGTCCCTTTCACTCTTCGGATAGAGCTGAAAGTATGTATCCAACTTATTCATCCATTCTTCCAACTCATGTGGGGCTGAACCATCACCCTTGAACTTAGAGAGTGAAATCTTGTCCTTTACATCCTCTGACACGGTTGACGATGCATTCTCATGATGGTGCGAGGGCTTGTGCTTTTGCATTTGCATATAAGATCCAAGGAATTGTGCAAAATCCTTGTACTCCCTCTTGAGGAAATTTGGCATTTCCATCCGCCTATCATGAGCTTCTCTTTGTCTCTCAATGAATGACATATGTTCCCAATCAAGCTCAACCACATCATCCATATCATACACCTCCTCTTCAAGCATGGAGAACTGATTTGCTTTGGGATGCAAAGGTACTCTCCTCGGATCCCCAAAATTTGACTCGTCTAAATGTAGGTGCATGTTGCTTTCTATCCAATTGAGAAGAACCCGCTTGGAATGTAGTAGGCTTCATCTCCCGCATAGAAGGCCTCCTAGCATCTGCCCCATGAATCCAAAAGTGACATTCTTGGTGGAATGCTCGTGTTACCTTGGGAGAAACCTCTTGTACCATGGGTAGCTTACCTTCCCTACGGCCTTCAAAAGCTATCCCAAATTGCTTGCCTTCATGTAAAGCACCATGACCACTATCATAGGATGGTTGGCTCATTGGCCGAGCGACCCTCTCTTCCAAAACTTCCATCCTTGTAGCCATAGTGTCAAGCCTACCATTGACTTCCACCCTTGTAGCCATAGTGTCAAGCCATTGACTTCCACCCTTGTAGCCATCGTGTCCATCTTAGCATTAATTTCTATCAGCATTTGCATGATCGAATCGATGGGGATGGTATGCAAAGATTGTGGGGTGTGCTTATGGGCACTTCTAACATTCAACTCCTCCCTTCTCTTGAAGTATGCCCAAAAGTATTCCCTTCTCTTGAAGTGTGCCCAAGAGTATCCTCCGGAGCATCCAAAATTCCTTGTTCCATCATTGCCTCTTCACCCTCTACCTCGTCGGAAGCCAAAGTGTTGCGCCTCGGTTGCTCTTTTGGCTTCGGCCCCATGGAAACGTTCGGTTTCAGAAATTTGGCTCTAAATTAAGGTAGGGATGTCCGATTGAAGTGATCTAAAGCTTGTTGGAGATCTAATGAAGTGTACTAGATCACTATGCAAAGACCTGTAAGAGATGAGGTGTGCTACTATTCTCTGTTTTAGGGTTTACAGGGTTATAGGCTGAAATGGTATTTTGGGTACAATTTGAGCTAGAGATATCCAAATGCAAAACTTTTTATGTCAAATGAAAGCCTTCGATGAGTACTACAAGCCTATGTAATTGGATCTAGAAGACCTTCAAACCCCTATGGACTGAATTAGGGTTTATTATTTCTGTAAAATCCTAAATTCTACCCTAAAGAGATATCAAAATGCAGAGGTTAAGGGCTCGTTGGGTAGCTCTAAGGAAGCACTAAGAGCTCATGTGGTCCCTTTTAATTCAGTCCAAAAGGGTTGGGACTGAATTAGGGTTTTTGTGAATCTGCAAATTCTTGCCAAAGTGACCCTTTTTGTGCCCAATTGATCTTTGTTTGCTCCCAAACCAATGTCAACACCTTTTGCACCTCATTGGCATCCCAAGGTCTGCAAATTATGCTCCACAAGCTTCAATTGTCCATGTATGACTAGAAATTTGAGAAAATTTTGACAGTCTCCTTTGTTTTAGGAGCTAAATCTCAATTTTTCTCAAGTAACAATGTAAAAATCCATAATCCTCTTATCAATTCCCATCCATTACATAGCATGTGCCTCAACTTGCATCACCAAAAGGCATAAAAATTCCTTGCAATTCCAAGCATTCACCATACGTTTTCCATGGCATAATGCAAGATCGATTCCCGTGAGATGTCCATATTAAGGCGCCGTTGCCATGTACATAAATCAAGAGGATGATTGTGCGAAGAAGATCGTCGGTGTAGCGCGTTGAAGCTTTCCGATCTCTCGGTCAAGCTCTTCTCACCCCTGTACCTAGTCCGAACCAAGGCACAGGTTGAGGCCAAGTCTTCACCTCCACACCTAATCCTCCACCGTATCGCTTTACCACGGCACTCACGGCACGGTGGATTCAAGCCATGCTCCCCCCTGGGCCTCTCCACCAACACCCAAGGTACCCTCACCAACACCCAGGGTACCCTCACCAACATATCTAGTTTCTAGAAATTGAAGTGAGTGCAAACAATTGTGAGGTGCATATAGCTTGAATATGAAATAAAGGCGGATCACTTACAAGGATGTGGCATGACTCATGCCCATTACAATATACTCATAAACCATTATGCATGAACTCATGCTTATCCACATAGCTCCAAATGTCCGCCATTCATCCAAAGATCCAACATCAATCAATAAGCACAAGTGAGGTAATACCATATACCAATGACATCAATATCCAATTGGTATCACTCCCAAAAGCATTGCTTACAAGTAATTGGCATCAAATGGCATTCAAGGGCATCAACTTGCATTTGAATGTAGCATTACCAATTGATTCCAATCACACATCAAGCTCTTCCAATGCTCAATAGCATCATACGAATGCATAAAAGCATCATGTCCATAGCAAAAACCTTCTCATTATTATCCAACATCCACTCTATGCATGTGGCTCAATCAATGCATCTAAGCATATGCATTCCTTCATCCATTTATGCATGGATTCATCAAAGAATCTTGCATTTGTTCTCACAAATGGCCACATGACATCCAAATGGGTGTGATTAAAGAAAGATGTGAGCAATAAGTTTCCTATGCATCCCCATTAGAGCATGTAATCACTTTCCAATGGATCATGAGTTATGTAGGAATGTTAAAATTCTGTAAATTAGGGTTTCTTTTCATGAATAACCCCAATTGGTCCATAGCATGAGGATTAATCACCAATGCTTGAGAAAATGGCCATAGCAACTCACTAATGGTATTCCGAAAGCTTCAATGGTTGGATCGTTGCTTGTTGATAGAGCCTCCAATGGATCCAAATCTTCTCCAAAGCCAGCCAAATCAGTTCAAAAGCTTGCTTTTGGGAAAATATTGAATCAAACACATCAAAGCAAGAATCTAGTATCCATTAATCATGAGATTAGTTATCAAATGGCTCATCACATGAATATACAAGAGAGAAAATCTATAAGTGCATGTAGCAAGAGAAGATGCACAAATAGCCCAAGTGTGTTTAACCTCTCAGCAAGAGGATGGCTTTCAAGTTAGCCATGAACTTGACCATGGAAGGCCAAATCTCCATTGATGGAGGTCAAAGGTACAAGATGACCAAAATTAGTAAAAGTGTCAAAAGATCTCCTACCAATGTACCCCAAGCCCTATTTATAGTCACTTTCTCCTTTTTTCCATGGGCCCCTATGTACATGTGAAAATCAAGCTCTATGGTTCATGACATATATGGATGCATTAAATTAGGATAATAAGGCCAATTAACTTTAGAATAACATTTTGGAGGCACAACAAAATGAGCCAAACACATGAAATAAAGGACTCTTTAAGAATAATGTTTAGAAAAAAGAGGATTCCTACCTAGTGGGGACACCACTTTGAAAGAGACAGGAGGATTTACTTAGATACTACCCCAGCTCGCGAGATGAGGACATCTCGAATCTTTTCAGTGGTGGGGGAGATTGTAAGGTCCCTCTTAAGCCATGTATATATGTGTCTCTTTTAGTGCACTTAGAGAAGAGTGAGACAGTAAGGTTCGAAACATTAGGAAAGTGTTAGAATAAAAATATTAGCTCCAAAAATCCTAAAAGAAATAAGAAGATAAGAATAACTCTAAATTAAGAGATAAGTATCTCCAAAAATAGAAATTTGAATTTAGGTGATAGGAGGTCCTATTTAGAGTACTTTTACATATTTAGAGTCCATGCATACTAAAAATTTGAAAAAGCAACACGTTTCTAAAGATGGCATGTTTGTGGATATATATAGATGTTTTACCCGCGTTGGCTTGTAGAGTAGATGCCTTCTGGTTCTTTTGAGTGGTTATACAACCATATTGTGAGTTTTTATCAGAGAGTTATGGCCGAAACAATTTGCTGACTCTATCAGGGTCTCTACACAAGAAAAACTGTAAGAAGGCAGCAAGTAGCCTCAAGGTAATCCTAGAGCTTGAGATGTATATATCCCTTCATTCTTATCTAATATCTTAGAAGAGAAGCTTAGATTGCTATGGTCTTTCAGAGGAAGAGACCAAAACTCCATAGCTTTTCTTTTAAAGAAAGAATAGTATGACGTAGCCCTGCAAGAGAAGGCTATTTTGCCATAGACCTTCAAAAGAGAGAAAAGTCAGAGTATGAGTAAGAGAAGATAAATCTTGGGGATGATCGGATGATTTCAATCGTAAGAGAAGGTATTAGAAGACTCTCTATTCTCGTATATCAAATTTTGAAGCTCTTGTTAACAAGCAAAGGCAACGATAAACGACAAATTTCTATAAGGTATATATATATATATTGTTTTTCAATTATATATCATTCTTAGGGTTGAGGTATGGCCCTGGCTTCTCTCTATTTATTGTTCTTAATAGTGATCTATTTGATTGATTTACTAGTTAATGTTTATATTCTTTTAAACAATAGCATATGCCTTAATAAAGATTGTCTTATCACAATCTTAAGTTGAAATGCTAAAATCTTTGTGAAAAAGATTGTTAACATGGATTCTAGTCCTATGGTTTAGTTGAGTAATGGATTGTTATCTTGGTTAAATTAAGGTACAGGCACAACTCTCCCTACCTTGACGCTGCCCCATTCTTGTGCTTGTATAGCCGGACAGTAGAGATGTTAGTAAGGCCCGGAGTTGGCCCATGGTATCCCTCATACGATTGGGAGAATGAGGTTTGCCGATTGCGGTGAGTGATTGTGATGCTACCTAGTTCAGAGGGCCCTGACTAGTGGGGTGAATTAGCCCACCCTAGTGCATAGACATCCCTCTGAGGGGTGGGAGGATTGAGCGATGGAGCCTAAGAGGGCGATAGGCTGGCTTGAGTCTTTGTCAACGGTCGACGATGAGGTGTATGGTCCCATAGGGTTTTGCCCAGCATGTAGAGGCTGGAAGGCCGAATTCTAGATCATCGGCAGTATCAAAGAAAAAGAATAAGAGAGCCAGTTTGGCTTGATGGAATTGATTCATGTATAATTTTTTATATATAAATCTTATCTGTGGCATTATTTTATTATGAAGAAAAGGTTGCTTTAACAAACCTTGTAAAAAGGGCCTTAATTAAGAAACATGTTTATTTATATCAAACAGTGTGATAGGATTAATTAGAAAACAAATTGACACGTGAGTAGGGTGGAAAGTGGGAGGATTGAATGCCCTGATGGGACTATCCTACGGAGGACGGGTGGACCTGATTAGTCGGATAGCTTTCCAACATATTAAGTGAAAGCCCTATGCTAGATAAATAGGTTCTCGGGCAATTCTATTCGAGAAGACTAGGCCAGCGGTGGCTGTGCCTTGCATGGATGAGGAAAAATAGCGTTGTCTCTATAAGAATCAAGACTAGTAGTTGTCCAGATTATGATCAATTACCCTATGGGTGATTTGATTTTTAGAAGACCACGCTCCCCCTCTGGGATAAAACTAGGTCTTACCTATGAATCGTATCCTTGAATCTTTGCATGGTCAAGGTGTCGATGAGTAGAAAATTTTCTCCAAGATAAGACTAAGTCGACTATCTTAAGTGTTTCCCCTATTTTGGAAGGGGGGAACCTTAGAATTGGTATCACAGCCGATCTTAGTTCCTAGGATTTGTTTTTCAAAGGTTAACTATCAAGGGATTAAAACAAGTGATTGTTTACCATATGAAGACAAATCAATAATCTCTTCTGGCCATAGAAGTGATTTGAATATCCTCACATGTTGAGACAATCATCCTATGAAATTGTGCTTATATATCTTGGGGATACACATGCAAGATATTTGTACAAAGAATAAATTTGAGAAATAAGATTGGGGAGAAAACCTTTTGTGAAGATGAGGAAAAACATAGGGTGATCAAATTAAGAAACTAGTGAGAGACTGAATGACTAGAAGCATAGACCAAAACTTTGTTGTTTAGAGAAATTTTCAGGATATAACTGGATTGAGATTATAACTGTATTGAGATTTGAATAGTTGACATGTGAATGCCATCCATTGGATGCTTTACACTAGGACGATCATCCAAGATCTTGAACCCATCTCAGACAATCATGGGTCTAACTTCGGATGTGTAATTCCCAGAGGATCATGCTCTTAGATGTGTTAATCCCAAGATACTAGATGTGTGTAGTTTTTAAAGAACTAATCATCTCAGACGTGTTAATCCTGATAGTCTTTGGATGTGTCGATCCCAAGGCACCACATGTGTAATTTTCAAAAAAATGAAGATCTCGGATATATTAATCTAGAGTGCCTTTAGATGTGACGCTATAATAAGTATTTGATAGTTTTGAACTTTTCATGGATACAATGAAAGAAGCAAGTTCACCCTTGCTCATCTAAAAATCGTAAGAAATGCCAAATTAGTTGGAAGTAGTGTTGTCAATCTAACGAAAGGAACTAGAATCAGTTATTATGGGATGCCATGAAAGTACACCTTCGTGAAAGGGTTTGTCCTCTAGAATTTCAAGAGGATAAAATGAATGAATTTTTGGAGCTAACCTAAGCAAGGAAGACCCTAAAAGAATACCACCAAACTTTTGTTAAAATTCTTCGATTAGCTCCAGAGATGGATGAGGTAACTCTTCTCCATCGATTCATTTGGAAGCTTAATCTACCTTTGAATAACCTCATCATGAATTTAAAACCATCCTCTATTTCAGAGGTCATAATTATAGCCAGAGACTATGATAAAGTTTTTTTATATAGAAAGTGTCAAGAAGGACATGAATGTTAATTAAGAAGAGGTCCCCTAATTCAAGAGGTTCACGTCAAGCCCATCCTTAGCTACAAGGAATCATGAGCTAGAGCAAAAATTAGGTCAAGAAATAGGGATAGCAGGGTTAAAGATAATCAAATTTAATAAGTATTTCTATAAGTTAATAGAAGATGATTAGTGCAAGATTCATGTGAAGTAATGTGCATGATGAATAGAGGTATTCTACAAGACGATACTAAGGTTATGAAACCGCTATCATAGGCTAGATTGTGTAAAGGATTGATTCCATTACGTTTTTCCATTATAATTCTTTAAGTACCATATTACATGGGGGTATAGAATAAGGAATTCGAAGGTTCCTTTCATATGAGAGATATATGGATCATGAAATTAGGATAATAAGGCCAATTAACTTTAGAATAATAAAGACCTTTTTGTGGCACAACAAAACAAGCTAAACACATGAAATAAAGGACTCTTCAAGAACAATGTTCAGATAAAAGAAGATTTCTACCTAGTGTGGGGACACCACTTTCAAAGAGACAAGAGGATTTACTTAGATACTATCCCACCTCACGAGATGAGGACATCTCAAATCTTTGAAGTGGGGGAGATTGTAAGGTCCCTCAAGCCATGTATATATGTATTTTTTTTAACATAGATTTCAAGAAGGAAAGAGAGTGCACTTAGAGAAGAGTGAGATAATAAGGTTAGAAACATTAGGAAAGTGTTAGAATAAAAATATTAGCTCCAAAAATCCTTTAAAAAATAAGAAGATAAGAATAGTTCTATTAAGAGATAAGTATCTCCAAAAATAGAAATTCCAATTTAGGTGATAGGAGGTTGTATTTAGAGTACTTTTACATATTTAGAGTCCATGTATACTAAAAATGCAGAAAAGCAACATGTTTCTAAAGATGGCGCGTTTGTGGCTATATACAGACGTTTTTGCGTATTCTACTCGTGTTGGTTTGTAGACTAGATGCCTTCCAATTTTTTTGATTGCTTATACAACCATATTCTGAGTTTTTATCAGAGAGTTATGGCCAAAATAATTTGCTGAATCTGTTAGGGTTTCTACATAGGAAAAACTGTAAGAAGGTAGCAAGTAGCCTCAAGGCAATCCTAGAGCTTGAGATGTATATATCCCTTCATTCATTCTTATCTAATATCTTAGAAGAGAAGGTTAGATTGCTATGGTCTTTCAGAGGAGGAGACGAAAACTTCATAGCTCTTCTTTTAAAGAAAGAATAGTATGTTGTAGCCCTGCAAGAGAAGGCTATTTTGCCATAGACCTTCGAAAGAGAGAAAAGTCAGAGTATGAGTCAGAGGAGATAAATCTTGGGGATGATCGGCTGATTTCAATCGTAAGAGAAGGTATTAGAAGACTCTCTATTTTCCTATATCAAGTTCTGAAGCTCTTGTTAACGAGAAAAGGCAATGATAAACGATAAATTTCTATAAGGTATATACATATTTTGTTTTTCAATTATATATCATTCTTAGGGGTTGAGGTATGGCCCCGACTTCTTTATTAATTGTTAATAGTGATCTATTTGATTGATTTACTAGTAAAAGTTTATATTCTTTTAAACAACGGCATATGTCTTAATAAAGAATGTCTTATCGCAATCTCAAGTTGAAATGCTAAAATGTTTGTGAAAAGGATTGTTTTCTTAAGAAGTTAACATGGATTCTAGTCCTATGGTTTAGTTGAGTAAATGGATTGTTATCTTGGTTAAATTAAGGTACAGGCACAACTCTCCCTACCTTGATGCTGCCCCTTCTTGTGCTTGTATAGCAGGACGACGGAGTTGTTAGTAAGGTCCAGAGTTGGCCCATGGTATCCCTCGTACCATCGGGAGAATAAGGTTTGCTGATTGAGGCGAGTGATTGTGATGCTGTTGCCTAGTTATGAAGGCCCAGACTAGTGGGGTGAATCAGCCCACCCTACTGCGTAGACATCCCTTTGAGGGGCAAGAGGATCGAGCGATAGAGCCTGAGAGGGTGACAGGCTGGCTTGGGGCGGCTGACGATGAGGTGTATGGTCCCATAGGGTTTTGCCTAGCATGTAGAGGATGCAAGGTCGAATTCTAGATCATTGTCTCGGTAGTATAAAGGAAAAGAAAAAAAGAGCGAGTTTGGCTTGATGGAATTGATTCATGTATAATTTTTTTTATAAATCGTCTTTGGCATTATTGTACTGTGAAAAAAAGGTTGCTTTAACAGACCTTATAAAAAGGTCCTTAATTAACGAACATGTTTATTTATGTCAAACAATGTGGTAGGATTAATTAGAAAACAAATTGACGCATGAGTAGGGTGGAAAGTGGGAGGATGGAATGCCCCGATGGCACCATCCTACAGACGGGTGGACCCGATTAGTCAGGTAGATTTCCAACATATTAAGTGAAAGCCCTACGCTAGAAAAATGGGTTCTCGGGCAATTCTATTATAGAAGACTAGGCCAACGGCTATGCCTTGCATGGATAAGAAAAAAAAAGTTGTCTCTAGGAATCAAGACTAGTAGTTGTCCAGATTATGATCAATTACCACGCTCCCCCTATTGTGGGATAGAACTAGGTCTTACCTATGAATCGTATCCTTGAATCTTTGCATGGTCAAGGTGTCGATGAGTAGGAAATTTTCTCCAAGATAAGACTAAGTGGACTATCTTAAGTGTTTTCCCTATTTTGGGGAACCTTACAATTGGTATCAGAGCGGATCTTAGTTCTTAGGATTTGTTTTTCAAAGGTTAACTATCAAGGGATTAAAACAAGTGATTGTTTATCATATGAGGACAAATCAATAATCTCTACTGGCCATAGAAGTGACTTGAATATCCTCACATGTTGAGACAATCATCCTATGAAATTGTGCTTATATCTTGGGGGTGCACATGCAAGATATTTGTACAATAAAGTTGAGAAATAAGATTGGGGAGAAAACTTTTTGTGATGCGGAAAAACATAAGGCGATCAAATTAAGAAACTAGTGAAAGACTGAATGACTAGAAGCGTAGACCAAAACTTTGTTGTTTAGTGAAATTTTCAGGATATATCTCATTAACTTGCATATTATAAATTATTAAGATTATAATTGGATTGAGATTTGAATAGTTGACTTGTGAATGCCATTCATTGGATGCTTTACACTAGGACGATCATCCAAGATCTCGAACCCATCTCAGACAAAAACTTCGGATGTGTAATTCCCAGAGGATCATGCTCTTAGATGTGTTAATCCCAAGATACTAGATGTGTAATTTTAAGAAAACTAATCATCTGAGATGTGTTAATCCTAATAATCTTTGGATGTGTCGATCCCAAGGCACCAGATGTGTAATTCTCAAAAAAATAAAGATCTCGGATATATTAATCCAGAGTGCCTTCAGATAGTTTTGAACTTTTCATGGATACAATGAAAGAAGCAAGTTCACCCTTGCTCATATAAAAATCATAAGAAATGCCAAATTAGTTGGAAGCACTGTTGTCAATCTAACCACACTGGAACTAGAATCAGTTATGGGATGCCATGAAAGTACACCTTCGTGAAAGGTTTTGTCCTCTAGGATAAAATGAATGAATTTTTGGAGCTAACCCAAGCAAGGAAGACCCTAAAAGAATACCACCAAACTTTTGTTAAAATTCTTCGATGAGCTCCAGAGATGGATGAGGTAACTCTTCTCCATCGATTCATTTGGAAGCTTAATCTACCTTTGAATAACCTCATCAAGAATGTAAAACCATCCTCTATTTCAGAAGCTATAATTATAGCCAGAGACTATGATAAAGTTTTTTATATATAGAAACTGTCGAGAAGGACATAAGTCCTTCCATGTGAATCAAGAAGAGGTCCCCTAATTCAAGAGGAACGTCAAGCCCACCCTTCGCTACAAGGAATCATGAGCTAGAGCAAAAATTAGGTCAAGAAATAGGGATAGCAGGGTTAAAGATAATCGAATTCAACAAGTATTTCTATAAGTAAATAGAAGATGATTGGTGCAAGATTCATGTGAAGTAATGTGCATGATGAATAGAGGTATTCTACAAGACAATACACTAAGATTATGAAATTGCTTTCATAGGTTAGATTGCGTAAAGGATTGATTCCATTACGTTTTTCCATTATAATTCGTTAAGTACCATATTACATGGGGGTATAGAAAAAGGAATTCGAAGGTTCATATCATATGAGAGGTATATAGATGCATGAAATTAGGATAATAAGGCCAATTAACTTTAGAATAATAAAGACCTTTTGGTGGCACAACAAAACGAGCTAAACACATGAAATAAAGGACTCTTCAAGAACAATGTTCATATAAAAGAAGATTTCTACCTAGTGGGGACACCACTTTGAAAGAGATAAGAGGATTTACTTAGATACTATCCCAGCTCGCGAGATGAGGACATCTCGAATCTTTGAAGTGGGGGAGATTGTAAGATCCCTCCTAAGCCATGTATATATATGACTCTTTTAATATAGATTTCAAGAAGGAAAGAGAGTGCACTTAGAGAAGAGTGAGATAATAAGGTTTGAAACATTAGGAAAGTGTTAGAATAAAAATATTAGCTCCAAAAATCCTAAAAGAAATAAGAAGATAAGAATAGTTCTATTAAGAGATAAGTATCTCCAAAAATATAAATTCCAATTTAGGTGACAGGAGGTTGTATTTAGAGTACTTTTACATGTTTAGAGTCCATGGATACTAAAAATGTAAAAAAGAAACACGTTTCTAATGATGGCATGTTTGTGGCTATATACAGACGTTTTTGCCTATTCTATTCGCGTTGGTTTGTAGACTAGATACCTTCTGGTTTTCTTGATTGCTTATACAACCATATTCTGAGTTTTTATCAAAGAGTTATGGTCGAAACAATTTGTTGAATCTGTCAGGGTCTCAACAGGAAAAACTGTAAGAAGGTAGCAAGTAGCCTCAAGGTAGTCCTAGAGCTTGAGATGTATATATCCCTTCATTCACTCTTATCTAATATCTTGGAAGAGAAGGTTAGATTGCTATGGTCTTTCAGAGGAGGAGACGGAAACTTCATAGCTTTTATTTTAAAGAAAGAATAGTATGTTGTAGCCCTACAAGAGAAGGCTATTTTGCCGTAGACCTTTGAAAGAGAGAAAAGTTAGAGTATGAGTAAGAGGAGATAAATCTTGGGGATGATCGGCTGATTTCAATCATAAGAGAAGGTATTAGAAGACTCTCTATTTTCCTATATCAAGTTTGAAGCTCTTGTTAACGAGCAAAGGCAACGATAAACGACAAATTTCTATAAGGTAGGTATATACATATTTTGTTTTTCAAAAATATATTATTCTTAGGGGTTGAGGTATGGCCCCACCTTCTCTATTAATTGTTAATAGTGATATATTTGATTGATTTACTAGTTAAAGTTTATATTCTTTTAAACAACAGCATATGTCTTAATAAAGAATGTCTTATCGCAATCTCAAGTTGAAATGCTAAAAGCTTTGTGAAAAGGATTATTTTCTTAAGAAGGTAACATGGATTCTAGTCCTATGGTTTAGTTGAGTAAATGGGTTCTAGTCCTATGGTTTAGTTGAGTAAATGGATTGTTATCTTGGTTAAATTAAGGTACAGGCACAACTCTCCATACCTTGACGCTGCCCGTTCTTGTGCTTGTATAGCAGGACGACGAAGTTGTTAGTAAGAGGAACAACGTCAAGCCCACCCTTGGCTACAAGGAATCATGAGCTAGAGTAAAAATTAGGTCAAGAAATAGGGATAGCAGGGTTAAAGATAATCGAAAATGTGGTTGCAAGATGAGGGTACTCACTTTCGTTCACTCTCTCTAAAATTGGGACATCCATGCATCTCGGGCGGAGTACCTCGATCGTGATAGTGCCGCGAATTAAAAGACGACACGTGCCTCCCGAGCCTAAATCAACATATCTCGATCAAGATGCCAACTAATGCTACGCTAGCAGGTCCGGGTTTCCAGGCGTCATCCATGTCACCAATACATGTCACCGCCACCACATTATCTCGATCGAGATATCTATGCCACTCGGATCCACATCAGGGCCACGCTGTATCCCCCTAGGCATATTTGACTAGCACATCTCCATCGTCCACGTATCTCGAACGAGAAATTAACATCAAATTGCGACCATTCATTGTTCGAGGTAATGGGATACAATCTCCACCGTCCCCACATCTCGATCGAGATACTGAGATCAAATCTCAGCCGTCCAAATATCTCGATCGAGATACAGAGATACAATCTGCACCGTCCAAATATCTCGATCGAGATACGTAGATGCAATATCCACCGTCCAATTATCTCGATCGAGATACGTAAACGCAATCTATACCGTCCATTCACGTACGTTGGAAGATGCGATCTCGGCCGTTTAAATATCTCGATCGAGGTATATAATGAATCTTGACCGTCGAGATACCTTGTCGTGGTAATGCCTTTAAATTGTGGCCGCCCATGTACGTCGAACGAGATAGTAATATCAAATCTCAGCCGTCGATCCTTCCCCAACCCTAAAATTAGGTGTGTATCTTGGCCGTATGTTGCACTAACCCTAATATCCAGAGCGTTAATCTTGCAAACCCTAAATTGCATGATGTTACCGAACCTCGATCGAGGTTATAAAACCGAAAAACTTTTTTTTTTGCCTCATTGTCACAAGTCGTTTTCACTCTCCTTGCTCTCTTGATCTGGATTAGCATTAGTGAGCCCATTAGCATTGTTTTATAGCTTCATTAGTGCTACTTAGCACTAAGCATTAGACCCTTCACATTGGACCCTTCACATTTGGCTTAGGTTTTAGCATGGAGTCACACGAGGAGGGCCACGAGGAGGGCCGCTCATCTATTGCGGACCTCATCGCGGAGATAGACCGCGAGTTAGCGGCTATCCGTAGGAGTGCTAGAGACACTCCGTCTACATTACATATCGTGGCAGACTTGGAGGCGATGCTTGCGTCCCTTCGTAGCCTTCACGATATTGTTTATGTAGATGAGTGGATAGCCCACCGTCACACTGCTCCTGTGTCACATGGCCTGACATATCGTCAGGTCTGTGATCTTGCTCCTATTAGGGATGGAGCCTACCTAGATCTTTTCCTCGATAGTCGTGGGAAGCAACTGGTACAGCATCAACTCCCATCTATTTGTTATCTATGTTACGTCGAATATTTTATGGGTACAGACCAGCCAACGAATCGAATCCGTATCTAATTGATTTTGGTCCAAGGGAATTATTTATTTCGATTTGTCTCTTCCTACCAATACTAGGTATCGGTCTATACCCGAATATGATTTTAAATCTATGGAATAGTAAAGTACTCTCGATCTTGTTCTCATATTCCCTTATGGAATGAAGAAAAAACGAGAAGTAACCATACTTTAAAATTAGACTTTTTTTTTTACAAATTGATAGCAAAATGCCAAGATTTGTTTTGTCTTCGATCCTTATTTAGTAAAAGAGTTTACCAATCTCAGTAACGTCATTTCAGGAATATTCGTATGATAATGTTGCCCCACGAATATCTGTATAGGGAACCGATACTACGAGTTGCCATAAATGGGGATGGAGAAACAGAAACAAACAGATAAGTAGATACAACTTTTTACTATTTATCTTTTAAATGTTTGTTTCTGCTCGTCCCTCTTTCTAGTTATTATTCAAGTAATCAATTAAATTTGGTTATACAGGAATTGAGAAAACCCCTTAAATTAGTAAAGTGCCTCACTTTATTCTTCTTTTTTTTTTTCATTCACTTTCATTTTCCTTGTTCTCAGATTAACCATCCATAGTTGTGTAATCCAATTCCCGATGGATTGACGCCCGAAAAACGAATCCAAACCAAAAAGAATCCTGTAGATGCCACCGCGGCAGGTCCCTCTCCACCCCAACTCTTAGTTATCTTGGTATGAAGATAAATAGCATGTATTAGCCAAGTCACTAATGCCCAAGTTTCTTTAGGATCCCAGCTCCAGTAAGATCCCCATGCTTCATTAGCCCACACCGCTCCGGAAAGAATACCAATAGTTAGAAAGGAAAAACCTAGGCTTATAATTTGATAAGCCCATTGATCCAATTGATTAATCAACTGGCACTTCTTTGAATTTAGGGATAACAAATAGAAAGGATTCTCCACGTCAGTTTGTTTTTGATCGTGATAATAACTATTCGTGTTCAATAATCGAACGCACAACTTGTGATTCAAGTTGGAAATAGAAGATCTATTCGTTTTATCAGAATAAATAATCGATAAAGAGATTGCTGATAGGGATCCACGTAACAGAGTTGCATGGCTCAGTAACATCATACTTACATGCATCATTAACCGATGGGACTGCAAAGCGGGTACTAACTGCGTGGATTGTTGCATCCCTCCAGGAAGACCTGAAGTTGCAAAGGCATGAGTCGGCATAGCACCTGGTGCTGTGACTGCACCTGACCAGTCATTCTGATTTCTAACTTTCAATATTATGTACGATAGGGAGAAGCTCCATGAAAGGATGAGGCCTGGGGCGGGCAAGCCCCTCACTATTTCGCGGTATTCGCATCCTCGTATGGCGGCACATATCTATAGTCGATATGTTGCTGCATATGGGAGGATGTCGAACAACCGCCAGATTCCCATATACTTTGCAAAGCAGTTATATGCGGAGTTTGTCTTAGGGGAGGAGGTGGATTACACCAGCCATCGTCCGGGTGGTGGTGCTGGCCGAGGCCGTCTCCAGGACCAGGGTAGGCGGCCTCCACCAGCCCTTCGTGTAGCACCTACCACAGATCCTTCATTTGTGCCATTGTCGACAGTAGAGGCTCTTGGCACCCAGGTCGGCATTGACGTACGGAGTACCACGGAGAGCATCCAGCACGTGGTGCGCCTGTTCTCACGATCTATACCGACGACAGATGTCGAGGTATTTACATATATATTACGTCTTAAGTTTTTTTGGTCATTTATCTACATGTTTATATATACTTTTCTATATTTTTACATGAGCAGCATGGTTGATTGTGTCACGTAGGTTCCCACACCTACCACTGAGAGGCTCACTCAAGAGTTGTTAGAGGCGAGAGCGAAGATTGACCGCCTCAGAGCTGCATTACAGATGGCAGAGGCAGCTACTGCAGAGGCACGGCATCTGAGAGAGTCCGACATCCAGCAGGTAGGTTTCTCTTGCACGTAAAAGAGTTATAATTAAGGTCCTAAGTTATAAATTTCTTTAAGTAATACCTAATGAGAGACTAATCAATTATTTTAATGCTTTACTTTTTTGCGTAGGCTCGGACCGAGGTAGAGAGCTCCAGAGCTGAGGCACAGCATCATCAGATTATGGAGCAGATTGCCCAGCACAGGGCAGAGCAGCTGATGCTGCATGTTCGAGAGTTTCGTAGATCCTCGGACGTGACAGTGCCTTACCTACCTTTAAATCCACGGCCTGTCAACAGAGGTTTTTCGACGACCTCTCCCGCAGGATGCTTCACCCTTCTTACGTGATGCGTGCTGCTCTTTATGTATCGAGGACATTGATAGTACAGGTGGATATGCCCTGGGATATGGACATATTTTCCACTTGTCTTGCATCACCCAGGAGCTAGTCCGGTTCTCAGCATGCCCCTCCTGCCGTGCACGCGTATTGGGCATCGATGATCTTCACCCAAGCCTCGTTCGAGTAGATGCCAGGACTGGCAGGCCTGTCGACTTTACATCAGCTATGGACTTGGGACTCGACGCCTTCGACGATAGAGCCCAGGAGCCTGAGGTGCCTCCTGAGATAGAGTGGAGCTCACATGAGTTCGACGCTTACCAGAGAGTCCTACATGAGAGCCAGGTCACAGCATATGAGCGCGTGGGTGGTGTTGGCCCTAGTGGCACCTCGGGTGATGGTGCTAGCAGCAGTGCTGCTTCTCATGAGCAGCGTGTCCTGACAGCAGAGGAGCTTACACGAGCAGAGTGGCAGACACGTACCATTGCAGATTATAGATTTTGGGTTTACAGACAGAGGCGTCTTGCATTAGCACGACGTAGAGAGAAAGAGAGGGCCATAGCAGCTTTTGGGACTCATGAGCTCCCGAGTACACCGGCACCAGCTCACGATCCTGCCTTTGAGGCAGACCTCCCCGCAGACATTCGACGACCCTCGCAGCCGGCATAGCCTCCTCGACGTGCACAGCAGCCTCGACGTGCACGTCGACCGGCAGTTAGAGATAACGATTTTGATTGGGTTGCTATTGATAGTGACTAAACTCAGACTAGCTGGGTTAGCTCACTTACATTGTACTTAGATTTTTGGGCAGTGACTAACCTCAGACTAGCTGGGGTAGCTCATTTTCATTCTGATGTACTTATTTGATGTTTATATCATTATGAGTTTTTTCATTATTGAGTATCATTACATTTTAGTTGATGTTCTTGATTTTATTATATTTTTTAACACTTTGGCTATCATATTGTTTGTTGAAAATCTCCATCCATCGTACCCAAACATGCTCTGATGGGGACCAAACTTTGCAAGCATGGGGTGGGGCACCCACCCCCACATGCTTGTAAAGTTTGGTCACAATCAGAGCATGTTTGGATTGGTAATTAGCGCCCAGTGCGGGTTTTTGAAGTCTCTTGGTGCTTAAGAGGCCATGGAAAATCCGGGCCTTCCCCATACCATCGTACCCAAACATGCTCCGATGGGGACCAAACTTTGCAAGCATGTGGGGGTGGGTCCCCCCCACATGCTTGCAAAGTTTGGTCCCCATCAGAGCATGTTTGGATTGGTAATTAGGGCCCAGTCCGGATTTTTCAAGTCTCTTGGTGCTTAAGAGGCCATGGAAAATCTGGGCCTTCCCCACACCATCGTACCCAAACATGCTCCGATGGGGACCAAACTTTGCAAGCATGTGGGGGTGGGTCCCCCCCACATGCTTGCAAAGTTTGGTCACAATCAGAGCATGTTTGGATTGGTAATTAGCGCCCAGTGCGGGTTTTTCAAGTCTCTTGGTGCTTAAGAGGCCATGGAAAATCCGGGCCTTCCCCATACCATCGTACCCAAACATGCTCCGATAGGGACCAAACTTTGCAAGCATGTGGGGGGGGGGGGGGCCACCCCCACATGCTTGCAAAGTTTGGTCACAATCAGAGCATGTTTGGATTGGTGATTAGCGCCCAGTCCGGATTTTTCAAGTCTCTTGGTGCTTAAGAGGCCATGGAAAATCCGGGCCTTCCCCATACCATCGTACCCAAACATGCTCCGATAGGGACCAAACTTTGCAAGCATGTGGGGGGGGGGGCCACCCCCACATGCTTGCAAAGTTTGGTCACAATCAGAGCATGTTTGGATTGGTGATTAGCGCCCAGTCCGGATTTTTCAAGTCTCTTGGTGTTTAAGAGGCCATGGAGAATCCGGGCCTTCCCCATACCAGCGTACCTAAACATGCTCCGATGGGGACCAAACTTTGCAAGCATGTGGGGGTGGGTCCCCCCCACATGCTTGCAAAGTTTGGTCCCCATCAGAGCATGTTTGGATTGGTGATTAGCGCCCAGTCCGGGTTTTTGAAGTCTCTTGGTGCTTAAGAGGCCATGGAAAATCCGGGCCTTCCCCATACCATCGTATCCAAACATGCTCCGATGGGGACCAAACTTTGCAAGCACGTGAGGGTGGGTCCCCCCCACATGCTTCCAAAGCTTGGTCACAATCAGAGCATGTTTGGATTGTAATTAGCGCCCAGTGCGGGTTTTTCAAGTCTCTTGGTGCTTAAGAGGCCATGGATAATCCCGGCCTTCCCCATACCATCGTACCCAAACATGCTCCGATGGGGACCAAACTTTGCAAGCATGTGGGGGTGGGTCCCCCCACATGCTTGCAAAGTTTGGTCACAATTAGAGCATGTTTGGATTGGTAATTAGCGCCCAGTGCGGGTTTTTCAAGTCTCTTGGTGCTTACGAGGCCATGGAAAATCCGGGCCTTCCCCATACCATCGTACCCAAACATGCTCCGATACGGACTAAACTTTGCAAGCATGGGGGGGCACCCACCCCCACATGCTTGCATAGTTTGGTCACAATCACAGCATGTTTGGATTGGTAATTAGCGCCCAGTGCGGGTTTTTGAAGTCTCTTGGTGCTTAAGAGGCCATGGAAAATCCGGGCCTTCCTCATACCATCGTACCCAAACATGCTCCGATGGGGACCAAACTTTGCAAGCATGTGGGGGTGGGTCCCCCCCACATGCTTGCAAAGTTTGGTTACAATCAGAGCATGTTTGGATTGGTAATTAGCGCCCAGTCCGGATTTTTCAAGTCTCTTGGTGCTTAAGAGGCCATGGAAAATCCGGGCCTTCCCCAAACCATCATACCCAAACATGCTCTGATAGGGACCAAACTTTGCAAGCATGTGGGGGTGGGTTCCCCCCACATGCTTGCAAAGTTTGGTCACAATCAGAGCATGTTTGGATTGGTAATTGGCGCCCAGTGCGGGTTTTTGAAGTCTCTTGGTGCTTAAGAGGGCATGGAAAATCCGGGCCTTCCCCATACCATCGTACCCAAACATGCTCCGATGGGGACCAAACTTTGCAAGCATGTGGGGGTGGGTCCCCCCCACATGCTTGCAAAGTTTGGTTACAATCAGAGCATGTTTGGGTACGATGGTATGGGGAAGGCCCGGATTTTCCATGGCCTCTTAAGCACCAAGAGACTTGAAAAATCCGGACTGGGCGCTAATTACCAATCCAAACATGCTCTGATTATGAGCAAACTTTGCAAGCATGTGGGGGTGGGTCTCCCCCCCATGCTTGCAAAGTTTGGTCCCCATCGGAGCATGTTTGGGTGCGATGGTATGGGAAAGGCCTGGATTTTCCATGGCCTCTTGAGCACCAAGAGACTTGAAAAATCCGGACTGGGCGCTAATTACCAATCCAAACATGCTCCGATTGTGACCAAACTTTGCAAGCATGTGGGAGTGGGCCCCCCCCATGCTTGCAAAGTTTGGTCCCCATCGGAGCATGTTTGGGTGCGATGGTATGGGGAAGGCCTGGATTTTCCATGGCCTCTTGAGCACCAAGAGACTTGAAAAATCCGGACTGGGCGCTAATTACCAATCCAAACATGCTCTGATTGTGACCAAACTTTGCAAGCATGTGGGGGTGGGTCCCCCCCCCATGCTTGCAAAGTTTGGTCCCCATCGAAGTATTTTGGGTGCGATGGTATGGGGAAGGCCTGGATTTTCCATGGCCTCTTGAGCACCAAGAGACTTGAAAAATCCGGACTGGGTGCTAATTACCAATCCAAACATGCTCTGATGTTTGGGTGCGATGGTATGGGGAAGGCCTGGATTTTCCATGGCCTCTTGAGCACCAAGAGACTTGAAAAATCCGGACTGGGCGCTAATTACCAATCCAAACATGCTCCGATTGTGACCAAACTTTGCAAGCATGTGGGAGTGGGCCCCCCCCCATGCTTGCAAAGTTTGGTCCCCATCGGAGCATGTTTGGGTGCGATGGTATGGGGAAGGCCTGGATTTTCCATGGCCTCTTGAGCACCAAGAGACTTGAAAAATCCGGACTGGGCGCTAATTACCAATCCAAACATGCTCTGATTGTGATCAAACTTTGCAAGCATGTGGGGGTGGGTCCCCCCCCATGCTTGCAAAGTTTGGTCCCCATCAGAGCATGTTTGGGTACGATGGCATGGAGATTTTCAACAAACAATATGATAGCCAAAGTGTTAAAAAATATAATAAAATCAAGAACATCAACTAAAATGTAATGATACTCAATAATGAGAAAACTCATAATGATATAAACATCAAATAAGTACATCAGAATGAAAATGAGCTACCCCAGCTAGTCTGAGGTTAGTCACTGCCCAAAAATCTAAGTACAATGTAAGTGAGCTAACCCAGCTAGTCTGAGTTTAGTCACTATCAAGATAGAGATCTAGTCAGCAGCACCCTCTCTAGCTCTCAACTGCTCTAGAATGCTCTCATGGTCATCCACTCGAAGCCGAAAACGAGGGTAAGAACTGTGTTTTCGGCTCTGTACTCGAACAAGAGTGAGCCTGGTAGCAACCACTAGATGAGAGAACTGAAATGCCTCTAACTCCCACTTTCACTGCTGGAACTCAAGACTCCCCCGATGAAGTCGAATCTGCTGGTAGAACCGGCCTGCCACAATCATGCTATGGGCATCATAAGAAAACCCATGATCATCCACTGTATCCTGGTCAAGCATGCACTTTGGCCTAGTGCAACTCATCAGATAGTAGTCTACTCCCTCGCTATTTCCCTCACTGGCAATAACAGCAAATACATCACCCTCCTGTAGCAAATCTGTCAGGTCATCATAACTGACCATGAACGCAGGACCTGTGTGCTCATCAGACACCACTGGATGTGAAGGATGCTCGGGGGAGAGGAATGTCTGTATCCATGCATCTGCCCATCCTCTCGAGGCACAATGTGACCAATCGCCATCTATACATGCTCCACAGAAGCATGCAAACCGTCATGTGTAAATCGTGGGGGCCGCCATGCACGTGCTTCTGATAGAATGTAAGCCCAAGGTGCCAGGTACTATGTCACAATCATGGGAGGCTCTACGGTCAATCATGCCACCATCCACATGCCAAAAAAATCTCCTGACAATCCGAGCATCACGTTTGGGGTACGATGATGCTGCACTCCCACACAAATGTTGGGAGCACCACTCGACTACGTGGCCCGCATCTCTGAACCGCTGGGCATCCTGTCGCAGCTGATGACGCCTCAAGGCACGTTTCACACACGCGCCCGCACCATCATGCTCTCCCTTCCCGTGACCAGTCTCAAAGAATGACCAAATCACTGGGATACTAGACTGCACATGCCACCTATAAATCCATAAAAGATAGTCTTAGTTATTGTTTTCTTTAAGATGTTCTAGTGAATTTAGTTTAATTGTAAATGTAAGAAAGCCATAAGTACTACCTGTAGAGCCAATAGAATTGATGTGATGACTTGAACTATGCGCCACAACCATCCGACCAAACCCATCGCTGGACATGTCTGATCCCACAATCTCCTAAAAAATCATCATGGAGACGAAAACAGTGTTGCACAAAATGTGCATCATGTGAACGATCATCACTGATATAGAAATGATACTCTTGAATAATGACACGGGTCTCGGGGGTACTCGCTATCCCATCTACATGAGCCTCTGCATGTCGATAGCTAATGTGGACCAAAATAGCAACCTAGTGAGGTAAGCAATACATACGTTTAGGACACAAAAAATCAATTAAGTAATGTAGCTCAAACATAAAACAAATATTACAAAATATAACCATTACCTGCTCTGAGAAGTAATACTCAGATTGTATCTCCTGAAAAGGTGTGAAAGTGTAGTTCTCTGCAAAATCAATCACAGAGATGACCACACCAATAGGAAACTCTGCTAGGCATGCTCGAAACTGACGATTCTGCCACTTGGCACAATGACTGTGCCGTATGTAGGGGTAGATCTGCTCCCTAAATGTGGCTGTGAAGTGACAACGTGGTGTATGTTTGTCCACGAGCTGCAACTTCTTGGACTGTCCACCACTCTGGAGCTGGTGTGTCACATACTCATAACGTTGCCATGCCACTATCTCTTGGTCACTTGCATCAAGATCTACCATCTGTAGATGTGCAAGTGAACCACACACATGATGTGCAATTGCTCTCCACACAAGGCATCCTATGGAACTGGGCATCCTCCGTGCGTGCACACAAAAGAGAGTGGATGAAATCACGTGGACTACGAGGCAACTCTCTATGCCCACTAAGAGAACGGAACACATCATAAAAAAGTTTGAACTCAACATGGTACGACAACAACATGTGTCACGCTGACGTGAGTACCTCACAAACCAAGGCTTACACCCCTCAAATGACCTTTGCCCAATTTTAAGCTCTGGATACGAAGCCACAAACTGAGAATACAACTCAGTTTGGGTCATTTCAAGAAAGCAAGCACCGTGCTCAACGAACACTCCTCTTGTCACTCTCTTACGCAAAGCTTTCTTGAAAACTGGCGATGCACGACAATTCTCCTCCCAAAAACTTTCTATCAAGGTTCTAGTGGTTTCATCTAGTAGGTGATCATGCCTAGCTACACGACCACTACTCACCCACATAGCACCAACCTCATTGGCATCTAAACTTTGTTGCCTAATAGACCCAACTCTAAGTGCGTGTGGTGCTATGGAAAGGATGCGAGATGTGGCACTAACCTTACCCTTCATTTGGGAGCTACTTATGGCTACCACAATAGCCCGTCGAGCAGCCAAAGCGTCCGCAGAGTTCCTCTTCTTGTTAACTATATAGGAATGGCGAACACTTTGTAGCATCGCCATGCCAGCTCTCCTCTCTCTTCGACCTCCAATGTCGGAAAGCGCCCTGCAGTTGGCCATGTTGGGTAGATCAATCAAAGCATCAAGCACACATGCCTGTGATGAAGACGTGAGGTCTTTGAAATAGGAATGGAAGATTGCATGGGCACGACGATGTGCCCCTGACTTTGATAGTTCTTTCCTATCCACACGAAGGGCGCCCAAAGGAGGGGGGGTGGGTTCTTGTAGAAGAGAGGACTCAAGAAGGGCGGGTTCATGTGGATTATCTAAACTAAGGGGTAGTGGGGGGGAAGAGGGCGAAGGGAGAGGAAGTGGAAGAGGAGGAGCAAGGCTTGGATCATCGCCAACGGAAGGTGTTGCTCGTTGACGTGCTCTCCACTCTCTCTTTCTCTCACGAGCTACCCTTCTCCTCTCCTCCTCTTGAACTTGGTGGATGGGGGGGAGTCTAGTCCTATCACGTTTCCGACTCCTACGACTTTGAGAACCCATTCTCAAGGAAGCTAAGAGAGAAAATATTATAAAGGCTCAATGATGGGATAGTACTAGAGATAAGTGTGGGATAGTACTAGAGATGTGTGATTATATAGGAAAAATAAGTTATCCACTTCAAATCTCATTGGATTTCCTATCTAAGATTAATTGGATAACTAAGATAAATATAAAGATAATTAAAGATAAACTATTATCCACTTAAAAATTAATATTATTTATAATATTTATTAACAAGTCTAAATATTTATCATTACTAGATATATAAATATATCTTTAAAGATATCTTTTATTTTATAATTATATAACTGCTTTTTTTAAATAAAGTATTTTTTTCAAATTTTATTCAAAGGTTTATTCTACATAAAAAATTTTCAAGAAATATAAAATTAAAAAATTTATTTATTTTTAATTAATAATATGATCTTTAATAATATTTTTATTGATCTAATCCTAAAATATAATCCTTTAAAATTAGTGATTTTAAATTCTTTTATTTAATAAGTTATATATATTTTATTATTTAAATTTCTATATTCTATTTCTCTAAATTACTAAATTAACTTTTCTAAAAATATGTTTTTGAAAAAAGAGGGGAGGTGGGAAGGAGATGCCACGTGTCACAAGCGTGCATGACACGTGGCATTCTCTTGACATGTGGCACTATTATGGTTGATGTGGCATGCCATGTCACCACGTGCGAGGTGGCATGCAAAGGTGGCAAGATGATGTGGCATTAATGATGACTAGGATGATGAGGTGGGGAGTCAACTAGGTTGACCATGTTGACATGGAGGGTGGAGGTGGCAAGCTGAGGTGGCAAGCTGCTTATGTGGATCCTCTCGATGCTCACGTGGACATAAAATGGCATGCATATATAAGGTTTGTGCCTACCCAAGCCTCACACATGGAATGAAACCTAAGCTGTGAAGTTTACCAAGCCTAGATTTCCAAACCTAACTAGGATTGGTTTTAGACTTGAAAAGGGGAGAGTGGACACAATATGGGAATTTTCACTTGGGAGGATTGAAAATGGACCTTCCCATACTCAAATCAAGCCAAATTTTTTTTAATAAATTCATGGCAACAAGAGTATTGATCCCTTGAGTTTTTAGATTGAAAGATTCAATATTTAATTTTTTAGAATTAAATTACTTTTGATTTAATGGGCCTCTAACAGTCATAATAAATTTTCCAAAGTAAATCTACAAAAATCAAACCGTTAGATTTGTAATTTTACCTTATACCCACATTATAATAATCTTTCCCAATCTAATCATCACTAGATCCATACAATTTGAGCATTTTAAATGGTAGATGTGGTGGGAGGATAAAATAGTATGTTTTTTAACAATTCTAATATCTTTTAAATAATATAGAAAATAGTAGAACACATCAAAAATTACTCGATAAATCAAGTTAAGCTCTATGTTATTTGTATTTGTGATATGCAAAGTGGGAACATCATATGAGTAATAATGTAAAAGTTATAGGCAATTTACTCACATTCACTATACCTGTCTAAACCTAGGACAGGGCCTGTATACAAATTTGGTTCCCAAAGAAAAGGGGATTTGCAATTATTGGATATTCGATCAGATTAAAGTTTTAGGTGCCCAACTTTGCATATGATGTTTCCTTAGAAGACCTTGAAGTGAAACTCCTTGGCTAACTATGAGAGACTGGCTATTCTTCTTGAAAAAATGCCTGTTTTCTAGCTAAAGCCAAGGGCGCCCACGACATGAAACTAGATAACCTCATCTTGCAACCACCCAAATTTTCAACAAGTATTTCTATAAGTAAATAGAAGATGATTGGTGCAAGATTCATGTGAAGTAATGTGCATGATGAATAGAGGTATTCTACAAGACGATACTAAGATTATGAAATTGCTATCATAGGTAAGATTGCGTAAAGGATTGATTCCATTACGTTTTTCCATTATAATTCTTTAAGTACCATATTACATGAGGGTATAGAATAAGGAATTCGAAGGTTCATATCATATGAGAGGTATATGGATGCATGAATTTAGGTTAATAAGGCCAATTAACTTTAGAATAATAAAGACCTTTTAGTGGCACAACAAAACGAGCTAAACACATGAAATAAAGGACTCTTCAAGAACAATGTTCAGATAAAAGAAGACTTCTACCTAGTGGGGACACCACTTTGAAAGAGACAAGAGGATTTACTTAGATACTATCCCAGCTTGCGAGATGAGGACATCTCAAATCTTTGAAGTGGGGAAGATTGTAGGCTGGTCCCATGTATATATGTGTCGCTTTTAATATAGATTTCAAGAAGGAAAGAGAGTGCACTTAGAGAAGAGTGAGATAATAAGGCTAGAAACATTAGGAAAGTCTTAGAATAAAATTATTAGCTCCAAAAATCCTAAAAGAAATAAGAAGATAAGAATAGTTCTATTAAGAGATAAGTATCTCCAAAAATAGAAATTCCAATTTAGGTGGTAGGAGGTTGTATTTAGAGTACTTTTATATATTTAGAGTCCATGCATACTAAAAATGCAGAAAAGCAACACGGTTCTAAAGATGGCGCAATTGTGGCTATACACAGACGTTTTTGCCTATTCTACCCGCGTTGGTTTGTAGACTAGATGCCTTCCGATTTTTTTGATTGCTTATACAACCATATTCTGAGTTTTTATCAGAGAGTTATGGCCGAAACAATTTGCTGAATCTGTCAAGGTCTCTACAGAGAAAAATCTATAAGGAAGAGAAGGTATTAGAAGACTCTCTGTTTTCCTATATCAAGTTCTGAAGCTCTTGTTAACGAGCAAAGGCAATGAAGATAAACGACAAATTTCTATAAGGTATATACATATTTCGTTTTTCATTTATATATCATTCTTACGGGTTGAGGTATGGCCCCGGCTTCTCTATTAATTGTTAATAGTGATTCTATTTGATTGATTTACTAGTTAAAGTTTATAATCTTTTAAACAATAGCATATGTCTTAATAAAGAATGTCTTATAAGTCAATATTAGATAAAATGGAAAAAATCCCTCAAAATGGGAATGTATTTAAAAAATTTATTTTGGCCATAACTTGAACATGAAAACTCCAAATTTGTCGAACAAAGTAGATCTAAATTCTACTTTTCAAGCTCTTTCCAATGATATGTCACATGAATATGTTTTGACAAACTTTTGGATGAGTTTACCATACCCCCACTTTTTTCATGGGAATGGGATTTTTCCCTCTTTATCTAATATTGACTTTTATCGCAATCTCAAGTTGAAATGCTAAAATCTTTGTGAAAAGGATTGTTTTCTTAAGAAGGTAACATGGATTCTAGTCTTGTGGTTTAGTTGAGTCAATGGATTGTTAACTTGGTTAAATTAAGGTACAATCACAACTCTCCCTGCCTTCATGCTACCCCTTCTTATGCTTGTATAGCAGGACGACGGAGTTGTTAGTAAGGCCCGGAGTTGGCCCATGGTATCCCTCGTACCATTGGGAGAATAAGGTTTGCCGATTGAGGTGAGTGATTGTGATGCTGTTGCCTAGTTATGAAGGCCCAGACTAGTGCAGTGAATTAGCCCACCCTACTACCTAGACATCCCTTTGAGGGGCGGGAGAATCGAGCGATGGAGCCTGAGAAGGCAACAGGCTGCTGGCTTGAGTTGCGAGTGGACGATGAGGTGTATGGTCCCATAGGGTTTTGCCCAGCATGTAGAGGATGCAAGGCCGAATTCTAGATCATCATCGGTAGTATAAAGGAAAAGAATAAGAGAGCTGGTTTGGCTTGATGGAATTGATTCATGTATAATTTTTTTTTTGTATAAATCTTGTCTTTGGCATTATTGTACTGTGAAAAAAAGGCTGCTTTAACAAACCTTGTAAAAAGGGCCTTAATTAAGGAACATGTTTATTTATGTCAAATCTTATCTTTGGTATTATTGTACTGTGAAAAAAAGGCTGCTTTAACAAACCTTGTAAAAAGGGCCTTAATTAAGGAACATGTTTATTTATGTCAAATAGTGTGGTAGGATTAATTAGAAAACAAATTCACGCATGAGTAGGTTGGAAAGTGGGAGGATGGAATGCCCCGATGGCACCATCCTACGGACGGGTGGTCCAGTTTAATCGGGTAGATTTCCAACATATTAAGTGAAATCCCTACGCTAGAAAAATGGGTTCTCGGGCAATTCTATTCTAGAAGACTAGGCCAGCAGTGGCTGTGCCTTGCATGGATGAGAGAGAAAAAAGTTGTCTCTAGGAATTAAGACTAGTAGTTGTCTAGATTATGATCAATTACCACGCTCCCCCTGTTGCTGCGAGATAGAACTAGGTCTTACCTAGGAATCGTATCCTTGAATCTCAGCATGGTCAAGGTCTCGATGAGTAGGAAATTTTCTCCAAGATAAGACTTAGTGGACTATCTTAAGTCTTTTCCCTATTTTGGAAGGGGGGAACTATACAATTGGTATCAGAGCCGATCGATGCAAGTGATCACTCTCATGTGTTGATCCACTCACATTATGCCCTCGCAAGTTCATGTTGCATTTCTCAAGCCCACCAGTGGCTTAGCTTGCCATCCTCCTTGCCATCATTTTTGATGCATCCTTGTGCTACTATCTTGCCGTAGTATTCATGAGTTTAATCCTATGAGTCACTCATTTAGGTAAATTTTTCTCGATCTCTGTTGGACATGCATGTGTCTTGCCATTGTTTTTTTCTAATTTTGTGAGAGAAATGTCTCTCAAGTCTCTATTTAACGATGCTACTTAGCTCATGCGAAAGGAGCTGGAGGCTAATCCTATTTTGTTAATATACTCAACTTAAGGAGAATTCTTAATGGAGATTATAGAAAAATGCCTCCTAAACAACGGACATTGTTCAAATTGCCTGGATTTACTCAACAAAGGCCACCCCCTAAGAACTCCAAGAAGAAGCGGAAGTCCACACGGGTGAAATCATGGACATGGGAAAGGGAGAGCATCAATTTAGGTTAGATGCACCTGCCCTAGAGGAGGATTTAGAGAGTAGCGCAGACAAGCATGGAATGAGGCTTGGACAATCACATCTGAATGGTTTTATTTTGATACGAATGTTGCCAGGATTAATTTTGCAAATACTGCAAGAACAATATTCATTCCAAAAGTGCATTTGGAAAAGTTGGTCAATTAATATGCAGTATAACGCCCTTCCTGAGTATGCTAAGACCATGGACCACGGCACATAAAGATGCCAAGTATATGAACATATTATTTTATGAAACTAATGAGCTTTCTTAAATATCCATGCATTACACATGATCTATATCAAAATGACAAGGCGTGTGCTAACTTATATATTGTTAAATCAATCATCTCTACTGGCCATAGAAGTGATTTGAATATCCTCACATGTTGACACAATCATCCTATGAAATTGCGCTTATATCTTGGGGGTGCACATGCAAGATATTTGTACGATAAATTTGAGAAATAAGATTGGGGAGAAAATCTTTTGTGATGATGAAAAACATAGGGCGATCAAATTAAGAAACTAGTGAGAGACTGAATGACTAGAAGCATAGACCAAAACTTTGTTGTTTAGAGAAATTTTCAGGATATATCTCATTAACTTGCATATTATAAATTATTAAGATTATAACTGGATTGAGATTTGAATAGTTGATGTGTGAATGCCATCATCCATTGGATGCTTTACACTAGGACGATCATCCAAGATCTTGAACCCATCTCAGACAAACATGGGTCTAACTTCGGATGTGTAATTCCCAGAGGATCATGCTCTTAGATGTGTTAATCCCCCAAGATACTAGATGTGTAATTTTTAGAAAACTAATCATCTCAGATGTGTTAATCCTGATAATCTTTGGATCTGTCGATCCCAAGGCACCAGATGTGTAATTCTCAAAAAAATGAAGATCTCGGATATATTAATCCAGAGTGCCTTTAGATGTGGTGCTATGATAAGTATTTGATAGTTTTGAACTTTTCATGGTGGATATAATGAAAGAAGCAAGTTCACCCTTGCTAGTCTAAAAATCGTAAGAAATGCCAAATTAGTTGAAAGCACTGTTGTCAATCTAACCAAACTGGAACTAGAATCAGTTATGGGATGCCATGAAAGTACACCTTCGTGAAAGGTTTTGTCCTCTAGGATTTCGACAGGATAAAATGAATGAATTTTTGGAGCTAACCCAAGCAAGGAAGACCCTAAAAGAATACCACCAAAATTTTGTTAAAATTCTTCGATTAGCTCCAGAGATGGATGAGGTAACTCTTCTCCATCGTTTCATTTGAAAGCTTAATCTACCTTTGAATAACCAGATCAAGAATGTAAAACCATCCTCTATTTTAGAGGCCATAATTATAGCCAGAGACTATGATAAAGTTTTTTTTATATAGAAAGTGTCGAGAAGGACACGAGTCCTTCCATGTTAATCAAGAAGAGGTCCCCTAATTCAAGAGTAACGTCAAGCCCACCCTTGGCTACAAGGAATCATGAGCTAGAGAAAAAATTAGGTCAAGAAATAGGGATAGCAGGGTTAAAGATAATCGAATTCAACAAGTATTTCTATAAGTAAATAGAAGATGATTGGTGCAAGATTCATGTGAAGTAATGTGCATGATGAATAGAGGTGTTCTACAAGACGACACTAAGATTATGAAATTGTTATCATAGGTTAGATTGCGTAAAGGATTGATTCCATTACGTTTTTCCATTATAATTCTTTAAGTACCATATCACATGGGGGTATAGAATAAGGAATTCGAAGGTTCATATCATATGAGAGGTATATGGATGCATGAAATTAGGATAATAAGGCCAATTAATTTTAGAATAATAAAGACCTTTTGGTGGCACAACAAAACGAGCTAAACACATGAAATAAAGGACTCTTCAAGAACAATGTTCAGATAAAAGAAGATTTCTACCTAGTGGGGACACCACTTTGAAAGAGACAAGAGGATTTACTTAGATACTATCCCAGCTCGCAAGATGAGGACATCTCAAATCTTTGAAGTGGGGGAGATTGTAAGGTCCCTCCCAAGCCATGTATATACATGACTCTTTTAATATAGATTTCAAGAAGGAAAGAGAGTGCACTTAGAGAAGAGTGAGATAATAAGGCTAGAAACATTCGGAAAGTGTTAGAATAAAAATATTAGCTCCAAAAATCCTAAAAGAAATAAGAAGATAAGAAAAGTTTTATTAAGAGATAAGTATCTCCAAAAATAGAAATTCCAATTTAGGTGATAGGAGGTTGTATTTAGAATACTTTTACATATTGAGAGTCCATGCATACTAAAAATGCAAAAAAGCAACATGTTTCTAAAGATAGCATGTTTGTGGCTATATACAGACGTTTTTGCCTATTCTACCCGTGTTGGTTTGTAGACTAGATGCCTTTCGGTTTGTTTGATTGCATATACAACCATATTCTGAGTTTTTATCAAAGAGTTATGGCCGAAACAATTTGCTAAATCTTTCAAGGCCTCTAGACAGGAAAAACTATAAGAAGGTAGCAAGTAGCCTCAAGGTAATCCTAGAGCTTGAGATGTATATATCCCTTCATTTATTCTTATCTAATATCTTAGAAGATAAGGTTAGATTGCTATGGTCTTTCAGAGGAGGAGACAAAAACTACATAGGTTTTCTTTTAAAGAAAGAATAGTATGTTGTAGCCCTGCAAGAGAAGGCTATTTTGACATAAATCTTTCAAGGCCTCTAGACAGGAAAAACTATAAGAAGGTAGCAAGTAGCCTCAAGGTAATCCTAGAGCTTGAGATGTATATATCCCTTCATTTATTCTTATCTAATATCTTAGAAGATAAGGTTAGATTGCTATGGTCTTTCAGAGGAGGAGACAAAAACTACATAGGTTTTCTTTTAAAGAAAGAATAGTATGTTGTAGCCCTGCAAGAGAAGGCTATTTTGACATAAACCTTCGAAAGAGAGAAAAGTCAGAGTATGAGTCAGAGGAAATAAATCTTGGGGATGATCGGTTGATTTCAATCGTAAGAGAAGGTATTAGAAGACTCTCTATTTTCCTATATCAAGTTCTGAAGCTCTTGTTAACGAGCAAAGGCAACGATAAAATGATAAATTTCTATAAGGTATATACATATTTTGTTTTTCAATTATATATCATTTTTAGGGGTTGAGGTATGGCCCCACCTTCTCTATTAATTGTTAATAGTGATCTATTTTATTGATTTACTAGTTAAAGTTTATATTCTTTTAAACAACAGCATATGTCTTAATAAAGAATGTCTTATCGCAATCTCAAGTTGAAAAGCTAAAATGTTTATGAAAAGGATTGTTTTCTTAAGAAGTTAACATGGATTCTAGTCCTATGGTTTAGTTGAGTAAATGGATTGTTATCTTGGTTAAATTAAGGTATAGACACAACTCTCCCTGCCTTGATGCTACCCCTTCTTGTGCTTGTACAGCAGGACGACAGAGTTGTTAGTAAGGCCCAGAGTTGGCCCATGGTATCCCTCGTACCATATGGAAGAATAAGGTTTGCCGATTGAGGCGAGTGATTGTGATGCTGCTGCCTAGTTATGAAGGCCCAGACTAGTGCGGTAAATTAGTGCACCCTACTGCGTAGACATCCCTTTGAGGGGCGGGAGGATCGAGCAATGGAGCCTGAGGGGGTGATAGGCTAGCTTGAGTCCTCGAGCGGGCCGACGACGATGAGGTGTAACATGTAGAGGATGCAAGGTCGAATTCTAGATCATCGATAGTATAAAGGAAAAGAATAAGAGAGCCGGTTTGGCTTGATGGAATTGATTCATGTATAATTTTTTTTTTATAATTCTTATCTTTGGCATTATTGTACTCTGAAAAAAAGGCTGCTTTAACAAACCTTATAAAAAGTGCCTCAATTAAGGAACATGTTTAATTATGTCCAACAGTGTGGTAGGATTAATTAGAAAACAAATTGACGCATGAGTAGGGTGGAAAGTGGGAGGATGGAATGCCCCGATGGCACCATTCTACAGACGGGTGGACCCGATTAGTCGAGTAGATTTCCAACATATTAAGTGAAAGCCCTATGCTAGATCAATAGGTTCTCGGTCAATTCTATTCTAGAAGACTAGGCCAGCAAAACGGCTATGCCGCATGGATGAGAAAAAACAAGTTGTCTCTAGGAATCAAGACTAGAAGTTGTCCAGATTATGATCAATTACCACACTCCCCCTACTGCGGGATAGAACTAGGTCTTACCTATGAATCATATCCTTGAATCTTTGCATCGTCAAGGTGTCAATGAGTAGGAAATTTTCTTCAAGATAAGACTAAGTGGACTATCTCAGTGTTTCCCCTATTTTGGGGAACCTTACAATTGGTATCAGAGCCGATCTTAGTTCCTAGGATTTGTTTTTCAAAGGTTAACAATCAAGGGATTAAAACAAGTGATAGTTTATCATATGAGGACAAATCAATAATGTCTACTAGCCAAAGAAGAGATTTGAATATCCTCACATGTTGAGACAATCATCCTATGAAATTGTGCTTATATCTTGGGGGTGCACATGCAAGCTATTTGTACAATAAATTTGAGAAATAAGATTGGGGAGAAAACCTTTTGTGATGAAGAAAAACATAGGGCAATCAAATTAAGAAACTAGTGAGAGACTGAATGACTAGAAGCATAGACCAAAACTTTGTTGTTTAGAAAAAATTTCAGGATATATCTCATTAACTTACATATTATAAATTATTAAGATTATAACTGGATTGAGATTTGAATAGTTGACGTGTGAATGCCATCCATTGGATGCTTTACACTAGGACGATCATCCAAGATCTTGAACCCATCTCAGATAAACATGGGTCTAACTTCGGATGTGTAATTCCCAGAGGATCATGCTCTTAGATGTGTTAATCCCAAGATACTAGATGTGTAATTTTCAAAAAACTAATCATCTCAGACATGTTAATCTTGATAATATTTGGATGTGTCGATCCCAAGGCACTAGATGCGTAATTCTTAAAAAAAATGAAGATCTCGGATACATTAATCTAGAGTGCCTTTAGATGTGGCGCTATGATAAGTATTTGATAGTTTTGAACTTTTCATGGATACAATGAAAGAAGCAACTTCACCCTTGCTCGTCTAAAAATCGTAAGAAATGCCAAATTAGTTGAAAGCACTAGTGTCAATCTAATCACTGGAACTAGAATCAGTTATGGGATGCCATGAAAGTAAACCTTGGTGAAAGGTTTTGTCCTCTAGGATTTTGAGAGGATAAAATGAATGAATTTTTGGAGCTAACCCAAGCAAGGAAGACCCTAAAAGAATACCACCAAACTTTTGTTAAAATTCTTTGATTAGCTCCAGAGATGGATGAGGTAACTCTTCTCCATCGATTCATTTGAAAGCTTAATCTCCCTTTAAATAACCTCATCAAGAATGTAAAACCATCCTCTATTTCAGAGGCCATAATTATAGCCAGAGACTATGATAAAGTTTTTTTTATTTAGAAAATGTCGAGAAGGACATGAGTCCTTCCATGTTAATCAAGAAGAGGTCCCCTAATTCAAGAGGAACATCAAGCCCACCCTTGGCTACAAGGAATCATGACCTAGAGCAAAAATTAGGTCAAGAAATAGGGATAGCAGGGTTAAAGATAATCAAATTCAACAAGTATTTCTATAAGTAAATAGAAGATGATTGGTGCAAGATTCATGTGAAGTAATGTGCATGATGAATAGAGGTATTCTACAAGACAATACTAAGATTATGAAATTGCTATCAAAGGTTAGATTGCGTAAAGGATTGATTCTATTACGTTTTTCCATTATAATTCTTTACGTACCATATTACATGGGGGTAGAGAATAAGAAATTCGAAGGTTCATATCATATGAGAGGTATATCGATGCATGAAATTAGGATAATAAGGCCAATTAACTATAGAATAATAAAGACCTTTTGGTGGCACAACAAAACGAGCTAAACACATGAAATAAAGGACTCTTCAAGAACAATGTTCGGATAAAAGAAGATTTCTACCTAGTGGGGACACCACTTTGAAAGAGACAAGAGGATTTACTTAGATACTATCCTAGCTCGCGAGATGAGGACACCTCGAATCTTTGAAGTGGGGGAGATTGTAAGGTCCCTCCTAAGCCATGTATATATGTATCTCTTTTAATATAGATTTCAAGAAAAAGGAAAGAGAGTGCACTTAGAGAAGAGTGAGACAATAAGGCTAGAAACATTAGGAAAGTGTTAGAATAAAAATATTAGCTCCAAAAATCCTAAAGAAATAAGAAGATAAGAATAGTTCTATTAAGAGATAAGTATCTCCAAAAAGAGAAATTCCAATTTAGGTGATAGGAGGTTGTATTTAGAGTACTTTTACATGTTTAGAGTCCATGCATACTAAAAATGCCAAAAAGCAACACGTTTCTAATGATGGCGCGTTTGTGGCTATATACAGACGTTTTTGCCTATTCTACACGCGTTGGTTTGTAGACTAGATGCCTTCCGGTTTTTTTGATTGCTTATACAACCATATTTTGAGTTTTTATCAGAGAGTTATGGTCGAAACAATTTGCTAAATCTGTTAGGGTCTCTACATAGGAAAAACTGTAAGAAGGTAGCAAGTAGCCTCAAGGTAATCCTAGAGCTTGAGATGTATATATCCCTTCAATCATTCTTATCTAATATCTTAGAAGAGAAGGTTGCTATGGTCTTCCAGAGGAGGAGACAAAAACTTCATAGCTCTTCTTTTAAAGAAAGAATAATATATTGTAGCCCTGCAAGAGAAGGCTATTTGCCATAGACCTTCAAAAGAGAGAAAAGTCAGAGTATGAGTCACAGGAGATAAATTTTGGGGATGATGGGCTGATTTCAATCGTAAGAGAAGGTATAAGAAGACTCTCTATTTTTCTATATCAAGTTCTGAAGCTCTTGTTAATGAGCAAAGGCAATGATAAACGACAAATTTCTATAAGGTATATACATATTTTGTTTTTCAATTATATATCATTCTTAGGGGTTGAGGTATGGCCCTGGCTTCTCTATTAATTGTTAATAGTGATCTATTTGATTGATTTACTAGTTAAAGTTTATATTCTTTTAAACAATAGCATATGTCTTAATAAAGAATGTCTTATCACAATCTCAAGTTGAAATGCTAAAATCTTTGTGAAAAGGATTGTTTTCTTAAGAAGGTAACATGGATTCTAGTCCTATGGTTTAGTTGAGTAAATGGATTGTTATCTTCGTTAAATTAAGGTACAAGCACAACTCTCCCTGCCTTGACGCTGCCCATTCTTGTGCTTGTATAGCAGGAGGACAGAGTTGTTAGTAAGAGGAATGTCAAGCCCACCCTTGGCTCTACAAGAAATCATGAGCTAGAGCAAAAATGAGGTCAAGAAATAGGGAGAGCAGGGTTAAAGATAGTCCAATTCAACAAGTATTTCTATAAGTAAATAGAAGATGATTGGTGCAAGATTCATGTGAAGTAATGTCCATGATGAATAGAGGTATTCTACAAGACGATACTAAGATTATGAAATTGCTATCATAGGTTAGATTGCATAAAGGATTGATTCCATTATGTTTTTCCATTAAAATTCTTTAAGTACCATATTATATGGGGGTATAGAATAAGGAATTCGAAGGTTCATATCATATGAGAGGTGTATGGATCCATGAAATTAGGATAATAAGGCCAATTAACTTTAGAATAATAAAGACCTTTTGGTGGCACAACAAAACGAGCTAAACACATGAAATAAAGGACTCTTTAAGAACAATGTTCAGATAAAAGAAGATTTCTACCTAGTGGGGACACCACTTTGAAAGAGACAAGAGGATTTACTTAGATACTATCCCAGCTCGCGAGATGAGGACATCTCAAATCTTTGAAGTGGGGGAGATTATAAGGTCCCTCCCAAGCCATGTATATATATGTCTCTTTTAATATAGATTTCAAGAAGGAAAGAGAGTGCACTTAGAGAAGAGTGAGATAATAAGGCTAGAAACATTAAGAAAGTGTTAGAATAAAAATATTAGCTCCAAAAATCCTAAAAGAAATAAGAAGATAAGAATAGTTCTATTAAGAGATAAGTATCTCCAAAAATAGAAATTCCAATTTAGGTGATAGAAGGTTGTATTTAGAGTACTTTTACATATTGAGAGTCCATGCATACTAAAAATGCAGAAAAGCAACATGTTTCTAAAGATGGTGCGTTTGTGGCTATATACAGAGGTTTTTGCCTATTTTACCCACGTTGGTTTGTAGACTATATGCCTTCTGGTTTGTTTGATTGCTTATACAACCATATTCTGAGTTTTTATCAGAGAGTTATGGCCGAAACAATTTGTGAATCTGTCAAGGTCTCTAGACAGGAAAAACTGTAAGAAGGTAGCAAGTAGCCTCAAGGTAATCCTAGAGCTTGAGATGTATATATCCCTTCATTTATGCTTATCTAATATCTTAGAAGAGAAGGTTAGATTGCTATGGTCTTTCAGAGGAGGAGACAAAAACTTCATAGCTTTTCTTTTAAAGAAAGAATAGTATGTTGTAGCCCTGCAAGAGAAGGCTATTTTACCATAGACCTTCGAAAGAGAGAAAAGTCAGAGTATGAGTCAGAGGAGATATATCTTGGGGATGATCGGCTGATTTCAATCGTAAGAGAAGGTATTAGAAGACTCTCTATTTTCCTATATCAAATTCTAAAGCTCTTGTTAACGAGCAAAGGCAACGATAAACGATAAATTTCTATAAGGTATATACATATTTTGTTTTTCAAGTATATATCATTCTTAGGGGTTGAGGTATGGTCCCGGCTTCTCTATTAATTGTTAATAGTAATCTTTTTGATTGATTTACTAGTTAAAGTTTGTATTCTTTTAAACACAACATATGTCTTAATAAAGAATATCTTATCGCAATCTCAAGTTGAAATGCTAAAATGTTTATGAAAAGGATTGTTTTCTTAAGAAGTTAACATGGATTCTAGTCCTATGGTTTAGTTGAGTAAATGGATTGTTATCTTGGTTAAAATAAGGTATAGGAATAACTCTCCCTGCCTTGATGCTGCCCCTTCTTGTGCTTGTATAACAGGACGACAGAGTTGTTAGTAAGGCCGGGAGTTGGCCCATGGTATCCCTCGTACCATTGGGAGAATAAGGTTTTCCGATTGAGGCGAGTGATTGTGATGTTGCTGCCTAGTTATGAAGGCCCAGACTAGTGCGGTGAATTAGCCCACCCTACTACGTAGACATCCCTTTGAGGGGTGGAAGGATCGAGCGATGGAGCCTGAGAGAGTGACAGGCTAGCTTGAGTCCTCGCCAGCGGGCCGACGACGCTAAGGTGTAGCATGTAGAGGATGCAAGGCCGAATTCTAGATCATCGGTAGTATAAAGGAAAAGAATAAGAGAGCCGGTATGGCTTGATGGAATTGATTCATGTATAATTTTTTTTATATAAATGTTATCTTTGGCATTATTGTACTCTAAAAAAAAGGCTGCTTTAACAAACCTTGTAAAAAGTGTCTCAATTAAGGAACATGTTTATTTATGTCAAACAGTGTGGTAGGATTAATTAGAAAACAAATTGACGCATGAGTAGGGTGGAAAGTGGGAGGATGGAATGCCCCGATGGCACCATCCTACCGACGGGTGGACCCGATTAGTCAGGCAGATTTCCAACATATTAAGTGAAAGCCCTATGCTAGATCAATAGGTTCTCGGGCAATTCTATTCTAGAAGACTAGGCCAGCAAAACGGCTGTGCCTTGCATGGATGAGAAAAAAAAAGTTGTCTCTAAGAATCAAGACTAGTAGTTGTCCAGATTATGATCAATTACCACACTCCCCCTGCTACTACGGGATAGAACTAGGTCTTACCGATGAATCGTATCCTTGAATCTTTGCATGGTCAAGGTGTCGATGAGTAGGAAATTTTCTTCAAGATAAGACTAACTGGACTATCTCAAGTGTTTCCCCTATTTTGGGGAACCTTACAATTGGTATCAGAGCCGATCTTAGTTCCTAGGATTTGTTTTTCAAAGGTTAACTATCAAGGGATTAAAACAAGTGATTGTTTATCATATGAGGACAAATCAATAATCTCTACTGGCCAAAGAAGAGATTTGAATATCCTCACATGTTGAGACAATCATCCTATGAAATTGTGCTTATATCTTGGGGGTGCACATGCAAGCTTTTTGTACAATACATTTGAGAAATAAGATTGGGGAGAAAACCTTTTGTGATGAGGAAAAACACAGGGCGATCAAATTAAGAAACTAGTGAGAGACTGAATGACTAGAAGCATAGACCAAAACTTTGTTGTTTAGAGAAATTTTTAGGCTATATCAACGATGAGCTCAGCACGAGCTCTTATTTCTTGAGTGGAATCTATTAGTTTTTTTTTTTCCACTCAGTGGAATAGTTGACGTGTGAATGCCATCCATTGGATGCTTTACACTAGGACGATTATCCAAGATCTTGAACCCATCTCAGACAACTAACTTCAGATGTGTAATTCCAAAAGGATCATGCTCTTAGATGTGTTAATCCCAAGATACTAGATGTGTAATTTTCACAAAACTAATCATCTCAGACGTGTTAATCTTGATAATCTTTGGATGTGTCGATCCCAAGGCACTAGATGTGTAATTCTATAAAAAAAATGAAGATCTCGGATATATTAATCCAGAGTGCCTTTAGATGTTGTGATATGATAAGTATTTGATAGTTTTGAACTTTTCATGGTGGATACAATGAAAGAAGCAAGTTCACCCTTGCTCATCTAAAAATTGTAAGAAATGCCAAATTAGTTTGGAAGCACTGTTGTCAATCTAACCACCACTGGAACTAGAATCAGTTATGGGATATCATTAAAGTACACCTTCGTGAAAGGTTTTGTCCAGGCTAGGATTTCGAGAGGATAAAATGAAGTAATTTTGGAGCTAACCCAAGCAAGGAAGACCCTGAAAGAATACCACCAAACTTTTGTTAAAATTCTTCGATTAGCTCTAGAGATGGATGAGGTAACTCTTCTCCATCGATTCATTTGGAAGCTTAATCTCCCTTTAAATAACCTCAACAAGAATGTAAAACCATCCTCTATTTCAGAGGCCATAATTATAGCCACAGACTATGATAAAGTTTTTTTCATATAGAAAGTGTCGAGAAGGACATCGAGAAGGACATGAGTCCTTCTATGTTAATCAAGAAGAGGTCCCCTAATTCAAGAGGAACATCAAGCCCACCCTTGGCTACAAGGAATCATGACCTAGAGCAAAAATTAAGTCAAGAAATAGGGATAGCAGGGTTAAAGATAATCGAATTCAACAAGTATTTCTATAAGTAAATAGAAGATGATTGGTGCAAGAGTCATGTGAAGTAATGTGCATGATGAATAGAGGTATTCTATAAGACGATACTAAGATTATGAAATTGCTATCAAAGGTTAGATTGCCTAAAGGATTGATTCTATTACATTTTTCCATTATAATTCTTTACGTACCTTATTACATGGGGGTAGAGTAAGAAATTCGAAGGTTCATATCATATGAGAGGTATATCGATGCATGAAATTAGGATAATAAGGCCAATTAACTTTAGAATAATAAAGACCTTTTGGTGGCACAACAAAACGAGCTAAACACATGAAATAAAGGACTCTTCAAGAACAATGTTCAGATAAAAGAAGATTTCTACTTAGTGGGGACACCACTTTGAAAGAGACAAGAGGATTTACTTAGATACTATCCCAGCTCGCGAGATGAGGACATCTCGAATCTTTGAAGTGGGGGAGATTGTAAGGTCCCTCCCAAGCCATATATATATGTGTCTCTTTTAATATAGATTTCAAGAAAAAGGAAAGAGAGTGTACTTAGAGAAGAGTGAGATAATAAGTCTAGAAACATTAGGAAAGTGTTAGAATAAAAATATTAGCTCCAAAATTCCTAAAAGAAATAAGAAGATAAGAATAGTTCTATTAAGAGATAAGTATCTCCAAAAATAGAAATTCCAATTTAGATGATAGGAGGTTGTATTTAGAGTACTTTTACATGTTTAGAGTCCATGCATACTAAAAATGTAAAAAAGCAACACGTTTCTAATGATGGAGCGTTTATGGCTATATACAGACGTTTTTGCCTATTCTACCTGCGTTTGTTTGTAGACTAGATGCCTTTCTGTTTTTTTTATTCCTTATACAACTATATTCTGAGTTTTTAGCAGAGAGTTATGGCCGAAACAATTTGCTAAATCTGTCAGGGTCTCTACATAGGAAAAACTGTAAGAAGGTAGCAAGTAGCCTCAAGGTAATCCTAGAGCTTGAGATGTATATATCCCTTCAATCATTCTTATCTAATATCTTAGGAGAGAAGGTTAGATTGCTATGGTCTTTCAGAGGAGGAGATAAAAACTTCATAGCTCTTCTTTTAAAGAAAGAATAGTATATTGTAGCCCTCCAAGAGAAGGCTATTTTGCCATAGATCGCCATCCTCTATTTCAGAAGCTATAACTATAGCCAGAGACTATGATAAAGTTTTTTTTATATAGAAAGTGTTTAGAAGGACATGAGTCCTTCTAAAAGTGTTTTTTTTTATATAGAAAGTGTTTAGAAGGACATGAGTCCTTCCATGTTAATCAAGAGGAGGTCCCCTAATTCAAGAGGAACATCAAGCCCACCCTTGGCTACAAGGAATCATAAGTTATAGGAATAGTAGGGTTAAAGATAGTCGAATTCAACAAGTATTTCTATAAGTAAATAGAAGATGACTGATGCAAGATTCATGTGAAGTAATGTGCATGATGAATAGAGGTATTCTACAAGACGATACTAAGATTATGAAATTGCTATCATAGGTTAGATTGTGTAAAGGATTGATTCCATTACGTTTTTCCATTATAATTCTTTAAGTACCATATTACATGGGGGTATAGAATAAGGAATTCGAAGGTTCATATCATATGAGAGGTATATGGATGCATCAAATTAGGATAATAAGGCCAATTAACTTTAAAATAATAAAGACCTTTTGGTGGCACAACAAAACGATCTAAACACATGAAATAAAGGACTCTTCAAGAACAATGTTCAGATAAAAGAAGATTTCTACCTAGTGGGGACACCACTTTGAAAAAGACAAGAGGATTTACTTAGATACTATCCCAGCTCGCGAGATGAGGACATCTCGAATCTTTTAAGTAGGGGAGATTGTAGACCTTCAAAAGAGAGAAAAGTTGGAGTATGAGTAAGAGGACATAAATCTTAGGGATGATCGGCTGATTTCAATCGTAACAGAAGGTATTAGAAGACTCTCTATTTTGCTATATCAAGTTCTGAAGCTCTTGTTAACGAGCAAAGGCAACGATAAACGACAAATTTCTATAAGGTATATACATATTTTGTTTTTAAAAAATATATCATTCTTAGGGATTGAGGTATGGCCCCGGCTTATCTATTAATTGTTAATAGAGATCTATTTGATTGATTTACTAGTAAAGTTTATATTCTTTTAAATAACAGCATATGTCTTAGTAAAGAATGTCTTATCGCTCGCAATCTCAAGTTGAAATGCTAAAATCTTTGTGAAAAGGATTGTTTTCTTAAGAAGGTAACATGGATTCTAGTCCTATGGTTTAGTTGAGTAAATGGATTGTTATCTTGGTTAAATTAAGGTACAAGCACAACTCTCCCTGCCTTGAAGCTGCCCCTTTTGTGCTTGTATAGCAGGACAACGGAGTTGTTAGTAAGGCCCCGAGTTGGCCCATGGTATCCCTCGTACCATTGGGAGAATAAGGTTTACCGATTGAGGTGAGTGATTGTGATGCTGCTGCTTAGTTATGAAGGCCCAGACTAGTGCGGTGAATTAGCACACCCTACTGCGTAGACATCACTTTGAGGGGCAGGAGGATCGAGCGATGGAGCCTCAGAGGGCGACACGCTGGCTTGAGTCCTCAATCACCAGCAGCAGCGGTGCAGACGATGAGGTGTATGGTCCCGTAGGGTTTTGCCCAGCATGTAGAGGATGCAGGGCCGAATTCTAGATCATCGGTAGTATAAAGGAAAAGAATAAGAGAGCCGGTTTGGCTTGATGGAATTGATCAATTTACATATAATTTTTTTTTTATAAATCTTATCTTTGGCATTATTGTACTATGACAAAAAGGCTGCTTTAACAAACTTTGTAAGGCCTTAATTAAGGAACATGTTTATTTATGTCAAACAGTGTGGTAGGATTAATTAGAAAACAAATTGACGCATGAGTAGGGTGGAAAGTGGGAGGATGGAATGCCCCGATGGCTACCCGATTAGTCGGGTAGATTTTCAACATATTAACTGAAAGCCCTATGCTAGATAAATAGGTTCTCAGGCAATTCTATTCTAGAAGACTAGGCCAGCGCGCATGTGCCTTGCATGGATGAGAAAAAAAAAGTTATCTCTAGGAATCAAGACTAGTAGTTGTCTAGATTATGATCAATTACCCTATGGCTGATTTGAATTTTAGAAGACCACGCTCCCCTGCTGCGGGATAGAACTTGTTCTTACCTATGAATCGTATCCTTATATCTCTGCATGGTGAAGGTCTCGATAAGACTTAGTGGACTATCTTAAGTGTTTCCCCTATTTTGGAAGGGGGAACCTTACAATTGGTATCAGAGCCGATCTTAGTTCCTAGGATTTGTTTTTCAGAGGTTAACTATCAACGGATTAAAACAAGTGATTGTTTATCATATGAGGACAAATCAATCATCTCTACTGGCCATAGAAGTGATTTAAATATCCTCACATGTTGAGTCAATCATCCTATGAAATTGTGCTTATATCTTGGGGGTACACATGCATGGTCAAGGTCTCGATAAGACTTAGTGGACTATCTTAAGTGTTTCCCCTATTTTGGAAAGGGGGAACCTTACAATTGGTATCAGAGCCGATCTTAGTTCCTAGGATTTGTTTTTCAAAGGTTAACTATCAAGGGATTAAAACAAGTGTTTGTTTATCATATGAGGACGGATCAATCATCTCTACTAGCCATAGAAGTGATTTGAATATCCTCATATGTTAAGTCAATCATCCTATGAAATTGTGCTTATATCTTGGGGGTACACATGCAAGATATTTGTACAATAAATTTGAGAATAAAGATTGGGGAGAAAACCTTTTGTGAGGAAAAACATAGGGTGATCAAATTAAGAAACTAGTGAGAGACTGAATGACTACAAGGATAGACCGAAACTTTGTTTGGAGAAATTTCAAGGATATATCTCATTAACTTGCATATTATAAATTATTAAGATTATAACTTCATTAAGATTTGAATAGTTGATGTGTGAATGCCATCCATTGGATGCTTTACACTAGGACGATCATCTAAGATCTTAAACCCATCTCACACAAACATGGGGGTAACTTTGGATGTGTAATTCCCAGAGGATCATGCTCTTAGATGTGTTAATTCCAAGATACTATATGTGTAATTTTCAAAAAACTAATCATCTCAGACGTGTTAATCCTGATAATCTTTAGATGTGTCGATCCCAAGGCACCAGATGTGTAATTCTCAAAAAAATGAAGATCTCAGATATATTAATCCAGAGTGCCTTTAGATGTGGCGCTATGATAAGTATTTGATAGTTTTGAACTTTTCATGGATACAATGAAAGAAGCAAGTTCACCTTCGCTTGTCTAAAAATCGTAAGAAATGCCAAATTAGTTGGAAGCACTGTTGTCAATCTAACCATTGGAACTAGAATCAGTTATGGGATGCCATGAAAGTACACCTTCGTGAAAGGTTTACTGGAACTAGAATCAATTATGGGATGCCATGAAAGTACACCTTCGTGAAAGGTTTTATCCTGTAGGATTTTGAGAGGATAAAATGAATGATATTTTGGAGCTAACCCAAGCAAGGAAGACCCTAAAAAAATACCACCAAACTTTTGTTAAAATTCTTCGATTATCTCTAGAGATGGATGAGGTAACTCTTCTTCATCGATTCATTTGGAAGCATAATCTACCTTTGAATAACCTCATCAAGAATGTAAAACCATCCTCTATTTCAGAAGCCATAATTATATCCAGAGACTATGATAAAGGTTTTTTTATATAGAAAGTGTCGAGAAGGACATGAGTCCTTCCATGTTAATCAAGAAGAGGTCCCCTAATTCAAGAGGACCGTCAAGCCCACCCTTGGCTACGAGGAATCATGAGCTAGAGCAAAAATTAGGTCAAGAAATAGGGATAGCAGGGATAAAGATAATCGAATTCAACAAGTATTTCTATAAGTAAATAGAAGATGATTGGTGCAAGATTCATGTGAAGTAATGTGCATGATGAATAGAGGTATTCCACAAGACGATACTAAGATTATGAAATTACTATCATAGGTTAGATTGCATAAAGGATTGATTTCCTTATGTTTTTCCATGATAATTTATTAAGTACCATATTACTTGGGGGTATAGAATAAGGAATTCGAAGGTTCGAGAGGTATATGGATGCATAAAATTAGGATAATAAGGCCAATTAACTTTAGAATAATAAAGACCTTTTGGAGGCACAACAAAATGAGCCAAACACATGAAATAAAGGACTCTTTAAGAATAATGTTTAGATAAAAGAAGATTTCTACCTGTGGGGACACCACCTTGAAAGAGACAGGAGGATTTACTTAGATACTACCTCAGCTCGCGAGATGAGGACATCTCGAATCTTTCAAGTGGGGGAGATTGTAAGGTCCCTCTTAAGCCATGTATATATGTGTCTCTTTGAATATAGATTTCAAGAAGGAAAGAGAGTGCACTTAGAGAAGAGTGAGACAATAAGACTAGAAACATTAGGAAAGTGTTAGCATAAAAATATTAGCTCCCAAAATCCTAAAAGAAATAAGAGGATAAGAATAGTTCTATTAAGAGATAAGTATCTCTAAAAATAGAAATTCGAATTTAGGTGATAGGAGGTTGTATTTAGAGTACTTTTACATATTTAGAGTCCATGCATACTAAAAATTTGAAAAAGCAACACGTTTCTAAAGATGGCATGTTTGTGGCTATATACAGACATTTTATCCGCGTTGGCTTTTAGACTAGATACCTTCTGGTTCTTTTGATTGGTTATACAACCATATTCTGAGTTTTTATCAGGAGAGTTATGGCCGAAACAATTTGCTGATTCTATCAAGGTCTACACAGGAAAAACAATAAGAAGGCAGCAAGTAGCCTCAAGGTAATCCTAGAGATCCATAGCTTTTCTTTTAAAGAAAGAATAGTATGTCATAGCCCTGCAAGAGAAGGCTATTTTGCCATAGACCTTCAAAAGAGAAGGCTATTTTGCCACAGACCTTCGAAAGAGAGAAAAGTCGGAGTATGAGTAAGAGAAGATAAATCTTGGGGATCGGATGATTTCAATCGTAAGAGAAGGTATTAGGAGACTCTCTATTCTCGTATATCAATTTTGAAGCTCTTGTTAAAAACGAGCAATTGCAATGATAAACGATAAATTTCTATAAGGTATATACATATTTTGTTTTTCAATTATATATCATGCTTAGGGTTGAGGTATGGCCCCGGGTTCTCTCTATTTATTGTTAATAGTGATCTATTTAATTGATTTACTAGTTAAAGTTTATATTCTTTTAAACAACAGCATATGCCTTAATAAAGAATATCTTATCGTCGCAATCTCAAGTTGAAATGCTAAAATCTTTGTGAAAAAGATTGTTTTCTTAAGAAGGTAACATGGATTCTAGTCCTATGGTTTAGTGGAGTAAATGGATTGTTATCTTGGTTAAACTAAGGTACAGGCACAACTCACTTGCCTTGACACTGCCCCGTTCTTGTGCTTGTATATCCGGACGGTAGAGACGGTAGTAAGGCTTGGAGTTGGTCCATGGTATCCCTCATACCATTGGGAGAATGAGGTTTGCCGATTGCGGTGCGTGATTGTGATGCTGCCTAGTTCAGAGGGCCCTGACTAGTGTGGTGAATTAGCCCACCCTAGTGCATAGACATCCCTTTGAGGAGGGCAGGAGGATCGAGTGATGGAGCCTGAGAGGGTGATAAGCCATTTTGAGTCTTTGTCAGCCCGCCGACGATGAGGTGTATGGTCCCGTAGGGTTTTGCCCAGCATGTAGAGGTTCGAAGCAAATTCTAGATCATCGCCAGTATCAAGGATAAGAATAATAGAGCCGGTTTGGCTTGATGGAATTGATTCATGTATAATTTTTTTTTATAAATCTTATCTTTGGCATTATTGTACTATGAAGAAAAGGCTACTTTAACAAACCTTGTGAAAAGGGCCTTAATTAAGAAACATGTTTATTTATGACAAACAGTGTGATAGGATTAATTAGAAAACAAATTGACGCGTGAGTAGGGTGGAAAGTGGGAGGATTGAATGCCCCGATGGGACTATCCTACGGAGGACGGGTGGACCCGATTAGTCGGGTAGCTTTTGAACATATTAAGTGAAAGTCTTATGCTAGATAAATAGGTTCTTGGGCAATTCTATTATAGAAGACTAGGCCAGCCGACTGTGCCTTGCATGGATGAGGAAAAAAGCGTTGTCTCTATAGGAATCAAGACTAGTAGTTGTCCAGATTATGATCAATTACCCTATGGGTGATTTGATATTTAGAAGACCACGCTCCCCCTGCGGGATAGAACTAGGTCTTACCTATGAATTGTATCCTTGAATCTTTGCATGGTCAAGGTGTCGATGAGTAGGAAATTTTCTCCAAGATAAGACTAAGTGGGCTATCTTAAGTGTTTTCCCTATTTTGGGGAGCCTTACAATTGGTATCAGAGCCGATCTAGGATTTGTTTTTCAAAGGTTAACTATCAAGGGATTAAAACAAGTGATTTGAATATCCTCACATGTTGAGACAATCATCCTATGAAGACAAATCAATAATCTCTACTAGCCATAGAAGTGATTTGAATATCCTCACATGTTGAGACAATCATCCTATAAAATTGTAATTATATCTTGGGGGTGCACATGCAAGATATTTGTACAATAAATTTGAGAAATAAGATTGGGGAGAAAACCTTTTGTGATGAGGAAAAACATAGGGCGATCAAATTAAGAAACTAGTGAGAGACTGAATGACTAGAAGCATAGACCAAAACTTTGTTGTTTAGAGAAATGTTCAAGATATATCTCATTTTAACTTGCATGTTATAAATTATTAAGATTATAACTAGATTGAGATTTGAATAGTTGACATGTGCATGCCATCCATTTGATGCTTTACACTAGGACGATCATCCAAGATCTTGAACCCATCTCAGACAAACATGATCAATTACCCTATGGCTGATTTGAATTTTAGAAGACCACGCTCCCCTGCTGCGGGATAGAACTTGTTCTTACCTATGAATCGTATCCTTATATCTCTGCATGGTGAAGGTCTCGATAAGACTTAGTGGACTATCTTAAGTGTTTCCCCTATTTTGGAAGGGGGAACCTTACAATTGGTATCAGAGCCGATCTTAGTTCCTAGGATTTGTTTTTCAGAGGTTAACTATCAAGGGATTAAAACAAGTGATTGTTTATCATATGAGGACAAATCAATCATCTCTACTGGCCATAGAAGTGATTTGAATATCCTCACATGTTGAGTCAATCATCCTATGAAATTGTGCTTATATCTTGGGGGTACACATGCATGGTCAAGGTCTCGATAAGACTTAGTGGACTATCTTAAGTGTTTCCCCTATTTTGGAAAGGGGGAACCTTACAATTGGTATCAAAGCTGATCTTAGTTCCTAGGATTTGTTTTTCAAAGGTTAACTATCAAGGGATTAAAGCAAGAGTTTGTTTATCATATGAGGACGGATCAATCATCTCTACTAGCCATAGAAGTGATTTGAATATCCTCATATGTTAAGTCAATCATCCTATGAAATTGTGCTTATATCTTGGGGGTACACATGCAAGATATTTGTACAATAAATTTGAGAATAAAGATTGGGGAGAAAACCTTTTGTGAGGAAAAACATAGGGTGATCAAATTAAGAAACTAGTGAGAGACTGAATGACTACAAGGATAGACCGAAACTTTGTTTGGAGAAATTTCAAGGATATATCTCATTAACTTGCATATTATAAATTATTAAGATTATAACTTCATTAAGATTTGAATAGTTGATGTGTGAATGCCATCCATTGGATGCTTTACACTAGGACGATCATCTAAGATCTTAAACCCATCTCACACAAACATGGGGGTAACTTTGGATGTGTAATTCCCAGAGGATCATGCTCTTAGATGTGTTAATTCCAAGATACTATATGTGTAATTTTCAAAAAACTAATCATCTCAGACGTGTTAATCCTGATAATCTTTAGATGTGTCGATCCCAAGGCACCAGATGTGTAATTCTCAAAAAAATGAAGATCTCAGATATATTAATCCAGAGTGCCTTTAGATGTGGCGCTATGATAAGTATTTGATAGTTTTGAACTTTTCATGGATACAATGAAAGAAGCAAGTTCACCTTCGCTTGTCTAAAAATCGTAAGAAATGCCAAATTAGTTGGAAGCACTGTTGTCAATCTAACCACTAGAACTAGAATCAGTTATGGGATTCCATGAAAGTACACCTTCGTGAAAGGTTTTGTCCTCTAGGATTTTGAGAGGATAGAATGAATGAATTTTTGGAGCTAACCCAAGCAAGGAAGACCCTAAAAGAATACCACCAAACGTTTCTTAAAATTCTTTGATTAGCTCCAGAGATGGATGAGGTAACTCTTCTCCATCGATTCATTTGTAAGTTTAATCTACCTTTGCATAGCCTCATCAAGAATATAAAACCATCCTCTATTTCAGAGGCCATAATTATAGCCAGAGACTATGATAAAGTTTTTTTTATATAGAAAGTGTCGAGGTCCTTCCATGTTAATCAAGAAGAGGTCCCCTAATTCAAGAGGAACGTCAAGCCTACCCTTGGCTACAAGGAATCATGAGCTAGAGCAAAAATTAGGTCAAAAAATACGGATAGCAGGGTTAAAAATAATCAAGTATTTCTATAAGTAAATAGAAATATGGATAGCAGGGTTAAAGATAATCAAATTCAACAAGTATTTCTATAAGTAAATAGAAGATGATTGGTGCAAGATTCATGTGAAGTAATGTGCATGATGAATAGAGCTATTCTACAAGACGATACTAAGATTATGAAATTACTATCATAGGTTAGATTGCATAAAGGATTGATTCCATTACGTTTTTCCATTATAATTCTTTAAGTACCATATTACATGGGGGTATAAAATAAGGAATTCGAAGGTCCATATCATATGAGAGGTATATGGATGCATCAAATTAGGATAATAAGGCCAGATACTTTTAGAATACTAAAGACCTTTCGGTGGTACAACAAAACAAGCTAAACACATGAAATAAAGGACTCTTCAAAAACAATGTTGAGATAAAAGAAGATTTCTACCTAGTGGGGACACCACTTTGAAAGAGACAAGAGGATTTACTTAGATACTATCCTAGCTCGTGAGATGAGGACATCTCGAATCTTTGAAGTGGGGGAGATTGTAAGGTCCCTCCCAAGCCATGTATATATGTGTCTCTTTTAATATAGATTTCAAGAAGGAAAGACAGTGCACTTAGAGAAGAGTGAGATAATAGGGCTAGAAACATTAGGAAAGTGTTAGAATAAAAATATTAGCTCTAAAAATCCTAAAAGAAATAAGAAGATAAGAATAGTTCTGTTAAAAGATAAGTATCTCCGAAAAGAGAAATTCTAGTTTAGGTGACAGGAGGTTGTATTTAGAGTACTTTTACATATTTAGAGTCCATGCATACTAAAAATGTAAAAAAGCAACACGTTTCTAAAGATGGCGCGTTTGTGGCTATATACAGTTGTTTTTGCCTATTCTACTCGCGTTGGTTTGTAGACTAGATGCCTTCCGATTTTTTTGATTGCTTATACAACCATATTTTGAGTTTTTATCAGAGAGTTATGGCCGAAACACTTTGTTGAATCTGTCAGCGTCTCTACACAAGAAAAACTGTAAGAAGGTAGCAAGTAGCCTCAAGGTAATCCTAGAGCTTGAGATGTATATATCCCTTCATTCATTCTTATCTAATATCGTAGAAGAGAAGGTTAGATTGCTATGGTCTTTCAGAGGAGGAGACGAAAACTTCATAGCTCTTCTTTTGAAGAAAGAATAGTATATTGTAGCCCTGCAAGAGAAGGCTATTTTGCCATAGACCTTTGAAAGAGAGAAAAGTCAGAGTATGAGTAAGAGGAGATAAATCTTGGGGATGATCGGCCGATTTCAATCGTAAGAGAAGGTATTAGAAGACTCTCTATTTTCCTATATCAAGTTCTGAAGCTCTTGTTAACGAGCAAAGGCAATGATAAACGACAAATTTCTATAAGGTATATACATATTTTGTTTTTCAAAAATATATTATTCTTAGGGGTTGAGAAATGGCCCTAGCTTCTCTATAAATTGTTAATAGTGATATATTTGATTGAAATGTCTCAAGTTGAAATGCTAAAATCTATGTGAAAAGGATTATTTTCTTAAAAAGGTAACATGGATTCTACTCCTATGGTTTAGTTGAGTAAATGGATTGTAATCTTGGTTAAATTAAGGTACATGCACAACTCTCCCTGCCTTGACGCTACCCGTTCTTGTGCTTGTATAGCAGGACGACGGAGTTGTTAGTGAGGCCCGGAGTTGGCCCATGGTATCCCTCGTACCATTGCGAGAATAAGGTTTGCCGATTGAGGCGAGTGATTGTGATGCTGCCTAGTTATGATGAAGGCCCAGACTAGTGCGGTGAATTAGCCCACCCTACTGGGTAGACATCCCTTTGAGGGGCGGGAGGATCGAGCGATGGAGTCTGAGAGGGCGACACGCTGGCTTGAGTCCTTGCCAGCACGGCCGACGATGAGGTGTATGGTCCCGTAGGGTTTTGCCCAGCATGTAGAGGATGCAAGGCCGAATTCTAGATCATCGGTAGTATAAAGGAAGAGTATAAGAGAGCCGGTTTGGCTTGATGGAATTGATTCATGTATAAATTTTTTTTATAAATCTTGTCTTTGGCATTATTGTACTGTGAAAAAAAGACTGCTTTAACAACCTTGTAAAAAGGGCCTTAATGAAAGAACATGTTTATTTATGTCAAACAGTGTGGTAGGATTAATTAGAAAACAAAATGATGCGTGAGTAGGGTGAAAAGTGGGAGGATGGAATGCCCCGATGGCACCATCCTACGGACGGGTGGACTCGATTAGTCCGGTAGATTTTCAACATATTAAGTGAAAGTCCTACGCTAGATAAATAGGTTCTCAAGCAATTCTATTCTAGAAGACTAGGCCAGCGCCTGTGCCTTGCATGGATGAGAAAAAAAAAGTTATCTCTAAGAATCAAGACTAGTAGTTGTCTAGATTATTATCAATTACCCTATGGGTGATTTGAATTTTAGAAGACCACGCTCCCATTGCTCTGCGGGATAGAACTTGGTCTTACCTATGAATCATATCCTTATATCTCTGCATGGTCAAGGTCTCAATAAGACTTAGTGGACTATCTTAAGTGTTTCCCCTATTTTGTAAGGGGGGAACCTTACAATTGGTATCGGAGCTGATCTTAGTTCCTAGGATTTATTTTTCAAAGGTTAACTATCAAGGGATTAAAACAAGTGATTGTTTATCATATGAGGACGAATCAATCATCTCTACTGGCCATAGAAGTGATTTGAATATACTCACATGTTGAGTCAATCATCCTATGAAATTGTGCTTATATCTTGGGGGTACACATGCAAGATATTTGTACAATATATTTGAGAAATAAGATTGGGGAGAAAACCTTTTGTGAGGAAAAACATAGGGCGATCAAATTAAGAAACTAGTGAGAGACTGAATGACTACAAGAATAGACCGAAACTTTGTCTAGAGAAATTTTAAGGATATATCTCATTAACTTGTATATTATAAATTATTAAGATTATAACTCTAAGATTTGAATAGTTGACGGCTGTGAATGCCTTCCATTAAATGCTTTACACTAGGACGATCATCTAAGATCTTGCACCCATCTCACAGAAACATGGGTCTAACTTTGGATGTGTAATTCTCAGAGGATCATGCTCTTAGATGTGTTAATCCCAAGATACTAGATGTGTAATTTTCAGAAAACTAATCATCTCAGACATGTTAATCCTGATAATCTTTGGATGTGTCGATCCCAAGGCACCAGATGTGTAATTTTAAAAAAAATGAAGATCTCAGATATATTAATCCAGAGTGCCTTTAGATGTGGCGCTATGATAAGTATTTTTGATAGTTTTGAACTTTTAATGGATACAATGAAAGAAGCAAGTTCACCCTTGCTCATCTAAAAATCGTAAGAAATGCCAAATTAATTGGAAGCACTGTTGTCAATCTAATCCACTGGAACTAGAATCAGTTATGGGATGCCATGAAAGTACACCTCCGTGAAAGGTTTTGTTGTGCAGGATTTTGAGAGGATAAAATGAATGAATTTTTGAGGCTAACCCAAGCAAGGAAGACCCTAAAAGAATACCACCAAACTTTTGTTAAAATTCTTTGATTAGCTCTAGAGATGGATGAGGTAACTCTTCTCCCATCGTTTCATTTAGAAGCGTATTCTACCTTTGAATAACCTCATCAAGAATGTAAAACCATCCTCTATTTCAGAAGCCATAATTATATCCAGAGACTATGATAAAGGGTTTTTTAAATAGAAAGTGTCGAGAAGGACATGAGTCCTTCCATGTTAATCAAGAAGAGGTCCCCTAATTCAAGAGGACCGTCAAGCCCACCCTTGTCTACGAGGAATCATGAGCTAGAGCAAAAATTAGCTCAAGAAATAGGGATAGCAGGGTTAAAGATAATCGAATTCAACAAGTATTTCTATAAGAATAGAAGATGATTGGTGTAAGATTCATGTAAAGTAATGTGCATGATGAATAGAGGTATTCCACAAGACAATACTAAGATTATGAAATTGCTATCATAGGTTAGATTGCATAAAGTATTGATTCCCTTATTTTTTTCATAATTATTTATTAAGTACCATATTACATGGGGGTATAGAATAAGGAATTCGAAGGTTCATATCATATAAGAGGTATATGGATGCATAAAATTAGGATAATAAGGCCAATTAACTTTAGAATAATAAAGACCTTTTGGAGGACAACAAAATGAGCCAAACACATGAAATAAAGGACTCTTTAAGAACAATGTTTAGATAAAAAAGATTTCTACCTAGTGGGGACACCACTTTGAAAGAGACAGGAGGATTTAGTTAGATACTACCCCAGCTCGCGAGATGAGGACATCTCGAATCTTTGAAGTGGGGGAGATTGTAAGGTCCCTCTTAAGCCATGTATATATGTGTCTCTTTTAATATAGATTTCAAGTAAGAAAGAGAGTGCACTTAGGAAGAGTGAGACAATAAGGCTAGAAACATTAGGAAAGTGTTAGAATAAAAATATTAGCTCCAAAAATCCTAAAAGAAATAAGAAGATAAGAATAGTTCTATTAAGAGATAAGTTTCTCCAAAAATAGAAATTCGAATTTAGGTGATAGGAGGTCCTATTTAGAGTACTTTTACATATTTAGAGTCCATACATACAAAAAATTTGAAAAAGCAACATGTTTCTAAAGATGGCATGTTTGTGGCTATATACAGATGTTTTACCCACGTTGGCTCGTAGACTAGATGCCTTCTGGTTCTTTTGATTGGTTATACAACCATATTCTGAGTTTTTATCAGAGAGTTATGGCCGAAACAATTTGTTGATTCTATCAGGGTCTCTACACAGGAAAAATTATAAAAAGAAGGCAGTAAGTAGCCTCAAGGTAATCCTAGAGCTTGAGATGTATATATCCCTTCATTCTTATCTAATATCTTAGAAGAGAAGGTTTGATTGCTATGGTCTTTCAGAGGAAGAGACCAAAACTCCATAGCTTTTCTTTTAAAGAAAGAATAGTATGTCGTAGTCCTCCAACAAGAGAAGGCTATTTTGCCATAGACCTTCGAAAGAGAGAAAAGTTGGAGTATGAGTAAGAGAAGATAAATGTTGGGGATGATCGGATGATTTCAATCTCGTAAGAGAAGGTATTGGAAGACTCTCTATTCTCGTATATCAAGTTTTGAAGCTCTTGTTAACGAGCAAAGATAATGATAAATGACAAATTTCTATAAGGTATATACATATTTTGTTTTTCAATTATATATCATTCTTAGGGTTGAGGTATGGCCCCGGCTTCTCTCTATTTATTGTTAATAGTGATCTATTTGAATAATTTACTAGTTGAAGTTTATATTCTTTTAAACAATAGCATATGTCTTAATAAAGAATGTCTTATCGCAATCTCAAGTTGAAATGCTAAAATCTTTGTGAAAAAGATTGTTTTCTTAAGAAGGTAACATGGATTCTAGTCCTATGGTTTAGTTGAGTAAATGGATTGTTATCTTGGTTAAATTAAGGTACAGGCACAACTCTCCCTACCTTGATGCTACCCTGCTTTTGGGCTTGTATAGCCGGACGGCAGAGACGTTAGTAAGGCCCAGAGTTGGCCCATGGTATCCCTCATACCATTGGGAGAATGAGGTTTGCCGATTGTGGTGAGTGATTGTGATGCTGCCTAGTTCAGAGGGCCCTGACAAGTGCGGTGAATTGGCCGACCCTAGTGCATAGACATCCTTCTGAGGGGTGGGAGGATCGAGCGATTGGGAGCCTGAGAGGGCGATAGGCCAGCTTGAGTCTTTGTCAGTGGCCGACGATGAGGTGTACGGTCCCGTAGGGTTTTGCCCAGCATGTAGAGGCTGGAAGGCCGAATTCTAGATCATCGGCAATATAAAGGAAAAGAATAAGAGAGCCGGTTTGGCTTGATGGAATTGATTCATGTATAAATTTTTTTTTATAAATCTTGTCTTTGGCATTATTGTACTGTGAAGAAAAGTTTGCTTTAACAAACCTTGTGAAAAGGGCCTTAATTAAGGAACACATTTATTTATGTCAAACAGTGTGGTAGGATTAATTAGAAAACAAATTGACGCATGAGTAAGGTGGAAAGTGGGAGGATGGAATGCCCCGATGGCACCATCCTACGGACGGGTGGACCCGATTAGTCGGGTAGATTTCCAACATATTAAGTGAAAGCCCTACGCTAGATAAATAGGTTCTCGGGCAATTCTCTTCTATAAGACTAGGCCAGCGGGCTGTGCCTTGCATGGATGAGAAAAAAAAAGTTGTCTCTAGGAAATCAAGACTAGTAGTTGCCCAGATTATGATTAATTACCATGTCTCCTGCGGGATAGAACTAGGTCTTACCTAGGAATCGTATCCTTGAATCTCTTTATGGTCAAGGTCTCGATGAGTAGGAAATTTTCTCCAAGATAAGACTTAGTGGGGACTATCTTAAGTGTTTCTTGTATTTTGGAAGGGGGGAACCATACAATTGGTATCAGAGCCGATCTTAGTTCCTAGGATTTATTTTTCAAAGGCTAACTATCAAGGGATTAAAATAAGTGATTGTTTATTATATGAGGACAAATCAATCATCTCTATTGGCCATAGAAGTGATTTGAATATCCTCACATGTTGAGACAATCATCCTATGAAATTGTGCTATATATCTTGGGGGTGCACATGCAAGATATTTGTACAATAAATTTGAGAAATAAGATTGGGGAGAAAACCTTTTGTGATGGGAACGGGTCGACGATGAGGTGTATGGTCCCATAGGGTTTTGCCCAGCATCATGTAGAGGATGCAAGGCCGAATTCTAGATCATCGGTAGTATAAAGGAAAAGAATAAGAGAGCCGGTTTGGCTTGATGGAATTGATTCATGTATAATTTTGTTTTTTATAAATCTTGTCTTTGGCATTATTGTACTGTGAAAAAAAGGCTGCTTTAACAAACCTTGTAAAAAGGGCCTTAATTAAGGAACATGTTTATTTATGTTAAACAGTGTGGTAGGATTAGTTAGAAAACAAATTGACGCATGAGTACGATGGAAAGCGATGAGGTTTATGGTCCCGTAGGGTTTTGCCCAGCATGTTGAGGATGCAAGGCCGAATTCTAGATCATCGGTAGTATAAAGGAAAAGAATAAGAGAGCCGGTATGGCCTGATGGAATTGATTCATGTATAATTTTTTTTATAAATTTTGTCTTTGGTATTATTGTACTGTGAAAAAAAGGCTGCTTTAACAAACCTTGTAAAAAGGGCCTTAATTAAGAAACATGTTTATTTATGTCAAACAGTGTGGTGGGATTAATTAGAAAACAAATTGACGCGTGAGTAGGGTGGAAAGTGGGAGGATGGAATGCCCCGATGGCACCATCCTACGGACAAGTGGACCCGATTAGTCCGGTTAGGTAGAAATCTTCTTTTATCTAAACATTGTTCTTAAAGAGTCCTTTATTTCATGTGTTTGGCTCATTTTGTTGTGCCTCCAAAAGGTCTTTATTATTCTAAAGTTAATTGGCCTTATTATCCTAATTTTATACATCCATATACCTCTCATATGATATGAACCTTCGAATTTCTTATTCTATACCCCCATGTAATATGGTACTTAACAAATTATCATGGAAAAATGTAAGGAAATCAATCTTTTATGCAATCTAACCTATGATAGCTATTTCATAATCTTAGTATCGTCTTGTGGAATACCTCTATTCATCATGCACATTACTTCACATGAATCTTGCACCAATCATCTTCTATTTACTTATAGAAATACTTGTTCAATTCGATTATCTTTAACCCTTCTATCCCTATTTCTTGACTTAATTTTTGCTCTAGCTCATGATTCCTTATAGCCAAGAGTGGGCTTGACGTTCCTCTTGAATTAGGGGACCTCTTCTTGATTAACATGGAAGGACTCATGTCCTTCTCGACACTTCTATATAAAAAAACCTTTATCATAGTCTCTGGATATAATTATGGCTTCTGAAATAGAGGATGGTTTTACATTCTTGATGAGGTTATTCAAAGGTAGATTACGCTTCCAAATGAATCGATAGAGAAGAGTTACCTCATCCATCTCTGCCGCTAATCGAAGAATTTTAACAAAAGTTTGGTGGTATTCTTTTAGGGTCTTCCTTGCAGGTGTACTTTGATGGCATCCCATAACTGATTTTAGTTCCAGTGGTTAGATTGACAACAGTGCTTCCAACTAATTTGGCATTTCTTACAATTTTTAGACAAGCAAGGGTGAACTTACTTCTTTCATTGTATGCATGAAAATTTCAAGACTATCAAATACTTATCATAGCGCGACATCTAAAGGCACTCTAGATTAATATATTTGAGATCTTCATTTTTTTGAGAATTACACATCTGGTGCCTTGGGATCGACACATCCAAAGATTATCAGGATGAGCACATTTGAGATGATTAGTTTTCTGAAAATTACACATCTAGTATCTTGGGATTAACACATCTAAGAGCATGATCCTCTGGGAATTACACATCCAAAGTTAGACCCATGTTTGTGTGAGATGGGTTCAAGATCTTAGATGATCGTCCTAGTGTAAAGCATCCCCAATGGATAGCATTCACACGTCAACTATTCAAATCTTAATGGAGTTATAATCTTAATAATTTATAATATTCAAGTTAATGAGATATATCCTGAAAACTTCCCTAAACAAAGAGTGGTCAAACAAAGAGGAGAGCCTATCCTGAGTCTAACCCAAGGGGGCGCCTTTAGAGGAATTACCAATCGAATTTCCGCCACAACACTATTGGTCAATACCCCAATAATTTTGTCCCCCGCAATTATGCTAATTCCACTTCAGAATCCTATGGGGACCAAAGGTGTTTTTATTGCAATGAAGTTGGCCATTTCCAGAATGAATGCCTCAAACTTGCAAGACCCTCTCTCAATCCTAGTGTCATTGCTGCTCCACAAGGCGGCCGAGTAGTTCAAGGTCGTGGGATTCCTAATAACCGCCAGGCTAGACGAGGAAGTGGTGGACGTGGTAGAGGTCATGGAGTGTCTGCTCTATGATTGGTGAGCCGACTTTAGAGATGGAAGAAGAAGAGCAAGCCACCATTCATGCAGCTGTAGAACATCAAAGACCTAATCAACAGTTTTCTGTTATCCAAGCTCCGGCTACTTATCAAGGTAGATCTTTCCAGCTCTTGATTGATTGTGGTAGTACGCATTCATTTCTTTCTCCAAAATGCTTGCGTAAGTTACAATTAGATCAAAAACCAGCCCAAGCAATGATTGTTGAGTTAGCTAGTGGAAAAGAAGAAGTATCCCGACATTGTGTGGGAGATCTTGAATTTGAATTGGGTGGTGAATCAACCCATGGGTATTTCAGACGCTTACCATTAGGGATATATGATGGAATCCTTGGTATGGACTGGTTAATTGCAAACAATGCTGACATTCACTGTGCTGAAGGAAGCATCACCTTTAAGAATAGTCAAGGACAAGTAGTATCAGCCCAGGGAAAAACAGGTAAACCCAAATTTCATTTGGTCAAAGCTAATCGCCTTCTTAAGGGAGTGCGCAAGGGCCAACAGATCTTCCTTGTCAAACTCAACAAGGTAGAAGAAAGCAACCCAGATTTAGAACCCTCTTGGCTCCAAGAGTTTTCAGATATCTTTCCAGAGGAACTTACAAAACTACCCCCATCTTGAGAAGTAGATCATGGGATTGAGTTAATCCCTGGGGCTGAATCAGTTTCAAGGAGACCTTACAAAATGTCTCTTCCTCCTGAAGCCATAGAGCTCAAGGAACAACTTAGGCAACTCATTGAGCAAGGATTCATTCGCCCTAGTAATTCCCCATGGGGAGTGCCTGTTCTTTTCTAGAGAAAGAAGGATGGCACGCTTCGTCTTTGTATTGACTACCGAGGCCTAAACAAGGTCACTATCAAAAACAAATACCCCATTCCTTGCATCAATGAACTTCTTGACAGACTTTATGGATCCAAAGTTTTCTCCAAGATGGATTTAAGGTCTGGCTACTATCAAATTAGGATCAAGGAATCAGATATCTCCAAAACCGCTTTCAATACCCGCTATGGCCACTATGAATTTACAGTCATGCCATTCGGATTAACCAATGCTCCCACCACCTTCAACCGCCTGATGCAGGATATCTTCCGACCCTACTTGGATGAATTTGTCCTTGTCTTCTTTGATGACATCTTGGTCTATTCTCAGTCAAAGGAGGAACATGAGAAGCATGTACGCAAAGTATTGCAAATACTACGCGAATATAAGCTCTATGCCAAGAAAAGCAAATGTACCTTCTTCACTTCCCAAATTGAATATCTAGGGTTCATTGTCTCCTCAAAGGGCATCTCAGTAGACCCTGCCAAAGTCAAGGATATATTGGAATGGCCACCCCATAGGACAGTCAAAGAAATCCATGGGTTTCTAGGCATCACAGGATGGTATAGGGTCTTCATCAAGGATTATGCCAAGATAGCTGCACCCTTAACTGATCTCCTCAAGAAGGAATGTAAGATAGTATGGTTACCAATCCACCAAATCAGTTTTAGCCAACTTAAGACTATCCTCACCTCAGCACCAGTTCTGAAGCTCTCTGACTTTACCAAAGAGTTTGAGGTTGTCACTGATGCTAGTGGTCTTGCACTTGGTGGTGTCTTAATTCAAGAAGGAAGGCCTATGGCTTACACTTCTCGTAAGGTTAGTGGTCTTGCACTTGGTGGTGTCTTAATTCAAGAAGGCCTATGGCTTACACTTCTCGTAAGCTTAAACCCTATGAAGTCAATTATGCCACCCATGATTTGGAACTCCTTGCAGTTGTTCATTGTTTCAAGTTATGGAGACACTATCCACAGGTGTCGCGCTCTCTCTCTCTTGGGGACACCTCCACCCCCATGTGTCACACTTTCTCTCTCTTCGAGACACCTCCACCCCCAGGTGTCTCACGCCCACACTCTCTCCCGGACACCTACACCACCCAGGTGTCACCTTCCTGCACCCGGACGTCCACCCTTCAGCACCTATAAAAGGACCCTCCTAGTCCCCTTCTCCGAGCAAGCCCCCAGCAAGGCCCTACGCGCAAGCCCTCCCTCAAGCTCTAGGACATGTCCTTCACTCTTCTCCCCCCCGTGTGAATAGACTTAAAGTGTGCTTGTCCAACCCTTGCCTTACTCTTCCCTAGGCCTCCCTAGGCATACACTCTTCTCAAGAGCTCTCCAAGTTAAGGACACCTCTCAAATCCCCCCCCCCATATGCGGGGACTTAAACTTAGGCTAAGGCCTACCCATAAGCCCAACAAGCTTTTCCTACCCCAAACGGACTCTGTTTTCGAATCCGTTTGAACCAGTAGAATTCTCTCTTCTCTCTCCAAGTTCCCAACCTCTTATATGCCCCGCGTTCTCTCTCTATCCTCTTAAAACTCTAGTGCTCCTATGGTGCCGAAACGCCACCGAAATAAAGAACCACGCGCTACCCAAGGAGGGAATAAAGCGAATCGCGTCCCTGCAATCGACTTCGCCCCTCTTGAAGTGAATAGGCACGAAAACGATAACCAGGTTGGTCATTTAACAAGTTTAAGTAAAATTCTCTCTTATGAAGCTTAATGCAAAGATTCGAAATAATAGGAAAGGAACCAAGGTTAAACCCCTAGTATAGATGGCCTAAAGTACCTTATGGTTACTCTTAAGTAAAGTTATAAGAAAATAATCTTGCTTTTGAATCATTGTTTTTCCGAAATGATGGTTTTTGTTAATGTGTGAATTCATTGAATAAAGGCTATGTCTCTTTTTATTAGATATACTACTGGTTTATTGCTAACATGCAGGTACAGCTTCTCCCCCCTTAGCTAACTCCGTGCTTGCCTGTGTAGCCGGGCGGAGGATATAGCGAGGCCGGGAGTCGCCCCAGGGCAATCCCCTCCTATGCCACTGGGAATCGGATTTCACCACCAGGGTGATGTATATATGCTGCCTAGTTCTGTGGGTCCATTGGTTTATTGCTAACATGCAGGTACAGCTTCTCCCCCCCTTAGCTAACTCCGTGCTTGCCAGTGTACCCGGGCGGAGGATATAGCGAGGCCCGTGCTGGGGATTAGAATTTCCTTTAGGATGACTATGCTTCCCCTACGAGATAGAGTTAGGTCCCTCCGTTTGCTCGTAACCTCGTATTTCTACGAGATCGAGGTGTCGTCAATTGGAAAAAAACACGAGACTTAACCGCCTATCAAAAGGATTCCCCCGCCCTATGGGTCGGGGCCCTTACAATTTACTCAACTAATCCATAGGACTAGAATCCATGTTACCTTCTTAAGAAAACAATCCTTTTCACAAAGATTCTAGCATTTCAACTTGAGATTGTGATAAGACATTCTTTATTAAGACATATATTAAGACATATGCTGTTGTTTAAAAGCATATAAACTTTAACTAGTAAATCAATCAAATAGATCACTATTAACAATTAATAAAGAAGCCGGGGACATACCTCAACCCCTAAGATGATATATAATTGAAAAACAAAAAATGTATATACCTTATAGAAATTTGTCGTTTATCCTTGCCTTTGCTCGTTAACATGAGCTTCAAAACTTGATATAGGAGAATAGACAGTCTTCTAATACCTTCTCTTACGATTGAAATTAGCCGATCATCCCAAGATTTATCTCCTCTTACTCATACTCTGACTTTTCTCTCTTTCGAAGGTCTATGGCAAAATAGCCTTCTTTTGCAGAGCTACAACATACTATTCTTTCTTTAAAAGAAAAGCTATGAAGTTTTCGTCTCCTCCTCTGAAAGACCATAGCAATCTAACCTTCTCTTCTAAGATATTAGATAAGAATGAATGAAGGGATATATACATCTCAAGCTCTAGGATTACCTTGAGGCTACTTGCTACCTTCTTACAGTTTTTCTTGTGTAGAGACCCTGACAGATTCAGCAAATTGTTTCGGCCATAACTCTCTGATAAAAACTCAGAATATGGTTGTATAAGCAATCAAAAAAACGGGAAGGCATCTAGTCTACAAACCAACACAGGTAGAATAGGCAAAAACGTCAATATATAGCCACAAACATGCCATCTTTAGAAACGTGTTGCTTTTCTACATGTTTAGTATTTATGGACTCTAAATATGTAAAAGTACTCTAAATACAACCTCCTCTCACCTAAATTTGAATTTCTATTTTTGGAGATACTTATCTCTTAATAGAACTATTCTTATCTTCTTATTTCTTTTAATAGGATTTTTGGAGCTAATATTTTCATTCTAACACTTTCCTAATGTTTCTAGCCTTATTGTCTCACTCTTCTCTAAGTGCACTCTCTTTCCTTCTTGAAATCTATATTAAAAGAGACACATATATACATGGCTTGGGAGGGACCTTACAATCTTCCCCACTTCAAAGATTCGAGATGTCCTCATCTCACGAGCTGGGATAGTATCTAAGTAAATCCTCTTGTCTCTTTCAAAGTGGTGTCCCCACTAGGTAGAAATCTTCTTTTATCTGAACATTGTTCTTAAAGAGTGCTTTATTTCATGTGTTTGGCTCATTTTGTTGTGCCTTCAAAAGGTCTTTATTATTCTAAAGTTAATTGGCCTTATTATCCTAATTTCATGCATCCATATACCTCTCATATGATATGAACCTTCGAATTCCTTATTCTATACCCCCATGTATTATGGTACCGAAAGAATTATAATGGAAAAACGTAATGGAATCAATCCTTCACGCAATCTAGCCTATGATAGCAATTTCATAATCTTAGTATCATCTTGTAGAATACCTCTATTCATCATGCACATTACTTCACATGAATCTTGCACCAGTCATCTTCTATTTACTTATAGAAATACTTGTTGAATGTGATTATCTTTAACCCTGCTATCCCTATTTCTTGACCTAATTTTTGCTCTAGCTCATGATTCCTTGTAGCCAAGGGTGGGCATGACGTTCCTCTTGAGTTAGGGGACCTCTTCTTAATTAACATGGAAGATGTCCTTCTCGACACTTTCTATATAAAAAAAACTTTATCATAGTCTCTGGCTATAATTATAGCTTCTGAAATAGAGGATGGTTTTACATTCTTGATGAGGTTATTCAAAGGTAGATTAAGCTTCCAAATGAATCGATGGAGAAGAGTTACCTCATCCATCTCTAGAGCTAATCGAAGAATTTTAACAAAAGTTTGGTGGTATTCTTTTAGGGACTTCCTTGCTTGGGTTAGCTCCAAAAATTCATTCATTTTATCCTCTCAAAATCCTAGAGGACAAAACCTTTCACAAAGGTGTACTTTCATGGCATCCCATAACTTACTCTAGTTCCAGTGGTTAGATTGACAATAGTGCTTCCAACTAATTTGGCATTTCTTACGATTTTTAGACGAGCAAGGGTGAACTTGCTTCTTTCATTGTATTCATGAAAAGTTAAAAACTATCAAATACTTATCATAGTGCCACATCTAAAGGCACTCTAGATTAATATATCCGAGATCTTCATTTTTTTTAGAATTACACATCTGGTGCCTTGTGATCAACACATCCAAAGATTATCAGGATTAAGATAGTCCACTTAGTCTTATCTTGGAGAAAATTTCCTACTCGACACCTTGACCATGCAAAGATTCAATAATACGATTCATAGGTAAGATCTAGTTCTATCCCACAGGAGGAGCGTGGTCTTCTAAAAATCAAATCACCCATAGGGTAATTGATCATAATCTGGACAACTACTAGTCTTGATTCCTATAGAGACGACGGTTTTTTTCTCATCCATGCAAGGCATAGCCGCTGGCCTAGTCTTCTAGAATAGAATTTCTTGAGAACCTATTTATCTACCGTAGGGCTTTCACTTAATATGTTGGAAAGCTACCCGACTAATCGGGTCTACCCGTCCTCCGTAGGATGGTCCCATCGAGGCATTCCATCCTCCCACTTTCCACCCAACTCACGCATCAATTTGTTTTCTAATTAATCCTATCACACTATTTGGACATAAATAAACATGTTTCTTAATTAAGGCCCTTTTCACAAGGTTTATTAAAGCAGTCTTTTTTCACAGTACAATAATTCCAAAGACAAGATTTATAAAAAAAAATCTACATGAATCAATTCCATCAAGCCAAATCGGCTCTCTTATTCTTTTCCTTTATACTGCTGATGATCTAGAATTTGGCCTTCCAGCCTCTACATACTGGGCAAAACTACCGGACCATACACCTCATCGTCGACCGCCGCGCTGGCGAAGACTCAAGCCGGCCTATAACCCTCTCAAGCTCCGTCACTCGATCCTCCCACCTCTCAGAGGGATGTCTATGCACTAGGGTGGGCTAATTCACTGCACTAGTCAAGGCCCTCTGAACTAGGCAGCATCACAATTACTCGCCTCAATCGGCAAACCACATTCTCCCGATGGTATGAGGGATACCATGGGCCAACTCCGGGTCTTACTAACGTCTCCGTCGTCTGGCTATACAAGCACAAGAATGGGGAAACCTCAAGGCAGGGAGAGTTGTGCTGCCTGTACCTTAATTTAACCCAGATAACAATCCATTTACTCAACTAAACCATAGGACTAGAATCCATGTTACCTTCTTAAGAAAACAATCTTTTTCACAAAGATTTTAGCATTTCAACTTGAGATTGCGATAAGACATTCTTTATAAAGGCATATGTTGTTGTTTAAAAGAATATAAACTTTAACTAGTAAATCAATCAAATAGATCACTATTAACACTTAATAGAGAAAAGCTGGGGCCATACCTCAACCCTAAGAATGATATATAATTGAAAAACAAAATATGTATATACCTTATAGAAATTTATCGTTTATCGTTGCCTTTGCTCGATAACAAGAGCTTCAGAACTTGATATACGAGAATAGAGAGTCTTCTAATACCTTCTCTTATGATTGAAATCATCCGATCATCCCCAAGATTTATCTCCTCTTACTCATACTCTGACTTTTCTCTCTTTTGAAGGTCTATGGCAAAATAGCCTTCTCTTGCCTAGCTACGACATACTCTTCTTTCTTTAAAAGAAAAGCTATGGAGTTTTGGTCTCTTCCTCTAAAAGACCATAGCAATCAAACCTTCTCTTCTAAGATATTAGATAAGAATGAAGGGATATATACATCTCAAGCTCTAGGATTACCTTGAGGCTACTTGCTGCCTTCTTACAGTTTTACCTGTGTAGAGACCCTGATAGAATCAGCAACTTGTTTCGGCCATAACTCTCTGAAAAAAAACTCAGAATATGGTTGTATAACCAATCAAAAGAACCAGAAGGCATCTAGTCTATAAGCTAAACGAGGGTAGAATATGCAAAAACGTCTGTATATAGCCATAAACATGCCATCTTTAGAAACGTGTTGCTTTTTCACATTTATAGTATGCATGGACTCTAAATATGTAAAAGTACTCTAAATACGACCTCCTATCACCTAAATTTGAATTTCTATTTTTGGAGATACTTATCTAATAAATAGAACTATTCTTATCTTCTTATTTCTTTTAGGATTTTTGGAGCTAATATTTTTATTCTAACACTTTTCTAATGTTTCTAGCCTTATTGTCTCACTCTTCTCTAAGTGCACTCTCTTTCCTTCTTGAAATTTATATTAAAAGAGACACATATATACATGGCTTAATAGGGACCTTACAATCTCCCCCACTTCAAAGATTCGAGATGTCCTCATCTCGCGAGCTGGGGTAGTATCTAAGTAAATCCTCCTGTCTCTTTCAAAGTGGTGTCCCCACTAGGTAAAAATGTTCTTTTATCTAAACATTATTCTTAAAGAGTCCTTTATTTCATATGTTTGGCTCGTTTCGTTGTGCCTCCAAAAGGTCTTTATTATTCTAAAGTTAATTGGCCTTATTATCCTAATTTTATGCATCCATATACCTCTCATATGATATGAACCTTCAAATTCCTTATTCTATACCCCCATGTAATATGGTACTTAACAAATTATCATGGAAAATTGTAAAGGAATCAATCTTGTATGCAATCTAACCTATGATAGCAATTTCATAATCTTAGTATCGTCTTATAGAATACCTCTATTCATCATGCACATTACTTCACATGAATCTTGCACCAGTCGTCTTCTATTTACTTATAGAAATACTTGTTGAATTTGATTATCTTTAACCCTGCTATCCATATTTTTTGACCTAATTTTTGCTCTAGCTCATGATTCCTTGTAGCCAAGGGTGGGCTTGATGTTCCTCTTGAATTAGGGGACCTCTTCTTGATTAACATGGAAGGATTCTTGTCCTTCTCGACACTTTCTATATTAAAAAAACTTTATCATAGTCTTTGGATATAATTATGGCTTCTGAAATAGAGGATGGTTTTACATTCTTGATGAGGTTATTCAAAGGTAGATTAAGCTTCCAAATGAATTGATGGAGAAGAGTTACCTCATCCATCTGTGGAGCTAATCGAAGAATTTTAGCAAAAGTTTGGTGGTATTCTTTTAGGGTCTTCCTTGCTTGGGTTAGCTCCAAAAATTCATTCATTTTATACTCTCAAAATCCTAGAGGACAAAACCTTTCACGAAGGTGTACTTTCATGGCATCCCATAACTGATTCTAGTTCCAGTGGTGGTTAGATTCACAACAGTGCTTCCAACTAATTTGGCATTTCTTACAATTTTTAGATGAGCAAGGGTGAACTTGCTTCTTTCATTGTATCCATGAAAAGTTTAAAACTATCAACAAATACTTATCATAGTGCCACATCTAAAGGCACGCTGGATTAATATCTGAGATCTTCATTTTTTTGAGAATTACACATCTGGTGCCTTGGGATCGACACATCCAAAGATTATCAGGATTAACACGTCTGAGATGATTAGTTTTCTAAAAATTACACATCTAGTATCTTGGGATTAACACATCTAAGAGCATGATCCTCTGGGAATTATACATCCGAAGTTAGATGTTTGTCTGAGATGGGTTCAAGATCTTAGATGATCGTCCTAGTGTAAAGCATCCGATGGATGGCATTCAGACGTCAACTATTCAAATCTTAATGGAGTTATAATCTTAATAATTTATAATATGCAAGTAAATGAGATATATCCTGAAATTTTCTCTAAACAAAGTTTCGTCTATCCTTCTAGTCATTCGATCTCGCACTAGTTTCTTAATTTGATCGCCCTATGTTTTTTCTTACAAAAGGTTTTCTCCCCAATCTTATTTCTCAAATTTATTCTACAAATATCTTGCATGTGCACCCCCAAGATATAAGCACAATTTCATAGGATGATTGTCTCAACATGTGAGGATATTCAAATCACTTCTATGGCCAGTAGAGATGATTGATTCGTCCTCATATGATAAACAAATACTTGTTTTGATCCCTTGATAGTCAACCTTTGAAAAACAAATCCTAGGAACTAAGATCGGCTCTAATACCAATTGTAAGGTTCCCCCCTTCCAAAATAGGGGAAACACTTAAGATAGTCCACTAAGTCTTATCTTGGAAAAAATTTCCTACTCATCGAGACCTTGACCATGCAGAGACTCAAGGATACGATTCATAGGTAAGACCAAGTTCTATCCCGCAGCAGCAGGGTGTCATGAACCATAGAGCTTGATTTTCACATGTACATAGGGGCCCATGGGCAAAAGGAGAAAGTGACTATAAATAGGGCTTGGGGTACATTGGTAGGATCTTTTGACACTTTTACTAATTTTGGTCATCTTGTACCTTTGGGCTCCATCTATGGAGATTTGGCCTTCCATGGTCAAGTTCATGGCTAACTTGAAAGCCATCCTCTTGGGATGAGAGGTTAAACACACTTAGGCTATTTGTGCATCTTCTCTTGCTACATGCACTTATAGATTCTCTCTCTCTTGTATATTCATGTGATGAGCCATTGGATCACTAATCTCATGATGGATGCTAGATTCTCACTTTGATGTGTTTGATTCAATATTCAATATCATGAACATCAAGAGGATCGTGAAGCTCTATATGTTTGTGTGGATGGACTCAATGAATGCATGCTATTGAAGAAGTTTGTGCATGGTCTAGATTCATACATCAAAGCAGATGTCTCAGCACAAAGACCAAGCACTATCAAAGAGGCTATGAGGTTGGCGGAGCTATATGAGCCAAAGTATAAGAGGGTCAGCCCAATGTACCTTTTCATAAGCCATTTCACACTTCTTAAAATGTGGGGAAAAGTCTACCTTCTTCTACATCCACTTACACTTCCAAATTCCATACATCTTTTGGAAGTGGACAGTCCACAATAAGTGGAGCTCATAATGATGCTAAAAAGAGCAATGGGTTTGTCAAGAACCCTCCTCAACCATTCAAGAAGACTCAACGGATGGATGATCCTAAGATTGAGGAATTGAGGAGCAAAGGCCTATGTTTTAAATGCAAAGAGAAGTGGTCACTCGGGCACATTTGCAAATCAAAGAAAGTGGTGGGCTACTATGATCATTATGGAGGATGAGGATGACGATTCCAAGTCATCTCATGATGTCGAAGAGTTTGAAGATTGCAGCGAGGAGACACATGAAGAAGACTTGGAGGGTCATTCTTTTGTCAAAAAAGAGGATGAGTTTCCTTTCGACCCCAGTGGAAGGGATCATGCATGCATCTTGAGGGACAATATGCAAAAAGATGCAGGAAATGCAAAAAATGTAGGAGTATCTTGTCAATGAGAGTGCTGCCCATTTTTATAAAAAATTACAGCAAGTGAAGAATTTCCTCATTATAAGCTTTGGAATGGTCTACTATGGCACAAGGATAAGGTGTATTTGGTTCCAACCTCATCCTACATTCCCAAGGTGCTTCATGAGATGCATTCTTCACCGATTTTGGGTCATCTTGGTGTTCTCAAGACATTTGACAAAGTGAGCAAAAGCTTCTATTGGAAAGGCATGTGGAGGGATGTCAAGAAGTTTGTTTTGGAATGTGTGTCATGACAAAGGAATAAGAATAGTCACCAATTGCCAAGTGGTTTACTTCATCCTTTGCCTATTCTGGATGGAAAATGGACTCACATTTCCATGGACTTCATCACAGGCTTACCAAAGACGAAGCATGGATGGGATCAAGTATTTGTGGTGGTGGATAGACTCACCAAATCAGCCCATTTTATTGCTTCCAAGACTACTTATGGGGCCTCTCACATTGCCAAGCAATGTGAGAGGCCCCATAAGTTGCCAAGCAATTTATGGAGCATGTATTCAAGATACATGGTTTGCCACTCAACATAGTTTATGATAGAGATACCAAGTTCATGGGCATTTGTTTTTGGAGGACATTGTATGAGAACTTGGGGACTCAAATCACTCCTTCTATAGCCTATCACCCTCAAACGGATGGGCAAACGGAGTGCACAAACAAATCGCTCGAAGTGTACTTGAGGCACTATTGTCTCATGACATGCAAGCATCATGGGATGAATGGCTTTACCTTGCTGAATTTGGTCATAATTCAAGCAAGCATTTGAGTATTGGGATGTCACATTTTGAGGCTCTTTATGGGTATCAAGTGCATGTGCCATCTATTGCCTTCCATGAGGATAAAATGGTTAATCCTTTAGCCAAGGAAGAGTTGGAAAGGATGAGACAACTTCTTCAATTATGCAAGGATAATGTGAAGAAGGCACAAGAAGTCATGAAGGCAAATGTGGATGAGCATAGACGCAAAATGGAGTTCAAGGAAGGTGATTATGTGTTGTCTCAAGCTTCCTAAGAGCCGTCACAATATTCTCAAAGGGTCTTCCAATTCCAAGTTGGCACATAGATACTATGGACCATATTTGGTAGTCAAGAAAGTGGGTGACTTGGCTTATAAGCTTGACCTACCTCCTTCTACAAGGATTCATAATTTGTTTCATGTATCCAACCTTACGAGGTTTGTGGGCTCTCTTCCTCAAGAGATTGAAGAGTTACCACTGATGGATGAAGAAGGAGAGATTATCTATGAGCCAGAGAGGATTGTGGACAAGAGGACAAGGGTTTTGAGGAACCAGAACATTGATGAATTCCTTATGAAATGGAAGCGCTTGCCCATAGATGAGGCTACTTGGCAATCAATGAAGTATGTTCAACAACATGGTTTACTTGATGGAATTATTCCTTGATCAAGTAGCATGATTTTTATGTGAAGAATGGGCATATCATGAGGTTTTATATGTGCTGTAATTTCTGGACAGCTTTGGTTGGATCTATGGTTGGGGTTACCAATCTACTCCAACACACTTGGAAGATCATTTAGATTAGATGAAAAATATGTGGAACCCTTTTGGGTGCGGCTATGCATCATTTTCAGCTCATTTTTATGGAGGTTTCATGAAAAATTTCAAGGGAAGCTTCATTGACAACATGGCTCCCATAACAGTCCTACATGCTATTTTTGGAGAAGGAGTTTGCCGGCTTACTACATTTGGTTTCCCTATTCCAAATGTATTCAAGGTGTATTTTTTGAAGACCTCTCTACTTCCCATGGGTTTACATTGAGATTGCGATTCAATTGTAAATATCTTGTATGATTTTGAGCACAAAATCTTTGGGAAGAAGGGATGGTTTGTCATGAACCATAGAGCTTGATTTTCACATGTACATAGGGGCCCATGGGCAAAAGGAGAAAGTGACTATAAATAGGGCTTGGGGTACATTGGTAGGATCTTTTGACACTTTTACTAATTTTGGTCATCTTGTACCTTTGGGCTCCATCTATGGAGATTTGGCCTTCCATGGTCAAGTTCATGGCTAACTTGAAAGCGATGCATCCTCTTGGTGAGAGGTTAAACACACTTAGGCTATTTGTGCATCTTCTCTTGCTACATGCACTTATAGATTCTCTCTCTCTTGTATATTCATGTGATGAGCCATTGGATCACTAATCTCATGATTAATGGATGCTAGATTCTTGCTTTGATGTGTTTGATTCAATATTTTGCTCTAGATCCATTTCATAGGGGAAGTGTGGTCTTCTAAAAATCGAATCACCCATAGGATAATTGATCATAATCTGGACAACTACTAGTCTTGATTCCTAGAGATAACTTTTTTTTTTCTCATCCATGCAAGGCACAGCCGCTGGCCTAGTCTTCTAGAATAGAATTGCTTGAGAACCTACTTATCTAGCATAGGGCTTTCACTTAATATGTTGGAAATCTACCCGACTAATCGGGTCCACCCGTCCATAGGATGGTGCCATCGGGGCATTCCATCCTCCCACTTTCCACCCTACTCACGCATCAATTTGTTTTCTAATTAATCCTACCACACTGTTTGACATAAATAAACATGTTCCTTAATTAAGGCCCTTTTTACAAGGTTTGTTAAAGCAGTCTTTTTTTCACAATACAATAATGCCAAAGATAAACCTTATTCTCCTAATGGTACGAGGGATACCATGGGCCAAAGACACATCCAAAGATTATCAGGATTAACACGTCTGAGATGATTAGTTTTTTGAAAATTATACATCTAGTATCTTGGGATTAACACATCTAAGAGCATGATCCTCTAGGAATTACACATCCGAAGTTGTCTGAGATGGGTCCAAGATCTTAGATGATCATCCTAGTGTAAAGCATCCAATGGATGGCATTCACACGTCAACTATTCAAATCTTAATGGAGTTATAATGTTAATAATTTATAATATGCAAGTTAATGAGATATATCCTGAAAATTTCTCTAAACAAAGTTTCGGTCTATCCTTCTAGTCATTCAGTCTCTCACTAGTTTCTTAATTTGATCGCCCTATGTTTTTCCTCACAAAAAGTTTTCTTTCCAATCTTATTTCTCAAATTTATTGTACAGATATCTTGCATGTGCACCCCCAAGATATAAGCACAATTTCATAGGATGATTGTCTCAACATGTGAGGATATTCAATCACTTCTATGGCCAGTAGAGATGATTGATTCGTCCTCATATGATAAACAATCACTTGTTTTAATCCCTTGATATAGTTAACCTTTGAAAAACAAATCCTAGGAACTAAGATTGCCTTTGATACCAATTGTAAGATTCCCCCCTTCCAAAATAGGGAAAACACTTAAGATAGTCCAACACTAAGTCTTATCTTGGAGAAAATTTCTTACACATCAAGACCTTGACCATGCAGAGATTCAAGGATACAATTCATAGGTAAGACCTAGTTCTATCCCGCAGCAAGGGGAGCGTGGTAATTGATCATAATCTGGACAACCTACTAGTCTTGATTCCTAGAGATAACTTTTTTTTTCTCATCCATGCAAGGCACAGCTGCTGGGCCTAGTCTTATAGAATAGGATTGCCTGAGAACCTATTTATCTAGTGTAGGGCTTTCACTTAATATATTGGAAATCTACCTGACTAATCGGGTCCACCCGTCCGTAGGATGGTGCCATCGTGGCATTCCATCCTCCCACTTTCCACCCTACTCATGCATCAATTTGTTTTCTAATTAATCCTACCACACTGTTACATAAATAAACATGTTCCTTAATTAAGGCTCTTTTTACAAGGTTTGTTAAAGCAACCTTTTTTCACAGTACAATAATGCCAAAGACAAGATTTATAAAAAAAATTATACTTACACATCTAGTATCTTGGGATTAACACATCTAAGAGCATGATCCTCTGGGAATTACACATCCGAAGTTAGATCCATGTTTGTCTGAGATGGGTTCAAGATCTTAGATGATCGTCCTAGTGTAAAGCATCCAATGGATGGCATTCACACGTCAACTATTTAAATCTTAATGGAGTTATAATCTTAATAATTTATAAAATGCAAGTAAATGAGATATATCCTGAAAATTTCTCTAAACAAAGTTTCGGTCTATCCTTCTAGTCATTTAGTCTCTCACTAGTCTCTTAATTTGATCGCCCTATGTTTTTCTTCACAAAAGGTTTTCTCCCCAATCTTATTTCTCAAATTTATTGTACAAATATCTTGCATGTGCACCCCCAAGATATAAGTACAATTTCATAGGATGATTGTCTCAACATGTGAGGATATTCAAATCACTTCTACGGCCAATAGAGATGATTGATTCGTCCTCATATGATAAACAATCACTTGTTTTAATCCCTTGATAGTTAACCTTTGAAAAACAAATCCTAGGAACTATGATCGGCTCTGATACAAATTGTAAGGTTCCCCCCTTCCAAAATAGGAGAAACACTTAAGATAGTCCACTAAGTCTTATCTTGGATAAAATTTCCTACTCATCGGAGACCTTGACCATGCAGAGATTCAAGGATACAATATCATAGGTAAGACCTAGTTCTATCCCGCAGAAGGGGGAGCATGGTAATTGATCATAATCTAGACAACTACCAGTCTTGATTCCTAGAGATAACTTTTTTTTCTCATCCATGCAAGGCATAGCCGCTGGCCTAGTCTTCTAGAATAGAATTGCCCAAGAACCTATTTATCTAGCGTAGGGCTTTCACTTTATATGTTGGAAATCTACCCGACTAATCGGGTCTACCCATCCATAGGATGGTGCCATCGTGGCATTCCATCCTCCCACTTTCCACCCTACTCATGCGTCAATTTGTTTTCTAACTAATCCTACCACACTGTTTGACATAAATAAACATGTTCCTTAATTAAGGCCCTTTTTACAAGGTTTGTTAGAGCAGCCTTTTTTTCACAGTACAATAATGCCAAAGACAAGATTTAAAAAAAATTATACATGAATCAATTCCATCAAGCCAAACCAGCTCTCTTATTCTTTTTCTTTATACCACCGATGATCTAGAATTCGGCTTTGCATCCTCTACATGTTGGGCAAAACCCTATGGGACCATACACCTCATTGCGCTGGCGAAGACTCAAGCCAGCCTAGCGCCCTCTCAGGCTCTGTCGCTCAATCCTCCCACCCCTCAGAGGGATGTCTATGCACTAGGGTGGGCTAATTCACCGCACTAGTTAGGGCCCTCTAAACTAGGTAGCATCACAATCACTTGCCTCAATCGGCAAGCCTCATTCTCCCAATGCTATGAGGAATACCATGGGCCAACTTCGGGCCTTACTAACGTCTCCGCCATCTGGCTATACAAGCACAAGAACGGAGCAGCGTCAAGGCAGGGAGAGTTGTGCCTGTACCTAAATTTAACCAAGATAACAATCCATTTACTCAACTAAACCATAGGACTAGAATCCATGTTACCTTCTTAAGAAAATAATCTTTTTCACAAAGATTTTAGCATTTCAACTTGCGATTGCGAGATAAGACATTCTTTATTAAGGCATATGCTATTGTTTAAAAGAATATAAACTTGAACTAGTAAATCAATCAAATAGATCACTAATACCAAATAATAGAAAGAAGCCGGGACCATACCTCAACTGTAAGAATAATATATAATTGAAAAACAAAATATGTATATACCTTATAGAAATTTGTCGTTTATCGTTGCCTTTGCTCGTTAACAAGAGCTTCACAACTTGATATACGAGAATAGAGAGTCTTCTAATACCTTCTCTTACGATTGAAATCATCCGATCATCCCCATAATTTATCTCCTCTTACTCATACTCCAACTTTTCTCTCTTTCGAAGGTCTATGGCAAAATAGCCTTCTCTTACAAGGCTACGACATACTATTCTTTCTTTAAAAGAAAAGCTATGGAGTTTTGGTCTCTTCCCATGAAAGGCCATAGCAATCTAACCTTCTCTTCTAAGATATTACATAAGAATGAATGAAGGGATATATACATCTCAAGCTCTAGAATTACCTTGAGGCTACTTGTTGCCTTCTTACAATTTTTCCTGTGTAGAGACCCTGATAGAATCAACAAATTATTTCGGCCATAACTCTTTGATAAAAACTCATAATATGGTTGTATAACCAATCAAAAGAACCAGAAGGCATCTAGTCTACAAGCAATGCAAGTAGAATAGGCAAAAACATCTGTATATAGCCCCAAACATGCCATCTTTAGAAACGTGTTACTTTTCCACATTTTTAGTATACATGGACTCTAAATATGTAAAAATACTCTAAATACGACCTCCTATCACCTAAATTCGAATTTCTATTTTTGGAGATACTTATCTCTTAATAGAACTATTCTTATCTTCTTGTTTCTTTTAGGATTTTTGGAGCTAATATTTTTATTCTAACACTTTTCTAATGTTTCTAGCCTTATTGTCTCACTCTTCTCTAAGTGCACTCTCTTTCCTTCTTGAAATCTATATTAAAAAAGACACATATATACATGGTTTAAGAGGGACCTTACAATCTCCCCAACTTAAAAGATTCGAGATGTCCTCGTCTCACGAACTGGGGTAGTATCTAAGTAAATCCTCCTGTCTCTTTCAAAGTGGTGTCGCCACTAGGTAGAAATCTTCTTTTATCTAAACATTGTTCTTAAAGAGTCCTTTATTTCATGTGTTTGGCTCGTTTTGTTGTGCCTCCAAAAGGTCTTTATTATTCTAAAGTTAATTGGCCTTATTATCCTAATTTTATGCATCCATATACCTCTCATATGATATGAACCTTCAAATTCCTTATTCTATATCCCCATGTAATATGGTACTTAACAAATTATCATGGAAAACCGTAAAGGAATCAATCCTATACATTATCTAACCTATGATAGCAATTTCATAATCTTAGTATCGTCTTGTAGAATACCTCTATTCATCATGCACATTACTTCACATGAATCTCGCACCAATCACCTTCTTTTTACTTATAGTGCAATATGTAGATAAGAAGAGGACAGATAGAGAATTCAAAGAAGCACATATGGTCTTCATTCGAGTATGGCCCAAAAGAAGTTCCTTATCTCTTGGGAAGTACAAGAAGTTATCCCCTAGATATTATGGGCCATATCTGATTACAAAGAAAGTAGGTGACTTAGCCTACGAGCTTCTTCTGCCTCCTCATCTCAAAGTGCATAATGTATTTCATGTAAGCGTTCTAAAAAAGTATATACCAAGTCCGAATCATGTGCTTGAATGAAATCTTAACTTCTTCAACCCAAGGGCAGATGGAACTCCTACCTGAAGAAATCCTTGATGTTCGAGAAAAGATTCTCAGGAACAGAATTTTGAGAGAATTATTGGTCAAATGGAAGTTCTATCCTTTTGAAGATGCCACCTAGGAGAAAGAAATCGATCTGTTTGCGGGATTGCTCCCAGTTTGTGAGATGAGGACATCTCGCGTTTTTCAAGTGGGAGAGAATGTAAGATTCCTCCCCAGCCTCTCAAGATGTCCAACATCTTCCCGTGTAATTAAATCCCTCTTCAGAAATATAAAAGATCTTGTTTCTAACTGTTTTAGCCTAGAGAGAGAAAATATTCTAGAGAGAGAATATTCAGATTTTGAATATTTTTGGATGGAAAAATATCTCATCTTATTAAAATAAGTTCCCTTGAAACAGAAGTTCAAAAAGATTTTCAGAAGATGCATTAGAAATTAAGTATAATCTGTTCAAGAGGCATTATCCTAGGGGTGAAGATTTTTTCAAAAATTTAAATTAAGGTTCCTATGGACCAATAAGATTCATCCAAATGTAAGGAGGAGATAAATGAAGAAATAAAAGAAAAATCCCCCAAAAATGAGTAAATACTCACATAAGATGAAGAGTTGAATAAGGACAAGGCTAATAGTTAAAAAAGGGAGATATTTAGAAGTAAATACTCACATAAGATGAAGAGTTGAATAAGGACAAGGCTAATAGTTAAAAAGGGGAGATATTTAGAAGTAAATACTCACATAAGATGAAGAGTTGACTAAGGACAAGGCTAATAGTTAAAAAAAGGGAGATATTTGGAAGTAATGATGCATTTTTGACACCTCTGCATGGGGATTTTCCCCTCATGAATGAGGCACCTACTTCACATGTGCAATTGAGTTTTAAATCTTTAAAAATTGAGATATTTCATCTCTCCTCTCTCCTAATTCAAGTCTAGTTCCAAAAAGTTATCTCAACTGACCTAAAAATGGTCAAAAATTGACCAAACTGAACTGGAAAATTCTAGAATCAATTTGTTTGGTTAGGAGCTTACTTTTTCCTATAAATAGAAGCCTTCCCTTTTGTTGAAACTTAATATAGTGTTTTATGCACTGTTACTCTACTCCTCCCAAGCCAAGAACTATGAATTTATTAATAATTCACTAGTTTTTGACATTTCCCTCTTCCAAAGATTGGTGGCCACTAGTTGAACCCTCAAACCATCAAGCCAAAGGAAAGCTCTAAAAATCACTAGTAAGTGGTGATTCTTCTCTTTTTACACTTATTTTATGGTTTTTATGATTTTAAATGGTTTTTATGCTTTATGTCTTCTCAAAAATTGCAAATAATATTATGCCTCATTACAAAAAGGCATTCCCCTTTTCGTCTCTAGCAAAACCAACCATTCTCTATCCTAGGTGAATGGTTAATGATTAAAGTCAAGTTTTTATAATGTTGTCTTAATTAAGTGAAAAAATGTTTACTTTAGGATAATTTCAATACTCTTGGTGCACTTTTAATTAGTCTGAAAGACTTTTTAAAAAAATAAAAATAAATAAAAAATAGTCAGCCATACAATAGAGGTTATGGCAAAAAATTTAGAAATTAGTGAAATAAAATTTATCTTTTATTATACTAAAAGAGAAATTCCTATCAATTCTATACTCTAAGAGCGTCATTTTCATGCATAGAAATTGCTTATTGATTATTATTATTTTTATGCATAAAGGAATAATTTTTTTAATGAAAGTGTTACTTTCATCAAAATAGATTTTATGTATAAAGGAATAATTCTCTTTTATTATGAAAGTTTTACTTTCATCAAAAATAGATTTTTATGCATAAAGGAATAAATTTTTTTAATGAAAGTGTTACTTTCATCAAAATAGATTTTTATGCATAAAGGAATAATTTTTCTTTTATTATGAAGGTGGTATTTTCATCAAAATAGATTTTTATGCATAAAGAAATAAAATTTTATTATGAAAGTGTTACTTTTTTTTATGAAAGTGTTACTTTCATCAAAATAGATTTTTATGCATAAAGGAATAAATTTTTTTATTATGAAAGTGTTACTTTCATCAAAATAGATTTGTACGCATAAAGGAATAATTTTGCTTTTATTATGAAAGTGTTACTTTCATCAAAATAGATTTTTATGCATAAAGGAATAAATTTTTATTATGAAAGTGTTACTTTCATCAAAATAGATTTTTATGCATAAAGGAATAAATTTTTTATTATGAAAGTGTTACTTTCATCAAAATAGATTTTTATGCATAAAGGAATAATTTTCTTATGAAAGTGTTACTTTCATCAAAATAGATTTGTACGCATAAAGGAATAATTTTTCTTTCATTATGAAAGTGTTACTTTCATCAAAATAGATTTTTATTCATAAAGGAATATTTTTTTTATTATGAAAGTGTTACTTTCATCAAAATAGATTTTTGTTCATAAAAGAATATTTTATTATTATAAAAGTGTTACCTTTATCATTATTGATTTTATGCATAAAAGTATGCATGAAAGATTATTTTTATTTTAAGATAAGAATTCTCTTAATCTTATGACTAATTCCCATGAATATTGGTAAATGATTAGTTTTAAATTTAGTAAAGTAGTAATTAAAATATTACCATTTGATAAAGATAGTTCAAGAGGAACCGTCCCAGACTCAAAAACCTGAATCAAACTTTGATCAAGATGTAATTCCTTCGTTAGTTTCAAGAAATGATGATGCGACTAGTTTCTGAATTTATACTCAAATCACCCACCGAATCCGAGACTAAGTTGAGACCTTTGATTTTGATCTAAGGTTGAGAATTCAGAATTCGAGAAATTCTGCTTGGGAATCCAGTCCTGTGATCTAGAAATCTTGGATACGGAATTAAGATATACTCATGGTATTCAAACAAAATCAAAACTGTAAACTTGCATAGAAACCCTGCCTTCTTAAAAGACTGTCTTGCGCCAGAATGCTGGAGGGGGTATTTGGCATATATGTTTATCTAAGGGAAGTTCGGTTGCAACAGTCTTAAGGGAAGTTCGGTTGCAACAGCTGGCGGGGAATGGGACAGCTCACGCGGCAAAGCCTGCCGAGGTCTTGACCAGCCTCGGTATGATTAAAATGGTACGCTTCCGGTATGATGGACGAGGGCCGACGAAGCGGTCCCTGAGTGAAGTGCCAGGACACCTAAGGAGGATCGTGGAGGATTCTGACCAGGTGATGCACGGGCTCGCGGGTCGAGGACATCCATGCGTATGTCGAGGAAGATATTATATGATGGACCTATGTTTATTGTAATCTATCACACTGGATCTTGTTGTTGACTCGCTGGTCTCACCGGAGAGTCCAGAGTGACACAGTTTTGTGAGAAACAAAGACTCACTGGAAATTTTGAAGTATGACATGTATAACCAGTAAATTGTTTGTTAGTGGATTGTTTTTATTAAAGTTTTAATAAAGAGGAGTGTGTGCGTATCTGTTTTCTAGAGCTAAAGTTAAGAAAGGCAATTCAATTATGGGTAGGTGAGTACTTGTTTGGTTCCACCGATTCCAGTGGTAGGGTGGTGGCTAACCCATGGGCCGGATGGGATTAGTCTGGAATCATGGAGTTTTTATTAATCAAATTGAAAAATCTTAGGATTACGCTAGGATTCGAGTAGATAGTTAATTTTCAGATAAAATTCTCGATTGAGTGGATCAATGGTTGTGCCTAATCTTGGTTAGGAAAAAAGCGTTGAATTGCTCAAATGATCAATTTATATCAGTGATAGTTTCCTTTTATCTGATTTAATTTAGGTGGAGGATAGTTTAGATTTTGATCTCGTTAGAAAACTCGTTAAGAAAAATTCAAAAAAGGTGGATTCGTCCCCGCTTTTCGGGCATGGAAAATTTTCCCGGTTTCAGTTTCGAAGTGACCACCAGCCTAGTCTCGTGCCCGGATATTCGAGGGCGAGCCCCCGAGTGAGAAACCCTGCCCGCGCATGAGGAGGCTGCTTCCGCTGTCAACTACCGGGAATCTAGTGCGTGGAGGGGGCAGAGGGATCTCACAATCGGGGCATTCCATCCTCCCACTTTCCACTCTACTCACGCGTCAATTTGTTTTCTAATTAATCCTATCACACTATTTGACATAAATAAACATGTTCCTTAATTAAGGCCCTTTTCACAAGGTTTGTTAAAGCAGCCTTTTTTGCACAGTACAATAATGCCAAAGACAAGATTTATAAGAAAAATTTATACATGAATCAATTCCATCAAGCCAAACCGGCTCTCTTATTCTTTTACTTTATACTACCGATGATTAAGAATTCGGCCTTCCAGCCTCTACATGCTGGGCAAAACCTACGGGACCATACACCTCATCTTCGACCGCCCGCTGGCCTATCATGGCCTATCGTGGCCTATCGCCCTCTAAACTAGGAAGCATCACAATCACTCGCCTCAATCGTCAAGCCTCATTCTCCCAATGGTATGAGGGATACCATGGGCCAACTCCGGGCCTAACTAACGTCTCCGCCGTCCGGCTATACAAGCACAAGAACGGGGCAACGTCAAGGCAGGGAGAGTTGTGCCTGTACCTTAATTTAACCAAGATACATTCCATTTACTCAACTAAACAATAGGACTAGAATCCATGTTACCTTCTTAAGAAAACAATCTTTTTCACAAAGATTTTAGCATTTCAACTTGAGATTGCGATAAGACATTCTTTATTAAGGCATTTGTTGTTGTTTAAAAGAATATAGTTTTTAACTAGTAAATCAATCAAATAGATCACTATTAATAATTAATAGAGAGAAGTCGGGGCCATACCTCAACCCTAAGAATGATATATAATTGAAAAACAAAATATGTATATACCTTATAGAAATTTGTCATTTATCGTTGCCTTTGCTCGTTAAAACAAGAGCTTCAGATTTGATATACGAGAATTGAGAGTCTTCCACATTCTTGATGAGGTTATTCAAAGGTAGATTAAGCTTCCAAATGAATCGATGGAGAAGAGTTACCTCATCCATCTCTGGAGCTAATCGAAGAATTTTAGCAAAAGTTTGGTGGTAATCTTTCAGGGCCTTCCTTGCTTGGGCTAGCTCCGAAAATTCATTCATTTTATCCTCTCCAAATCCTAGAGGACAAAACCTTTCACAAAGGTGTACTTTCATGGCATCCCATAACTGATTCTAGTTCCAGTGGTGGTTAGATTGATAGCAGTGCTTCCAGCTAATTTGGCATTTCTTTACGATTTTTAGACGAGCAAGGGTGAACTTCCTTCTTTCATTGTATCCATGAAAAGTTCAAAACTATCAAATACTTATCATAGCACCACATCTAAAGGCACTCTGGATTAATATATATGAAATTTTTATTTTTTTACGAATTACACATCTGGTGTCTTGGGATCGACACATCCAAAGATTATCAGGATTAACACGTCTGAGATGATTAGTTTTCTGAAAATTACACATCTAGTATCTTGGGATTAACACATCTAAGAGCATGATCCTCTGGGAATTACACATCCAAAGTTAGACCCATGTTTGTGTGAGATGGGTTCAAGATCTTAGATGATTGTCCTAGTGTAAAGCATCCAATGGATGGCATTCACACGTCAACTATTCAAATCTTAATGGAGTTATAATCTTAATAATTTATAATATGCAAATTAATGAGATATATCCTGAAAATTTCTCTAAACAAAGTTTTGGTCTATCCTTCTAGTCATTGAGTCTCTCACTAGTTTCTTAATTTGATCGCCCTGTTTTTCCTCACAAAAAGTTTTCTCCCCAATCTTATTTCTCAAATTTATTGTACAAATATCTTGCATGTGCAGCCCCAAGATATAAGCACAATTTCATAGGATGATTGTCTTAACATGTGAGGATATTCAAATCACTTCTATGGCCAGTAGAGATGATTGATTCGTCCTCATATGATAAACAATCACTTGTTTTAATCTCTTGATAGTTAACCTTTGAAAAACAAATCCTAGGAACTAAGATCGGCTCTGATACCAATTGTAAGGTTCCCTCCTTTCAAAATAGGAGAAACACTTAAGATAGTCCACTAAGTCTTATCTTGGAGAAAATTTCCTACTCATTTCGAGACCTTGACCATGTAGAGATTCAAGGATAGGATTCATAGGTAAGACCTAGTTCTATCCCGCAGTAGGGGGAGCGTGGTCTTCTAAAAATCAAATCACCCATAGGGTAATTGATCATAATCTGGACAACTACTAGTCTTGATTCCTAGAGACAACTTATTTTTTTTCTCATCCATGCAAGGCATAGCCACCACTGGCCTAGTCTTCTAGAATAGAATTGCCCAATAACCTATTTATCTAGCATAGGGCTTTCACTTAATATGTTGGAAATCTACCCGACTAATCGGGTCCACTCGTCCATAGGATGCCATTGAGGCATTCCATCCTCCCACTTTCCACCCTACGCACGCGTCAATTTGTTTTTTAATTATTCCTACCACACTGTTTGACATAAGTAAACATGTTCCTTAATTAAGGCCCTTTTTATAAGGTCTGTTAAAGCAGCCTTTTTTTCACAGTACAATAATGCCAAAGACAAGATTTATTAAAAAAAATTATACATGAATCAATTCTATCAAGCCAAACCGGCTCTCTTATTCTCTTCATTTATACTACCGATGATCTAGAATTCGGCCTTACAGCCTTTACATGGTGGGCAAAACCCTACGTGACCATACACCTCATCGTCGGCAGCCGTCGCTGCTGCGAGGACTCAGGCCGGCTTGTCTCCCTCTCAGGCTCCATTGCTCGATCCTCCTGTCCCTCAGAGGGATGTCTACGTAGTAGGGTGGGCTAATTCACCGCACTAGTCTGGGCCCTCATAACTAGGTAGCATCACAATCACTCACCTCAATCGGCAAACCTTATTCTCCCAATGGTACGAGGGATACCATGGGCCAACTCCGGGTGCCTTACTAACAACTCCGTTGTCCTGCTATACAAGCACAAGAACGGGCAGCATCAAGGTAGGGATAGTTGTGCCTGTACCTTAATTTAACCAAGATAACAATCCATTTACTCAACTAAACCATAGGACTAGAATCCAAGTTACCTTCTTAAGAAAACAATCCTTTTCACAAAGATTTTAGCATTTCAACTTGAGATTGCGATAAGATATTCTTTATTAAGGCATATGCTGTTGTTTAAAAGAATATAAACTTTAACTAGTAAATCAATCAAATAGATCACTATTAACAATTAATAGAGAGAAGCCGGCGCCATACCTCAACCCTAAGAATGATATATAATTGAAAAAGTAAAATATGTATATACCTTATAGAAATTTATCATTTATCATTGCCTTTGTTCGTTAACAAGAGCTTCAGAACTTGATATACGAGAATAGAGTCTTCTAATACCTTCTCTTATGATTGAAATCATCCGATCATCCCCAAGATTTATCTCCTCTTACTCGTACTCTGATTTTTCTCTCTTTCGAAGGTCTATGGCAAAATAGCCTTCTCTTGCAGGGCTACGACTGACTATTCTTTCTTTAAAAGAAAAGCTATGGAGTTTTGGTCTCTTCCTCTGAAAGGCCATAGCAATCTAACCTTCTCTTCTAAGATATTAGATAAGAATGAAGGGATATATACATCTCAAGCTCTAGGATTACCTTGAGGCTACTTGCTGCCTTCTTACAATTTTTCCTATGAAGAGACCCTGAGAGAATTAGCGAATTGTATTGGCCATAACTCTCTAATAAAAACTCAGAATATGGTTGTATAACCAATCAAAACAATCGAAAGGCATCCTGTCTACAAGCCAACGTGGATAGAATAGGCAGAAATATCTGTATATAGCCACAAACATGCCATCCTTAGAAACGTGTTGCTTTTCTGTATTTTTAGTATGCATGGACTCTAAATATGTAAAAGTTCTCTAAATACGGCCTCCTGTCGCCTAAATTGAAATTTCTATTTTTGGAGATACTTATCTCTTAATAGAACTATTCTTATCTTCTTATTTCTTTTAGGATTTTTGGAGCTAATATTTTTATTCTAACACTTTCTTAATGTTTCTAGCCTTATTGTCTCACTCTTCTCTAAGTGCACTCTCTTTCCTTCTTGAAATCTATATTAAAAGAGACACATATATACATGGATTGCGACGGACCTTACAATCTCCAATCACTTCAAAGATTCGAGATGTCCTCATCTCGCGAGCTGAGATAGTATCTAAGTAAATCCTCTTGTCTCTTTCAAAGTGGTCCCCTCTAGGTAGAAATCTTCTTTTATTTGAACATTGTTCTTAAAGAGTCCTTTATTTCATGTGTTTGGCTCATTTTGTTGTGCCTCCAAAAGGTCTTTATTTTTCTAAAGTTAATTGGCCTTATTATCCTAATTTCATGCATCCATATACCTCTCATATGATATGAACCTTCGAATTCCTTATTCTATACCCCCATGTAATATGGTACTTAAAGAATTATAATGGAAAAGCGTAATGAAATCAATCCTTTATGCAATCTAACCTATGATAGCAATTTCATAATCTTAGTATGGTCTTGTAGAATACCTCTATTCATCATGCACATTACTTCACATGAATGTTGCACCAGTCATCTTCTATTTACTTATAGAAATACTTGTTGAATTTGATTATCTTTAACCCTGATATCCCTATTTCTTGACCTAATTTCTAGCTCATGATTCCTTATAGCCAAGGGTGGGCTTGATGTTCCTCTTGAATTAGGGGAGCTCTTCTTGATTAACATGGAAGGACTCATGTCCTTCTCGACACTTTCTATATAAAAAGAACTTTATCATAGTCTCTGGCTATAATTATGGCTTCTGAAATAGAGGATGGTTTTACATTCTTGATGAGGTTATTTAAAGGTAGATTAAGCTTCCAAATGAATTGATGGGGAAGAGTTACCTCATCCATCTCTAGAGCTAATCGAAGAATTTTAACAAAAGTTTGGTGGTATTCTTTTAGGGTCTTTCTTTCTTGGGTTAGCTCCAAAATTTCATTCATTTTATCCCCTCAAAATCCTAGAGGACAAAACCCTTCAGGGAGGTGTACTTTCATGGCATTCCATAACTGATTCTAGTTCCACTGGTCGTTAGACAACAGTGCTTCCAACTAATTTGGCATTTCTTACGATTTTTAGACGAGCAAGGGTGAACTTGTTTCTTTCATTGTATCCATGAAAAGTTCAAAACTATCAAATACTTATCATAGCGCCACATCTAAAGGCACTCTGGATTAATATATCCGAAATCTTCATTTTTTTTAGAATTACATATTTGGTGCCTTCGGATTGACACATCCAAAGATTATTAGGATTAACACATCTGAGATGATTAGTTTTCTGAAAATTACACATCTAGTATCTTGGAATTAACACATCTAAGAGCATGATCCTCTGGGAATTACACATCCAAAGTTAGACCCATGTTTGTGTGAGATGGGTTTAAGATCGTGGATGATTCGTCCTAGTGTAAAGCATCCAATGGATGGCATTCACACATCAACCATTCAAATCTTAATGGAGTTATAATCTTTATAATTTATAATATGCAAGTTAATGAGAATATCCTGAAAATTTCTCTAAACAAAGTTTCGGTCTATCCTTCTAGTCATTCAGTCTCTCACTAGTTTCTTAATTTGATCGCCCTATGTTTTTCCTCACAAAAGGTTTTCTCCCCAATCTTATTTCTCAAATTTACTATACAAATATCTTGCATGTGCACCCCCAAGATATAAGCACAATTTCATAGGATGATTGTATCAACATGTGAGGATATTCAAATCACTTCTATGGCCAGTAGAGATGATTGATTCGTCCTCATATGATAAACAATCACTTGTTTTAATCCCTTGACAGTTAACCTTTGAAAAAAAAATCCTAGGAACTATGATCGGCTCTGATACCAATTGTAAGGTTCCCCCCTTCCAAAATAGGAAAAACACTTAAGATAGTCCACTAAGTCTTATCTTGGAGAGAATTTCCTACTCATCGAGACCTTGACCATGCAGAGATTCAAGAATACGATTCCTAGGTAAGACCTAGTTCTATCTCGTAGTAGGGGGAGCATGGTAATTGATCATAATCTGGAAAACTACTAGTCTTGATTCCCATAGACAAATTTTTTTTTCATCCATGCAAGGCATAGCCCGTTGGCCTAGTCTTCTAGAATAGAATTGCCCAAGAAACTATTTATCTAGCGTAGGGCTTTCACTTAATATGTTGGAAATCTACCCGACTAATCGGGTCCCCCTTCCATAGGATGGTGCCATCGGGGCATTCCATACTCCCACTTTCTACCCTACTCATGCGTCTATTTGTTTTCTAATTAATCCTACCACACTGTTTGATATAAATAACCATGTTCCTTAATTAAGGCCCTTTTTACAAGGTTTGTTAAAGCAGCCTTTTTTTCACAATACAATAATGCCAAAGATAAGATTTATAAAAAAAAATATACATGAATCAATTCTATCAAGCCAAATCGGCTCTCTTATTCTTTTCCTTTATACTCCCGATGATCTAGAATTCGGCCTTGCATCCTCTACATGCTGGGCAAAACCCTACGGGACCATACACCTCATCGTCGACCGCTGGGGCAAGGACTCAAGCTAGCCTCTCGCCCTCTTAGACTCCATCACTCGACCCTCCCGCCCCTCAAAGGGATGTCTACGCAGTAGGGTGGGCTAATTCACCGCACTAGTCTGGGCCTTCATAACTAGGCAGCATCACAAAATCAGCAAACCTTATTCTCCCAATGGTATGAGGGATACCATGGGCCAACTCTGGGCCTTACTAACAACTCCGTCGTCTTGCTATACAAGCACAAGAACGGGCAGCATCAAGGCAGGCAGAGTTGTGCCTGTACCTTAATTTAACCAAGATAACAATCCATTTACTCAACTAAACTATAGGAGTAGAATCCATGTTACCTTCTTAAGAAAATAATCCTTTTCACGAAGATTTCTCGCGAGCTGGGATAGTATCTAAGTAAATCCTCATCTCTTTCAAAGCGGTTTCCCCACTAGGTAGAAATCTTCTTTTATCTGAACATTGTTCTTGAAGAGTCCTTTATTTCATGTGTTTAGCTCGTTTTGTTGTGCCACCAAAAGGTCTTTATTATTCTAAAGTTAATTGGCCTTATTATCCTAATTTCATGCATCCATATACCTCTCATATGATATGAACCTTCGAATTCCTTATTCTATACCCCCATGTAATATGGTACTTAAAGAATTATAATGGAAAAACGTAATGGAATCAATACTTTATGCAATCTAACCTATGATAACAATTTCATAATCTTAGTATCGTCTTGTAGAATACCTCTATTCATCATGCACATTACTTCACATGAATCTTGCACCAATCATCTTCTATTTACTTATAGAAATACTTGTTGAATAAGATTATCTTTAACCCTGCTATCCCTATTTCTTGACCTAATTTTTACTCTAGCTCATGATTCCTTGTAGCCAAGGGTGGGCTTGACGTTCCTCTTGCATAAGGGGACCTCTTCTTGATTAACATGAAAGGACTCATGTCCTTCTTGATTAACATGAAAGGACTCATGTCCTTCTCGACACTTTCTATATAAAGGACTCATGTCCTTCTCGACACTTTCTATATAAAAAAACTTTATCATAGTCTCTGAATATAATTATGGCTTCTGAAATAGAGGATGGTTTTACATTCTTGATGAGGTTATTCAAAGGTAGATTAAGCTTCCAAATGAACCGATGGAGAAGAGTTACCTCATCCATCTCTGGAGCTAATCGAAGAATTTTAACAAAATTTTGGTGGTATTCTTTTAGGGTCTTCCTTGCTTGGGTGAGCTCCAAAAATTCATTCATTTTATCCTCTCGAGATCTTAGAGGACAAAACCTTTCACGAAGGTGTACTTTCATGGCATCCCATAACTGATTCTAGTTCCAGTGGTTAGATTGACAACAGTGCTTCCAACTAATTTGGCATTTCTTAAAATTTTTAGATGAGCAAGGGTGAAATTGCTTCTTTCATTGTATCGATGAAAAGTTCAAAACTATCAAATACTTATCATAGCGCCACATCTAAAGGCACTCTGGATTAATATATTCGAGATCTTCATTTTTTTGAGAATTACACATCTGGTGCCTTGGGATCGACACATCCAAAGATTATCAGGATTAAGACGTCTGAGATGATTAGTTTTCTGAAAATTACACACATCTAGTATCTTGGGATTAACACATCTAAGAGCATGATCCTCTGGGAATTACACATCCGAAGTTAGTTGTCTGAGATGGGTTCAAGATCTTGGATGATCATCCTAGTGTAAAGCATCCAATGGATGGCATTCACACATCAACTATTCAAATCTCAATCCACTTATAATCTCCACTAGAACTAGAATCAGTTATGGGATGCCATGAAAGTACACCTTCATGAAAGGTTTTGTCCTCTAGGATTTCGAGAGGATAAAGTGAATGAATTTTTGGAGCTAACCCCAAGCTAAAAGAATACCACCAAACTTTTGTTAAAATTCTTCGATTAGCTCAAAAGATGGATGAGGTAACTCTTCTCCATCGATTCATTTGGAAGCTTAATCTACCTTTGAATAACCTCATCAAGAATGTAAAACCATCCTCTATTTTAGAAGCCATAATTATAGCCAGAGACTATGATAAAGTTCTTTTTATATAGAAAGTGTCGAGAAGGACATGAGTCCTTCTCGACATGAGTCCTTCCATGTTAATCAAGAAGAGGTTCTTCCATGTTAATCAAGAAGAGGTCCCCTAATTCAAGAGGAATGTCAAGCCCACCCTTGGCTACAAGGAATCATGAGCTAGAGCAAAAATTAGGTCAAAAAATAGGGATAGCAGGGTTAAAGATAATCGAATTCAACAAGTAATTCTATAAGAAAATAGAAGATGATTGGTGCAAGATTCATGTGAAGTAATGTGCATGATGAATAGAGGTATTCTACAAGACGATACTAAGATTATGAAATTGCTATCATAGGTTAGATTGCATAAAGGATTGATTCCCTTACGTTTTTCCATGATAATTTGTTAAGTACCATATTACATGGGGGTATAGAATAAGGAATTCGAAGGTTCATATCATATGAGAGGTATATGGATGCATAAAATTAGGATAATAAGGCCAATCAACTTTAGAATAATAAAGACCTGGAGGCACAACAAAACGAGCCAAACACATGAAATAAAGGACTCTTTAAAAACAATGTTTAGATAAAAGAAAATTTCTACCTAGTGGGGACACCACTTTGAAAGAGACAAGAGGATTTACTTAGATACTATCCCAGCTCACGAGATGAGGACATCTCGAATCTTTGAAGTGGGGGAGATTGTAAGGTCCCTCCCCAAGCCATGTATATATGTGTCTCTTTTTAATATAGATTTCAAGAAGGAAAAAGAGTGCACTTAGAGAAGAGTGAGACAATAAGGCTAGAAACATTAGGAAAGTGTTAGAATAAAAATATTAGCTCCAAAAATCCTAAAAGAAATAAGAAGATAAGAATAGTTCTATTAAGAGATAAGTATCTCCAAAAATAGAAATTCTAATTTTGGGGACAAGAGGTCGTATTTAGAGTACTTTTACATATTTAGAGTGCATGCATACTAAAAATGCAAAAAAGCAACACGTTTTTAAAGATGGCGCGTTTGTGGCTATATACAGACATTTTTGCCTATTCTACCCACGTTGGTTTGTAGACTAGATGCCTTCCGTTTTTGTTGATTGCTTATACAACCATATTTTGAGTTTTTATTAGAGTTATGGCCAAAACAATTTCCTGAATCTGTCAGGGTCTCTACACAGGAAAAACTGTAAGAAGGCAGCAAGTAGCCTCAAGGTAATCCTAGAGCTTGAGATGTATATATCCCTTCATTCTTATCTAATATCTTAGAAGAGAAGGTTAGATTGCTATGGTCTTTTAGAGGAAGAGACCAGAACTCCATAGCTTTTCTTTTAAATAAGGAATAGTATGTTGTAGCCCTGCAAGAGAAGGCTATTTTGCCATAGACCTTCGAAAGAGAGAAAAGTCAAAGTATGAGTAAGAGGAGATAAATCTTGGGGATAATCGGATGATTTCAATCGTAAGAGAAGGTATTAGAAGACTCTCTATTCTCGTATATCAAGTTTTGAAGCTCTTGTTAACAAGTAAAGGCAACGATAAACGACAAATTTCTATAAGGTATAAACATATTTTGTTTTTCAATTATAGATCATTCTTAAGGTTGAGGTATGGCCCCGGCTTCTCTCTATTAATTGTTAATAGTGATCTATTTGATTGATTTACTATAGTTAAAGTTTATATTCTTTTAAACAAGAGCATATACCTTAATAAAGAATGTCTTATCGTAATCTCAAGTTGAAATGCTAAAATCTTTGTGAAAAAGATTGTTTTCTTAAGAAGGTAACATGGATTCTAGTCCTATGGTTTAGTTGAGTAAATGGATTGTTATCTTGGTTAAATTAAGGTACAAGCACAACTCTCCCTACCTTGACACTGCCCTGTTCTTGTGCTTATACAGCTGGATGACGGAGACTTTAGTAAGGCCCGGAGTTGGCCCATGGTATCTCTCATACCATCGGGAGAATGAGGTTTGCCGATTGAGGCGAGTGATTGTGATGCTGCCTAGTTCAGAGGGCCCTGACTAGTGCAGTGAATTAGCCCACCCTAGTGCATAGATATTCCTCTGCGGGGTGGGAGGATCGAGCGACAGAGCCTAAGAGGGCGATAGGCCGGCTCGAGTCTTTTGCCAGCGGGCCGACGATGAGGTGTATGGTACCGTAGGGTTTTGCCCGCATGTAGAGGCTGGAAGGCCAAATTCTAGATCATCGACACAGTATAAAGAAAAAGAATAAGAGAGCCAGTTTGGCTTGATGGAATTAATTCATGTATAATTTTTTTTTATAAATCTTGTCTTTGGCATTATTGTACTGTGAAAAAAAGGCTGCTTTAACAAACCTTGTGAGAAAAGGGCCTTAATTAAGGAACATGTTTATTTATGTCAAATAGTGTGATAGGATTAATTAGAAAACAAATTGACGCGTGAGTAGGGTGGAAAGTGGGAGGATGGAATGACCCGATGGGACCATCCTACGGAGGACAGGTGGACCCGATTAGTTGGGTAGCTTTCCAACATATTAAGTGAAAGCCCTAGGCTAGATAAATAGGTTCTCAAGAAATTCTATTCTAGAAGACTAGGCGAACGGCTATGCTTTGCATGGATGAGGAAAAGAGCGTTGCCTCTATAGGAATCAAGACTAGTAGTTGTCCAGATTATGATCAATTACCCTATGGGTGATTTAATTTTTAGAAGACCACGCTTCCCCTGTGGGATAGAACTAGGTCTTACCTATGAATCGTATCCTTGAATCTTTGCATGGTCAAGGTGTCGATGAGTAGGAAATTTTCTCCAAGATAAGACTAAGTGGACTATCTTAAGTGTTTTCCCTATTTTGGGGAACTTTACAATTGGTATCAGAGCCGATCTTAGTTCCTAGGATTTGTTTTTCAAAAGAAGATTACCTATCAAGAAGTGCTTGTTTATCATCATATGAAGACTTATCAATCATCTCTATTGGCCATAGCAGTGATTTGAATATCCTCACATGTTGAGACAATCATCCTATAATGTGCTTATATCTTGGGGGTGCACATGCAAGATATTTGTACAATAAATTTGAGAAATAAGATTGGGGAGAAAACCTTTTGTGATGAGGAAAAGCATAGGGCGATCAAATTAAGAAACTAGTGAGAGACCGAATGACTAGAAGCATAGACCAAAACTTTGTTGTTTAGAGAAATTTTCAGGATATATCTCATTAACTTGCATATTATAAATTATTAAGATTATAACTGGATTGAGATTTGAATAGTTGACGTGTGAATGCCATGGAGCTTGAGAGGGCGACAGTAGGATGAAAAGTGGGAGGATGGAATGCCCCGATGGCACCATCCTACGGACGGGTGGGATTAGTCAGGTAGATTTCCAACATATTAAGTGAAAGCCCTACGCTAGATAAATAGGTTCTCAAGGAATGCTATTCTAGAAGACTAGGCTAGCGGGGGCTGTGCCTTGCATGGATGAGAAAAAAAAAGTTATCTCTAGGAATCAAGACTAGTAGTTGTCCAGATTATGATCAATTACCATGCTCCCCCTGCTGTGCGGGATAGAACTTGGTCTTACCTATGAATCGTATCCTTGAATCTCTGCATGGTCAAGGTCTCGATGAGTAGAAAATTTTCTCCAAGATAACACTTAGTGGACTATCTTAAGTGTTTTTCCTATTTTGGAAGGGGGGAACCTTACAATTGGTATGAGAGCCGATCTTAGTTCCTAGGATTTGTTTTTCAAAGGATAACTATCAAGGGATTAAAACAAGTGATTGTTTATCATATGAGGATGAATCAATCATCTCTACTGGCCATAGAAGTTATTTGAATATCCTCACATGTTGAGATAATCATCCTATGAAATTGTGCTTATATCTTGGCGATGTACATGCAAGATATTTGTACAATAAATTTAAGAAATAAGATTGGGGAGAAAACTTTTTTCTGAGAAAAAACATAGGGCAATTAAATTAAGAAACTAGTGAGAGACTAAATGACTAGAAGGAAAGACCGAAACTTTGTTTAGTGAAATTTTCAGGATATATCTCATTAACTTGCATATTATAAATTATTAAGATTATAACTCCATTAAGATTTGAATAGTTGACGTGTGAATGCCATCCATTGGATGCTTTACACTAGGACAATCATCCAAGATCTTGAACCCATCTCAGACAAACATGGGTCTAACTTTGGATGTGTAATTCCCAGAGGATCATGCTCTTAGATGTGTTAATCCCAAGATACTAGATGTATAATTTTCAGAAAACTAATCATCTCAGACGTGTTAATCCTGATAATCTTTGGATGTGTCGATCCCAAGGCACCAGATATGTAATTCTAAAAAAAATGAAGATCTAAGATATATTAATCTAGAGTGCCTTTAGATGTGGCGCTATGACAAGTATTTGATAATTTTGAACTTTTCATGGATACAATGAAAGAAGCAAGTTCACCCTTGCTCGTCTAAAAATCGTAAGAAATGCCAAATTAGTTGGAAGCACTGTTGTCAATCTAACCACCACTGGAACTAGAATCAGTTATGGGATGCCATGAAAGTACACCTTCGTGAAAGGTTTTGTCCTCTAGGATTTTGAGAGGGTAAAATGAATGAATTTTTGGAGCTAACCCAAGCAAGGAAGACCCTAAAAGAATACCACCAAACTTTTGCTAAAATTCTTGAATTAGCTCCAGAGATGGATGAGGTAACTCTTCTCCATCGATTCATTTAAAAGCTTAATCTACCTTTGAATAACCTCATCAAGAATGTAAAACCATCCTCTATTTTAGAAGCCATAATTATAGCTAGAGACTATGATAAAGTTTTTTTATATAGAAAGTGTCGAGAAGGACATGAGTCCTTCCATGTTAATCAAGAAGAGGTCCCCTACTTCAAGAGGAACGACAAGCCCACCCTTGGCTACAAGGAATCATGAGAGCTAGAGCAAAAATTAGGTCAAGAAATAGGGATAGCATGGTTAAAGATAATCCAATTTAACAAGTATTTCTATAAGTAAATAGAAGATGATTGGTGCAAGATTCACGTAAAGTAATGTGCATGACGAATAGAGGTATTCTACAAGACGATACTAAGATTATGAAATTGCTATCATAGGTTAGATTGCATAAAGGATTGATTCCATTACGTTTTTTCCATTATAATTCTTTAAGTACCATATTACATGGGGGTATACAATAAGGAATTCGAAGGTTCATATCATGTGAGAGGCATATGGATGCATGAAATTAGGATAATAAGGCCAATTACCTTTAGAATAATAAAGACCTTTTGGAGGCACAACAAAAGGAGCCAAACACATGAAGACTCTCGATTCTCATATATCAAGTTCTGAAGCTCTTGTTAACGAGCAAAGACAACGATAAACAAAAAATTTCTATAAGGTATATACATATTTTGTTTTTCAATTATATATCATTCTTAGGATTGAGGTATGGCCCCGGCTTCTCTCTATTAATTGTTAATAGTGATCTATTTGATTGATTTACTAGTTAAAGTTTATATTCTTTTAAACAATAGCATATGTCGTAATAAAGAATGTCTTATCACAATCTCAAGTTGAAATGCTAAAATCTTTGTGAAAAAGATTGTTTTCTTAAGAAGGTAACATGGATTCTAGTCCTATGGTTTAGTTGAGTAAATGAATTGTTATCTTGGTAAATTTAAGGTACAGGCACAACTCTCCCTGCCTTCACACTATCCCCTTCTTGTGACTGTATAGCCAAACGATAGAGACGTTAGTAAGGCCCGAAATTGGCCCATGGTATCCCTCATACCATTGGGAGAATGAGGTTTGCCGATTGAGGCGCGAGTGATTGTGATGCTGCCTAGTTCAGAGGGCCCAGACTAGTGCGGTGAATAACCAACCCTAGTGCATAGACATCCCTCTGAGGGGTGGGAGGATCGAGCGATGGAGCCTGAGAGGGCGATAGGCCGTCTTGAGTCTTCTCGCCAACGGCAGCGGCCGACGATGAGGTGTATGGTCCCGTAGGATTTTGCCCAGCATGTAGAGGCTGGAAGGCCAAATTCTAGATTATCGTCAGCAATATAAAGGAAAAGAATAAGAGAGCCGGTTTGGCTTGATGGAATTGATTCATGTATAAATTTTTTCTATAAAGCTTGTCTTTTGCATTATTGTACTGTGAAAAAAAGGCTGCTTTAACAAACCTTGTGAAAAGAGTCTTAATTAAGAAACATGTTTCTTTATGTCAAACAGTGTGATAGGATTAATTAGAAAACAAATTGATGCATGAGTAGAGTGGAAAGTGGGAGGATGGAATGCCCCGATGGGACCATCCTACGGAGGACGGGTGGACCCGATTAGTCGGGTAGCTTTCCAACATATTAAGTGAAAGCCGTAGGCTAGATAAATAGGTTGTTGGAAAATTCTATTCTAGAAGACTAGACCAGCGGCTGTGCCTTGCATGGATGAGGAAAAAAGCATTGTCTCTATAGGAATCAAGACTAGTAATTGTCCAGATTATTATCAATTACCCTATGGGTGATTTGATTTTTAGAAGACCACGCTCCCCCTGCGGGATAGAACTAGGTCTTACCTATGAATCGTATCCTTGAATCTTTGCCTGGTCAAGGTGTCGATGAGTAGGAAATTTTCTCCAAGATAAGACTAAGTGGACTATCTTAAGTGTTTCCCCTTTTATGGGGAACCTTACAATTGGTATCAGAGTTGATCTTAGTTCCTAGGATTTGTTTTTCAAAGGCTAACTATCAAGGGATTAAAACAAGTGATTGTTTATCATTTGAAGACAAATCAATCATCTCTACTGGCCATAGAAGTGATTTGAATATCCTTACATGTTGAGATAATCAACCTATGAAATTGTGCTTATATCTTGGGGGTGCACATGCAAGATATTTGTACAATAAATTTGAGAAATAATATTGGGGAGAAAACCTTTTGTGATGAGGAAAAACATAGGGCACCAGATGTGTAATTCTCAAAAAAATGAAGATCTCGGATATATTAATCTAGAGTGCCTTTAGATGTGGCGCTATGATAAGTATTTGATAGTTTTGAACTTTTCATGGATACAATGAAAGAAGCAAGTTCACCCTTGCTCGTCCAAAAATCATAAAGAAATGCCAAATTAGGTAGAAGCACTATTGTCAATCTAACCACTCGAACTAGAATCAGTTATGGGATGCCATGAAAGTACACTTTCGTGAAAGGTTTTGTCCTCTAGGATTTTGAGAGGATAAAATGAATGAATTTTTGGAGCTAACCCAAGCAAGGAAGACCCTAAAAGAATACCACCAAACTTTTGCTAAAATTCTTCGATTAGCTCTAGAGATGGATGAGGTAACTCTTCTCCATCGATTCATTTGGAAGCTTAATCTACCTTGAATAACCTCATCAAGAATGTAAAACCATCCTCTATTTCAAAAGCCATAATTATAGTCAGAGACTATGATAAAGTTTTTTTTATATAGAAAGTGTCGAGAAGCACATGAGTCCTTCCATGTTAATCAAGAAGAGGTCCTCTAATTCAAGAGGAACAAGGAATCATGAGCTAGAGAAAAAATTAGGTCAAGAAATAGGGATAGCAGGGTTAAAGATAATCAAATTCAACAAGTATTTCTATAAGTAAATAGAAGATGATTGGTGCAAGATACATGTGAAGTAATGTGCATGATGAACTAGAGGTATTCTACAAGATGATACTAAGATTATGAAATTGCTATCATAGGTTAGATTGCGTAAAGGATTGATTCCATTACGTTTTTCCATTTTAATTCTTTAAGTACCATATTACATAGGGGTATAGAAAAAGGAATTCAATGGTTCATATCATATGTGAGGTATATGTATGCATGAAATCAAGATCATAAGGCCAATTAACTTTAGAATAATAAAGACCTTTTGGTGGCACAACAAAACGAGCCAAACATATGAAATAAAGGACTCTTTACAGAAGATTTCTACCTAGTGGGACACCACTTTGAAAGAGACAAGAGGATTTACTTAGATACTGTCCCAGCTCATGAGATGAGGACATCTCGAATCTTTGAAGTGGGGGAGATTGTAAGGTCCCTCCCAAGCCATGTATATATGTGTCTCTTTTAATATAGATTTCAACAAGGAAAGAGAGTAAACTCAGAAAAGAGTGAGACAATAAGGCTACAAACATTAGGAAAGTGTTAGAATAAAAATATTAGCTCCAAAAATCCTAAAAGAAATAAGAAGATAAGAATAGTTCTATTAAGAGATAAGTATCTCCAAAAATAGAAATTCCAATTTAGTAACAGGAGGTTGTATTTAGAGTACTTTTACATATTTAGAGTCCATGCATACTAAAAATACAGAAAAGCAACACGTTTCTAAAGATGGCACGTTTGTGGCTATATACAGACGTTTTGCCTATTCTACCCGCATTGGTTTTTGTAGACTAGATGCCTTTCGATTTTTTTGATTGCTTATACAACCATATTCTAAGTTTTTATTAGAGAGTTATGGGGCCGAAACAATTTGCTGAATCTGTCAGGGTCTCTACACAGGAAAAATTGTAAGAAGGTTGCAAGTAGCCTCAAGGTAATCCTAGAGCTCAAGATGTATATATCCCTTCATTCATTCTTAGAAGAGAAGGTTAGATTGCTATGGTCTTTTAGAGGAGGAGACAAAAACTTCATAGCTTTTTTTTTCAAGAAAGAATAGTATACTGTAGCCCTGCAAGAGAAGGCTATTTTGCCATAGACCTTCGAAAGAGAGAAAAGTCAGAGTATGAGTAAGAGGAGATAAATCTTGGGGTTGATCAGCTGATTTCAATTGTAAGAGAAGGTATTAGAAGACTCTCTATTTTTCTATATCAAGTTTTGAAGCTCTTGTTAACGAGCAAAGGCAATGATAAACGACAAATTTCTATAAGGTATATACATATTTTGTTTTTCAATTCTATATCATTCGTAGGGGTTGACGTATGGCCCCGTATTCTCTATTAATTGTTAATAGTGATCTTTTTGATTGATTTACTAGTAGTTAAAGTTTATATCCTTTTAAACAACAGCATATGTCTTAATAAAGAATGTCTTATCGTCGCGCAATCTCAAGTTGAAATGCTAAAATCTTTGTGAAAAGGATTGTTTTCTTAAGAAGGTAACCTGGATTCTAGTCCTATGGTTTAGTTGAGTAAATGGATTGTTATCTTGGTTAAATTAAGGTACAGGCACAACTATCCCTGCCTTGACACTGCCCCTTCTTGTGCTTGTATAGCGGGACGACGGAGTTGTTAGTAAGGCCCGGAGTCGGCCCATGGTATCCCTCGTACCATTGGGAGAATAAGGTTTGATTGTGATGCTGCCTAGTTATGAGGGCCCAGACTAGTGTGGTGAATTCACCCACCCTACTGCGTAGACATCCCTTTGAGGGGTGTCTTGAAGCCATCTTGGACAAACATGAGTCTAACTTGGGATACATGTAATTCCCAGAGGATCATGCGCTTAGATGTGTTAATCCCAAGATACTAGATGTGTAATTTTCAGAAAACTAATCATCTCAGACGTGTTAATCCTGATAATCTTAGCATGTGTCAATCCCAAGGCACCAGATGTGTAATTCTTAAAAAAATGAAGATCTTAGATATATTAATCCAGAGTGCCTTTAGATGTGGCACTATGATAAGTATTTGATAGTTTTGAACTTTTCATGGATACAATGAAAGAAGCAAGTTCACCCTTGCTCGTCTAAAAATCGTAAGAAATGCCAAATTAGTCGGAAGCACTCTTGTTAATCTAACCACTGGAACTAGAATCAGTTATGGGATGCCATGAAAGTACACCTTCGTGAAAGGTTTTTTCCTCTAGGATTTTGAGAGGATAAAATGAATGAATATTTGGAGCTAACCCAAGCAAGGAAGACCCTAAAAGAATACCACCAAACTTTTCTTAAAATTCTTCGATTAGCTCCAGAGATGGATGAGGTAACTCTTCTCCATCGATTCATTTGGAAGCTTAATCTACCTTTGAATAACCTCATCAAGAATGTAAAACCATCCTCTATTTCAGAAGCCATAATTATATCCAGAGACTATGATAAAGTTTTTTTATATAGAAAGTGTCGAGAAGGACATGAGTCCTTCCATGTTAATCAAGAAAATTAAGACACTAGTGAGAGACTGAATGAATAGAAGCATAGACCAAAACTTTGTTGTTTAGAGAAATTTTCAGGATATATCTCATTAACTTGCATATTATAAATTATTAAGATTATAACTGGATTGAGATTTGAATAGTTGCGTGTGAATGCCATCCATTGGATGCTTTACACTAGGACGATCATCCAAGATCTTGAACCCATGGGTCTAACTTCGGATGTGTGATTCCAAGAGGATCGTGCTCTTAGATGTGTTAATCCCAAGATACTAGATGTGTAATTTTCAGAATACCAATCATCTCAGACGTGTTAATACTGATAATCTTTGGATGTGTCGATCCCAAGGCACCAAATGTGTAATTCTCAAAAAAATGAAGATCTTAGATATATTAATCCAGAGTGCCTTTAGATGTGGCATTATGATAATTATTTGATAGTTTTGAACTTTTCATGGATACAATGAAAGAAGCAAGTTCACCCTTGCTCGTCTAAAAATCGTAAGAAATGCCAAATTAGTTGGAAGCACTGTTGTCAATCTAACCATTGGAACTAGAATCAGTTATGGGATGCCATGAAAGTACACCTTCGTGAAAGGTTTTGTCCTCTAGGATTTTGAGAGGATAAAATGAATGAATTTTTGGAGCTAACCCAAGCAAGGAAGACCCTAAAAGAATACCACCAAACTTTTGTTAAAATTCTTCGATTAGCTCCCGAGATGAATGAGGTAACTCTTCTCCATCGATTCATTTGGAAGATTAATCTATCTTTGAATAACCTCATCAAGAATGTAAAACCATCCTCTATTTCAGAAGCTATAATTATAGCTAGAGACTATGATAAAGTTTTTTCTATATAGAAAGTGTCGACAAGGACATGAGTCCTTCCATGTTAATCATGAAAGTGTCAACAAGGACATGAGTCCTTCCATGTTAATCATGAAGAGGTCCCCTAACTCAAGAGGAACGTCAAGCCCACCCTTGGCTACAAGGAATCATGAGCTAGAGCAAAAATTAGGTCAAGAAGTAGGGATAGCAGGGTTAAAGATAATCGAAGACAACAAGTATTTCTATAAGTAAATAGAAGATGATTGGTGCAACATGTGAAGTAATATGCATGATGAATAGAGGTATTCTACAAGACGATACCAAGATTATGAAATTGCTATCATAGGTTAGATTACGTAAAGGATTGATTCCATTACATTTTTTCATTATAATTCTTTAAGTACCATATTACATGGGGGTATAGAATAAGGAATTCGAAGGTTCATATCATATGAGAGGTATATGGATGCATGAAATTAGGATAATAAGGCCAATTAACTTTAGAATAATCAAGACTTTTGGTGGCACAACAAAACGACCCAAACACATGAAATAAAGGACTCTTTAAGAACAATGTTCAAATAAAAGAAGATTTTTACCTAGTGGGGACACCACTTTGAAAGAGACAGGAGGATTTACTTAGATACTGTTATATGTACATTATGTGTGCTATGTTATATACACATTATGTGTGCATATACTAGGAGGCTAACCCACATTAGGCTTGTGAGCATGGGAGCATGGGAACAAGCTCTAGTGGAGCATGGGTTAGGACTAACCTTAAGGTTTAAGGTTAGGGTCAGGCATCCAAGGGTCACACATGAGGAATGGAAAGTCGAGTCACTTGAGGGCCCTCTTATATAATAGGGGCATGGAGCACACTCAAGGGGGCTTGGGGGCTTAGAAGCTTGAGGGCTTGGAGGCTTATGCTATGGTCTCTTGTGTAGAGGTCCATATCTACTCACCTACCATTTCACACTATAGCTACATGCTATTGGATTGTGTTATACCTCTTGATGGTATGGGACATCAAGGTAGAGGTATGATGTATTTCATTCATTATTCATGTGTGCATCCCTTGGGCTCGGGGGTGGTTGGGTGGTTGAGTTTATGCCTGATTTATGCATGTTTATGCATAACAATTATCTAGAGAGATCTTAAGGTTTTAACAGTGGTATCAGAGCAATCTCTATTTAATTGTTGTTGATTTTTTTTTAGTAAATTTTAATATTTACTAATAAAATGTTATTTTTTATTGATTTGTGTTGATGGATTGCACGTGGATCATCGATATGGTGATTGGAACGTTTGTAACTACAATTCAATGGAAATCGACGTTGCGGGGAAATTCCGTGAGTTAATGCTATTTTTTTCTATTTTTTATGGTTAAAATCAAGCATTAATGGAATTTTTTACAAAAATACCATATGGTTTATGGTGGATATTTTTGTAGAATGGATTCCCTGAATTTCTAAAATTTTTAGAAATTTTTTTCTAATTTTTTAGGAATTTTTTGAGTATTTTTTATTTAAAATGTATTTTTATACATTTTTTGCGGGTTTTCCACGGGCATGTTTTCAATTTTCTGCCAATTTTTCTTGCTGAAAAGCAATGTGGGGCAGTCAATTGATCCGTGAGTTCTCTACCGTGTGCGTAAAGTTCTTCTCTTCCTCAAAATCTGAATTTTTTACCTCCATTTCTCTCTCATATGTGGGAATTTATTTTAAAGAAGATAATTAAATTAAATATTAATCATAATTAAACACTAATTATGATTAATAAGTAATTAATCATCTCTCTAATCTCCAACAGAGAAGAGTAGACAAGGGAAGGAGATATTGGAGTGGGTATGAGGATAGAAAGAAGAGAAGAGAGAGGAGAGGATTGAGCTCCCTCCTCTCTGGTTTCTGCACGCGCAGGCGACGGGCAAAAGGCGGGGGGCTGCGCAGCCGGCGGGCAAAAGTCGCCCCCCCCCCCTCTATAAAATTTTTTTTTATAAGCTTTAAGTTAAAAGCTTATAAGTTTTTTTTTGGAGAAAAAAAAACTTTTCTTTAGAAAAAGATATATTTTTCAAGATATTTTCATTTGGAAAAGCTTGGAAAAAAAGCTAGAAAATGTGAAATTTGAAATAAAAATCTCTGAAAATTCTCTAAAAATTTCTTCTTGAATTTTTTTTTTTTGGGCTTTTCAACTTCCGGAAAACCTTTGGCTTTCCGTTTTCCCGAAACCTTTTGGCTTTCCGAATTCCGGAAAAACTTTTGACCTTTCGTATTTCGGAAACTTTTGACCTTTCACATTCCGATTTTTTTTGTCTTTTCATTTTCCCAAAACTTTTGGCTTTCCGTATTCCGGGAAAACCGTTGGAATTCCAAAATTTTTTGACTGTTCGTATTCTAAATGCGTTCGGGGTTGATTAAAAATTTCAAAAAATTCCTGAAAATTAGTGGAAAATTAGACAAAAGGTTATTTTAAATTTTGGAAAAATGTGGGGTTGGTGTTTGGCATGTGGTGTGTCCATTCGGGCGCCCATGACCATTCAAATTCCTTTAAAATTATATTTTTTGACCCAGAAAATTAGAAAAATCCATTAAAATTAAAAATTTTCATTGGATTTGAGAATTGTCGCGCGGAATTGAAAATTTCGTGAACGATGGGATTCTCAGGGAAAATTAGGAATATTTTGAAATTATTTTTAGAAATCCTAAAAATTGGTATTTTTTAAATATCAATGGTATTTTGGCAAATTTAATTGCTAAAAATTTTCTGGAAAAATATAGGTTTGGAATGCCATAGGATAGGTTTAGTGGAATTCAAAATTATTATATTTTGAGGCCCTGTAAAATTTGGGAAAATTTGAGAAAAAATCATGATAAATTCTTTTTCTCGAGAATTTAATATTTTTGAGGTTTATTTAATGTTGAAGTACGTTTTCTCGTGCTGACATTAGATAGATGCGGGTTATTCGCATATTTTATTAATACGATTATACCTCGTATTTATGGATATTTATGTTTGGATTAATTCTAAACGATGTATTCATGATTTTTTACCATTTTTTAGCCATTCTTTTTGGACATGTTCCTTAATTTCTTTTGATGGCTATAATTTGCGTTCAAAGTGTGTTTCACCTTTGACACTTTTCCATGATAATTTATTTTGCACTTATTAAAGTGTGGTTTGTGCTTAATTTCTTAAGCCTCTATCATGGGTTAGTTGATCGGTTTGTTTTGGTGGATTTCTATTGGATATTTTCCTAGTTTTATATGGACTCATCAGGTTCTGCCTAGATCACTTGTGTCTAGGGGTTTTCTTATTGAGTGCTACACACATGTGTTTCACTTTCTTACTTTGGAGTTTTATTTGAACAACACAATGTTCATATACTCTGGATTGATGAGTTGGCCACCAATTTTAATGCTTCTTTTGGCATGATTTATGTCCATTAGATGGTATGCATTGATTTTTATGATCAACTATGGTTTTTATGGATTCGAGGAGCTTCTATGCTTTTATCGATGGTTTTAGAAGGATCTTTTGATCTTTTGAATATTTACATGTGCTTTGAAGGTAGCATTTGCCTTCATTTTTTGCACGTAATTTTGGAGTATATTTTTTGTACTCTTGTACATATTCCAACTCGGATACCTAGTTGCTTATATATCTAGGTGAGTTATTTTTCTACCCTAACTTTATGGTGTTTTGGGTAGTTATCATTAGAAAGGCGCCAATAATTCAATTTCTTTTCTAATGATGTACTCATAAGGATTTATTCCTTGATGTAGTCTCAAGTATATAGAGACAGGTTTAGTATGTGAAAGTCTGGATAAGGCCATCTTATTCCTTTTATACAGGATTTTATTCATATTTTCCTAGACGGCATACTAGGGAGTTTCAAATTGTTAAGGTATGTATGGGTGGTATCATGGTGGTATGGGACGCTAGTGATCCCTCACATATATTATCTTATGGGATAATTTGGGCTCAAGATTGTTGCTTTGCTTACATCACTTAGCATGTTGATCTCAACATTCAAAGACAATCTTATTTTCTAAAATTCACTAGAAGTTATATTATGGGCATTCTCTAGATAAATTTCTTTTATCTATAGCCTGCATGTTGTGAGATGAGTGTAATCTCATCGACATTTTCACTTGTTGAAAACTCTTTCTTTAGAGTTCAAACAAGTTTATCTTGTTGTGTTCGGATAACGAAATTTGGATTCTTCCTTTGTTGGCATTTCTTTCTCTAGTTCCGTACTTTAGGTGATTTACACAATCAACCTGATAGGTTTACGGATGGACATATGTGACTCATTGAGACGTTGATGACTCTCTATGTTGATATGGGTAACTCGAGACGTTGATTATTCCATATGCAGATGTGGGTATGTCGGGGCGCCGATGAATCCCTGGTTTCTGCTGTTATAATGCTATGCTTTCCTACTTTATTCCGAATGGTTTACAACGAGGAAGTTACTTTGAATGTGAATTGTTATGATCATCCGCAGTAGTCTGATGGGCAAACAGAGTGTATGAATCAGATTGTAGAGGATATGCTTCGTGCATGTCTTTAGAAAATCATCATATTGGGAAATATCTTTCAATGATGGAATTTGCCTATAACAGTTCTAAATTTACGGCTATTATTTTTTTAGTCCGTGCATACTTATGTATGGGTATCAACTCAGGGCACCTATTGATGTCAGTCTTAAGGACATCGAGCTTAATGCATCGAGGGATTTCTTGCGAGATATGTAGGAAATTTTGACCGAAGCTCGGAATTCTATCAGGAGTGCTCATGATAGGGCACGGTTTTATGCTGATAGGGGACGCTCATCTCGGTCTTTTGAACCAGGAGCGTTGGTTTATTTTAATGTTCCTAAAGATTTTCAGACTTTGTCAATGGGAAAATGCTCGAATTTATCTCCTAGATATTGTGGTCCATTTCGAGTTATATATCGGATTGGCACGGTTGCGTATGAACTAAGACTACCTCCAATTGTTAGGGTTCATCCAGTCTTTCATATCGATAGATTGAAAGGGAAACTAGGAGGTGAGGATGACACAGTTACTCCTCAAGAACTCGTTGAAGTCGATGAATTATCCTATGTTCCACATGAACCTGATAAGGTACTTGAATTCAGGGAAAGGAAACTTTGTAGTTGACTAATCCCTGAGGTTAAAATAAGGTGGAAAGATAGGGAAATTGAGAATTCGACTTGGGAGTCGGTTGAGATTGTTCAGCGCAGTTCTCCTTCTTTTCATTGCAAGAGTGCAATGTTTTGAGAGAGGGGAAGTATGTTATATGTACATTATGTGTGCTATGTTATATACACATTATGTGTGCATATACTAGGAGGCTAACCCACATTAGGCTTGTGAGCATGGGAGCATGGGAACAAGCTCTAGTGGAGCATGGGTTAGGACTAACCTTAAGGTTTAAGGTTAGGGTCAGGCATCCAAGGGTCACACATGAGGAATGGAAAGTCAAGAGTCACTTGAGGGCCCTCTTATATAATAGGGGCATGGAGCACACTCAAGGGGGCTTGGGGGCTTAGAAGCTTGAGGGCTTGGAGGCTTATGCTATGGTCTCTTGTGTAGAGGTCCATATCTACTCACCTACCATTTCACACTATAGCTACATGATATTGGATTGTGTTATACCTCTTGATGGTATGGGACATCAAGGTAGAGGTATGATGTATTTCATTCATTATTCATGTGTGCATCCCTTGGGCTTGGGGGTGGTTGGGTGGTTGAGTTTATGCCTGATTTATGCATGTTTATGCATAACAATTATCTAGAGAGATCTTAGGGTTTTAACAGATACTGTCCCAGCTCGCGAGATGAGGACATCTCAAATTTTCAAAGTGGGGGAGATGGTAGGGTCCCTCCCAAGCCATGTATATATGTGTCTCTTTTAATATAGATTTCAAGAAGTAAAGAGAGTGCAGTTAGAGAAGAGTGAGACAATAAGGCTAGAAACATTAGGAAAGTGTTAGAATGAAAATATTAGCTCCAAAAATTCTAAAAGAAATAAGATCATAATAGTTCTATTAAGAGATAAGTATCTCCAAAAATAGAAATTCCAATTTAGGCGACAGGAGGTTGTATTTAGAGTACCTTTACATATTTAGAGTCCATGCATACTAAAAATGCAAAAAAGCAACACGTTTCTAAAGATGGCATGTTTGTGGCTATATACAGACGTTTTTGCCTATTCTACCCGCGTTGGTTTGTATACTAGATGCCTTTCGTTTTTTTTGATTGCTTATACATATTCTGAGTTTTTATCAGAGAGTTATGGCCGAAACAATTTGCTGAATCTGTGAGGGTCTCTACACAAGAAAAACTATAAGAAGGTAGCAAGTAGCCTCAAGGTAATCCTAGAGCTCGACATGTATATATCCCTTCATTCATTTTTATCTAATATCTTAGAAGAGAAGGTTAGATTGCTATGGTCTTTCAGAGGAGGAGACGAAAACTTCATAGCTTTTCTTTTAAAGAAAGAATAGTATGTTGTAGCCCTGCAAGAGAAGGCTATTTTGCCATAGACCTTAGAAAGAGAGAAAAGTCAGAGTAGTATGAGTAAGAGGAGATAAATCTTGGGGATGATCGACTGATGTCAATCGTAAGAGCAGGTATTAGAAGACTCTCTATTTTCCTATATCAAGTTCTGAAGCTCTTGTTAACGAGCAAAGGCAACAATAAACGACAGCATATGCCTTCAATCGTAAGAGAAGGTATTAGAAGACTCTCTATTTTCCTATATCAAGTTTTGAAGCTCTTGTTAACGAGCAAAGGCAACAATAAACGACAGCATATGCCTTAATAAATAATGTCTTATCGCAATCTCAAGTTGAAATGCTAAAATCTTTGTGAAAAAGATTGTTTTCTTAAGAAGGTAACATGGATTCTAGTCCTATGGTTTAGTTGAGTAAATGGATTGTTATCTTGGTTAAATTAAGGTACAGGCACAACTCTCCCTGCCTTGACACTACCCGTTCTTGTGCTTGTATAGCAGGATGACAGAGTTGTTAGTAAGGCCCGGAGTTGGCCCATGGTATCCCTCGTACCATTGGAAGAATAAGGTTTGCCGATTGAGGCGAGTGATTGTGATGCTGCCTAGTTATGAGGGCCCAGACTAGTGCAGTGAATTAGCCCACCCTACTACGTAGACATCCCTTTGAGGGACGGGAGGATCGAGCGATGGATCCTGAGAGGGCGACAAGCTAGCTTGAGTCCTCGCCAGTGCCGACGATGAGGTGTATGGTCCTGTAGGGTTTTGCCCAGCATGTAGAGAATGCAGGGCCGAATTCTAGATCATCGGTAGTATAAAGGAAAAGAATAAGAGAGCCGGTTTGGCTTGATGGAATTGATTCATGTATAACTTTTTTTTATAAATCTTGTCTTTGGCATTATTGTATTGTGAAAAAAAGGCTGCTTTAACAAATCTTGTAAAAAGGGGCTTAATTAAGGAACATGATTATTTATGTCAAACAGTGTGGTAAGATTAATTAGAAAACAAATTGACGCATGAGTAGGGTGTAAAGTGGGAGGATGGAATGCCCCGACGGCATCATCCTACGGATGGGTGGACCCGATTAGTCGAGTAGATTTCCAACATATTAAGTGAAAGCCCTACGCTAGATAAAAAGGTTCTCAGGCAATTCTATACGACTAGGCAAGCGGCTGTGCCTTGCATGGATGCGAAAAAAAAAGTTATCTCTAGGAATCAAGACTAGTAGTTGTCTAGATTATGATCAATTACCATGCTCCCCCTACTGCTGCTATGCGGGATAGAACTAGGTCTTACCTATGAATCGTATCCTTGAATCTCTACATGGTCAAGGTCTCGATGAGTAGGAAATTTTCTCCAAGATAAGACTTAGTAAACTATCTTAAGTGTTTTTCCTATTTTGGAAGGGGAGAACCTTACAGTTGGTATCAGAGCCAATCTTAGTTCCTAGGATTTGTTTTTCAAAGGTTAACTATCAAGGGATTAAAACAAGTTATTGTTTATTATATGAGGACAAATCAATCATCTCTACTGGCCACAAAAGTGATTTGAATATCCTCACATGTTGAGACAATCATCCTATGAAATTGTGCTTATATCTTGGGAGTGCACATGCAAGATATTTGTACAATAAATTTGAGAAATAAGATTGGGGAGAAAACCTTTTGTGAGGAAAAACATAGGGTAATCAAATTAAGAAACTAGTGAGAGACTGAATGACTAGAAGGATAGACAGAAACTTTGTTTAGTGAAATTTTCAGAATATATCTCATTAACTTGCATATTATAAATTATTAAGATTATAACTCCATTAAGATTTGAATAGTTGACGTGTGAATGCCATCCATTGGATGCTTTACACTAGGACAATCATCCAAGATCTTGAACCCATCTCAAACAAACATGGGTCTAACTTTGGATGTGTAATTCCCAGAGGATCATGCTCTTAGATGTGGTAATCCCAAGATACTAGATGTGTAATTTTCAGAAAACTAATCATCTCAGACGTCTTAATCCTGATAATCTTTGGATGTGTCGATCCCAAGGCACCACATGTGTAATTCTCAAAAAAAAAAAAAGATCTCAGATATATTAATCCAGAGTGCCTTTAGATGTGGCACTATGATAAGTATTTGATAGTTTTGAACTTTTAATGGATACAATGAAAGAAGCAAGTTCACCCTTGCTCGTCTAAAAATCGTAAGAAATGCCAAATTAGTTGGAAGCACTGTTGTCAATCTAACCACCACTAGAACTAGAATCAGTTATGGGATGCCATGAAAGTACACCTTTGTGAAAGATTTTGTCCTCTAGGATTTCGAGAGGATAAAATGAATGAATTTTTGGAGCTAACCCAAGCAAGGAAGACCCTAAAAGAATACCACCAAACTTTTGTTAAAATTCTTCAATTAGCTCTAGAGATGGATGAGGTAACTCTTCTCCATCGATTCATTTGGAAGCTTAAAATTCAGAAGCCATAATTATATCCGGAGACTATGATAGAAGTTTTTTTATATAGAAAGTGTCGAGAAGGACATGAGTCCTTCCATGTTAATCAAGAAGAGGTCCCCTAATTCAAGAGGAACATCAAGCCCACCCTTGGCTACAAGGAATCATGAGCTAGAGCAAAAATTATGTCGAGAAATAGGGATAGTAGGGTTAAAGATAATCGAATTCAACAAGTATTTCTATAAGTAAATAGAAGATGATTGGTGAAAGATTCATGTGAAGTAATGTGCATGATGAATAGAGCTATTCTACAAGACGATACTAAGATTATGAAATTGCTATCATAGGTTAGATTGCATAAAGGATTGATTCCCTTATGTTTTTCCATGATAATTTGTTAAGTACCATATTACATGCAAGTATAGAATAAGGAATTCGAAGGTTCATATCATATGAGACGTATATGGATACATAAAATTAGGATAATAAGACCAATTAACTTTAGAATAATAAAGACCTTTTGGTGGAGACACAACAAAATGAGTCAAACACATGAAATAAAGGACTCTTTAAGAACAATGTTTAGATAAAAGAAGATTTCTACCTAGTAGGGACACCACTTTGAAAGAGACAGGAGGATTTACTTAGATACTACCCCACCTCGCGAGATGAGGACATCTCGAATCTTTTAAGTGGGTGAGATTGTAAGGTCCCTCTTAGGCCATGTATATATGTGTCTCTTTTAATATAGATTTCAAGAAGGAAAGAGAGTGTACTTAGAGAAGAGTGAGACAATAAGGCTAGAAACATTAGAAAAGTGTTAGAATAAAAATATTAGCTCTAAAAATCCTTAAAAAAATAAGAAGATAAGAATAGTTCTATTAAGAGATAAGTACCTCCAAAAATAGAAATTTGAATTTAGGTGATAGGAGGTCGTATTTAGAGTACTTTTACATATGTAGAGTCCATGCATACTAAAAATGTGGAAAAGCAACACGTTTCTAAAGATGGCATGTTTGGGGCTATATAGGTATGACCGGCTTCTCTCTATTCATTGTTAATAGTGATCTATTTGATTGATTTACTAGTTAAAGTTTATATTCTTTTATATTTACTAGTTAAAGTTTATATTCTTTTAAACAACAGCATATGCCTTAATAAAGAATGTCTTATCACAATCTCAAGTTGAAATGCTAAAATCTTTATGAAAAAGATTATTTTCTTAAGAAGGTAACATGGATTCTAGTCCTATGGTTTAGTCGAGTAAATGGATTGTTATCTTGGTTAAATTAAGGTATAGGCACAACTCTATCTACCTTGACGCTCCATTCTTGTGCTTATATAGCCGGACGGCGGAGACGTTAGTAAAGCTTGGAGTTGGCCCATGGTATCCCTCATACCATTGGGAGAATAAGGTTTGCCGATTGAGGCGAGTGATTCTGATGCTGCCTAGTTCAGAGGGCCCTGACTAGTGCGGTGAATTAGTCCGTCCTAGTGCATAGACATCCCTCTGAGGGGTGGGAGGATCGAGCGACGGAGCCTGAGAGGGCGATAGGCTGGCTTGAGTCTTTGCCAGGAGCAACCGACGATGAGGTGTATGGTCTCGTAGGGTTTTGCAGAGGCTAGAAGGCCAAATTCTAGATCGTGGGTAGTATAGAGGAAAAGAATAAGAGAGTGGATTGGCTTGAGTATTTGCTAGTAGCCGACGATGAGGTGTATGGTCCCGTAGGGTTTTGCCCAGCATGTAGAGGCTCGAAGGCCGAATTCTAGATCATCGGCAGTATAGAGGAAAAGAATAAGAGAGCCGGTTTGGCTTGATGGAATTGATTCATGTGTATAATTTTTTTATTATAAATTTTATCTTTGGCATTATTATATTGTGAAAAAAAGGCTACTTTAACAAACCTTGTGAAAAGGACTTTAATTAAGGAACATGTTTATTTATATCAAACAGTGTGATAGGATTAATCAGAAAGGAAATTGACGCATGAGTAGGGTGGAAAGTGGGAGGATGGAATGCCCTGATGGGACCATCCTACGGAGGACGGGTGGACTCAATTAGTCGAGTAGCTTTCCAACATATTAAGTGAAAGCCCTACGCTAGATAAATAGGTTCTCGACGCGGGCAATTCTATTCTAGAAGACTAGGCCAGCAGTTATGCCTTGCATGGATGAGGAAAAAAGCATTCTCTATAGGAATCAAGACTAGTAGTTGTCCAGATTATGATCAATTACCCTATGGGTGATTTGATTTTTAAAAGACCACGCTGTCCCTGCGGGATAGAACTAGGTTCTTACCTATGAATCGTATCCTTGAATCTTTGCATGGTCAAGGTGTCGTCGATGAGTAGGAAATTTTCTCCAAGATAAGACCAAGTGGACTATCTTAAGTGTTTTTCCTATTTTGGGAAACCTTACAATTGGTATCAGAGCCGATCTTAGTTCCTAGGATCTGTTTTTCAAAGGTTAACTATCAAGGGATTAAAACAAGTGATTGTTTAACATATGAGGACAAATCAATCATCTTTACTGGCCATAGAAGTGATTTGAATATCCTCACATGTTGAGACAATCATACTATGAAATTGTGCTTATATCTTGGGGGTGCACATACAAGATATTTGTATAATAAATTTGAGGAATAAGATTGGAGAGAAAACCTTTTGTGAGGAAAAACATAGGGCGATCAAATTAAGAAACTAGTGAGAGATTGAATGACTAGAAGGATAGACCAAAACATTGTTGTTTAGAGAAATTTTCAGGATATATCTCATTAACTTGCATATTATAAATTAGGATAAAATGAATGAATTTTTGTAGCTAACCCAAGAAAGAAAGACCCTAAAAGAATACCACCAAACTTTTGTTAAAATTCTTCCATTAGCTGCATGAGGTAACTCTTCTCCATCGATTCATTTGGAAGCTTAATCTACCTTTGAATAACCTCATCGAGAATGTAAAACCATCCTCTATTTCAGAAGCCATAAATATAGCCAGAGACTATGATAAAGTTTTTTTTATATAGAAAGTGTCGAGAAGGAATGAGTTCCATGTTAATCAAGAAGAGGTCCTCTAATTCAAGAGGAACCTCAAGATGATTGGTGAAAGATTCATGTGAAGTAATGTGCATGATGAATAGAGGTATTCTACAAGACAATACTAAGATTATGAAATTGCTATCAAAGGTTAGATTGTGTAAAGGATTGATTCCCTTACGTTTTTCCATGATAATTTGTTAAGTACCATATTACATGGGGGTATAGAATAAGCAATTGGAAGGTTCATCTCATATGAGAGGTATATGGATGCATAAAATTAGTATCATAAGGCCTATTAACTTTAGAATAATAAAGAACTTTTGGAGGCACACTAAAATGAGCCACACATGAAATAAAGGACTCTTTAAGAACAATGTTTAGATAAAAGAAGATTTCTACGTAGTGGGGATACCACTTTGAAAGAGACAGGAGGATTTACTTAGATACTATCCTAGCTCACGAGAGGAGGACATCTCGAATCTTTTAAGTGGAGGTGATTGTAAGGTCCCTCTTAAGCCATGTATATATATGTCTTTTTAATATAGATTTCAAGAAGGAAAGAGAGTGCACTAAGAGAAGAGAGAGACAATAAGGCTAGAAACATTAGGAAAGTGTTAGAATAAAAATATTAGCTCCAAAAATCCTAAAAGAAATAAGAAGATAAGAATAGTTCTATTAAGAGATAAGTATCTCCAAAAGTAGAAATTCGAATTTAGGTGATAGGAGGTCATATTTAGAGTACTTTTACATATTTTAGAGTCCATGCATACGAAAAATGTGGAAAAGCAACACGTTTCTAAAGATGGCATGTTTGTGCTATATATAGACGTTTTTGCCTATTCTACCCTCGTCAGCTTGTAGACTAGATGCCTTCTAGTTCTTTTGACATATTTCTTTTTTTTTAAATCAGAGAGTTATGGCCGAAATAATTTGCTGATTCTATTAGGGTCTCTACACAGGAAAAATTATAAGAAGGTAACAAGTAGCCTCAAGGTAATCCTAGAGCTTGAGATGTATATATCCCTTCATTCTTATCTAATATCTTAGAAGAGAAGGTTAGATGTAAGAAGGCAACAAGTAGCCTCAAGGTAATCCTAGAGCTTGAGATGTATATATCCCTTCATTCTTATCTAATATCTTAGAAGAGAAGGTTAGATTTCTATGGTCTTTCAGAGGGAGAGACCAAAACTCCATAGCTTTTCTTTTAAAGAAAGAATAGAATGTCGTAGCCCTGCAAGAGAAGGCTATTTTACCATAGACCTTTGAAAGAGAGAAAAGTTGGAGTATGAGTAAGAGGAGATAAATCTTGGGGATCATCGGATGATTTCAATCATAAGAGCAGGTATTAGAAGACTCTCTATTCTCGTATAACAAGTTTTGAAGCTCTTGTTAACGAGCAAAGGTAACAATAAACGACAAATTTCTATAAGACATATACATATTTTGTTTATTAATTATATATCATTCTTAGAGTTAAGGTATGGCCCTGGCTTCTCTCTATTAATTGTTAATAGTGATATATTTGACTGATTTACTAGTTAAAGTTTATATTCTTTTAAACAACAGCGAGTGATTGTGATGCTTCCTAGTTTAGAGGGCGGTGAATTAGCCCACCCTAGTGCATAGACATCCCTCTGAGGGGTGGGAGGATCGAGCGATGGAGCCTGAGAGGGCGATACGTCGGCTTGAGTCTTCGCCCAACGGTCGACGATGAGGTGTATGGTCGCGTAGGTTTTGCCCAACATGTAGAGACTGGAAGGTTGAATTCTAGATCATCGCTCGGCAGTATAAAGGAAGAGAGCCGGTTTGGCTTGATGGAATTGATTCATGTATAAATTTTTTTTATAAATCTTATCTTTGGCATTATTGTACTGTGAAAAAAAGGCTGCTTTAACAAACCTTGTGAAAAGGGCCTTAATTAAGAAACATGTTTATTTATGTCAAACAGTGTGATAGGATTAATTAGAAAACAAACTGACGCATGAGTAGAGTGGAAATTGGGAGGATGGAATGCCCCAATGGGACCATCCTACGAAGGACGGGTGGACCCGATTAGTCGGGTAGCTTTCCAGCATATTAAGTGAAAGCCCTACACTAGATAAATAGGTTCTCGAGAAATTCTATTCTAGAAGACTAGGCCAGCGGGCTGTGCCTTGCATGGATGAGGAAAAAAGCGTTGTCTCTATAGGAATCAAGACTAGTAGTTGTCCAGATTATGATCAATTATACTATGGGTGATTTGATTTTTAGAAGACCACGCTCCCCCTGTGGGATAGAACTAGGTCTTACCTTTGAATCGTATCCTTGAATCTTTGCATAGTCAAGGTGTCGATGAGTAGGAAATTTTCAAGAAGGAAAGAGAGTGCACTTAGAGAAGAGTGCGACAATAAGGTTAGAAACATTAGGAAAGTGTTAGAATAAAAATATTAGCTCCAAAAATCCTAAAAGAAATAAAAAGATAAGAATAGTTCTATTAAGAGATAAGTATCTCCAAAAATAGAAATTCAAATTTAGGTGATAGGAAGTCGTATTTAGAGTACTTTTACATATTTAGAGTCCATGCATACTAAAAATGTGGAAAAGCAAGACGTTTCTAAAGATGGCATGTTTGTGGCTATATACAGATGTTTTTGCCTATTCTACCTGTGTAGGCTTGTAGACTAGATGCCTTCTCGTTCTTTTGATTGGTTATGCAACCATATTCTCAGTTTTTATCAGAGAGTTATGGCCGAAACAATTTGCTGATTCTATCAGGGTCTCTACACAGGAAAAATTGTAAGAAGGTAGGAAGTAGCCTCAAGGTAATCCTAGAGCTTGAGAAGGGTGATGAATTAGCCCACCCGAGTGCATAGACATCGCTCTGAGGGGTGGGAGGATCAAGCGACGGATCCTGAGAGGGTGATAGGCCGGCTTGAGTCTTCGCCCAACGGTCGATGACGATGAGGTGTATGGTCCCGTAGGTTTTGCCCAGCATGTAGAGGAAGTCCAAATTCTAGATCATCGGCAGTATAAAGGAAAAGAATAAGACAGCCGGTTTGGCTTGATGGAATTGATTCATGCATAAATTTTCTTTATAAATCTTGTCTTTGGCATTATTGTACTGTGAAAAAAAGGCTACTTTAACAAACCTTGTGAAAAGGGCCTTAATTAAGGAACATGTTTATTTATCTCAAACAGTGTGATAGGATTAATTAGAAAACAAATTGACACATGAGTAGGGTGGAAAGTGGGAGGATGGAATGCCCCGATGGGACCATCCTATGGAGGACGGGTGGACCCGATTAGAAAGGTAGCTTTTCAACATATTAAGTGAAAGCCCTATGCTAGATAAATAGGTTCTTGGGTAATTCTATTCTAGAAGACTCGGCCAGCGGTTGTGCCTTGCATGGATAAGGAAAAAAGCATTGTCTCTATAGGAATCAAGACTAGTAGTTGTCAAGATTATGATCAATTACCCTATGGGTGATTTGATTTTTAGAAGACCATGCTCCCCCAACAGGATAGAACTAGGTCGTACCTATGAATCGTATCCTTGAATCTTTCCATGGTCAAGGTGTCGATGAGTAGGAAATTTTCTCCAAGATAAGACTAAGTGGACTATCTTAAGTGTTTCCCCTATTTTGGGGAGCCTTACAATTGGTATCAGAGCCGATCTTAGTTCCCAGGATTTGGTTTTCAAAGGTTAACTATCAAGGGATTAAAACAAGTGATTGTTTATCATATGAAGACAAATCAATCATCTCTACTGGCCATAGAAGTGATTTGAATATCCTCACATGTTGAGACAATCATCTTATGAAATTGTGCTTATATCTTGGGGGTGCACATGAAAGATATTTGTACAATAAATTTGAGAAATAAGATTAGCAAAACTTTGTTGTTTACAGAAGTTCTTAGGATATATCTCATTAACTTGCATATTATAAATTATTAAGATTATATACTGGATTGAGATTTGAATAGTTGACGTGTGAATGCCATCCATTGGATGCTTTACACTAGGACGATCATCCAAGATCTTGAACCCATCTCAGACAAACATGGGTCTAACTTCGGATGTGTAATTCCCAGAGAATCATGCTCTTAGATATGTTAATCCCAAGATACTAGATGTGTAATTTTCAGAAAACTAATCATCTTAGATGTGTTAATCTCGATAATCTCTGCATGTGTCGATCCCAAGGCACCAGATGTGTAATTCTCAAAAAAATGAAGATCTCGGCGGATATATTACTCCAGAGTGCCTTTAGATGTGGCTCTATGATAAGTATTTGATAGTTTTGAACTTTTCATGGATACAATGAAAGAAGCAAGTTCACCCTTGCTCGACTAAAAATCGTAAGAAATGCTAAATTAGTTGGAAGCAGTGTTGTCAATCTAACCACCACTAGAACTTAAATCAGTTAAGGGATGCCATAAAAGTACACCTTTGTGAAAGGTTTTGTCCTCTAGGATTTTGAGAGGATAAAATGAATGAATTTTTGGAGCTAACCCAAGCAAGGAAGACCCTAAAAGAATACCACCAAACTTTTGTTAAAAATCTTTGATTAGCTCTACAGATGGATGAAATAACTCTCTCCATCAATTCATTTGGAAGCTTAATCTACCTTTGAATAACCTCATCAAGAATGTAAAACCATCCTCTATTTCAGAAGCCATAATTATAGCCAGATACTATGATAAATTTTTTTTATATACAAAGTGTCGACAAGGACATGAGTCCTTCCATGTTAATCAAGAAGAGGTCCCCTAATTCCAAAGGAACGTCAAGCCCACCCTTGGCTATAAGGAATCTTGAGCTAGAGCAAAAATTAGGTCAAGAAAGAGGGATAGCAGGGTTAAAGATAATCGAATTCAACAAGTATTTCTATAAGTAAATAGAAGATGATTGGTGCAAGATTCATGTGAAGTAATGTGCATGATGAATAGAGGTATTCTACAAGACGATACTAAGATTATGAAATTGCTATTATAGGTTAGATTGCGTAAATGATTGATTCCATTATATTTTTTCATTATAATTCTTTAAGTACCATATTACATGGGGGTATAGAATAAGGAATTGGAAGGTTCATATCATATGAGAGGTATATGGATGCATGAAATTAGGATAATAAGGCCAATTAACTTTAGAATAATAAAGACCTTTTGGTGGCACAACAAAACGAGCCAAACACATGAATTAAAGGACTCTTTAAAAATACTGTTCAGATAAAAGAAGATTTCTACCTAGTGGTGGGGACACCACTTTGAAAGACACAAGAGGATTTACTTAGATACTATTCCAGCTCGGGAGATGAGGACATCTCGAATCTTTGAAGTGGGGGAGATTGTAAGGTCCCTCCCAAGCCATGTATATATGTGTCTCTTTTAATATAGATTTCAAGAAGGAAAGAGAGTGCACTTAGAGAAGAGTGAGACAATAAGGCTAGAAACATTAGGAAAATGTTAGAAGAAAAATATTAGCTCCAAAAATCCTAAAAGAAATAAGAAGATAAGAATAGTTCTATTAAGAGATAAGTATCTCCAAAAATAGAAATTCTAATTTAGGCGATAGGAGGTTGTATTTAGAGTACTTTTACATATTTAGAGTCCATGCATACTAAAAATGCAGAAAAGCAACACGTTTCTAAAGATGGCGCGTTTGTGGGTATATACAGACGTATTTGCCTATTCTACCCGCATTGGTTTGTAGACTAGATGTCTTCTGGTTTTTTTGATTGCTTATACAACCATATTCTGAGTTTTTATCAGAGAGTTATGGCTGAAACAATTTGCTAAATCTGCCAGGGTCTCTACACACAAGAAAAACTGTAAGAAGGTAGCAAGTAGCCTTAAGGTAATCCTAGAGCTTGAGATGTATATATCCCTTCATTCATTCTTTTCTAATATCTTAGAAGAGAAGGTTAGATTGCTATGGTCTTTCAGAGGAGGAGACGAAAACTTCATAGCTTTTCTTTTAAAGAAAGAATAGTATGTTGTAGCCCTGCAAGAGAAGGCTATTTTTCCATAGACCATCGAAAGAGAGAAAAGTCAAAGTATGACTAAGAGGAGATAAATATTGGGGATGATCGACTGATTTCAATCATAAGAGAAGGTATTAGAAGACTCTCTATTTTTCTATATCAAGTTCTGAAGCACTTGTTAATGAAAGGTATATACATATTTTGTTTTTCAATTATATATCATTCTTAGGGGTTGAGGTATGCCCCCGGCTTCTCTATTTGTTAATAGTGATCTATTTGATTGATTTACTAGTAGTTAAAGTTTATATTCTTTTTAAACAACAGCATATGCCTTAATAAAGAATGTCTTATCGCAATCTCAAGTTGAAATGGTAAAATCTTTGTGAAAAAGATTGTTTTCTTAAGAAGGTAACATGGATTCTAGTCCTATGGTTTAGTTGAGTAAATGGATTGTTATCTTGGTTAAATTAAGGTACAGGCACAACTCTCCCTACCTTCACGCCGCCCCGTTCTTGTGCTTGTATAGCCGGATGATGAAGACGTTAGTAAGGCCTGGAGTTGTCCAATGGTATCCCTCATACCATTGGGAGAATGAGGTTTCCCGATTGAGGTGAGTGATTGTGATGCTGCCTAGTTCAGAGGGCCCTGACTATTGCAGTGAATTAGCCCACCCTAGTGCATGAATGCTAGCTTTGTTTGCAATTAACCAATCCATCCCAAGGATTCCATCATAAATTCCTAATGGCAAGACTCTAAAGTGGCCATGGGTTCGCTCATTACCTAGCTCAAAATCAAGGTTTCCTATAGTGGCGAGATACTACTTCTTTCCCACTGGCTAACTCTACAGTCATTCTTCTAGCTATTTTTTGACTCAAGTTTAATTTTTGCAAGCACCTAGGAGAAAGAAATGAATGGATACTGCCACAATCAATCAAAAGCTGAAATGGCTTACCGTGATGAGTGGCTGGGGTTTGGATTATACCAAATTGTTTATTCGGACATTGGTGTTCTATTGCCGCATGGACGATGGCACACTCTTCTTCAGCCATTTCCAAGGTCAGTTCTTCACTTATAATACAGGCGGTCCTAGCAATTGCTCCTCCACGGCCTCTACCACGCCCATCGCCTCTTTCACCTTGGTGGATAGTGACATGAACCATAGAGCTTGATTTCCACATGTACATAGGGGCCCATGGGCAAAAGGAGATAGTGACTTTAAATAGGGCTTGGGGTACTTTGGTAGGGCCTTTTGACACTTTTACTAATTTTGGTCATCTTGTACCTTTGGGCTCCATCTATGGAGATATGGCCTTCCATGGTCATCCTCTTGGTGAGAGGTTAAACACACTTAGGCTATTTGTGCATCTTCTCTTGCTACATGCACTTACAGATTTTCTCTCTTTTGTATATTCATGTGATGAGCCATTGGATCACTAATCTCATGATTAATGGATGCTAGATTCTTGCTTTGATGTGTTTGACTCCATATTTTGCTCTAGATCCATTTCATTTGGTATCAGAGCCTTGATTTTGATCCATTATCAAGGTTTTGGACATGAGATTAGTCATTTTCTTGATAATTTTTTGAATTTTCTCTTGATTTCTTGGAGTTTTGGCTTAATCTTGCTTAATTTCTACTGAATCTTTGGAGATTAGTGGAGGAGAGGCATCATTTCATGTGATTTCATGGAGATTTAGCTCAATTGGACCTAATTTGGGCATCTTGGACCAAATATTTGGGGCGGGGTACAAAAATTGAAAAAAATTAAATTAATCACCTGTTAATGTCTCTGTTAATCACATTTATCTTTTGTGCTTCTTTTCCAAGCTTTCCATAGCCATTACTTCTCATCTTTCTCATGTTTTGCTCCCATTTGCTAGGGCTTTTGTTGATCTTGAGGAGAGGAACACATAGAGTACCAATTTACATGCAATTTTTTGAAAATTTTTAAAAATTTCTTTCCCTTTGCTCCAAACCCTAATCTCTCTCACATAGCTCAACATTGTCCATCTCCACTCACTCTAAATGGCTGCAAGTGTATTCTATGGCTAATGAAGGCTAGACTTGGAGTTGAGTTTGCTTCTTTTGACTCATGAGGATGGGCGTAGGAGTGCCATTTTTCCACGCTTCCTCACGGCCCATATTCACAAGGGTAGGCTTCATTCCATGCCATTCCATACCATTTAGTTGTTAGCTAAGATGTTTGGCATCTTTCTTGTGGATTTTGGGGAGTTCTTCATTGATATCGGAGAGGGAGAAGAGGAGGTTTGAGCAGCCCTCAGAAATTGTAAAAATCTTCAAGATTTGGTTCCATTGGAAGCTCTATCAAGCAACAATCCAACCATTGAAGCTTTTGGAATACCATTGGTGAGTTGCTATGGCTATTTTCTCAAGCATTGGTGATTAATCTTCATGCTATGGACAAATTGGGGTTATTCATGAATGGAAACCCTAATTTACAGCATTTTAACATTCCTACATAACTCATGATCCATTGGAAAGTGATTACATGCTCTTATTGCTCACATCTTTCTTTAATCACACCACCCATTTTGGATGTCATGTGGCCATTTGTGAGACAAATGCAAGATTCTTTGATGAATCCATGCATAAAGGGATGAAGGAATGCATATGCTTTGATGCATTGATTGAGCCACCACATGCATGGAGTGGATGTTGGGTAATAATGAGAAGGTTTTTGCTATGGACATGATGCTTTTATGCATTGGTATGATGCTATTGAGCATGGGAAGAGCTTGATGTGTGATTGGAATCAATTGGTAATGCTACATTCAAATGCAAGTTGATGCCCTTGAATGCCATTTGATGCCAATTACTCAAAGCAATGCTTATGGAAGTGATACCAAGTGGATATTGATATCATTGGTATATGGTATTACCTCACTTGTGCTTATTGATTGATGTTGGATTTTTGGATGAATGGCGGACATTTGGAGCTATGTGGGATAAGCATGAGTTCATGCATAATGGTTTATGAGTATATTGTAATGGGCATGAGTCATGCCACATCCTTGTAAGTGATCCGCCTCATTTTCATATTCAAGCTATATGCACCTCACAATTGTTTGCACTCACTTCAATTTTTAGAAACTAGATATGTTGGTGAGGGTACCCCGGGTGTTGGCGGAGAGGCTCGGGGGAGGAGCATGGCTTGAATCCACCGTGCCCGTTAGTGCCGTGGTAAAGCGGTATGGTGGAGGATTAGGTGTGGAGGTCAAGACTTGGCCTCAACCCATGCCTTGGTTCAAACTAGGTACGGGGGCGAGAAGATCTTGGCCGAGAGATCGGCAAGCTTCAACGCACTACACCGACGATCCTCTTGGTTTATGTACATGGCAATGGTGTCTTAATATGGACATCTCATGAGAGTTGATCTTGCATTATGCCATGGGAAACGTATGGTGAATACTTGTAATTGCAAGGAATCTGTATTCCTTTCGGTGATGCAAGTTGAGGCACATGCTATGTAATAGATGGGAATTGATAAGAGGATCATGGATTTTTGCATTGTTATTTGAGAAAAATTGAGATCTAGCTCCTAAAACAAGGGAGACTATGTCAAAATTTTCTCAAATTTCTGGTCATACATGGACAATTGAAGCTTATGGAGCATAATTTGTAGACCTTGGGATGCCAATGAGCTACAGAAGGTGTTGACATTGGTTTGGGAGAAAACAAGGATCAATTGGCACAAAAAGGGTCACTTTGGCAAGAATCTGTATTCACAAAAACGCTAATTCAGTCCCAACCCTTTTGGACTAAATTAAAAGGGACCATATGAGCTCTTAGTGCTTTCTTAGAGCTACCCAACGAGCCCTTAACCTCCACATTTCGATATCTCTTTAGGGTAGAATTTAGGGTTTTACAAAAATAGTAAACCCTAATTCATAGGGGTTTGAAGGTCCTCTAGATCTAATTATATAGGCTTGTAGTACTCATTGAGGGCTTCGATTTAAGCTAAAAAGTTTTGCATTTGGATATTCCTAACTCAAGTTATACCCAAAAAACCGTTTTAGCCTATAAACCTGTGAATCCTAAAATAGAGAATAGTAGCACACCTCATCTCTTACGAGTCTTTGCATACTGGCCTAGTACACTTCATTAGTTCTCCAACAAGCTTTAGATCACTTCAATCGGACATCCTTACCTCAATTTAGAGCCCAATTTCTAAAACCGAAGGTTGGAGCCGAAGCCAAAAGGGCGACCGAGGCACAACACTTTGGCTTCCGACGAGGTAGAGGATGAAGAGGCAATGATGGAACAAGGAATTTTGGATGCTCCAGAGGATACTCTTGGGCACACTTCAAGAGAAGGGGATACTTTTGGGTATACTTCAAGAGAAGGGAATGAGGAGTTGAATGTCAAGAGTGCCCCATCAGCACACCCCACAATTTTCGCATACAATCTCCATCGAGTCGATCATGCAAATGCTGATGGAAATGAATGCTAAGATGGACACGATGGCTACAAGGGTGGAAGTCAATGGTAGGCTTGACACTATGGCTACAAGGATGGAAGTTTTGGAAGAGAGGGTCGCTCGGCCAATGAGCCAACCTTCCTATGATAGTGGTCATGGTGCTTTACATGAAGGCAAGCAATTTGGGACAGCTTTTGAAGGCCATAGGGAAGGCAAGCTACCCATGGTACAAGAGGTTTCTCCCAAGGTAACACATGAGCATTCTACCAAGAATGTCACTTTTGGATTCATGGCGGATGCTAGGAGGCCTTCTATGCGGAGATGAAGCCTACTACATTCCAAGCGGGTTCTTCTCAATTGGATGGAAAGCAACATGCACCTACATTCAGACATGAGGAGTCAAATTTTGGGGATTCGAGGAGAGTACCTTTGAAACCCAAAGCAAATCAGTTCTCCATGCTTGAAGAGGAGGTGAATGATATGGATGATGTCGTTGAGCTTGATTGGGAACATATGTCATTCATTGAGAGACAAAGAGAAGCTCATGATAGGTGGATGGAAATGCCAAATTTCCTCAAGAGGGAGTATAAGGATTTTGCACAATTCCTTGGATCTTTTGTGCAAATGCAAAAGCACAAGCCCTCGCACCATCATGAGAATGCATCGTCAACCGTATCAAAGGATGTAAAGGATAAGATTTCACTCTCTAAGTTCAAGGGTGATGGTTCAGCCCCACATGAGTTGGAAGAATGGATGAATAAGTTGGATACATACTTTCAGCTCTATCAAGTGAAAGGGACAAAGTGCATTTTGCATCCTTGCATTTGGAAGACTATGCACATCAATGGTGGAGACATATGCTCAAGGAAGGAGTTATGCCACATACTTGGGAAGAACTCAAGCATGAAATGAATATGACCTTTGTGTCACCTTTGGTTCTTGACCGATACCATGAAGAATGGTATGAACTCACACAAAAGGGCATGTCGGTTAGGGAGTACATCAAGAGGTTCATGAAGCTCTCTATGTTCGTGGATGGACTCAATGAAGGCATGCAATTGAAGAAGTTTGTGCATGGTCTAGATTTATACATCAAAGTGGATGTCTCGGCACAAAGACCAAGCACTATCAAAGAGGCTATGAGGTTGGTGGAGTTATATGAGCCAAAGTATAAGAGGGTTCAGCCCAATGTACCTTTTCATAAGCCATTTCACACTTCAAAGAGGCTATGAGGTTGGTGGAGTTATATGAGCCAAAGTATAAGAGGGTTCAGCCCAATGTACCTTTTCATAAGCCATTTCACACGTCTTCAAATGTGGGGAAAAGTCTACCTTCTTCTACATCCACTTACACTTCCAAATTCCATACATCTTTTGGAAGTGGACAGTCCACAAGTGCAGTTCATAATGATGCTAAGAAGAGCAATGGGTTTGTCAAGAAGCCTCCTAAACCATTCAAGAAGACTCAACGGATGGATGATCCTAAGATTGAGGAATTGAGGAGTAAAGGCCTATGTTTTAAATGCAAAGAGAAGTGGTCACCCGGCCTTATTTGCAAATCAAAGAAAGTGGTGGGCTACTATGATCATTATGGATAAGGATGACCATTCCAAGTCATCTCATGATGTGGAAGAGTTTGAAGATTGCAGTGAGGAGACACATGAAGAAGACTTGGAGGGTCGTTCTTTTGTCAAAGAAGAGGATGAGTTTCCTTTCGAACCCGGTGGAAGGGATCATGCATGCATTTTGAGGGACAATATGCCAAAATAGAGTGCTGCCCATATTTATAGAAAATTACAGCAAGGAGATGGTGAAGAATTTTCTCATTTTATAAGCTTTGGAATGGTCTACTATGGCACAAGGATAAGGTGTATTTGGTTCCAACCTCATCCTATATTCTCAAGGTGCTTCATGAGATGCATTCATCCTCAAACAAATGGGCAAACGAAGTGCACAAACAAATGGCTCGAAGTGTACTTGAGGCACTATTGTCATGACATGCAAGGATCATGGGATGAATGGCTTTACCTTGCTGAATTTTGTCATAAAATGGATCTATTGTTGGGGTTACCAATCTACTCCAACACACTTGGAAGATCATTTGATTCGATGACAAATATGTGGGACCCTTTTGGGTGCGGCTACGGATCATTTGCAGCTCATTTTTATGGAGGTTTCATGAAGAATTTCAAGGGAAGCTTCATTGACAACATGGCTACCATAACAGTCCTACATGCTATTTTTGGAGAAGGAGTTTGCCGGCTTCACTACATTTGGTTTCCCTATTCCAAATGTATTCGAGGCACATTTTTGAAGACCTCTCTACTTTCCATGGGTTTACATTGAGATTGCGATTCAATTGTAAATATCTTGTATGATTTTGAGGACAAAATCTTTGGGAAGGGATGCTTTGTCTCATGAACCATAGAGCTTGATTTCCACATGTACATAGGGGCCCATGGGCAAAAGGAGATAGTGACTATAAATAGGGCTTGGGGTACTTTGGTAGGGCCTTTTGACACTTTTACTAATTTTGGTCATCTTGTACCTTTGGGCTCCATCTATGGAGATATGGCCTTCCATGGTCATCCTCTTGGTAAGAGGTTAAACACACTTAGGCTATTTGTGCATCTTCTCTTGCTACATGCACTTATAGATTTTCTCTCTCTTTTGTATATTCATGTGATGAGCCATTGGATCACTAATCTCATGATTAATGGATGCTAGATTCTTGCTTTGATGTGTTTGATTCTATATTTTGCTCTAGATCCATTTCAGATAGGGGTTCCACGGCCTTGATTTCCTCTGTTACCTTGGGAAAATGATGTTGCCATCTTGGGACAGCTGGCTCTAAAGTGTCCCAGCTCATTGCACTCAAAACACAGAGGGCCTTCTCTGGAAGAAGCAGCATATGAGCGGGGGACAAAAGAGTTGCCTTGTTGCCCTCTGTTGTGGTATGGGAATTTTATGGAGGTTTCTTGTAGGGTTGATCTTTAGGATTTGCCTCAGGGTAAGATCTCTTTTGATGCTTAGGTTTGTCAGTCTTCATTTCTTTCACAAGGGGCTTTGCTCGTATGAGAGCACCCTGTAATGTGCTTGGCCTCATTGCTTCAAGGCGGGAATCTAAGGGTTCATTTAGCCCTTAGCAGAAACGAGCCACTTGCTGGAAAGTAGTCATAGCTGAGGCATACTTCCGGAGAGTAATAAATTTGGAATAGTAGTCCTCAAGAGTTAACTTGCACTGCCTAAGACTAAAAAACTCATTCATCTTTATGGATTCATGGGATGGGGGAAGATATCTTTCCTTCACTGCCTGCTTGATGTCTTCCCACGTTTGAGAATGCTCGGTGACTTCCTTGTCACGACACCACTGTTTCCACGAGAGTTTAGCATCTCTGATGAGGCAAAACTATGCAAGCATAGACTGATTTGCTACTCCAGTACTGGTCAGCAAAGAAATAATCGTCCATCGCCTCAATCCAGACTTCAGCATCCTTCTCAATCTTTGAACCTTCTCCTTTAAAGGAAGGAGGTTGCATTTGCTTGAGCAAGAGCTTCTTCTCCTGGATATCAATGTAAATCACATTGGAAAGTGGAGGGTGATCGTTCTGGCCATCATTGTAAAAACAATTTTAAGATTACAAGATTCATATTTGCACAACGCTTATTTTTGGAGAGTAAAACATTGAAATTGTTTTATTTCTAAATATTTACAAGGACAAGTTTTATTACAAAGATCTGAGACTAATATAATTAGTTTTATTTGCCACCATCAAGGAAAATTCCTAAGCTTGACTATGACATAAGGGTAGAGTGGTCCACATAGGTGAAATATGGGGGTTCCGCTGTAGTTTCTAAGACTCTAAAAACTGATGGTAAGGGTGGTAAACTCTGGATTGGGGTAGATCCCAACACAGCTACTCTATCAGCAGGTAAGATCTGCATCACTTTGTCATATACCCAGCGATCTTGAGGTATGCGAATCCCATCTATAGTCACAGAGGTGTCGGCCCTGGGGGTACCGACGAATCAAAATAAACGGATCATCTTCAGCTTTTCAATCCAACGAATCCGCTTAAGGTCGGTGGTGAGGTTCCCAATTCGATCTGCTTGGATGAAGAAATATCTCAGCCCACGACTCCAGAAATCTCTACCCCATCCTCTTTCAATACGAGACAAATGAGGGAGGGGCATCTTCTCTAGTATCTGCACCATGGTGTCACGGAACTCGAAATTTGAGGAGTGACAGTCTTGAAAATGCATTGGAAAACTAGAAACTTTGAGTAGGCATCTTCCTCTTCCTACAATCATTCAAACATCAATTCAACTTGTTTGTTTTAGTAAGATGTTTTTATTAATTAACATTATGTTAGGTAAAATATTCATTACAAAACAGTCCTTAAATGGCAATTCCTAGGAGCTAAACTTCGCTCTGATACCAATTGTAAGGTTCTTCCTTCTAAAATAGAAGAAACACTTAAGATACTCCACTAAGTCTTAACTTAGAGAAAATTTTCTATTCATTGACACCTTAACCATGTAGAGATTCAAGGATATGATTCATAGGTGAGGACTCAAGCTGGCGGCTTGTCGCCCTCTCAGGCTCCATTGCTCGATCCTCCTACCCCTCACAGGGATGTCTGCACACTAGGGTGGGCTTATTCACCACACTAGCTTGGGCCCTCAGAACTAGGTAGCATCATAATCTCTCACCTCAATCAGCGAACCTTATTCTCCCAATGGTATGAGGGATACCTTGGGCCATTCCTGGGCTTTGCTAATGACACCGCCTGGCTACACAAGCACGGAACGGAGTTAGCGTTGAAGCCAAGAAAAATTGCACTCTTTAAAGATAACAATTTCAATGCAATTTATTGAATACATCATCACACAATTCGTAACCTCATACAATTTTGTCATTATTTCAAAAAAGAAAAAGATACACATTTATTAGCAATATATTAAAAAAAACTTGTCTTTAAAATATAACCAAGCTAACCTCGCCACCATTTCCTTGAGGAGCTTGTAAAGGGAGGGTTGGAGCCACATCGTCTCACAGGAGCATCTTTCCTAATCTCGTTGTTGCGCACTCCTCTCGGGGCAATATTCTGACGTTTCCAAGAAGGGGCCATTCTGGATGGCGTCTTGTAGGGCTCGCTGCCATGGTCGAAACGCTTCAATCGGATCTCAATTTTGAGATCGTTTGGTCACCGTATAAGCAAAAGACCATAGCGCACGAACCCTTTCTTAAGGCAAAAAACCCCTTATTAAAGTCTACGCAAATGGGGGGAATTGTGAGATGTCCTTAAGACCAAAAATGTGGAGGAGGGCTATGAGGGCTACTGTAAGTCTCTTCACACCGGGGGGGAGGGGGGGAGGAAGAGTTAAGGACACTGCCTCCTAGCAAGAGGGGGATGGAGGAAAATTGGCTTATCTGAAAAGAGGCAAATGAGGGGGTGTGAGAGGGGTGGCTATAGTGCAGCAAGTACACTGCACAGGGATGGACGGCGGTACGGACAACGGTACAACAGGGCATACACTGCACAGAAATGCCTGTAGCCTGTGGAGCACCCCGGGGGTTTATATAGCTGAGGGGTACATGTACGAGTGCTACGCAAAGCAAGGACAAAAGGACGGTGTACTGTCAAAGGCTATGGATCAGTGGCCTGTATGGGTCTAGGGAAAAGGTGTGGTGTTAGTTTGTCAGGAAAAGGAGTGGTACGCATGTACCTTATCTGGTCTGGGACAGTATGGGTGTCCACGTAGGGGTACGTGTGGACCACACAATGGGCGATCGTCCTTTGGTTCTTGGGTGGCCATCGTATGAGCACCCTAGAAAGTGTGTATGGTCCAAATTTTGGGATGGGATACCCAAATTTGGGGCACCCACCTCAATTTGCATGCTGGACCGCCCCGGGGGTAATTTTTTTTGTATGGGAGGTTCTCGTGGTCGTCAGGGTTCAGACCGTTCGTCAATCGGACACTCGGTCATGCATTTACTAAGGTTTAAAGGTTGTCGCTTTTTTAAAGGTTTAAAGGTTCTCGTTTTTTAACTAAAATGACTGAAATTTGCGTATAAGCTTGATCCAGTGTCCGTTTTGGATGCTGTAAAATCCTATATTAGGGTAAAATCGAGTGCAAATTCTAAATTTGGGATCAAAATTTGAAGATTCTAAGTAAAAATGACTCAAATAATAAAATCATTGATTTTTATACCATAAAAACTCATAAATTTATCTATTACATGAACATTTCTTTATTAGTGAAGATGGGTACGTTACATTAACAAACCTTGTGAAAAGGTCCTTAAGGAACATGTTTATTTATGTCAAACAGTGTGATAGGACTAATTAGAAAACAAATTGCACGTGAGTAGGGTAGAAAGTGGGAGGATGGAATGCCCCGATGGGACCATCCTACGGAGGACGACGAGTGGACCCGATTAGTCGGGTAGCTTTCCAACATATTAAGTGAAAGCCCTACGATAGATAAATAGATTCTCGGGCAATTCTATTCTAGAAGACTAGGCCAGCCGCGGCGGCGGTGGCTGTGCCTTGCATGGATGAGGAAAAAAGTGTTGTCTCTATAGGAATCAAGACTAGTAGTTGTCCAGATTTTGATGAATTACCCTATGGGTGATTTGATTTTTAGAAGACCAAGCTCCCCCTGTGGGATAGAACTAGGTATTACCTATGAATCGTATCCTTGAATCTTTTCATGGTCAAGGTGTCGATGAGTAGGAAATTTTCTCCAAGATAAGACTAAGTGGACTATCTTAAGTGTTTTCCCTATTTTGGGGAACCTTACATGTGGTATCCGAGCCGATCTTAGTTCCTAGGATTTTTTTTCAAAGGTTAACTATCAAGGGATTAAAACAAGTGATTGTTTATCATATGAAGACAAATCAATCATCTCTACTCGCCATAGAAGTGATTTAAATATCCTCACATGTTGAGACAATCATCCTATGAAATTGTGCTTATATCTTGGGGGTGCACATGCAAGATATTTGTACAATAAATTTGAGAAATAAGATTGGTGAGAAAACCTTTTGTGATGAGGAAAAACATAGGGCGATCAAATTAAGAAACTAGTGAGAGATTGAATGACTGGAAGCATAATTCACATTTTCAAGCTCCTCTAGGGACATGAACATGATCATATCTAAAGTTTTCAAGCTAAGGCAAGACCAAAACTTTGTTGTTAAGAGAAGTTTTCATGATATATCTCATTAACTTGCATATTATAAATTATTAAGATTATAACTGGATTGAGATTTGAATAGTTGACGTGTGAATGCCATCCATTGGATGCTTTACACTAGGACGATCATCCAAGATGAACCCATCTCAGACAAACATGGGTCTAACTTCGGATGTGTAATTCTCAGAGGATCATGCTCTTAGATGTGTTAATCCCAAGATACTAGATGTGTAATTTTTAGAAAACTAATCATCTCAGACGTGTTAATCCTGATAATCTTTGCATGTGTTGATCCCAAGGCACCAGATGTGTAATTCTCAAAAAAATGAAGATCTCAGATATATTAATCCAGAGTGCCTTTAGATGTGGCGCTATGATAAGTATTTTGATAGTTTTGAACTTTTCATGGATACAATGAAAGAAGCAAGTTCACTCGTGCTCTCATCTAAAAATCGTAAGAAATGCCAAATTAGTTGGAAGCACTGTTGTCATTTCTCCAAGATAAGACTAAGTGGACTATCTTAGGTGTTTCCCCTATTTTGGGGAACCTTACAATTGGTATCAGAGAGTCGATCTTAGTTCCTAGGATTTGTTTTTCAAGGTATTAAAACAAGTGATTGTTTATCATATGAAAACAAATCAGTCATCTCTACTAGCTATAGAAGTGATTTGAATATCCTCACATGTTGAGACAATCATCCTATGAAATTATGCTTATATCTTGGGGGTCACATGCAAGATATTTGTACAATAAATTTGAGAAATAAGATTGGGGAGAAAATCTTTTGTGAGGAAAAACATAGGGCGATCAAATTAAGAAACTAGTGAGAGACTGAATGACTAGAAGGATAGACCGAAACTTTGTTTAGAGAATTTTTCAAGATATATCTCATTAACTTGCATATTATAAATTATTAAGATTATAACTCCATTAAGATTTGAATAGTTAACGTGTGAATGCCATCCATTGGATGCTTTACACTATGATGATCATCTAAGATCTTGAACCCATCTCAGACTAACTTCAGATGTGTAATTCCTTGAGGATCATTCTCTTAGAGGTGTTAATCCCAAGATACTAGATGTGTAATTTTCAAAAAACTAATCATCTCAGACGTGTTAATCTTGATAATCTTTGGATGTGTCGATCCCAAGGCACCAGATCTCAAAAAAATGAAGATCTTAGATATATTAATCCGGAGTAACTTTAGATGTAGCGCTATGATAAGTATTTGATAGTTTTGAACTTTTCATGGATATAATGAAAGAAGCAAATTCACCCACCGTGCTCATCTAAAAATTGTACGAAATGCCAAATTAGTTGGAAGCACTGTTGTCAATCACCACTAGAACTAGAATCAGTTATGGGATGCCATGAAAGTATACCTCCGTGGATTTTGAGAGGATAAAATGAATGACTTTTTGGAGCTAACCCAAGCAAGGAAGACCCTAAAAGAATAGCACCAAACTTTTGTTAAAATTATTCGATTAGCTCCAGAGATGGATGAGGTAACTCTTCTCCATCGATTCATTTGGGAGCTTAATCTACCTTTGAATAACCTCATCAAGAATGTAAAACCATCCTCTATTTCAGAAGCCATAATTAAAGCCAAAGACTATGATAAAGTTTTTTTTATATAGAAAGTGTCGAGAAGGACATGAGTCCTTCCATGTTAATCAAGAAGAGGTCCCCTAATTCAAGAGGAAAGTCAAGCCCACCCTTGGCTATAAGGAATCATGAGCTAGAGCAAAAATTAGGTCAAGATATAGGGATAGCAGGATTAAAGATAATCAAATTCAACAAGTATTTCTATAAGTAAATAGAATATGATTGGTGCAAGATTCATGTGAAGTAATGTGCATGATGAATAGAGGTAATCTAGAAGACGATACTAAGATTTTATGAAATTGCTATCATAGGTTAGATTGCATTAAGGATTAATTCCATTACGTTTTTCCATTATAATTCTTTAAGTACCATATTACATGGGGGTATAGAATAAGGAATTTGAAGATTCATATCATATGAGAGGTATATGGATGCATGAAATTAAGATAATAAGGCCAATTAACTTTAGAATAATAAAGACCTTTTGGTGGCACAACAAAATGAGCCAAACACATGAAATAAGGACTCTTTAAGAACAATGTTCAGATAAAAGAAGATTTCTACCTAGTGGGGACACCACTTTGAACGAGACAAGAGGATTTACTTAGATACTATCCTAGCTCGCGAGATGAGGACATCTTGAATCTTTGAAGTGGGGGAGATTGTAAGGTCCCTCCCAAGCCATGTATATATGTGTCTCTTTTAATATAGATTTCAAGAAGGAAAGAGAGTGCACTTAGAGAAGAGTGAGACAATAAGGCTAGAAACATTAGGAAAGTGTTAGAATAAAAATATTAACTCCAAAAATCCTCAAAGAAATAAGAAGATAAGAATAGTTCTATTAAGAGATAAGTATTTTCAAAAATAGAAATTCCAATTTAGGTGACAGGAGGTTGTATTTAGAGTACTTTTACATATTTAGAGTCCATGCATACTAAAAATGTAGAAAAGTAACACGTTTCTAAAGATGGCATGTGTGTGGCTATATACAGACATTTTTGCCTATTCTAATGTGTGTGGCTATATACAGACATTTTTGCCTATTCTACCCACGTTGGTTTGTAGACTAGATGCCTTCCAGTTTTTTTGATTGCTTATACAACCATATTCTGAGTTTTTATCAGAGAGTTATGGCTGAAACAATTGCTAAATCTGTCAAGGTCTCTACACAAGAAAAACTGTAAGAAGGTAGCAAGTAGCCTCAAGGTAATCCTAGAGCTTAAATTGTATATATCTCTTCCTTTATTCTTATCTAATATCTTAGAAGAGAAGGTTAGATTGCTATGGTCTTTCAGAGGAGGAGACGAAAACTTTATAGCTTTTCTTTTAAAGAAAGAATAGTATGTTGTAGCCCTGCAAGAGAAGGCTATTTTGCTCGAAAGAGAGAAAAGTGAGAGTATGAGTAAGAGGAGATGAATCTTGGGGATGGTCGGCTAATTTCAATCGTAAAAAAGAGAAGGTATTAGAAGACTCTCTATTTTCCTATATCAAGTTCTGAAGCTCTTGTTAACAAGTAAAGGCAACAATAAATGATAAATCTCTGTAAGGTATATATATATTTTGTTTCTCAATTATATGGTATGGCCGTGGCTTCTCTATTAATTGTTATTAGTGATCTATTTGATTGATTTACTAGTTAAAGTTTATATTCTTTTAAACAACAGCATATGTCTTAATAAAGAATGTCTTATCGCAATCTCAAGCTGAAATGCTAAAATCTTTGTGAAAAGGATTGTTTTCTTAAGAAGGTAACATGGATTCTAGTCCTATGGTTTAGTTGAGTAAATAGATTGTTATCTTGGTTAAATTAAGGTAGAAGCGCAACTCTCCCTGCCTTGACGCTACCCGTTCTTGTGCTTGTATAGCAAGACGACAGAGTTGTTAGAAAGGCCCGGAGTTGTCCCATGGTATCCCTCGTACCATTGGGAGAATAAGGTTTTTCGATTGAGGCGAGTGATTGTGATGTTGCCTAGTTATGAGGGCCCAGACTAGTGCGGTGAATTAGCCCACCCTAGAGCATAGACATCCCTTTGAGGGACGGGAGGATCAAGTGATGGAGCCTGAGAGGGCGATAGGCTGGCTAGAGTCCTTGCCAGCGGCGGCGGCCGACGAGATGAGGTGTATGGTCCCGTAGGGTTTTGCCCAGCATGTAGAGGATGCAAGGCCGAATTCTAGATCATTGGTAGTATAAAGGAAAAGAATAAGAGAGCCGGTTTGGCTTGATGGAATTGATTCATGTATAATTTTTTTTTAAAAATCTTGTCTTTGGCATTATTGTACTGTGAAAAAAGGTTGCTTTAACAAACCTTGTAAAAAGGGCCTTAATTAAGAAACATGGCGATAGGCTGGCTAGAGTCCTTGCCAGCGGCGGCGGCCGACGAGATGAGGTGTATGGTCCCGTAGGGTTTTGCCCAGCATGTAGAGGATGCAAGGCCGAATTCTAGATCATTGGTAGTATAAAGGAAAAGAATAAGAGAGCCGGTTTGGCTTGATGGAATTGATTCATGTATAATTTTTTTTAAAAAATCTTATCTTTGGCATTATTGTACTGTGAAAAAAGGTTGATTTAACAAACCTTGTAAAAAGGGCCTTAATTAAGAAACATGTTTGTTTATGTCAAACAGTGTGGTAGGATTAATTAGAAAACAAATTGACGCATGAGTAGGGTGGAAAGTGGGAGGATGGAATGTCTTGATGGCACCATCCTACAAACGGGTGGACCCGATTAGTCGGGTAGATTTCCAACATATTATGTGAAAGCCCTACGCTAGATAAATAGGCTCTCGGGCAATTCTATTCTAGAAGACTAGGCCAGCGGGGGCGGGCTGTGCCTTGCATGGATGAGAAAAAAAAGTTGTCTCTAGGAATCAAGACTAGTAGTTGTCCTGATTATGATCAATTACCACGCTCCCCCTGCTCTACTGGATAGAACTAGGTCTTACCTTTGAATCGTATCCTTGAATCTCTGCATGGTCAAGGTCTCGATGTGAGTAGGAAATTTTCTCCTAGATTCATTTTAGTGGACTATCTTAAGTGTTTCCCCTATTTTGGGAGGGGGGAACCTTACAATTGGTATTAGAGCCCATCTTAGTTCCTAGGATTTGTTTTTCAAAGGTTAACTATCAAGGGATTACAACAAGTGATTGTTTATCATATGAGGACGAATCAATCATCTCTACTGGCCATAGAAGTGATTTGAATATCCTCACATGTTGAGATAATCATCCTATGAAATTGTGCTTATATCTTGGGGATGCACATGCAAGATATTTGTACAATAAATTTAAGAAATAAAATTGGGGAGAAAACCTTTTGTGAGGAAAAACATAGGGCGATCAAATTAAGAAACTAGTGAGAGACTGAATGACTAGAAGGATAGACCGAAACTTTGTTTAGAGAAATTTTCAGGATATATCTCATTAACTTACATATTATAATTTATTAAGATTATAACTCCATTAAGATTTGAATCGTTGATGTGTGAATGCCATCCATTGGATGCTTTACACTAGGACGATCATCGAAGATCTTGAACCCATCTCAGACAAACATGGGTTTAACTTTGGATGTGTAATTCCCAGAGGATCATGCTCTTAGATTTGTTAATCCCAAGATACTAGATGTGTAATTTTTAGAAAACTAATCATCTCAGATGTGTTAATCCCGATAATTATTGGATGTGTCGATCCCAAGGCACCAGATGTGTAATTCTCAAAAAAATAAAGATCTCAGATATATTAATCCAGAGTGCCTTTAGATGTGGCGCTATGATAAGTATTTGATAGTTTTGAACTTTTCATGGATACAATGAAAGAAGCAAGTTCACCCTTGCTCGTCTAAAAATCGTAAGAAATGCCCAATTAGTTGGAAGCACTGTTGTCAATCTAACCACTGGAACTAAATTCAATTATGGGATGCCATGAAAGTACACCTTCGTGAAAGGTTTTGTCCTCTAGGATTTTGAGAGAATAAAATGAATGAATTTTCGGAGCTAACCCAAGCAAGGAAGACCCTAAAAGAATACCACCAAACTTTTGTTAAAATTCTTCGATTAGCTCTAGAGATGGATGAGGTAACTCTTCTCCATCGATTCATTTGGAAGCTTAAAATTCAGAAGCCATTATTATATCCAGAGACTATGATAAAAAAAATTTATATAAAAAGTGTCGAGAAGGGCATGAGTCCTTCCATGTTAATCAAGAAGAGGTCCCCTAATTCAAGAGAAACGTCAAGCCCACCCTTGGCTACAAGGAATCATGAGCTAGAGCAAAAATTAGGTCAAGAAATAGGGATAGCAAGGTTAAAGACAATCGAATTCAACAAGTATTTCTATAAGTAAATAGAAGATGATTGGTGCAAGATTCATGTAAAGTAATGTGCATGATGAATAGAGGTATTCTACAAGACAATACTAAGATTATGAAATTGCTATCATAGGTTAGATTGCGTAAAGGATTGATTTCCTTACGTTTTTCCATGATTATTTGTTAAGTACCATATTACATGGGAGTATAGAATAAGGAAGTTGAAGGTTCATATCATATGAGAGGTATATGGATGCATAAAATTAGGATAATAAGGCCAATTAACTTTAGAATAATAAAAACCTTTTGGAGGCACAACAAACATGAAATAAAGGACTCTTTAAGAACAATGTTTAGATAAAAGAAGATTTCTACCTAGTGGGGACACCACTTTGAAAGAGACAGGAGGATTTACTTAGATACTACCCCACCTCATGAGATGAGGAAATCTCGAATTTTTTAAGTGGGGGAGATTGTAAGGTCCCTCTTAAGCCATGTATATATGTGTCTCTTTTAATATAGATTTCAAAAAGGAAAGAGAGTGTACTTAGAGAAGAGTGAGACAATAAGGCTAGAAACATTAGAAAAGTGTTAGAATAAAAATATTAGCTCCAAAAATCCTAAAAGAAATAAGAAGATAAGAATAGTTCTTTTAAGAGATAAGTATCTCCAAAAATAGAAATTCGAATTTAGGTGATAGGAGGTCGTATTTAGAGTACTTTTACATATTTAGAGTCCATGCATACTAAAAATGTGGAAGAGCAACATGTTTCTAAAGATGGCATGTTTGTGGCTATATACAAACGTTTTTGCCTATTCTACATGCGTTGGCTTGTAGACTAGATGCCTTCTGGTTCTTTTGATTGGTTATACAACCATATTCTAAGTTTTTATCAAAGAGTTATGGCCGAAATAATTTACTGATTCTATCAGGGTCTCTCCACAGGAAAAACTATAAGAAGGCAGCAAGTAGCCTCAAGGTAATCCTAGAGCTTGAGATGTATATATCCCTTTTTTCTTATCTAATATCTTAGAAGAGAAGGTTAGATTGCTATGTCTTTCAGAGGAAGAGACCAAAACTCCATAGCTTTTCTTTTAAAGAAAGAATAGTATGTTGTAGCCCTGCAACAACAGAAGGCTATTTTGCCATAGACCTTCAAAAGAGAGAAAAGTCAGAGTATGAGTAAGAGGAGATAAATCTTGGGGATGATTGAATGATTTTTAGAAGACTCTCTATTCTCGTATATCAAGTTCTGAAGCTCTTGTTAACGAGCAAAGGCAACGATAAACGATAAATTTCTATAAGGTGTATATATATTTTGTTTTTCAATTATATATCATTCTTAGGGTTGAGGTATGGCCAGCTTCTCTCTATTAATTGTTAATAGTGATCTATTTCATTGATTTACTAGTTAAAGTTTATATTCTTTTAAACAACAGCATATGCCTTAATAAAGAATGTCTTATCGCAATCTCAAGTTGAAATGCTAAAATCTTTGTGAAAAAGATTGTTTTCTTAAGAAGGTAACATGGATTCTAGTCCTATGGTTTAGTTGAGTAAATGGATCGTTATCTTGGTTAAATTAAGGTACAGGCACAACTCTCCTTGCCTTGACATTGCTCCATTCTAGTGCTTGTATAGCCGGATAGCAGAGACGTTAGTAAGGCCCGGAGTTGGCCCATGGTATCCCTCATACCATTGGGAGAATGAGGTTTGCCAATTGAGGCAAGTGATTGTGATGCTACCTAGTTCAGAGGGCCCTGACTAGTGCGGTGAATTAGCCCACCCTAGTGCATAGACATCCCTTTTAGGGGTGGGAGGATCGAGCGACGGAGCTTGAGAGGGCGATAGGCCGGCTTGAGTCTTTGCCAGTGGCCGACGATGAGGTGTATGGTCCCACAGGGTTTTGCCCAGCATGTAGAGGCTGGAAGGCCGAATTATAAATCATTGTTGGTAGTATAGAGAAAAAGAATAAGAGAGCCGGTTTGGCTTGATGGAACTGATTCATGTATTTTTTTTTTAATAAATTTTATCTTTGATATTATTGTACTGTGAAAAAAAGGCTGCTTTAACAAACCTTGTGAAAAGGACCTTAATTAAGGAACATGTTTATTACAGTGTGATACGATTAATTAGAAAACAAATTGACGCGTGAGTAGGGTGGAAAGTGGGAGGATGGAATGCCCCGATGGAACCATCCTACGGAGGACAGGTGGAACCAATTAGTGGGGTAGCTTTCCAACATATTAAGTGAAAGCCCTACGCTAGCAATTCTATTCTAGAAGACTAGGCCAGCAGTTGTGCCTTGCATGGATGAGGAAAAAAGTGTTCTATATAGGAATCAAGACTAATAGTTGTCCAGATTATGATCAATTACCCTATGGGTGATTTGATTTTTAAAAGACCACGCTCCCCAGGGCGGGATAGAACTAGGTTCTTACCTGTGAATCATATCCTTGAATCTTTGCATGGTCAAGGTGTCGATGAGTAGGAAATTTTCTCCAAGATAAGACTGTGGACTATCTTAAGTGTTTTCCCTATTTTGGGGAACCTTACAATTGATATTAGAGCCGATCTTAGATCCTAGGATTTTTTTTCAAAGGTTAACTATCAAGGGATTAAAACAAGTGATTGTTTATCATATGAGGACAAATCAATCATCTCTACTGGCCATAGAAGTGATTTGAATATCCTCACATGTTGAGACAATTATACTATTAAATTGTGCTTATATCTTGGGGGGCACATGCAGGATATTTGTACAATAAATTTGAGAAATAAGCTTGGGGAGAAAACCTTGTGAGGAAAAACATAGGGCGATCAAATTAAGAAACTAGTGAGAGACTGAATGACTAGAACGATAGACTAAAACATTGTTGTTTAGAGAAATTTTCAGGATATATCTCATTAACTTGCATATTATAAATTAGGATAAAATGAATGAATTTTTGTAGCTAACCCAAGAAAGGAAGACCCTAAAAGAATACCACCAAACTTTTGTTAAAATTCTTCAATTAGCTTCAGAGATGGATGAGGTAACTCTTCTCCATCGATTCATTTGGGAGCTTAATCTACCTTTGAATAACCTCATCAAGAATGTAAAACCATCCTCTTCTTTAGAAGCCATAATTATAGCTAGAGACTGATAAAGTTTTTTATATAGAAAGTGTCGAGAAGGACATGAGTCCTTCCATGTTAATCAAGAAGAGGTCCCCTAATTCAAGAGGAACCTCAAGCCCACCCTTGGCTACAAGGAATCATGAGCTAGAGCAAAAATTAGGTCAAGAAATAGGGACAGCAGGGTTAAAGATAATCGAATTCAACAAGTATTTCTATAAGTAAATAGAAGATGATTGGTGCAAGATTCATGTAAAGTAATGTGCATGATGAATAGAGGTATTCTACAAGACGATACTAAGATTATGAAATTGCTATCATAGGCTAGATTGCATAAAGGAATTCAAAGGTTCATATCATATGAGAGGTATGTGGATGCATGAAATTAGGATAATAAGGCCAATTAACTTTAGAATAATAAAGACCTTTTGGTGGCACAACAAAACGAGCCAAACACATGAAATAAAGGACTCTTTAACAATGTTCAGATAAAAGAAGATTTCTACCTAGTGGGGACACCACTTTGAAAGAGACAAGAGGATTTACTTAGATACTACTATCCCAGCTCGCGAGATGAGGACATCTTGAATCTTTGAAGTGGGGGAGATTGTAAGGTCCCTCCCAAGCCATGTATATATGTGTCTCTTTTAATAAAGATTTCAAGAAGGAAAGAGAGTGCACTTAGAGAGGGGTGAGACAATAAGCTAGAAACATTAGGAAAGTGTTCGAATAAAAATATTAGCTCCAAAAATCCTAAAAGAAATAAGAAAAAAAGAATAGTTCTATTAAGAGAAAAGTATCTTCAGAAATAGAAATTCCAATTTAGGCATAGGAGGTCGTATTTAGAGTACTTTTACATATTTAGAGTCCATGCATACTAAAAATACGGAAAAGCAACACGTTTGTAAAGATGGCGTGTTTGTGGCTATATACAGACATTTTTGCCTATTCTACCCACGTTGGCTTCTTGTAGACTAGATGCCTTTCGATTCTTCTGATTGGTTAGACAACCATATTTTGAGTTTTTATCAGAGAGTTATGGCCAAAACAATTTACTGAATCTGTCAGGGTCTCTACATAGGAAAAACTATAAAAAGGCAGCAAGTAACCTTAAGGTAATCCTAGAGCTTGAGATGTATATATCCCTTCATTCATTCTTATCTAATATCTTAGAAGAGAAGGTTAGATTGGTATGGTCTTTCAGAGGAGGAGACGAAAACTGTTTAGCTTTTCTTTTAAAGAAAGAATAGTATGTCGTAGCCCTGCAAGAGAAGGCTATTTTGCCATAGACCTTCAAAAAGGAGAAAAGTCAGAGTATGAGTAAGAGGAGATAAATCTTGGGGATGATCGGCTAATTTCAATCGTAAGAGAAGGTATTAGAAGACACTCTATTCTCCTATATCAAGTTTTGAAGCTCTTGTTAACGAGCAAAGGCAACGATAAACGACAAATTTCTATGAGGTATATACATATCTTGTTTTTCAATTATATAACATTCTTAGGGGTTGAGATATGGCCCTGGCTTCTCTATTAATTATTAATATTGATCTATTTGATTGATTTACTAGCTAAAGTTTATATTCTTTTAAACAACAGCATATGCCTTAATAAAGAATGTCTTATAGCAATCTCAAGTTGAAATGCTAAAATCTTTGTGAAAAAGATTGTTTTCTTAAGAAGGTAACATGGATTCTAGTCCTATGGTTTAGTTGAGTAAATGGATTATTATCTTGGTTAAATTATTGTATAGGCACAACTCTCCCTGCCTTGACGCTGTCTCGTTCTTGTGCTTGTATAGCCGAACGGTGGAGACGTTAGTAAGGCCCGGAGTTGGCCCATGGTATCCTTCATACCAGTGGGAGAATGAGGTTTGCCGATTGAGGCGAGTGATTGTGATGCTTCCTAGTTCAGAGGACCCTGAATAGTGCGATGAATTAGCCCACCCTAATGCATAGACATCCCTCTGAGGGGTGGGAGGATCGAGCGCGCGACGGAGCTTGAGAGGGCGATAGGCCGGCTTAAGTCTTCGCCCAGCGGTCGGACGATAAGGTGTATGGTCCCGTAGGGTTTTGCCCAGCATGTAGAGGCTGGAAGGCCGAATTCTAGATCATCGACAGTATAAAGGAAAAGAATAAGAGAGCCGGTTTGGCTTGATGGAATTGATTCATGTATAAATTTTTTTTATAAATCTTGTCTTTGGCATTATTGTATTGGGAAAAAAAGGCTGCTTTAACAAACCTTGTGAAAAGGGCCTTAATTAAGGAACATGTTTATTTATGTCAAACAGTGTGATAGGAATAATTAGAAAACAAATTGACGCATGAGTAGGGTGAAAAGTGGGAGGATGGAATGCCCCGATGGGACCAACCTACGAAGGATGGGTGGACCCGATTAGTCGACTAGCTTCCCAACATATTAAGTGAAAGCCCTACGCTAGATAAATAGGTTCTTGGGCAATTCTATTCTAGAAGACTAGGCCAGCAGTTGTGCCTTGCATGGATGAGGAAAAAAGCGTTGGAATCAAGACTAGTAGTTGTCCACCCAAGCAAGGAAGACCGTAAAAGAATACCACGAAACTTTTGTTAAAATTCTTCGATTAGCTCTAGAGATGGATGAGGTAACTCTTCTCCATCGATTCATTTTGAAGCTTAATCTACCTTTGAATAACCTCATCAAGAATGTAAAACCATCCTCTATTTCAGAAGCCATAATTATATCCAGAGACTATGATAAAGCTTTTTTTATATAGAAAGTGTCGAGAAGGACATGAGTCCTTCCATGTTAATCAAGAAGAGGTCTCCTAATTCAAGAGGAACGTCAAGCCCACCCTTGGCTACAAAGAATCATGAGCTAGAGCAAAAATTAGGTCAAGAAATAGGGATAGCAGGGTTAAAGATAATCAAATTCAACAAGTATTTCTGTAAGTAAATAGAAGATGATTGGTGCAAGATTCATGTGAAGTAATAATTAGTGCATGATGAATAGAGGTATTCTACAAGACGATACTAAGATTATGAAATTGCTATCATAGGTTAGAATTGCGTAAAGGATTGATTCCTTTATGTTTTTCATGATAATTTTTTAAGTACCATATTACATGGGGGTATAGAATAAGGAATTCGAAGGTTCATATCATATGAGAGGTATATGGATGCATAAAATTAGGATAATAAGGCCAATTAACTTTAGAATAATAAAGACCTTTTGGAGGCACAACAAAACAAGCCAAACACATGAAATAAAGGACTCCTTAAGAACAATGTTCAGATAAGAGAAGATTTCTACCTAGTAGGGACACCACTTTGAAAGAGATAGGAGGATTTACTTAGATACTGCACCAGCTCTCGAGATGAGGACATCTCGAATCTTTTAAGTGGGGGAGGTTGTAAGGTCCCTCTTAAGCCATGTATATGTGTGTCTCTTTTAATATAGATTTCAAGAAGGAAAGAGAGTGCACTTAGAGAAGAGTGAGACAATAAGGCTAAAAACATTAGAAAAGTGTTAGAATAAAAATATTAGCTCCAAAAATCCTAAAAGAAATAAGAAGATAAGAATAGTTTTATTAAGAGATAAGTATCTCCAAAAAAAGAAATTCAAATTTAGGTGATAGGAGGTTGTATTTAGAGTACTTTTACATATTTAGAGTCCATGCATACTAAAAATGTGGAAAAGGAACACGTTTCTAAAGATGGCATGTTTGTGGCTATATACAGATGTTTTTGCCTATTCCACCCACGTTGGCTTGTAGACTAGATGCCTTTTGATTCTTTTGATTGGTTATACAATCATATTTTGAGTTTTTATCAGAGAGTTATGGCTAAAATAATTTGCTGATTCTATCAGGGTCTCTACACAGGAAAAACTATAAGAAGGCAGCAAGTAGCCTTAAGGTAATCCTAGAGCTTGAGATGTATATATCCCTTCATTCTTATCTAATATCTTAGAAGAGAAGGTTAGATTGTTATGGTCTTTCAGAGGAAGAGACCAAAAATCCATAGCTTTTCTTTTAAAGAATAGTATGTCGTAGCCCTGCAAGAGAATGCTATTTTTCCATAGAATAGTATCTTAGAAGAGAAGGTTAGATTGTTATGGTCTTTCAGAGGAAGAGACCAAAACTCCATAGCTTTTCTTTTAAAGAAAGAATAGTATGTCGTAGCCCTGCAAGAGAATGCTATTTTGCCATAGACCTTTGAAAGAGAGAAAAGTTGGAGTCTGAGTAAGAGGAGATATATCTTGGGGATGTTCGGATGATTTCAATCGTAAGAGAAGGTATTAGAAGACTCTCTATTCTCATATATCAAGTTCTGAAGCTCTTGTTAACGAGCAAAGGCAAGGATAAATGACAAATTTCTATAAGGTATATACATATTTTGTTTTTCAATTATATATCATTCTTAGGGTTGAGGTATGGCCCCGGCTTCTGTCTATTAATTGTTAAATCAATTACCGGTGATTTGATTTTTAGAAGATCACGCTCCCCCTGTGGGATAGAACTAGGTCTTACCTATGAATCATATGAAGACAAATCAAGGGATTAAAACAAGTGATTGTTTATCATATGAAGACAAATCAATCATCTCTACTGGCCATAGAAGTGATTTGAATATCCTCACATGTTGAGACAATCATCCTATGAAATTATGCTTATATGTTGGGGGTGCACATGCAAGATATTTGTACAATAAATTTGAGAAATAAGATTGGGGAGAAAACCTTTTGTGAGGAAAAACATAGGGCGATCAAATTAAGAAACTAGTGAGAGACTGAATGACTAGAAGGATAGACCGAAACTTTGTTTAGAGAAATTTTCAGGATATATCTCATTAACTTGCATATTATAAATTATTAAGATTATAACTCCATTAAGATTTGAATTGTTGACATGTGAATATGCCATCCATTGGATGCTTTACACTAGGACGATCATCTAAGATCTTGAACTTGTCTCAGACAAACATGGGTCTAACTTCGGATCTTATTTATCTTAATTATCCAATCAATCTTAGATAGGAAATCCAATGAGATTTGAAGTGGATAACCTATTTTTCCTATATAATCACACATCTCCAGTACTATCCCACACTTATCTCTAGTACTATCCCATCGTTGAGCCTTTATAATATTTTCTCTCTTAGCTTCTTTGAGAATGGGTTCTCAAAGTCGTAGGAGTTGGAAACGTGATAGGACTAGACTTCCCCCCGTCCACCAAGTTCAAGAGGAGGAGAGGAGAAGGGTAGCTCGTGAGAGAAAGAGAGAGTGGAGAGCATGTCAACGAGCAACACCTTTCGTTGGGCGATGATCCAAGCCTTGCTCCTCCTCTTCCACTTTCTCTCTCTCCACCCTCTTCCCCCCCACTACCCCTTAGTTTAGATAATCCACATGAACCCGCCCTTCCTGAGTCCCCTTTTCTACAAGAACCCACCCCCCTCCTTTGGATGCCCCTAGTGTGGATAGGAAAGAACTATCAAAGTGAGGGGCACATTGTCGTGCCCATGCAATCTTCCATTCCTATTTCAAAGACCTCACGCCTTCATCACAGGCATGTGTGCTTGATGCTTTGATTGATCTGCCCAACATGGCCAACTACAGGGCGCTTTCCGACATTGGAGGTCAAAGAGAGAGGCGACCTGTCATGGCGGTGCTACAAAGTGTTCGTCATTCCTATATAGTTAACAAGAAGAGGAACTTTGAGGACACTTTGGCTGCTCAACGGGCTATTGTGGCAGCCATAAGTAACTCCCAAATGAAGGGTAAGGTTAGTGCCACATCTCGCATCCTTTCCATAGCACCACACGCACTTAGAGTTGGGTCTATTAGGCGACAAAGTTTAGAGTCCAATGAGGTTGGTGCTTTGTGGGCGAGTAGTGGTCGTGTAGCTAGGCATGATCGCCTACTAGATGAAACCACTAGAACCTTGATAGAAAGTTTTTGGGAGGAGAATTGTCATGCCTCGCCAGTTTTCAAGAAAGCTTTGCGTAAGAGAGTGACAAGAGGAGTGTTCATTGAGCACGGTGCTTGCTTTCTTGAAATGACCCAAACTGAGTTGTATTCTCAGTTTGTGGCTTCGTATCCAGAGCTTAAAATTAGGCAAAGGTCATTTGAGGGGTGTAAGCCTTGGTTTGTGAGGTACTCAGGTCAGCGTGACATGTTGTCGCTACCATGTTGAGTTCAAACTTTTTTATAATTTGTTCCATTCTTTTAGTGGGCATAGAGATTTTCCTCGTAGTCCTCGTGATTTCATCCACTCTCTTTTGTGTGCATGCACGGAGGACGCCTAGTTCCATAGGATGCCTTGTGTGGAGAGCAATTGCACATCATGTGGTTCACTTGCACATCTACAGGTGGTAGATCTTGATGCAAGTGACCAAGAGATACTGGCATGGCAACGTTATGAGTATGTGACACACCAGCTCCAAAGTGGTTGGACAGTGTAGGAAGTTGCAGCTCGTGGACAAACATACACCACGTTGTCACTTCACAGCCACATTTAAGGAGCAGATCTACCCCTATATACGGCACAGTCATTGTGCGAAGTGGCAGGATCGTCAGTTTTGAGCATGCTTGGCAGAGTTTCCTATTGGTGTGGTCGTCTCTGTGATTGATTTTGTAGAGAACTACACCTTCACACCTTTTCAGGAGATACAATCTGAGTATTACTTCTCAGAGCAGGTAATGGTTATATTTCATAATATTTGTTTCGTGTTCGAGCTACATTACTTATTTGATTTTTTGTGTCCTAAACGTCTATATTGCTTACCTCACCAAGTTGTTATTATGGTCCACATTAGCTATCGACATGCAGAGGCTCATGTAGATGGGATAGCGAGTACCCCCGAGACCCGTGTCATTATTTGAGAGTATCATTTCTATATCAGTGATGATCGTTCACATGATGCACATTTTGTGCAACACTGTTTTCGTCTCTATGAGGATTTTTTAGGAGATTGTGGGATCATACGTGGCCAACGATGGGTTTGGTCAGATGGTTGTGGCACACAATTCAAGTCATCACGACAATTCTATTGGCTGCTCTACAGGTAGTACTTATGGTTCTCTTACATTTGCAATTAAACTAAATTCACTAGAACATCTTAAAGAAAACAATAACTAAGACTATCTTTTATGGATTTATAGGTGGCATGTGCAGTCTAGTATCCCAGTGATTTGGTCATTCTTTGAGACTGGTCACGGGAAGGGAGAGCATGATGGTGCGGGCGCGTGTGTGAAACGTGTCCTGAGGCGTCATCAGCTCTGCAGAGCGGCGGCAGGATGCTCAGCAGTTCAAAGATGCGGGCCATGTAGTTGAGTGGTGCTCCCAACATTTGTGTGGGAGTGCAACATCATCGTATCCCAAACGTGATGCTCGGATTGTCATGAGATTTTTTTCGCATGTGGATGGTGGCATGATTGACCGTAGAGCCTCCCATGATTGTGACACAATACCTGGCACCTTGGGCTTACATTCCATCAGGAGCACGTGCATGGCGGCCCCCACGATTTACACACGACGGTTTGCATGTTTCTATGGAGCATGTATGGACGGCGATTGGTCACATTGTGCCTCGAGAGGATGGGCAGATGCATGGATACAGACATTCCTCTCCCCCGAGCATCCTTCACATCCACCAGTGTTGTCTGATGAGCACACAGGTCCTGCGTTCATGGTCAGTTATGATGACCTGATAGATTTGCTACAGGAGGGTGATGTATTTGCTGTCATTGCTAGTGAGGGAAATAACGAGGGGGTAGATTACTATCTGATGAGTTGCACTAGGCCAAAGTGCATCCTTGACCAGGATACATTGGATGATCATGGGTTTTCTTATGACGCCCATAGCATGATTGTGGCAGGCCGGTTCTACCAGCAGATTCGACTTCATCGAGGGAGTCTTGAGTTCCAGCAGCAGTGGAAGTGGGAGTTAGAGGCATTTCAGTTCTCTCATCTAGTAGTTGCTACCAGGCTCACTCTTGATCGAGTACAGAGCTGAGAACATAGTTCTCACCCTCATTTTCGGCTTTGAGTGGATGACCACCATGAGAGCATTCTAGAGCAGTTGAGAGCTAGAGAGGGTGCTCCTGGATGACTAGATCTCTATCTTGATAGTGACTATAAACTTAGACTAGCTGGGTTAGCTCACTTACATTGTACTTAGATTTTTTGGGAGTGACTAATCTCAGAATAGCTGGGGTAGCTCATTTTCAAAATACCTTGATCTTTTGAGTTAGTGGCTAAACCTAGAGTGGCTATGTTAGCTCACATTCTGATGTACTTAGCTGATGTTTGTATCATTATGAGTTTTCTCATTATTGAGGATCATTGCATTTTAGTTGATGTTCATGTTTTTCAGATTTTTTTACACTTTGGCTATCATATCGTTTGTTGACGAAACTTTGCAAGAATGTGGGGGTGGGTCCCCCCCACATGCTTGCAAAGTTTGGTTCCCATCGAAGCATGTTTGGGTACGATGGTATAGGGAAGGCCCGGATTTTCCATGGCCTCTTAAGCACCAAGAGACTTGAAAAACCCGCATTGGGCGCTTATTACCAATCCAAACATACTCCAATTGTGACCAACTTTGCAAGCATGTGGGGGTGAGTCCCCCCCACATGCTTGCAAAGTTTGGTTCCCATCAGAGCATGTTTGGGTACAATGGTATGGGGAAGGCCCGGATTTTCCATGGCCTCTTAAGCACCAAGAGACTTGAAAAATCCACACTGGGTGTGCTAATTACCAATCCAAACATGCTCCGATTGTGACCAAACTTTGCAAGCATGTGGGGGTGGGTCCCCCCCACATGCTTAAAAAGTTTGGTTCCCATCGGAGCATGTTTGGGTACGATGGTATGGGGAAGGCTTGGATTTTTCATGGCCTCTTAAGCACCAAGAGACTTGAAAAATCTGCACTGGGCACTAATTACCAATCCAAACATGCTCCGATTGTGACCAAACTTTGCAACCATGTGGGGGTGGGTCCCCCCACATGCTTGCAAAGTTTGGTTCCCATCAGAGCATGTTTGGGTATGATGGTATGGGGAAGGCCCGGATTTTCCATGGCCTCTTAAGCACCAAGAGACTTGAAAAATCCACACTCGGCGCTAATTACCAATCCAAACATGCTCCAATTTTGTGACCAACATTTGCAAGCATGTGGGGGTGGGTCCCCCTCACATGCTTGCAAAGTTTGGCTCCCATCAGAGCATGTTTGGGTATGATGGTATGGGGAAGGCCCGGATTTTCTATGGCCTCTTAAGCACCAAGAGACTTGAAAAATCGGCACTGGGTGCTAAATACCAATCCAAACATGCTCCGATTGTGACCAAACTTTGCAAACATGTGGGGGTGGGATTGCTTGCAAAGTTTGGTTCCCATCATCGGAGCATGTTTGGGTACGATGGTATGGGGAAGGCCCGGATTTTCCATGGCCTCTTAAGCACCAAGAGACTTGAAAAATTTGCACTGGGCGCTAATTACCAATCCAAACATGCCCCGATTGTGACCAAACTTTGCAACAATATGGGGGTGGGTACCCCCCACATGTTTGCAAAGTTTGGTTCCCATCGGGGCATGTTTGGGTAACGATGGTATGGGGAAGGCCCAGATTTTCCATGGCCTCTTAAGCACAAACAGACTTGAAAAATCCGCACTGGGCGCTTATTACCAATCCAAACATGCCTTGATTGTGACCAAACTTTGCAAGCATGTGGGGGTGGGTCCTCCCCACATGCTTGCAAAGTTTGGTTCCCATCGAAGCATGTTTGGGTACGATGGTATGGGGAAGGCTCCGATTTTCCATGGCCTCTTAAGCACCAAGAGACTTGAAAAATCCGCACTGGGCGCTAATTACCAATCCAAACATGCTCCGATTGTGACCAAACTTTGCAACAAGCATGTGGGGGTGGGTTCCCCCACATGCTGGCAAAGTTTGGTTCCCATCGGCACATGTTTGGGTACGATGGTATGGGGAAGGCCCGGATTTTCCATGGCCTCTTAAGCACCAAGAGACTTAAAAAATCCGCACTGGACACTTATTACCAATCCAAACATGCCCCGATTGTGACCAAACTTTGCAAGCATGTGGGGGTGGGTGCCCCCCACATGCTTGCAAAGTTTGGTTCCCATCGGAGCATGTTCGCGTACGATGGTATGCAGAAGGCCCGGATTTTCCATGGCCTCTTAAAGCACCAAGAGACTTGAAAAATCCGCATCCACACTGGGCGCTAATTACCAATCCAAACATGCTCTCATTGTGACTAAACTTTGCAAACATGTGGGGGTGGGTCCCCCCATATGCTTGCAACATGTGGGGGTGGGTCCCCCCCACATGCTTGCAAAGTTTGGTTCCCATCGGAGCATGTTTGGGTATGATGGTATGGGGAAGGCCCGGATTTTCCATGGCCTCTTAAGCACCAAGAGACTTGAGAAATCCACATTGGGAGTGCTAATTACCAATCCAAACATGCTCTGATTGTGACCAAACTTTGCAAGCATATGGGGGTGGGTCCCCCCCACATGCTTGCAAAGTTTGGTTTCCATCGGAGCATGTTTGGGTACAATGGAATGGGGAAGGCCCGGATTTTCCATGGCCTATTAAGCACCAAGAGACTTGAAAAATCCGCACTGAGCGCTAATTACCAATCCAAACATGCTCCGATTATGACCAAACTTTGCAAGCATGTGGGGGTGGGTCCCCCCCCACATGCTTGCAAAATTTGGTTCCCATCGGAGCATGTTTGGGTACGATGGTATGGGGAAGGTCAAGCACCAAGAGACTTGAACGCTTATTACCAATCCAAACATGCCCCGATTGTGACCAAACTTTGCAAGCATATGGGGGTGGGACCCCCACATGGTCCCACCCCCATGCTTGCAAAGTTTGGTTCCCATCGGGGCATGTTTAGGTACGATTGTATGGAGAAGGCCCAGATTTTCCATGGCCTCTTAGCACCAAGAGACTTGAAAAATCCGCACTGGGTGCTTATTACCAATCCAAACATGCCTGGATTATGACCAAACGTTGCAAGCATGTGGGGGTGGGTCCCCCTCACATGCTTGCAAAGTTTGGTTCCCATCGAAGCATGTTTGGGTACGATGGTATGGGGAAGGCCCAGATTTTCCATGGCCTCTTAAGTACCAAGAGACTTGAAAAATCTACACTAGGCACTTATTACCAATCTAAACATGCCCTGATTGTGACCAAACTTTGCAAACATGTGAGGGTGGGTGCCCCCCACATGCTTGCAAAGTTTGGTTCCCATCGGAGCATGTTTGGGTACGATGGCATTGAGATTTTCAACAAACAATACGATAGCCAAAGTGTTAAAAAATTTAATAAAATTAAGAACATCAACTAAAATGTAATGATACTCAATAATGAAAAAACTCATAATGATATAAACATCAAATAAGTACATCAGAATGAAAATGAGCTACCCCAGCTAGTCTGAGGTTAGTCACTGCCCATAAATGTAAGTACAATGTAAGTGAGCTAACCCAGCTAGTCTGAGTTTAGTCACTATCACGGCAACCCAATCAAAATCGTCATCTCTAACTGTCGATCTACGTGCGCGTCGATGCTACTGTGCACGTCGAGGAGGCTGTGCCGGCTGCGGGGGTCGTCGAATGTTGCGGGGAGGTCTGCCTCAAAGGCAGGATCGTGAGTTGGTGCCGGTGTACTCGGGAGCTCCATTAGATTTTATGCTAGTGTACCATCATGAAGTTCTTGGGAACATGTTTGCCACTCTGCTCGTGTAAGCTCCTCTGCTGTAAGGGCACGCTGCTCATTGAGAAGCAGCACTGCTGCTAGCACCATCACCCGAGGTGCCACTCTGCTCGTGTAAGCTCCTCTGCTGTAAGGACACGCTGCTCATTGAGAAGCAGCACTGCTGCTAGCACCATCACCCGAGGTGCCACTAGGACCAGCACCACCCACATGCTTATATGCTGTGATTTGGCTCTCATGTAGGACTCTCTGGTATGCATCAAACTCATGTGAGCTCGACTCAATCTCTAGAGGCACCTGGGGCTCCTGATCTCTATCATCAAAGGTGTCGAGTCCCAAGTCAATAGATGATGTAAAATCAATAGTCCTGCCAGTCCTAGCATCTACTTGAACGAGGCCTAGGTGAAGATCATCAATGCCCAAAACTCTGTGTATGTCGCTAGCTCGTCGCTAGGTCGAAGCGTGCACGGCAAGAGGGACATGCTGAGAACCGTACTAGCTCCTGGGTGATGCAAGACAAATGGAAAAAATGTCCACATCCCAGGGCATATCCACCAGTAGTGTCAATGTCCTGGATACATAAAGCGCACCACGCATCACGTAGGAAGGGTGGTGCATCCTGAGAAAGAGGTCGTCGAAAAACCTCTGTAAGGCCGTGGATATAAAGGTAGGTAAGGCACTATCATGTCCGAGGATCTGCAAAACTCCCGAACATGCAGCATCAACAATTGCTCTGCCCGATGCTGGGCAATCTGCTCCATAATCTGGTGATGCTGTGCCTCAGCTCTAGAGCTCTCTACCTCGGTCCGAGCCTATGCAAAAAAGTAAAGCATAAAAATAATTTATTAGTCTCTCTCATTAGGTATTACTTAAAGAAATTTATAACTTAGGAGACCTTAATTATTATAACTCTTTCACGTGCAAGAGAAACCTACCTACTGGATGTCGGACTCTCTCAGATGCTGTGCCTCTGTAGTAGCTGCCTCTGTCGTCTGTAATGCAGCTCTAAGGCGGTCAATCTCCGCTCTCGCCTCTACCAACTCCTGAGTGAGCCTCTCAGTGGTAGGTGTGGGACCCTACTTGACACAATCAACCATGCCGCTCATGTCAAAATATAGAAAAGTACATATAAACATGTAAATAAATGACTAAAAAAACTTATGAAGTAATAAATATGTAAATACCTCGACATCTGTCGTCGGTATCGATCGTGAGAATAGGCGTACCACATGCTGGATGCTCTCCGTGGTACTCCGTACGTCGATGCCAACCTGGGTGCCAAGAGCCTCTACTGTCGACATAGGCACAAATGAAGGATCTGAAGGAGCTACACGAAGGACTGGTGGAGGCCGCCTACCCTGGTCCTGGAGACGGCCTCGGCCAGCACCACCACCCGGCGGATGGCTAGTGTAATCCACCTCCTTCCCTAAGACAAACTCCGCATATAATTGCTTTGCGAAGTATATGGGAATCTGGAGGTTGTTCGGCATCCTCCCATATGCGGCAACATATCGACTATAGATATGTGCCGCCATACGAGGATGCGAACACCCCAAAATAGTAAGGGGCTTGCCCGCCCCAGGCCTCATCCCACGACTATCGAGAAAAAGATCTAAATAGGCTCCATCCCTAATCGAACCAAGATCACAGACCTGACGATATGTCAGGCCATGTGACACAGGAGCAGTGCGATGGTGGGCTATCCACTCATCCACATAAACAATATCGTGAAGGCTACGAAGGGATGAAAGCATCGCCTCCAAGTCTGCCACAATATGTAATGTAGACGGTGTGTCTCCAGCACTCCTACGGATAGCCGCTAACTCACGGTCTATCTCCGTGATGAGGTCCACAATAGACGAACGGCCCTCCTCGTGGCCCTCCTCGTGTGACTCCATGCTAAAACCTAAGCCTAACATAAAGGTCCAATGTGAAAGGGTCCAATGTGAAGGGTCTAATGCTTAGTGCTAATAAGTAGCACTAATGAAGCTATAAAACAATGCTAATGGGCCCACTAATGCTAATCCAAATCAAGATAGCAAGGAGAGTGAAAACGACTTCTGACACAATGAGGCAAAAAAAAAGTTTTCCGGTTTTATAACCTCGATCGAGGTTCAATAGCATCATGCAATTTAGGGTTTGCAAGATGTACGCTCTGGATTTTAGGGTTAGTGAAACATACGGCCAAGATACACACTTAGTTTTAGGTTTGGTGAAGGATCGATGACTGAGATTTGATATTAGTATCTCGTTCGAGGTACATGGACGGCTTTGATTTTAAGTCATTACCACGACCAAGGTATGTCGACGGTCGAGATTCATTATATACCTCGATCTCCAGATATTTAAACGGCTGAGATCACATCTTCCAATGTGCCTAAATGGACGGTGGAGATTGCGTCTACGTATCTCAAACGAGATATTTGGACGATGGAGATTGCATCTACGTATCTCGAACGAGATATTTGGATGGTGGGGATTGTATCTCTGTATCTCGAACGAGCTATTTGGACACTGGAGATTTGATCTCAATATCTTGTTCGAGATACATGGACGGTGGAGATTGTATTCCTTTACCTCGAGCAATGAATCGTCGAGATTTGATTTTGATATCTCGTTCGAGATACGTGGACGACGGAGATGGGCTAGTCAAATATGCCTAGGGGGATACAGCGTGGCCATGATGTGGATCCGAGTGGCATAGATATCTCGATCAAGATAATGTGGTGGTGGTGACATGTTATGGTGACATGGATGATGACTGGAAACCCGAACCTGCTAGCATGGCATTAGTTGGTATCTCGATCGAGATATGTTGATTTAGGCTTGGGAGGCACGTGTCGTGTTTTAATTCACGACGGCGATATCACGATCAAGGTACTCCGCCCGAGATGCATGGATGTCCCAATTTTAGAGAGAGTGAACGAAAGTGAGTACCCTCATCTTGCAACCTCCCATAATAAGATTATGAAATTGCTATCATAGGTTAGATTGCATAAAGGATTGATTCCATTACGTTTTTCCATTATAATTCTTTAAGTACCATATTACATGGGGGTATAGAATAAGGAATTCGAAGGTTTATATCATATGAGAGGTATATGGATGCACAAAATTAGGATAATAAGGCCAATTAACTTTAGAATAATAAAGATCTTTTGGAGGCACAACAAAACCAGCCAAATAAAGAACTCTTTAAGAACAATGTTTAGATAAAAGAAGATTTCTACCTAGTGGGGACACCACTTTAAAAGAAACAAGAGGATTTACTTAGATACTATCCCAGCTCGCGAGATGAGGACATCTCGAATCTTTGAAGTGGGGGAGATTGTAAAAGCCCTCCCAAGCCATGTATATATGTGTCTCTTTTAATATAGATTTCAAGAAGGAAAGAGAGTGCACTTAGAGAAGAGTGAGACAATAAGGCTAGAAACATTAGGAAAGTGTTAGAATAAAAATATTAGCTCCAAAAATCCTAAAAGAAATAAGAAGATAAGAATAGTTATATTAAAAGATAAGTATCTCCAAAAATAGAAATTCTAATTTAGGCGACAGGAGGTTGTATTTAGAGTACTTTTACATATTTAGAGTCCATGCATACTAAAAATGTAGAAAAGCAACACGTTTCTAAAGATGGCACATTTGTGGCTATATACAGACGTTTTTGCCTATTCTACCCGCGTTGGTTTGTAGACTAGATGCCTTCCGCTTTTTTTGATTGCTTATACACCCATATTTTGAGTTTTTATCAGAGAGTTATGGCTGAAACAATTTGCTGAATCTGTCAGGGTCTCTACACAGGAAAAACTGTAAGAAGGTAGCAAGTAGTCTCAAGGTAATCCTAGAGCTTAAATTGTATATATCCTTTGATTCATTCTTATCTAATATCTTAGAAGAGAAGGTTAGATTGCTATGGTCTTTCAGAGGAGGAGACAAAAACTTCATAGGTTTTCTTTTAAAGAAAGAATAGTATGTTGTAGCCCTGCAAGAGAAGGCTATTTTGCCATAGACCTTCGAAAGAGAGAAAAGTCAGAGTATGAGTAAGAGGAGATAAATCTTGGGGATGATCGGCTGATTTCAATCGTAAGAGAAGGTATTAGAAGGCTCTCTATTTTCCTATATCAAGTTCTGAAGCTCTTGGGGATGATCGGCTGATTTCAATCGTAAGAGAAGGTATTAGAAGGCTCTCTATTTTCCTATATCAAGTTCTGAAGCTCTTGTTAACAAGCAAAGGCAACGATAAACAATAAATTTCTATAAGGTATATACATATTTTGTTTTTCAATTCTATATCATTCTTAGGGGTTGAGGTATGGCCCTGGCTTCTCTATTAATTGTTAAATAGTGATCTACTTGATTGATTTACTAGTTAAAGTTTATATTCTTTAATACAATAGCATATGTCTTATCGCAATCTCAAGCTGAAATGCTAAAATCTTAGTGAAAAGGATTGTTTTCTTAAGAAGGTAACATGGATTCTAGTCCTATGGTTTAGTTGAGTAAATGGATTGTTATCTTGGTTAAATTAAGGTACAAGCACACTCTCCCTGCCTTGACGCTGCCCGTTCTTATGCTTGTATAGCAGGACGATGGAGTTGTTAGTAAGGCCCGAAGTTGGCCCACGGTATCCCTCATACCATTGGGAGAATAAGGTTTGCCGATTGATGCGAGTGATTGTGATGCTGCCTAGTTATGAGGGCCCAGACTAGTGCGGTGAATTAGCCCACCCTAGTGCGTAGACATCTGTTGCGTGACGAGTGGTGATCAATGCAAGGATGCAACACAAAGATGCAAGCAGGAAAACAAGAGACTTGACATTCTTTTTTAGGGCTCTTGTAAAAAGTTCCAAGTTGTAGGTGAGTGTGGGAGTGGGCTTGAGAATAATCCCACATGGGAAGTTTTGGGAGTTTTAGTATAAAAAGTGGCTCATTTGAGAGCTTAGGGACACATTGGGCTAAACTTATGCTTGAGCTCTCTTGTTGAGACTAGCTCTCCCTCTTGTTCATAGAGGTGCAAGCTCTTCTCTCTCCCCATCTACACTATTGTATGAGCAATGCTCTTCTAATTCAATGCAATGAGATGATGTTTTTCTCTCTTCTCATCTCTATTTCTCTAGTATGCATGCTTCTTTGTTGATGCTAGTGGATTCTCTATTAGGCTTTGTGTGGTAGTGGATTCAAGCTTAAGCTTCTCCATAGCTTGTAGCTTATCCATGGGCAAGGCATTGCTTGAGTAGTGAATGAGAATGCATGTTATTTCAAATTCCATTAAGCTTCAAGGTTTGTGTGCATGCTAGGGAAATAAGTGCTTGAGAATGAAGTATGCTTTGAGCTTGTGAATGCATTAGCTTAGCTTTCTTCTTGTATTGGATGCATGAATGAGTGGGATGATGAGTGAATGAGCTATGGCCAGATTGAGCTTGTGTGTGTAAAGTCTATGTCAAGGTAGTGGTGTTCATAGCATTTTTCTCCAATAATACAAAAACTACTGAAAAAGTTAACTTGGATAACGAATTAGCTTCAAATCACTACAACGCGATATGGGTACACTACCACTAATTCTTTTTGTTTTTAGGTTTAGGGTTAGCACAAGTGTGGAATCTCGGAGCTAGTGAGATTAGAAGAGAAAAAGTAGATTACAAAGATAGAGGAGGGCCCGGATAAGGCCGCAGGTGTTTTTTTTATTTAGTAAGAAAACCATACATAAAAAATAATAAAACAAAATGCACAGCGCCTAAACACAGGCAGCGTAGTTCACAAACCATAGTTTGCTACACGAATTCACATTCACTTGCCGGGGACAAAGTTTGTGGTGTAAGCCCAAGCGTTGTGGGTGGCGGGGTGTGTGGAAGCGAAGGTGGCTGGCTGACTGGCCACAAGTAAGCAAGGCCCGTGGCTGTAGTAGCTGAGGCGCCTACAGTGGCCAACGTAGAGAGCAAGGGGGAGGAAGTTGTGGCTGCGAAGGCTGCAGTGGGCAACGGTGGTTAGGTGGCCGCTAAAGGCAGAAAGCAAAGAAGCGAAGAGGCCGACGGTGGTGAGGAGAGGCCGAAGCCAATAAGCTAAGGAGGCGGAGGGTGTGGTGATGAAGGTGGCGACTGCAGGCGAGGAGTGGCCGGCGAAGGCTGAAGAGAGAGCGGGGAGAAGAAGGTGAAGGGGCCGCAAAGTGGTCGAAGGTGGCGAGGACTGCAGCAGCTGAGGTGGCTACAGCTGAGGAGTGGCCGGCGAAGGTGAGGAGTGGCCGGCGAAGGTGAGGCAGGTGGCGTGCGAAGAGGTGGCCGAAGAAGGCAGAGACCGTGTGGCTGAAGGCAGCAGAGAGTCAGCGTCAGCAGAGAGAGAAGGCCGTGTAGAAGGCGAAGGGCCACTTGAAGGTGGCAAAGGAGGCGAAGGAGCGGTGCAAGCAGCCGCAGCAGGCAAGGAGGTGCGCTGAAGGAGAGCTTTATTAAGCTGAAGGAGGCGAAGGTGAGGTGCTGCGGAAGAGAAGAGAAGAAGCGAAGGCCGCTGGCCGTCTCTGCCTCAGCCGCCGTAGCAGAGAGGGCAGCGAAGGCGAAGCCAGCTCTGGTGACCGCGAGGAGGCGAACACGTCAGCGAAGGCAAGAAGGCGAAGATAAGAGTGGCCGCACGATTCGCGAGGATAAGGCTGGATAAGGTTAGTATTTTTTTATTATTTATTTATTTATTAATTTATTAATTTTCATGTTCTTTGCATTTTTAAAAAAAATAATAAAAAGAAAAAGAAAAAAACAATAAAATAATAAAAATAAATAAATAATAATTTTTTAAAAAAAGAGAAAAAAAAGAAAAAAAATCTGTAAATTATGTGTTTTATTTTGAGTCCATATTTTTTGCATATTCTATATTTTTTGAATTTCTGTAATTTTTTGCATAATTAGTATTTTTTAGCTTAATTTGTATTTTTGTGTAATTATTAAAATAAAACAATAAAAAAATAAGAAATAAGAAATAAAATAGGTATTTACACACATATTCAGGTTAGTTGCATTTAGTGGTTAGGTAGGGTTTAAATATATATATATACATATATATAAAAGAGAAGAAGAAAAAAATAATAATTAAAAAAATTTTCAAAAATTGGACACCGCTACGTGCTAAAAATAGCGTATGCATCTACGCTTGGGAATAATACTAGGGGGATGTAACACTAGTGCTCCATCTAGGGTAACCACTCAAGGGAGCGGCACTCAATCGGTTGTTGGCAACTTGGAGAGCATTCTCGAGACATCTTCGAAGTCTCAAACAGAGAGCCTCTCAAGAACCGAGAGTCATATTTCAATGGACATAAACAAGTCATTTGGCATGAATAGACCTTCCACACCCATTGGTATGGCAGATTCTACTAATCCATTTGAAATCCCAGATGGGGAGTTGATTGACAACATGAGACTCCATTTTTTGACAACATGAGACTCCATTTTTTGTACTAATCCATTTGAAATCCCAGATGGGGAGTTGATTGACAACATGAGACTCCATTTTTTGTATACAAACGCGCATGGTGGTGAGATCTACAAAGATCCAATGAGCCGGTTTGTTGTTAAAATTGCAGACATTCATGAGCCGGTTTGTTGTTAAAATTGCAGACATTCATTCTGCGTTTGAACCAACACCATGGGTAAACTACCAAGATGATATGTACATGGGTAGAAATGGAGTACGCTACGAGGTCACCAAAAATCTTGAACAAGTGGATGCTTTGGGTGTACTTCAACCTAGCGCACAAGCAAAGCAGAAAAAGGAGCTTCCATCAGACCCAAATATGCCAAGAACATCGCGCAGACCTGGTACGCCCATTTCTTTACTTGAAGAATTATTTTCTGACAAGAATTGGGAGGATAGAAAAACGGGAAAAGAAAAAGAGACCAAGAAAAACCCATGGGACATAGTAAAAGAAATTCCAGTAGTTAAAATCTATCAGGACGACCCAATTAAAGAGGTGTATAGGGATGTGGTGGAAACCTACTATGCAACCACTAAGAACCCGAGCTTAGAGCTTCCAGTCACGCATACAATAACTGTAGAGCATCTAGAAGGTTTCACTAAGCGTGTTCATGATAGATGGGGGAACGACTTTACAACCCTTGAATGGCCAGAGGCTAGGGAAATGACATGGAAAGGAAGGCCCCTTTTCACTGAGGTGTCTACCTTAGACACGGCACGTCAAGATGAATCTGTCTTTCGAGGAGAAACACTAGCACCACTATGGGCTAGAACCCCAAGTGTGTCTCGACTAGCACCTTCCATGCGGACAACTGCTAAAGGACCAGTCTTTCCAATGATTGATCCTACGAGGAGACCCGGGGCTATTAGAGAATCTAGGGGCGAAGAAAGGCCACGAGCAAGTGGATATGTACCTCCAAGAGAACCCCATAGACCAAGTGAACTGACATTTGAAGAGCCTAGATTTAGAGGCCGAGACTCATATAGGAGACATGACGATGAATATTCTAGAAAAGTGAGACCATCTGCGCTGCAAAAGCGTGTCAAGAAGTATGATGGATCCGATGACCCATATGACCATATAGCAGCTTTAAAGCAAGCTATACATGCGGAGCAAGTCACGGATACGCATACGCAAATCGAGGGATTTGGCTTGACACTAGAGAGTAGGTCTTTATCATGGTTTCAGACTTTGGAGCCTGAGGCAAAGCGGTCTTTCGATGGGCTAGAAAAGAGCTTTATAGCTACGTTTTCAAAAATGGGAATTAAGCACAATGTGGTAGCTCAAATTACGCTTTTAAGCAAAAAGATCAAGAATCTGTGCGAGATTGTGTAAATAGGCTAAAGCAATATATCAATCGATGCCCTGACGATGAGAAGCCAAGCCAAGGGAGGTTAATTTCTATCTTCCTGGAAGGCTTACGAAACAAGATGCTTCACGCTCACTTGTACGCAAAGAAGCATGTCATCTTCAATGAGTGTTGCATGGATGCCATGGATTACGATGACAACTTTGACATGACTGGCATGGGAAACCAAGATAGTCATCCGGATGATAAACATAGCTTTGGGAAGGGCTCTGACTCTAGTGTGCCATTAGTTAATCCAGGTCAGATTGCTGAGATAGTATTGAAAAAGATGGGGCAATACTACAGACCTTCCTACCGATCCCAACCATCATACATGCATACTGTACCTACAGGCCCCTACGTCTGTGGAGGTAGCCATAAAATCAAGCATTGCCCAACCTTCTCACCATTGGTTGGCAATCAACCAACAAAGAAGTGGTGCCAGCTTTGTAAATGGAACTACACACATGTGACTTCAGACTACAATCACATTGCAAGGATACAAAGGGAACAAGTAGCCAACTCTGCACATTAGGGGAAGGTTGAGGTCTATAGGGGCCCTTTAAGCTGCCATATTATGATTTTAATGAACTTTTGTTAAAATGCTAAGTTTCTTTGACTTTAGATACCTTCTTATTCCTCAAATGGCTAGAAGTTTGAATTTCAAAGTTTTCGGCCAAATTGAATTTAAAATTGAGTGGGCAAAACCATATCATGTGAGATATCTATCGAAAGAGCTTAGCGAGTAGATTCTGGATCTCTAATCTCCGACAAATTTTGAGCTCACATGTAGAAGTTATGGATGTCCGAAATTTCAAAAACTTTTCCCCCACTTTTTGGGAATGAAAAGTACAAAAAGGCATCTTCTAGAGAATCTTTTGACCACCTTTAATCACCCAAAATTTTTGTATACATGGCATCACATGATTGGCCCTTTTCCTTAATAACCTTTTAATCACATGGCGTCTTAAAGGGCCCCTATAGACCTCAACCTTATCCTAATGCTTAGACAGCAAGTTGTGAACCATGAGAGAATATTAGTTGCTCAAGAGCAAGCACGGCCGGTGCTAGGAGCTCAACCTCCTCCACCTGGCACAGCTTCCTTTAGATATGTGGAATATGAGAATCCTGAATTAGGTATGGAGATGGTTAGCTCTCAACCATGCTACATCGAAGTGGAGCATCCTCTTGTTGAACCCTACTTTGAGAACCCCACCGGACCAAGCCTAGCTCATGACTTTAATGGAGACCCAAGCTCTTTGATGCTTATAGGATCTCATCCAACCAAGACTCAAGGTTATCCAGGACCATATCCTACAAAGAGACTATACCCCACGCAACAAACAGGACCATGCTACGAATGTGGTGGACCACATTGGGTGAGAGAATGTCCAAACAAGAAACGACCCCTCTTATCTAACATAGGCACAACATTTACGTTTCCACCTATAGAGAGGTTTTGCCAAGGGTGTAGCATTGACCATCTACCAAAGGATTGCTTCTTGAAGCCTGCGGATCCGGCAGCACAAAAAGCTAAAGCGCCCCTCAACTATGTTGAAGTGATTCCATCACCCATGACATCTGAGGAGGAGAATGAACTAGTGTCGCTAAGAGTAGTGACTAGAGCCCAAGCGTAAAAGAATGTCAAAGAGGTTGTTGAGAAACCTTCTGAGATTAAGGTTTTATCCAAAGATGGAAAAGAGAGAAAGAAATCAACTCGACGTAAACCACGCAGCAAGGGGAGTAAGAAGTCGAAGGAGCAAAAGAGTTCTGATGGAGGAAACTCTATCCCAAAAGAGCTAGAAGGAATGTTGAAAACAAAACAAATCGGAGAGAAAACTCAAACTAAGCAAAAGGGAAAAGCATCCGAGTCTGAGGAAAGCTCAGGGAGGATCAGTCCTTGTGGACAAGGTGTACGAGCCTTTAGATGCAGCGCTTCAAGCATATAATAGTAGGATCACATCTCTGACCAAGCTGCCTAAGAAGCTGCAAGAATATCCCAACCCTCGTGAAAAAGAGACAATCAACTTGGCTATCCATAAGCAGCTGATTAGGGATACTCAAACTCTAATAGACAGCCCACCACCTATGTACGCAAGAGGACCTACTTCTCTGAAGCCTAACTTAGAGACGATACCAGAAGCCACGCCAAGCATGGAAAAGGGAAGGATGACCATAAAGTCTTCCAAAAGAAAGGTAATGACTTCATTGATAAAATGCACACCTTGGTCACTCACAATCTCAATAGGTAAACTGTAGCGTGTAAACACATGTTCGTATAAAAACTTTGCAGTGGTCCTAGCATCGTTTTTTACTATGGCTTTTGCTTCTACCCACTTCGTAAGATAATCTGTGGCTACAATGATATACTCAGCATGTGTATGGCGTGCTGGTGGTTTAATCGGTCCCACAAAATCAATTCCCCATTTTGCAAAAGCTCTAACCCCCATAATTGGTCTCAATGGCATGTCCTCATACTTGGTAGGAGGTTTGGCTCTTTGACATTGATCACATCATTTGACATACTCTGTTGCATCATGAAAGAGCATAGGCCACCATAGTCCTGACCATAGTATAAGTTTGGCAGTTGTTTCTCCACAAGAAAATGTCCACCCCCAACTCCTAAATGTGCATGAGTCAATACGCTAAGGTAGTCACTCTCACAAACACAAGTCTGTACGTTTCCATCTTTGCCCCTTTTGTACAGCTGGCCTTCAATAATCTGAAAACTCGCTGCTTCTACCTCTATGGCTCTCTTTCTATGCCTAGGCATCTTATCGTCCGTATGTCCTTGCGTCAAATACTTCGCAATGTACGAACTCCAATTGGGTGTTTTTGAAATATAAAATAGAGTCACATGAGGAATGGGTTTCCTTTGTTGATAAATTTTACAATTCCTTACGTACTCTTCTGTATGAGCATGAAGTGTTGGCCACCAATATCCTTCCCACAAAACTCTTTTAACCACCGTATCCTTTCCAGAGACATGTCTGCCTCCTAAGCTCACGTGGACATATGAGATAATCTCATCATATTGATCAGGGTCAGGGCATAGATGAAGTATTCCATCTTTTTCCAATCTATACAATCGTCCAGAAAGAAGCTTATAAGGAGCACAATGCTCTATGGTCATGATTTTTTCATTGGTGGGACTAATGGAGTTAACAAATCCTATCGTTAAAACTTGAATGATGGGTTCTGCCCATCTTGGTGCTGTCTCAACCAAGAATAGAGTAGCGTCAGGAATATCATCATCTATACCAATGGGTGCTTCTCCTGAAGTTATCCTGGAAAGATGATCAGCCCGTTGATGCATTTTTCCCTTCTTTACCACTACTTCAAATTCAAATTCAAGTAGAATAACAAACCAGCGTACAATCCTTCCAGTTGCACATGGCTTGTTTACAAGGTAAAGCAAAGCTTGATGATCTATGAAGAATGTAAATTTGTTGGCCAAAAGGTAATGCCGAAACTTCTTCACAGAATGGATTATTGCTAAGCCTTCTCTTTCCGTGGTGGTGTAATTCTTTTCAGCACTATTCAACTGGCGACTAGCATATGAGACTGGAAAGTCCATTTTGTTCTCGCCTGGTTGAGCTAAAATACAGCCAATTGCAAAAGCCGAAGCATCTATATGTACGTGGAATAAATTATCCCAATCCGGTGACTTGAGAATAGGTGCTGTCACTAATGCTTTCTTCAGCTTTTCAAAGGCTTCTTCACAATCCTCTGTCCATTCAAATACAACAAGGAGTGCGTACAATGGCCGTGCTATTTCAGCATACATGTAGATAAATCTACGATAGTAGCCGCAATGACCCATGAAAACTTGTACCCCTTTTGCATTGCAAGGTCTAGGTAGCTCAACAATAACAGCTATCTTTTCTGCATCCGTGGATATACCATTCCTAGACACAATGTGGCCTAGAATCTTCCCTTGCCTAACCATAAACTTTCATTTATCAGGATTAAGGCATATGCGATACACTCTGCATTTCTCAAAGATTTTTTTGAGATGCTCTATGTGTTCTTCTCTATTTATGGAATGCACACACAAGTCATCCATGAATATTTCAAGAAATAATCGCAGGTATTCTTTGAACGCATGGCTCATCAACCTCTGAAAGGTGGCTGGAGCGTTAGTCAAATCAAAAGGCATGACTCTATATGCAAACACTCCCCATTCTGTAGCAAATGCGATTTTGTGTTGTTCCTTGGGATCAATAGATACCTGGTTGTAGCCCAAAAATCCATCAAGAAAACTGTATGCCTTCTAACCAGCTACCCTCTCCAATACATGATCAGTGAGTGGAAGCGGATAGTGGTCCCAGACAGTAGCAGCATTTACTTTCTTTAGATTGACACATACTCGTAGTTTTCCATTCTTCTTAGGTACTACCACAATCGGTGAAACCCATTCTATATGTTCAATCTCATAAATAAATTCAGCCGCTAAAACAGCTTGTCAATCTCTTCTTTGATCTTTTTGGCAAAATTATTGTTATACGTGTAAGGACGCTGCTTGGACGGCTTGGATCCTCTCGCATGGGAATTGTATGTTGGCAGATCTTTGGATCAACGCCCTTAAGGTCTTTGTAACTCCAAGCAAATATGTCTCGATACTCTCTCAGAGTAGAGATTAGCAATTCTTCCTTCGCTTGGTTAAGTCTGTGGCAATCCACACATTATGTGGCTCTTCGCTTGGTTCTTTGCCAGGTCTATTTTCTTGGCGTCCTCAGGGCCATCATAGAAAACTCCTGGTTCCTCAGGTTTCTGTCGAATAGGTTGTTGCAAGACTATTTTTCGATCTTGTATGGTGAATTTCTTGAAGTTTGAGGGGATATTTTTGGTATCCTCTTCTTCCTTTGAGTCATCACTCATGGAAGTCCATGCTCCTTTTAGCATTCTCTTCTGTTCTTGCATTAGAGCTTTACGCTCCACTCTCGTCATGGTGCTTTGTTCAGTCTTGACTGAAGCCTTAGATTTTAGCTTTGGTTTCCTTTTCCTCTTCTTCTTTGGGTTGCCACTCTCTTTCTCATTTAGCTTTTGCACTAATTGAAAGCCGTATCTCCATTTCATCTCGTCTTTGATGCAATCATCAGCTCCCAAGTAGTACAAGTACCCGTTCTTCCCTACAAAGGTTGGAGGTGGAATAAAGTCTTCTTTATCCACATCTTCTCTTTCTTTTTGTTGTTGTTGTCTCTTTTCCTTGACTTTTTGTTTGCAAAACTTCCGGTGACTCTTGTAAAACTTACGTTTCGGTTTGTCACTGGGAATACTTAACAAGAACTCTCTGCCCTTTAACAACAATCTTATCTTCTCTAACTCTGATTCAAGGACTATGGCATCGTCATCAGAATCCTTCCCATCAGAGGATTCTAGGCATCTATCCTCATCTCCTTCGTCAGCTGAACTGTACTCAAGAGGGGATACTTCCTCTACAGATACCATATCTCCTAGCAATAATGATTTGTTTGCTTCATACCTAGGGGCTTCTTGAGGTTCCTCTGCATAGATTGGTCTTAGCATTCTTACGGGAATAATGTCATACCCATCTAGATCACATAACTGTGTTTGCCTTGGCAATGCACAAGTGTCTATGGTAGCTAAAACATGGTTCCATTCTAAGCGATCTATCAAGTTCTCAGGAAAAGGTATAGGGATATACGCCTCATCCGTCACACTTCTGTCTATGGTAACATTTCCAGGTTGCAAGTCTCGACAAGATGCTCCACAGATCCATAGATCAGCTCTTCCTTCACACATAGTTGCTCCCAATGCTTCTAAAGAAGTGGAATCAAACTCATCCACAGGAGAGTGCGTCACATCTTGATAAGCATGGTTTTTCAGATTCACTCTCGTGGTTACATTCTCATGTCTGAGGTACAAGTAATTGTAACCCCAGTCTTGAATCATTTTGAATTGGCGCATGAATGGCCTTCCTAGGATCACTTCATAATTTGTGTTCTTGCCAAAGTCTACAATAGCAAAGGTATGTCTGTACTCAATGCCACATGACTTGACCATAACATTCTCAAGCAATCCGATGGGACTCTCTAGATTTCCGTCTGCCAATTGCAAACTCATCCTTGTACTTCTAATTGCAGGTTTTCTCCACATTTCCCATACAGTTTTTGTTGCTATACTCAATCCTGCTCTGCTATCTAGAATAGCTATAGATTCAATCTTGTTGATCTCCATAGGAAGCGTAGTATTTCTTTCATCGTCCTCACAATGCTTGCTAACTTTGTTCACAGGAACCGGAATTGTTTGCTTAAGCATTGGCTCAGAAGCCTTTGCCTTCAACAACTCCTTAACCTGGATGTTCTGGTTCCACAATCCTTGCTCTGTTAATTGTGTAGCCACTTCTCCCCACAATCTTGGCCTAATCTTTAAGAACTCTGCGAGTGGAATGGTACACGTAACTGGTGCCGACATTAAAGCTTGTAAACTCCCTATGTCTCGTTCCTGATGAGGTTGTCGTGTCATTGATGGTACTCGCATGATTTGGCTATGTGCCTCGTACAGTCCTAAATATGAGGGCAGTGTCTTGCATGTGAGCTTGTTGCTCTGAGCTGAGACAACAATCTGAGCATCATCTGGTAGAGATAAAGTATCAAATTCTTGAACCCTTTGATTCGGGAATTCTACTATAGATAACGGTGGTGACTTGTCAGAAGATGCTAGATCCTCAACTTGTTTTTGCACCGCTTCCCACATCTCCCTTGCTACTGCTTCCTCTATTTCAGGAATTTCATCTCCAAAATCCACGGTAGTCAATGGTTTTGACTCGTCTGCATTGGTATGAGGTAAATCGTCTCCTTCAGGCATTTCTGGGAAATATAGAGATACTCTTTTGTTAGGACATTTAGAAGTGATATGCCCCGTTTGTTTACACTTGTTACATTTCATCTTGTTGGGATATTTGGTCAAGCTGAGAGCACAAACAAGACTCTTTGCTCTGCGCTTACAAAGATTGTTGAGGGACATAGAATAGATTGGGAACAGAAACTTCACTCAGTTCTATGGGCTTACCGAATTGCTTATAAAACATCCATAGGCACGACACCTTTCAATCTAGTTTTTGGATTGGATGCTATCCTTCCAATAGAATTTATTGTACCTACACTTCGAGTTGCAAAACAACTTGAGTGGACGGATCATGAATTCTCTACACGGATCGATGAATTGGAGAGGCTAGACAAAGATAGGCTATTGGCAGTCATTGGCATGTATGCTGAAAACAATTCTTCACCAACCAGCACTTTAACAGAAACAAGTGAACTCATGCCAATCTCTAGTGTTTTCTGTATTTTTTTTGTTGCTTGATTGTTTATAAATTTCACTTTACTAAGCATGGCAATATGCATCTCCTTTGGTCTAGAGTAGGGATAGCATTTTAGTAGCTTTAGACTTGATAGTGTAAGTTTGACTGTAATTGTTTTTACTTGTTTAGCAATATAAAGTAATTAGTGTTTTGTGCTAAAGGTAGAGTTTCAGACCTACGACAAAGAGACTAAATTAATCATAGGACCGTCACTGGATATCTTGCCCTTACTAGGACATTGCTTAGGGACAATCTAATAAACCTTCCATAACAAAAATTGGCATGACAAAAATAAAAGAAAAGTGTATATGTTTGTGGCCTATTGCCTTGTTATTCATGGTAGGCGAGGGAGGTCTATACCTTTCCCAGACCAATGCCTTGTGTAGCAAGGAATAGCCATACCGCGGGTGCGCAAACATACTTTTGAAGAAAGCCCTATCCAAAAAGAAAGAAAAAAAAAAGAAAAAAAAGAGAGGACAGAAAGGCACCAAGGAAAGTGCTTGTCTAATCCAGGATGGTCGCCGTTGTGCTTAAAATATTAAACCTTAACACTAAGCAATATCAAGAGTCTGCCAATACATAATTATGTTAGATTTATTAGTGTTGAATCGACATCTTTGACTTAGCATAGGCTAAGTATACTACTTGATAGTCTCTTGATTAACTGTTGTCTTTTGCCTTCTAGGAAAAGTACAATACATTTGGCATAAAACTTTCTTTACTTTAGTTAGCTGCAGTAGTAATTATTAAGGCTTGAACAAACCTATTCAATCTCTACACTGGTTCAATGTTTCCTTCCTCTATCTAATTAGACGTTTATTGCCATGTCATTCAATAAAATTGCTTGTTTCGTTATTGTCTGTCAGTACTTTTGCTTTCAAAAAAAAAAGAACACACAAACCACCTATCGTTTTGCTTGCAGGTACACACTGGAGATGCTACTCTTCCTTGGCATCTACGCGCTCGAGGACGTGTGCAAAATAGGAAGGGGAGAATGTTGCGTGACGAGTGGTGATCAATGCAAGGATGCAACACAAAGATGCAAGCAGGAAAACAAGAGACTTGACATTCTTATTTAGGGCTCTTGTAAAAAGTTCCAAGTTGTAGGTGAGTGTGGGAGTGGGCTTGAGAATAATCCCACATGGGAAGTTTTAGGAGTTTTAAGAGTTTTAGTATAAAAAGTGGCTCATTTGAGAGCTTAGGGACACATTGGGCTAAACTTATGCTTGAGCTCTCTTGAGACTAGCTCTCCCTCTTGTTCATAGAGGTGCAAGCTCTTCTCTCTCCCCATCTACACTATTGTATGAGCAATGCTCTTCTAATTCAATGCAATGAGATGATGTTTTTCTCTCTTCTCATCTCTATTTCTCTAGTATGCATGCTTCTTTGTTGATGCTAGTGGATTCTCTATTAGGCTTTGTGTGGTAGTGGATTCAAGCTTAAGCTTCTCCATAGCTTGTAGCTTATCCATGGGCAAGGCATTTCTTGAGTAGTGAATGAGAATGCATAATATTTCAAATTCCATTAAGCTTCAAGGCTTGTGTGCATGCTAGGGAAATAAGTGCTTGAGGAATGAAGTATGCTTTGAGCTTGTGAATGCATTAGCTTAGCTTTCTTCTTGTATTGGATGCATGAATGAGTGGGATGATGAGTGAATGAGCTATGGCAAGATTGAGCTTGTGTGTGTAAAGTCTATGCATAGCATTTTCTCCATTCGTGGATAAGCTTTCATGCACCGGTACAGGTTGAATCCCTAGCTCCAAAAGGGATGCAAATCCCATTGGATTGAGCTACACACGGATCATGCTACTCATGCTACAAGTGTAGAGAGTCTTCTGTCTCTCCAACATCCCTTTGAGGGGCGGGAGGATCGAGCGGAGCCTCAGAGGGCGACAGGCTGGCTTGAGTCCTCGCCAACAGCGGTCGACGATGAGGTGTATGGTTCCGTAGGGTTTTGCCCAGCATGTAGAGGATGCAAGGCCAAATTCTAGATCATCATCATCGGTAGTATAAAGGAAAAGAATAAGAGAGCCAATTTGGCTTAATGGAATTGATTCATGTATATTTTTTTTTATAAATCTTGTCTTTCGCATTATTGTACTGTGAAAAAAAGGCTACTTTAACAAACCTTGTAAAAAGGGTCTTAGTAAAGGAACATGTTTATTTATGTCAAACAGTGTGGTAGGATTAATTAGAAAACAAATTGACGCATGAGTAGGGTGGAAAGTGGGAGGATGGAATGCCCCGATGGCACCATCCTACGGACGGGTGGACCCGATTAGTCGGGTAGATTTCCACGGGTAGATTTCCAACATATTAAGTGAAAGCCCTACGCTAGATAAATAGGTTCTTGGGCAATTCTATTCTAGAAGACTAGGCATGCGGCTGTGCCTTGCATGCATGAGAAAAAAAAAGTTCTCTCTAGGAATCAAGACTAGTAGTTGTCCAGATTATGATCAATTACCACGCTCTCCCTGCTAGGTCTTACCTATGAATCGTATCCTTGAATCTCTGCATGGTCAAGGTCTCGATGAGTAGAAATTTTTCTCCAAGATAAGACTTAGTGGACTATCTTAAGTGTTTCCCCTATTTTGGAAGGGGGGAATCTTACAATTGGTATTAGAGCCGATCTTAGTTCCTAGGATTTGTTTTGAAGTGGGGGATATTGTAAGGTCCCTCCCAAGCCATGTATATATGTGTCTCTTTTTAATATAGATTTCAAGAAGGAAAGAGAGTGCACTTAGAGAAGAGTGAGACAATAAGGCTAGAAACATTAGGAAAGTGTTAGAATAAAAATATTAGCTCCAAAAATCCTAAAAGAAATAAGAAGATAAGAATAGTTCTATTAAGAGATAAGTATCTCCAAAAATAGAAATTTGAATTCAGGTGATAGGAGGTCGTATTTAGAGTACTTTTACATATTTAGAGTCCATGCATACTAAAAATGTGGAAAAGCAACACATTTCTAAAGATGGCATGTTTGTAGCCCTATATACAGACGTTTTTGCCTATTCTACCTGTGTTGGCTTGTAGACTAGATGCCTTCTGATTTTTTTGATTGGTTATACAACCATATTCTGAGTTTTTATTAGAGAGTTATGGCCGAAACAATTTGCTAATTCTATCAGGGTCTCTACATAGGAAAAACTATAAGAAGGCAGCAAGTAGCCTCAAGGTAATCCTAGAGCTTGAGATGTATATATCCCTTCATTCATTCTTATCTAAATATCTTAGAAGAGAAGGTTAGATTGCTATGGTCTTTCAGAGGAAGAGACCAAATCTCCATAACTTTTCTTTTAAAGAAAGAATAGTATGTCGTAGCCCTGCAAGTGAAGGCTATTTTGCCATAGACCTTCGAACGAGCGAAAAGTCGGAGTATGAGTAAGAGGATATAAATCTTGGGGATGATCGGATGATTTCAACCGTAAGAGAAGGTATTAGAAGACTCTCTATTCTTGTATATCAAGTTTTGAAGCTCTTGTTAATGAGCAAAGGCAACGATAAACGATAAATTTCTATAAGGTATATACATATTTTGTTTTTCAATTATATATCATTCTTAGGGTTGAGGAATGGCCTCGGCTTCTCTCTCTTAATTGTTAATAGTGATCTATTTGATTGATTTACTCGTTAAAGTTTATATTCTTTAAAACAACAGCATATGCCTTAAAAAAGAATGTCTTATCGCGCAATCTGAAGTTGAAATGCTAAAATCTTTTTGAAAAAGATTGTTTTCTTAGGAAGGTAACATAGATTCTAGTCCTATGGTTTATTTGAGTAAATGGATTGTTATCTTGGTTAAATTAAGGTACAGGCACAACTCTCCCTGCCTTGACGCTGCCCCGTTCTTGTGCTTGTATAGCCGGACGGCGGCAGAGACGTTAGTAAGGCCCGGAGTTGGCCCATGGTATCCCTCATACCAGTGGGAGAAAAGATTAGCAGGATTAACACGTCTAAGATGATTAGTTTTCTAAAAATTACACATCTAGTATTTTGGGATTAACACATCTAAGAGCATGATCCTCTGGGAATTACACATCCGAAGTTAGACCCATGTTTGTCTGAGATGGGTTCAAGATTTTGGATGATCGTCCTAGTGTAAAGCATCCAATGGATGGCATTCACACGTCAACTATTCAAATCTCAATCGAGTTATAATCTTAATAATTTATAATATGAAAGTTAATGAGATATATCCTGAAAATTTCTCTAAACAACAAAGTTTTGGTCTATCCTTCTAGTCATTCAGTCTCTCACTAGTTTCTTAATTTGATCACCCTATGTTTTTCCTCATCACAAAAGGTTTTCTCCCCAATCTTATTTCTCAAATTTATTGTACAAATATCTTGTTGAATGATTGTAGGAAGAGGAAGATGTCTACTCCAAGTTTCTAGTTTTCCAATGCATCTTCGAGACTGCTAGTCACTCCTCGAATTTCGAGTTCCGCGACACCATGGTACAGATATTAGAGAAGATATCCCTCCCTCATTTCTCTCATATTCAAAGAGGATGAGGTAGAGATTTTTGGAGTCGTGGGCTGAGATACTTCTTCATCCGAGCAGATCAGATTGGGAACCTCACCACCAACCTTAAGCGGATTTGTTGGATTGAGAAGCTGAAGATGATCTGCTTATTTTGGTTTGTCGGCACCCCCAGGGCCGACACCTCGGTGACTATAGATGGGGTTCGCATACCTCAGGATCGTTGGGTGTATGACAAAGTGACGCAGGTCTTACCTACTGATAGAGTAGTGGTGTCGGGATCTACCCCAATCCAGAGTTTATTACCACCCTTACCATCAGTTTTTAGAGTCTTAGAAACTACAGCGGAACCCCCATATTTCACCTATGTGGACCGCTCTACCCTTATGTCATAGTCAAGCCTAGGAATTCCCCTTGATGTCAAATGAGACTAATTATATTAGTCTCAGATCTTTGTTATAAAACTTGTCCTTGTAAATATTTGGAAATAAAATAATTTCAATGTTTTACTCTCCAAAAATTAAGCGTTGTGCAAATATGAATCTTGTAATCTTAAAATTGTTTTTACAATGGTGTGGCCAGGACGACCACCCTCCACTTCCCAATGCGCTTTACACTGATACCCAGGAGAAGAAGCTCCTGCTCAAACAAATGCAACATCCCTCCTTTAAAGGAGAAGGTTCAAAGGTTGAGAAGGATGCTGAAGTGTGGATTGAGGCGATGGACGATTATTTCTCTGCTGCCGGTACTGGAGTAGCAAATCAGTCTATGCTCGCACGGTTTTGCCTCATTGGAGATGCTAAACTCTGGTGGAAACAGTGGTGCCGTGACAAGGAAGTCACCGAGCATTCTCAAATGTGGGAAGACATCAAGCAGGTAGTGAAGGAAAGATATCTTCCTCTATCCCATGAATCCATAAAGATGAATGAGTTTTTTAGTCTTAGACAGTCCAGCTTAACTCTTGAGGACTACTATTCCAAATTTATTACCCTTCGGAAGTATGCCCCAGCTATGACTACTTCCCAGCAAGTGGCTCGTTTCTGCCAAGGGCTAAATGAACCCCTAGATTCCCGCCTTGAAGCAATGAGGCCAAGCACATTACAAGATGCTCTCATACGAGCAAAGCCCCTTGTGAAAGAAATGAAGGCTAACTAACCGAAGAATCCCAACTCATTGAACAAGGATTTGTACGCCCCAGTAGCTCTCCTTGGGGAGCACCTATTCTTTTCCAAAAAAAGAAGGACGGGACTCTCCGCCTCTGCATAGATTATCGAGGGCTCAATCAAGTCACTGTCAAGAATAAGTATCCTATCCCTCGCATCAATGAACTTCTTGACAGGATTCATGGGGCCAAAGTCTTCTCAAAAATAGATTTGAGGTCCAAAACAGCCTTCAATACCCGTTATGGCCACTATGAGTTTACTGTAATGTCATTCGGGTTAACTAATGCTCCTGCAATCTTCAACTGCCTAATGCAAGATATATTCCGTCCTTACTTGGATGAATTTGTGCTTGTTTTCTTTGATGACATCTTAATCTACTCCAAATTAATGGAAGAGCATGAGGAGCATGTGCGTAGAGTTTTGCAATTGCTGCGCAGACACAAACTCTATGCCAAGAAGAGCAAATGTACCTTCTTTACTCATCAAATTGAGTATCTTGGATTCATCGTCTCCAAAGATGGCATCTCAGTAGACCCTGCCAAGGTCAAGGATATTCTAGAATGGCCACCCCCTAAATCAGTTCGTGAAGTTTGTGGATTTTTGGGAATCACGGGTTGGTATAGGATTTTTATCAAAGATTATGCCTTGGTAGCTGCACCTTTGACGAGGACCTTCTTAAGAAGGATTGCAAAATAGTGTGGTTGCCAATCCATCAAAACAGCTTTGATCAGCTGAAAGTCATTATTACTTCTGCCCCTGTCTTAAAGCTTCCTGATTTCTCCAAGGAATTTGAAGTGGTTACCGATGCTAGTAGTCTAGCACTTGGTGGTGTCTTAGGCCAAGAAGGAAGACCAGTCGCTTATACTTCCCGCAAGCTGAAGCAATATGAAGCAAACTATGCCACCCATGATTTGGAGCTCTTAGCAGTTGTTCATTGCCTCAAATTATGGAGACATTATCTCTTGGGAGGTAGAATAAGGATCACCGATTGAGGCGAGAGATTATGAGGCTGCCTAGTTCTGAGGGCCCAGGCTAGTGCAATAAATAAGCCCACCCTAGTGCGCAGACATCCCTCTGAGGGGCGGGAGGATTGAGCGATGGAGCCTGAGAGGGTGACAGGCCGGCTTGAGTCCTCGCCAGCGGCCGACGATGAGGTGTATGGTCCCGTAGGGTTTTGCCCAGCATGTAGAGGCTGGAAGGCTGAATTCTAGATCATCGGCGGTATAAAGGAAAAGAATACGAGAGCCGGTTTGGCTTGTATGAAATTGATTTATGTTTAAACTTTGTTTTTATAAATCTTGTCTTTGGTATGATTATATTGTAGAAAAAGGCTGTTTTAACAAACCTTGTGAAAAGGGCCTTAATTAAGGAACATGTTTATTTATGTCAAATAGTGTGGTAGGATTAATTAGAAAACAAATTGACGCGTGAGTAGGGCAGAAAGTGGGAGGATGAAATGCCCCGACGGCACCATCCTACGGACGGGTGGACCCGATTAGTCGGGTAGTTTTTCAATAGATTAAGTGAAAGCCCTACGCTAGATAAATAGGTTCTCGGGCAACTCTATTCTAGAAGACTAGGCCAGCGGCTGTGCCTTGCATGGATGAGGAAAAAAAAGCGTTGTCTCTAGAAATCAAGTCTTGTAGTTGCCCAATTTATGTGATCAATTACCCTATGGGTGATTTGATTTTAGAAGACCACGCTCCCCCTGCGGGATAGAACTAGGTCTTACCTATGAATCGTATCCTTGAATCTCTGTATGGTCAAGGTGTCGATGAGTAGGAAATTTTCTCTAAGATAAGACTTAGCAGACTATCTTAAGTGTTTCCCCTATTTGTGGAAGGGGGGAACCTTACAACCCTAGTGCTCCGTAGACATCCCTCTGAGGGGTTGGAGGATCGAGCAATGGAGCCTGAGAGGGCAATAGGCCGGCTTTAGTCTTCGCCAGTCGATGATGAGATGTATGGTCTCGTAGGGTTTTGCCCAGCAAGTAGAGGCTGGAAGGCCGAATTCTAGATCATCGACAGTATAAAGGAAAAGAATAAGAGAGCCGATTTTGCCCAGCATGTAGAGGTTGGAAGGCCGAATTCTAGATCATTGGCAGTAAGTATAAAGGAAAAGAATAAAAGAGCCGGTTTGGCTTGATGGAATTGATTCATGTATAAATTTTTTTTATAAATCTTATCTTTGGCATTATTGTACTGTGAAAAAAAAGACTACTTTAACAAACCTTGTGAAAAGGGCCTTAATTAAGGAACATGTTTATTTATGTCAAACAGTGTGATAGGATTAATTAGAAAACAAATTGATGCATGAGTAGGGTGGAAAGTGGGAGGATGGAATGCACCGATGGGACCATTCTACAGAGGACGGGTGGACTCAATTAGCCGGGTAGCTTTCCAACATATTAAGTGAAAGCCCTATGCTAGATAAATAGGTTCTCGGGCAATTCTATTCTAGAAGACTAGGCCAACAGCTGTGCCTTGCATGGATGATGCAAAAAGCATTGTCTCTATAGGAATCAAGACTAGTAGTTATCCAGATTCTGATCAATTACCCTATGGGTGATTTGATTTTTAGAAGACCACGCTCCCCCTTTGGGATAGAAGTAGGTCTTACCTATGAATCGTATCCTTGAATCTTTGCATGGTGAAGCTCTTCTTTTAAAGAAAGAATAGTATGTCGTAGCCCTGCAAGAGAAGGCTATTTTGCCATAGACCTTCGAAAGAGAGAAAAGTCGGAGTATGAGTAAGAGAAGATAAACCTTGGGGATGATCGGATGATTTCAATCGTAAGAGAAGGTATTAGAAGACTCTCTATTCTCATATATCAAGTTCTGAAGCTCTTGTTAAAACGAGCAAAGGCCGTTACGATAAATGACAAATTTCTATAAGGTATATACATATTTTGTTTTTCAATTTTATATCATTCTTAGGGTTGAGGTATGGCCCCGCCTTCTCTCTATTAATTGTTAATAGTGATCTATTTGATTGATTTACTAGTTAAAGTTTATATTCTTTTAAACAACAGCATATGCCTTAATAAAGAATGTCTTATCGTAATCTCAAGTTAAAATGCTAAAATCTTTGTGAAAAGGATTGTTTTCTTAAGAAGGTAACATGGATTCTAGTCCTATGGTTAAGTTGAATAAATGGATTGTTTATCTTTGTTAAATTAAGGTATAAGTACAACTCTCCCTGCCTTGACGCTACCCCGATCTTGTGCTTGTATAGCCGGACGACGGAGACGTTAGTAAGGCCCGGAGTTGGCCCATGGTATCCCTCATACCATTGGGAGAATGAGGTTTGCCGATTGAGGCGAGTGATTATGATAGTGCCTAGTTCAAAGGGCCCTAACTAGTGCGGTGAATTAGCCCACCCTAGTGCATAGACATCCCTCTGAGGGATGGGAGGATCGAGGGACGGAGCATGAGAGGACGATAGGCCGACGATGAGGTGTATGGTTTTGTAGGGTTTTGCCCAGCATGTAGAGGCATGTAGAGGCTGGCAGGCCGAATTCTAGATCATCGACAGTATAAAGGAAAAGAATAAGAGAGCCGGTTTGGCTTTATGGAATTGATTCATGTATAATTTTTTTTTATAAATCTTGTCTTTGGCATTATTGTACTATGAAAAAAAGGCTCCTTTAACAAACCTTGTGAAAAGGGCCTTAATTAAGGAACATGTTTATTTAAGTCAAACAGTAAGATAGGATTAATTAGAAAACAAATTGACACGTGAGTAGGGTGGAAAGTGGGAGGATGGAATGCCCCGATGGGACAATCCTACGGAGGACAGGTGGACCCGATTAGTCGGGTAGCTTTCCAACATATTAAGTGAAATCCCTATGCTAGATAAATAGGTTCTTGGGCAATTCTATTCTAGAAGACTAGGCCAGCGGAGGCTGTGCCTTCCATGGATGAGAAAAAAAGCATTGTCTCTATAGGAATCAAGACTTGCATATTGAAAATTATTAAGATTATAACTTGATTGAGATTTGAATAGTTGACGTGTGAATGCCATCGATTGGATGCTTTACACTAGGATGATCATCCAAGATCTTGAACCCATCTCAGACAAACATGGGTCTAACTTCGGATGTGTAAATCCCAGAGGATCATGCTCTTAGATGTGTTAATCCCAAGATACTAGATGTGTAATTTTCAAAATACTAATCATCTCAGATGTGTTAATCCTCATAATCTTTGGATGTGTCGATCCCAAGGCGCCAGATGTGTAATTCTCAAAAAAATGAAGATCTCAAATATATTAATCCAGAGTGCCTTTAGATGAGTGGCGCTATGATAAAAGTATTTGATAGTTTTGAACTTTTCATGGATACAATGAAAGAAGCAAGTTCACCCTTCTCTAAAAATTGTAAGAAATGCCAAATTAGTTGGAAGCACTGTTGTCAATCTAACCATTGGAACGAGAATTAGTTATGGGATGCCATGAGAGTACACCTTCATGAAAGGTTTTGTCCTCTAGGATTTCGAGAGGATAAAATGAATGAATTTTTGGATCTAACCCAAGCAAGGAAGTCCCTAAAAGAATACCACCAAACTTTTGTTGAAATTCTTCGATTAGTGAAAAGATGCAGGGGGGAAGAGAGCTTGAGCTCTTGCAAGCACACACACACACACTCACAAAACCCTAATAGAGAACACACAAGGTGAGAGGCTGAAAATCTTCTTCTTCTCTACTCAACACTCAACACACCATATACAAGATAAGAGTACACACAATACGAAAGGTACTCAACCAAATACATACACGGGTTCTCTATAATGTGAACCCGACTAAATGAGCTGGCGCTATAACTATGCCAGTCTCTAGAATGGCTGTCACACAGCCTGTCATCCCACTGGCCGCATATCACCCAAGATCTCACCAACCATGCCAGTGGTGTAAGAGTGGGGCCTATCCCCCAGGCGGGTCATCAGTGGCCACCGCCTCACTAGATGAGCTCGATATCTCAACACTCTCCCTCGAGCTCAACTCCATCTCATGTACACCAAGCGAAGCCCTGAATCTGCGGAGCTTCTCTGTACCCAATGCTTTGGTGAAGATGTCAGCTACCTGATCCTCTGTGCTGACATAAACAAGGTCAAGATCTCCTGCCAAGACCTTCTCTCTGACGAAGTGGTAGTGGACCTCTATGTGCTTCGTACGAGCATGAAAGACTGGGTTCCTAGCCAACTGTATACTGCTAATGTTGTCACAGAAAATGACAACTTGTCTATCCACTGGTAGACCCAAATCTGCAAGTAGCTTTCTCAACCAAGCTACCTCACATGCTGCCATAGCAGCTCCTCTGTACTCGGCCTCTGTACTGGATAGAGCAACCGTAGGCTGCTTCTTGTTGCTCCAAGTCACAGCAGCACTCCCCAAAGAAAACATGAATCCACTGGTAGATCTTCTATCTGAGATACTACCAACCCAATCAGCATCTGTGTACCCATGTACACATATCTCTGTCCCAGTCTCATAGAATAGTCCACAATGCAAAGTAGACTTCACATACCTCAGTATGCGTCTCACTGCATCCAAATGCGGTTTCCGTGGAACCTGCATAAATTGACTCACCAACCCAACAGCATAGCTCAAATCTGGTCTGGTGATCGTCATGTAGATCAAACTTCCTACTATGCTCCTGTACATAGTAGGATCCTCCAAGATCTCTCCTGAATCTACACTCAACTTGCCATTCTGATCCAATGGCACAGAAATAGGCTTACAGCCTGTCATACCATACTTGGACAACATGTCCAAGCCATACTGTCTCTGCAGTAATCCAATACCATGTGGTGACCTAATCACCTCAATGCCCAAGAAATATCTGAGCTCCCCCAGATCCTTCATCTCAAACTTCTGTCTAAGCAAGATCTTACATCAAAGATCTCTGCATCATGGTCCCCCGTTAAATGATCAAGTCATCTACATAGATGACAACAAGCATAACTCCTCTATCACCATGTCTCACATACAATGAGAAATCTGCATTGGCTACATGAAAGCCAATAGTGACAAGATATTCAAAAATCTTGTCAGACCATGCTCTTGGTGCTTGCTTTAAGCCATACAAGGCTTTCTTCAACCTGCAAACATGCTCGGGGTGACCCTCATCCTCATAACAACCAGGTGGCTGCAACATATACACCTCTTCTTGCAAATCCCCATGCAAGAATGCATTCTTTACATCCATCTGATGTAAAGACCATTACTTTGACGCAGCCACTGCTATCACAACTCTCACCGTTGCCATCTTGGCAACTGGGCTGAAAGTTTCCTCATAATCAATCCCATATGTCTGCGCATATCCTTTGGCTACCAATCTAGCCTTGTACCTGTTTATGCTTCCATCACTGTTATGTTTAACTTTGTACACCCACTTGCATCCAATGGCTTTCTTGCCTTCAGGCAATTGCACTAAATCCCAAGTCTCATTTCCATATAGTGCATCCATCTCCTCGTCCATAGCTTTCTCCCAACACATATTTCCAACAGCCTCATCAATGCATGTGGGCTCAACAACCTACACAACCTTTGCCATATATGCATAGTGATGTGTCACATAACCATCATAAGTAAACCTCTGCACAGGGTTCTTCACTCTACCAGATCTTCGTAGCTTTTCATTCATGGCTTCCATAGCCTTCTTTACACCAGGTGTTCTCATAGCTGGGATCCCAAGCTCCTCATCAAGGCTCATATCTGAGCCACTAGACTCTCCATCAACATGAGAATGCCCTGTAGAAATGTCAGGCATACCAAGAGGCTCAACCACTTTCTCTTTTCCTTTACGTGATGTACTAATCACATTTGCAGGGCTGGTATTATGACGCAGCCTGCCACTCCATGGTCTATCAATAGACCCACTAGATGAGGACTCTCCTGGTCCACTCAAAGACTGTGATTGCTGACTTGCATTCTGTGCAACCACACTTCCACTCACATCAGCCCCAACAGCTTCTTTTTCAGCAGCATACCAGCTGCTCATCTCATCAAAGACATCCCTGCTTACCCTCAACTCACGTGTAGTAGGGTTATAACACCTGTATCCCTTTTGCTCAAGGGAGTATCCAATAAACACACATTTTTCAGCTTTTGGATCCAGCTTAGTTCTCAGCTCATCTGGCACATGCACATATGCAATGCATCCAAAGACTTTCAGATGAGATAAATCTGGTTTTCTGCCAGTAAACCTCTCCTCTGGAGTTACATCATGTATGGCTGCAGTTGGAGTCCTGTTCATGATGTATACTGCTGTAGAAACAGCCTCAGCCCAATAGCAATGGGGCATATTCTTCTCTTCCATCAATGCTCGCGCAATCTCAGCAATGTGCCTATTTTTTCGCTCAGCAACTCCATTTTGCTGCGGAGTGTATCTGCATGTATACTGTCTCCGAATACCATTCTTCTTCAAATATTCAGAGAACTCATTGGAGAAGTACTCTTCCCCTCCATCTGACCTTAGGCACTTTATATATTTCCCTATTTGCTTTTTAACCAAAACTCTAAAATTCTGAAAGTGAGTGAACACCTCACTCTTCTCCTTCATGAAATATACCCACACTTTCCTCGTGTAGTCATCAATGAAAGTCACATAATACCTACAGCCTCCCATAGATATGGTCTTCGTAGGACCCCATACATCTGAATGCACAACATCTAGTGCATTTCTGCTCACATATCTGTTACGTGGAAACACATGCTTTGTTTGCTTCCCAAATTGGCATGCTTCACAGATTTTATGCATACCTTCTTCCACTTTAAATTTTGGCAGACCTGTCACAATTCCTTTTGTCTGCATAGACTTCAATCTCTGCACATTCACATGTCCAATTCTTTTATGCCATATGTCTGTGTCTGTAATAATTCCTGAACCATTTGCAAACATCGCAGCACTCATCTCAGGCATGTCTACATCCAACGTAAACATTCTGCCCACTCTGTTGCCTTTTGCAACCAACCTGCACTTGTCTTTAAAATCTTCAACATAACATCCATCAGGGTTAAACCGAACCTGCAAACCCTACTCAATCATCTGGCCAACTGAAACCAGATTCTTTGTTATGTTCGATACATGAAGTACATCTGCAAGGTACTTCACTTTGCCATCCTGCATAGACAATGGCACATCTCCAATGTGGGCAATTGGATGAGCAGTGTCATCCCCTGTTTCCACAAAACCTGGTCTTTCCGGGTTTTTCATCTCCTTGAACCACTCCCCATGACTCGTCATGTGGTTCGAAGCGCCTGAATCCACATACCATACATTATCTTTTTGTGCTGCATCAACATTTTTAGACATGGCATTCACAACATGCTGCATAACAAACAACCTTTCATTGTCCTCATTATTTCTGCTTGAGGAGGATGCATAGTTGTTTTGCTGCACTTTCCCATTTTGCATTTCAGCCTGCTTCTTATAACATTCTGACTGCACATGTCCAGGCTTACCACAATAATAGCATTCACGTGTATCATTATATTGCCTTTGCCAATTTTCACGGCCTCTTTGACTCCCCCTGCCTCTGAATCTGCCTCTTCCACCTGCGTGTTGTTGTTGTTGTTGATTCTGGGACTGTTGTTGTTGCTGCTGCTGCTGGCCATAATTCTGATTACCTGTTCGGCCACCTCCTTGACCGCGTCCACGGCCTCCTCTACCTCGTCCTCTTCCTGAACTCGTGTAGAAGGCCTGTTGCTCTGAACTGTTTTTGCTTTGTGAAGACTGTTGGCCTTCACCCAAGTTCTTCTCTGTGATAATCAGCAGACACCAAATCTGTAAAGTTGGGAATGTTTTCCCGAGTCTGAATAGACGTCTTGAACGCCTTGTATTGTGGCCCGAGACCACGTAAACAGACTTCCACCTTGTCATCATCATCTACTGACACACCAATAGATGCAAGGGATTCCACAATACCCTTTATCTTCAGTGCATAGTCATTCACAGACATGCTCTTTTTCTCCACAGTATGAAGTTCATTCTTCAACTGTATCTTACGTGCCTTGGTATTTGTTTCATAGAGCTTTACCAAGGTGTCCCACGCCTCCTTGGGGGACTTGGCATCCTAAATGTGCCCAATCATGGTGTCCTGTATACTAATGGATAGCCAATACATAACCTTCCTGGCTCCTTGGTTCCAGTCTTTAAACTCTTTCACATCTGCAGCAGTAGGATTTATGTCCGGTATCTCCGGTGCCTCTTCATGTTCACCTTCTATGTAGTCCCAATAGCCTTTTCCCATCAGGAAATTAGTCAACCTGAATCTCCAAGCATGGAAGTTATTCTTATCCAGCTTCTCAGCCACAATCTGTGTTATGCCATCATTAGACATCTTGCCAAACACACAATTTTACCAGAAATTGCACTCTGGTTTTTCCTGCACAACTGCTGTATTTTCTGCACAGCGGTACTGCAGTCCACTCAAATGTCACAACCAGTGACCTCAATGTGTATACATACACCCAATGGCAACTGTAGACCTCTTTGCAGCACCCACAGTGTCTGCACAGTCAATCTGTCTTCCTGCAGTACTTAAAACAGAGTTCTGCAGAGAATCGATGACTTACCCGCAGTGCTTGAAATCGCCTGCTTTCTGAAAAACGGAGGTCCAGACGCGCCCGAAACGCATTTTCGGCCCAAAAATTTCAGTCCAAAGGACTATATAGTTGCCCTATAGCTTTACTCCCACGAAGAAAGCTCCTCAATCAGAGATCATTTGCCAGTGCCTCCCGTAGAGCTCCCGACAAGGGTGTAGTCACCAACACAAAAGGGAAGAGTAGTTGAAGCTCTTACCCTCGTACCGCTTCCTGTGGTTCTCTTGCTTGCAGCTCAGCCCTTAGCACGAACTAGGCTCTGATACCATGAAAAGATGCAGGGGGGAAGAGAGCTTGAGCTCTTGCAAACACACACACACACACACTCACAAAACCCTAATAGAGAACACACAAGGTGAGAGGCTGAAAATCTTCTTCTTCTCTACTCAACACTCAACACACCATGTACAAGATAAGAGTACACACAATATGAAAGGTACTCAACCAAATACATACACGGGTTCTCTATAATGTGAACCCGACTAAATGAGCTGGCGCTATAACTATGCCAGTCTCTAGAATGGCTGTCACACAGCCTGTCATCCCACTGGCTGCATATCACCCAAGATCTCACCAACCATGCCAGTGGTGTAAGAGTGGGGCCTATCCCCCAGGCGGGTCATCAGTGGCCACCGCCTCACTAGACGAGCTCGATATCTCAACATTAGCTCCAGAGATGGATGAGGTAACTCTTCTCCATCGATTCATTTAGAAGCTTAATCTACCTTTGAATAACCTCATCAAGAATGTATAACCATCCTCTATTTCAGAAGCCATAATTATAGCCAGAGACTATGATAAAGTTTTTTTTATATAGAAAGTGTCGAGAAGGACATAAGTGCTTCCATGTTAATCAAGAAGAGGTCCCCTAATTCAAGAGGAACGTCAAGCCCACCCTTGGCTACAAGGAATCATGAGCTAGAGCAAAAATTAGGTCAAGAAATAGGGATAGCAGGGTTAAAGATAATCGAAGTCAACAAGTATTTTTATAAGTAAATAGAAGATGATTGGTGCAAGATTCATGTGAAGTAATGTGCATGATGAATAGAGGTATTCTATAAGACGATACTAAGATTATGAAATTGCTATCATAGGTTAGATCACGTAAAGGATTGATTCCTTTATGTTTTTCCATGAAAATTCTTTAAGTACCATATTACATGGGGGTATAGAATAAGGAATTTCAAGGTTCATATCATATGAGAGGTATATGGATGCATAAAATCAGGATAATAAGACCAATTAACTTTAGAATAATAAAGACCTTTTGGTGGCGCAACAAAACGAGCCAAACACATGAAATAAAGGACTCTTTAAGAACAATGTTTAGATAAAGAAGATTTCTACCTAGTGGGGACACCACTTTGAAATAGACGGGAGGATTTACTTACATACTATCCCAGCTCGCGAGATGAGGACATCTCGAATCTTAATATAGATTTCAAGAAGGAAAGAGAGTGCACTTAGAGAAGAGTGAGACACTAAGGCTGGAAACATTAGGAAAGTGTTAGAATAAAAATATTGGCTCCAAAAATCCTAAAAGAAATAAGAAGATAAGAATAGTTCTATTAAGAGATAAGTATCTCCAAAAATAGAAATTTGAATTTAGGTGATAGGAGGTCGTATTTAGAGTTCTTTTACATATTTAGAGTCCATGCATACTAAAAATGTGGAAAAGCAACACGTTTCGAAAGATGGCATGTTTGTGGCTATATACAGATGTTTTTGCCTATTCTTGGCTTGTAGACTAGATGCCTTGTGGTTCTTTTGATTGGTTATACAACCACATTCTGAGCTTTTATCAGAGAGTTACGGCCGAAACAATTTGTTGATTCTATCAGGGTCTCTACACAGGAAAAACTGTAAGAAGGGAGCAAGTAGCCTCAAGGTAATCCTAGAGCTTGAGATGTATATATCCCTTCATTTCTTATCTAATATCTTAGAAGAGAAGGTTAGATTGCTATGGTCTTTCAGAGGAAGAGACCAAAACTCCATAGCTTTTCTTTTAAAGAAAGAATAGTATGTCGTAGCCCTGCAAGAGAAGACTATTTTGCCATAGACCTTCGAAAGAGAGAAAAGTCGGAGTATGAGTAGGAGGAGATAAATCTTGGGAATGAACGGATGATTTTAATCGTAAGAGAAGGTATTAGAAGACTCTCTATTCTCGTATATCAAGTTCTGAAGCTCTTGTTAACGAGCAAAGGCAACGATAAACGACAAATTTCTATAAGGTATATACATATTTTGTTTTTCAATTATATATCATTCTTAGGGTTGAGGTATGGCCTCGGCTTCTCTCTATTAATTCTTAATAGTGATCTATTTAATTGATTTACTAGTTAAAGTTTATATTCTTTTAAACAACAGCATATGCCGTAATAAATAATGTCTTATCACAATCTCAAGTTGAAATGCTAAAATCTGTGTGAAAAAGATTATTTTCTTAACAAGGTAACATGGTTTCTAGTCCTATGGTTTAGTTGAGTAAATGGATTGTTATCTTGGTTAAATTAAGGTACAGGCACAACTCTCCCTACCTTGACACTGCCCCGTTCTTGTGCCTGTATAGTCGGATGGCGGAGATGTTAGTAAGGCCCAGAGTTGGCCCATGGTATCCCTTATACCAGTGGGAGAATGAGGTTTGGCGATTGAGGCGAGTGATTGTGATGCTACCTAGTTTAGAGGGCCCTGACTAGTGCGGTGAATTAGCCATCCCACTGAGGGGTGGGAGGATCGAGCGACGGAGCCTGAAAGGGCGATAGGTTGGCTTGAGTCTTCGCGAGCGGGGCGACGATGAGGTGTATGGTCCCGTAGGGTTTTTCCCAGCATGTAGAGGCTGGAAGGCCGAATTCTAGATCATCGCAGTATAAAGGAAAAGAATAAGAGAGCCGATTTGGCTTGATGGAATTGATTCATGTATAATTTTTTTTTTTATAAATCTTGTCTTTGGCATTATTGTACTGTGAAAAAAAGGCTGCTTTAACAAACCTTGTGAAAAGGGCCTTAATTAAGAAACATGTTTATTTATGTCAAACAGTGTGATAGGATTAACTAGAAAATAAATTGACACGTGAGTAGGGTGGAAAGTGGGAGGATGGAATGCCCCAATGGGACCATCCTACGGAGGACGGGTGGACCCGATTAGTCGGGTAGCTTTCCAACATATTAAGTGAAAGCCCTACGCTAGATAAATAGGTTCTCGGGACAATTCTATTCTAGAAGACTAGGCCAGTGGGCTGTGCCTTGCATGGATGAGAAAAAAATTATTGTCTCTATAGGAATCAAGACTAGTAGTTGTCTAGATTATGATCAATTATCCTATGGGTGATTTGATTTTTAGAAGACCATGCTCCCTTTGCGGGATAGAACTCGGTCTTACCTATGAATCGTATCCTTGAATCTTTGCATGGTCAAGGTGTCGATGAGTAGAAAATTTTCTCCAAGATAAGACTAAGTGGACTATCTTAAGTGTTTCCCCTATTTTGGGGAACCTTACAATTGGTATCAGAGCCGATCTTAGTTCCTAGGATTTGTTTTTCAAAGGTTGACTATCAAGGGATTAAAACAAGTGATTGTTTATCATGTGAAGACAAATCAATCATCTCTACTGGCCATAGAAGTGATTTGAATATCCTCACATGTTCAGACAATCATCCTATGAAATTGTGCTTATATCTTGGGGGTGCACATGCAAGATATTTGTACAATAAATTTGAGAAATAAGATTGGGGAGAAAACCTTTTGTGATGAGGAAAAACATAGGGCGATCAAATTAAGAAACTAGTAAGAGAGTGAATGACTAGAAGCATGGACCAAAACTTTGTTGTTTAGAGAAATTTTCAGGATATATCTCATTAACTTTTGCATATTATAAATTATTAAGATTATAATTGGATTGATATTTGAATAGTTGACATGTGAATGCCATCCATTGGATGCTTTACACTAGGATGATCATCCAAGATCTTGAACCCATCTCAGACAAACATGGGTCTGGCTTCGAAGGTGTAATTCTCGTAGGATCATGCTCTTAGATGTGTTAATCCCAAGATACTAGATGTGTAATTTTCAGAAAACTAATCATCTCAGATGTGTTAATCCTGATAATCTTTGCATGTGTCGATCCCAAGGCACCAGATGTGTAATTCTCAAAAAATTGAAGATCTCGGATATATTTATCGAGAGTGCCTTTAGATGTGGCGCTATGATAAGTATTTGATAGTTTTGAACTTTTCATGGATACAATGAAAGAAGCAAAATCACGTGTGCTCATCTAAAAATCATAAGAAATGCCAAATTAGTTGGAAGCACTGTTGTCAATCTAGCCACTGGAACTAGAATCAGTTATGGGATGCCATGAAAGTACACCTTCGTCAAAGGTTTTGTCTTCTAGGATTTTGAGAGGATAAAATGAATGATATTTTGGAGCTAACCCAATCAAGGAAGACCCTAAACGAAGACCACCAAACTTTTGTTAAAATTCTTCGATTAGCTCCAGAGATGGATAAGGTAACTCTTCTCCATCGATTCATTTGGAAGCTTAATCTACCTTTGAATAACCTCATCCATGTGTGACTGAATTAGGGTTTACCATTTTTGCAAAAACCCTAAATTCTACCCTAAAGAGATATCAAAATGTGGAGGTTAACGGCTCGTTGGGTAGCTCTAAGGAAGCACGAAGAGCTCATATGGTCCCTTTTAATTTAATCCAAAATGGTTGGGACTGAATTAGGGTTTTTGTGAATCTTGTTAAAGTGACCCTTTTTGTGCCCAATTGCATCCTACGTGGCAGAGTGTTAAGCCTACCTATGTCATCTCCTAACCATTTGGCCACCATCTAGTTTTTCCTGGCCAAGCTCTTCTCACCCCCGTACCTAGTTCGAACCAAGGCACGGCGGGTTGAGGCCAAAGGCCAAGTCTTCACCTCCACACCTAATCCTCCACCGTACCGCTTTACCACGGCACTCACGGCATGGTGGATTCAAGCCATGCTCCTCCCCCGGGCCTCTCCGCCAACACCCGGGGTACCCTCACCAACATATCTAGTTTCTGGAAATTGAAGTGAGTGCAAACAATTGTGAGGTGCATATAGCTTGAATATGAAAATGAGGCGGATCACTTCCAAGGATGTGGCATGACTCATGCCCATTACAATATACTCATAAACCATTATGCATGAACTCATGCTTATCCACATGGCTCCAAATGTCCGCCACTCAGATCCAACATCAATCAATAAGCACAAGTGAGGTAATACCATATACCAATGACATCAATCAATAAGCACAAGTGAGGTAATACCATATACCAATGGCATCAATATCCAATTGGTATCACTTCCATAAGCATTGCTTATGAGTAATTGGCATCAAATGGCATTCAAGGGCATCAACTTGCATTTGAATGTAGCATTACCAATTGATTCCAATCACACATCAAGCTCTTTCAATGCTCAATAGAATCATACCAATGCATAAAAGCATCATGTCCATAGCAAAAACCTTCTCATTATTACCCAGCATCCACTCCATGCATGTGGCTCAATCAATGCATCTAAGCATATGCATTCCTTCATCCATTTATGCTTGGATTCATCAAAGAATCTTGCATTTGTCTCACAAATGGCCACATGACGTCCAAATGGGTGTGATTAAAGAAGGATGTGAGCAATAAGAGCATGTAATCACTTTTCAATGGATGTGAGCAATAAGAGCATGTAATCACTTTTCAATGGATCATGAGTTATGTAGGAATGTTAAAATGCTGTAAATTCTATTCTAGAAGACTAGGCCAGCGGCTGTGCCTTGCATGGATGAGGAAAAGAGCATTGTCTCTATAGGAATCAAGACTAGTAGTTGTCCACATTACGATCAATTACCCTATGGGTGATTTGATTTTTAGAACATGCTCCCCCTGCGGGATAGAACTAGGTCTTACCTATGAATCGTATCCTTGAATCTTTGCATGGTCAAGGTGTCGAGCGATGAGTAGGAAATTTTCTCCAAGATAAGACTAAGTGGACTATCTTAAGTGTTTCCCCTATTTTGGGGAACCTTATAATTGGTATCAGAGCCGATCTTAGTTCTTAGGATTTGTTTTTCAAAGGTTACCTATCAAGGGATTAAAACAAGTGATTGTTTATCATATGAAGACAAATCAATCATCTCTACTGGCCATAGAAGTGATTTGAATATCCTCACATGTTCAGATAATCATCCTATGAAATTGTGCTTATATCTTGGGGGTGCACATGCAAGATATTTGTACAATAAATTTGAGACATAAGATTGGGGAGAAAACCTTTTTGATAAGGAAAAACATAGGGCGATCAAATTAAGAAACTAGTGAGAGACTGAATGACTAGAAGCATAAACAAAAACTTTGTTGTTTAGAGAAATTTTTAGGATATATCTCATTAACTTGCATATTATAAATTATTAAGATTATAACTGGATTGAGATTTGAATAGTTGACGTGTGAATGCCATCCATTGGATGCTTTACACTAGGACGATCATCCAAGATCTTGAACCCATCTCAGACAAACATGGGTCCCAAACATGGGTCTAACTTCGGATGTGTAATTCCTAGAGGATCATGCTCTTAGATGTGTTAATCCCAAGATACTATATGTGTAATTTTCAGAAAACTAATCATCTCAGAGGTGTTAATCCTGATAATCTTTGCATGTGTCGATCCCAAGGCACCAGATGTGTAATTCTTAAAAAAAGGAATATCTCGGATAGATTAACCCAGAGTGCCTTTAGATGTGGCTCTATGATAAGTATTTGATAGTTTTGAACTTTTCATGGATACAATGAAAGAACCAAGTTCACCCGTGCTAGTCTAAAAATCATAAGAAATGCCAAATTAGTTGGAAGCACTATTGTTAATCTAACCACCACTAGAACTAGAATCAGTTATGGGATGCCATGAAAGTACACCTTCGTGAAAGGTTTTATCCTCTAGGATTTCAAGAGGATAAAATGAATGAATTTTTAGAGCTAACCCAAGCAAGGAAGACCCTAAAAGAATACCACCAAACGTTTGTTAAAATTCTTCCATTAGCTCCAGAGATGGATGAGGTAACTCATCTCCATCAATTCATTTGAAAGCTTAATCTACCTTTGAATAACCTCAAGAACGTAAAACCATCCTCTATTTCAGAAGCCATAATTATAGCCAAAAACTATGATAAAGTTTTTTTTATATAGAAAGTGTCGAGAAGGACATGAGTCCTTCCATGTTAATCAAGAAGAGGTCCCCTAATTCAAGAGGAACGTCAAGCCCACCCTTGGCTACAAGGAATCATGAGCTAGAGCAAAAATTAGGTCAAGAAATAGAGATAGCAGGGTTAAAGATAATCGAATTCAACAAGTATTTCTATAAGTAAATAGAAGATGATTGGTGCAAGATTCATGTGAAGTAATGTGCATGATGAATAGAGGTATTCTACAAGACGATACTAAGATTATGAAATTGCTATCATAGGTTATATTGCATAAAGGATTGATTCCATTACGTTTTTCCATTATAATTCTTTAAGTACCATATTACATGGGGGTTTAGAATAAGGAATTCGAAGGTTCATATCATATGAGAGGTATATGGATGCATGAAATTAGGATAATAAGGCCAATTCACTTGAGAATAATAAAGACATGAAATAAAGGACTCTTTAACAACAATGTTTAGATAAAAGAAGATTTCTACCTAGTGGGGACAACACTTTGAAAGAGACAAGAAGATTTACTTAGATACTATCCCAGCTCACGAGACGAGGACATCTCAAATCTTTGAAGTAGGGGAGATTGTAAGTCCCTCCCAAGCCGTGTATATATGTGTCTCTTTTAATATAGTTTTCAAGAAGGAAAGAGAGTGCACTTAGAGAAGAGTGAGACAATAAGGCTAGAAACGTTAGGAAAGTGTTAGAATAAAAATATTAGCTCCAAAAATCCTAAAAGAAATAAGAAGATAAGAATAGTTCTTTTAAGAGATAAGTATCTCCAAAAATAGAAATTCCAATTTAGGCGACAAGAGGTTGTATTTAGAGTACTTTTACATATTTAGAGTCCATGCATTCTATCATAGGTTAGATTGCATAAAGCATCACCCTTGCTTGTCTAAAAATCATAAGAAATGCCAAATTAGTTGGAAGCACTGTTGTCAATCTAACCACCACTAGAACTAGAGTCAGTTATGGGATGCATGAAAGTACACCTTCATGAAAGGTTTTATATTCTAGGATTTTGAGAGGATAAAATGAATGAATTTTTGCAGCTAACCCAAGCAAGGAAGACCCTAAAAGAATACCACCAAACTTTTGCTAAAATTCTTCGAATAGCTCCAGAGATGGATGAGGTAACTCTTCTCCATCGATTCATTTGGAAGCTTAATCTACCTTTGAATAACCTCATCAAGAATGTAAAACCATCCTCTTTTTCAAAAGCCATAATTATAGCCAGAGACTATGATAAAGTTCTTTTTATATAGAAAGTGTCGAGAAGGACATGAGTCCTTCCATGTTAATCAAGAAGAGGTCCCCTAATTCAAGAGGAACATCAAGCCCACCCTTGGCTATAAGGAATCATGAGCTAGAGTAAAAATCAGGTCAAGAAATAGGGATAGCAGAGTTAAAGATAATCGAATTCAACAAGTCTTTCTATAAGTAAATAGAAGATGATTGGTGCAAGATTCATGTAAAGTAGTAATGTGCATGATGAATAGAGGTATTCTACAAGACAATACTAATATTATGAAATTGCTATCATAGGTTAGATTGCGTAAAGCATCACCCTTGCTTGTCTAAAAATCGTAAGAAATGCCAAATTAGTTGGAAGCACTATTGTCAATCTAACCACCACTGGAACTAGAATCAGTTAAGGGATGCCATGAAAGTACACCTTCGTGAAAGGTTTTGTCCTCTAGGATTTTGAGAGGATAAAATGAATGAACTTTTGCAGCCAACCCAAGCAAGGAACACCCTAAAAGAATACCACCAAACTTTTGCTAAAACTCTTCGATTAGCTCCAGAGAAGGATGAGGTAACTCTTCTCCATCGATTCATTTGGAAGCTTAATCTACCTTTAATAACCTCATCAAGAATGTAGAACCATCCTCTATTTCAAAAGCCATAATTATATCTGGAGACTATGATAAAGTTCTTTTTATATAGAAAGTGTCGAGAAGGACATGAGTCCTTCCATGTTAATCAAGAAGAGGTCCCCTAATTCAAGAGGAACGTCAAGCCCACCCTTGGCTACAAGGAATCATGAGCTAGAGCAAAAATTAGGTCAAGAAATAGAGATAGCAGGGTTAAAGATAATCGAATTCAACAAGTATTTCTATAAGTAAATAGAAGATGATTGGTGCAAGATTCATGTGAAGTAATGTGCATGATGAATAGAGGTATTCTACAAGACGATACTAAGATTATGAAATTGCTATCATAGGTTATATTGCATAAAGGATTGATTCCATTACGTTTTTCCATTATAATTCTTTAAGTACCATATTACATGGGGGTTTAGAATAAGGAATTCGAAGGTTCATATCATATGAGAGGTATATGGATGCATGAAATTAGGATAATAAGGCCAATTCACTTGAGAATAATAAAGACATGAAATAAAGGACTCTTTAACAACAATGTTTAGATAAAAGAAGATTTCTACCTAGTGGGGACAACACTTTGAAAGAGACAAGAAGATTTACTTAGATACTATCCCAGCTCACGAGACGAGGACATCTCAAATCTTTGAAGTAGGGGAGATTGTAAGTCCCTCCCAAGCCGTGTATATATGTGTCTCTTTTAATATAGTTTTCAAGAAGGAAAGAGAGTGCACTTAGAGAAGAGTGAGACAATAAGGCTAGAAACGTTAGGAAAGTGTTAGAATAAAAATATTAGCTCCAAAAATCCTAAAAGAAATAAGAAGATAAGAATAGTTCTTTTAAGAGATAAGTATCTCCAAAAATAGAAATTCCAATTTAGGCGACAAGAGGTTGTATTTAGAGTACTTTTACATATTTAGAGTCCATGCATTCTATCATAGGTTAGATTGCATAAAGCATCACCCTTGCTTGTCTAAAAATCATAAGAAATGCCAAATTAGTTGGAAGCACTGTTGTCAATCTAACCACCACTAGAACTAGAGTCAGTTATGGGATGCATGAAAGTACACCTTCATGAAAGGTTTTATATTCTAGGATTTTGAGAGGATAAAATGAATGAATTTTTGCAGCTAACCCAAGCAAGGAAGACCCTAAAAGAATACCACCAAACTTTTGCTAAAATTCTTCGAATAGCTCCAGAGATGGATGAGGTAACTCTTCTCCATCGATTCATTTGGAAGCTTAATCTACCTTTGAATAACCTCATCAAGAATGTAAAACCATCCTCTTTTTCAAAAGCCATAATTATAGCCAGAGACTATGATAAAGTTCTTTTTATATAGAAAGTGTCGAGAAGGACATGAGTCCTTCCATGTTAATCAAGAAGAGGTCCCCTAATTCAAGAGGAACATCAAGCCCACCCTTGGCTATAAGGAATCATGAGCTAGAGTAAAAATCAGGTCAAGAAATAGGGATAGCAGAGTTAAAGATAATCGAATTCAACAAGTCTTTCTATAAGTAAATAGAAGATGATTGGTGCAAGATTCATGTAAAGTAGTAATGTGCATGATGAATAGAGGTATTCTACAAGACAATACTAATATTATGAAATTGCTATCATAGGTTAGATTGCGTAAAGCATCACCCTTGCTTGTCTAAAAATCGTAAGAAATGCCAAATTAGTTGGAAGCACTATTGTCAATCTAACCACCACTGGAACTAGAATCAGTTAAGGGATGCCATGAAAGTACACCTTCGTGAAAGGTTTTGTCCTCTAGGATTTTGAGAGGATAAAATGAATGAACTTTTGCAGCCAACCCAAGCAAGGAACACCCTAAAAGAATACCACCAAACTTTTGCTAAAACTCTTCGATTAGCTCCAGAGAAGGATGAGGTAACTCTTCTCCATCGATTCATTTGGAAGCTTAATCTACCTTTAATAACCTCATCAAGAATGTAGAACCATCCTCTATTTCAAAAGCCATAATTATATCTGGAGACTATGATAAAGTTCTTTTTATATAGAAAGTGTCGAGAAGGACATGAGTCCTTCCATGTTAATCAAGAAGAGGTCCCCTAATTCAAGAGGAACGTCAAGCCCACCCTTGGCTACAAGGAATCATGAGCTAGAGCAAAAATTAGGTCAAGAAATAGAGATAGCAGGGTTAAAGATAATCGAATTCAACAAGTATTTCTATAAGTAAATAGAAGATGATTGGTGCAAGATTCATGTGAAGTAATGTGCATGATGAATAGAGGTATTCTACAAGACGATACTAAGATTATGAAATTGCTATCATAGGTTATATTGCATAAAGGATTGATTCCATTACGTTTTTCCATTATAATTCTTTAAGTACCATATTACATGGGGGTTTAGAATAAGGAATTCGAAGGTTCATATCATATGAGAGGTATATGGATGCATGAAATTAGGATAATAAGGCCAATTCACTTGAGAATAATAAAGACATGAAATAAAGGACTCTTTAACAACAATGTTTAGATAAAAGAAGATTTCTACCTAGTGGGGACAACACTTTGAAAGAGACAAGAAGATTTACTTAGATACTATCCCAGCTCACGAGACGAGGACATCTCAAATCTTTGAAGTAGGGGAGATTGTAAGTCCCTCCCAAGCCGTGTATATATGTGTCTCTTTTAATATAGTTTTCAAGAAGGAAAGAGAGTGCACTTAGAGAAGAGTGAGACAATAAGGCTAGAAACGTTAGGAAAGTGTTAGAATAAAAATATTAGCTCCAAAAATCCTAAAAGAAATAAGAAGATAAGAATAGTTCTTTTAAGAGATAAGTATCTCCAAAAATAGAAATTCCAATTTAGGCGACAAGAGGTTGTATTTAGAGTACTTTTACATATTTAGAGTCCATGCATTCTATCATAGGTTAGATTGCATAAAGCATCACCCTTGCTTGTCTAAAAATCATAAGAAATGCCAAATTAGTTGGAAGCACTGTTGTCAATCTAACCACCACTAGAACTAGAGTCAGTTATGGGATGCATGAAAGTACACCTTCATGAAAGGTTTTATATTCTAGGATTTTGAGAGGATAAAATGAATGAATTTTTGCAGCTAACCCAAGCAAGGAAGACCCTAAAAGAATACCACCAAACTTTTGCTAAAATTCTTCGAATAGCTCCAGAGATGGATGAGGTAACTCTTCTCCATCGATTCATTTGGAAGCTTAATCTACCTTTGAATAACCTCATCAAGAATGTAAAACCATCCTCTTTTTCAAAAGCCATAATTATAGCCAGAGACTATGATAAAGTTCTTTTTATATAGAAAGTGTCGAGAAGGACATGAGTCCTTCCATGTTAATCAAGAAGAGGTCCCCTAATTCAAGAGGAACATCAAGCCCACCCTTGGCTATAAGGAATCATGAGCTAGAGTAAAAATCAGGTCAAGAAATAGGGATAGCAGAGTTAAAGATAATCGAATTCAACAAGTCTTTCTATAAGTAAATAGAAGATGATTGGTGCAAGATTCATGTAAAGTAGTAATGTGCATGATGAATAGAGGTATTCTACAAGACAATACTAATATTATGAAATTGCTATCATAGGTTAGATTGCGTAAAGCATCACCCTTGCTTGTCTAAAAATCGTAAGAAATGCCAAATTAGTTGGAAGCACTATTGTCAATCTAACCACCACTGGAACTAGAATCAGTTAAGGGATGCCATGAAAGTACACCTTCGTGAAAGGTTTTGTCCTCTAGGATTTTGAGAGGATAAAATGAATGAACTTTTGCAGCCAACCCAAGCAAGGAACACCCTAAAAGAATACCACCAAACTTTTGCTAAAACTCTTCGATTAGCTCCAGAGAAGGATGAGGTAACTCTTCTCCATCGATTCATTTGGAAGCTTAATCTACCTTTAATAACCTCATCAAGAATGTAGAACCATCCTCTATTTCAAAAGCCATAATTATATCTGGAGACTATGATAAAGTTCTTTTTATATAGAAAGTGTCGAGAAGGACATGAGTCCTTCCATGTTAATCAAGAAGAGGTCCCCTAATTCAAGAGGAACGTCAAGCCCACCCTTGGCTACAAGGAATCATGAGCTAGAGCAAAAATTAGGTCAAGAAATAGAGATAGCAGGGTTAAAGATAATCGAATTCAACAAGTATTTCTATAAGTAAATAGAAGATGATTGGTGCAAGATTCATGTGAAGTAATGTGCATGATGAATAGAGGTATTCTACAAGACGATACTAAGATTATGAAATTGCTATCATAGGTTATATTGCATAAAGGATTGATTCCATTACGTTTTTCCATTATAATTCTTTAAGTACCATATTACATGGGGGTTTAGAATAAGGAATTCGAAGGTTCATATCATATGAGAGGTATATGGATGCATGAAATTAGGATAATAAGGCCAATTCACTTGAGAATAATAAAGACATGAAATAAAGGACTCTTTAACAACAATGTTTAGATAAAAGAAGATTTCTACCTAGTGGGGACAACACTTTGAAAGAGACAAGAAGATTTACTTAGATACTATCCCAGCTCACGAGACGAGGACATCTCAAATCTTTGAAGTAGGGGAGATTGTAAGTCCCTCCCAAGCCGTGTATATATGTGTCTCTTTTAATATAGTTTTCAAGAAGGAAAGAGAGTGCACTTAGAGAAGAGTGAGACAATAAGGCTAGAAACGTTAGGAAAGTGTTAGAATAAAAATATTAGCTCCAAAAATCCTAAAAGAAATAAGAAGATAAGAATAGTTCTTTTAAGAGATAAGTATCTCCAAAAATAGAAATTCCAATTTAGGCGACAAGAGGTTGTATTTAGAGTACTTTTACATATTTAGAGTCCATGCATTCTATCATAGGTTAGATTGCATAAAGCATCACCCTTGCTTGTCTAAAAATCATAAGAAATGCCAAATTAGTTGGAAGCACTGTTGTCAATCTAACCACCACTAGAACTAGAGTCAGTTATGGGATGCATGAAAGTACACCTTCATGAAAGGTTTTATATTCTAGGATTTTGAGAGGATAAAATGAATGAATTTTTGCAGCTAACCCAAGCAAGGAAGACCCTAAAAGAATACCACCAAACTTTTGCTAAAATTCTTCGAATAGCTCCAGAGATGGATGAGGTAACTCTTCTCCATCGATTCATTTGGAAGCTTAATCTACCTTTGAATAACCTCATCAAGAATGTAAAACCATCCTCTTTTTCAAAAGCCATAATTATAGCCAGAGACTATGATAAAGTTCTTTTTATATAGAAAGTGTCGAGAAGGACATGAGTCCTTCCATGTTAATCAAGAAGAGGTCCCCTAATTCAAGAGGAACATCAAGCCCACCCTTGGCTATAAGGAATCATGAGCTAGAGTAAAAATCAGGTCAAGAAATAGGGATAGCAGAGTTAAAGATAATCGAATTCAACAAGTCTTTCTATAAGTAAATAGAAGATGATTGGTGCAAGATTCATGTAAAGTAGTAATGTGCATGATGAATAGAGGTATTCTACAAGACAATACTAATATTATGAAATTGCTATCATAGGTTAGATTGCGTAAAGCATCACCCTTGCTTGTCTAAAAATCGTAAGAAATGCCAAATTAGTTGGAAGCACTATTGTCAATTTAACCACCACTGGAACTAGAATCAGTTAAGGGATGCCATGAAAGTACACCTTCGTGAAAGGTTTTGTCCTCTAGGATTTTGAGAGGATAAAATGAATGAACTTTTGCAGCCAACCCAAGCAAGGAACACCCTAAAAGAATACCACCAAACTTTTGCTAAAACTCTTCGATTAGCTCCAGAGAAGGATGAGGTAACTCTTCTCCATCGATTCATTTGGAAGCTTAATCTACCTTTAATAACCTCATCAAGAATGTAGAACCATCCTCTATTTCAAAAGCCATAATTATATCCGGAGACTATGATAAAGTTCTTTTTATATAGAAAGTGTCGAGAAGGACATGAGTCCTTCCATGTTAATCAAGAAGAGGTCCCCTAATTCAAGAGGAACGTCAAGCCCACCCTTGGCTACAAGGAATCATGAGCTAGAGCAAAAATTAGGTCAAGAAATAGAGATAGCAGGGTTAAAGATAATCGAATTCAACAAGTATTTCTATAAGTAAATAGAAGATGATTGGTGCAAGATTCATGTGAAGTAATGTGCATGATGAATAGAGGTATTCTACAAGACGATACTAAGATTATGAAATTGCTATCATAGGTTATATTGCATAAAGGATTGATTCCATTACGTTTTTCCATTATAATTCTTTAAGTACCATATTACATGGGGCATATTACATGGAGTTTTAGAATAAGGAATTCGAAGGTTCATATCATATGAGAGGTATATGGATGCATGAAATTAGGATAATAAGGCCAATTCACTTGAGAATAATAAAGACATGAAATAAAGGACTCTTTAACAACAATGTTTAGATAAAAGAAGATTTCTACCTAGTGGGGACAACACTTTGAAAGAGACAAGAAGATTTACTTAGATACTATCCCAGCTCACGAGACGAGGACATCTCAAATCTTTGAAGTAGGGGAGATTGTAAGTCCCTCCCAAGCCGTGTATATATGTGTCTCTTTTAATATAGTTTTCAAGAAGGAAAGAGAGTGCACTTAGAGAAGAGTGAGACAATAAGGCTAGAAACGTTAGGAAAGTGTTAGAATAAAAATATTAGCTCCAAAAATCCTAAAAGAAATAAGAAGATAAGAAAAGTTCTTTTAAGAGATAAGTATCTCCAAAAATAGAAATTCCAATTTAGGCGACAAGAGGTTGTATTTAGAGTACTTTTACATATTTAGAGTCCATGCATTCTATCATAGGTTAGATTGCATGAAGCATCACCCTTGCTTGTCTAAAAATCATAAGAAATGCCAAATTAGTTGGAAGCACTGTTGTCAATCTAACCACCACTAGAACTAGAGTCAGTTATGGGATGCATGAAAGTACACCTTCATGAAAGGTTTTATATTCTAGGATTTTGAGAGGATAAAATGAATGAATTTTTGCAGCTAACCCCAGCAAGGAAGACCCTAAAAGAATACCACCAAACTTTTGCTAAAATTCTTCGAATAGCTCCAGAGATGGATGAGGTAACTCTTCTCCATCGATTCATTTGGAAGCTTAATCTACCTTTGAATAACCTCATCAAGAATGTAAAACCATCCTCTTTTTCAAAAGCCATAATTATAGCCAGAGACTATGATAAAGTTCTTTTTATATAGAAAGTGTCGAGAAGGACATGAGTCCTTCCATGTTAATCAAGAAGAAGTCCCCTAATTCAAGAGGAACGTCAAGCCCACCCTTGGCTATAAGGAATCATGAGCTAGAGTAAAAATCAGGTCAAGAAATAGGGATAGCAGAGTTAAAGATAATCGAATTCAACAAGTCTTTCTATAAGTAAATAGAAGATGATTGGTGCAAGATTCATGTAAAGTAGTAACGTGCATGATGAATAGAGGTATTCTACAAGACAATACTAATATTATGAAATTGCTATCATAGGTTAGATTGCGTAAAGCATCACCCTTGCTTGTCTAAAAATCGTAAGAAATGCCAAATTAGTTGGAAGCACTATTGTCAATCTAACCACCACTGGAACTAGAATCAGTTATGGGATGCCATGAAAGTACACCTTCGTGAAAGGTTTTGTCCTCTAGGATTTTGAGAGGATAAAATGAATGAACTTTTGCAGCCAACCCAAGCAAGGAACACCCTAAAAGAATACCACCAAACTTTTGCTAAAACTCTTCGATTAGCTCCAGAGAAGGATGAGGTAACTCTTCTCCATCGATTCATTTGGAAGCTTAATCTACCTTTAATAACCTCATCAAGAATGTAGAACCATCCTCTATTTCAAAAGCCATAATTATATCCGGAGACTATGATAAAGTTCTTTTTATATAGAAAGTGTCGAGAAGGACATGAGTGCTTCCATGTTAATCAAGAAGAGGTCCCCTAATTCAAGAGGAACGTCAAGCCCACCCTTGGCTACAAGGAATCATGAGCTAGAGCAAAAATTAGGTCAAGAAATAGAGATAGCAGGGTTAAAGATAATCGAATTCAACAAGTATTTCTATAAGTAAATAGAAGATGATTGGTGCAAGATTCATGTGAAGTAATGTGCATGATGAATAGAGGTATTCTACAAGACGATACTAAGATTATGAAATTGCTATCATAGGTTATATTGCATAAAGGATTGATTCCATTACGTTTTTCCATTATAATTCTTTAAGTACCATATTACATGGGGCATATTACATGGGGGTTTAGAATAAGGAATTCGAAGGTTCATATCATATGAGAGGTATATGGATGCATGAAATTAGGATAATAAGGCCAATTCACTTGAGAATAATAAAGACATGAAATAAAGGACTCTTTAACAACAATGTTTAGATAAAAGAAGATTTCTACCTAGTGGGGACAACACTTTGAAAGAGACAAGAAGATTTACTTAGATACTATCCCAGCTCACGAGACGAGGACATCTCAAATCTTTGAAGTAGGGGAGATTGTAAGTCCCTCCCAAGCCGTGTATATATGTGTCTCTTTTAATATAGTTTTCAAGAAGGAAAGAGAGTGCACTTAGAGAAGAGTGAGACAATAAGGCTAGAAACGTTAGGAAAGTGTTAGAATAAAAATATTAGCTCCAAAAATCCTAAAAGAAATAAGAAGATAAGAAAAGTTCTTTTAAGAGATAAGTATCTCCAAAAATAGAAATTCCAATTTAGGCGACAGGAGGTTGTATTTAGAGTACTTTTACATATTTAGAGTCCATGCATTCTATCATAGGTTAGATTGCATGAAGCATCACCCTTGCTTGTCTAAAAATCATAAGAAATGCCAAATTAGTTGGAAGCACTGTTGTCAATCTAACCACCACTAGAACTAGAGTCAGTTATGGGATGCATGAAAGTACACCTTCATGAAAGGTTTTATATTCTAGGATTTTGAGAGGATAAAATGAATGAATTTTTGCAGCTAACCCCAGCAAGGAAGACCCTAAAAGAATACCACCAAACTTTTGCTAAAATTCTTCGAATAGCTCCAGAGATGGATGAGGTAACTCTTCTCCATCGATTCATTTGGAAGCTTAATCTACCTTTGAATAACCTCATCAAGAATGTAAAACCATCCTCTTTTTCAAAAGCCATAATTATAGCCAGAGACTATGATAAAGTTCTTTTTATATAGAAAGTGTCGAGAAGGACATGAGTCCTTCCATGTTAATCAAGAAGAGGTCCCCTAATTCAAGAGGAACATCAAGCCCACCCTTGGCTATAAGGAATCATGAGCTAGAGTAAAAATCAGGTCAAGAAATAGGGATAGCAGAGTTAAAGATAATCGAATTCAACAAGTCTTTCTATAAGTAAATAGAAGATGATTGGTGCAAGATTCATGTAAAGTAGTAACGTGCATGATGAATAGAGGTATTCTACAAGACAATACTAATATTATGAAATTGCTATCATAGGTTAGATTGCGTAAAGCATCACCCTTGCTTGTCTAAAAATCGTAAGAAATGCCAAATTAGTTGGAAGCACTATTGTCAATCTAACCACCACTGGAACTAGAATCAGTTATGGGATGCCATGAAAGTACACCTTCGTGAAAGGTTTTGTCCTCTAGGATTTTGAGAGGATAAAATGAATGAACTTTTGCAGCCAACCCAAGCAAGGAACACCCTAAAAGAATACCACCAAACTTTTGCTAAAACTCTTCGATTAGCTCCAGAGAAGGATGAGGTAACTCTTCTCCATCGATTCATTTGGAAGCTTAATCTACCTTTAATAACCTCATCAAGAATGTAGAACCATCCTCTATTTCAAAAGCCATAATTATATCTGGAGACTATGATAAAGTTCTTTTTATATAGAAAGTGTCGAGAAGGACATGAGTCCTTCCATGTTAATCAAGAAGAGGTCCCCTAATTCAAGAGGAACGTCAAGCCCACCCTTGGCTACAAGGAATCATGAGCTAGAGCAAAAATTAGGTCAAGAAATAGAGATAGCAGGGTTAAAGATAATCGAATTCAACAAGTATTTCTATAAGTAAATAGAAGATGATTGGTGCAAGATTCATGTGAAGTAATGTGCATGATGAATAGAGGTATTCTACAAGACGATACTAAGATTATGAAATTGCTATCATAGGTTATATTGCATAAAGGATTGATTCCATTACGTTTTTCCATTATAATTCTTTAAGTACCATATTACATGGGGCATATTACATGGAGTTTTAGAATAAGGAATTCCAAGGTTCATATCATATGAGAGGTATATGGATGCATGAAATTAGGATAATAAGGCCAATTCACTTGAGAATAATAAAGACATGAAATAAAGGACTCTTTAACAACAATGTTTAGATAAAAGAAGATTTCTACCTAGTGGGGACAACACTTTGAAAGAGACAAGAAGATTTACTTAGATACTATCCCAGCTCACGAGACGAGGACATCTCAAATCTTTGAAGTAGGGGAGATTGTAAGTCCCTCCCAAGCCGTGTATATATGTGTCTCTTTTAATATAGTTTTCAAGAAGGAAAGAGAGTGCACTTAGAGAAGAGTGAGACAATAAGGCTAGAAACGTTAGGAAAGTGTTAGAATAAAAATATTAGCTCCAAAAATCCTAAAAGAAATAAGAAGATAAGAAAAGTTCTTTTAAGAGATAAGTATCTCCAAAAATAGAAATTCCAATTTAGGCGACAGGAGGTTGTATTTAGAGTACTTTTACATATTTAGAGTCCATGCATTCTATCATAGGTTAGATTGCATGAAGCATCACCCTTGCTTGTCTAAAAATCATAAGAAATGCCAAATTAGTTGGAAGCACTGTTGTCAATCTAACCACCACTAGAACTAGAGTCAGTTATGGGATGCATGAAAGTACACCTTCATGAAAGGTTTTATATTCTAGGATTTTGAGAGGATAAAATGAATGAATTTTTGCAGCTAACCCCAGCAAGGAAGACCCTAAAAGAATACCACCAAACTTTTGCTAAAATTCTTCGAATAGCTCCAGAGATGGATGAGGTAACTCTTCTCCATCGATTCATTTGGAAGCTTAATCTACCTTTGAATAACCTCATCAAGAATGTAAAACCATCCTCTTTTTCAAAAGCCATAATTATAGCCAGAGACTATGATAAAGTTCTTTTTATATAGAAAGTGTCGAGAAGGACATGAGTCCTTCCATGTTAATCAAGAAGAGGTCCCCTAATTCAAGAGGAACATCAAGCCCACCCTTGGCTATAAGGAATCATGAGCTAGAGTAAAAATCAGGTCAAGAAATAGGGATAGCAGAGTTAAAGATAATCGAATTCAACAAGTCTTTCTATAAGTAAATAGAAGATGATTGGTGCAAGATTCATGTAAAGTAGTAACGTGCATGATGAATAGAGGTATTCTACAAGACAATACTAATATTATGAAATTGCTATCATAGGTTAGATTGCGTAAAGCATCACCCTTGCTTGTCTAAAAATCGTAAGAAATGCCAAATTAGTTGGAAGCACTATTGTCAATCTAACCACCACTGGAACTAGAATCAGTTATGGGATGCCATGAAAGTACACCTTCGTGAAAGGTTTTGTCCTCTAGGATTTTGAGAGGATAAAATGAATGAACTTTTGCAGCCAACCCAAGCAAGGAACACCCTAAAAGAATACCACCAAACTTTTGCTAAAACTCTTCGATTAGCTCCAGAGAAGGATGAGGTAACTCTTCTCCATCGATTCATTTGGAAGCTTAATCTACCTTTAATAACCTCATCAAGAATGTAGAACCATCCTCTATTTCAAAAGCCATAATTATATCTGGAGACTATGATAAAGTTCTTTTTATATAGAAAGTGTCGAGAAGGACATGAGTCCTTCCATGTTAATCAAGAAGAGGTCCCCTAATTCAAGAGGAACGTCAAGCCCACCCTTGGCTACAAGGAATCATGAGCTAGAGCAAAAATTAGGTCAAGAAATAGAGATAGCAGGGTTAAAGATAATCGAATTCAACAAGTATTTCTATAAGTAAATAGAAGATGATTGGTGCAAGATTCATGTGAAGTAATGTGCATGATGAATAGAGGTATTCTACAAGACGATACTAAGATTATGAAATTGCTATCATAGGTTATATTGCATAAAGGATTGATTCCATTACGTTTTTCCATTATAATTCTTTAAGTACCATATTACATGGGGCATATTACATGGAGTTTTAGAATAAGGAATTCGAAGGTTCATATCATATGAGAGGTATATGGATGCATGAAATTAGGATAATAAGGCCAATTCACTTGAGAATAATAAAGACATGAAATAAAGGACTCTTTAACAACAATGTTTAGATAAAAGAAGATTTCTACCTAGTGGGGACAACACTTTGAAAGAGACAAGAAGATTTACTTAGATACTATCCCAGCTCACGAGACGAGGACATCTCAAATCTTTGAAGTAGGGGAGATTGTAAGTCCCTCCCAAGCCGTGTATATATGTGTCTCTTTTAATATAGTTTTCAAGAAGGAAAGAGAGTGCACTTAGAGAAGAGTGAGACAATAAGGCTAGAAACGTTAGGAAAGTGTTAGAATAAAAATATTAGCTCCAAAAATCCTAAAAGAAATAAGAAGATAAGAAAAGTTCTTTTAAGAGATAAGTATCTCCAAAAATAGAAATTCCAATTTAGGCGACAAGAGGTTGTATTTAGAGTACTTTTACATATTTAGAGTCCATGCATTCTATCATAGGTTAGATTGCATAAAGCATCACCCTTGCTTGTCTAAAAATCATAAGAAATGCCAAATTAGTTGGAAGCACTGTTGTCAATCTAACCACCACTAGAACTAGAGTCAGTTATGGGATGCATGAAAGTACACCTTCATGAAAGGTTTTATATTCTAGGATTTTGAGAGGATAAAATGAATGAATTTTTGCAGCTAACCCAAGCAAGGAAGACCCTAAAAGAATACCACCAAACTTTTGCTAAAATTCTTCGAATAGCTCCAGAGATGGATGAGGTAACTCTTCTCCATCGATTCATTTGGAAGCTTAATCTACCTTTGAATAACCTCATCAAGAATGTAAAACCATCCTCTTTTTCAAAAGCCATAATTATAGCCAGAGACTATGATAAAGTTCTTTTTATATAGAAAGTGTCGAGAAGGACATGAGTCCTTCCATGTTAATCAAGAAGAGGTCCCCTAATTCAAGAGGAACATCAAGCCCACCCTTGGCTATAAGGAATCATGAGCTAGAGTAAAAATCAGGTCAAGAAATAGGGATAGCAGAGTTAAAGATAATCGAATTCAACAAGTCTTTCTATAAGTAAATAGAAGATGATTGGTGCAAGATTCATGTAAAGTAGTAATGTGCATGATGAATAGAGGTATTCTACAAGACAATACTAATATTATGAAATTGCTATCATAGGTTAGATTGCGTAAAGCATCACCCTTGCTTGTCTAAAAATCGTAAGAAATGCCAAATTAGTTGGAAGCACTATTGTCAATCTAACCACCACTGGAACTAGAATCAGTTAAGGGATGCCATGAAAGTACACCTTCGTGAAAGGTTTTGTCCTCTAGGATTTTGAGAGGATAAAATGAATGAACTTTTGCAGCCAACCCAAGCAAGGAACACCCTAAAAGAATACCACCAAACTTTTGCTAAAACTCTTCGATTAGCTCCAGAGAAGGATGAGGTAACTCTTCTCCATCGATTCATTTGGAAGCTTAATCTACCTTTAATAACCTCATCAAGAATGTAGAACCATCCTCTATTTCAAAAGCCATAATTATATCTGGAGACTATGATAAAGTTCTTTTTATATAGAAAGTGTCGAGAAGGACATGAGTCCTTCCATGTTAATCAAGAAGAGGTCCCCTAATTCAAGAGGAACGTCAAGCCCACCCTTGGCTACAAGGAATCATGAGCTAGAGCAAAAATTAGGTCAAGAAATAGAGATAGCAGGGTTAAAGATAATCGAATTCAACAAGTATTTCTATAAGTAAATAGAAGATGATTGGTGCAAGATTCATGTGAAGTAATGTGCATGATGAATAGAGGTATTCTACAAGACGATACTAAGATTATGAAATTGCTATCATAGGTTATATTGCATAAAGGATTGATTCCATTACGTTTTTCCATTATAATTCTTTAAGTACCATATTACATGGGGGTTTAGAATAAGGAATTCGAAGGTTCATATCATATGAGAGGTATATGGATGCATGAAATTAGGATAATAAGGCCAATTCACTTGAGAATAATAAAGACATGAAATAAAGGACTCTTTAACAACAATGTTTAGATAAAAGAAGATTTCTACCTAGTGGGGACAACACTTTGAAAGAGACAAGAAGATTTACTTAGATACTATCCCAGCTCACGAGATGAGGACATCTCAAATCTTTGAAGTAGGGGAGATTGTAAGTCCCTCCCAAGCCGTGTATATATGTGTCTCTTTTAATATAGTTTTCAAGAAGGAAAGAGAGTGCACTTAGAGAAGAGTGAGACAATAAGGCTAGAAACGTTAGGAAAGTGTTAGAATAAAAATATTAGCTCCAAAAATCCTAAAAGAAATAAGAAGATAAGAATAGTTCTTTTAAGAGATAAGTATCTCCAAAAATAGAAATTCCAATTTAGGCGACAAGAGGTTGTATTTAGAGTACTTTTACATATTTAGAGTCCATGCATTCTATCATAGGTTAGATTGCATAAAGCATCACCCTTGCTTGTCTAAAAATCATAAGAAATGCCAAATTAGTTGGAAGCACTGTTGTCAATCTAACCACCACTAGAACTAGAGTCAGTTATGGGATGCATGAAAGTACACCTTCATGAAAGGTTTTATATTCTAGGATTTTGAGAGGATAAAATGAATGAATTTTTGCAGCTAACCCAAGCAAGGAAGACCCTAAAAGAATACCACCAAACTTTTGCTAAAATTCTTCGAATAGCTCCAGAGATGGATGAGGTAACTCTTCTCCATCGATTCATTTGGAAGCTTAATCTACCTTTGAATAACCTCATCAAGAATGTAAAACCATCCTCTTTTTCAAAAGCCATAATTATAGCCAGAGACTATGATAAAGTTCTTTTTATATAGAAAGTGTCGAGAAGGACATGAGTCCTTCCATGTTAATCAAGAAGAGGTCCCCTAATTCAAGAGGAACATCAAGCCCACCCTTGGCTATAAGGAATCATGAGCTAGAGTAAAAATCAGGTCAAGAAATAGGGATAGCAGAGTTAAAGATAATCGAATTCAACAAGTCTTTCTATAAGTAAATAGAAGATGATTGGTGCAAGATTCATGTAAAGTAGTAATGTGCATGATGAATAGAGGTATTCTACAAGACAATACTAATATTATGAAATTGCTATCATAGGTTAGATTGCGTAAAGCATCACCCTTGCTTGTCTAAAAATCGTAAGAAATGCCAAATTAGTTGGAAGCACTATTGTCAATCTAACCACCACTGGAACTAGAATCAGTTAAGGGATGCCATGAAAGTACACCTTCGTGAAAGGTTTTGTCCTCTAGGATTTTGAGAGGATAAAATGAATGAACTTTTGCAGCCAACCCAAGCAAGGAACACCCTAAAAGAATACCACCAAACTTTTGCTAAAACTCTTCGATTAGCTCCAGAGAAGGATGAGGTAACTCTTCTCCATCGATTCATTTGGAAGCTTAATCTACCTTTAATAACCTCATCAAGAATGTAGAACCATCCTCTATTTCAAAAGCCATAATTATATCTGGAGACTATGATAAAGTTCTTTTTATATAGAAAGTGTCGAGAAGGACATGAGTCCTTCCATGTTAATCAAGAAGAGGTCCCCTAATTCAAGAGGAACGTCAAGCCCACCCTTGGCTACAAGGAATCATGAGCTAGAGCAAAAATTAGGTCAAGAAATAGAGATAGCAGGGTTAAAGATAATCGAATTCAACAAGTATTTCTATAAGTAAATAGAAGATGATTGGTGCAAGATTCATGTGAAGTAATGTGCATGATGAATAGAGGTATTCTACAAGACGATACTAAGATTATGAAATTGCTATCATAGGTTATATTGCATAAAGGATTGATTCCATTACGTTTTTCCATTATAATTCTTTAAGTACCATATTACATGGGGGTTTAGAATAAGGAATTCGAAGGTTCATATCATATGAGAGGTATATGGATGCATGAAATTAGGATAATAAGGCCAATTCACTTGAGAATAATAAAGACATGAAATAAAGGACTCTTTAACAACAATGTTTAGATAAAAGAAGATTTCTACCTAGTGGGGACAACACTTTGAAAGAGACAAGAAGATTTACTTAGATACTATCCCAGCTCACGAGACGAGGACATCTCAAATCTTTGAAGTAGGGGAGATTGTAAGTCCCTCCCAAGCCGTGTATATATGTGTCTCTTTTAATATAGTTTTCAAGAAGGAAAGAGAGTGCACTTAGAGAAGAGTGAGACAATAAGGCTAGAAACGTTAGGAAAGTGTTAGAATAAAAATATTAGCTCCAAAAATCCTAAAAGAAATAAGAAGATAAGAATAGTTCTTTTAAGAGATAAGTATCTCCAAAAATAGAAATTCCAATTTAGGCGACAAGAGGTTGTATTTAGAGTACTTTTACATATTTAGAGTCCATGCATTCTATCATAGGTTAGATTGCATAAAGCATCACCCTTGCTTGTCTAAAAATCATAAGAAATGCCAAATTAGTTGGAAGCACTGTTGTCAATCTAACCACCACTAGAACTAGAGTCAGTTATGGGATGCATGAAAGTACACCTTCATGAAAGGTTTTATATTCTAGGATTTTGAGAGGATAAAATGAATGAATTTTTGCAGCTAACCCAAGCAAGGAAGACCCTAAAAGAATACCACCAAACTTTTGCTAAAATTCTTCGAATAGCTCCAGAGATGGATGAGGTAACTCTTCTCCATCGATTCATTTGGAAGCTTAATCTACCTTTGAATAACCTCATCAAGAATGTAAAACCATCCTCTTTTTCAAAAGCCATAATTATAGCCAGAGACTATGATAAAGTTCTTTTTATATAGAAAGTGTCGAGAAGGACATGAGTCCTTCCATGTTAATCAAGAAGAGGTCCCCTAATTCAAGAGGAACATCAAGCCCACCCTTGGCTATAAGGAATCATGAGCTAGAGTAAAAATCAGGTCAAGAAATAGGGATAGCAGAGTTAAAGATAATCGAATTCAACAAGTCTTTCTATAAGTAAATAGAAGATGATTGGTGCAAGATTCATGTAAAGTAGTAATGTGCATGATGAATAGAGGTATTCTACAAGACAATACTAATATTATGAAATTGCTATCATAGGTTAGATTGCGTAAAGCATCACCCTTGCTTGTCTAAAAATCGTAAGAAATGCCAAATTAGTTGGAAGCACTATTGTCAATTTAACCACCACTGGAACTAGAATCAGTTAAGGGATGCCATGAAAGTACACCTTCGTGAAAGGTTTTGTCCTCTAGGATTTTGAGAGGATAAAATGAATGAACTTTTGCAGCCAACCCAAGCAAGGAACACCCTAAAAGAATACCACCAAACTTTTGCTAAAACTCTTCGATTAGCTCCAGAGAAGGATGAGGTAACTCTTCTCCATCGATTCATTTGGAAGCTTAATCTACCTTTAATAACCTCATCAAGAATGTAGAACCATCCTCTATTTCAAAAGCCATAATTATATCCGGAGACTATGATAAAGTTCTTTTTATATAGAAAGTGTCGAGAAGGACATGAGTCCTTCCATGTTAATCAAGAAGAGGTCCCCTAATTCAAGAGGAACGTCAAGCCCACCCTTGGCTACAAGGAATCATGAGCTAGAGCAAAAATTAGGTCAAGAAATAGAGATAGCAGGGTTAAAGATAATCGAATTCAACAAGTATTTCTATAAGTAAATAGAAGATGATTGGTGCAAGATTCATGTGAAGTAATGTGCATGATGAATAGAGGTATTCTACAAGACGATACTAAGATTATGAAATTGCTATCATAGGTTATATTGCATAAAGGATTGATTCCATTACGTTTTTCCATTATAATTCTTTAAGTACCATATTACATGGGGCATATTACATGGAGTTTTAGAATAAGGAATTCGAAGGTTCATATCATATGAGAGGTATATGGATGCATGAAATTAGGATAATAAGGCCAATTCACTTGAGAATAATAAAGACATGAAATAAAGGACTCTTTAACAACAATGTTTAGATAAAAGAAGATTTCTACCTAGTGGGGACAACACTTTGAAAGAGACAAGAAGATTTACTTAGATACTATCCCAGCTCACGAGACGAGGACATCTCAAATCTTTGAAGTAGGGGAGATTGTAAGTCCCTCCCAAGCCGTGTATATATGTGTCTCTTTTAATATAGTTTTCAAGAAGGAAAGAGAGTGCACTTAGAGAAGAGTGAGACAATAAGGCTAGAAACGTTAGGAAAGTGTTAGAATAAAAATATTAGCTCCAAAAATCCTAAAAGAAATAAGAAGATAAGAAAAGTTCTTTTAAGAGATAAGTATCTCCAAAAATAGAAATTCCAATTTAGGCGACAAGAGGTTGTATTTAGAGTACTTTTACATATTTAGAGTCCATGCATTCTATCATAGGTTAGATTGCATGAAGCATCACCCTTGCTTGTCTAAAAATCATAAGAAATGCCAAATTAGTTGGAAGCACTGTTGTCAATCTAACCACCACTAGAACTAGAGTCAGTTATGGGATGCATGAAAGTACACCTTCATGAAAGGTTTTATATTCTAGGATTTTGAGAGGATAAAATGAATGAATTTTTGCAGCTAACCCCAGCAAGGAAGACCCTAAAAGAATACCACCAAACTTTTGCTAAAATTCTTCGAATAGCTCCAGAGATGGATGAGGTAACTCTTCTCCATCGATTCATTTGGAAGCTTAATCTACCTTTGAATAACCTCATCAAGAATGTAAAACCATCCTCTTTTTCAAAAGCCATAATTATAGCCAGAGACTATGATAAAGTTCTTTTTATATAGAAAGTGTCGAGAAGGACATGAGTCCTTCCATGTTAATCAAGAAGAGGTCCCCTAATTCAAGAGGAACGTCAAGCCCACCCTTGGCTATAAGGAATCATGAGCTAGAGTAAAAATCAGGTCAAGAAATAGGGATAGCAGAGTTAAAGATAATCGAATTCAACAAGTCTTTCTATAAGTAAATAGAAGATGATTGGTGCAAGATTCATGTAAAGTAGTAACGTGCATGATGAATAGAGGTATACTAATATTATGAAATTGCTATCATAGGTTAGATTGCGTAAAGCATCACCCTTGCTTGTCTAAAAATCGTAAGAAATGCCAAATTAGTTGGAAGCACTATTGTCAATCTAACCACCACTGGAACTAGAATCAGTTATGGGATGCCATGAAAGTACACCTTCGTGAAAGGTTTTGTCCTCTAGGATTTTGAGAGGATAAAATGAATGAACTTTTGCAGCCAACCCAAGCAAGGAACACCCTAAAAGAATACCACCAAACTTTTGCTAAAACTCTTCGATTAGCTCCAGAGAAGGATGAGGTAACTCTTCTCCATCGATTCATTTGGAAGCTTAATCTACCTTTAATAACCTCATCAAGAATGTAGAACCATCCTCTATTTCAAAAGCCATAATTATATCCGGAGACTATGATAAAGTTCTTTTTATATAGAAAGTGTCGAGAAGGACATGAGTCCTTCCATGTTAATCAAGAAGAGGTCCCCTAATTCAAGAGGAACGTCAAGCCCACCCTTGGCTACAAGGAATCATGAGCTAGAGCAAAAATTAGGTCAAGAAATAGAGATAGCAGGGTTAAAGATAATCGAATTCAACAAGTATTTCTATAAGTAAATAGAAGATGATTGGTGCAAGATTCATGTGAAGTAATGTGCATGATGAATAGAGGTATTCTACAAGACGATACTAAGATTATGAAATTGCTATCATAGGTTATATTGCATAAAGGATTGATTCCATTACGTTTTTCCATTATAATTCTTTAAGTACCATATTACATGGGGCATATTACATGGGGGTTTAGAATAAGGAATTCGAAGGTTCATATCATATGAGAGGTATATGGATGCATGAAATTAGGATAATAAGGCCAATTCACTTGAGAATAATAAAGACATGAAATAAAGGACTCTTTAACAACAATGTTTAGATAAAAGAAGATTTCTACCTAGTGGGGACAACACTTTGAAAGAGACAAGAAGATTTACTTAGATACTATCCCAGCTCACGAGACGAGGACATCTCAAATCTTTGAAGTAGGGGAGATTGTAAGTCCCTCCCAAGCCGTGTATATATGTGTCTCTTTTAATATAGTTTTCAAGAAGGAAAGAGAGTGCACTTAGAGAAGAGTGAGACAATAAGGCTAGAAACGTTAGGAAAGTGTTAGAATAAAAATATTAGCTCCAAAAATCCTAAAAGAAATAAGAAGATAAGAATAGTTCTTTTAAGAGATAAGTATCTCCAAAAATAGAAATTCCAATTTAGGCGACAAGAGGTTGTATTTAGAGTACTTTTACATATTTAGAGTCCATGCATTCTATCATAGGTTAGATTGCATGAAGCATCACCCTTGCTTGTCTAAAAATCATAAGAAATGCCAAATTAGTTGGAAGCACTGTTGTCAATCTAACCACCACTAGAACTAGAGTCAGTTATGGGATGCATGAAAGTACACCTTCATGAAAGGTTTTATATTCTAGGATTTTGAGAGGATAAAATGAATGAATTTTTGCAGCTAACCCCAGCAAGGAAGACCCTAAAAGAATACCACCAAACTTTTGCTAAAATTCTTCGAATAGCTCCAGAGATGGATGAGGTAACTCTTCTCCATCGATTCATTTGGAAGCTTAATCTACCTTTGAATAACCTCATCAAGAATGTAAAACCATCCTCTTTTTCAAAAGCCATAATTATAGCCAGAGACTATGATAAAGTTCTTTTTATATAGAAAGTGTCGAGAAGGACATGAGTCCTTCCATGTTAATCAAGAAGAGGTCCCCTAATTCAAGAGGAACATCAAGCCCACCCTTGGCTATAAGGAATCATGAGCTAGAGTAAAAATCAGGTCAAGAAATAGGGATAGCAGAGTTAAAGATAATCGAATTCAACAAGTCTTTCTATAAGTAAATAGAAGATGATTGGTGCAAGATTCATGTAAAGTAGTAACGTGCATGATGAATAGAGGTATTCTACAAGACAATACTAATATTATGAAATTGCTATCATAGGTTAGATTGCGTAAAGCATCACCCTTGCTTGTCTAAAAATCGTAAGAAATGCCAAATTAGTTGGAAGCACTATTGTCAATCTAACCACCACTGGAACTAGAATCAGTTATGGGATGCCATGAAAGTACACCTTCGTGAAAGGTTTTGTCCTCTAGGATTTTGAGAGGATAAAATGAATGAACTTTTGCAGCCAACCCAAGCAAGGAACACCCTAAAAGAATACCACCAAACTTTTGCTAAAACTCTTCGATTAGCTCCAGAGAAGGATGAGGTAACTCTTCTCCATCGATTCATTTGGAAGCTTAATCTACCTTTAATAACCTCATCAAGAATGTAGAACCATCCTCTATTTCAAAAGCCATAATTATATCCGGAGACTATGATGAAGTTCTTTTTATATAGAAAGTGTCGAGAAGGACATGAGTCCTTCCATGTTAATCAAGAAGAGGTCCCCTAATTCAAGAGGAACGTCAAGCCCACCCTTGGCTACAAGGAATCATGAGCTAGAGCAAAAATTAGGTCAAGAAATAGAGATAGCAGGGTTAAAGATAATCGAATTCAACAAGTATTTCTATAAGTAAATAGAAGATGATTGGTGCAAGATTCATGTGAAGTAATGTGCATGATGAATAGAGGTATTCTACAAGACGATACTAAGATTATGAAATTGCTATCATAGGTTATATTGCATAAAGGATTGATTCCATTACGTTTTTCCATTATAATTCTTTAAGTACCATATTACATGGGGCATATTACATGGGGGTTTAGAATAAGGAATTCGAAGGTTCATATCATATGAGAGGTATATGGATGCATGAAATTAGGATAATAAGGCCAATTCACTTGAGAATAATAAAGACATGAAATAAAGGACTCTTTAACAACAATGTTTAGATAAAAGAAGATTTCTACCTAGTGGGGACAACACTTTGAAAGAGACAAGAAGATTTACTTAGATACTATCCCAGCTCACGAGACGAGGACATCTCAAATCTTTGAAGTAGGGGAGATTGTAAGTCCCTCCCAAGCCGTGTATATATGTGTCTCTTTTAATATAGTTTTCAAGAAGGAAAGAGAGTGCACTTAGAGAAGAGTGAGACAATAAGGCTAGAAACGTTAGGAAAGTGTTAGAATAAAAATATTAGCTCCAAAAATCCTAAAAGAAATAAGAAGATAAGAAAAGTTCTTTTAAGAGATAAGTATCTCCAAAAATAGAAATTCCAATTTAGGCGACAGGAGGTTGTATTTAGAGTACTTTTACATATTTAGAGTCCATGCATTCTATCATAGGTTAGATTGCATGAAGCATCACCCTTGCTTGTCTAAAAATCATAAGAAATGCCAAATTAGTTGGAAGCACTGTTGTCAATCTAACCACCACTAGAACTAGAGTCAGTTATGGGATGCATGAAAGTACACCTTCATGAAAGGTTTTATATTCTAGGATTTTGAGAGGATAAAATGAATGAATTTTTGCAGCTAACCCCAGCAAGGAAGACCCTAAAAGAATACCACCAAACTTTTGCTAAAATTCTTCGAATAGCTCCAGAGATGGATGAGGTAACTCTTCTCCATCGATTCATTTGGAAGCTTAATCTACCTTTGAATAACCTCATCAAGAATGTAAAACCATCCTCTTTTTCAAAAGCCATAATTATAGCCAGAGACTATGATAAAGTTCTTTTTATATAGAAAGTGTCGAGAAGGACATGAGTCCTTCCATGTTAATCAAGAAGAGGTCCCCTAATTCAAGAGGAACATCAAGCCCACCCTTGGCTATAAGGAATCATGAGCTAGAGTAAAAATCAGGTCAAGAAATAGGGATAGCAGAGTTAAAGATAATCGAACTCAACAAGTCTTTCTATAAGTAAATAGAAGATGATTGGTGCAAGATTCATGTAAAGTAGTAACGTGCATGATGAATAGAGGTATTCTACAAGACAATACTAATATTATGAAATTGCTATCATAGGTTAGATTGCGTAAAGCATCACCCTTGCTTGTCTAAAAATCGTAAGAAATGCCAAATTAGTTGGAAGCACTATTGTCAATCTAACCACCACTGGAACTAGAATCAGTTATGGGATGCCATGAAAGTACACCTTCGTGAAAGGTTTTGTCCTCTAGGATTTTGAGAGGATAAAATGAATGAACTTTTGCAGCCAACCCAAGCAAGGAACACCCTAAAAGAATACCACCAAACTTTTGCTAAAACTCTTCGATTAGCTCCAAAGAAGGATGAGGTAACTCTTCTCCATCGATTCATTTGGAAGCTTAATCTACCTTTAATAACCTCATCAAGAATGTAGAACCATCCTCTATTTCAAAAGCCATAATTATATCTGGAGACTATGATAAAGTTCTTTTTATATAGAAAGTGTCGAGAAGGACATGAGTCCTTCCATGTTAATCAAGAAGAGGTCCCCTAATTCAAGAGGAACGTCAAGCCCACCCTTGGCTACAAGGAATCATGAGCTAGAGCAAAAATTAGGTCAAGAAATAGAGATAGCAGGGTTAAAGATAATCGAATTCAACAAGTATTTCTATAAGTAAATAGAAGATGATTGGTGCAAGATTCATGTGAAGTAATGTGCATGATGAATAGAGGTATTCTACAAGACGATACTAAGATTATGAAATTGCTATCATAGGTTATATTGCATAAAGGATTGATTCCATTACGTTTTTCCATTATAATTCTTTAAGTACCATATTACATGGGGCATATTACATGGGGGTTTAGAATAAGGAATTCGAAGGTTCATATCATATGAGAGGTATATGGATGCATGAAATTAGGATAATAAGGCCAATTCACTTGAGAATAATAAAGACATGAAATAAAGGACTCTTTAACAACAATGTTTAGATAAAAGAAGATTTCTACCTAGTGGGTACAACACTTTGAAAGAGACAAGAAGATTTACTTAGATACTATCCCAGCTCACGAGACGAGGACATCTCAAATCTTTGAAGTAGGGGAGATTGTAAGTCCCTCCCAAGCCGTGTATATATGTGTCTCTTTTAATATAGTTTTCAAGAAGGAAAGAGAGTGCACTTAGAGAAGAGTGAGACAATAAGGCTAGAAACGTTAGGAAAGTGTTAGAATAAAAATATTAGCTCCAAAAATCCTAAAAGAAATAAGAAGATAAGAAAAGTTCTTTTAAGAGATAAGTATCTCCAAAAATAGAAATTCCAATTTAGGCGACAGGAGGTTGTATTTAGAGTACTTTTACATATTTAGAGTCCATGCATTCTATCATAGGTTAGATTGCATGAAGCATCACCCTTGCTTGTCTAAAAATCATAAGAAATGCCAAATTAGTTGGAAGCACTGTTGTCAATCTAACCACCACTAGAACTAGAGTCAGTTATGGGATGCATGAAAGTACACCTTCATGAAAGGTTTTATATTCTAGGATTTTGAGAGGATAAAATGAATGAATTTTTGCAGCTAACCCCAGCAAGGAAGACCCTAAAAGAATACCACCAAACTTTTGCTAAAATTCTTCGAATAGCTCCAGAGATGGATGAGGTAACTCTTCTCCATCGATTCATTTGGAAGCTTAATCTACCTTTGAATAACCTCATCAAGAATGTAAAACCATCCTCTTTTTCAAAAGCCATAATTATAGCCAGAGACTATGATAAAGTTCTTTTTATATAGAAAGTGTCGAGAAGGACATGAGTCCTTCCATGTTAATCAAGAAGAGGTCCCCTAATTCAAGAGGAACATCAAGCCCACCCTTGGCTATAAGGAATCATGAGCTAGAGTAAAAATCAGGTCAAGAAATAGGGATAGCAGAGTTAAAGATAATCGAATTCGACAAGTCTTTCTATAAGTAAATAGAAGATGATTGGTGCAAGATTCATGTAAAGTAGTAACGTGCATGATGAATAGAGGTATTCTACAAGACAATACTAATATTATGAAATTGCTATCATAGGTTAGATTGCGTAAAGCATCACCCTTGCTTGTCTAAAAATCATAAGAAATGCCAAATTAGTTGGAAGCACTATTGTCAATCTAACCACCACTGGAACTAGAATCAGTTATGGGATGCCATGAAAGTACACCTTCGTGAAAGGTTTTGTCCTCTAGGATTTTGAGAGGATAAAATGAATGAACTTTTGCAGCCAACCCAAGCAAGGAACACCCTAAAAGAATACCACCAAACTTTTGCTAAAACTCTTCGATTAGCTCCAGAGAAGGATGAGGTAACTCTTCTCCATCGATTCATTTGGAAGCTTAATCTACCTTTAATAACCTCATCAAGAATGTAGAACCATCCTCTATTTCAAAAGCCATAATTATATCCGGAGACTATGATGAAGTTCTTTTTATATAGAAAGTGTCGAGAAGGACATGAGTCCTTCCATGTTAATCAAGAAGAGGTCCCCTAATTCAAGAGGAACGTCAAGCCCACCCTTGGCTACAAGGAATCATGAGCTAGAGCAAAAATTAGGTCAAGAAATAGAGATAGCAGGGTTAAAGATAATCGAATTCAACAAGTATTTCTATAAGTAAATAGAAGATGATTGGTGCAAGATTCATGTGAAGTAATGTGCATGATGAATAGAGGTATTCTACAAGACGATACTAAGATTATGAAATTGCTATCATAGGTTATATTGCATAAAGGATTGATTCCATTACGTTTTTCCATTATAATTCTTTAAGTACCATATTACATGGGGCATATTACATGGGGGTTTAGAATAAGGAATTCGAAGGTTCATATCATATGAGAGGTATATGGATGCATGAAATTAGGATAATAAGGCCAATTCACTTGAGAATAATAAAGACATGAAATAAAGGACTCTTTAACAACAATGTTTAGATAAAAGAAGATTTCTACCTAGTGGGGACAACACTTTGAAAGAGACAAGAAGATTTACTTAGATACTATCCCAGCTCACGAGACGAGGACATCTCAAATCTTTGAAGTAGGGGAGATTGTAAGTCCCTCCCAAGCCGTGTATATATGTGTCTCTTTTAATATAGTTTTCAAGAAGGAAAGAGAGTGCACTTAGAGAAGAGTGAGACAATAAGGCTAGAAACGTTAGGAAAGTGTTAGAATAAAAATATTAGCTCCAAAAATCCTAAAAGAAATAAGAAGATAAGAAAAGTTCTTTTAAGAGATAAGTATCTCCAAAAATAGAAATTCCAATTTAGGCGACAGGAGGTTGTATTTAGAGTACTTTTACATATTTAGAGTCCATGCATTCTATCATAGGTTAGATTGCATGAAGCATCACCCTTGCTTGTCTAAAAATCATAAGAAATGCCAAATTAGTTGGAAGCACTGTTGTCAATCTAACCACCACTAGAACTAGAGTCAGTTATGGGATGCATGAAAGTACACCTTCATGAAAGGTTTTATATTCTAGGATTTTGAGAGGATAAAATGAATGAATTTTTGCAGCTAACCCCAGCAAGGAAGACCCTAAAAGAATACCACCAAACTTTTGCTAAAATTCTTCGAATAGCTCCAGAGATGGATGAGGTAACTCTTCTCCATCGATTCATTTGGAAGCTTAATCTACCTTTGAATAACCTCATCAAGAATGTAAAACCATCCTCTTTTTCAAAAGCCATAATTATAGCCAGAGACTATGATAAAGTTCTTTTTATATAGAAAGTGTCGAGAAGGACATGAGTGCTTCCATGTTAATCAAGAAGAGGTCCCCTAATTCAAGAGGAACATCAAGCCCACCCTTGGCTATAAGGAATCATGAGCTAGAGTAAAAATCAGGTCAAGAAATAGGGATAGCAGAGTTAAAGATAATCGAATTCAACAAGTCTTTCTATAAGTAAATAGAAGATGATTGGTGCAAGATTCATGTAAAGTAGTAACGTGCATGATGAATAGAGGTATTCTACAAGACAATACTAATATTATGAAATTGCTATCATAGGTTAGATTGCGTAAAGCATCACCCTTGCTTGTCTAAAAATCGTAAGAAATGCCAAATTAGTTGGAAGCACTATTGTCAATCTAACCACCACTGGAACTAGAATCAGTTATGGGATGCCATGAAAGTACACCTTCGTGAAAGGTTTTGTCCTCTAGGATTTTGAGAGGATAAAATGAATGAACTTTTGCAGCCAACCCAAGCAAGGAACACCCTAAAAGAATACCACCAAACTTTTGCTAAAACTCTTCGATTAGCTCCAAAGAAGGATGAGGTAACTCTTCTCCATCGATTCATTTGGAAGCTTAATCTACCTTTAATAACCTCATCAAGAATGTAGAACCATCCTCTATTTCAAAAGCCATAATTATATCTGGAGACTATGATAAAGTTCTTTTTATATAGAAAGTGTCGAGAAGGACATGAGTCCTTCCATGTTAATCAAGAAGAGGTCCCCTAATTCAAGAGGAACGTCAAGCCCACCCTTGGCTACAAGGAATCATGAGCTAGAGCAAAAATTAGGTCAAGAAATAGAGATAGCAGGGTTAAAGATAATCGAATTCAACAAGTATTTCTATAAGTAAATAGAAGATGATTGGTGCAAGATTCATGTGAAGTAATGTGCATGATGAATAGAGGTATTCTACAAGACGATACTAAGATTATGAAATTGCTATCATAGGTTATATTGCATAAAGGATTGATTCCATTACGTTTTTCCATTATAATTCTTTAAGTACCATATTACATGGGGCATATTACATGGAGTTTTAGAATAAGGAATTCGAAGGTTCATATCATATGAGAGGTATATGGATGCATGAAATTAGGATAATAAGGCCAATTCACTTGAGAATAATAAAGACATGAAATAAAGGACTCTTTAACAACAATGTTTAGATAAAAGAAGATTTCTACCTAGTGGGGACAACACTTTGAAAGAGACAAGAAGATTTACTTAGATACTATCCCAGCTCACGAGACGAGGACATCTCAAATCTTTGAAGTAGGGGAGATTGTAAGTCCCTCCCAAGCCGTGTATATATGTGTCTCTTTTAATATAGTTTTCAAGAAGGAAAGAGAGTGCACTTAGAGAAGAGTGAGACAATAAGGCTAGAAACGTTAGGAAAGTGTTAGAATAAAAATATTAGCTCCAAAAATCCTAAAAGAAATAAGAAGATAAGAAAAGTTCTTTTAAGAGATAAGTATCTCCAAAAATAGAAATTCCAATTTAGGCGACAGGAGGTTGTATTTAGAGTACTTTTACATATTTAGAGTCCATGCATTCTATCATAGGTTAGATTGCATAAAGCATCACCCTTGCTTGTCTAAAAATCATAAGAAATGCCAAATTAGTTGGAAGCACTGTTGTCAATCTAACCACCACTAGAACTAGAGTCAGTTATGGGATGCATGAAAGTACACCTTCATGAAAGGTTTTATATTCTAGGATTTTGAGAGGATAAAATGAATGAATTTTTGCAGCTAACCCCAGCAAGGAAGACCCTAAAAGAATACCACCAAACTTTTGCTAAAATTCTTCGAATAGCTCCAGAGATGGATGAGGTAACTCTTCTCCATCGATTCATTTGGAAGCTTAATCTACCTTTGAATAACCTCATCAAGAATGTAAAATCATCCTCTTTTTCAAAAGCCATAATTATAGCCAGAGACTATGATAAAGTTCTTTTTATATAGAAAGTGTCGAGAAGGACATGAGTCCTTCCATGTTAATCAAGAAGAGGTCCCCTAATTCAAGAGGAACATCAAGCCCACCCTTGGCTATAAGGAATCATGAGCTAGAGTAAAAATCAGGTCAAGAAATAGGGATAGCAGAGTTAAAGATAATCGAATTCAACAAGTCTTTCTATAAGTAAATAGAAGATGATTGGTGCAAGATTCATGTAAAGTAGTAACGTGCATGATGAATAGAGGTATTCTACAAGACAATACTAATATTATGAAATTGCTATCATAGGTTAGATTGCGTAAAGCATCACCCTTGCTTGTCTAAAAATCGTAAGAAATGCCAAATTAGTTGGAAGCACTATTGTCAATCTAACCACCACTGGAACTAGAATCAGTTAAGGGATGCCATGAAAGTACACCTTCGTGAAAGGTTTTGTCCTCTAGGATTTTGAGAGGATAAAATGAATGAACTTTTGCAGCCAACCCAAGCAAGGAACACCCTAAAAGAATACCACCAAACTTTTGCTAAAACTCTTCGATTAGCTCCAGAGAAGGATGAGGTAACTCTTCTCCATCGATTCATTTGGAAGCTTAATCTACCTTTAATAACCTCATCAAGAATGTAGAACCATCCTCTATTTCAAAAGCCATAATTATATCTGGAGACTATGATAAAGTTCTTTTTATATAGAAAGTGTCGAGAAGGACATGAGTCCTTCCATGTTAATCAAGAAGAGGTCCCCTAATTCAAGAGGAACGTCAAGCCCACCCTTGGCTACAAGGAATCATGAGCTAGAGCAAAAATTAGGTGAAGAAATAGAGATAGCAGGGTTAAAGATAATCGAATTCAACAAGTATTTCTATAAGTAAATAGAAGATGATTGGTGCAAGATTCATGTGAAGTAATGTGCATGATGAATAGAGGTATTCTACAAGACGATACTAAGATTATGAAATTGCTATCATAGGTTATATTGCATAAAGGATTGATTCCATTACGTTTTTCCATTATAATTCTTTAAGTACCATATTACATGGGGGTTTAGAATAAGGAATTCGAAGGTTCATATCATATGAGAGGTATATGGATGCATGAAATTAGGATAATAAGGCCAATTCACTTGAGAATAATAAAGACATGAAATAAAGGACTCTTTAACAACAATGTTTAGATAAAAGAAGATTTCTACCTAGTGGGGACAACACTTTGAAAGAGACAAGAAGATTTACTTAGATACTATCCCAGCTCACGAGACGAGGACATCTCAAATCTTTGAAGTAGGGGAGATTGTAAGTCCCTCCCAAGCCGTGTATATATGTGTCTCTTTTAATATAGTTTTCAAGAAGGAAAGAGAGTGCACTTAGAGAAGAGTGAGACAATAAGGCTAGAAACGTTAGGAAAGTGTTAGAATAAAAATATTAGCTCCAAAAATCCTAAAAGAAATAAGAAGATAAGAATAGTTCTTTTAAGAGATAAGTATCTCCAAAAATAGAAATTCCAATTTAGGCGACAAGAGGTTGTATTTAGAGTACTTTTACATATTTAGAGTCCATGCATTCTATCATAGGTTAGATTGCATAAAGCATCACCCTTGCTTGTCTAAAAATCATAAGAAATGCCAAATTAGTTGGAAGCACTGTTGTCAATCTAACCACCACTAGAACTAGAGTCAGTTATGGGATGCATGAAAGTACACCTTCATGAAAGGTTTTATATTCTAGGATTTTGAGAGGATAAAATGAATGAATTTTTGCAGCTAACCCAAGCAAGGAAGACCCTAAAAGAATACCACCAAACTTTTGCTAAAATTCTTCGAATAGCTCCAGAGATGGATGAGGTAACTCTTCTCCATCGATTCATTTGGAAGCTTAATCTACCTTTGAATAACCTCATCAAGAATGTAAAACCATCCTCTTTTTCAAAAGCCATAATTATAGCCAGAGACTATGATAAAGTTCTTTTTATATAGAAAGTGTCGAGAAGGACATGAGTCCTTCCATGTTAATCAAGAAGAGGTCCCCTAATTCAAGAGGAACATCAAGCCCACCCTTGGCTATAAGGAATCATGAGCTAGAGTAAAAATCAGGTCAAGAAATAGGGATAGCAGAGTTAAAGATAATCGAATTCAACAAGTCTTTCTATAAGTAAATAGAAGATGATTGGTGCAAGATTCATGTAAAGTAGTAATGTGCATGATGAATAGAGGTATTCTACAAGACAATACTAATATTATGAAATTGCTATCATAGGTTAGATTGCGTAAAGCATCACCCTTGCTTGTCTAAAAATCGTAAGAAATGCCAAATTAGTTGGAAGCACTATTGTCAATTTAACCACCACTGGAACTAGAATCAGTTAAGGGATGCCATGAAAGTACACCTTCGTGAAAGGTTTTGTCCTCTAGGATTTTGAGAGGATAAAATGAATGAACTTTTGCAGCCAACCCAAGCAAGGAACACCCTAAAAGAATACCACCAAACTTTTGCTAAAACTCTTCGATTAGCTCCAGAGAAGGATGAGGTAACTCTTCTCCATCGATTCATTTGGAAGCTTAATCTACCTTTAATAACCTCATCAAGAATGTAGAACCATCCTCTATTTCAAAAGCCATAATTATATCCGGAGACTATGATAAAGTTCTTTTTATATAGAAAGTGTCGAGAAGGACATGAGTCCTTCCATGTTAATCAAGAAGAGGTCCCCTAATTCAAGAGGAACGTCAAGCCCACCCTTGGCTACAAGGAATCATGAGCTAGAGCAAAAATTAGGTCAAGAAATAGAGATAGCAGGGTTAAAGATAATCGAATTCAACAAGTATTTCTATAAGTAAATAGAAGATGATTGGTGCAAGATTCATGTGAAGTAATGTGCATGATGAATAGAGGTATTCTACAAGACGATACTAAGATTATGAAATTGCTATCATAGGTTATATTGCATAAAGGATTGATTCCATTACGTTTTTCCATTATAATTCTTTAAGTACCATATTACATGGGGCATATTACATGGAGTTTTAGAATAAGGAATTCGAAGGTTCATATCATATGAGAGGTATATGGATGCATGAAATTAGGATAATAAGGCCAATTCACTTGAGAATAATAAAGACATGAAATAAAGGACTCTTTAACAACAATGTTTAGATAAAAGAAGATTTCTACCTAGTGGGGACAACACTTTGAAAGAGACAAGAAGATTTACTTAGATACTATCCCAGCTCACGAGACGAGGACATCTCAAATCTTTGAAGTAGGGGAGATTGTAAGTCCCTCCCAAGCCGTGTATATATGTGTCTCTTTTAATATAGTTTTCAAGAAGGAAAGAGAGTGCACTTAGAGAAGAGTGAGACAATAAGGCTAGAAACGTTAGGAAAGTGTTAGAATAAAAATATTAGCTCCAAAAATCCTAAAAGAAATAAGAAGATAAGAAAAGTTCTTTTAAGAGATAAGTATCTCCAAAAATAGAAATTCCAATTTAGGCGACAAGAGGTTGTATTTAGAGTACTTTTACATATTTAGAGTCCATGCATTCTATCATAGGTTAGATTGCATGAAGCATCACCCTTGCTTGTCTAAAAATCATAAGAAATGCCAAATTAGTTGGAAGCACTGTTGTCAATCTAACCACCACTAGAACTAGAGTCAGTTATGGGATGCATGAAAGTACACCTTCATGAAAGGTTTTATATTCTAGGATTTTGAGAGGATAAAATGAATGAATTTTTGCAGCTAACCCCAGCAAGGAAGACCCTAAAAGAATACCACCAAACTTTTGCTAAAATTCTTCGAATAGCTCCAGAGATGGATGAGGTAACTCTTCTCCATCGATTCATTTGGAAGCTTAATCTACCTTTGAATAACCTCATCAAGAATGTAAAACCATCCTCTTTTTCAAAAGCCATAATTATAGCCAGAGACTATGATAAAGTTCTTTTTATATAGAAAGTGTCGAGAAGGACATGAGTCCTTCCATGTTAATCAAGAAGAGGTCCCCTAATTCAAGAGGAACGTCAAGCCCACCCTTGGCTATAAGGAATCATGAGCTAGAGTAAAAATCAGGTCAAGAAATAGGGATAGCAGAGTTAAAGATAATCGAATTCAACAAGTCTTTCTATAAGTAAATAGAAGATGATTGGTGCAAGATTCATGTAAAGTAGTAACGTGCATGATGAATAGAGGTATTCTACAAGACAATACTAATATTATGAAATTGCTATCATAGGTTAGATTGCGTAAAGCATCACCCTTGCTTGTCTAAAAATCGTAAGAAATGCCAAATTAGTTGGAAGCACTATTGTCAATCTAACCACCACTGGAACTAGAATCAGTTATGGGATGCCATGAAAGTACACCTTCGTGAAAGGTTTTGTCCTCTAGGATTTTGAGAGGATAAAATGAATGAACTTTTGCAGCCAACCCAAGCAAGGAACACCCTAAAAGAATACCACCAAACTTTTGCTAAAACTCTTCGATTAGCTCCAGAGAAGGATGAGGTAACTCTTCTCCATCGATTCATTTGGAAGCTTAATCTACCTTTAATAACCTCATCAAGAATGTAGAACCATCCTCTATTTCAAAAGCCATAATTATATCCGGAGACTATGATAAAGTTCTTTTTATATAGAAAGTGTCGAGAAGGACATGAGTCCTTCCATGTTAATCAAGAAGAGGTCCCCTAATTCAAGAGGAACGTCAAGCCCACCCTTGGCTACAAGGAATCATGAGCTAGAGCAAAAATTAGGTCAAGAAATAGAGATAGCAGGGTTAAAGATAATCGAATTCAACAAGTATTTCTATAAGTAAATAGAAGATGATTGGTGCAAGATTCATGTGAAGTAATGTGCATGATGAATAGAGGTATTCTACAAGACGATACTAAGATTATGAAATTGCTATCATAGGTTATATTGCATAAAGGATTGATTCCATTACGTTTTTCCATTATAATTCTTTAAGTACCATATTACATGGGGCATATTACATGGGGGTTTAGAATAAGGAATTCGAAGGTTCATATCATATGAGAGGTATATGGATGCATGAAATTAGGATAATAAGGCCAATTCACTTGAGAATAATAAAGACATGAAATAAAGGACTCTTTAACAACAATGTTTAGATAAAAGAAGATTTCTACCTAGTGGGGACAACACTTTGAAAGAGACAAGAAGATTTACTTAGATACTATCCCAGCTCACGAGACGAGGACATCTCAAATCTTTGAAGTAGGGGAGATTGTAAGTCCCTCCCAAGCCGTGTATATATGTGTCTCTTTTAATATAGTTTTCAAGAAGGAAAGAGAGTGCACTTAGAGAAGAGTGAGACAATAAGGCTAGAAACGTTAGGAAAGTGTTAGAATAAAAATATTAGCTCCAAAAATCCTAAAAGAAATAAGAAGATAAGAATAGTTCTTTTAAGAGATAAGTATCTCCAAAAATAGAAATTCCAATTTAGGCGACAAGAGGTTGTATTTAGAGTACTTTTACATATTTAGAGTCCATGCATTCTATCATAGGTTAGATTGCATGAAGCATCACCCTTGCTTGTCTAAAAATCATAAGAAATGCCAAATTAGTTGGAAGCACTGTTGTCAATCTAACCACCACTAGAACTAGAGTCAGTTATGGGATGCATGAAAGTACACCTTCATGAAAGGTTTTATATTCTAGGATTTTGAGAGGATAAAATGAATGAATTTTTGCAGCTAACCCCAGCAAGGAAGACCCTAAAAGAATACCACCAAACTTTTGCTAAAATTCTTCGAATAGCTCCAGAGATGGATGAGGTAACTCTTCTCCATCGATTCATTTGGAAGCTTAATCTACCTTTGAATAACCTCATCAAGAATGTAAAACCATCCTCTTTTTCAAAAGCCATAATTATAGCCAGAGACTATGATAAAGTTCTTTTTATATAGAAAGTGTCGAGAAGGACATGAGTCCTTCCATGTTAATCAAGAAGAGGTCCCCTAATTCAAGAGGAACATCAAGCCCACCCTTGGCTATAAGGAATCATGAGCTAGAGTAAAAATCAGGTCAAGAAATAGGGATAGCAGAGTTAAAGATAATCGAATTCAACAAGTCTTTCTATAAGTAAATAGAAGATGATTGGTGCAAGATTCATGTAAAGTAGTAACGTGCATGATGAATAGAGGTATTCTACAAGACAATACTAATATTATGAAATTGCTATCATAGGTTAGATTGCGTAAAGCATCACCCTTGCTTGTCTAAAAATCGTAAGAAATGCCAAATTAGTTGGAAGCACTATTGTCAATCTAACCACCACTGGAACTAGAATCAGTTATGGGATGCCATGAAAGTACACCTTCGTGAAAGGTTTTGTCCTCTAGGATTTTGAGAGGATAAAATGAATGAACTTTTGCAGCCAACCCAAGCAAGGAACACCCTAAAAGAATACCACCAAACTTTTGCTAAAACTCTTCGATTAGCTCCAGAGAAGGATGAGGTAACTCTTCTCCATCGATTCATTTGGAAGCTTAATCTACCTTTAATAACCTCATCAAGAATGTAGAACCATCCTCTATTTCAAAAGCCATAATTATATCCGGAGACTATGATGAAGTTCTTTTTATATAGAAAGTGTCGAGAAGGACATGAGTCCTTCCATGTTAATCAAGAAGAGGTCCCCTAATTCAAGAGGAACGTCAAGCCCACCCTTGGCTACAAGGAATCATGAGCTAGAGCAAAAATTAGGTCAAGAAATAGAGATAGCAGGGTTAAAGATAATCGAATTCAACAAGTATTTCTATAAGTAAATAGAAGATGATTGGTGCAAGATTCATGTGAAGTAATGTGCATGATGAATAGAGGTATTCTACAAGACGATACTAAGATTATGAAATTGCTATCATAGGTTATATTGCATAAAGGATTGATTCCATTACGTTTTTCCATTATAATTCTTTAAGTACCATATTACATGGGGCATATTACATGGGGGTTTAGAATAAGGAATTCGAAGGTTCATATCATATGAGAGGTATATGGATGCATGAAATTAGGATAATAAGGCCAATTCACTTGAGAATAATAAAGACATGAAATAAAGGACTCTTTAACAACAATGTTTAGATAAAAGAAGATTTCTACCTAGTGGGGACAACACTTTGAAAGAGACAAGAAGATTTACTTAGATACTATCCCAGCTCACGAGACGAGGACATCTCAAATCTTTGAAGTAGGGGAGATTGTAAGTCCCTCCCAAGCCGTGTATATATGTGTCTCTTTTAATATAGTTTTCAAGAAGGAAAGAGAGTGCACTTAGAGAAGAGTGAGACAATAAGGCTAGAAACGTTAGGAAAGTGTTAGAATAAAAATATTAGCTCCAAAAATCCTAAAAGAAATAAGAAGATAAGAAAAGTTCTTTTAAGAGATAAGTATCTCCAAAAATAGAAATTCCAATTTAGGCGACAGGAGGTTGTATTTAGAGTACTTTTACATATTTAGAGTCCATGCATTCTATCATAGGTTAGATTGCATGAAGCATCACCCTTGCTTGTCTAAAAATCATAAGAAATGCCAAATTAGTTGGAAGCACTGTTGTCAATCTAACCACCACTAGAACTAGAGTCAGTTATGGGATGCATGAAAGTACACCTTCATGAAAGGTTTTATATTCTAGGATTTTGAGAGGATAAAATGAATGAATTTTTGCAGCTAACCCCAGCAAGGAAGACCCTAAAAGAATACCACCAAACTTTTGCTAAAATTCTTCGAATAGCTCCAGAGATGGATGAGGTAACTCTTCTCCATCGATTCATTTGGAAGCTTAATCTACCTTTGAATAACCTCATCAAGAATGTAAAACCATCCTCTTTTTCAAAAGCCATAATTATAGCCAGAGACTATGATAAAGTTCTTTTTATATAGAAAGTGTCGAGAAGGACATGAGTCCTTCCATGTTAATCAAGAAGAGGTCCCCTAATTCAAGAGGAACATCAAGCCCACCCTTGGCTATAAGGAATCATGAGCTAGAGTAAAAATCAGGTCAAGAAATAGGGATAGCAGAGTTAAAGATAATCGAATTCAACAAGTCTTTCTATAAGTAAATAGAAGATGATTGGTGCAAGATTCATGTAAAGTAGTAACGTGCATGATGAATAGAGGTATTCTACAAGACAATACTAATATTATGAAATTGCTATCATAGGTTAGATTGCGTAAAGCATCACCCTTGCTTGTCTAAAAATCGTAAGAAATGCCAAATTAGTTGGAAGCACTATTGTCAATCTAACCACCACTGGAACTAGAATCAGTTATGGGATGCCATGAAAGTACACCTTCGTGAAAGGTTTTGTCCTCTAGGATTTTGAGAGGATAAAATGAATGAACTTTTGCAGCCAACCCAAGCAAGGAACACCCTAAAAGAATACCACCAAACTTTTGCTAAAACTCTTCGATTAGCTCCAAAGAAGGATGAGGTAACTCTTCTCCATCGATTCATTTGGAAGCTTAATCTACCTTTAATAACCTCATCAAGAATGTAGAACCATCCTCTATTTCAAAAGCCATAATTATATCTGGAGACTATGATAAAGTTCTTTTTATATAGAAAGTGTCGAGAAGGACATGAGTCCTTCCATGTTAATCAAGAAGAGGTCCCCTAATTCAAGAGGAACGTCAAGCCCACCCTTGGCTACAAGGAATCATGAGCTAGAGCAAAAATTAGGTCAAGAAATAGAGATAGCAGGGTTAAAGATAATCGAATTCAACAAGTATTTCTATAAGTAAATAGAAGATGATTGGTGCAAGATTCATGTGAAGTAATGTGCATGATGAATAGAGGTATTCTACAAGACGATACTAAGATTATGAAATTGCTATCATAGGTTATATTGCATAAAGGATTGATTCCATTACGTTTTTCCATTATAATTCTTTAAGTACCATATTACATGGGGCATATTACATGGGGGTTTAGAATAAGGAATTCGAAGGTTCATATCATATGAGAGGTATATGGATGCATGAAATTAGGATAATAAGGCCAATTCACTTGAGAATAATAAAGACATGAAATAAAGGACTCTTTAACAACAATGTTTAGATAAAAGAAGATTTCTACCTAGTGGGTACAACACTTTGAAAGAGACAAGAAGATTTACTTAGATACTATCCCAGCTCACGAGACGAGGACATCTCAAATCTTTGAAGTAGGGGAGATTGTAAGTCCCTCCCAAGCCGTGTATATATGTGTCTCTTTTAATATAGTTTTCAAGAAGGAAAGAGAGTGCACTTAGAGAAGAGTGAGACAATAAGGCTAGAAACGTTAGGAAAGTGTTAGAATAAAAATATTAGCTCCAAAAATCCTAAAAGAAATAAGAAGATAAGAAAAGTTCTTTTAAGAGATAAGTATCTCCAAAAATAGAAATTCCAATTTAGGCGACAGGAGGTTGTATTTAGAGTACTTTTACATATTTAGAGTCCATGCATTCTATCATAGGTTAGATTGCATGAAGCATCACCCTTGCTTGTCTAAAAATCATAAGAAATGCCAAATTAGTTGGAAGCACTGTTGTCAATCTAACCACCACTAGAACTAGAGTCAGTTATGGGATGCATGAAAGTACACCTTCATGAAAGGTTTTATATTCTAGGATTTTGAGAGGATAAAATGAATGAATTTTTGCAGCTAACCCCAGCAAGGAAGACCCTAAAAGAATACCACCAAACTTTTGCTAAAATTCTTCGAATAGCTCCAGAGATGGATGAGGTAACTCTTCTCCATCGATTCATTTGGAAGCTTAATCTACCTTTGAATAACCTCATCAAGAATGTAAAACCATCCTCTTTTTCAAAAGCCATAATTATAGCCAGAGACTATGATAAAGTTCTTTTTATATAGAAAGTGTCGAGAAGGACATGAGTCCTTCCATGTTAATCAAGAAGAGGTCCCCTAATTCAAGAGGAACATCAAGCCCACCCTTGGCTATAAGGAATCATGAGCTAGAGTAAAAATCAGGTCAAGAAATAGGGATAGCAGAGTTAAAGATAATCGAATTCGACAAGTCTTTCTATAAGTAAATAGAAGATGATTGGTGCAAGATTCATGTAAAGTAGTAACGTGCATGATGAATAGAGGTATTCTACAAGACAATACTAATATTATGAAATTGCTATCATAGGTTAGATTGCGTAAAGCATCACCCTTGCTTGTCTAAAAATCATAAGAAATGCCAAATTAGTTGGAAGCACTATTGTCAATCTAACCACCACTGGAACTAGAATCAGTTATGGGATGCCATGAAAGTACACCTTCGTGAAAGGTTTTGTCCTCTAGGATTTTGAGAGGATAAAATGAATGAACTTTTGCAGCCAACCCAAGCAAGGAACACCCTAAAAGAATACCACCAAACTTTTGCTAAAACTCTTCGATTAGCTCCAGAGAAGGATGAGGTAACTCTTCTCCATCGATTCATTTGGAAGCTTAATCTACCTTTAATAACCTCATCAAGAATGTAGAACCATCCTCTATTTCAAAAGCCATAATTATATCCGGAGACTATGATGAAGTTCTTTTTATATAGAAAGTGTCGAGAAGGACATGAGTCCTTCCATGTTAATCAAGAAGAGGTCCCCTAATTCAAGAGGAACGTCAAGCCCACCCTTGGCTACAAGGAATCATGAGCTAGAGCAAAAATTAGGTCAAGAAATAGAGATAGCAGGGTTAAAGATAATCGAATTCAACAAGTATTTCTATAAGTAAATAGAAGATGATTGGTGCAAGATTCATGTGAAGTAATGTGCATGATGAATAGAGGTATTCTACAAGACGATACTAAGATTATGAAATTGCTATCATAGGTTATATTGCATAAAGGATTGATTCCATTACGTTTTTCCATTATAATTCTTTAAGTACCATATTACATGGGGCATATTACATGGGGGTTTAGAATAAGGAATTCGAAGGTTCATATCATATGAGAGGTATATGGATGCATGAAATTAGGATAATAAGGCCAATTCACTTGAGAATAATAAAGACATGAAATAAAGGACTCTTTAACAACAATGTTTAGATAAAAGAAGATTTCTACCTAGTGGGGACAACACTTTGAAAGAGACAAGAAGATTTACTTAGATACTATCCCAGCTCACGAGACGAGGACATCTCAAATCTTTGAAGTAGGGGAGATTGTAAGTCCCTCCCAAGCCGTGTATATATGTGTCTCTTTTAATATAGTTTTCAAGAAGGAAAGAGAGTGCACTTAGAGAAGAGTGAGACAATAAGGCTAGAAACGTTAGGAAAGTGTTAGAATAAAAATATTAGCTCCAAAAATCCTAAAAGAAATAAGAAGATAAGAAAAGTTCTTTTAAGAGATAAGTATCTCCAAAAATAGAAATTCCAATTTAGGCGACAGGAGGTTGTATTTAGAGTACTTTTACATATTTAGAGTCCATGCATTCTATCATAGGTTAGATTGCATGAAGCATCACCCTTGCTTGTCTAAAAATCATAAGAAATGCCAAATTAGTTGGAAGCACTGTTGTCAATCTAACCACCACTAGAACTAGAGTCAGTTATGGGATGCATGAAAGTACACCTTCATGAAAGGTTTTATATTCTAGGATTTTGAGAGGATAAAATGAATGAATTTTTGCAGCTAACCCCAGCAAGGAAGACCCTAAAAGAATACCACCAAACTTTTGCTAAAATTCTTCGAATAGCTCCAGAGATGGATGAGGTAACTCTTCTCCATCGATTCATTTGGAAGCTTAATCTACCTTTGAATAACCTCATCAAGAATGTAAAACCATCCTCTTTTTCAAAAGCCATAATTATAGCCAGAGACTATGATAAAGTTCTTTTTATATAGAAAGTGTCGAGAAGGACATGAGTCCTTCCATGTTAATCAAGAAGAGGTCCCCTAATTCAAGAGGAACATCAAGCCCACCCTTGGCTATAAGGAATCATGAGCTAGAGTAAAAATCAGGTCAAGAAATAGGGATAGCAGAGTTAAAGATAATCGAATTCAACAAGTCTTTCTATAAGTAAATAGAAGATGATTGGTGCAAGATTCATGTAAAGTAGTAACGTGCATGATGAATAGAGGTATTCTACAAGACAATACTAATATTATGAAATTGCTATCATAGGTTAGATTGCGTAAAGCATCACCCTTGCTTGTCTAAAAATCGTAAGAAATGCCAAATTAGTTGGAAGCACTATTGTCAATCTAACCACCACTGGAACTAGAATCAGTTATGGGATGCCATGAAAGTACACCTTCGTGAAAGGTTTTGTCCTCTAGGATTTTGAGAGGATAAAATGAATGAACTTTTGCAGCCAACCCAAGCAAGGAACACCCTAAAAGAATACCACCAAACTTTTGCTAAAACTCTTCGATTAGCTCCAAAGAAGGATGAGGTAACTCTTCTCCATCGATTCATTTGGAAGCTTAATCTACCTTTAATAACCTCATCAAGAATGTAGAACCATCCTCTATTTCAAAAGCCATAATTATATCTGGAGACTATGATAAAGTTCTTTTTATATAGAAAGTGTCGAGAAGGACATGAGTCCTTCCATGTTAATCAAGAAGAGGTCCCCTAATTCAAGAGGAACGTCAAGCCCACCCTTGGCTACAAGGAATCATGAGCTAGAGCAAAAATTAGGTCAAGAAATAGAGATAGCAGGGTTAAAGATAATCGAATTCAACAAGTATTTCTATAAGTAAATAGAAGATGATTGGTGCAAGATTCATGTGAAGTAATGTGCATGATGAATAGAGGTATTCTACAAGACGATACTAAGATTATGAAATTGCTATCATAGGTTATATTGCATAAAGGATTGATTCCATTACGTTTTTCCATTATAATTCTTTAAGTACCATATTACATGGGGCATATTACATGGAGTTTTAGAATAAGGAATTCGAAGGTTCATATCATATGAGAGGTATATGGATGCATGAAATTAGGATAATAAGGCCAATTCACTTGAGAATAATAAAGACATGAAATAAAGGACTCTTTAACAACAATGTTTAGATAAAAGAAGATTTCTACCTAGTGGGGACAACACTTTGAAAGAGACAAGAAGATTTACTTAGATACTATCCCAGCTCACGAGACGAGGACATCTCAAATCTTTGAAGTAGGGGAGATTGTAAGTCCCTCCCAAGCCGTGTATATATGTGTCTCTTTTAATATAGTTTTCAAGAAGGAAAGAGAGTGCACTTAGAGAAGAGTGAGACAATAAGGCTAGAAACGTTAGGAAAGTGTTAGAATAAAAATATTAGCTCCAAAAATCCTAAAAGAAATAAGAAGATAAGAAAAGTTCTTTTAAGAGATAAGTATCTCCAAAAATAGAAATTCCAATTTAGGCGACAGGAGGTTGTATTTAGAGTACTTTTACATATTTAGAGTCCATGCATTCTATCATAGGTTAGATTGCATAAAGCATCACCCTTGCTTGTCTAAAAATCATAAGAAATGCCAAATTAGTTGGAAGCACTGTTGTCAATCTAACCACCACTAGAACTAGAGTCAGTTATGGGATGCATGAAAGTACACCTTCATGAAAGGTTTTATATTCTAGGATTTTGAGAGGATAAAATGAATGAATTTTTGCAGCTAACCCCAGCAAGGAAGACCCTAAAAGAATACCACCAAACTTTTGCTAAAATTCTTCGAATAGCTCCAGAGATGGATGAGGTAACTCTTCTCCATCGATTCATTTGGAAGCTTAATCTACCTTTGAATAACCTCATCAAGAATGTAAAATCATCCTCTTTTTCAAAAGCCATAATTATAGCCAGAGACTATGATAAAGTTCTTTTTATATAGAAAGTGTCGAGAAGGACATGAGTCCTTCCATGTTAATCAAGAAGAGGTCCCCTAATTCAAGAGGAACATCAAGCCCACCCTTGGCTATAAGGAATCATGAGCTAGAGTAAAAATCAGGTCAAAAAATAGGGATAGCAGAGTTAAAGATAATCGAATTCAACAAGTCTTTCTATAAGTAAATAGAAGATGATTGGTGCAAGATTCATGTAAAGTAGTAACGTGCATGATGAATAGAGGTATTCTACAAGACAATACTAATATTATGAAATTGCTATCATAGGTTAGATTGCGTAAAGCATCACCCTTGCTTGTCTAAAAATCGTAAGAAATGCCAAATTAGTTGGAAGCACTATTGTCAATCTAACCACCACTGGAACTAGAATCAGTTATGGGATGCCATGAAAGTACACCTTCGTGAAAGGTTTTGTCCTCTAGGATTTTGAGAGGATAAAATGAATGAACTTTTGCAGCCAACCCAAGCAAGGAACACCCTAAAAGAATACCACCAAACTTTTGCTAAAACTCTTCGATTAGCTCCAGAGAAGGATGAGGTAACTCTTCTCCATCGATTCATTTGGAAGCTTAATCTACCTTTAATAACCTCATCAAGAATGTAGAACCATCCTCTATTTCAAAAGCCATAATTATATCTGGAGACTATGATAAAGTTCTTTTTATATAGAAAGTGTCGAGAAGGACATGAGTCCTTCCATGTTAATCAAGAAGAGGTCCCCTAATTCAAGAGGAACGTCAAGCCCACCCTTGGCTACAAGGAATCATGAGCTAGAGCAAAAATTAGGTCAAGAAATAGAGATAGCAGGGTTAAAGATAATCGAATTCAACAAGTATTTCTATAAGTAAATAGAAGATGATTGGTGCAAGATTCATGTGAAGTAATGTGCATGATGAATAGAGGTATTCTACAAGACGATACTAAGATTATGAAATTGCTATCATAGGTTATATTGCATAAAGGATTGATTCCATTACGTTTTTCCATTATAATTCTTTAAGTACCATATTACATGGGGCATATTACATGGAGTTTTAGAATAAGGAATTCCAAGGTTCATATCATATGAGAGGTATATGGATGCATGAAATTAGGATAATAAGGCCAATTCACTTGAGAATAATAAAGACATGAAATAAAGGACTCTTTAACAACAATGTTTAGATAAAAGAAGATTTCTACCTAGTGGGGACAACACTTTGAAAGAGACAAGAAGATTTACTTAGATACTATCCCAGCTCACGAGACGAGGACATCTCAAATCTTTGAAGTAGGGGAGATTGTAAGTCCCTCCCAAGCCGTGTATATATGTGTCTCTTTTAATATAGTTTTCAAGAAGGAAAGAGAGTGCACTTAGAGAAGAGTGAGACAATAAGGCTAGAAACGTTAGGAAAGTGTTAGAATAAAAATATTAGCTCCAAAAATCCTAAAAGAAATAAGAAGATAAGAAAAGTTCTTTTAAGAGATAAGTATCTCCAAAAATAGAAATTCCAATTTAGGCGACAGGAGGTTGTATTTAGAGTACTTTTACATATTTAGAGTCCATGCATTCTATCATAGGTTAGATTGCATGAAGCATCACCCTTGCTTGTCTAAAAATCATAAGAAATGCCAAATTAGTTGGAAGCACTGTTGTCAATCTAACCACCACTAGAACTAGAGTCAGTTATGGGATGCATGAAAGTACACCTTCATGAAAGGTTTTATATTCTAGGATTTTGAGAGGATAAAATGAATGAATTTTTGCAGCTAACCCCAGCAAGGAAGACCCTAAAAGAATACCACCAAACTTTTGCTAAAATTCTTCGAATAGCTCCAGAGATGGATGAGGTAACTCTTCTCCATCGATTCATTTGGAAGCTTAATCTACCTTTGAATAACCTCATCAAGAATGTAAAACCATCCTCTTTTTCAAAAGCCATAATTATAGCCAGAGACTATGATAAAGTTCTTTTTATATAGAAAGTGTCGAGAAGGACATGAGTCCTTCCATGTTAATCAAGAAGAGGTCCCCTAATTCAAGAGGAACATCAAGCCCACCCTTGGCTATAAGGAATCATGAGCTAGAGTAAAAATCAGGTCAAGAAATAGGGATAGCAGAGTTAAAGATAATCGAATTCAACAAGTCTTTCTATAAGTAAATAGAAGATGATTGGTGCAAGATTCATGTAAAGTAGTAACGTGCATGATGAATAGAGGTATTCTACAAGACAATACTAATATTATGAAATTGCTATCATAGGTTAGATTGCGTAAAGCATCACCCTTGCTTGTCTAAAAATCGTAAGAAATGCCAAATTAGTTGGAAGCACTATTGTCAATCTAACCACCACTGGAACTAGAATCAGTTATGGGATGCCATGAAAGTACACCTTCGTGAAAGGTTTTGTCCTCTAGGATTTTGAGAGGATAAAATGAATGAACTTTTGCAGCCAACCCAAGCAAGGAACACCCTAAAAGAATACCACCAAACTTTTGCTAAAACTCTTCGATTAGCTCCAGAGAAGGATGAGGTAACTCTTCTCCATCGATTCATTTGGAAGCTTAATCTACCTTTAATAACCTCATCAAGAATGTAGAACCATCCTCTATTTCAAAAGCCATAATTATATCTGGAGACTATGATAAAGTTCTTTTTATATAGAAAGTGTCGAGAAGGACATGAGTCCTTCCATGTTAATCAAGAAGAGGTCCCCTAATTCAAGAGGAACGTCAAGCCCACCCTTGGCTACAAGGAATCATGAGCTAGAGCAAAAATTAGGTCAAGAAATAGAGATAGCAGGGTTAAAGATAATCGAATTCAACAAGTATTTCTATAAGTAAATAGAAGATGATTGGTGCAAGATTCATGTGAAGTAATGTGCATGATGAATAGAGGTATTCTACAAGACGATACTAAGATTATGAAATTGCTATCATAGGTTATATTGCATAAAGGATTGATTCCATTACGTTTTTCCATTATAATTCTTTAAGTACCATATTACATGGGGCATATTACATGGAGTTTTAGAATAAGGAATTCCAAGGTTCATATCATATGAGAGGTATATGGATGCATGAAATTAGGATAATAAGGCCAATTCACTTGAGAATAATAAAGACATGAAATAAAGGACTCTTTAACAACAATGTTTAGATAAAAGAAGATTTCTACCTAGTGGGGACAACACTTTGAAAGAGACAAGAAGATTTACTTAGATACTATCCCAGCTCACGAGACGAGGACATCTCAAATCTTTGAAGTAGGGGAGATTGTAAGTCCCTCCCAAGCCGTGTATATATGTGTCTCTTTTAATATAGTTTTCAAGAAGGAAAGAGAGTGCACTTAGAGAAGAGTGAGACAATAAGGCTAGAAACGTTAGGAAAGTGTTAGAATAAAAATATTAGCTCCAAAAATCCTAAAAGAAATAAGAAGATAAGAAAAGTTCTTTTAAGAGATAAGTATCTCCAAAAATAGAAATTCCAATTTAGGCGACAGGAGGTTGTATTTAGAGTACTTTTACATATTTAGAGTCCATGCATTCTATCATAGGTTAGATTGCATGAAGCATCACCCTTGCTTGTCTAAAAATCATAAGAAATGCCAAATTAGTTGGAAGCACTGTTGTCAATCTAACCACCACTAGAACTAGAGTCAGTTATGGGATGCATGAAAGTACACCTTCATGAAAGGTTTTATATTCTAGGATTTTGAGAGGATAAAATGAATGAATTTTTGCAGCTAACCCCAGCAAGGAAGACCCTAAAAGAATACCACCAAACTTTTGCTAAAATTCTTCGAATAGCTCCAGAGATGGATGAGGTAACTCTTCTCCATCGATTCATTTGGAAGCTTAATCTACCTTTGAATAACCTCATCAAGAATGTAAAACCATCCTCTTTTTCAAAAGCCATAATTATAGCCAGAGACTATGATAAAGTTCTTTTTATATAGAAAGTGTCGAGAAGGACATGAGTCCTTCCATGTTAATCAAGAAGAGGTCCCCTAATTCAAGAGGAACATCAAGCCCACCCTTGGCTATAAGGAATCATGAGCTAGAGTAAAAATCAGGTCAAGAAATAGGGATAGCAGAGTTAAAGATAATCGAATTCAACAAGTCTTTCTATAAGTAAATAGAAGATGATTGGTGCAAGATTCATGTAAAGTAGTAACGTGCATGATGAATAGAGGTATTCTACAAGACAATACTAATATTATGAAATTGCTATCATAGGTTAGATTGCGTAAAGCATCACCCTTGCTTGTCTAAAAATCGTAAGAAATGCCAAATTAGTTGGAAGCACTATTGTCAATCTAACCACCACTGGAACTAGAATCAGTTATGGGATGCCATGAAAGTACACCTTCGTGAAAGGTTTTGTCCTCTAGGATTTTGAGAGGATAAAATGAATGAACTTTTGCAGCCAACCCAAGCAAGGAACACCCTAAAAGAATACCACCAAACTTTTGCTAAAACTCTTCGATTAGCTCCAGAGAAGGATGAGGTAACTCTTCTCCATCGATTCATTTGGAAGCTTAATCTACCTTTAATAACCTCATCAAGAATGTAGAACCATCCTCTATTTCAAAAGCCATAATTATATCTGGAGACTATGATAAAGTTCTTTTTATATAGAAAGTGTCGAGAAGGACATGAGTCCTTCCATGTTAATCAAGAAGAGGTCCCCTAATTCAAGAGGAACGTCAAGCCCACCCTTGGCTACAAGGAATCATGAGCTAGAGCAAAAATTAGGTCAAGAAATAGAGATAGCAGGGTTAAAGATAATCGAATTCAACAAGTATTTCTATAAGTAAATAGAAGATGATTGGTGCAAGATTCATGTGAAGTAATGTGCATGATGAATAGAGGTATTCTACAAGACGATACTAAGATTATGAAATTGCTATCATAGGTTATATTGCATAAAGGATTGATTCCATTACGTTTTTCCATTATAATTCTTTAAGTACCATATTACATGGGGCATATTACATGGAGTTTTAGAATAAGGAATTCGAAGGTTCATATCATATGAGAGGTATATGGATGCATGAAATTAGGATAATAAGGCCAATTCACTTGAGAATAATAAAGACATGAAATAAAGGACTCTTTAACAACAATGTTTAGATAAAAGAAGATTTCTACCTAGTGGGGACAACACTTTGAAAGAGACAAGAAGATTTACTTAGATACTATCCCAGCTCACGAGACGAGGACATCTCAAATCTTTGAAGTAGGGGAGATTGTAAGTCCCTCCCAAGCCGTGTATATATGTGTCTCTTTTAATATAGTTTTCAAGAAGGAAAGAGAGTGCACTTAGAGAAGAGTGAGACAATAAGGCTAGAAACGTTAGGAAAGTGTTAGAATAAAAATATTAGCTCCAAAAATCCTAAAAGAAATAAGAAGATAAGAAAAGTTCTTTTAAGAGATAAGTATCTCCAAAAATAGAAATTCCAATTTAGGCGACAGGAGGTTGTATTTAGAGTACTTTTACATATTTAGAGTCCATGCATTCTATCATAGGTTAGATTGCATAAAGCATCACCCTTGCTTGTCTAAAAATCATAAGAAATGCCAAATTAGTTGGAAGCACTGTTGTCAATCTAACCACCACTAGAACTAGAGTCAGTTATGGGATGCATGAAAGTACACCTTCATGAAAGGTTTTATATTCTAGGATTTTGAGAGGATAAAATGAATGAATTTTTGCAGCTAACCCCAGCAAGGAAGACCCTAAAAGAATACCACCAAACTTTTGCTAAAATTCTTCGAATAGCTCCAGAGATGGATGAGGTAACTCTTCTCCATCGATTCATTTGGAAGCTTAATCTACCTTTGAATAACCTCATCAAGAATGTAAAATCATCCTCTTTTTCAAAAGCCATAATTATAGCCAGAGACTATGATAAAGTTCTTTTTATATAGAAAGTGTCGAGAAGGACATGAGTCCTTCCATGTTAATCAAGAAGAGGTCCCCTAATTCAAGAGGAACATCAAGCCCACCCTTGGCTATAAGGAATCATGAGCTAGAGTAAAAATCAGGTCAAGAAATAGGGATAGCAGAGTTAAAGATAATCGAATTCAACAAGTCTTTCTATAAGTAAATAGAAGATGATTGGTGCAAGATTCATGTAAAGTAGTAACGTGCATGATGAATAGAGGTATTCTACAAGACAATACTAATATTATGAAATTGCTATCATAGGTTAGATTGCGTAAAGCATCACCCTTGCTTGTCTAAAAATCGTAAGAAATGCCAAATTAGTTGGAAGCACTATTGTCAATCTAACCACCACTGGAACTAGAATCAGTTATGGGATGCCATGAAAGTACACCTTCGTGAAAGGTTTTGTCCTCTAGGATTTTGAGAGGATAAAATGAATGAACTTTTGCAGCCAACCCAAGCAAGGAACACCCTAAAAGAATACCACCAAACTTTTGCTAAAACTCTTCGATTAGCTCCAGAGAAGGATGAGGTAACTCTTCTCCATCGATTCATTTGGAAGCTTAATCTACCTTTAATAACCTCATCAAGAATGTAGAACCATCCTCTATTTCAAAAGCCATAATTATATCTGGAGACTATGATAAAGTTCTTTTTATATAGAAAGTGTCGAGAAGGACATGAGTCCTTCCATGTTAATCAAGAAGAGGTCCCCTAATTCAAGAGGAACGTCAAGCCCACCCTTGGCTACAAGGAATCATGAGCTAGAGCAAAAATTAGGTCAAGAAATAGAGATAGCAGGGTTAAAGATAATCGAATTCAACAAGTATTTCTATAAGTAAATAGAAGATGATTGGTGCAAGATTCATGTGAAGTAATGTGCATGATGAATAGAGGTATTCTACAAGACGATACTAAGATTATGAAATTGCTATCATAGGTTATATTGCATAAAGGATTGATTCCATTACGTTTTTCCATTATAATTCTTTAAGTACCATATTACATGGGGCATATTACATGGAGCTTTAGAATAAGGAATTCGAAGGTTCATATCATATGAGAGGTATATGGATGCATGAAATTAGGATAATAAGGCCAATTCACTTGAGAATAATAAAGACATGAAATAAAGGACTCTTTAACAACAATGTTTAGATAAAAGAAGATTTCTACCTAGTGGGGACAACACTTTGAAAGAGACAAGAAGATTTACTTAGATACTATCCCAGCTCACGAGACGAGGACATCTCAAATCTTTGAAGTAGGGGAGATTGTAAGTCCCTCCCAAGCCGTGTATATATGTGTCTCTTTTAATATAGTTTTCAAGAAGGAAAGAGAGTGCACTTAGAGAAGAGTGAGACAATAAGGCTAGAAACGTTAGGAAAGTGTTAGAATAAAAATATTAGCTCCAAAAATCCTAAAAGAAATAAGAAGATAAGAAAAGTTCTTTTAAGAGATAAGTATCTCCAAAAATAGAAATTCCAATTTAGGCGACAAGAGGTTGTATTTAGAGTACTTTTACATATTTAGAGTCCATGCATTCTATCATAGGTTAGATTGCATGAAGCATCACCCTTGCTTGTCTAAAAATCATAAGAAATGCCAAATTAGTTGGAAGCACTGTTGTCAATCTAACCACCACTAGAACTAGAGTCAGTTATGGGATGCATGAAAGTACACCTTCATGAAAGGTTTTATATTCTAGGATTTTGAGAGGATAAAATGAATGAATTTTTGCAGCTAACCCCAGCAAGGAAGACCCTAAAAGAATACCACCAAACTTTTGCTAAAATTCTTCGAATAGCTCCAGAGATGGATGAGGTAACTCTTCTCCATCGATTCATTTGGAAGCTTAATCTACCTTTGAATAACCTCATCAAGAATGTAAAACCATCCTCTTTTTCAAAAGCCATAATTATAGCCAGAGACTATGATAAAGTTCTTTTTATATAGAAAGTGTCGAGAAGGACATGAGTCCTTCCATGTTAATCAAGAAGAGGTCCCCTAATTCAAGAGGAACGTCAAGCCCACCCTTGGCTATAAGGAATCATGAGCTAGAGTAAAAATCAGGTCAAGAAATAGGGATAGCAGAGTTAAAGATAATCGAATTCAACAAGTCTTTCTATAAGTAAATAGAAGATGATTGGTGCAAGATTCATGTAAAGTAGTAACGTGCATGATGAATAGAGGTATTCTACAAGACAATACTAATATTATGAAATTGCTATCATAGGTTAGATTGCGTAAAGCATCACCCTTGCTTGTCTAAAAATCGTAAGAAATGCCAAATTAGTTGGAAGCACTATTGTCAATCTAACCACCACTGGAACTAGAATCAGTTATGGGATGCCATGAAAGTACACCTTCGTGAAAGGTTTTGTCCTCTAGGATTTTGAGAGGATAAAATGAATGAACTTTTGCAGCCAACCCAAGCAAGGAACACCCTAAAAGAATACCACCAAACTTTTGCTAAAACTCTTCGATTAGCTCCAGAGAAGGATGAGGTAACTCTTCTCCATCGATTCATTTGGAAGCTTAATCTACCTTTAATAACCTCATCAAGAATGTAGAACCATCCTCTATTTCAAAAGCCATAATTATATCCGGAGACTATGATAAAGTTCTTTTTATATAGAAAGTGTCGAGAAGGACATGAGTCCTTCCATGTTAATCAAGAAGAGGTCCCCTAATTCAAGAGGAACGTCAAGCCCACCCTTGGCTACAAGGAATCATGAGCTAGAGCAAAAATTAGGTCAAGAAATAGAGATAGCAGGGTTAAAGATAATCGAATTCAACAAGTATTTCTATAAGTAAATAGAAGATGATTGGTGCAAGATTCATGTGAAGTAATGTGCATGATGAATAGAGGTATTCTACAAGACGATACTAAGATTATGAAATTGCTATCATAGGTTATATTGCATAAAGGATTGATTCCATTACGTTTTTCCATTATAATTCTTTAAGTACCATATTACATGGGGCATATTACATGGGGGTTTAGAATAAGGAATTCGAAGGTTCATATCATATGAGAGGTATATGGATGCATGAAATTAGGATAATAAGGCCAATTCACTTGAGAATAATAAAGACATGAAATAAAGGACTCTTTAACAACAATGTTTAGATAAAAGAAGATTTCTACCTAGTGGGGACAACACTTTGAAAGAGACAAGAAGATTTACTTAGATACTATCCCAGCTCACGAGACGAGGACATCTCAAATCTTTGAAGTAGGGGAGATTGTAAGTCCCTCCCAAGCCGTGTATATATGTGTCTCTTTTAATATAGTTTTCAAGAAGGAAAGAGAGTGCACTTAGAGAAGAGTGAGACAATAAGGCTAGAAACGTTAGGAAAGTGTTAGAATAAAAATATTAGCTCCAAAAATCCTAAAAGAAATAAGAAGATAAGAATAGTTCTTTTAAGAGATAAGTATCTCCAAAAATAGAAATTCCAATTTAGGCGACAGGAGGTTGTATTTAGAGTACTTTTACATATTTAGAGTCCATGCATTCTATCATAGGTTAGATTGCATGAAGCATCACCCTTGCTTGTCTAAAAATCATAAGAAATGCCAAATTAGTTGGAAGCACTGTTGTCAATCTAACCACCACTAGAACTAGAGTCAGTTATGGGATGCATGAAAGTACACCTTCATGAAAGGTTTTATATTCTAGGATTTTGAGAGGATAAAATGAATGAATTTTTGCAGCTAACCCCAGCAAGGAAGACCCTAAAAGAATACCACCAAACTTTTGCTAAAATTCTTCGAATAGCTCCAGAGATGGATGAGGTAACTCTTCTCCATCGATTCATTTGGAAGCTTAATCTACCTTTGAATAACCTCATCAAGAATGTAAAACCATCCTCTTTTTCAAAAGCCATAATTATAGCCAGAGACTATGATAAAGTTCTTTTTATATAGAAAGTGTCGAGAAGGACATGAGTCCTTCCATGTTAATCAAGAAGAGGTCCCCTAATTCAAGAGGAACGTCAAGCCCACCCTTGGCTATAAGGAATCATGAGCTAGAGTAAAAATCAGGTCAAGAAATAGGGATAGCAGAGTTAAAGATAATCGAATTCAACAAGTCTTTCTATAAGTAAATAGAAGATGATTGGTGCAAGATTCATGTAAAGTAGTAACGTGCATGATGAATAGAGGTATTCTACAAGACAATACTAATATTATGAAATTGCTATCATAGGTTAGATTGCGTAAAGCATCACCCTTGCTTGTCTAAAAATCGTAAGAAATGCCAAATTAGTTGGAAGCACTATTGTCAATCTAACCACCACTGGAACTAGAATCAGTTATGGGATGCCATGAAAGTACACCTTCGTGAAAGGTTTTGTCCTCTAGGATTTTGAGAGGATAAAATGAATGAACTTTTGCAGCCAACCCAAGCAAGGAACACCCTAAAAGAATACCACCAAACTTTTGCTAAAACTCTTCGATTAGCTCCAGAGAAGGATGAGGTAACTCTTCTCCATCGATTCATTTGGAAGCTTAATCTACCTTTAATAACCTCATCAAGAATGTAGAACCATCCTCTATTTCAAAAGCCATAATTATATCCGGAGACTATGATAAAGTTCTTTTTATATAGAAAGTGTCGAGAAGGACATGAGTCCTTCCATGTTAATCAAGAAGAGGTCCCCTAATTCAAGAGGAACGTCAAGCCCACCCTTGGCTACAAGGAATCATGAGCTAGAGCAAAAATTAGGTCAAGAAATAGAGATAGCAGGGTTAAAGATAATCGAATTCAACAAGTATTTCTATAAGTAAATAGAAGATGATTGGTGCAAGATTCATGTGAAGTAATGTGCATGATGAATAGAGGTATTCTACAAGACGATACTAAGATTATGAAATTGCTATCATAGGTTATATTGCATAAAGGATTGATTCCATTACGTTTTTCCATTATAATTCTTTAAGTACCATATTACATGGGGCATATTACATGGGGGTTTAGAATAAGGAATTCGAAGGTTCATATCATATGAGAGGTATATGGATGCATGAAATTAGGATAATAAGGCCAATTCACTTGAGAATAATAAAGACATGAAATAAAGGACTCTTTAACAACAATGTTTAGATAAAAGAAGATTTCTACCTAGTGGGGACAACACTTTGAAAGAGACAAGAAGATTTACTTAGATACTATCCCAGCTCACGAGACGAGGACATCTCAAATCTTTGAAGTAGGGGAGATTGTAAGTCCCTCCCAAGCCGTGTATATATGTGTCTCTTTTAATATAGTTTTCAAGAAGGAAAGAGAGTGCACTTAGAGAAGAGTGAGACAATAAGGCTAGAAACGTTAGGAAAGTGTTAGAATAAAAATATTAGCTCCAAAAATCCTAAAAGAAATAAGAAGATAAGAATAGTTCTTTTAAGAGATAAGTATCTCCAAAAATAGAAATTCCAATTTAGGCGACAGGAGGTTGTATTTAGAGTACTTTTACATATTTAGAGTCCATGCATTCTATCATAGGTTAGATTGCATGAAGCATCACCCTTGCTTGTCTAAAAATCATAAGAAATGCCAAATTAGTTGGAAGCACTGTTGTCAATCTAACCACCACTAGAACTAGAGTCAGTTATGGGATGCATGAAAGTACACCTTCATGAAAGGTTTTATATTCTAGGATTTTGAGAGGATAAAATGAATGAATTTTTGCAGCTAACCCCAGCAAGGAAGACCCTAAAAGAATACCACCAAACTTTTGCTAAAATTCTTCGAATAGCTCCAGAGATGGATGAGGTAACTCTTCTCCATCGATTCATTTGGAAGCTTAATCTACCTTTGAATAACCTCATCAAGAATGTAAAACCATCCTCTTTTTCAAAAGCCATAATTATAGCCAGAGACTATGATAAAGTTCTTTTTATATAGAAAGTGTCGAGAAGGACATGAGTCCTTCCATGTTAATCAAGAAGAGGTCCCCTAATTCAAGAGGAACGTCAAGCCCACCCTTGGCTATAAGGAATCATGAGCTAGAGTAAAAATCAGGTCAAGAAATAGGGATAGCAGAGTTAAAGATAATCGAATTTAACAAGTCTTTCTATAAGTAAATAGAAGATGATTGGTGCAAGATTCATGTAAAGTAGTAACGTGCATGATGAATAGAGGTATTCTACAAGACAATACTAATATTATGAAATTGCTATCATAGGTTAGATTGCGTAAAGCATCACCCTTGCTTGTCTAAAAATCGTAAGAAATGCCAAATTAGTTGGAAGCACTATTGTCAATCTAACCACCACTGGAACTAGAATCAGTTATGGGATGCCATGAAAGTACACCTTCGTGAAAGGTTTTGTCCTCTAGGATTTTGAGAGGATAAAATGAATGAACTTTTGCAGCCAACCCAAGCAAGGAACACCCTAAAAGAATACCACCAAACTTTTGCTAAAACTCTTCGATTAGCTCCAGAGAAGGATGAGGTAACTCTTCTCCATCGATTCATTTGGAAGCTTAATCTACCTTTAATAACCTCATCAAGAATGTAGAACCATCCTCTATTTCAAAAGCCATAATTATATCCGGAGACTATGATAAAGTTCTTTTTATATAGAAAGTGTCGAGAAGGACATGAGTCCTTCCATGTTAATCAAGAAGAGGTCCCCTAATTCAAGAGGAACGTCAAGCCCACCCTTGGCTACAAGGAATCATGAGCTAGAGCAAAAATTAGGTCAAGAAATAGAGATAGCAGGGTTAAAGATAATCGAATTCAACAAGTATTTCTATAAGTAAATAGAAGATGATTGGTGCAAGATTCATGTGAAGTAATGTGCATGATGAATAGAGGTATTCTACAAGACGATACTAAGATTATGAAATTGCTATCATAGGTTATATTGCATAAAGGATTGATTCCATTACGTTTTTCCATTATAATTCTTTAAGTACCATATTACATGGGGCATATTACATGGGGGTTTAGAATAAGGAATTCGAAGGTTCATATCATATGAGAGGTATATGGATGCATGAAATTAGGATAATAAGGCCAATTCACTTGAGAATAATAAAGACATGAAATAAAGGACTCTTTAACAACAATGTTTAGATAAAAGAAGATTTCTACCTAGTGGGGACAACACTTTGAAAGAGACAAGAAGATTTACTTAGATACTATCCCAGCTCACGAGACGAGGACATCTCAAATCTTTGAAGTAGGGGAGATTGTAAGTCCCTCCCAAGCCGTGTATATATGTGTCTCTTTTAATATAGTTTTCAAGAAGGAAAGAGAGTGCACTTAGAGAAGAGTGAGACAATAAGGCTAGAAACGTTAGGAAAGTGTTAGAATAAAAATATTAGCTCCAAAAATCCTAAAAGAAATAAGAAGATAAGAATAGTTCTTTTAAGAGATAAGTATCTCCAAAAATAGAAATTCCAATTTAGGCGACAAGAGGTTGTATTTAGAGTACTTTTACATATTTAGAGTCCATGCATTCTATCATAGGTTAGATTGCATGAAGCATCACCCTTGCTTGTCTAAAAATCATAAGAAATGCCAAATTAGTTGGAAGCACTGTTGTCAATCTAACCACCACTAGAACTAGAGTCAGTTATGGGATGCATGAAAGTACACCTTCATGAAAGGTTTTATATTCTAGGATTTTGAGAGGATAAAATGAATGAATTTTTGCAGCTAACCCCAGCAAGGAAGACCCTAAAAGAATACCACCAAACTTTTGCTAAAATTCTTCGAATAGCTCCAGAGATGGATGAGGTAACTCTTCTCCATCGATTCATTTGGAAGCTTAATCTACCTTTGAATAACCTCATCAAGAATGTAAAACCATCCTCTTTTTCAAAAGCCATAATTATAGCCAGAGACTATGATAAAGTTCTTTTTATATAGAAAGTGTCGAGAAGGACATGAGTCCTTCCATGTTAATCAAGAAGAGGTCCCCTAATTCAAGAGGAACGTCAAGCCCACCCTTGGCTATAAGGAATCATGAGCTAGAGTAAAAATCAGGTCAAGAAATAGGGATAGCAGAGTTAAAGATAATCGAATTCAACAAGTCTTTCTATAAGTAAATAGAAGATGATTGGTGCAAGATTCATGTAAAGTAGTAACGTGCATGATGAATAGAGGTATTCTACAAGACAATACTAATATTATGAAATTGCTATCATAGGTTAGATTGCGTAAAGCATCACCCTTGCTTGTCTAAAAATCGTAAGAAATGCCAAATTAGTTGGAAGCACTATTGTCAATCTAACCACCACTGGAACTAGAATCAGTTATGGGATGCCATGAAAGTACACCTTCGTGAAAGGTTTTGTCCTCTAGGATTTTGAGAGGATAAAATGAATGAACTTTTGCAGCCAACCCAAGCAAGGAACACCCTAAAAGAATACCACCAAACTTTTGCTAAAACTCTTCGATTAGCTCCAGAGAAGGATGAGGTAACTCTTCTCCATCGATTCATTTGGAAGCTTAATCTACCTTTAATAACCTCATCAAGAATGTAGAACCATCCTCTATTTCAAAAGCCATAATTATATCCGGAGACTATGATAAAGTTCTTTTTATATAGAAAGTGTCGAGAAGGACATGAGTCCTTCCATGTTAATCAAGAAGAGGTCCCCTAATTCAAGAGGAACGTCAAGCCCACCCTTGGCTACAAGGAATCATGAGCTAGAGCAAAAATTAGGTCAAGAAATAGAGATAGCAGGGTTAAAGATAATCGAATTCAACAAGTATTTCTATAAGTAAATAGAAGATGATTGGTGCAAGATTCATGTGAAGTAATGTGCATGATGAATAGAGGTATTCTACAAGACGATACTAAGATTATGAAATTGCTATCATAGGTTATATTGCATAAAGGATTGATTCCATTACGTTTTTCCATTATAATTCTTTAAGTACCATATTACATGGGGCATATTACATGGGGGTTTAGAATAAGGAATTCGAAGGTTCATATCATATGAGAGGTATATGGATGCATGAAATTAGGATAATAAGGCCAATTCACTTGAGAATAATAAAGACATGAAATAAAGGACTCTTTAACAACAATGTTTAGATAAAAGAAGATTTCTACCTAGTGGGGACAACACTTTGAAAGAGACAAGAAGATTTACTTAGATACTATCCCAGCTCACGAGACGAGGACATCTCAAATCTTTGAAGTAGGGGAGATTGTAAGTCCCTCCCAAGCCGTGTATATATGTGTCTCTTTTAATATAGTTTTCAAGAAGGAAAGAGAGTGCACTTAGAGAAGAGTGAGACAATAAGGCTAGAAACGTTAGGAAAGTGTTAGAATAAAAATATTAGCTCCAAAAATCCTAAAAGAAATAAGAAGATAAGAATAGTTCTTTTAAGAGATAAGTATCTCCAAAAATAGAAATTCCAATTTAGGCGACAAGAGGTTGTATTTAGAGTACTTTTACATATTTAGAGTCCATGCATTCTATCATAGGTTAGATTGCATGAAGCATCACCCTTGCTTGTCTAAAAATCATAAGAAATGCCAAATTAGTTGGAAGCACTGTTGTCAATCTAACCACCACTAGAACTAGAGTCAGTTATGGGATGCATGAAAGTACACCTTCATGAAAGGTTTTATATTCTAGGATTTTGAGAGGATAAAATGAATGAATTTTTGCAGCTAACCCCAGCAAGGAAGACCCTAAAAGAATACCACCAAACTTTTGCTAAAATTCTTCGAATAGCTCCAGAGATGGATGAGGTAACTCTTCTCCATCGATTCATTTGGAAGCTTAATCTACCTTTGAATAACCTCATCAAGAATGTAAAACCATCCTCTTTTTCAAAAGCCATAATTATAGCCAGAGACTATGATAAAGTTCTTTTTATATAGAAAGTGTCGAGAAGGACATGAGTCCTTCCATGTTAATCAAGAAGAGGTCCCCTAATTCAAGAGGAACGTCAAGCCCACCCTTGGCTATAAGGAATCATGAGCTAGAGTAAAAATCAGGTCAAGAAATAGGGATAGCAGAGTTAAAGATAATCGAATTCAACAAGTCTTTCTATAAGTAAATAGAAGATGATTGGTGCAAGATTCATGTAAAGTAGTAACGTGCATGATGAATAGAGGTATTCTACAAGACAATACTAATATTATGAAATTGCTATCATAGGTTAGATTGCGTAAAGCATCACCCTTGCTTGTCTAAAAATCGTAAGAAATGCCAAATTAGTTGGAAGCACTATTGTCAATCTAACCACCACTGGAACTAGAATCAGTTATGGGATGCCATGAAAGTACACCTTCGTGAAAGGTTTTGTCCTCTAGGATTTTGAGAGGATAAAATGAATGAACTTTTGCAGCCAACCCAAGCAAGGAACACCCTAAAAGAATACCACCAAACTTTTGCTAAAACTCTTCGATTAGCTCCAGAGAAGGATGAGGTAACTCTTCTCCATCGATTCATTTGGAAGCTTAATCTACCTTTAATAACCTCATCAAGAATGTAGAACCATCCTCTATTTCAAAAGCCATAATTATATCCGGAGACTATGATAAAGTTCTTTTTATATAGAAAGTGTCGAGAAGGACATGAGTCCTTCCATGTTAATCAAGAAGAGGTCCCCTAATTCAAGAGGAACGTCAAGCCCACCCTTGGCTACAAGGAATCATGAGCTAGAGCAAAAATTAGGTCAAGAAATAGAGATAGCAGGGTTAAAGATAATCGAATTCAACAAGTATTTCTATAAGTAAATAGAAGATGATTGGTGCAAGATTCATGTGAAGTAATGTGCATGATGAATAGAGGTATTCTACAAGACGATACTAAGATTATGAAATTGCTATCATAGGTTATATTGCATAAAGGATTGATTCCATTACGTTTTTCCATTATAATTCTTTAAGTACCATATTACATGGGGCATATTACATGGGGGTTTAGAATAAGGAATTCGAAGGTTCATATCATATGAGAGGTATATGGATGCATGAAATTAGGATAATAAGGCCAATTCACTTGAGAATAATAAAGACATGAAATAAAGGACTCTTTAACAACAATGTTTAGATAAAAGAAGATTTCTACCTAGTGGGGACAACACTTTGAAAGAGACAAGAAGATTTACTTAGATACTATCCCAGCTCACGAGACGAGGACATCTCAAATCTTTGAAGTAGGGGAGATTGTAAGTCCCTCCCAAGCCGTGTATATATGTGTCTCTTTTAATATAGTTTTCAAGAAGGAAAGAGAGTGCACTTAGAGAAGAGTGAGACAATAAGGCTAGAAACGTTAGGAAAGTGTTAGAATAAAAATATTAGCTCCAAAAATCCTAAAAGAAATAAGAAGATAAGAATAGTTCTTTTAAGAGATAAGTATCTCCAAAAATAGAAATTCCAATTTAGGCGACAGGAGGTTGTATTTAGAGTACTTTTACATATTTAGAGTCCATGCATTCTATCATAGGTTAGATTGCATGAAGCATCACCCTTGCTTGTCTAAAAATCATAAGAAATGCCAAATTAGTTGGAAGCACTGTTGTCAATCTAACCACCACTAGAACTAGAGTCAGTTATGGGATGCATGAAAGTACACCTTCATGAAAGGTTTTATATTCTAGGATTTTGAGAGGATAAAATGAATGAATTTTTGCAGCTAACCCCAGCAAGGAAGACCCTAAAAGAATACCACCAAACTTTTGCTAAAATTCTTCGAATAGCTCCAGAGATGGATGAGGTAACTCTTCTCCATCGATTCATTTGGAAGCTTAATCTACCTTTGAATAACCTCATCAAGAATGTAAAACCATCCTCTTTTTCAAAAGCCATAATTATAGCCAGAGACTATGATAAAGTTCTTTTTATATAGAAAGTGTCGAGAAGGACATGAGTCCTTCCATGTTAATCAAGAAGAGGTCCCCTAATTCAAGAGGAACGTCAAGCCCACCCTTGGCTATAAGGAATCATGAGCTAGAGTAAAAATCAGGTCAAGAAATAGGGATAGCAGAGTTAAAGATAATCGAATTTAACAAGTCTTTCTATAAGTAAATAGAAGATGATTGGTGCAAGATTCATGTAAAGTAGTAACGTGCATGATGAATAGAGGTATTCTACAAGACAATACTAATATTATGAAATTGCTATCATAGGTTAGATTGCGTAAAGCATCACCCTTGCTTGTCTAAAAATCGTAAGAAATGCCAAATTAGTTGGAAGCACTATTGTCAATCTAACCACCACTGGAACTAGAATCAGTTATGGGATGCCATGAAAGTACACCTTCGTGAAAGGTTTTGTCCTCTAGGATTTTGAGAGGATAAAATGAATGAACTTTTGCAGCCAACCCAAGCAAGGAACACCCTAAAAGAATACCACCAAACTTTTGCTAAAACTCTTCGATTAGCTCCAGAGAAGGATGAGGTAACTCTTCTCCATCGATTCATTTGGAAGCTTAATCTACCTTTAATAACCTCATCAAGAATGTAGAACCATCCTCTATTTCAAAAGCCATAATTATATCCGGAGACTATGATAAAGTTCTTTTTATATAGAAAGTGTCGAGAAGGACATGAGTCCTTCCATGTTAATCAAGAAGAGGTCCCCTAATTCAAGAGGAACGTCAAGCCCACCCTTGGCTACAAGGAATCATGAGCTAGAGCAAAAATTAGGTCAAGAAATAGAGATAGCAGGGTTAAAGATAATCGAATTCAACAAGTATTTCTATAAGTAAATAGAAGATGATTGGTGCAAGATTCATGTGAAGTAATGTGCATGATGAATAGAGGTATTCTACAAGACGATACTAAGATTATGAAATTGCTATCATAGGTTATATTGCATAAAGGATTGATTCCATTACGTTTTTCCATTATAATTCTTTAAGTACCATATTACATGGGGCATATTACATGGGGGTTTAGAATAAGGAATTCGAAGGTTCATATCATATGAGAGGTATATGGATGCATGAAATTAGGATAATAAGGCCAATTCACTTGAGAATAATAAAGACATGAAATAAAGGACTCTTTAACAACAATGTTTAGATAAAAGAAGATTTCTACCTAGTGGGGACAACACTTTGAAAGAGACAAGAAGATTTACTTAGATACTATCCCAGCTCACGAGACGAGGACATCTCAAATCTTTGAAGTAGGGGAGATTGTAAGTCCCTCCCAAGCCGTGTATATATGTGTCTCTTTTAATATAGTTTTCAAGAAGGAAAGAGAGTGCACTTAGAGAAGAGTGAGACAATAAGGCTAGAAACGTTAGGAAAGTGTTAGAATAAAAATATTAGCTCCAAAAATCCTAAAAGAAATAAGAAGATAAGAATAGTTCTTTTAAGAGATAAGTATCTCCAAAAATAGAAATTCCAATTTAGGCGACAAGAGGTTGTATTTAGAGTACTTTTACATATTTAGAGTCCATGCATTCTATCATAGGTTAGATTGCATGAAGCATCACCCTTGCTTGTCTAAAAATCATAAGAAATGCCAAATTAGTTGGAAGCACTGTTGTCAATCTAACCACCACTAGAACTAGAGTCAGTTATGGGATGCATGAAAGTACACCTTCATGAAAGGTTTTATATTCTAGGATTTTGAGAGGATAAAATGAATGAATTTTTGCAGCTAACCCCAGCAAGGAAGACCCTAAAAGAATACCACCAAACTTTTGCTAAAATTCTTCGAATAGCTCCAGAGATGGATGAGGTAACTCTTCTCCATCGATTCATTTGGAAGCTTAATCTACCTTTGAATAACCTCATCAAGAATGTAAAACCATCCTCTTTTTCAAAAGCCATAATTATAGCCAGAGACTATGATAAAGTTCTTTTTATATAGAAAGTGTCGAGAAGGACATGAGTCCTTCCATGTTAATCAAGAAGAGGTCCCCTAATTCAAGAGGAACGTCAAGCCCACCCTTGGCTATAAGGAATCATGAGCTAGAGTAAAAATCAGGTCAAGAAATAGGGATAGCAGAGTTAAAGATAATCGAATTCAACAAGTCTTTCTATAAGTAAATAGAAGATGATTGGTGCAAGATTCATGTAAAGTAGTAACGTGCATGATGAATAGAGGTATTCTACAAGACAATACTAATATTATGAAATTGCTATCATAGGTTAGATTGCGTAAAGCATCACCCTTGCTTGTCTAAAAATCGTAAGAAATGCCAAATTAGTTGGAAGCACTATTGTCAATCTAACCACCACTGGAACTAGAATCAGTTATGGGATGCCATGAAAGTACACCTTCGTGAAAGGTTTTGTCCTCTAGGATTTTGAGAGGATAAAATGAATGAACTTTTGCAGCCAACCCAAGCAAGGAACACCCTAAAAGAATACCACCAAACTTTTGCTAAAACTCTTCGATTAGCTCCAGAGAAGGATGAGGTAACTCTTCTCCATCGATTCATTTGGAAGCTTAATCTACCTTTAATAACCTCATCAAGAATGTAGAACCATCCTCTATTTCAAAAGCCATAATTATATCCGGAGACTATGATAAAGTTCTTTTTATATAGAAAGTGTCGAGAAGGACATGAGTCCTTCCATGTTAATCAAGAAGAGGTCCCCTAATTCAAGAGGAACGTCAAGCCCACCCTTGGCTACAAGGAATCATGAGCTAGAGCAAAAATTAGGTCAAGAAATAGAGATAGCAGGGTTAAAGATAATCGAATTCAACAAGTATTTCTATAAGTAAATAGAAGATGATTGGTGCAAGATTCATGTGAAGTAATGTGCATGATGAATAGAGGTATTCTACAAGACGATACTAAGATTATGAAATTGCTATCATAGGTTATATTGCATAAAGGATTGATTCCATTACGTTTTTCCATTATAATTCTTTAAGTACCATATTACATGGGGCATATTACATGGGGGTTTAGAATAAGGAATTCGAAGGTTCATATCATATGAGAGGTATATGGATGCATGAAATTAGGATAATAAGGCCAATTCACTTGAGAATAATAAAGACATGAAATAAAGGACTCTTTAACAACAATGTTTAGATAAAAGAAGATTTCTACCTAGTGGGGACAACACTTTGAAAGAGACAAGAAGATTTACTTAGATACTATCCCAGCTCACGAGACGAGGACATCTCAAATCTTTGAAGTAGGGGAGATTGTAAGTCCCTCCCAAGCCGTGTATATATGTGTCTCTTTTAATATAGTTTTCAAGAAGGAAAGAGAGTGCACTTAGAGAAGAGTGAGACAATAAGGCTAGAAACGTTAGGAAAGTGTTAGAATAAAAATATTAGCTCCAAAAATCCTAAAAGAAATAAGAAGATAAGAATAGTTCTTTTAAGAGATAAGTATCTCCAAAAATAGAAATTCCAATTTAGGCGACAAGAGGTTGTATTTAGAGTACTTTTACATATTTAGAGTCCATGCATTCTATCATAGGTTAGATTGCATGAAGCATCACCCTTGCTTGTCTAAAAATCATAAGAAATGCCAAATTAGTTGGAAGCACTGTTGTCAATCTAACCACCACTAGAACTAGAGTCAGTTATGGGATGCATGAAAGTACACCTTCATGAAAGGTTTTATATTCTAGGATTTTGAGAGGATAAAATGAATGAATTTTTGCAGCTAACCCCAGCAAGGAAGACCCTAAAAGAATACCACCAAACTTTTGCTAAAATTCTTCGAATAGCTCCAGAGATGGATGAGGTAACTCTTCTCCATCGATTCATTTGGAAGCTTAATCTACCTTTGAATAACCTCATCAAGAATGTAAAACCATCCTCTTTTTCAAAAGCCATAATTATAGCCAGAGACTATGATAAAGTTCTTTTTATATAGAAAGTGTCGAGAAGGACATGAGTCCTTCCATGTTAATCAAGAAGAGGTCCCCTAATTCAAGAGGAACGTCAAGCCCACCCTTGGCTATAAGGAATCATGAGCTAGAGTAAAAATCAGGTCAAGAAATAGGGATAGCAGAGTTAAAGATAATCGAATTCAACAAGTCTTTCTATAAGTAAATAGAAGATGATTGGTGCAAGATTCATGTAAAGTAGTAACGTGCATGATGAATAGAGGTATTCTACAAGACAATACTAATATTATGAAATTGCTATCATAGGTTAGATTGCGTAAAGCATCACCCTTGCTTGTCTAAAAATCGTAAGAAATGCCAAATTAGTTGGAAGCACTATTGTCAATCTAACCACCACTGGAACTAGAATCAGTTATGGGATGCCATGAAAGTACACCTTCGTGAAAGGTTTTGTCCTCTAGGATTTTGAGAGGATAAAATGAATGAACTTTTGCAGCCAACCCAAGCAAGGAACACCCTAAAAGAATACCACCAAACTTTTGCTAAAACTCTTCGATTAGCTCCAGAGAAGGATGAGGTAACTCTTCTCCATCGATTCATTTGGAAGCTTAATCTACCTTTAATAACCTCATCAAGAATGTAGAACCATCCTCTATTTCAAAAGCCATAATTATATCCGGAGACTATGATAAAGTTCTTTTTATATAGAAAGTGTCGAGAAGGACATGAGTCCTTCCATGTTAATCAAGAAGAGGTCCCCTAATTCAAGAGGAACGTCAAGCCCACCCTTGGCTACAAGGAATCATGAGCTAGAGCAAAAATTAGGTCAAGAAATAGAGATAGCAGGGTTAAAGATAATCGAATTCAACAAGTATTTCTATAAGTAAATAGAAGATGATTGGTGCAAGATTCATGTGAAGTAATGTGCATGATGAATAGAGGTATTCTACAAGACGATACTAAGATTATGAAATTGCTATCATAGGTTATATTGCATAAAGGATTGATTCCATTACGTTTTTCCATTATAATTCTTTAAGTACCATATTACATGGGGCATATTACATGGGGGTTTAGAATAAGGAATTCGAAGGTTCATATCATATGAGAGGTATATGGATGCATGAAATTAGGATAATAAGGCCAATTCACTTGAGAATAATAAAGACATGAAATAAAGGACTCTTTAACAACAATGTTTAGATAAAAGAAGATTTCTACCTAGTGGGGACAACACTTTGAAAGAGACAAGAAGATTTACTTAGATACTATCCCAGCTCACGAGACGAGGACATCTCAAATCTTTGAAGTAGGGGAGATTGTAAGTCCCTCCCAAGCCGTGTATATATGTGTCTCTTTTAATATAGTTTTCAAGAAGGAAAGAGAGTGCACTTAGAGAAGAGTGAGACAATAAGGCTAGAAACGTTAGGAAAGTGTTAGAATAAAAATATTAGCTCCAAAAATCCTAAAAGAAATAAGAAGATAAGAATAGTTCTTTTAAGAGATAAGTATCTCCAAAAATAGAAATTCCAATTTAGGCGACAGGAGGTTGTATTTAGAGTACTTTTACATATTTAGAGTCCATGCATTCTATCATAGGTTAGATTGCATGAAGCATCACCCTTGCTTGTCTAAAAATCATAAGAAATGCCAAATTAGTTGGAAGCACTGTTGTCAATCTAACCACCACTAGAACTAGAGTCAGTTATGGGATGCATGAAAGTACACCTTCATGAAAGGTTTTATATTCTAGGATTTTGAGAGGATAAAATGAATGAATTTTTGCAGCTAACCCCAGCAAGGAAGACCCTAAAAGAATACCACCAAACTTTTGCTAAAATTCTTCGAATAGCTCCAGAGATGGATGAGGTAACTCTTCTCCATCGATTCATTTGGAAGCTTAATCTACCTTTGAATAACCTCATCAAGAATGTAAAACCATCCTCTTTTTCAAAAGCCATAATTATAGCCAGAGACTATGATAAAGTTCTTTTTATATAGAAAGTGTCGAGAAGGACATGAGTCCTTCCATGTTAATCAAGAAGAGGTCCCCTAATTCAAGAGGAACGTCAAGCCCACCCTTGGCTATAAGGAATCATGAGCTAGAGTAAAAATCAGGTCAAGAAATAGGGATAGCAGAGTTAAAGATAATCGAATTCAACAAGTCTTTCTATAAGTAAATAGAAGATGATTGGTGCAAGATTCATGTAAAGTAGTAACGTGCATGATGAATAGAGGTATTCTACAAGACAATACTAATATTATGAAATTGCTATCATAGGTTAGATTGCGTAAAGCATCACCCTTGCTTGTCTAAAAATCGTAAGAAATGCCAAATTAGTTGGAAGCACTATTGTCAATCTAACCACCACTGGAACTAGAATCAGTTATGGGATGCCATGAAAGTACACCTTCGTGAAAGGTTTTGTCCTCTAGGATTTTGAGAGGATAAAATGAATGAACTTTTGCAGCCAACCCAAGCAAGGAACACCCTAAAAGAATACCACCAAACTTTTGCTAAAACTCTTCGATTAGCTCCAGAGAAGGATGAGGTAACTCTTCTCCATCGATTCATTTGGAAGCTTAATCTACCTTTAATAACCTCATCAAGAATGTAGAACCATCCTCTATTTCAAAAGCCATAATTATATCCGGAGACTATGATAAAGTTCTTTTTATATAGAAAGTGTCGAGAAGGACATGAGTCCTTCCATGTTAATCAAGAAGAGGTCCCCTAATTCAAGAGGAACGTCAAGCCCACCCTTGGCTACAAGGAATCATGAGCTAGAGCAAAAATTAGGTCAAGAAATAGAGATAGCAGGGTTAAAGATAATCGAATTCAACAAGTATTTCTATAAGTAAATAGAAGATGATTGGTGCAAGATTCATGTGAAGTAATGTGCATGATGAATAGAGGTATTCTACAAGACGATACTAAGATTATGAAATTGCTATCATAGGTTATATTGCATAAAGGATTGATTCCATTACGTTTTTCCATTATAATTCTTTAAGTACCATATTACATGGGGCATATTACATGGGGGTTTAGAATAAGGAATTCGAAGGTTCATATCATATGAGAGGTATATGGATGCATGAAATTAGGATAATAAGGCCAATTCACTTGAGAATAATAAAGACATGAAATAAAGGACTCTTTAACAACAATGTTTAGATAAAAGAAGATTTCTACCTAGTGGGGACAACACTTTGAAAGAGACAAGAAGATTTACTTAGATACTATCCCAGCTCACGAGACGAGGACATCTCAAATCTTTGAAGTAGGGGAGATTGTAAGTCCCTCCCAAGCCGTGTATATATGTGTCTCTTTTAATATAGTTTTCAAGAAGGAAAGAGAGTGCACTTAGAGAAGAGTGAGACAATAAGGCTAGAAACGTTAGGAAAGTGTTAGAATAAAAATATTAGCTCCAAAAATCCTAAAAGAAATAAGAAGATAAGAAAAGTTCTTTTAAGAGATAAGTATCTCCAAAAATAGAAATTCCAATTTAGGCGACAGGAGGTTGTATTTAGAGTACTTTTACATATTTAGAGTCCATGCATTCTATCATAGGTTAGATTGCATGAAGCATCACCCTTGCTTGTCTAAAAATCATAAGAAATGCCAAATTAGTTGGAAGCACTGTTGTCAATCTAACCACCACTAGAACTAGAGTCAGTTATGGGATGCATGAAAGTACACCTTCATGAAAGGTTTTATATTCTAGGATTTTGAGAGGATAAAATGAATGAATTTTTGCAGCTAACCCCAGCAAGGAAGACCCTAAAAGAATACCACCAAACTTTTGCTAAAATTCTTCGAATAGCTCCAGAGATGGATGAGGTAACTCTTCTCCATCGATTCATTTGGAAGCTTAATCTACCTTTGAATAACCTCATCAAGAATGTAAAACCATCCTCTTTTTCAAAAGCCATAATTATAGCCAGAGACTATGATAAAGTTCTTTTTATATAGAAAGTGTCGAGAAGGACATGAGTCCTTCCATGTTAATCAAGAAGAGGTCCCCTAATTCAAGAGGAACATCAAGCCCACCCTTGGCTATAAGGAATCATGAGCTAGAGTAAAAATCAGGTCAAGAAATAGGGATAGCAGAGTTAAAGATAATCGAATTCAACAAGTCTTTCTATAAGTAAATAGAAGATGATTGGTGCAAGATTCATGTAAAGTAGTAACGTGCATGATGAATAGAGGTATTCTACAAGACAATACTAATATTATGAAATTGCTATCATAGGTTAGATTGCGTAAAGCATCACCCTTGCTTGTCTAAAAATCGTAAGAAATGCCAAATTAGTTGGAAGCACTATTGTCAATCTAACCACCACTGGAACTAGAATCAGTTATGGGATGCCATGAAAGTACACCTTCGTGAAAGGTTTTGTCCTCTAGGATTTTGAGAGGATAAAATGAATGAACTTTTGCAGCCAACCCAAGCAAGGAACACCCTAAAAGAATACCACCAAACTTTTGCTAAAACTCTTCGATTAGCTCTAGAGAAGGATGAGGTAACTCTTCTCCATCGATTCATTTGGAAGCTTAATCTACCTTTAATAACCTCATCAAGAATGTAGAACCATCCTCTATTTCAAAAGCCATAATTATATCTGGAGACTATGATAAAGTTCTTTTTATATAGAAAGTGTCGAGAAGGACATGAGTCCTTCCATGTTAATCAAGAAGAGGTCCCCTAATTCAAGAGGAACGTCAAGCCCACCCTTGGCTACAAGGAATCATGAGCTAGAGCAAAAATTAGGTCAAGAAATAGAGATAGCAGGGTTAAAGATAATCGAATTCAACAAGTATTTCTATAAGTAAATAGAAGATGATTGGTGCAAGATTCATGTGAAGTAATGTGCATGATGAATAGAGGTATTCTACAAGACGATACTAAGATTATGAAATTGCTATCATAGGTTATATTGCATAAAGGATTGATTCCATTACGTTTTTCCATTATAATTCTTTAAGTACCATATTACATGGGGCATATTACATGGGGGTTTAGAATAAGGAATTCGAAGGTTCATATCATATGAGAGGTATATGGATGCATGAAATTAGGATAATAAGGCCAATTCACTTGAGAATAATAAAGACATGAAATAAAGGACTCTTTAACAACAATGTTTAGATAAAAGAAGATTTCTACCTAGTGGGTACAACACTTTGAAAGAGACAAGAAGATTTACTTAGATACTATCCCAGCTCACGAGACGAGGACATCTCAAATCTTTGAAGTAGGGGAGATTGTAAGTCCCTCCCAAGCCGTGTATATATGTGTCTCTTTTAATATAGTTTTCAAGAAGGAAAGAGAGTGCACTTAGAGAAGAGTGAGACAATAAGGCTAGAAACGTTAGGAAAGTGTTAGAATAAAAATATTAGCTCCAAAAATCCTAAAAGAAATAAGAAGATAAGAAAAGTTCTTTTAAGAGATAAGTATCTCCAAAAATAGAAATTCCAATTTAGGCGACAGGAGGTTGTATTTAGAGTACTTTTACATATTTAGAGTCCATGCATTCTATCATAGGTTAGATTGCATGAAGCATCACCCTTGCTTGTCTAAAAATCATAAGAAATGCCAAATTAGTTGGAAGCACTGTTGTCAATCTAACCACCACTAGAACTAGAGTCAGTTATGGGATGCATGAAAGTACACCTTCATGAAAGGTTTTATATTCTAGGATTTTGAGAGGATAAAATGAATGAATTTTTGCAGCTAACCCCAGCAAGGAAGACCCTAAAAGAATACCACCAAACTTTTGCTAAAATTCTTCGAATAGCTCCAGAGATGGATGAGGTAACTCTTCTCCATCGATTCATTTGGAAGCTTAATCTACCTTTGAATAACCTCATCAAGAATGTAAAACCATCCTCTTTTTCAAAAGCCATAATTATAGCCAGAGACTATGATAAAGTTCTTTTTATATAGAAAGTGTCGAGAAGGACATGAGTCCTTCCATGTTAATCAAGAAGAGGTCCCCTAATTCAAGAGGAACATCAAGCCCACCCTTGGCTATAAGGAATCATGAGCTAGAGTAAAAATCAGGTCAAGAAATAGGGATAGCAGAGTTAAAGATAATCGAATTCGACAAGTCTTTCTATAAGTAAATAGAAGATGATTGGTGCAAGATTCATGTAAAGTAGTAACGTGCATGATGAATAGAGGTATTCTACAAGACAATACTAATATTATGAAATTGCTATCATAGGTTAGATTGCGTAAAGCATCACCCTTGCTTGTCTAAAAATCATAAGAAATGCCAAATTAGTTGGAAGCACTATTGTCAATCTAACCACCACTGGAACTAGAATCAGTTATGGGATGCCATGAAAGTACACCTTCGTGAAAGGTTTTGTCCTCTAGGATTTTGAGAGGATAAAATGAATGAACTTTTGCAGCCAACCCAAGCAAGGAACACCCTAAAAGAATACCACCAAACTTTTGCTAAAACTCTTCGATTAGCTCCAGAGAAGGATGAGGTAACTCTTCTCCATCGATTCATTTGGAAGCTTAATCTACCTTTAATAACCTCATCAAGAATGTAGAACCATCCTCTATTTCAAAAGCCATAATTATATCTGGAGACTATGATAAAGTTCTTTTTATATAGAAAGTGTCGAGAAGGACATGAGTCCTTCCATGTTAATCAAGAAGAGGTCCCCTAATTCAAGAGGAACGTCAAGCCCACCCTTGGCTACAAGGAATCATGAGCTAGAGCAAAAATTAGGTCAAGAAATAGAGATAGCAGGGTTAAAGATAATCGAATTCAACAAGTATTTCTATAAGTAAATAGAAGATGATTGGTGCAAGATTCATGTGAAGTAATGTGCATGATGAATAGAGGTATTCTACAAGACGATACTAAGATTATGAAATTGCTATCATAGGTTATATTGCATAAAGGATTGATTCCATTACGTTTTTCCATTATAATTCTTTAAGTACCATATTACATGGGGCATATTACATGGGGGTTTAGAATAAGGAATTCGAAGGTTCATATCATATGAGAGGTATATGGATGCATGAAATTAGGATAATAAGGCCAATTCACTTGAGAATAATAAAGACATGAAATAAAGGACTCTTTAACAACAATGTTTAGATAAAAGAAGATTTCTACCTAGTGGGGACAACACTTTGAAAGAGACAAGAAGATTTACTTAGATACTATCCCAGCTCACGAGACGAGGACATCTCAAATCTTTGAAGTAGGGGAGATTGTAAGTCCCTCCCAAGCCGTGTATATATGTGTCTCTTTTAATATAGTTTTCAAGAAGGAAAGAGAGTGCACTTAGAGAAGAGTGAGACAATAAGGCTAGAAACGTTAGGAAAGTGTTAGAATAAAAATATTAGCTCCAAAAATCCTAAAAGAAATAAGAAGATAAGAAAAGTTCTTTTAAGAGATAAGTATCTCCAAAAATAGAAATTCCAATTTAGGCGACAAGAGGTTGTATTTAGAGTACTTTTACATATTTAGAGTCCATGCATTCTATCATAGGTTAGATTACATGAAGCATCACCCTTACTTGTCTAAAAATCATAAGAAATGCCAAATTAGTTGGAAGCACTGTTGTCAATCTAACCACCACTAGAACTAGAGTCAGTTATGGGATGCATGAAAGTACACCTTCATGAAAGGTTTTATATTCTAGGATTTTGAGAGGATAAAATGAATGAATTTTTGCAGCTAACCCCAGCAAGGAAGACCCTAAAAGAATACCACCAAACTTTTGCTAAAATTCTTCGAATAGCTCCAGAGATGGATGAGGTAACTCTTCTCCATCGATTCATTTGGAAGCTTAATCTACCTTTGAATAACCTCATCAAGAATGTAAAACCATCCTCTTTTTCAAAAGCCATAATTATAGCCAGAGACTATGATAAAGTTCTTTTTATATAGAAAGTGTCGAGAAGGACATGAGTCCTTCCATGTTAATCAAGAAGAGGTCCCCTAATTCAAGAGGAACATCAAGCCCACCCTTGGCTATAAGGAATCATGAGCTAGAGTAAAAATCAGGTCAAGAAATAGGGATAGCAGAGTTAAAGATAATCGAATTCAACAAGTCTTTCTATAAGTAAATAGAAGATGATTGGTGCAAGATTCATGTAAAGTAGTAACGTGCATGATGAATAGAGGTATTCTACAAGACAATACTAATATTATGAAATTGCTATCATAGGTTAGATTGCGTAAAGCATCACCCTTGCTTGTCTAAAAATCGTAAGAAATGCCAAATTAGTTGGAAGCACTATTGTCAATCTAACCACCACTGGAACTAGAATCAGTTATGGGATGCCATGAAAGTACACCTTCGTGAAAGGTTTTGTCCTCTAGGATTTTGAGAGGATAAAATGAATGAACTTTTGCAGCCAACCCAAGCAAGGAACACCCTAAAAGAATACCACCAAACTTTTGCTAAAACTCTTCGATTAGCTCCAGAGAAGGATGAGGTAACTCTTCTCCATCGATTCATTTGGAAGCTTAATCTACCTTTAATAACCTCATCAAGAATGTAGAACCATCCTCTATTTCAAAAGCCATAATTATATCCGGAGACTATGATAAAGTTCTTTTTATATAGAAAGTGTCGAGAAGGACATGAGTCCTTCCATGTTAATCAAGAAGAGGTCCCCTAATTCAAGAGGAACGTCAAGCCCACCCTTGGCTACAAGGAATCATGAGCTAGAGCAAAAATTAGGTCAAGAAATAGAGATAGCAGGGTTAAAGATAATCGAATTCAACAAGTATTTCTATAAGTAAATAGAAGATGATTGGTGCAAGATTCATGTGAAGTAATGTGCATGATGAATAGAGGTATTCTACAAGACGATACTAAGATTATGAAATTGCTATCATAGGTTATATTGCATAAAGGATTGATTCCATTACGTTTTTCCATTATAATTCTTTAAGTACCATATTACATGGGGCATATTACATGGGGGTTTAGAATAAGGAATTCGAAGGTTCATATCATATGAGAGGTATATGGATGCATGAAATTAGGATAATAAGGCCAATTCACTTGAGAATAATAAAGACATGAAATAAAGGACTCTTTAACAACAATGTTTAGATAAAAGAAGATTTCTACCTAGTGGGGACAACACTTTGAAAGAGACAAGAAGATTTACTTAGATACTATCCCAGCTCACGAGACGAGGACATCTCAAATCTTTGAAGTAGGGGAGATTGTAAGTCCCTCCCAAGCCGTGTATATATGTGTCTCTTTTAATATAGTTTTCAAGAAGGAAAGAGAGTGCACTTAGAGAAGAGTGAGACAATAAGGCTAGAAACGTTAGGAAAGTGTTAGAATAAAAATATTAGCTCCAAAAATCCTAAAAGAAATAAGAAGATAAGAAAAGTTCTTTTAAGAGATAAGTATCTCCAAAAATAGAAATTCCAATTTAGGCGACAGGAGGTCATATTTAGAGTACTTTTACATATTTAGAGTCCATGCATACTAAAATGCAGAAAATCAACACCTTTTTAACGATGGCGTGTTTCTACAAAAGTAAATAGAAGATGATTGGTGCAAGATTCATGTGAAGTAATGTGCATGATGAATAGAGGTATTCTACAAGACGATACTAAGATTATGAAATTGCTATCATAGGTTAGATTGCATAAAGGATTGATTCCCTTACATTTTTCCATGATAATTTGTTAAGTACCATATTACATGGGGGTATAGAATAAGGAATTCGAAGGTTCATATCATATGAGAGGTATATGGATGCATAAAATTAGGATAATAAGGCCATCTCCAAAAGTAGAAATTCTAATTTAGGTGATAGGAGGTCGTATTTAGAGTACTTTTACATATTTAGAGTTCATGCATACTAAAAATGTGGAAAAGCAACACGTTTCTAAAGATGGCATGTTTGTGGCTATATACAGACGTTTTTGCCGATTCTACCCACGTTGGCTTGTAGACTAGATGCCTTTTGGTTTTTTTGATTGGTTATACAACCATATTCTGAGTTTTTACTAGAGAGTTATGGCCGAAACAATTTTCTGATTCTATCAGGGTCTCTACACAGGAAAAACTGTAAGAAGGTAGCAAGTAGCCTCAAGGTAATACTAGAGCTTGAGATGATGTATATATCCCTTCATTCTTATCTAATATCTTAGAGGAGAAGGCTAGATTAATATGGTTAGAAGAAGACACCAAAACTCCATAGCTTTTCTTTTAAAGAAAGAATAGTATGTCGTAGCCCTGCAAGAGAAGGCTATTTTGCCATAGACCTTCGAAAGAGAGAAAAGTCGAAGTATGAGTAAGAGGAGATAAATCTTGGGGATGATCAGATGATTTCAATCATAAGAGAAGGTATTGGAAGACTCTCTATTCTCGTATATCAAGTTCTGAAGCTCTTGTTAACGAGCAAAGGCAACGATAAACGACAAATTTCTATAAGGTATATACATATTTTGTTTTTCAATTATATATCATTCTTAGGGTTGAGGTATGGCCTCGGATTCTCTCTATTAATTGTCTTGAACCCATCTCAGACAAACATGGGTCTACCAACTTCGGATGTGTGATTCACAGAGGATCATGCTCTCAGATGTGTTAATCCCAAGATACTAGATGTGTAATTTTTTAGAAAACTAATCATCTCAGACGTGTTAATCCTGATAATCTTTGGATGTGTCGATCCCAAGGCATCAGATGTGTAATTCTCAAAAAATGAAGATCTCGGATATATTAATCCAGAGTGCCTTTAGATGTGTCGCTATGATAAGTATTTGATAATTTTAAACTTTTCATGGATACAATGAAAGAAGCAAGTTCACCCTTACTCGTCTAAAAATCATAAGAAATGCCAAATTAGTTGGAAGCACTGTTGTCAATCTAACCACCACTGGAACTAGAATCAGTTTATGGGAGGCCATGAAAGTACACCTTCCTAAAAGGTTTTGTCCTCTAGGATTTTGAGAGGATAAAATGAATGAATTTTTGGACCTAACCCAAGCAAGGAAGATCCTAAAATAATACCACCAAACTTTTGTTAAAATTCTTCGATTAGCTCAAGAGATGGATGAGGTAACTCTTCTCCATCGATTCATTTGGAAGCTTAATCTACCTTCGAATAACCTCATCAAGAATGTGAAACCATCCTCTATTTCAGAAGCTATAATTATAGCCAGAGACTATGATAAAGTTTTTTTTATATAGAAAGTGTCGAGAAGGAAATGAGTCCTTCTCGACAGAGTCCTTTATCATAGCCAGAGACTATGATAAAGTTTTTTTTATATAGAAAGTGTCGAGAAGGACATGAGTCCTTCCATGATAATCAAGAAGAGGTCCCCTAATTCAAGAGGAATGTCAAGTCCACCCTTGCCTATAAGGAATCATGAGCTAGAGCAAAAATTAGGTCAAGAAATAGGGATAGCAGGGTTAAAGATAGTCGAATTCAACAAGTATTTCTATAAGTAAATAGAAGATGATTGGTGCAAGATTCATGTGAAGTAATGTGCATGATGAATAGAGGTATTCTACAAGACGATACTAAGATTATGAAATTGCTATCATAGGTTAGATTGCGTAAAGGATTGATTCCATTACGTTTTTCCATAATAATTCTTTAAGTACCATATTATATGGGGGTATAGAATAAGAAATTTGAAGGTTCATATCATATGAGAGGTATATGGATGCATGATATTAGGATAATAATGCCAATTAACTTTAGAATAATAAAGACCTTTTGGAGGCACAACAAAACGAGCCAAACACATGAAATAAAGGACTCTTTAAGAACAATGTTTAGATAAAAAAAGATTTCTACCTAGTGGGGACACCACTTTGAAAGAGACAAGAGGATTTACTTAAATACTATCCTAGCTCGTGAGATGAGGACATCTCGAATCTTTGAAGTGGGGGAGATTGTAAGGTCCCTCCCAAGCCATGTATATATGTGTCTCTTTTAATATAGATTTCAAGAAGGAAAGAGAGTGCACTTAGAGGAGTGAGACAATAAGGTTAGAAACATTAGGAAAGTGTTAGAATAAAAATATTAGCTCCAAAAATCCTAAAAGAAATAAGAAGATAAGAATAGTTCTATTAAGAGATAAGTATCTCCAAAAATAAAAATTCTAATTTAGGCGACAGGAGGTCATATTTAGAGTACTTTTACATATTTAGAGTCCATGCATACTAAAATGCAGAAAATCAACACGTTTCTAACGATGGCGTGTTTCTACAAAAGTTTTTGCATATTCTACCCACGTTGGCTAGTAGAGTAGATGCCTTTTGATTCTTTTGATTGGTTATACAACCATATTCTGAGTTTTTATTAGAGAGTTATGGTCAAAACAATTTGCTGAATCTGTCAGGGTCATTTCTACACAGGAAAAACTGTAAGAAGGCAGCAAGTAGTCTCAAGGAAATCCTAGAGCTCGAGATATATATATCCCTTCATTCATTCTTATTTAATATCTTAGAAGAGAAGGTTTTTCAGAGGAGGAGATGAGAACTTCATAGCTTTTCTTTTAAAGAAAGAATAGTATGTCGTAGCCCTGCAAGAGAAGGCTATTTTGCCATAGACCTTTGAAAGAGAGAAAAGTCAGAGTATGAGTAAGAGGAGATAAATCTTGGGGATGATCGGCTGATTTCAATCGTAAGAGAAGGTATTAGAAGACTCTCTATTCTCGTATATCAAGTTCTGAAGCTCTTGTTAACGAGCAAAGGTAATGATAAACGATAAATTTCTATAAGGTATATACATATTTTGTTTTTCAATTATATATCATTCTTAGGGGTTGAGGTATGGCCCCGGCTTCTCTCTATTAATTGTTAATAGTGATCTATTTGATTGATTTACTTGTTAAAGTTTATATTCTTTTAAACAATAGCATATGCCTTAATAAAGAATGTCTTATCGCAATCTCAAGTTGAAATGCTAAAATCTTTGTGAAAAGGATTGTTTTCTCAAGAAGGTAACATGGATTCTAGTCGGATGGTTTAGTTGAGTAAATGGATTGTTATCTTGGTTAAATGAAGGTACAGGCACAACTCTCCCTACCTTGACGCTGCCCGTTCTTGTGCTTGTATAGCCGGACAATCGAGTTGTTAGTAAGGCCTGGAGTTGGCCCACGGTATCCCTCATACCATTGCCCGAGAATAAGGTTTGTCGATTGAGGCGAGTGATTGTGATGCTACCTAGTTATGGGGGCCCAGACTATTGCAGTGAATTAGCCCACCCTACTGCGTAGACATCCCTTTGAGGGGCAGGAGGATCGAGCGATGGAGCCTGAGAGGGCAACAGCCTGGCTTGAGTCCTCGCCAGCGGGGCTGACAATGAGGTGTATGGTCCCGTAGGGTTTTGCCCAGCATGTAGAGGATGCAAGGCCGAATTTTAGATCATCGGTAGTATAAAGGAAAAGAATAAGAGAGCCGGTTTGGCTTGATGGAATTGATTCATGTATAAAATTTTTTTTATAAATCTTGTCTTTGGCATTATTGTACTGTGAAAAAAAGACTGCTTTAACAAACCTTGTAAAAAGGGCCTTAATTAAGGAACATGTTTATTTCTGTCAAACAGTGTGGTAGGATTAATAAGAAAACAAATTGACACGTGAGTAGGGTGGAAAGTGGGAGGATGGAATGCCCCGATGGCACCATCCTACGGACGGGTGGACCCGATTAGTCGGGTAGATTTCCAACATATTAAGTGAGATCCCTATGCTAGATAAATAGGTTCTCAAGCAATTCTATTCTAGAAGACTAGGCCAGTGGTGGCTGTGCCTGGCATTCACACATCAACTATTCAAATCCTAATGGAGTTATAATCTTAATAACTTATAATATGCAAGCTAATGAGATATATCCTGAAAATTTCTCTAAAGAAAGTTTTGGTCTATCCTTCTAGTCATTCAGTCTCTCACTAGTTTCTTAATTTGATCGCCCTATGTTTTCCCTCACAAAAGGTTTTCTCCCCAATCTTATTTCTCAAATTTATTATACAATTATCTTGCATGTGCACCCCCAAGATATAAGCACAATTTCATAGGATATGATTGTCTCAGCATGTGAGGATATTCAAATCACTTTTATGGCTAGTAGAGATGATTGATTCGTCCTCATATGATGCTCACCACGGAAGCTGTGGAGGCGGCGGCGGCCTTTGGAGGCTTCTTCGGACAATCCCGAGAAGTATGTCCTTTTGTGTGACAAAAGTAACATCTACCCTCCTTCCTGTACTGAGCAAGCTCAGGCGACTCTGGCTGGCGTACAGGCACCTACCCGCACTTATGCTCCAATCAGGGATAGGCGACCAGCAGGTCCCACCCCGATGGACGAGGATTCAGACTCAGTGTCCGTTGAGGCCGCTGGTGGAGCCTCCCATGTGGAGCCCCCGCTCCCGCCTCCCCCCGCGGGGGGCCCCGCCCCCTCCTTGGAGCAGATTCCTGAGGATCCCGGGCCGCACTCTGCGACCCCCGGCTCCCCTTCCCCTCACCCGGAGAGCACTCCTTCCACCATCATCTCAGATCTTGAACCCATCTCAGACAACAAACATGGGTCTAACTTTGGATGTATATTTCCCAAAGGATCATGCTCTTAGATGTGTTAATCCCAAGATACTAGATGTGTAATTTTCAGAAAACTAATCATCTCAGACGTGTTAATCTTGATAATCTGTGGCGCTACGATATGTATAATTTTAAACTTTTCATGGGGATACAATGAAAGAAGCAAGTTCACCCTTGCTTGTCTAAAAATCATAAGAAATGCCAAATTAGTTGGAAGCACTGTTGTCAATCTAACCACCACTGGAACTAGAATCAGTTATGGGATGCCATGAAAGTACACCTTCCTCAAAGGTTTTGTCCTCTAGGATTTTGGGAGGATAAAATGAATGAATTTTTGGACCTAACCAAAGCAAGGAAGACCCTAAAAGAATACCACCAAAATTTTGCTAAAATTCTTTGATTAGCTCCAAAGATGGATGAGGTAACTCTTCTCCATCGATTCATTTGGAAGCTTAATCTACCTTTGAATAACCTCATCAAGAATGTAAAACCATCCTCTATTTCAGAAGCCATAATTATAGCCAGAGACTATGATAAGGTTTTTTTTATATAGAAAGTGTCGAGAAGGACATGAGACTATGATGAGGTTTTTTTTTATATAGAAAGTGTCGAGAAGGACATGACTCCTTCCATGTTAATCAAGAAGAGGTCCCCTAATTCAAGAGGAACGTCAAGCCCACTCTTGGCTATAAGGAATCATGAGCTAGAAATTAGGTCAAGAAATAGGGATAGCAGGGTTAAAGATAATCGAATTCAACAAGTATTTCTATAAGTAAATAGAAGATGATTGGTGCAAGATTCATGTAAAGTAATGTGCATGATGAATAGAGGTATTCTACAAGACGATACTAAGACTATGAAATTGCTATCATAGGTTAGATTGCGTAAAGGATTGATTCCATTACGTTTTTCCATTATAATTCTTTAAGTACCATATTACATGGGAGTATAGAATAAGGAATTCAAAGGTTCATATCATATGAGAGGTATATGGATGCATGAAATTTGGATAATAAGGCCAATTAACTTTAGAATAAAAAAGACCTTTTGGAGGCACAACAAAATGAGCCAAACACATGAAATAAAGGACTCTTTAAGAACAATGTTCAGATAAAAGAAGATTTCTACCTAGTGGGGAAACCACTTTGAAAGAGACAAGAGGATTTACTTAGATACTATCCCAGCTTGCGAGATGAGGACATCTCAAAGCTTTGAAGTGGGGGAGATTGTAAGGTCCCTCCCAAGCCATGTATATATGTGTCTCTTTTAATATAGATTTCAAGAATATTTATTTATGTCATACAGTGTGGTAGGATTAATTAGAAAACAAATTGACGCGTGAGTAGGGTGGAAAGTGGGAGGATGGAATGCCCTGACGGCACCATCCTACGGACGGGTGGACCCGATTAGTCGGGTAGATTTCCAACAAATTAAGTGAAAGCCCTATGCTAGATAAATAGGAATCAAGACTAGTAGTTGTCCAGATTATGACCAATTACCCTATGGGTGATTTCATTTTTAGAAGACCACACTCCCCGTGCTGCGGGATAGAACTAGGTCTTACCTATGAATCATATCCTTGACTCTTTACATGGTCAAGGTCTCAATGAGTAGGAAATTTTCTCCAAGATAAGACTTAGTGGACTATCTTAAGTGTTTCTCCTATTTTGGAATGGGGGAACCTTACAATGGGTATCAGAGCTGATCTTAGTTGCTAGGATTTGTTTTTCAAAGGTTAACTATCAAGGGATTAAAACAAGTGATTGTTTATCATATGAGGATGAATCAATCATCTCTACTGGCCATAGAAGTTATTCGAATATCCTCACATGTTGAGACAATCATCCTATGAAATTGTGCTTATATCTTAGGGGTGCACATGCAAGATATTTGTACAATAAATTTGAGAAATAAGATTGGGGAGAAAACCTTTTGTGAAGGAAAACATAGGGCGATCAAATTAAGAAACTAGTGAGAGACTGCATGACTAGAAGGATAGACCGAAACTTTGTTTAGAGAAATTTTTAGGATACATCTCATTAACTTGCATATTATAAATTATTAAGATTATAACTCCATTAAGATTTGAATAGTTGACGTGTGAATGCCATCCATTGGATGTTTTACAGTAGGACAATCGGCTAAGATCTTGAACCCATCTCAAACAACTTTGGATGTGTAATTCACAGAGGATCATGCTCTTAGATGTGTTAATCCCAAGATACTAGATGTGTAATTTTCAGAAAACTAATCATCTCAGATGTGTTAATCCTGATAATCTGTGGTGCTATGATAGGTATTTGATAGTTTTGAACTTTTCATGGATACAATGAAAGAAGCAAGTTCACCCTTGCTTGTCTAAAAATTGTAAGAAATGCCAAATTAGTTGGAAGCATTGTTGTCAATCTAACCCGCACTAGAACTAGAACCAGTTATGGGATGCCATGAAAGTACACCTTCATGAAAGGTTTTATCCTCTAGGATTTTGGGAGGATAAAATGAATGAATTTTTGGAGCTAACCCAAGCAAGGAAGACCCTAAAATAATACCACCAAACTTTTGCTCAAATTCTTCGATTAGCTCTAGAGATGGATGAGGTAACTCTTCTCCATCGATTCATTTGGAAGCTTAATCTACCTTTGAATAACCTCATCAAGAATGTAAAACCATCCTCTATTTCAGAAGCCAGAATTATATCCAGACACTATGATAAAGTTTTTTTTATATAGAAAGTGTCGAGAAGGACATGAAAAGCCAGAATTATATCCAGACACTATGATAAAGTTTTTTTTATATAGAAAGTGTCGAGAAGGACATGAGTCCTTCCATGTTAATCAAGAAGAGGTCCCCTAATTCAAGAGAAACGTCAAGCCCACCCTTGGCTACAAGGAATCATGAGCTAGATCAAAAATTAGGTCAAGAAATTAAGATAATCGAATTCAACAAGTATTTCTATAAGTAAATAGAAGATGATTGGTGTTAGAATAAAAAAATTAGCTCCAAAAATCCTAAAAGAAATAAGAAGATAAGAATAGTTCTATTAAGAGATATCTCCAAAAATGAATTTAGGTGATAGAAGGTCGTATTTAGAGTACTTTTACATATTTAGAGTCTATGCATACTAAAAATGAGGAAAAGCAACACGTTTCTAAAGATGGCATGTTTGTGGCTATTTACAGACGTTTTTGCCTATTCTACCCACGTTGGCTTGTAGACTAGATGCCTTCTGGTTCTTTTGATTGGTTATACAACCATATTCTAAGTTTTTATCCAGAGAGTTATGGCCGAAACAATTTGCTAATTCTATCAGGGTCTCTACACAGGAAAAACTGTAAGAAGGCAGCAAGTAGCCTCAAGGTAATCCTAGAGCTTGAGATATATATATTCCTTCATTCTTATCTATTATCTTAGAAGAGAAGGTTGGATTTCTATGATAAGTATTTGATAGTTTTGAACTTTTCATGGATACAATGAAAGAAACAAGTTCACCCTTGCTCATCTAAAAATCGTAAGAAATGCCAAATTAGTTGGAAGCACTCTTGTCAATCTAACCACCACTGGAACTAGAATTAGTTATGGGATGCCATGAAAGTACACCTTCCTCAAAGGTTTTGTCCTCTAGGATTTTGAGAGGATAAAATGAATGAATTTTCGGACGTAACCCAAGAAAGGAAGACCCTAAAAGAATACCACCAAACCTTTGTTAAAATTTTTCGATTAGCTCCAGAGATGGATGAGGTAACTCTTCTCCATTGATCCATTTGGAAGCTTAATCTACCTTTGAATAACCTCATCAAGAATGTAAAACCATCCTCTATTTCAAAAGCCATAATAAAAGCCAGAGACTATGATAAAGTTTTTTATATATAGAAAGTGTCGAGAAGGACATGAGTCCTTCCATGTTAATCAAGAAGAGGTCCCCTAATTCAAGAGGAACGTCAAGCCCACCCTTGGCTATAAGGAATCATGAGCTAGAAATTAGGTCAAGAAATAGGGATAGCAGGGTTAAAGATAATCGAATTCAACAAGTATTTCTATAAGTAAATAGAAGATGATTGGTGCAAGATTCATGTGAAGTAATGTGCATGATGAATAGAGGTATTTTACAAGACGATACGAAGATTATGAAATTGCTATCATAGGTTAGATTGCATAAAGGATTGATTCCATTACGTTTTTCCATTATAATTCTTTAAGTACCATATTATTTGGGGGTGTAGGATAAGGAATTCGAAGGTTCATATCATATGAGAGGTATATGGATGCATGAAATTAGGATAATAAGGCCAATTAACTTTAAAATAATAAAGATGTTTTGGAGGCACAACAAAACGAGCCAAACACATGAAATAAAGGACTCTTTAAGAACAATGTTGAGATAAAAGAAGATTTCTACCTACTGGGGACACAACTTTGAAAGAGACAAGAGGATTTACTTAGATACTATCCCAGCTCGCGAGATGAGGACATCTCGAATCTTTGAAGTGGGAAAGATTGTAAGGTCGCTCCCAAACCATGTATATATGTTTCTCTTTTAATATAGATTTCAAGAAGGAAAGAGAGTGCACTTAAAGAAGAGTGAGACAACATGGCTAGAAACATTAGGAAAGTGTTAGAATAAAAATATTAGCTCCAAGAATCCTAAAAGAAATAAGAAGATAAGAATAGTTCTTTTAAGAGATAAGTATCTCCAAAAATAGAAATTCCAATCCACATTCACATCTACATCCATACATCCATTTTCACATCCACATTCATACATCTACATTCACATTCACATTCACATTCACATTCACATTCACATTCACATTCACATCTACATCTACATCCACATCCACATCCACATTCACATTCACATCCATACATCCATATCCACATTCCACATCCTCATTCACATTCACATACATCCACATCCACATTCCATATCTACATCCATATCCACATTTACACATCCACATTCTCATTCACATACATCCACATTCTTACATCCATATCCACATTCACACATCCACATTCACATTCACATACAACCACATCCACATTCCATATCTACATTCATACATCCACATTCTTACATCCATATCCACATTCACACATCCACATTCACATTCACATTCACATACATCCACATCCACATTCCATATCTACATTCATACATCCACATTGGCATTCACATCCATACATCCATATCCACATTCCACATCCTCATTCACATTCACATTCGCATTCACATCCATACATCCATATTCACATTCCACATCCTCATTCACATTCACATACATCCACATCCATATCCACATTCACACATCCACATTCTCATTCACACACATCCACATTCTTACATCCATATCCACATTCACACATCCACATTCACATTCACATACATCCACATCACATTCCATATCTACATTCATACATCCACATTCTTACATCCATATCCACATCCATATCCACATTCACACATCCACATTCACATTCACATTCACATTCACATACATCCACATCCACATTCCATATCTACATTCATACATCCACATTCACATTCACATCCATACATCCATATCCACATTCCACATCCTCATTCACATTCACATGCAACCACATCCACATTCCATATCTACATCCATACATTCATTTCTACATACATCTTTCCTTTCACATACATCTATCATATACATATAACTACATCCATTCTTTCACATACATACATCTCCATCTATTCCTCGTTCATTTTCATCTATCTGATTCGTTTCACATCCTCATATCTATTTATAGAATATAAGAGAATTCTTATTTTTTATATAAGATTTCTTTACGCATCTATTTATGCATAAATTCCATTTTAAGGAGAACAACACTTTCAAAATAAAAATCAACTTTTATGCATCTTCTTATACATAATTTCATTTAAAATGAGAATGACACTTTTGAATTAAAAATCAATCTTTTATGCATCTTCTTATGCATAAAATCAAAATTGAAGAAAATAACTCTTTTGAACTAAAAATAGATTTCTTTATGCATTTTTTATGCATAAAATTAAAATTGATGAGAATAACACTTTTGGATTAAAATAAATTCTTTATGTTTCTTTCCATACATAAATCCAATTTAATAGGAATTACACTTTTAAAATAAAAGAATTTCTCTTATGCATCTAATTTATGCATAAAATCATTTATGATGAAAATCACACTTTTAATATAAAAAATATCTTTTATGCATATGTTTATGCATACAAATCATTTATGATGAAAATCACTCTTTTAATATAAAAGAATTTTTATGCATCTAATTTATGCATAAAATCATTTATGATGAAAATCACACTTTTAATATATAAAAATATCTTTGATGCATATGTTTATGCATACAAATCATTTATGATGAAAATCACTCTTTTAATATAAAAGAAATTCTTTTATGCATCTATTTATGCATACAAATCATTTATGATGAAAATCACACTTTTAATATAAAAAATATATCTTTTATCAACATAAAAATCATTTATGATAAAAGTAACACTTTTATAATGAAAAATACTCTATTATGCATACTTTTATGTATAGAAATCAATAATGATAAAAGTAACACTTTTATAATTTAAAAAAAATTCTTTTATGCATACTTTTATGCATAAAAATCAATATGATGAAAGTAACTCTTTTGTAATAAAAATATATACTTCTATGCATTATTTTATGCATAAAAATCAATAATGAAGAAGGTAACACTTTCAGAATAAAAAAATTATCAATAAGTATCTTTCATAGAATTTAATTCTATTGAAAATCATTCTTTTATAAAAATTAATCAATATGCATCTTTCTATGCATGAATGAAAATGACACTTTTAGAATACTCTTACAATGGTGATTACTCTTTTTGATTAATAAAAGATGAAATTTATTTCACAAATTTTCAGTAAATTTGGCCATAACCTCCTTTGTATGGCTGACCATTTTTCAATTTTTAAGTCTCTAAAATTTATTAGAAGTGCACCAAGAGTATTTAAATCATTCTAAAGTAAACATTTTTCTACTTATTTAAGAGAAACATTATGAAAAATTTGATTTTTTTTCATTAATCATTCATCTAGGATAAAGAATGGTTGGATTTACTAGAGACGGGAGGGGAATGCGTTTTTGCAATGAGGCATAACATTATTTGATTTTAGAGAAGACAAAAATCATAAGAAAACCATAAAAGAATTTGAAAAGAGAAGAATCTCCAACTTACATAGATACTTTGAGAGCTTTCCTTTGGCTTGATGGTTTGAGGGTTGTACTCTTGTTTGAAACAAGAGTAGCCACCAATCTTTTTGGAAGAGGGAAGGTAAAAAAACTAGTGAATTATGAGTAAAATTCACTGTTTTTGGCACTTGGGAGAGGCAAGGTAATAGTGCAATGTTACCATATTATAGTAGTGATGTGTGTGAACACACTTAGGACCGCCGGGGCACTTTTTCCCTCACTAGGAGGTTTTTTCCCCCGTGCATTGTATATACGCCCATTATCTTCTAGGGCTAGTAATCTTTCATTTTTGGCACTCATAATACACTACTGTGTTGTGCTCAAGCTTCCTCATCTTCTTGAAGTTGTGTGTGCAATCCTGCAACCCTATTCCAACAATTGGTATCAGAGCAGGCTTCCTCCTCCCGGGCAGCATCACCGACACCTGCCGCTTCATCTCCTCCGATTGCGACGAGGTTTCACGAGCGTCTGCAGGTTAGTATATGCCGTTTCAGAATTTTGATCTGAAGTCATTTCGCCCTCCGTTTTTGCATTCCAAGTACTGCGCAGGCAAAATCGTCCTACTGTGCAGATTTTCTGTCAAGATTAAAATCTGCAGGACAGGTGCCCATTCGTCTGTTTTGGGCTGTGCTACATAGCACAGGTCGATTTTATACAGGTTTACCTCTTACAGACAGCATTTACATCTAGTAGTACAGTCATTGGCCATGGCTGACAACAATGATGTATTCCGCATGTTGGCTGCTGAGGATAAGTTGGATGGCACCAACTATCCATTGTGGGCATATATGATGCGACATGTATTGGTAGCAAAGGGGTTATGGAACATTGTGCAGGGTATTGATGCACGTCCTATTGTGGCTGGGAATGCTGCAAACACATCAGAAACAGGTACTGTTGATGATGGTGCAGGCACAAGTGCTGTAGCAGCTGTTCGAGAACCACCACTTTCAGCAGAGCAGATTCGTTGGGATGGTAGAGATGCGCAGGCTCATGCCTTGATTGCGCTGTCTGTCAAACGTACCATTATCCCACATATTCGCTCCTGCAGGACTTCTAAGGATGCTTGGGATGTACTTGCCACATTGTATCAGGCAAGAAATGAGGCTCGTGTTGCTTACCTCCGAAAACAGTTGGAGAATGAGCATATGAACGAAGGTGATTCTATGGATAGCTTTTTGACAAAGATCAAGGATTTCAAAGAGCAGCTCATTTCTGCAGATGAAATCCTGTCAGACAGTTCACTTGTGCAGACTGTTTTGAATGGTCTACCAGATTCTTATCAGGGTTTTGCTTCCACTCTTCGCTTGATGATGAAAGGCAATCCCAATGCCTTATCATTTGAGGAGTTAGTTTCTGTTTTGCTGCAAGAAGACCAGTCAAGGCAAAACAGGAATAATATGCGTGTCGCAGATCAAGCTTTCGTTGCTAGTCAGAGAAGCGGGAAAGGTAAAGCTGGCTTTTCTTCTAGTAAGCAGAAATCTGCAAATGCTGCGCAACCAAAGAAGGAAGACAAAGATGAGAAGAAGGGTGACAAACAGAAGACATTTTGCAAGTACTGTAAGGGAAATGATCATGTCATCAAAGCGTGTCCTAAGCTGGCTGCGAAAGAGGCTAAGAAGAAAGAGGCTGGTATGGCTGTTGCAGATGCCTCTCCTTCTAACAATGAATCTGCTAATGTTGTGCTAGATACAGAATGGGCATTCAATGCGCAGTGCAGTTATGACCCATCTTTGCATGACACATGTATGTCTGCAGTAGATTCAGATGTATGGTACTTTGACAGTGGTGCCACTAAGCATATCACCTCGCAGCGCAGTTTATTCACTTTCCTTGAGTCTGCTCCCACAGGGAATACTGTCACTTGTGCCAATAACTCCTCTTATCCCGTTGAAGGAGTTGGACAGATTGTGCTGAATGTTGCAAATGGCAACACCTTTACACTTTTTGATGCATTGTATGTGCCAGGGATCAAAAAGAATCTGCTGTCAGTCTCCGCATTTGCCAAAACAGGTTTGGTTGTAAAATTTGTGGATGACAGATGTACTGTTCATGATCTCTCTTGTGGTGACATCATTGTAGCATCTGGTTCACTATGTCGAGGGCTGTATAAGCTCAATATGGATGGCAAATGTGTAGAGGATTCAGCATGTGCTATTATGGATACGCAGGCTATTTCAAATGCAAAACTGTGGCATGCACGTTTTGGTCATCTGAATTTTGCAAGTTTGCTGCGCCTGCAGAAATCTGAAATGGTGTCTTCTTTGCCTAAGCTTGAGGCACCTGTCAAGCATGTTTGTGAGGGCTGCATATTGGGTAAAATGCAGCGTGCTTCCTTTCCCAAAGATGGATCAGTGAGAGCTGAACGCAGATTGCAGCTTGTTCACAGTGATGTTTGTGGACCCATGCAAACTCCATCATTTGGAAACTACCTTTACTTCGTGACTTTCATTGATGATTTTACCAGGCATGCATGGGTATATCCTTTGAAGGCAAAGTCCGAAGTGTTTTTGTGCTTCAAACAGTTTTTGGTTATGGCTGAAAATGTGTCAGAAAGTAAGATGGGCACCCTCCGTTCAGATCGAGGGGGGGAGTATATGTCTTCAGAATTTAATGCATTTCTGGCTGAGCGTGGGATAAAACACCAATGTACAGTGCCGTATACACCACAGCAAAATGGTGTGGCTGAGAGAAAAAACAGGTCTCTCATGGAAATGGCAAGATGTATGGTTAAGAGTCAAAGTCTACCACATGGTTTTTGGCTTGAGGCTGTCATGTGTGCCACTTATGTACTAAACAGGTGTCCCACCAAAGCATTACAGGTTGTCACTCCATATGAGGCTTGGCATGGCCGCAAGCCATCTGTTGGCCATTTACGTGTTTTTGGTTGCCTGGCATATGCATTAGTGCCTGTGCAACATCGCAGAAAATTGGATGACAAAGCTGTCAAATGTATTTTTGTTGGATATAGTGCTGAGAGCAAAGGCTATCGTTTGTATCATCCACAGACAAAGCGCATTTTGGTTAGCCGTGATGTTGTATTTGTGGAAGATGCAGTTCAGCCCTTGGTTTCATGTACTAAGGAGACAGATATCAGCTCACGTGATGTCTATGATACATTGTTGCCTCTTTTCAGTGGTGCACAGTCAAGTGCAATACCTCATGAGGCAGTTTTTCAGCCTATGCAGGTTTTAAATGATGGCACAGATCAGCCTATATCTGATGCAGATGTGCATGATGCACTTGAGGATGAGAGACAAGAGATTGAGGGCTCTAGGAATATGCCTAGATGGCTGGTGCAGACTTTGCGTGACAGCAAGTTGGATGCCCCTTTGTCTAGTCGCACTCGTTCTGGCTCTCATGGTGCCTCTTATGCGTCAGATTGTTATGCATTGGCTGTTTCTAGTATGTGCGATGAAAGTGAGCCTGTTTCATTTGATGAGGCACAAAGTTCAGAAAATTGGATGGCTGCTATGCAAGCAGAATACGATGCTATTATGAAGAATAGTACATGGTCTTTATGTGACTTGCCCCCTGGCAAGAAGGCCATTGGCACTAAGTGGGTATACAAATTGAAGCGTAAGCCTGATGGCACAGTGGATCGCCATAAGGCTAGGCTTGTTGCAAAAGGTTATGCTCAAGAGAAGGGCATTGATTTTGATGAGACTTTTGCTCCCACATGTCGTATGACCACTGTTCGTAGCATCTGTGCATTAGCAGCTCATAATGGTTGGAATGTACATCAGCTGGACATAAAGACTGCGTTCTTAAATGGAGATTTGCATGAGGAGGTGTATGTATCGCAGCCTCGTGGTTTTGTTCAAAGAGGGCAGGAAAACAAAGTGTGCAGGTTAAAAAAGGCTTTATATGGTTTAAAGCAAGCTCCACGAGCTTGGTATGAAAAAATACATGCATATTTGACTGCACATGGGTTTCAGAATAGTCCAACAGAAAGCACTTTGTATGTTAAACGTGTGGATGGTGTACATCTAATCATTGCTCTCTATGTCGATGACATGCTGCTCACAGGACCAAATGAGAGTCATATTGCTGATTTTAAGGCTGATTTGAATGCCTCTTTTGAGATGTCAGATTTGGGGCATTTGCATCATTATTTGGGAATACAATTTAAGCAGTGTGATGGAGGTATTGCTTTGTGTCAGACAAAGTATATTGAGACATTGTTGCGGAGATTTAACCTTGAAGACTGCAAACCTATTGCTACTCCAATGGAGACAGGTTTGAAGTTGAGTCTTCATGATGCTGGAGATCACTTTGATGTCACACTCTATCAGACAGCTGTTGGTTGCCTCATTTATGTATGCATTACGAGGCCAGACATTCAGTTTGCAGTCTCACAGGTGAGCAGATTTATGCATAGCCCAGGCATTAAGCATTGGCAGGCAGTGAAGCGTATCTTCCGCTATTTGAGTGGTACTCGGCATCTTGGGTTGTTTTATCCCAAGGGGGGATCATTGCCGCCAGATTTACATGCTTTTTCAGATTCTGACTGGGCTGGTTGTTATGACACACGCGTGTCCACGAGTGGTTTTTGCTTCATGCTTGGAAGCTCATGCATATCATGGTTGAGCAAGAAGCAGCCTACTGTGGCCACTTCTAGTTGTGAAGCTGAGTACAGGGCAGCTTTCACAGCTACGGTTGAGTGTGTGTGGCTCAGACGCCTTATGGCTGATTTGGGTGTTGGGCAGCCATCTGCCACCACCATCTTCACTGACAGTCAGAGCGCATTGGCAGTTGCGCGGAACCCAGTGTTCCATGCTCGTACGAAGCACATTGAGGTGCACTACCATTATGTCAGGGAGAGACTCTCTGCAGGAGAGATCAGTTTGGCTTATGTGCCAACACAGGATAACCTTGCAGACCTTTTCACAAAGGCTCTGCCTCGTGAGAAGTTCGAAGCTTTTCGCAAAGCTTTGGGCTTACTCCCTTTTGTGGATTCGTCCACATAGCTAGACACTTCCCTATACATGAGTGCTAGCTCTTGTTCACCGCATCACTCCAGGGGGGATTTGTTACCATATTATAGTAGTGATGTGTGTGAACACACTTAGGACCGCCGGGGCACTTTTTCCCTCACTAGGAGGTTTTTTCCCCCGTGCATTGTATATACGCCCATATCTTCTAGGGCTAGTAATCTTTCATTTTTGGCACTCATAATACACTACTGTGTTGTGCTCAAGCTTCCTCATCTTCTTGAAGTTGTGTGTGCAATCCTGCAACCCTATTCCAACATGCAAAACACTATTGAGTTTCAACAAAGGGGAAAGCTTCTATTTATAGGAAAAAGTGAGCTTCTAACCAAGCCAACTGATTCTAGAATTTTCTAGATCAGTTTGGTCAATTTTTTACCATTTTTAGGTCAGTTTTGCTCACTTTTTGGATCTAGTTGAAACAGGAGAGAGGAGAGATAAAAATATCTCATTATTTGGGAGTTTTAAACTCATTCAAGCATGTGAAATAGGCACCTCCTTCATGAGGACAATTCCCCCATATTGAGGTGTCAAAAATGCATCATTACTTCTAAATATCTCTCTTTTTTAACTATTAACCTTGTCCTTAGTCAACTCTTCATCTTATGTGAGAATTCACTCATTTTTGGGGGATTTTCCTTTTATTCTTCTATTTATCTCCTCCCTACATTTGGATGAATCTTATTGGTCCATAGGAACCTTAATTTAAAATTTTGAAAAAATCTTCACCCCCAGGATAATGCCTCTAGATTATACTTAATTTCTAATGCACCTTCTAAAAATCTTTGTGAACTTCTGTTTTAGGGGAACTTATTTTAATAAGATGAGATATTTTTCTAACCAAAAATATTTAAAAACTGAATTTTCACTCTCTAGAAGGTTTTCTCTCTCTACTGGTAGAAACAAGATCTTTTATATTTCTGAAGAGGGATGGGGTGGACTTCTGAAGGTCAAGGGCAGGGATTTTCCAGCCAAGAAAGGTCAAGAATTCTATATTTGTTTTCAGATTTACATCATTCTAATAAAGCAAATACACCATTCGTGGTGGGGGCCCTACAGAGGGTAATTGGGACCCAATACTGTGTCCTCTCCATCTCCTCCTTCTCTCTCTATTTTTTGCACATCTCCATTCAAGTTTGTGCATTAATTTTCGTCGCGAAAAGAGTGCTGAATTCTAAGTTTTGAAGTTACCGATCTTTCTCCGAAGCTTCTGCATATTACAATTGATTGGGTATTACTTAAGATTGAGAAAGCACGTCTTCTCAAGCGGCCAGGTAAAGAAGGCTGGTTTCCTAAGCTTTCGAACAAGTATTATGGGCCATTCCAAATCTTGCGAAAGATAAATGAAGTGGCTTATAGATTGGTATTGCCCGATCACTAGAAAATACATAACGCATTTCATGTTAGCTTGCTGAGGCTATATGTGGGATTACCTCTTATGGAACGAGTTTTGGAAGATCCACTAGAGGTGGATGAACTTGAGGAGGTATTGCAACCTGAGCAGATAGTTTTTCATAAGGAGCGTAAGCATGCAGGTGGCAAGCTAGTACGCAAGTATCTTGTGAATTTTAAAAATTATTCGGCTATGGATGCAAAATGGATGGACGATGATTATTTTGAGGATTATCCGGAGCTTCTTAAGGCCTATCTAGAAGCTTTTCAGTTGCGGTCAACTGCTTAGAAGCCAGGGGGTGGCTAGCGACAGAAGAGTAGGGCTGCTGGCTAGCGATGGCATTTTCGGTAGCATTCCAGTCCATTATGCGCAGAATACACAACCCGTGAGAGGCTTTGAAGACAGCCATTGATCTTCATTTTGCTACCATTTGAAGGCTAGCGATGGAGCAGAGACTGTGTGGCTAGTGTGACGGAAGAGACTGCAACTGGTGGCTAGCGACAGAAGAGTAGGGCTACTGGCTAGCGACAGAAGAGTAGGGCTACTGGCTAGCGATGGCATTTTCGGTAGCATTCCAATCCATTATGCACAGAATACACATCCCTTGAGAGGCTTTGAAGATAGCCATTGATCTTCGTTTTGCTACCATTTGAAGCTATTGCTTCAAAGCCATAGAATTTGGTATCTTTTTGGTGATTTCTCGGATCTTTTAGTGATGAGGGATTCTAATTGGAGATTTTGGATGGCTTGGATTCTATCTACATCAAGCTTATGTCAAGGGAATGCTTCATCAACTAGCTTTATGTGCATCAAGTGGTAAGAGGCCTTCCAAGTTTCCAAGCAATTTCATTGAAGAATCAAGGATTGTCATCCCTTTAAAACCCTAATCATGCATATGAATGATGGTGAGCTTCTTACCATTGAGGAGCAACTAGGGAAGCTTATCCGTTATTCATTGCAATTCCATGGTTGTAATGATGACATCTTCATGAACTATTGAAGGGATATTGAAGCATTTAGACACATTACATCCCATTGATGATGTCTATGCTTCTATTGGCATAACCTATGTTGGTCTTATTCATGCTATGGGACATGCATATGAGATGGTGTAGAGACTGACTCACATACTCTTGATGGTTATGATGGATGTGATTCTATGCATTGGAAGAGCTTGATGTGTGATTAGAATCAATTGGTAATGCTACATTCAAATCCAAGTTGATGCTCTTGAATGCCATTTGATGCCAATTACTCATAAGCAATGCTTTTGGGAGTGATACCAATTGGATATTGATGTCATTGGTATATGGTATTACCTCACTTGTGCTTATTGATTGATGTTGGATCTTTGGATGAATGGTGGACATTTGGAGCTATGTGGATAAGCATGAGTTCATACATAATGGTTTTTTATGAGTATATTGTAATGGGCATGAGTCATGCCACATCATTGTAAGTGATCTGCCTCATTTTCAGATTCAAGCTATATGCACCTCACAATTGTTTCCACTCACTTCAATTTCTAGAAACTAGTATGTTGTGAGGTACCTCGGGCATTGGAGAAGAGGCTCGGGGAAGAGCATGGCTTGAATCCACTATGTCGGGAGTGCCGTGGTAAAGCGGTGTGGTAAAGTAGTACGGTGGAGGATTATGTGTGGAGGTGAGGACTTGGCCTCAACCCGTGCCTTGGTTCGAACTAGGTACGGGGGTGAGAAGAGCTTGGCCGGGAGATCGACAAGCTTCAACGCGCTACACCGACGATCCTCTTGGTTTATGTACATGGCAATGGCGCCTTAATATGGACATCTCATGGGAATTGCAAGGAATTTGTATGCCTTTTGGTGATGCAAGTTGAGGCACATGCTATGTAATGGATGGGAATTGATAAGAGGATTATGGATTTTTGCATTGTTACTTGAGAAAAATTGAGATTTAGCTCCTAAAACAAGGGAGATTGTCAAAATTTTCTCAAAATTTCTGGTCATACATGGACAATTGAAGCTTGTGGAGCATAATTTGCAGACCTTGGGATGCCAATGAGGTGCGGAAGGTGTTGACATTGGTTTGGGAGCAAACAAGGATCAATTGGGCACAAAAAGGGTCACTTTGGTAAGAATCTACAGATTCACAAAAACCCTAATTCAGTCCCAATCCTTTTGGACTGACTTAAAAGGGACCATATGAGCCCTTCCTTAGAGCTACCCAACGAGCCCTTAATCTCCGCATTTCGATATCTCTTTAGGGTAGAATTTAGGATTTTTGCAGAAATAGTAAACCCTAATTCAGTCATCACAGGGGTTTGAAGATCTTCTAGATCCAATTACATAGCCTTGTAGTACTCATTGAAGGCTTCGATTTGAGCTAAAAATTTTTGCATTTGGATATTTCTAGCTCAAGTTATACCCAAAACACCGTTTCAGCCTATAACCCTGTAAACCCTAAAACATAGAATAGTAGCACACCTCCTCTTCTGTGTCTTTGCATAGTGGTCTAGTACACTTCATTAGCTCTCCAAAAAGCTTTAGAACACTTCAATCGGACATCCCTACCTCAATTTAAAGCCAAATTTTTGAAACCGAAGGTTTCCATGGGGCCGAAGCCAAAAGGGCGATCGAGGCGCAACACTTTGGCTTCCGACGAGGTAGAGGGTGACGAGGCAATGATGGAACAAGGAATTTTGGATGCTCCGGAGGATACTCTTGGTGGGCACACTTCAAGAGAAGCGGATACTTTTGGGCATACATTAAGAGAAGGAAATGAGGAGTTAAGTATTGGAAGTGCCCATAAGCACACCCCACAATCTTCGCATACCATCCCCATCGATTCGATCATGCAAATGCTGATGGAAATGAATGCTAAGATGGCCACGATGGCTACAAGGGTGGAAGTCAATGGTAGGCTTGACACTATGGCTACAAGGATAGAAGTTTTGGAAGAGAGGGTCGCTCGACCAATGAGCCAACCTTCCTATGATAGTGGTCATGGTGCTTTACATGAAGGCAAGCAATTTGGGACAGCTTTTGAAGGCTATAGGGAAGGCAAGCTACCCATGGTACAAGAGGTTTCTCCCAAGGTAACACATGAGCATTCCACCAAGAATATCACTTTTGGATTCATGGCGGATACTAGGAGGCCTTCTATGCAGGAGATGAAGCCTACTACATTCCAAGCGGGTTCTTCTCATTTGGATGGAAAAAGCAACATGACATGAGGAGTCAAATTTTGGGGATCCAAGGAGAGTACCTTTGAAACCCAAAGCAAATTTGTTTTCCATACTTGAAGAGGGGGTGTATGATATGGATGATGTGGTTAAGCTTGATTGGGAACATGTCATTCATTGAGAGACAAAGAGAAGCTCATGATAGGTGGATGGAAATGCCAAATTTCCTCAAGAGGGAGAACAAGGATTTTGCACAATTCCTTGGATCTTTTGTGCAAATGCAAAAGCACAAGCCCTCACACCATCATGAGAATGCATCGTCAAGCGTGTCAAAGGATGTAAAGGATAAGATTTCACTCTCTAAGTTCAAGGGTGATGGTTCAATGCCACATGAGTTGGAAGAATGGATGAATAAGTTGGATACATACTTTCAGCTCTATCCCAAGAGTGAAAGGGACAAAGTGCATTTTGCATCCTTGCATTTGGAAGACTATGCACATCAATGGTGGAGACATATGCTCAAGGAAGGAGTTATGCCACATACTTGGGAAGAACTCAAGCATGAAATGAATATGACATTTGTGTCGCCTTTGGTTCTTGACCGATACCATGAAGAATGATGTCAGTTATGGAGTACATCAAGAAGTTCATGAAGCTCTCCATGTTCGTGGATGGACTTAATGAAGGCATGCGATTGAAGAAGTTTGTGCATGGTCTAGATTCATACATCAAAGCGGGTATCTTGGCACAAAGACCAAGTACTATCAAAGAGGCTATAAGGTTGGCGGAGCTATATGAGCCAAAGTATAAGAGGGTTCAGCCCAATGTACCTTTTCATAAGCCATTTCACACTTCTTCAAATGTGGGGAAAAGTCTACCTTCTTCTACATCCACTTACACTTCCAAATTCCATACATCTTTTGGAAGTGGACAGTCCACAAGTAGAGTTCATAATGATGCTAAGAAGAGCAATGGGTTTGTCAAGAAGCCTCCTCAACCATTCAAGAAGACTCAACGGATGGATGATCCTAAGATTGAGGAATTGAGGAGCAAAGGCCTATGCTTTAAATGCAAAGAGAAGTGGTCACCCGGGCACATTTGCAAATCAAAGAAAGTGGTGGCTACTATGATCATTATGGATGCGGATTACGATTCCAAGTCATCTCATGATGTGGAAGAGTTTGAAGATTGCAGCGAGGAGACACATGAAGAAGACTTGGAGGGTCATTCTTTTGTCAAAGAAAAGGATGAGTTTCCTTTCGACCCCGGGTGGAAGGGATCATGCATGCATTTTGAGGGGCAATATGCCAAAATAGAGTGCTGCCTATATTTACAGAAAATTACAGCAAGGAGATGGTGAAGAATTTCCTTATTATAAGCTTCGGAATGGTCTATTATGGCACAAGGATAAGGTGTATTTGGTTCCAACCTCATCCTACATTCTCAAGGTGCTTCATGACATGCATTCACCCTCAAACAAATGGGCAAACAGAGTGCACAAACAAATGGCTCGAAGTGTACTTGAGGCACTATTGTCATGACATGCAAGCATCATGGGATGAATGGCTTTACCTTACTGAATTTTGTCATAATTCAAGCAAGCATTTGAGTATTGGGATGTCACCTTTTGAGGCTCTTTATGGGTATCAAGTGCATGTGCTATCTATTGCCTTCCATGAGGATAAAGTGGTTAATCCTTTAGTCAAGGAAGAATTGGAAAGGATGAGACAGCTTCTTCAATTATGCAAGGATAATATGAAGAAGGCACAAGAAGTCATGAAGGCAAATGCAGATGAGCATAAACGCAAAATGGAGTTCAAGGAAGGTGATTCTGTGTTGCTCAAGCTTCCTAACAGCCATCACAATATTCTCAAAGGGTCTTCCAATTCCAAGTTGGCACATAGATACTATGGACCATATTTGGTAGTCAAGAAAGTGGGTGACTTGGCTTATAAGCTTGACCTACCTCCTTCTACAAGGATTCATAATGTGTTTCATGTATCCAATCTTAAGAGGTTTGTGGGCTCTCTTCCTCAAGAGATTAAAGAGTTACCACCGATGGATGAAGAAGGAGAGATTATATATGAGCCGGAGAGGATTGTGGACAAGAGGACAAGGGTCTTAAGGAACCAGAACATTGACGAATTCCTTGTGAAATGGAAGCGCTTGCCCATAGATGAGGCTACTTGGCAATCAATGGAGTATGTTCAGCAACATGGTTTACTTGATGGAAGTATTCCTTGATCAAGTGGCATGATTATTATATGAAGAATGGGCATATCATGAGGTTTCATATGTGATGTAATTTCTGGATAGCTTTGGTTGGATCTATTGTTGGGGTTACCAATCTACTCCAACACACTTGGAAGATCATTTGATTCAATGACAAATATGTGGGACCCTTTTGGGTGCGGCTACGCATCATTTGCAGCTCATTTTTATGGAGGTTTCATGAAGAATTTCAAGGGAAGCTTCATCGACAACATGGCTGCCATAACAGTTCTACATGCTATTTTTTGGAGAAGGAGTTTGCCGGCTTCACTACATTTGGTTTTCCTATTCCAAATGTATTTGAGGCGTATTTTTGAAGACCTCTCTACTTCCCATGGGTTTACATTGAGATTGCGATTAAATTGTAAATATCTTATATGATTTTGAGGACAAAATCTTTGGGAAGGGATGGTTTGTCATGAACCATAGAGCTTGATTTCCACATGTACATAGGAGCCCATGGGCAATAGAAGAAAGTGACTATAAATAGGGCTTGGGGTACATTGGTAGGGGCCTTTTGACACTTTTACTAACTTTGGTCATCTTGTACCTTTGGGCTCCATCTATGGAGATATGGCCTTCCATGGTCATCCTCTTAGTGAGAGGTTAAACACACTTAGGCTATTTGTGCATCTTCTCTTGCTACATGCACTTATAGATTGGGCTCCATCTATGGAGATATGGCCTTCCATGGTCATCCTCTTAGTGAGAGGTTAAACACACTTAGGCTATTTGTGCATCTTCTCTTGCTACATGCACTTATAGATTTTCTCTCTCTTTTGTATATTCATGTGATGAGCCATTGGATCACTAATCTCATGATTAAGGGATGCTAGATTCTTGCTTTGATGTGTTTGATTCCATATTTTGCTCTAGATCCATTTCAATCAGTTTAACAATTCATTCAGAATTATCTCATTCATATCTTTAACACAATAATGGTCCATCAGACTGAATTTTTCTATCTAAACAATCCTCCATAGGGATTTCAAATTTTCAGATTTTTAATTTATCAACCCCTTAACTTGATCCACTGATAAAAAGTTAACAGTAGCAATCTGCCAGCACAATCCACTAATCTCATAGTGATTGGCTGAAGTCATTAACATCATTTCAGTTAAGAACATCATCCGAGGACTCATCCCATTCATCCTCATTGTGGTTTCGCTCAGCTTATTACAATTCAACCAATTTTCAGGAATCATCATTTCCCAATCAGAATCCAAATCAACTCATCAACTCTCACCCAGAATTTAAAAATCATATCAATCACATTCGAATTCATCAACTAGATATGCTTATAATTTCAAGTCTTAGATTTACTCGTATATACTACCAGTAAAGAGCTACAGTAATACCCTCGGTATATACGGGTAGTCATGGTCCTTGGAATTATAAGGTAAAGACCGTCATGTCTAGGCCTCAAGCAAGTCAGGGATTCCATACAATTGCGGTACTTCCGTCTGAAGACCCGATTACCAATTTATGAATTTTAGTTTGAATATCAAATTGTATGAATTTTTTTATCACACAATTACAACCTTTTAGTGTCTCTTGATAAATTTTTGACATATTTGGCTTCTCGGTTGATCCTCATTAGCCAAATAGCTCTGATACCAACTGTAAGATCCCATACCCCACTGTGCAACGAATTCTGGGGGGGTGCTAGCAGCGGAAGTAGCACTTCTTGTGCGAGGCAGGGTCCCACACTCGAGGCCTCGCCCACGGATATCCGGACAAGAGACTAATCCTTCGGTTTTTCCAAAATTAAACCCGAAAAAACTTCCTTTGCCCGAAAAGCACGGGCGATTCCACTAGGATAACTTTTCCCAATGTAGTCAAAAGCCTTAACTAACTGAACTGATCTGACCGAACTCGTAAGTTCCATAGTCTAATCAAGGGACAGATTGCACTTGGATCATAGAGACCAACGCTTTTTTCCTCATCGAGAGGCACAGCCGTTGATCCTTTTTCCATAGAACAATTTTTGTCCGGGATTTACTTCATCTATTGAACTAAACAGAAATTGAGTCTCGATTTACGGATCCATCAGTCCAGCCCCATCCAGTCGGGAATGGGTTAGCCAACCACCCAACCACTGTAGAGATGGGATCCAATTGAGAATTTGGTTAGGTTTTCTCCCGGGTACCAAGGAAAAGAGTTCCCAGGCCCCCTAGCCGGATATTCATGCAAATTTAACACCAGTCATGCCACTTACACATCCAATATGAAATTGCCTTTTTCATAGATTCGGCCATCTTCAAAACAATCATTTAATGAAACCATAATATCACTAATCACAATTCTCCAAAATATCCAGTTGAATCTTAATTTCCAATCATTCCTTCATCGGAGTATCTATGGCATCATTGAAACCAGAATGCTCACCACCTGTCCACTCAGGGGCCTTTTCAATAGTTCCTAGCTCATAGTACCCGGAAATATAATCACTTATAAAAATCAAGATGGAATCTCCGTTGAGGATCAGCAAGATCAACCAACTGATCCATATAAAAGAGGCATGGAGTCATCCGTTGAGGACCAGCAAGGTCAGTCAACCAGATCCATGCCCGGTTCCCAGAAAACAACTCTTACTCCTTGTTCCTCTTCCACGACGCACGTATGGGTATCTTCAGCGACCCAGAGCTCGAGCACCATATGGTCAGCACCCTCTAGGATCCTTTGCAAGTCACCTAGCACTTCACTCATAGGCCGCTTCCTTGGTCCCTCGTCCACCGTACCGGAAGCTCACCATTTAAAATCGTACCGAGGCTGGTCAAGACCTCGGCCGACCTTGCTACTCGAGACGTCCTCCATTGACTCTTCGTCTCAGTAGTTGCAACTTTATCAGGTAGGTCTTCACGACCACATTCTCAAGATAGTCAAAATGCTTTCCCAGATTCTTGACATAAAACAGTCATTTACAAACAATTCACGATACAGTTTCTATAATGAACTCACATATTTCCAGATTGTTCCACATCAATCCATATTACTTAATCCAAATCCAAATCATATGTGTATCCATTCTTGACCAGATACATCATTTTCCATCCCATCACATCATTCACTTCACATAACATCCATTCTTATCTTTCTTAATTTACATTACATCTCATCATCCATTTCTCATTATATCTCATTCATTCAGATCTTATATTATTCATTCACATTCTGATTCACATGACATCTCATCTCATCCATTCGCTAATATCGACTTCATATCCATTCACATTCATATTTGCATTCATTATTCCACATACACATACACATCCACATTCGTACATCCACATTCACATCTACATCCATACATCCATTTTCACATCCACATTCATACATCTACATCCACATCCACATTCACACATCCACATCCACATTCACATTCACATTCACATCCATACATCCATATCCACATTCCACATCCTCATTCACATTCACATACATCCACATCCACATTCCATATCTACATCCATATCCACATTCACACATCCACATTCTCATTCACATACATCCACATTCTTACATCCATATCCACATTCACACATCCACATTCACATTCACATACATCCACATCCACATTCCATATCTACATTCATACATCCACATTCTTACATCCATATCCACATCCATATCCACATTCACACATCCACATTCACATTCACATACATCCACATCCACATTCCATATCAACATTCATACATCCACATTCACATTCACATCCATACATCCATATCCACATTCCACATCCTCATTCACATTCACATACATCCACATCCACATTCCATATCTACATCCATATCCACATTCTCATTCACATACATCCACATTGTTACATCCATATCCACATTCACACATCCACATTCACATTCACATACATCCACATCCACATTCCATATCCACATTCATACATCCACATTCTTACATCCATATCCACATCCATATCCACATTCACACATCCACATTCACATTCACATACATCCACATCCACATTCCATATCTACATTCATATATCCACATTCACATTCACATCTATACATCCATATCCACATCCTCATTCACATTCACATGCATCCACATCCACATTCCATATCTACATCCATACATTCATTTCTACATACATCTTTCCTTTCACATACATCCTTCACATACATACATCTACATCATTTCTTTCATATACATATAACTACATCTATTCTTTCACATACATACATCTCCATCTATTCCTCATTCATTTTCATCTATCTGATTCGTTTCACATCCTCATATCTATTTATAGAATACAAGAGAATTCTTATTTTTTATATAAGATTTCTTTACGCATCTATTTATGCATAAATTCCATTTTAAGGAGAACAACACTTTCAAAATAAAAATCAATCTTTTATGCATCTTCTCATACATAATTTCATTTAAAATGAGAATGACATTTTTGAATTAAAAATCAATCTTTTATGCATCTTCCTATGCATAAAATCAAAATTGAAGAAAATAACTCTTTTGAACTAAAAATAGATTTCTTTATGAATCTTTCTATGCATAAAATTAAAATTGATGAGAATAACACTTTTGGATTAAAATAAATTCTTTATGTTTCTTTCCATACATAAATCCAATTTAATAGGAATTACACTTTTAGAATAAAAGAATTTCTCTTATGCATCTAATTTATGCATAAAATCATTTATGATGAAAATCACACTTTTAATATAAAAAATATCTTTTATGCATACAAATCATTTATGATGAAAATCACTCTTTTAATATAAAAGAATTTCTTTTATGCATCTAATTTATGCATAAAATCATTTATGATGAAAATCACACTTTTAATATATAAAAATATCTTTTATGCATATGTTTATGCATACAAATCATTTATGATAAAAATCACTCTTTTGATATAAAAGAATTTCTTTTATGCATCTATTTATGCATAAAAATCATTTATGATAAAAATCACACTTTTAATATAAAAAATATATCTTTTATCATCATAAAAATCATTTATGATAAAATTAACACTTTTATAATAAAAAATATTATTTTATGCATACTTTTATGTATAGAAATCAATAATGATAAAAGTAACACTTTTATAATAAAAAAAAATCTTTTATGCATACTTTTATGCATAAAAATCAATATGATGAAAGTAACTCTTTTGTAATAAAAAAATATTCTTTTATGCATTATTTTATGCATGAAAATCAGTAATGAAGAAGGTTACACTTTCATAATAAAAAAATTATCAATAAGTATCTTTCATAGAATTTAATTCTATTGAAAATCATTCTTTTATAAAAATTAATCAATATGCATCTTTCTATGCATGAATGAAAATGACACTTTTAGAATACTCTAACGATGGGGATTACTCTTTTTGATTAATAAAAGATGAAATTTATTTCACAAATTTTCAATAAATTTTGCCATAACCTCCTTTGTATGGCTGACCATTTTTCAATTTTTAAGTCTCTAAAATTCATTAGAAGTGCACCAAGAGTATTTAAATCATTCTAAAGTAAACATTTTTCTACTTATTTAAGAGAAACATTATGAAAAACTTGATTTTTTTCCATTAATCATTCATCTAGGATAAAGAATGGTTGGATTTACTAGAGAAGAGAGGGGAATTCCTTTTTGCACAATGAGGCAAAACATTATTTAATTTTAGAGAAGACAAAAATCATAAGAAAACCATAAAAGAATTTGAAAAGAGAAGAATCTCCAACTTACATAGATACTTTGAGAGCTTTCCTTTGGCTTGATGGTTTGAGGGTTCTACTCTTGTTTGAAACAAGAGTGGCCACCAATCTTTTTGGAAGAGGGAAGGTCAAAAACTAGTGAATTATGAGTAAAATTCACTGTTTTTGGCATTTGGGAGAGGCAGGGCAATAGTGTAAAACACTATTGAGTTTCAACAAAGGGGAAAGCTTCTATTTATAGGAAAAAGTGAGCTTGGTGCACTAGCCAGAGCATTCTTCAACTTATTATAGGCCTCTTAGCATTTCTCAATCCATTCAAAGACAATGATAGTCTATACAATGTCCTGGCAATTTTAGCATAGAATATGATGAAGCGTTGATAATACCCAACATGTCCCATAAACCACTATACACTTTAGCAGTTGGTTGATGGGGGTAATTCCAATATCAATTTTACCTTGCTCTCATCAGTGGAAATCCCATTTTTAGATAATGTGCCCTAAGATTACATCATGCTTTGACCCAAAATTGACACTTTAAAGGGTTTAAGGATATACATATTGAAAGCCATGTTGTGCTGGTCTTTTGGTACTATAGACACCTGATTATAGCCTGAAAACCCATCTAAGAAGCTGCAGGCTACTTCACCTGCTACCCATTCTATTGCATGTTCTGTATATGGCAGTGGGTAGTGGTCTTTCTTAGTGGCTGCATTGACCTTTTTGAGATCAACGTAGACTCTCAATTTTTCATTTTTCTTTGGCACAATCACGATTGGTGAAAGCCAATCTATCTGCTCGATGTCATAAATGAAATTCGTAGTAATGAGTTTATCAATTTCCTCCTTTACAATTGCCACATATTTTGGATTCATCTGATATGGTTTTTGCTTGGATGGTCTCGATCCTTTCATGATCGGGATAGTGTGTTAACCACCTCGAGTAGTACACTCTTCATTCCCATGTATTTCCAAGCAAAATGGTCCTTGAATTCTTTTAAGAGAACAACGAGCTCTACTTCTTCAACCGTGCAGTTAAGTCTTTAGTGATGTAGATAGGTTTGGTGTCCTCCCCTGGCTCTGCAATATCATTGACTTTAGCTAGACCGTCGTAAGATGTGGATTGGCCATCTTCCTTTACTCTTTTAGTTATTAATTGGACCACCTTTTGTTCATCAATGGTGCATGTTTTGAAATGGTCCGGCATTGAGAGTAGTTCTGGCTTGTTGTCCTTCTCATCTTTCGTTCGAGCCATCGCCTTCTTTTCCTCATGCTTGGCTTTAGCCAGAGCCTTATTTCATTTTCTACATCTTGCCTTCGTGAGTTTAGGCATTTTTTAGCTCTTGTAGCATAGCTTTTTTCTCTCATTTTCCCTCCAAGGTTATCTTACTCAAGTCCTCAACCTAATTCTTAAAAACTCCTCGTGAACCTTACTGACCTCGAGATATCTTAGGCATTGGGAATCCGTGGGTTTGCTTTGTAGTAGGGCATTTCGTCAAGTGATATACCTCTTTTATTTATGCCATCTCCTAAGGCCTTATGACCCAAACCCTTCTATGTTGGAGGCTTCATCCTCTGTTTCCTCTTCTCTTGGTTGCACATCTACCATACACATTGAGGTGGTAGGAATGTTTCCCAATTCAACGTACTGGGTTCTTGTGGGGGGTCAACACATCTATAATGGCAAGCACTTGCATCCAATTTCAGCTAAAATCAGGAGGTGGAAGCGACGCATACATTGCGGCCTCTTCCTTTTCTCGTGAATTCTCCTCAACTGGTTTGGCAAACTTGTAAGGATGTGGTTCGCTCTGTGTGGTTACCGAATCATTTCCAAATAATTGCCCTTCCATTGGGTGTGCCTTCCACGTATGCAGATCGATTTTTAGAATCTATGCATCCTTTCGAACATACACTTGATCTAATGCCCAATCATGCACTAATTTGGCTTCCCTCATAAAGGGTATGCACCCAAGATAATGTCATATGAATCTAGCTGGCAGCACAGAAGACTAGTCCATTACAACAAATGTATGATGGTAGTAGCAGAACGAATAGACCTTAAGCCTAACATTTTTCAACAACCCCATTGGTCTTGAGGATGTTCCATCTATTATCTTGACGATTAGATCTGCTCTTTCCAATTCTGGTTTTCCCTAGATTTCCTAACATCGTTTGGTAATAATGCTCACACTTGCGTCTCCATCCAGGATAGCCAGTTGTTGGTACCCATTATGGTGGATTGAAATTGTGAAATTCGTATCATCACTCTCATAATACTAGCCCGATTGGTTGACAGGTATTTTGATGAATCTCGGTGTTCCTTCTTCCTCATGCACTAGGCTTTTCCTGCCAGAGGTGATTGGCTCTTCTCTGTAGTGGACATTGAGTTCAATCTTTCTTCTACCTAGTCCTTGACATTTGTCCACATTCCAGTGTGTTGTGCAACAATGGTCCTAGCGGCATTTTGACAGCTATGGACAATATGGCTGTGAGATTGCCTATGTCTCTCTGGCAAAAGTGAGGGCTCCTTACACATGTTTGTCATGCATTCAATCCTAGGGAATGAATGGATTGACAAATCTTGATCTACTTCATCAAACATTCTTGCCATGAGGTCACTTTGAGTCCCTTCTTCAGAATCTTCTGGGATTGGAGTAGGCAAGTCCAATCTCCTTTATTTTAACATCTGAGTTCTTGGATACATTGTATCTCTAGCCCGGTTAGCCCATAACTTGGCTTTGTGATTGCATTAACACTCCTCAACCAGGGCCTTAGCTTCTTCAAGCTTTCTTATTTCTGCTTCAACATTTGGTTATTCTCCAATCCCCCTTAGGGGTTTCTAGTCTCTCTCTTACAGATTCTTGGGTATGCCCATCTTGTTTCGGCACTTAGTCACCTTCTTCCTTTGATTGGGTGGATCTGGGTGTCAATGGTATCTTCTTCGGATCCATCTTGAATTATGACCATGGTATCTCCCTTGCCCACTTTTTTCACTATTCTCCTTCTCCCAGTCTTAGAGGTTGTAACACTACCTGGGTTCTTCCTTTTGTCCACTTGTTTCACTTGCGCTCGTGTTAAGACATTTAGTGACGTGATATTCCTAGGCTACACACTTATAGTCCTCATAGTGGCATGGTTAGAAGTAGAAGCGGAACTACTGGCATGATATGGGCAGTCTTTGATGAAATGATTGATACCACACTTCACACATGAAAGTGTAGACATTACGTTGGTTTGTGTTGCTGTGAGACTGGTTGACCTTGGCTAGCACTAGCCACTTTCTTAAGAGGACACTCCGCTACTCAATGAGGTCCATTACAATGAAAACATTGTATGGCCCCCCTTCTCATAGTTGAGTTTATGTCTAGTTTTCTAAAAATTACACATCTAGTATCTTGGGATTAACACATCTAAGAGCATGATCCTCTGGGAATTACACATCCGAAGCTAGACCCATGTTTGTCTGAGATGGGTTAAAGATCTTAGATGATCGTCCTACTGTACAGCATCCAATGGATGGCATTCACACGTCAACTATTCAAATCTTAATGGAGTTATAATCTTAATAATTTATAATATGCAAGTTAATGAGATATATCCTGAAAATTTCTCTAAACAAAGTTTTAGTCTATCCTTCTAGTCATTCAGTCTCTCACTAGTTTCTTAATTTGATCGCCCTATGTTTTCCCTCACAAAAGGTTTTCTCCCCAATATTATTTCTCAAATTTATTGTACAAATATCTTGCATGTGCACCCCCAAGATATAATCACAATTTCATAGGATGATTGTCTCAACATGTGAGGATATTCAAATCACTTCTATGGCCAGTAGAGATGATTGATTAACAATCACTTGTTTTAATCCCTTGATGAAAAATAAATCCTACGAACTAAGATCGGCTCTGATACCAATTGTAAGGTTCCCTCCTTCCAAAATAGGGGAAACACTTAAGATAGTCCACTAAGTCTTATTCTGGAGAAAATTTCCTACTCATCTCGAGACCTTGACCATGTAGAGATTCAAGGATATGATTCCTAGGTAAGACCTAGTTCTATCCCGCAGCAGCAGGGGGAGCGTGGTCTTCTAAAAGTTTGGACAACTACTAGTCTTGATTCCTAGAGATAACTTTTTTTTTCTCATCCATGCAAGGCACTGCCGCTGGCCTAGTCTTCTAGAATAGAATTACCCGAGAACCTATTTATCTAGCGTAGGGCTTTCACTAAGTATGTTGGAAGTCTATCCGACTAATCGGGTCCACCCGCCGTCCGTAGGATGGTGCCATCGGGGCATTCCATCCTCCCACTTTCCACCCTACTCACGCGTCAATTTGCTTTCTAATTAATCCTACCACACTGTTTGACATAAATAAACATGTTCGAAATAAGGTCCTTTTTACAAGGTTTGTTAAAGCAGCCTTTTTTTCATAGTACAATAATGCTAAAGACAGGATTTATAAAAAAAACTATACATGAATCGATTTCATCAAGCCAAACCGACTCTCTTATTCTTTTACTTTATATTGTCGATGATCTAGAATTCAGCCTTGCAGCCTCTACATGCTAGGCAAAACCCTACGGGACATATACCTCATCATCCACAGCTGGCGAGGACTCAAGTCGGCCTCTCGCCCTCTCAGGCTCCATCGCTTGATCCCCTTAGAGGGATGTCTACGCAGTAGGGTGGGCTAATTCACCACACTAGTTTGGGCCCTCGTAACTAGGTAGCATCACAAAATCACTCGCCTCAATCGCCAAACCTTATTCTCCCAATGGTACGAGGGATACCATGGGCCAACTCCGGGCCTTACTACTAACAACTCCGTCATCCTGCTATACAAGCACAAGAACGGGCAACATCAAGGTAGGGAGAGTTATGCCTATACCTTAATTAAACCAAGATAACAATCCATTTACTCAACTAAACCATAGGACTAGAATCCATGTTACCTTCTTAAGAAAACAATCCTTTTCACAAAGATTTTAGCATTTCAACTTGAGATTGCGATAAGACATTCTTTATTAAGGCATAGGCTATTGTTTAAAAGAATATAAACTTTAACTAGTAAATCAATCAAATAGATCACTATTAACAATTAATAGAGAGAAGCCAGGGCCATACCTCAACCCTAAGAATGATATATAATTGAAAAAGTAAAATATGTATATACCTTATAGAAATTTATCATTTATCGTTGCCTTTGCTCGTTAACAAGAGCTTTAGAACTTGATATACAAGAATAGAGAGTCTTCGAATACCTTCTCTTACGATTGAAATCATCTGATCATCCCCAAGATTTATCTTCTCTTACTCGTACTCTAACTTTTCTCTCTTTCGAAGGTCTATGGCAAAATAGCCTTCTCTTGCAGGGCTGCGACATACTATTCTTTCTTTAAACGAAAAGCTATGGAGTTTTGGTCTCTTCCTCTGAAAGACCATAGAAATCTAACCTTCTCTTCTAAGATATTAGATAAGAATGAAGGGATATATACATCTCAAGCTCTAGGATTACCTTGAGACTACTTGCTGCCTTCTTACAGTTTTTCCTGTGTAGAGACCCTGATAGAATTAGCCAATTGTTTTGGCCATAACTCTCTGATAAAAACTCAGAATATGGTTGTATAACCAATCAAAAGAACCAAAAGGCATCTAGTCTACAAGCCATCGCGGGTAGAATAGGCAAAAACGTGTGTATATAGCCACAAACATGCCATCTGTAGAAACTTGTTTCTTTTCCACATTTTTAGTATGCATGGACTCTAAATATGTAAAAGTACTCTAAATACGACTTGCTATCACCTAAATTCAAATTTCTATTTTTGGAGATACTTATCTCTTAATAGAACTATTCTTATCTTCTTATTTCTTTTAGGATTTTTGGAGCTAATATTTTTATTCTAACACTTTCCTAATGTTTCTAGCCTTATTGTCTCACTCTTCTCTAAGTGCACTCTCTTTCCTTCTTGAAATCTATATTAAAAGAGACACATATATACATGGCTTAAGAGGGACCTTACACCCCACTTAAAAGACTAGAGATGTCCTCATCTCGCGAGATAGAGGATGGTTTTACATTCTTGATGAGGTTATTCAAAGGTAGATTAAGCTTCCAAATGAATTGATGGAGAAGAGTTACCTCATCCATCTCTGGAGCTAATCGAAGAGTTTTAGCAAAAGTTTGGTGGTATTCTTTTAGGGTCTTCCTTGCTTGGGTTAGCTCCAAAAATTCATTCATTTTATCCTCTCCAAATCCTAGAGGACAAAACCTTTTAGGAAGGTGTACTTTCATGGCATCCCATAACTGATTCTAGTTCTAGTGGTGGTTAGATTGACAACAGTGCTTCCAACTAATTTGGCATTTCTTACGATTTTTAGACAAGCAAGGGTGAACTTGCTTCTTTCATTGTATCCATGAAAAGTTCAAAACTATCAAATACTTATCAAAGCGCCACAGATTATCAGGATTAACACGTCTGAGATGATTAGTTTTCTTAAAATTACACATCTAGTATCTTAGGATTAACACATCTAAGAGCATGATCCTCTGGGAATTACACATCCGAAGTTAGACCCATGTTTGTCTAAGATGGGTTAAAGATCTTAGATGATCGTCCTACTGTAAAGCATCCAACGGATGGCATTCACACAGCAACTATTCAAATCTTAATGGAGTTATAATCTTAATAATTTATAATATACAAGTTAATGAGATATATCCTAAAAATTTCTCTAAACAAAGTTTCGGTCTATCCTTCTAGTCATTCAGTCTCTCACTAATTTCTTAGTTTGATTGCCCTATGTTTTCCCTCACAAAAGGTTTTCTCCCCAATATTATTTCTCAAATTTATTGTACAAATATCTTGCATGTGCACCCCCAAGATATAAGCACAATTTCATAGGATGATTGTCTCAACATGTGAGGATATTCAAATCACTTCTATGGCCAGTAGAGATGACCAGTAGAGATGATTGATTCATCCTCCTCATATGATAAACAAACCCTTGTTTTAATCCCTTGATAGTTAACCTTTGAAAAACAAATCCTAGGAACTAAGATTGGCTCTGATACCAATTGTAAGGTTCCCCCCTTCCAAAATAGGGGAAACACTTAATATAGTCCACTAAGTCTTATCTTGGAGAAAATTTCCTACTCATCGAGACCTTGACCATGCAGAGATTCAAGGATATGATTCATAGGTAAGACCTAGTTCTATCCCGCAGCACGGGGAGCGTGGTCTTCTAAAAATCAAATCACCCATAGGGTAATTGATCATATTCTGGACAACTACTAGTCTTGATTCCTAGAGACAACTTTTTTTTTCTCATCCATGCAAGGCACAGCCGGCTGGCCTAGTCTTCTAGAATAGATTTGTCCGAGAACCTATTTATCTATCATACGGCTTTCACGAACTATGTTGGAAATCTACCCGACTAATTGGGTCCACCCGTCCGTAGGATGGTCCCATCGGGGCATTCCATCCTCCCACTTTCCACCCTACTCACGCGTCAATTTGTTTTCTAATTAATCCTACCACACTGTTTGACATAAATAAACATGTTCCTTAATTAAGGCCCTTTTTACAAGGTTTGTTAAAGCAGCCTTTTTTCATAATACAATAATGCCAAAGATAGGATTTATAAAAAAAATTATACATGAATCAATTCCATTAAGCCAAACCGGCTCTCTTATTCTTTTCCTTTATACTGCCGATGATCTAGAATTCAGCCTTGCAACCTCTACATGCTGGGCAAAACCATACAGGACCATACACCTCATCGTCCGTCGCCACTAGCGGCGAGGACTCAAGCCAGCCTGTCGTCCTCTTAGGCTCCATCGCTCGATCCTGCCGCCCCTCAGAGGGATGTCTATGCAATAGGTTGGGCTAATTCACCGCACTAGTCTGGGCCCTCATAACTAGGCAGCATCACAATCACTCACCTCAATCGGCAAACCTTATTCTCCCAATGGTATGAGGGATACCATGGGCCAACTCCGGGCCTCAACTCCGGGCCTTACTAACAACTCCATCGTCCTGCTATACAAGCACAAGAACCTATTTATCTAGCATAGGGCTTTCACTTAATATGTTGGAAATCTACCCGACTAATCAGGTCCACCCGTTTGTAGGATGGTGCCATCGGGGCATTCCATCCTCCCACTTTCCACCCTACTCACGCGTCAATTTGTTTTCTAATTAATCCTACCACACTGTTTGACATAAATAAACATGTTCCTTAATTAAGACCCTTTTTACAAGGTTTGTTAAAGCAGCCTTTTTTTTCACAGTATAATAATGCCAAAGACAAGATTTATAAAAAAAATTTATACATGAATCAATTTCATCAAGCCAAATCGGCTCTCTTATTCTTTTCCTTTATACTGTCGATGATCTAGAATTCGGCCTTGCGGCCTCTACATGCTGGGCAAAACCCTACGGGACCATACACCTCATCGTGTCGGTCGCTCGCTGGTGGGCGAGGACTCAGGCCGGCCTGTCGCCCTCTCAGGCTCTATCGCTTGATCCTCCCGCACCTCATAGGGATGTCTACGTAGTAGGGTGGGCTAATTCACTGCACTAGTCTGGGCCCTCATAACTAGGCAGCATCACAATCACTCGCCTCAATCAGAAAACCTTATTCTCCCAATGATACGAGGGATACCATGGGCCAACTCTAGGCCTTACTAACAACTCCGTCAACATGCTATACAAGCACAAGAACGGGGCAGCGTCAAGGCAGGGAGAGTTATGCGTGTACCTTAATTTAACCAAGATAACAATCCATTTACTCAACTAAACCATAAGACTAGAATCCATGTTACCTTCTTAAGAAAATAATCCTTTTCACAAAGATTTTAGCATTTCAACTTGAGATTGCGATTGCTAAGGCATTCTTTACTAAGGCATATGCTGTTGTTTAAAAGAATATAAACTTTAACTAGTAAATCAATCAAATAAATCACTATTAATAATTAATAGAGAGAAGCTGGGGCCATACCTCAACCCTAAGAATGATATATAATTGAAAAAGTAAAATATGTATATACCTTATAGACATTTATCGTTTATCGTTGCCTTTGCTCGTTTATAAGAGCTTCAAAAATTGATATATAAGAATAGAGAGTCTTCGAATACCTTCTCTTACGAAAATTGGAATTTCTATTTTTTGAGATACTTATTCTCTTAATAGAACTATTCTTATCTTCTTATTTCTTTTAGGATTTTTGGAGGTAATATTTTTATTCTAACACTTTCCTAATGTTTCTAGCCTTATTGTCTCACTCTTCTCTAAGTGCACTCTCTTTCCTTCTTGAAATCTATTATAAAAGAGACACATATATACATGGCTTGGGAGGGACCTTACAATCTCCCCCACTTCAAAGATTCGAGATGTCCTCATCTCGCGAGCTGGGATAGTATCTAAGCAAATCCTCTTGTCTCTTTCAAAGTGGTGTCCCCACTAGGTAGAAATCTTCTTTTATCTGAACATTGTTCTTAAAGAGTCCTTTATTTCATGTGTTTGGCTCGTTTTGTTGTGCCTCCAAAAGGTCTTTATTATTCTAAAGTCAATTGGCCTTATTATCTTAATTTCATGCATCCATATACCTCTTATATGATATGAACCTTCGAATTCCTTATTCTGTACCCCCATGTAGTATGGTACTTAAAGAATTATAATGGAAAAACGTAATGGAATCAATCCTTTACGCAATCTAACCTATGATAGCAATTTCATAATCTTAGTATATCGTCTTGTAGAATACCTCTATTCATCATGCACATTACTTCACATGAATCTTGCACCAATCATCTTCTATTTACTTATAGAAATACTTGTTGAATTCGATTATCTTTAACCCTGCTATCCCTATTTCTTGACCTAATTTCTAGCTCATGATTCCTTATAGCCAAGGGTGGGCTTGACGTTCCTCTTGAATTCGGGGACCTCTTCTTGAATAACATGGAAGGACTCATGTCCTTCTCGACACTTTCTTGAATAACATGGAAGGACTCATGTCCTTCTCGACACTTTCTATATAAAAAAAACTTTATCATAATCTCTAGCTTTAATTATGGCTTCTGAACTAGAGGATGGTATTACATTCTTGATGAGGTTATTCAAAGGTAGATTAAGCTTCCAAATGAATCGATGGAGAAGAGTTACCTCATCCATCTCCTCTCGAGCTAATCGAAGAATTTTAACAAAAGTTTGGTGGTATTCTTTTAGGGTCTTCCTTTCTTGGGTTAGCTCCAAAAACATTCATTTTATCCTCTCAAAATCCTAGAGGACGAAACCTTTCAAGAAGGTGTACTTTCATGGCATCCCATAACTGATTCTAGTTCCAGTGGTGGTTAGATTAACAACAGTGCTTCCAACTAATTTGGCATTTCTTATGATTTTTAGACGAGCAAGGGTGAACTTGCTTCTTTCATTGTATCCATGAAAAGTTCAAAACTATCAAATACTTATCATAGCGCCACATCTAAAGGCACTCTAGATTAATATATCCGAGATCTTCATTTTTTTGAGAATTACACATCTGGTGCCTTTGGATTGACACATCCAAAGATTATCAGGATTAACACGTCTAAGATGATTAGTTTTTTGAAAATTACACATCTAGTATCTTGGGATTAACACATCTAAGAGCATGATCCTCTGGGAATTACACATCCAAAGTTAGACCCATGTTTGTCTGAGATGGGTTCAAGATATTGGATGATCATCCTAGTGTAAAGCATCCAATGGATGGCATTCACACGTCAACTATTCAAATCTTAATGGAGTTATAATCTTAATAATTTATAATATGCAAGTTAATGAGATATATCCTAAAAATTTCTCTAAACAACAAAGTTTTGGTCTATGCTTCTAGTCATTCAGTCTCTCACTAGTTTCTTAATTTGATCGCCCTATGTTTTTCCTCATCACAAAAGGTTTTCTCCCCAATCTTATTTCTCAAATTTATTGTACAAATATCTTGCATGTGCACCCCCAAGATATAAGCACAAATTCATAGATGATTATCTCAACATGTGAGGATATTCAAATCACTTCTATGGCCAGTAGAGATGATTGATTTGTCTTCATATGATAAACAATCACTTGTTTTAATCCCTTGATAGTTAACCTTTGAAAAATAAATCCTAGGAACTAAGATCGGCTCTGATACCAATTGTAAGACTCCCCAAAATAGGGGAAACACTTAAGATAGTCCACTTAGTCTTATCTTGGAGAAAATTTCGTACTCATCGACACCTTGACCACGCAAAGATTCAAGGATACGATTCAGAGGTAAGACCTAGTCCTATCCCGCAGGGGGAGCGTGGTCTTCTAAAAATCAAATCACCCATAGGGTAATTGATCATAATCTAGACAACTACTAGTCTTGATTCCTATAGAGACAATGCTTTTTTTCTCATCCATGCAAGGCACAACCGCTGGCCTAGTCTTCTAGAGAAGAATTGTCCGTGAACCTATTTATCTAGCGTAGGGCTTTCACTTAATATGTTGGAAAGCTACCCGACTAATCGGGTCCACCCACCGTCCTCCGTAGGATGGTCCCATCGGGGCATTCCATCCTCCCACTTTCCACCCTACTCACGCACTAATTTTTTTTCTAATTAATCCTATCACACTGTTTGACATAAATAAACATGCTCCTTAATTAAGACCCTTTTCACAAGGTTTGTTAAATCAGCCTTTTTTTCACAGTACAATAATGCCAAAGACAAGATTTATAAAAAAAATTTACACATGAATCAATTCCATCAAGCCAAACCTGCTCTCTTATTCTTTTCCTTTATACTGTCGATGATCTAGAATTCTTTTCCTTTATACTGTCGATGATCTAGAATTCGGCCTTTCAGCCTCTACATGATGGGCAAAACCCTACGGGACCATACACATCATCATCGGCCGCTGCTAACAAAGACTCAAGCTGGCCTATCGCCCTCTCAGGCTCCGTCGCTCGATCCTCCCACCCCTCAGAGGGATGTCTATGCACTAGGGTGGGCTAATTCACCGCACTAGTCAGGGCCCTCTCTACTAGGCAGCATCACAATCACTCGCCTCAATCAGCAAACCTCATTCTCCCAATGGTATGAGGAATACCATGGGCCAACTCCGGGCCTTACTAACGTCTCCGCCGTCTAGCTATACAAGCACAAGAACGAGACAGCGTCAAGGTAGGGAGAGTTGTGCCTGTATCTTAATTTAACCAAGATCACAATCCATTTACTCAACTTAACCATAGGACTAGAATCCATGTTACCTTCTTAAGAAAACAATCTTTTTCACAAAGATTTTAGCATTTCAACTTGAGATTGATAAGACATTCTTTATTAAGGCATATGCTATTGTTTAAAAGAATATAAACTTTAACTTCTAATACCTTCTCTTACGATTGAAATAAGCCCATCATCCCCAAGATTTATCTCCTCTTACTCATACTCTGACTTTTCTCTCTTTCGAAGGTCTATGGCAAAATAGCCTTCTCTTGCAGGGCTATGACATACTATTCTCTCTTTAAAAGAAAAGCTATGAAGTTTTCATCTCCTCCTCTGAAAGACCGAGGCAATCTAACCTTCTCTTCTAAGATATTAGATAATAATGAATGAAGGGATATATACATCTCAAGCTCTAGGATTACCTTGAGACTACTTGCTACCTTCTTACAATTTTTCCTATGTAGAGACCCTGACAGATTCAGCAAATTGTTTTGGCCGTAACTCTCTGATAAAAACTCAGAATATGGTTGTATAACCAATCAAAAGAATCGAAAGGCATCTAATCTGCAAGCCAACGTAGGTAGAATAGGCAAAAACGTATGTATATAGCCACAAACGTGCCATATTTAGAAACGTGTTGCTTTTCTACATTTTTAGTATGCATGGACTCTAAATATGTAAAAGTACTCTAAATACGACCTCTTATCGCCTAAATTGGAATTTTTATTTTTGGAGATACTTATCTCTTAATAGAACTATTCTTATCTTCTTATTTCTTTTAGGATTTTTGAAGCTAATATTTTTATTCTAACACTTTCCTAATGTTTCTAGCCTTATTGTCTCACTCTTCTCTAAGTGCACTCTCTTTCCTTCTTGAAATCTATAATAAAAGAGACACATATATACATGGCTTGGGAGGGACCTTACAATCTCCCCCACTTCAAAGATTCGAGACGTCCTCATCTCGCGAGCTGGGATAGTATCTAAGTAAATCCTCTTGTCTCTTTCAAAGTGGTGTCCTCACTAGGTAGAAATCTTCTTTTATATGAACATTGTTCTTAAAGAGTCCTTTATTTCATGTGTTTGGCTCGTTTTGTTGTGCCTCCAAAAGGTCTTTATTATTCTAAAGTTAATTGGCCTTATTATCCTAATATCATGCATCCATATACCTCTCATATGATATGAACCTTCGAATTCCTTATTCTATACCCCCATGTAATATGGTACTTAAAGAATTATAATGGAAAAACGTAATGGAATCAATCCTTTAAGCAATCTAACCTATGATAGCGATTTCATAATCTTAATATCGTCTTGTAGAATACCTCTATTCATCATGCACATTACTTCACATGAATCTTGCACCAATCATCTTCTATTTACTTATAGAAATACTTGTTGAATTCGATTATCTTTAACCCTGCTATCCCTATTTCTTGACCTAATTTTTGCCTCTATTCATCATGCACATTACTTCACATGAATCTTGCACTAATCATCTTCTATTTACTTATAGAAATACTTGTTGAATTCGATTATCTTTAACCCTACTATCCCTATTTCTTGACCTAATTTTTGCTCTAGCTCATGATTCCTTGTAGCCAAGGGTGGGCTTGACGTTCCTCTTGAATTAGGGGACCTCTTCTTGATTAACATGGAAGGACTCAACACTTTCTCAACACTTTCTATATAAAAAAACTTTATCATGTCCTTCTCAACACTTTCTATATAAAAAAACTTTATCATAGTCTCTGGCTATAATTATGGCTTCTAAAATAGAGGATGGTTTTACATTCTTGATGAGGTTATTCAAAGGTAGATTAAGCTTCCAAATGAATTGATTGGAGAAGAGTTACCTCATCCATCTCTAGAGCTAATCGAAGAATTTTAACAAAAGTTTGGTGGTATTCTTTTAGGGTCTTCCTTGCTTGGGTTAGTTCCAAAAATTCATTCATTTTATCCTCTCCAAATCCTAGAGGACAAAACCTTTCACGAAGTTGTACTTTCATGGCATCCCATAACTGATTTTAGTTTGAGTGGTTAGATTGACAACAGTGCTTCCAACTAATTTGGCATTTCTTGGGTGAACTTGCTTGTTTCATTGTATCCATGAAAAGTTCAAAACTATCAAATACTTATCATAGCACTACATCTAAAGGCACTCTGGATTAATATATCCGAGATCTTTATTTTTTTGAGAATTACACATCTCGTGCCGCCTTGGGATCGACACATCCAAAGATTATCAGGATTAACACGTCTGAGATGATTAGTTTTTTAAAAATAGAAAACCTTTTGTGATGAGGAAAAACATAGGGTGATCAAATTAAGAAACTAGTGAGAGACTGAATGACTAGAAGGATAGACCAAAACTTTGTTGTTTAGAGAAATTTTTAGGATATATCTCATTAACTTGCATATTATAAATTATTAAGATTATAACTCGATTGAGATTTGAATAGTTGATGTGTGAATGCCATCCATTGGATGCTTTTTACACTAGGACGATCATCCAAGATCTTGAACCCATCTCAGACAAACATGGGTCTAACTTCCGATGTGTAATTCCTAGAGGATCATGCTCTTATTTCTCAAATTTATTGTACAAATATCTTGCATGTGCACCCCCAAGATATAAGCACAATTTCATAGGCATTAGGGGAAGGTTGAGGTCTATAGGGGCCCTTTAAGCTGCCATATTATGATTTTAATGACTTTTTTTAAAATGTTAAGTTTCTTTGACTTTAGATACCTTCTTATTCTTCAAATGGCTAGAAGTTTGAATTTCAAAGTTTTCCGCCAAAATTGAATTTAAAATTGAGTGGGCAAAACCATATCATGTGACATATCTATGGAAAGAGCTCAACGAGTAGATTCTGGATCTCTAATCTTCGATAAATTTTGAGCTCATATGTAGAAGTTATGGATGTCTGAAATTTCAAAAACTTTCCCTGCCACTTTTTGGGAATGAAAAGTACAAAAAGACATCTTCACATGGCATCTTAAAGGGCCCCTATAGACCTCAACCTTTCCCTAATGATGATTGTCTCAACATGTGAGGATATTCAAATCACTTCTATGGCCAGTAGAGATGATTGATTTGTCTTCATATGGTAAACAATCACTTGTTTTAATCCCTTGATAGTTATAACACCTTTAAAAAACAAATCCTAGGAACTAAGATCGGCTCTGATACCAATTGTAAGGTTCCCCAAAATAGGGGAAACACTTAAGAAAGTCCACTTAGTCTTATCTTAGAGAAAATTTCCTACTCATCGACACCTTGACCATGCAAAGATTCAAGGATACGATTCATAGGTAAGACCTAGTTCTATCCTGCAAGGGGAGCATGGTCTTCTAAGAATCAAATCACCCATAGGGTAATTGATCATAATCTGGACAACTACTAGTCTTGATTCCTATAGAGACAACGCTTTTTTCCTCATCCATGCAAGGCACATAATAGAATTTCCCGAGAACCTATTTATCTAGCGTAGGGATTTCACTTAATATGTTGGAAAGCTACCCGACTAATCGGGTCCACCCGTCCTCCATAGGATGGTCCCATCGTCGGGGCATTCCATCCTCCCACTTTTCACTCTACTCACTCGTCAATTTGTTTTCTAATTAATCCTATCACACTGTTTTGACATAAATAAACATGTTCCTTAATTAAGGCCCTTTTCACAAGGTTTGTTAAAGCAGCCTTTTCTTCATAGTACAATAATGCTAAAGACAAATTTATAAAAAAAAGTATACATGAATCAATTCCATAAAGCCAAACCGGCTCTCTTATTCTTTTCCTTTATATTACCGATGATCTAGAATTCAGCCTTTCAGCCTCTACATGATGGGCAAAACCCTACGGGACCATACATCTCATCGTCGGCCGTCGCTGGCAAAGACTCAAGCTGGCCTATCGCCCTCTCAGGCTCCGTCGCTCGATCCTCCCACCCCTCAGAGGGATGTCTATGCACTAGGGTGGGCTAATTCACCGCACTAGTCAGGGCCCTCAAAACTAGACAGCATCACAATCACTCGCCTCAATCGGCAAACCTCATTCTCCCAATGGTATGAGGGATACCATAAGCCAACTCTGGGCCTTACTAACGTCTGCGCCGTCTGGCTATACAAGCACAATGGGGCAGCATCAAGGCAAGGAGAGTTCTGCCTGTACCTTAATTTAACTAAGATAACAATCCATTTACTCAACTAAACCATAGGACTAGAATCCATGTCACCCTCTTAAGAAAACAATCTTTCTCACAAAGATTTTAGTATTTCAACTTGAGATTGTGATAAGACATTCTTTATCCAGGCATATGTTGTTGTTTAAAAGAATATAAACTTTAACTAGTAAATCAATCAAATAGATCACTATTAACAATTAATAGAGAGAAGCCGGGGCCATACCTCAACCCTAAGAATGATATATAATTGAAAAACAAAATATGTATATACCTTATAGAAATTTGTCGTTTATCGTTGTCTTTGCTCGTTAACAAGAGCAAAGAACTTGATATATGAGAATAGAGAGTCTTATAATACCTTCTTTTATGATTGAAATCATCCGATCATCCCCAAGATTTATCTCCTCTTACTCATACTCTGACTTTTCTCTCTTTCGAAGGTCTAAGGCAAAATAGCCCTCTCTTGTAGGGCTACGACTTATACTATTCTTTCTTTAAAAGAAAAGCTATAGAGTTTTGGTCTCTTCCTCTGAAAGACCATAGAAATCTAACCTTCTCTTCTAAGATAATAGATAAGAATGAAGGGATATATACATCTCAAGCTCTACGATTACCTTGAGGCTACTTACTGCCTTCTTACAGTTTTTCCTATGTAGAGACCGTGATAGAATTAGCAAATTGTTTCGGCCATAACTCTCTGATAAAAACTCAAAATATGATTGTATAACCAATCAAAAGAACCAGAAGGCATCTAGTCTACAAGCCAACGCGAGTAGAATAGGCAAAAATGTCTGTATATAGCCACAAACATGCCATCTTTAGAAACGTGTTGCTTTTCCACATTTTTAATATGCATGGACTCTAAATATGTAAAAGTACTCTAAATATGACCTCCTATCACCTAAATTCGATTTTCTATTTTTGGAGATACTTATCTCTTAATAGAACTATTCTTATCTTCTTATTTCTTTTAGGATTTTTGGAGTTAATATTTTTATTCTAACACTTTCCTAATGTTTCTAGCCTTATTGTCTCACTCTTCTCTAAGTGCACACTCTCGTTCCTTCTTGAAATCTATATTAAAAGAGACACATATATACATGGCTTGGGAGGGACCTTACAAAAACGTAATGGAATCAATCCTTTAAGCAATCTAACCTATGATAGCAATTTCATAATCTTAATATCGTCTTATAGAATACCTCTATTCATCATGCACATTACTTCACATGAATCTTGCACCAATCATCTTCTATTTACTTATAGAAATACTTATTGAACTCGATTATCTTTAACCCTGATATCCCTATTTCTTGACCTAATTTTTGCTCTAGCACATGATTCCTTGTAGCCAAGGGTGGGCTTGATGTTCCTCTTAAATTAGGGGACCTCTTCTTGATTAACATGGAAGGACTCATGTCCTTCTCGACACTTTCTATATAAAAAAACTTTATCATAGTCTCTGGATATCATATAAAAAAAAGTGTCGAGAAGGACTCATGTCCTTCTCGACACTTTCTATATAAAAAAACTTTATCATAGTCTCTGGATATAATTATGGCTTCTGAAATAGAGGATGGTTTTACATTCTTGATGAGGTTATTCAAAGGTAGATTAAGCTTCCAAATGAATCGATGGAGAAGAGTTACCTGATCCATCTCTGGAGCTAATCGAGGAATTTTAGCAAAAGTTTGGTGGTATTCTTTTAGGGTCTTCCTTGCTTGGGTTAGCTCCAGAAATTCATTCATTTTATCCTCCCAAAATCCTAGAGGACAAAACCTTTCATGAAGGTGTACTTTCATGGCATCCCATAACTGATTCTAGTTCCAGTGGTGGTTAGATTGACAACAGTGCTTCCAACTAATTTGGCATTTCTCATGATTTTTAGACAAGCAAGGGTGAACTTGCTTCTTTCATTGTATGAAAAGTTCAAAACTATCAAATACTTATCATAGCGCCATAGATTATCAGGATTAACACATCTGAGATGATTAGTTTTCTTAAAATTACACATCTAGTATCTTGGGATTAACACATCTAAGAGCATGATCCTCTGGGAATTACACATCTAAAGTTAAACCCATGTTTGTCTGAGATGGGTTCAAGATCTTAGATGATCGTCCTACCCAAGCATCCAATGGATGGCTTTCACACGTCAACTATTCAAATCTTAATGAAGTTATAATCTTAATAATTTATAATATGCAAGTTAATGAGATATATCTTGAAAATTTCTCTAAACAAAGTTTCGGTCTATCCTTCTAGGCATTCAATCTCTCACTAGTTTCTTAATTTGATCACCCTATGTTTTCCCTCACAAAAGGTTTTCTCCCCAATCTTATTTCTCAAATTTATTGTACAAATATCTTGCATGTGCACCCCCAAGATATAAGCACAATTTCATAGGATGATTGTCTCAACATGTGAGGATATTCAAATCACTTCTATGGCCAGTAGAGATGATTGATTCGTCCTCATATGATAAAATCACTTGTTTTAATCCCTTGATAGATTACCTTGGAAAAACAAATCCTAGGAACTAAGATCGGCTCTGATACCAATTGTAAGGTTCCCCCCCTTCGAAAATAGGGGAAACACTTAAGATAGTCCACTAACTCTTATCTTGGAGAAAATTTCCTACTCATCGAGACCTTGACCATGCAGAGATTCAAGGATATGATTCATAGGTAAGACCAAGTTCTATCCCGCAGAGCAGAGGGAGCGTGGTCTTCTAAAAATCAAATCACCCATAGGGTAATTGATCATAATCTGGACAACTACTAGTCTTGATTCCTAGAGACAACTTTTTTTTTCTCATCTATGCAAGGCACAGCTGCTGGCCTAGTATTCTAGAATAGAATTGCACGAGAACCTATTTATCTAGCGTAGGGATTTCACCTAATATGTTGGAAATCTACCCGACTAATCGGGTCCACCCGTTCGTAGGATGGTGCCATCAAGGCGGTGCCATCGAGGCATTCCATCCTCCCACTTTCCACCCTACTTACGCGTCAATTTGTTTTCTAATTAATCCTACCACATTGTTTGACATAAATAAGCATGTTCCTTAATTAAGGCCTTTTTTACAAGGTTTGTTAAAGCAGCCTTTTTTTCACAGTACAATAATGCCAAAGACAAGATTTATAAAAAAAATTTATACATGAATCAATTCCATCAAGCCAAACCGGCTCTTTTATTCTTTTCCTTTATACTGCCGATGATCTAGAATTCGGCCTTGCAGCCTCTACATGCTGGGTAAAACCCTATGGGACCATACACCTCATCGTCGGCCGCCGCTGGCAAGGACTCAAGCTGGCCTGTCGCCCTCTGAGGCTCCATCGCTTGATCTTCCCGTCCCTCAGAGCGATGTCTACGCAGTAGGGTGGGGTAATTCACCGTACTAGTCTAGGCCCTCTCATAACTAGGCAGCATCACAATCACTCGCCTCAATCGGCAAACCTTATTCTCCCAATGGTACGAGGGATACCATGGGACAACTTCGGGCCTTACTAACGACTCCGTCATCCTGCTATACAAGCACAAGAACGGGGCAGCGTCAAGGCAGGGAGAGTTGTGCCTGTACCTTAATTTAACCAAGATAACAATCCATTTACTCAACTAAACCATAGGACTAGAATCCACGTTACCGTCTTAAGAAAACAATCCTTTCACAAAGATTTTAGCATTTCAACTTGAGATTGCGACAATAAGACATTCTTTATTAAGGCATATGTTATTGTTTAAAAGAATATAAACTTTAACTAGTAAATCAATCAAATATATCACTATTAACAATTAATAGAGAGAAGCCGGGGCCATACCTCAACCCTAAGATTGATATATAATTGAAAAAGTAAAATATGTATAATTCTTATAGAAATTTGTCGTTTATCGTTGCTTTTGCTCGTTAACAAGAGCTTCAAAACTTGATATAGGACAATAGAGAGTCTTTGAATACCTTCTTTTACGATTGAAATCAACCGATCATCCCCAAGATTTATCTCCTCTTACTCGTACTCTGACTTTTCTCTCTTTCAAAGGTCTATGGCAAAATAGCCTTCTCTTGCAGGGCTATGACATACTATTCTTTCTTAAAAAGAAAAGCTATGGAGTTTTGGTCTCTTCCTTTGAAAGACCATAGCAATCTAACCTTCTCTTCTAAGATATTAGATAAGAATGAAGGGATATATACATCTCAAGCTCTAGGATTACCTTGAGGCTACTTGCTGCCTTCTTACAGTTTTTCCTATAAAGAGACCCTAACAGAATCAGCAAATTGTTTTGGCCATAACTCTCTAATAAAAACTCAAAATATGATTGTATAACCAATCAAAAGAATCGAAAGGCATCTAGTCTACAAGCCAACGTGGGTAGAATAGGCAAAAATGTCTAGATAATCTTTAGAAACATGTTGCTTTTCTGCATTTTTAGTATGCATGGACTCTAAATATGTAAAAGTACTCTAAATACGACCTCTTGTCACCTAAATTGGAATTTCTATTTTTGGAGATACTTATCTCTTAATAGAACTATTCTTATCTTCTTATTTCTTTTAAGATTTTTGGAGCTAATATTTTTATTCTAACACTTTTCTAATGTTTCTAGCCCTATTGTCTCACTCTTCTCTAAGTGCACTCTCTTTCCTTCTTGAAACCTATATTAAAAGAGACACATATATAAATGGCTTGGGAGGGACCTTACAATCTCCCCCACTTCAAAGATTCGAGATGTCCTCATCTCGTGAGCTGGGATAATATCTAAGTAAATCCTCTTGTCTCTTTCAAAGTGGTGTCCCCACTAGGTAGAAATCTTCTTTTATCTGAACATTGTTCTTAAAGAGTCCTTTATTTCATGTGTTTGGCTCGTTTTGTGTGCCTCCAAAAGGTCTTTATTATTCTAAAGTTAATTGGCCTTATTATCCTAATATCATGCATCCATATACCTCTCATATGATAAGAACCTTCGAATTCCTCATCCTATACCCCCATGTAATATGGTACTTAAAGAATTATAATGGAAAAACGTAATGGAATCAATCCTTTAAGTAATCTAACCTATGATAGCGATTTCATAATCTTAGTATCGTCTTGTAGAATACCTGTATTCATCATGCACATTACTTCACATGAATCTTGCACCAATCATCTTCTATTTACTTATAGAAATACTTGTTGAATTCGATTATCTTTAACCCTGCTATCCCTATTTCTTGACCTAATTTTTACCTCTATTCATCATGCACATTACTGTTGAAATGTCAAGCTCGTATACAGCTAGAGGATAGCACATGGGTGCTGACAGAGTGACTGACAGAGTGAAAGTATGGTAGATAGATATCGTGTGGTGTGTTTATGACCGCGTCCATTACATTAGGTTTACTTTGTAGTGTGGACAGAACACTATGTTGTGTTCTCCTTTGTGTGTGTGAGAGAGATGGTGACTATGGCTTCTCTCCTTCTTTATGATTGATGGATATGGATTAGGGTTTGCTTCTCTTGTGTGTGCTCCTCTCTGCTTCTGTTTTTTATCATGGTATCAGAGCCAAGAGCTCATTAGCTGTGTTGTGAGAGTGAGTGAGAGAAGAAGAAGAAAAAGCTGTGAAGGAAGCCATTGAAGCTGTGGAGCAAAAGAAAGCTGTGGAGCTCACCTCGATTAGAGATCTGAAGCTTAGCCTAACTGGTAAGAGTAGCAAAACTCCCTTGAGCGGATTGCAGGTGCCAAAGAGCAGGTTCAGTGAAGATTGAAGTGCATAAAGCAAGCAGAAAATTTCTGGTTTTTCTCTAAGCTTTCATGGAAAGCTTGAAGTGAATGTACTCTTGGCAAATGTATACACAAAGGCACGTGTATTTGAACTAGCACATGTATTAGCAAAGTGGGCACAAGCAACATACAGAATCTTGAAGCAGATTGATGCATACAGATTTGAGGAAAATCAAGTGGAAGTGAACTTATGCAAAAGTTTCTGGTTTTTCACAAAAACAGTGGACATACCCCCCGTGGAGGATCGATTGCAGAAGTTAGAGGAAGAATTGAGCCAAACCCCTTATACCCATGATGCATTAGGTCATTGCTAAGAGGCCTATCACATCAATGATGTAAAGCCCTCTCCCCAGGACCCCTACAAGCAGGCGGCGCATTCTGGAGCTGAAGTCCTGACAGTTTTCAATAAAACTCATGTAATTCACTCAATACTACTCCATGTGATGGCATTCAAAGCTTGGGGAGTTTAGCAAAGACATTGCTAAGGCTTGTGATGCTTGGTTGCAGCTCATTTGATGTATTTGGAGCTCATTGAAGTCATTTATCAGAGGTGTGCAGGTTTGCAGAAAGTCTATCCAGAAACAGAGCATTTTTAATCAAAGCATTAATCCTTGTCTATATCAAATTGGCCTAATTCCTTTGGTACAAGTAGAGTCCTATGAGTTGCTAAACTTTTGATTCAAAAAGTTTTGAATTTGGATAAGATTTGAAGGAGATAGAGCACTTTTAGTGAGAGGTGGTACCTGATAGATGCAGAAAAAAGCAAACCATGGAGCTACAAAAATTGGTGGTTCTCATTCACCTTGAAGAATTTGATCAAACCCTTCTAGAATATGTTGGAGAAATGTGTTGGGAAGCCAATGCAAGTTGAATCATTGAATTTTTGAAGGATTTAGAGCATAATCTTGACTGGTTACTGGCGAGAAATTACTGGCAAGAAAAAAACCAGAAATTTTTTTGTGAAGAAGTATCATTTGGTTTCAACTTTGATCGAGTATACATTGTTGATGCATCATTGTGGGATGTTAATGCACACAATTTGCAAGCATTTGATGTGATTTGGAGAGATTTGAAGCTTTACAGGTCCGGCATACAACTTGTCAAAGGGGTACATCTACTATATTTTTGCAACAATGGGAGATGGTCCGATACAGATTGTTGGAGAGAAGCTTGACAGAACTAACTTTCAAGTGTGGAAGTTTCGAATGAAGAGTTTTTTGAAAGGCAAAGGTTTATGGAGTCTTGTCTCGGAGGAAGACCCGGAGCCATACCTACCTCCTCAACCAAATAATGCTCAGTTTACTGGCTCACAAGCAATGGGTAGAACGGTCTTCGAAAGTGTTGCATTATTTTTCAATATGTGTAACAGATGCCTTGCTTATTCACATCCAAGATGCAGATACACCGAAAGAAGCATGGGGTATATTGTGCCGAATGTATGAGACAGACACTGGTGCAAGGAAGATACAACTAAAGCAACAGATTCACAGTGTAACACGAAGGAATAGGAGTATACATGAGTATGTTCAGGAAATCAAGGGTTATGCAGATTCCTTGTCATCAATCCATGCCCCAATGGATGATGATGATTTGGTTGCTCTCACATTGCGTGGTTTAGGCAAAGAATACAAATCTTTTGACACTTCCATCTCAGTAAGGTTGGGAGGAATGCCAGACTTTAATGAGCTTGTGTCACTGCTCATTGTGGAAGAATTGAAGCTTGGCCTTGGTGGTATGAGTGTTACAAGTGGTGCATCCTCGTCAAGCAATGATGAGCATGCAAGGAATCAGGCTTTTTACTCATCTAGAGGCTTTCGAGGCAGGGGGAGATTTACCCCTCGAGGCCGTGGAGGACGTGGTTGGAATGACAAGTCTACTCAACCACAATCAAATCAGAATTTTCAGAATTCACAGTCATCATTTGGATCACGTGGAGGTCGTGGATTTCAATCCCATAGGGGGAGATTTAGAAAAGGTGCTCATGGTAGAGGACGATGGCAAGGTCCTCAACAAAATTTGAATGGGATTGAATGTCACTATTGTGGCAAACTTGGACATATGGCAAAAGATTGTTACAAAAAGTAGAATGATGTGAGGAATGGAAGACCACAACATGGAAATTATGCATCTACCAGTAACAATGATGGGAGTTCAAATCATCTTTTTGCAATGAAGCACATTATGGGGACAATGGATTCTCAGAATGCAGGAGATGAGTCATGGTATATGGATTCAGGTGCCTCAAACCACATGACATGTCATGGTGAGTGGTTTGAGAAGATGCAACCATTGGATACAAATGGTTATGTGGACACAGGAGATGATACTCAGCATCTTATAACACATGTTGGCAATGTGCCTTTGAGGATGCATGATGGAAATGTGAAGAATATGTCAGAAGTGTTATATGTACCATCCATCACAAAGAATTTGGCATCAGTAGGCCAAATGGTTGAGCAGGGATTACAAGTAAGATTCAATGAGAATGGCTGTTTTGTGGAAGACTTTAAGCATGGCTGTAGATTGATTGCCAAGGGCAAGAAGGAAGGAAGGTTGTTCAAATTGGATGCAGGTATACGAGAATTGAGCTCGCCATGTTTTCAAAGAGCAATGGGATTGTGCAAGACATTGACATGTGGCACAAGAGGATTGGACATGTCAATATACAGAGATTAAAGAACATGCAAACAAGAGGCATTGTCAGTGGATTGCCTAGATTCAAATATGATGGACATATGCATGTTTGTGAAGCCTGTCAGTTTGGAAAGCAGGCAAGGTTGAGATTTCCTAGAGAAGGAAATATGAGTAACAGGCCACTTGAAATAGTACACAGTGATGTATGGGGCCCTGCACAAAATCCATCTATCAAAGGCAGTCTATACTATGTGACATTTATAGACGATTTCAGCAGGATGACATGGATATATTTTCTGAGAGAAGAGTGAAGTGCTGGAAAAGTTCATGGATTTCAAAGCTCTTGTAAAAAAACAATATGGCTGTTGGATTAAGTGTCTGAGAACAGATGGAGGTGGTGAATACACCTCAAAAGCTTTTGAGCATTTCTTGCGGAAGCATGGGATAAGAAGACAGTTGACATGCAAGTATACACCTCAGCAGAATGGTGTGGCTGAGAGAAAGAATCGAGTCATATGTGAAGTGGCAAGGGCAATGCTCAATGAAAAGAGCATGCCAGATTACTATTGGGCAGAAGCATGTGCTACTGCAGTGTATATCCTGAACAAAACACCTACAGCAGCCATTCATGGAAGCACGCCAGAGATGCGGCTTACAGGTTACAGGCCAGACATTGGACATCTCAAAGTCTTTGGATGCGTAGCTTATGTCCATGTGCCTGATGAAAGAAGACGGAAGTTGGATCCTAAGGTAGAGAAATGTGTATTTGTTGGATATGCACAGGATCGAAAGGCCTACAAATGTTATAACCCTCAAACTAGACAAGTAGTCATCTCACGAGATGTGGTGTTTGATGATCTTGCTAGTTGGTACAAAGCAAAAGATGAGGGAGTTATTGACTCACTTGAGGCAGATGTGTCTGTGAACTTGCCATCACAAGCAAGTTCTAGTTCTACTACTATGTCTGGGCCAGCAGCAGAAGCTGAGAGTAGCAGTGTACGTCCATGGTCAGGACGTTTGAGGCATGAGAGTGTGAGCACTGGGAGTAGTGCTATGGATAAAGGCAAGAAGAAAGTCGAAGGAATTGGAATCACGGGTTATGAGTCATCTAGTTCTGAGAGTTTAGATGAGGAGCTCGGCATACCTGTTTTACGCACACCTGGTGCTAGGCAGGACAGATATGTGCCACCACATGCTAGAGTTACAGGTGTGCAGAGTGACCCGCATGCATTGCGGAGATCCCAGAGAGTCAGATATCCAGTTGAAAGATTGACATATAGAGATTTTGCTATGCACTATGCATACATGACATCTATGGTAAAGCATGTGGAACCTACATGCTATACAGAGGCTATTGGAGAGCATGTATGGGAGAAAGCCATGGATGAAGAGATGGATGCTTTGGACAAAAATGATACATGGAAATTGGCTGAGTTACCTCAAGGAAAGAATGCAATTGGTTGCAAATGGGTGTACAAGGTAAAGTGCAAATCAGATGGCAGCCTAGAGAGACATAAGGCAAGGCTGGTTGCTAAAGGATATGCACAAACTTATGGTCTTGATTATGATGAAACTTTCAGTCCAGTGGCTAAGATGGCTACAGTGAGGTCTATCATTGCACTAGCAGCACAAAAAGGTTGGGCTTTACATCAAATGGATGTAAAAAATGCTTTCTTGAATGGTGAACTACAAGAAGAGGTGTACATGGAACAGCCAAAAGGATATGTACATCCAAAATATCTGACTTTTGTTTGCAAGTTAAAGAAAGCAATCTATGGTTTGAAGCAAGCACCTCGTGCTTGGAGTGACAAGATCAGCAGATATCTTGTCAGTATTGGATTTGTGGTTGGAAATGCAGACTCTTCACTTTATGTGAAGAAGACACATGATGGTATAGTGATGATAGTCATTTATGTTGATGATTTGATTATCACAAGTGATTGTGGGAAAGGCATTGATGAGGTTAAGGCCTCTTTATGCAAAGAGTTTGATATGAAAGACCTTGGTGATTTAAGGTTCTTTCTTGGCATTGAGGTGATTAGAACAAGCAAGGGTATATGGCTAGTGCAAAGGCAATATGCACTTGACATGCTGGCAAAGTATGGTATGACAGCATGCAAACCAATGTTGACACCATTAGAGCAAAACATGAAGCTTAGGGCTGATTTGGGTGATGAGCTTGATGATATCACCATGTACAGGAAAATGGTTGGTAGCCTTATCTACATGACCATTACGAGGCCAGATCTCAGTTATGCAGTTGGTTTGGTGAGTCAGTTTATGCAAAGTCCTCGTAAACCTCACTTGGATGCTGTGAGATGTATTCTGAGATACGTCAAAACTACCGTGCATTATGGTCTTTTCTATGAGACAGGAAAAGACATGCATGTCTATGGATATACAGATGCAGATTGGGCCGGTAGTGCATATGACAGGCGGTCTACCAGTGGCTATGTTTTTAGTCTTGGTAGTGGAGCTGTGAGTTGGAGCAGTAAAAAGCAACCTACAATTGCTTTATCTACCACAGAGGCAGAGTATCGTGGAGCAGCCATAGCTGCATGTGAGGCTATGTGGTTGAAGAAGTTGCTAGATGATGTCAGGTTACAGAGTGATATGCAAGTTGTCATTCATTGTGACAACATGAGTAGTATTCAGCTTGCTAGCAACCCAGTTTATCATGCCAAGACCAAACATATTGAGGTCCACTATCACTTCATCAGAGAGAAAGTGCTAGATGGGCATGTTGATTTGACATATGTGCAGACAGATGAGCAGGTTGCAGATATCTTTACCAAAGCACTTGGTAAGGATAAGTTCGAGTATTTCCGTACTAGATTGGGAGTCCTAGAGATGGACATGTCGAGCTTGAGGGGGAGTGTTGAAATGTCAAGCTCGTATACAGCTGGAGGATAGCACATGGGTGCTGACAGAGTGACTGACAGAGTGACAGTATGGTAGATAGATATCGTGTGGTGTGTTTATGACCGCGTCCAGCTGGTCATGTGTGGTGTGGACATTACATTAGGTTTACTTTGTAGTGTGGACAGAACACTATGTTGTGTTCTCCTTTGTGTGTGTGAGAGAGATGGTGACTATGGCTTCTCTCCTTCTTTATGATTGATGGATATGGATTAGGGTTTGCTTCTCTTGTGTGTGCTCCTCCCTGCTTCTGTTTTTTATCAATTACTTCACATAAATCTTGCACCAATCATCTTCTATTTACTTGTAGAATACCTCTATTCATCATGCACATTACTTCACATAAATCTTGCACCAATCATCTTCTATTTACTTGTAGAATACCTCTATTCATCATGCACATTACTTCACATGAATCTTGCACCAATCATATTCTATTTACTTATAGAAATACTTGTTGAATCGTATATCTTTAACCCTGCTATCCCTATTTCTTGACCTAATTTTTGCTCTAGCTCATGATTCCTTATAGCCAAGGGTGGGCTTGACATTCCTCTTGAATTAGGGGACCTCTTCTTGATTAACATGGAAGGACTCATGTCCTTCTCGACACTTTCTTGTAACCAAGGGTGGGCTTGACATTCCTCTTGAATTAGGGGACCTCTTCTTGATTAACATGGAAGGACTCATGTCCTTCCATGTTGAGAAGGACTCATGTCCTTCTCGACACTTTCTATATAAAAAAAACTTTATCATAGTCTCTGGCTATAATTATGGCTTCTGAAATAGAGGATAGTTTTATATTCTTGATGAGGTTATTCAAAGGTAGATTAAGCTTCCAAATGAATCGATGGAGAAGAGTTACCTCATCCATCTCTGGAGCTAATCGAAGAATTTTAACAAAAGTTTGGTGGTATTCTTTTAGGGTCTTCCTTGCTTGGGTTAGCTCCAAAAATTCATTCATTTTATCCTCTCCAAATCCTATAGGACAAAACCTTTCACGAAGTTGTACTTTCATGGCATCCCATAACTGATTCTAGTTCCAGTGGGGTTAGATTGACAACAATGCTTCCAACTAATTTGGCAATTCTTAACGATTTTTAGACAAGGGTGAACTTGCTTCTTTCATTGTATCCATGAAAAGTTCAAAACTATCAAATACTTATCATAGTGCCACATCTAAAGGCACTCTAGATTAATATATCTGAGATCTTCATTTTTTGAGAATTACACATCTGGTGCCTTGGTATCGATAGATCCAAAGATTATCAGGATTAACACATCTGAGATGATTAATTTTTTGAAAATTACACATCTAGTATCTTGGGATTAACACATCTAAGAGCATGATCCTGTAGGAATTACACATCCGAAGTTAGACCCATGTTTGTCTGACTCATGGGATCTTGGATGATCGTCCTAGTGTAAAGCATCGAATGGATGGCATTCACACATCAACTATTCAAATCTCAATCGAGTTATAATCTTAATAATTTATAATATGCAAGTTAATGAGATATATCCTGAAAATTTCTCTAAACAACAAAGTTTTGTTCTATCCTTCTAGTCATTCAGTCTCTCACTAGTTTCTTAATTTGATCACCCTATGTTTTTCCTCATCACAAAAGGTTTTCTCCCCAATCTTATTTCTCAAATTTATTGTACAAATATCTTGCATGTGCACCCCCAAGATATCAGCACAATTTCATAGGCATTAGGGGAAGGTTGAGGTCTATAGGGGCCCTTTAAGCTGCCATATTATGATTTTAATGACTTTTTTTAAAAATGTTAAGTTTCTTTGACTTTTTAGATACCTTCTTATTCTTCAAATGGCTAGAAGGTTGAATTTAGTTTCCCGCCAAAATTGAATTTAAAATTGAGTGGGCAAAACCATATCATGTGACATATCTATGGAAAGAGCTCAGCGAGTAGATTCTGGATCTCTAATCTTCGACAAATTTTGAGCTCATATGTAGAACTTATGGATGTCCGAAATTTCAAAAACTTTCCCCCCCACTTTGGGAATGAAAAGTACAAAAAGGCATCTTCACATGGCATCTTAAAGGGCCCCTATAGACCTCAACCTTCCCCTAATGATGATTGTCTCGACATGTGAGGACATTCAAATCACTTCTATGGCCAGTAGAGATGATTGATTTGTCTTCATATGATAAACAATCACTTATTTCAATCCCTTGATTAGTTAGCCTTTAAAAACCAAATCCTAAGAACTAAGATCGGCTCTGATACCAATTGTAAGACTCCCCAAAATAGGGGAAACACTTAAGATAGTCCACTTAGTCTTATCTTGGAGAAAATTTCCTACTCATCGACACCTTGACCATGCAAAGATTCAAGGATATGATTCATAGGTAAGACCTAGTTCTATCCCGTAGGGGGAGCGTGGTCTTCTAAAAATCAAATCACCCATAGGGTAATTGATCATAATCTGGACAACTACTAGTCTTGATTCCTATAGAGACAACGCTTTTTTCCTCATCCATGCAAGGCACAAAATAGAATTTTCTCTAGAACCTATTTATCTAGTGTAGGGCTTTCACGTAATATGTTGGAAAGCTACCCGACTAATCGGGTCCACCCGTCCTCCATAGGATGGTCCCATCGAGGCATTCCATCCTCCCACTTTCCACTCTACTCACTCGTTAATTTGTTTTCTAATTAATCCTATCACACAGTTTGTTGACATAAATAAACATGTTCCTTAATTAAGACCCTTTTCACAAGGTTTGTTAAAGAAACCTTTTTTTCACAGTACAATAATGCCAAAGACAAGATTTATTAAAAAATTTATACATGAATCAATTCCATCAAGCCAAACCGGCTCTCTTATTCTTTTCCTTTATACTGTCGATGATCTAGAATTCAGCCTCTCAGCCTCTACATGATTTTTGGCCATAACTCTCTTATAAAAAATCAAAATTGTTGAAAATACAAGTGAATAGGGTGTGTGTGGGAACAAGCCCTTGGTTAGAGGCTGTAAAAGAGGAGATGTAACTGTGAAAGAACCTGTGAAAAGGTGAGAAGAATCCACTAGGAGAGAATAAAGGGTAGCATGAGAGAATTTAGGAAGTGTGGAGATATTCTGGGAAGTGTGGAGTTATTCTGGGAGATATTCAGGAAAAAGAGAAGCGGTAGAGAGAATTAGGCAAGAGGTGGAGATATTCTGGGAGTGAATCATGGAGAAATCAATGGGATTTGATGCTTGATGTAAACTCTATAAATTGAGGCATAGCCCTAATGAGAATTTGCTGGTTTTTGAGTATCCATGCCTACATTAATCTATTTGCTAAGTACCTCTTAATTATTTGCTAATCACTTTTTTAATGATGTTGATTCTAGTGTTTGATCCACCATAGCTCATCACAATGCTCAAATTTCAACATGGTATCAGAGCCATGCCTAGAATCCATCAGGTTTATGAGCCCATTAGTTAATTAATCAAGATTAGTAAATAATCCAAATTTTAGTTATTTTTCACTTCACCCCTTCACCCCCAGCCAGTGGTGGAGGATCCCATTCACCTTGCACACATAAAATTAGGGCAATCCCTTCTAACACAAGCTAGCCAACTCACTTGGCTTCAAGCCCATCAAAATGGCACAGCAAACCGCCAAGCAACGAAGGAGGAATCGCGTTTTTTCGCTGGTGCCAATTTTCTGAGAAGTTTCTACCATTGCTGCTTCATCAAGTCAAATCTCTCTAATTCCTCCTAGCCCAAGGTGTATTCAAGCATGCTCTACAAGCTGGTGAAGACAGAATTCAATTTCATCAAGTCTACAATGAGATCCAAGCTCTTCATCAAATCTATAGGAGGTGACTTTGGTAAAACAGAGATTAAGCTTTCAATATTTGGTCAAATCTTGTGTTTCTTGGCTTAATCCTCTACTAGACTCATTTCTATTGATGCCTTTGAAAGCATTTGAGCTCATTTGAAGTCTAAGGCACCAGATCTAGACTCCCCACATACTTTGTTTTTTGCATACAAAATAGTAGATTAATTTACTAATCAATGATTAATTAGTACTAATCACTATATTTTAGTGCAATTGAGGGTTCAAATTAACCATTAGGTATCTGATACAGATCCCTATAGCTTCAGATTGCAAATCGGAGTTGGTTTGATACTCCAACCATCCCATACAAATTGGTTACCCTTGATTTAGTGTAATTTTTGGTGATTTTATGCTGATAAATTTATTGTAATCATCTATTAAACACCAGATTGAGTTGTAAAAGGGTAGACACTGCCCTTGAATCTTGAAATTGGATCAAGAGGTAAGACCCCTTTCACATCACCATGAGTTCAGCACAAGAAATAGCCAAATTTAATGGGGAATAGTTTTATACATGGCAGACAAAAACTATGTATTTGCTGATGAGGAAAAATGTGTGGTGGGGATTAGTTGAAGGGAGAGATGAATGCCGAGAGAGAGGGAAAAATGAGTGGAAGAGTAGGAATGAAAAAGCATTGGGACTTATTGCACTTAGTTTAAATGATGAAATCATTCATCACATCACAGGGATACAATGGGCAAAAGATGCATGGGATGAACTCAATAAATTATTTGGTACACAAGCAAAAAATTCAAAGATAAATCTGTTAATGCAATTCTACAAATTGGACATGAAGGAAAGTGAACTTTTAATCACACACTTGAACAAATATAAAAGCATTAAGCAACAGCCGGCAGCTATTGGCAAAAAGGTAGAAGATGATGAAGCATTAGTTGTGCTTCTGAAGAGTGTGGACAAAGGTGATTATGAAAACATTGTAGCAACACTAAAGAATGTACCTGAATTGAAGCTACACGAGATAGAAGCAGCTCTACTAGAGCAAGAGAGCAGAGGCAAAGAGAAAAAAGGGCCCGACTCAAACAGCAGGAGAAGAAAAAGCATTCTTCACCCGAGGAGGATTCTCTCGAGGACAAGGACGAGGAAGAGGCAGAGAAGGAGGAAGGACCTTTACTTGCCACAAATGTGGAAAGCCAGGACACATGGCGAGAGACTGCTATAGCAAACCCAGTGGAGAAGGAATGACATCGGCAAACTTCATGGAGGCTCCAAAGGAAGTGGAGTCGGATCATCTTTTCTGAGAGAGAGAGAGAGAGACACACCCCACAACCCAATGTAACCTGCCCCAATAAAGTAAAACCACCTCTGAGCCACCGATGATGTAGGCCACATGGTAGATGTATGTGTGAGCACTTTAGTCAAGGTCGCGGGCACTTATAGTAGCCTTGGACACATAGAGAGAGAGTGTCAAGGACTATGGAGTTTAGGGACTTAAGGCACTGGTCGCAGGCTATCAAGTAAGAGGGAAACTTGGTATAGGGTCCAGGTGTGCTAGGATTATTCACTTGGCGATGATGAATTTGTGCAGCTGTGATGAAATTGGCCTATGATCTTCGATTTAGGGCATGCATGGGAGCAAAGCTAAAAGCCTATATCAAAATATTAAGGTATCGTCACCTCAGGTGCAAGCATGAAGGCAATCTATAGCATGTGGTTCAGACAAAAAAAAACTGGCTATGGTGATTACGTGAAAGATTAGGGTTTTTGCTAATCAACTAAACCTAATTGGGTCAAGCTCTGATACCAAATGTTGGATATGATAATTCAACTAAGAAGATTGATCAAAACATACTCAAGGTGGATCAAAGCTTGTACAAGACATCATGAATATGTGAGTGACAAAAACTGGTATATGCAAAAAATTACTTTGAGATTAACACAAGAAGACACTAATTATGATTAGACATGAACCAAACTGACATAATCACTTGATCACAACTTGTACCTTATTTAGAGACTCCTCTACCCTATTTTTAGTTGAATGATTTGCATGAACCATATGCACCAACCATTTGTAGGCTTTACACCAACCACTGACCCCACTAGCTTAACAACCACACATTAAATTGGACTAAGGAGTTTGGATTACATTTATCCAACATGAATACCTTCTCTTACGATTGAAATCATCCGATCATCCCCAAGATTTATCTCCTCTTACTCGTACTCTGACTTTTCTCTCTTTCGAAGGTCTATGGCAAAATAGCCTTCTCTTACAGGGCTACAACATACTATTCTTTCTTTAAAAGAAAAGCTATAGAGTTTTGGTCTCTTTCTTTGAAATACCATAGCAATCTAACCTTCTCTTCTAAGATATTAGATAAGAATGAAGGGATATATACATCTCAAGCTCTAGGATTACCTTGAGGCTACTTGCTGCCTTCTTAAAGTTTTTCCTATAAAGAGACCCTGACAGAATCAGCAAATTGTTTTGGCCATAACTCTCTAATAAAAACTCAAAATATGGTTGTATAACCAATCAGAAGAATCGAAAGGCATCTAGTCTACAAGCAACCTTGGATAGAATAGGTAAAAACGTCTGTATATAGCCACAAACATGCCATCTTTAGAAATGTGTTACTTTTTCGCATTTTTAGTATGCATGGACTCTAAATATGTAAAAGTACTCTAACTACGACCTGCTGTGCCTAAATTGAAATTTCTATTTTTGGAGATACTTATCTCTTAATAGAACTATTCTTATCTTCTTATTTCTTTTAGGATTTTTGGAGTTAATATTTTTATTCTAACACTTTCCTAATGTTTCTAGCCTTATTTTCTCACTCTTCTCTAAGTGCACTCTCTTTTCTTCTTGAAATCTATTATAAAAGAGACACACATATACATGGCTTGGGAGGGACCTTACAATCTCCCGCACTTCAAAGATTCGAGATGTCCTCATCTCGCGAGCTAGGATAGTATCTAAGTAAATCCTCTTGTCTCTTTCAAAGTGGTGTCCCCACTAGGTAGAAATCTTCTTTTATCTAAACATTGTTCTTAAAGAGTCCTTTATTTCATGTGTTTGGCTTGTTTTGTTGTGCCTCCAAAAGGTCTTTATTATTCTAAAGTTAATTGACCTTATTATCCTAATTTCATGCATCCATATACCTCTCATATGATATGAACCTTCAAATTCCTTATTCTATACGGGCTCATGTAATATGTAATATGGTACCCTCTTCTCGACAACTTGAAGACCATGGTAAAGGCTTGAGTCCTTCTTGACAACTTGAAGACTTCCATGGCAATTGGGCAACAAGGAGTTTGCCCCTACACATATTCTGTCTACATCCAATAGTGTGATACAAAAGGAAAGCGGGCAGATGTGGATGGGTCGTGGAATCATGATATTCCACCCGCCATGAGAACATGCATGGGTTATGCGAAAGAGGATAATGAGGAGTGAAAGGGTATCAAGGACAAGGTGGTCTTCTCAATGTTTGAATGGGAGGGACCAAGCAATGAAAACTATGATGAGTGGCTTGATAAGTTGGATATGTACTTTGAGATGAATCCAAGAAGTGATCGTGCTAAGGTGTACTTAGCTTCACTCCACATGGAGGGGTATGCACACTTGGTGGTGACACTTGCATGACAATGGATATGAGATCACCACATGGGGTGATTTTAAGTGTGAACTGCAAAATTCCTTTACTTCCAAGTTGAGGAATAACAAGTTGATTAATGAATGGGATGACGTGAAAAAAGGCTTTGGCAAGGTTAAGGACTACACACAAAAGTTCTTGAAGCTCATTCTCCATGTGGATAGGTATAGTGAAAAGTTCAAGATTCTAAAATACATCAAGGGTCTCAAATAAAACATTGAGGTGGATGTAAGAGCACAAAGGACTTCTACTCGAGATCTATAAGATAAATATACATATAGAGGGCCGGCAAAGAGTGGAGGTAGGGCTGATTCAAATGACTTAACATTTGGAAAGTTTGCAAGGGATACCTCCTCAACTCCAAACATTCCTAGGCATCCTACTGTCTATGGTGGTGGTTCCAAGACAAATTTCATATTTGGTTTGACTTCTTCTAAAGCATCGAGTGGGCATGGAAAGCCTCTCAATGGTGACAAAAGTAAGTTCATGAAAGAAGACCAAATCAATGAGTTGAGAAACAAGAGCCTTTGCATAAATCTGGTGAGAAGTGGCATAAGGAGCATGATAAGACATGTAAATTTAGAAGTGTCACTATCAATATGGTCGTATCTAAGGTCATTGAAGATGAACATGAAGACAATGAAGCCCCTAGTGATTTCAATGAGTTCATCGAGGAGGGTGATCATGTTCACACACTAGGCAAGGAGTTTCCTTTCGATTCCGGTGGTACATTGCCAAAGACTTTGCAAGAGTATGATAGCTTGGATTCCTACGTGTGCTTTTGATCGAGCAAGCATGAAGCCTACCTTGTGCACCTTATCTCAACATTCTTATGCGGGAGGCAAGGGTGCAAACACTTTGAGGTTCAAAAGGTCAATGTTAATGGTAGATTGGCTCATGTTTTGGTGGATAGAAAAAGTATGCATAATTTTGAGAATAAGAAGTCATTGTGTAGTTTCAAATTACAGCCCCTTTGGCAACTTTTCATGAAGTTCAATTGGCAAAATGGGCCTACAATGGACTGTATAATCATGTGTCACGGTGTGAGATTGGAGCTACCAAAAAAATACACATGCAAAGCTAACTTGTTCTTGAAATGGGACCCATCAATACGTGGACTGGTTGACATAAATGGTGCACTTCATTCCTACCAAGGTCAATTGTACAACATCTATGATTGCAAGAGAATCTATAGAGTTTGTGTTCAAATTGCATGGTATGCCTCAACAAATTATAAGTGATCGAGATGCCAAATTTATGGGTTTATTTTAGAGAAGACTATTTGAGCTCATGGGGATCAAATTGACTCTTAGCACTGCCCATCACTTGGCAATGGATGGGAAAATGGAGAGATGTGTGGACACATACTTGAGACACTTTTGTTATGACATAACATCCATGCAGGGAAGATCGGTTACCTTTGGTGAAATATGTTTACAATAGCACAAATGGTGTAAGCATTGGCATGCCATCTTTTGAGGCCACTTATGGATACAAGGTGAATGCATCAATGGTCATCAAGATTGGTTACCTTTGGTGAAATTTGTTTACAATAGCACAAATGATGTAAGTATTGGCATGTCATCTTTTGAGGTCACTTATGGTGGATACAAGGTGAATGCATCAATGGTCATCAAACAAAGAAGAGATTGAAAATCAAAATGCACAAGAGGTAGTTGGGAAAATGCAAATTCTCTTGAAACAATCCAAGAACAATTTGCAGAATTCTCAAAAAAGTACAAAGCAATAAATTGACGTCCAGCGTAGGGCTTTCACTTAATATGTTGGAAAGCTACCCGACTAATCGGATCCACCCGTCCTCCGTAGGATGGTCCCATCGGGGCATTCCATCCTCCCACTTTCCACCCTACTCACGCGTTAATTTGTTTTCTAATTAATCCTATCACACTGTTTGACATAAATAAACATGTTCCTTAATTAAGTCCCTTTTCACAAGGTTTGTTAAATCAGCCTTTTTTTCACAGTACAATAATGCCAAAGACAAGATTTATTAAAAAAATTTACACATGAATCAATTCCATCAAGCCAAACTGGCTCTCTTATTCTTTTCTTTTATACTACCGATGATCTAGAATTCGGCCTTCCAGCCTCTACATGCTAGGCAAAACCCTACGGGACCATACACCTCATCGTCGACCGCCGCTAACGAAGACTCAAGCTGGCCTATCGCCCTCTCAGGCTCTGTCGCTCGATCCTCCCACCCCTCAGAGGGATGTCTATGCACTAGGGTGGGCTAATTCACCACACTAGTCAGGGCCCTCTGAACTAGGCAGCATCACAATCACTCGCCTCAATCAGCAAACCTCATTCTCCCAATGGTATGAGGAATACCATGGGCCAACTCCGGGCCTTACTAACATCTCCGCTGTCTGGCTATACAAGCACAAGAACGAGGTAGCATCAAGGCAGGGAGAGTTGTGCCTGTACCTTAATTTAACCAAGATAACAATCCATTTACTCAACTTAACCATAGACCTAGAATCCATGTTACCTAGCGTAGAGCTTTCACTTAATATGTTGGAAAGCTACCCGACTACCTCGGTGTCGACTGCACGTGTCGTCTACAGTGCACCTCCCTTCCACGGTAAGCTCTGAGTTTTCTGTAAAAAATGAAAATGGTTAACATAAATAAGGTCTGTGTGTGTGTGTGTGTGTGTGTGTGTGTGTGTGTGTGAGAGAGAGAGAGAGAGAGAGAGAGAGAGAGAGAGGTTGGTTGTTTGGCGCCTCCCGCCATCCTCGGTGATGTCTGTTTGTTGGCTCCCCTCCTCTGCATGCGGCCGCATTGCCCAGAGAGAGAGAGAGAGAGAGATTGGTGTTTGGCACCTCCCCTCCTCGGTGTCGTCTGTTTGCCGCCTCCCCTCCACGGTAAGCCCAATGTGGGCCGTGTGTGTGTGGGGGGGTGTGGGTGTGTGTGGGAAAGGGAGAAGCTCACGCTTGCATGCGGGCATGTTGGTCAAGAGAGAGAGAGAGAGAGAGAGAGAGAGAGAGAGAGAGAGAGAGAGAGAGAGAGAGAGAGAGAGAGAGAGAGAGAGAGAGAATATGAATTTTTAAATTTTAATTTTTATTATTAAAAGTTTGTGAATAGTGTGTGTGTGTGGTATTTTTAAAATTTTAAAAGTTTGTGAATATGTATTTTTAAATTTTAAAAATACATATATATGTTTTTTTATTTTAAAAGTTTGTTTGTGTGTGTGTGTGTGTGTGTGTGTGTGTGTGTGTGTTATATGTGTTTTTAAAATTTTAAAAGTTTGTGAATATGTATTTTTAAATGTTGGAAGTTTTTTTAAATTTTAAAAGTGTGTTATATGTATTTTTAAATTTTAAAAGTTTGTGAATATGTATTTTTAAATTTTAAAAGTGTATTATATGTATTTTTAAATTTAAAAATACCTATAAGGGCTATTACTTTTAAAATTCATAAAGTTTGTGAATAGTGAGTGTGTGTTATATGTATTTTTAAATTTAAAAGTTTATGAATATGTATTTTTAAATTTTAAAAGTTTGTGAATATGTATTTGTAAATTTTAAAAGCTTGTGAAAATGTCTTTTTAAATTTTAAGTGTGTGTATTTGTGTGTTTGAGGGTTTTTGAGTTAGTGAATAGAGTGTATTTTGTGGGGGTGTGTGGGTTTTTTTGACATAGTGTGTGTATTTGTTTGTGTGTGTGTGTGTGTGTGTGTGTGAATATGTGTGTGTGAGAGAGAAAGAGAAAAAGAGAGTGTGGGTGTCTGTATTTATTTACATATACCCATGTGTTATTTTTAATGAAATATGAAATGAGAGAGAGATAGAAGAATTTGTCACACACACGTGCACACACACCCACCCACCCACCTACACGCAAAGGTTTTTTGAGGCTTTTTGAAATAGTGTGTGTGTGGTGAGAGAGAGAGAGAGAGAGAGAGAGAGAGAGAGAGAGAGAGAGAGAGAGAGAGAGAGAGAGAGAGAGAGAGAGAGAGAGAGAGAGAGAAAGTTTGTGTGTTTTTTTTCACGTGAGAGACTTTTTAAATGGTTTAATAATATTTGTGTGTTTGTGTGCGTGTGCATGAGAGAGAGAGAGAGGAGAGGAGAGAGAGAGAGAGAGAGAGAGAGAGAGAGAGAGAGAGAGAGAGAGAGAGAGAGAGAGAGTGTGTGTGTGTGTATTTATTTACATATACCCATGTGTTATTTTTAATGAAAAATGAAACGAGAGAGAGAGAGAGTAGAATTTGTCACACGCACGTGCACACACACCTACACACACACACACACCTACGCACATAGACCTGCACACTCATTTACACACACACCTACGTGCACACACACACCTACACACACATGGCACAAACACCCTCACCTACACACACACACTAACCTACACACACACACACACCGACACACATGGTGCAAAAATGTTTTAATAATCTTAAATGAGCTTTTTTTTTCATGCATTAACTATGTGTGTGTGTGTGTGTGTGTGTGTGTGTGTGTGTGTGTAGGTGAGTGTGTTCATGTACTCACACACAAACACATAAACACACACCCAAACATGACATGCAGAAGTGTACATACACACACATGTGTATATAGATATAGATATATTTTTATCTTATATACACACACATGTGTATATAGATATATTTTTATCTTATATATATATAAATAATCATATATATATTTATGTATTTGTGTGTGTGAGTAAAACACACATGTACACACACAAATGTTAAGCACCCAAATGTATAGGTCCAAACATCCATTTACACACACAATGTATTCGCATTAGTATATTTGACACACCTCGACGTATATAGTATTCATGCTTCTACTTACTTATATAATTGTATGTATGATTGAATTACTATACGATTAGATTTAGATAAATTAGATGAAAATATTGCGCTCATGATTATTCAAGAAAACCTGGGCTTCATTGATCGCTATGAAATAGACTATAATCTCCATGGTGATAAAGATCAAGCGAAACAAGTATTTGATGAGATCATCAAATGTGTCCCAAAGCATAAGCTTCTTCGAAAATAAACATGGTTGTGTTATTATTTAGTAACCATTGGTGGTAGATTGTATATAAGTATTTTTTATTGTTTCTTATTATCTCTATGATTGTTATTAATATATAGCTTGATTATGTTTCATGCAGAGAAATGTCATTAAATATCTTGAAGTTGACCTATGACAATAACAAATTGTTGGATACGATCTTCTTTGAGGAGATGCCACAATTGGGCTTTTTTCGCTTTACTTTTATTTGGTGTGAAATATAGTTAGGAGAGTGTGAAAAAAATAGAGAGATCATAAATTTGTTATTTTATGTATCTTTGTATGTCTATGTGTAGAGCAAGCACAAGGGCAATTGAATCAAAGTTGGTGCTTTCGAGCAACTTGAGGTTAGTTCTTTTGATGCTATCACTGTCTCTCTCAATTTTTGTATTGAAAAGAGATGCACAAAGAGAGAGAGAGAGAGAGAGAGAGAGAGAGAGAGAGAGAGAGAGAGACAGAGAGAGAGAGAGTGGTGGAGAGAGAATTGTGTAATTAACATACTTAAAAAAGAAAAAAAAACCTTTCATAGAGAAATATATGTATTGTTGTGTACTTCTTTCTGTTGTTGCGATATACATATATGATACTAGGGTTGGGTTTATGTTGGCAAAGATACATAGAGATAATCGTAGATCATCAAGATTTGAATTTTGGATGAAGCAAATGGAGCTTCAAAATGATAATAACCTCTCCAAAGATGTAGTAGCTGTGGATGATTCTTGCAATGAAGAAGTAGCTTTGTCTACGCCATATGAGTTGATGAATGTTTGAGCTGCAAAGCACCTTGCTTGGTCAAGGTCTCCATCTGGACAAACAAGCTCTAAATGTCTTCAAACTATTGTAGATACATGCGACCGCACTGAAAAAAGTTCAGTTTCTGGCAAGGAGTACTTAGATGCCCTTTGGGATGAGATTCATGGAAGTGACAGCCAAAGAGGATCTAGATACGTTGAGAGATGAGTTGACTCATCATCTCCTTTTAGTTGCCGAAGCAGGCCATAAATGAAGTTGTGTCTCTGTGAGAAGAAGTTGTTTTTAAGTCATAGAGGCTATCCCAAGAACCCTTTGAAGGAGAGAGAGGAGCGCGCTGTCAAACCTTTTGCATAGGTATCAAATGCTTGATCTCCCACACATATACTAGTTTGGCTTGTTGAAATTGCTCTTCTTACAAGAGCACTATAGCCAACTCATCAAAATCAAGTGCTCTTCAAGAGCACTGCAATCAATTCATCAAAAGAAAGGGCATTGGGGCTAGTAGCCCCTTCATCATGAACCAAAGTGTAGATGCAAAACCATGGTATGAATCCAATAGAGCTATGAGAATAGTAGACACCAAAGAACTATCTAGATAGGACTCATTAATACATAATACAAGCTGCTCCTCAAGTGAGATCTTTAATCCTTGCGAGGAACTTATCTATTAAATCTCCCTCATTCATATGCTCAGACTTTAACTGCTTGTATAAATAGGCCATGCGTGCCTCGTGCAAGCATATCCCAAGCATGCTTCATAGTTTTACATGAGCGAATATCAAGAATAATACTCCTTTTCAGTGAAAGCACCATTAATGCATGTGCATGTGTATCCTTGCCATCCCACCTGGCTTGTTCTATTGTGGGAGGTGTAGAGGCGAATGTTACAGTTACATTAGAACTTGTATCACCATCCAAAGTACCTATACTATGTTGTTGTGTTGGCAAGACAGGGCATGCCTTAATGCTAATAACAACATTCCAAATCCCTTTGACACACGACCAATATATAGGACATTATGTAGGAGCAATTGGTCTCGTCAAGATTATCCTCAGTAAAGCATACATCACTACCTGCCATTCTATTTGTAAAATAACTAATCTCTACCATAGAATGCAAATATCCCAACTACATATAGGTATCGTTAATGCCATTGAATGCAACCAAAATGGCTACCCCAGTATCACATGCAAAGTCTATGAAGAATTGCAGAGTGTTGAGTGTGGAAATGATATTTAGTAAGAATGTAGAAATTAATGATAATGTTGTTGAATTTGAGCTCGAAGATGTGATGTTTAAGATGAGGACGACCCTATCTACACACCAAATAGTGCTTTTGTTGTGAAGAATACCCAAAATCAAACAAAAACAGTTTGAACTAACACTCCCTTGGGAGATGCCTGTGAAAACCTTACACCATGTGAATGAGTTCCAAAACGTGCCGAAAATGCTCCGAAATGTGCAAAAATGATGTTAACATAGTTAGCAAAACACTATAAGGTATACACCTTCTCCATCTAAGAGGATAGCTCAATACAACTCTAGGAGAAGGTGACAAGGAGGTGAAAGCCAAGAGAACTTTCTCTAATACCAATTGTTGGAGTGGAGAGATCAATGTAGCAAAATACACATAGATGCAGAAAGCAAGAAGAGTCTTCTTGGCAATTATTTTGTTTTCTATGTTGAGCACCAAGCATTGGTTTATCTAGTGAGAAATACTAATCTCATTAGTAAGCTGGCAAGATGGATGTTGTTATTATTATTTTAGAAGTTTGAGTTTACCATAGAACACCAGCCTAGAAGTGAGCATGTAGTGTAGCGGTAGATTTTTTATTCTAGATAGAGTCTGAAGAACCGCCAAATGGAGTACTAGATCAATTTTTGGATGCTAAACTATCTCTTTTGGATGTTCCACCAAGCACATGGTATGATGGAATGCTGATGTTCTTGTCAAATGGAGTATTTCCAAAAGGTATAACTAGAGTTCATCAAAAAAGGCTAGCACTCTCCATGGTAAAACTTTTACAGTAGCCCAACTGTACAAAATGGGGGTGGATCAAATTTTAAGATGACATGTTCAAGACCATGAGAAAGTTATAGTTATTACAAAAGCACACCAAGATGTTAGTGTGGTGATTACAAAAGCACATCAAGATGTCAATGGTGGACACTTTTTCGAAGAAATAAAAGGCCGAAAGATATTTCAGGCAAGATTATGGTGGCCGATAGTTTTAAAAGATGCTTGGTAGTTTGCCAAAGCCTATGACTTTTGCCAGCATGGTTAGGTCGGTCAAATGTTGTAGGTAGAATGATGCATGATATGATATTTTCACTAATTTCATAAATGAAGGTTGGACTTTGTAGGACCTTTCAAGTGTTAGTATACACTCAATGCCCACCTCTCAGTATGTATCTCACATCTATGTTTGGTGCATATTTGTAAAGGCCTCCATTATGAGAAGAAGCCAGTGTTGGTGCGCATGTCTTTGGTGGGAACCTTGGCTTAGATGTCGATGGGGTCGTTATTGTGACCATTGATGGTTAGGAGATTGTTAGGGGTGCAAGTGTTAGCTGGGGCTCAGGGCAACACTCTGGCTAGGGGGTTCCATGGGTGCCAATGGTCCCCTTTGATGGGGGTCAGAGGGCATGAGCCCTTGGACCAACAATATGGAGAATATTCTAGGAATATTCCTTAGGATACCTAAGTTCATTATTAGTGGGCAATGGATTGATAGGACAAGGAAAAGACTATATGATAGTTCAAGAGGTATCAAGTGAGAAATAATTAAATCCTAAGCTTGCCACTAGAGACATAGAGAAAGCAGTCATAGACTCTACCAACCTGCCAAAGAAGCCGGCAGAGTATCCCAATTCTACTAAGAAAGAAAGCATACTTGAAGAAACCCAAGAATTGGTAAGAGCATGCCAAGCTCAAATAGAGGTTGAATCTCTAGTCCCCACCATTAGAGAGGGCACCAATGCAAAAACTAGTTTCACATTACTCAGGCTTAACTTAGACTAGGGAAAGACCTAATACATACCATGACCCAAGAACACTCGGAATGGGGATTAAGGGACATGGCCTCCAAACTCTTAGATGATGACTGTAGGGTAACACACTGAATGGGACCCATGCATATTCAATGCACCTTTACCATCCCCAAAAGCTATGTAAGTGATAATGGACATACACATTGCTAGACTTTGTTAATGGCAAAAGAGAGAGATAACCCTACCAAGACAAGTAAGCCCACAAAATTATCTCACTCTACAAGAAGAGCAAAGTTTACCAAAGCTAAAAAAGAAGCTACGTGCACCCTACAAGAGAAATGCCTATGATGTAGAAGACCTTAGACAAGTGCTTGAGCATTTCAAAACATATAATGTGGGTGACCGCTTCGTACACTTTGTAAAGGCAAAGATAACCGGTTCCTAATGGAAAACCAAGGACATCTTACAATGAATTGGTTAAGGTTAAGGAAGTCAACCTAGTGGGACCTGATGAGGATCCAAACTTGTGCACATTTGGAAAGACGTATCCCATGAAGAAGAAATAGACCTCATCAACTTCAAAACAGAATTCCAAGAATATTTTGCTTATTAAAAATATACAAATGTGAAGGGTGCACGCCTAGAGGTATTCAAGCACACCATCCCCATTATGAAAGGAGCATGACCACATAGAGCCTACCAAATGAATCCAAAGTATTCCAAAATCGTCAAGATGAGATTGAAAAACTCATTAAAGCGAATTTCATTGACACCTTACTGATTAACCGGACAACTATATAATTTGGGCTAAGACGGCATCATGCGGTATTATCCTCAAGAATTTGAATATGTTGAGATCCTTGAGCAAGCCCACCCTAGGGTAGCTAGAGGATTATTTTCTACAGACATCACACCCAAAGAAGTTATACTAGAAGTTTGTGGTGGTCCACATTATTTGGAGATACGGTCAATTATAAAAAGGATGCAATAATGAATATCATCGATTTATTGGTGTTCACAATTGTGATAAAATTTCCTTGCACCTTGTCATGGCTCTTCAACCATTTGAAAAATGGGGTATTGACTTTGTTGGTGGACCAATCAGTCCAATAGCTTGAGGTAGTAGTCAAGTGTGATTTATCATCAATGCCATAGACTATTACGCCAAGTGGGTAGAGACCCATGCAATCCGAAAGGCTGACAAAGGAGCAACTACCAAATTCCTTTATGAGAATATAATTACTAGATTTAGGTGTCCACTCGAACTAGTAAGCAACATGAGAACCCACTTTAGCAATAACATTGTTAAGTTCATGCTGACTGGCAACTTTACTTGTATAGGCTTTCTCAATTTTTGATTTAGGACTAACTTATACAGACACCCTATTAGAATCACAATAATTTCTCCATCCAATTCAAGCTACTTTGATGATCTTTAGTTAGGTAGAAAGAGCCATCTTGCTTCTCTCATTGTACCCACCTACATCAAAATCTGTAATGAAGTGCTAAGGCATAAAAGGGGTCATGGGCACGTTTCAATGTGGGGGCAAAGGTAATAAGTGTGTGTGAACATGGGCAAGAGTATAGAAGATAACTATGAGCCCTGATTGTACATAACTCATCATCACTTTTGATATTACGAATCAAGTCTTGCTTAGCAAGCTTTTATGGAGCTCTCCCATGTCATAGATATCCATGTAAATGACGTCTACCTATATCTATACTCTAGGTTAATGAAGAGTTGGAAGATATGGCAAATGAGGATAATGTGCTCATGCCTGAACCTGATACCAAAGTTGATGAAGGATTTGTGCATGCTATTAGGGAACCATCCACTAATACCGTTGTGATTCCAAGTTCACATTCTAGCCTAGGTATATACAAGTGGCTCTAGTGAACAATGAAGTGCAATTAATTGTTGAAATAATGCATACAATCCTTAAGACCATCAACAAAATGGTCAAGTTCAACAAGCTTATACATTTGGGAACTTGTTTGAAAGCATGAACAAGAATCAAGCCACCATGGTTGAAAGCATGAATTGGAATAACACATCCTTGCTAGAGGCTTTTCAAAGGGGAATCCATCGACAAGCAATGAGCTTTGGTGGAGGAGTCACCTACGCAACGTGATGCAAATATGTTGGATCAAGGCAAAGGCTTCCATGGCAAAGGCTTAAGTCCTTCTCGACAACTTGAAGACCATGGTGGCAAAGATTTGATGGAGCATGGAAAAGGCTCGAGTCCTTCTCGACAACTTGAAGACCATGGTAAAGGCTTGAGTCCTTCTTGACAACTTGAAGACTTCCATGGCAATTGGGCAACAAGGAGTTTGCCCCTACACATATTCTGTCTACATCACGTAGTTGGATACAAAAGGGAAGCGTGTAACATTTATTTTACAGATGTGGATGGGTCGTGGAATCATGATATTCCACCCGCCATGAGAACATGCATGGGTTATGCCAAAGAGGATAATGAGGAGTGAAAGGGTATCAAGGACAAGGTGGTCTTCTCAATGTTTGAATGGGAGGGACCAAGCAATGAAAACTATGATGAGTGGCTTGATAAGTTGGACATGTACTTTGAGATGAATCCAAGAAGTGATCGTGCTAAGGTGTACTTAGCTTCACTCCACATGGAGGGGTATGCACACTTGGTGGTGACACTTGAATGACAATGGATATGAGATCACCACATGGGGTGATTTTAAGTGTGAACTACAAAATTCCTTTACTTCCAAGTTGAGGAATAACAAGTTGATTAATGAATGGGATGACGTGAAAAAGGGCTTTGGCAAGGTCAAGGACTACACACAAAAGTTCTTGAAGCTCATTCTCCATGTGGATAGGTATAGTGAAAAGTTCAAGATTCTAAAATACATCAAGGGTCTCAAATAAAACATTGAGGTGGATGTAAGAGCACAAAGGACTTCTACTCGAGATCTATAAGATAAATATACATATAGAGGGGCCGGCAAAGAGTGGAGGTAGGGCTAATTCAAATGACTTAACATTTGGAAAGTTTGCAAGGGATACCTCCTCAACTCCAAACATTCCTAGGCATCCTACTGTCTATGGTGGTGGTTCCAAGACAAATTTCATATTTGGTTTGACTTCTTCTAAAGCATCGAGTGGGCATGGAAAGCCTCTCAATGGTGACAAAAGTAAGTTCATGAAAGAAGACCAAATCAATGAGTTGAGAAACAAGAGCCTTTGCATAAATCTGGTGAGAAGTGGCATAAGGAGCATGATAAGACATGTAAATTTAGAAGTGTCACTATCAATATGGTCATATCTAAGGTCATTGAAGATGAACATGAAGACAATGAAGCCCCTAGTGATTTCAATGAGTTCATCGAGGAGGGTGATCATGTTCACACACTAGGCAAGGAGTTTCCTTTCGATTCCGGTGGTACATTGCCAAAGACTTTGCAGAGTATGATAACTTGGATTCCTATGTGTGCCTTTGATCGAGCAAGCATGAAGCCTACCTTGCGCACCTTATCTCAACATTCTTATGCGGGAGGCAAGGGTGCAAACACTTTGAGGTTCAAAAGGTCAATGTTAATGGTAGATTGGCTCATGTTTTGGTGGATAGAAAAAGTATGCATAATTTTGAGAATAAGAAGTCATTGTGTAGTTTCAAATTACAGCCCCTTTGGCAACTTTTCATGAAGTTCAATTGGCAAAATGGGCCTACAATGGACTGTATAATCATGTGTCATGGTGTGAGATTGGAGCTACCAAAAAAATACACATGCAAAGCTAACTTGTTCTTGAAATGGGACCCATCGACATGGTTCTTGGTTGTGATTGGCTCTAGTCTTGAATCTTTCACCATATGAATTTAGCTAAAGCAAGGTTTTATGCGGTTTATGTATTGTGAATGGAGTGTTACATTGATGGGAGTTGATGCCAAAAGTGGAGAAAGATGAGGTGTGAAAAAAGTGCAAGAATTTATGGATATGGGGTGGGCGGAGCCAAGTAAAAATGGTCACTTATACTATAAGAACAAGATCTACCTTGTACCTAATTCATTATACAAGTCCAAAGTGATGGAGGAAATGCATGCAACCCGTATCGCGGGTCATTTGGGTCTCTACAAAACCTTTGATAAGATAAGAAAGAGTTTCTTTTGGAAGGGGATGTGGAGAAATATGCATGCATATATCACAAAGTGTTTACTATTTCAATTGAACAAAGATCCAAATAGGAGTTAGGAGGTATGCTTCAGCCCTTACGTACATTCTCGAGGGAAAGTGAACAGATATATGTATGGATTTTATCACGCAAATTTCTCACATCAAGAATGATTGGCACAACTTGTATGTTATAGTGGATCTATTGACAAAAATGGCATGCTTCATTCCTACCAAGGTCACTTATACAGCATCTATGGTTGTAAGATAATATGTGGACCGGTTGACATAAATGGTGCACTTCATTCCTACCAAGGTCACTTATATAGCATCTATGGTTGTAAGATAATACGTGGACCAGTTGACATAAATGGTGCACTTCATTCCTACCAAGGTCACTTATACAGCATCTATGGTTGTAAGATAATACGTGGACCGGTTGACATAAATGGTGCACTTCATTCCTACCAAGGTCAATTGTACAACATCTATGATTGGAAGAAAATCTATAGAAATTGTGTTCAAATTGCATGGTATGCCTCAACAAATTGTAAGTGATCGAGATGCCAAATTTATGGGTTTATTTTAGGGAAGACTATTTGAGCTCATGGGGATCAAATTGACTCTTAGCACTACCCATCACTTGGCAATGGATGGGAAAATGGAGATATGTGTGGACACATACTTGAGACACTTTTGTTATGACACAACATCCATGCAGGGAAGATTGGTTACCTTTGGTGAAATATGTTTACAATAGCACAAATGGTGTAAGCATTGGCATGTCATCTTTTTAGGCCACTTAAGGTGGATACAAGGTGAATGCATCAATGGTCATCAAGATTGGTTACCTTTGGTGAAATTTGTTTACAATAGCACAAATGGTGTAAGCATTGGCATGTCATCTTTTGAGGCCACTTATGGTGGATACAAGGTGAATGCGTCAATGGTCATCAAACAAAGAAGAGATTGAAAATCAAAATGCACAAGAGGTAGTTGGGAAAATGCAAATTCTCTTGAAACAATCCAAGAACAATTTGCAGAATTCTCAAAAAAGTACAAAGCAATAAATTGATGTCCATATAGGAGATTTGCGGAGTTCAATGTGGGTAATTTGGTGCTTTATGCATACCAAAATCAAGATATACAACTCTTGATGGTAATACAAACACCAAATTAGTAAATAGGTACTATGGTTTGCATAAGATTGTGAGAAGAGGCTTACAAGCTGATCCTACGGCCTACTACTACATAAATACATGATGTGTTCCATGTCTCTCTAAAGACATATGTGGGGCCAATAGTGGAAGTGCAAGATGAGTCACCTCCCATGAACAAGGAATATAAGTTTTGGGTAGTACTAGAGAAAGGGTATTATGCAAATTTTCTTTGGTGAAGTACCTCATCAAACGGAGGGGTTCACCCAATGAAAAGGCTTCATGGCAACCTACATTGGTCTTGGAAGGATATGATGAAATTTTAGGGGCATTTGGTGGGGCAAATGGGTAGTAATGTAACATTGATTTTGCTGTTGAATTTTGTGTAAATCATTATTAGAGATCTTCATATCACTTGGGAATCATGATACATGCATTTCGGAGTAATGGTACTTGAGATACTATCATGGGAAACAAGTTTGGGTTGTTTTGGAGGCATGAGATGCAATTTCAACAATCAAAGATCATTTATAGCCATGAATCATGTGTGCATGCTGTCGTATGTTGATGTGCCAAGCACTTAGTCATAAATACCCAACCCATATGGAATGTCTAAATGCCACAAGGTTTTGAGGATGAAACCTATGGGAGGGGATGGTTTGTAATGAAGTGCTAAGGCATTAAAAACCATGGACATGGTCTAATGTGGGAGCCAAGGTATTAAGTGTGTGTGCACATGGGCAAGAGTATATAAGATAGTTATGAGGCCTAATTGTACATAACTCATAATCCTTTTTAAAATTCCTAATCAAGTCTTTCTTAACAAGCTTTTATGAATAACTCTCCCATGTTATAGACATTCATGAAAACGAGGTTTACTTGTGTCTAAACTCCACATTAACAACGAGTCTCTCTCTCTCTCTCTCTCTCTCTCTCTCTCTCTCTCTCTCTCTCTCTCTCTCTCTCTCAAAATGCTCATCCATGGAGTCAATCCAAGTCCTTATCGACTCCCCTAGATTCTTCCTTGATGTCATTATCGAGGGGTTCCTTGGTGTGTCTAGGATTGCATTGGGGATGACTCATGATTTTGGATTAGAGTCAAGAGGAGCTCATCACATATCACTTCTTTTCTCTCTAAAAAAATAAATTTGAGTAAATCTTGAGTGTACAATAATGTTTGCTTAAGATAAAGCAAGGAAAACATTTTATTCATCACAAGATTTTATTACATAAAAATTGCACTTTTAGCCTTGGAAACCAAATAATCTAAAACATCAGTAGTAAGGGTTTTGATATAAAAATTTCATGTGGGGTAGATATAAGATTAGAGGTGTTTAAGCCTAGAAAGATATTCTCACCCCCAAGGGGGTATTAAGCCTATAAAGAATTCTAAAAGAGGGCAACAATGCTATCCAAAAAATCTATCTTCCTCAAATAAATCTAATATTTCCATGATTATAGATAAATTTAGATTAGTAGCATAATACGGTCGATAGCCTAATTTGATCTCTAGGATAAAATTCTCCTTGTGTGAATCAAACCTATGGATCCACATTGGTTTGGTTGAATAAAATTCTCCTTGTGTGAATCCAACCTATGGATCCACATTGGTTTGGTTGAATAAAATAATATTCTCTGCATTGATCAAGTAGTATTCAGCAACCTTGAGCATGTCATTGTTCATACAACATGTACAGTTTCTTGCTCTCGATTTTGAGCCATTCTCGCATTCAATAAAGGAGGACATAAATTTCAAAAGGAATTCAAATCCATTGTTTGGAGTAAAACATTTTATTATTTTATTATTTATGTACAAAGAGAGACTTGCCAACTCAAACTCTATCTTTGATGGTGCGAGGAGCTATTAGGTGGCATGCCATGATAGACTGACTCATAGATGCTCATAGGTCGTATAATCTTTTAATGGATTTTAATGGTGTACAAAGTAAATATAGATTTTGTAAACATTTTGGCACCATTACAGGTTTCGAATTGGAGACACATAGAAAATACTTCATCTCATGATCCCAAGCGTCCTTGAGATCACGGTGAGGGTGGTTTTCTCCCTCTGAATTTCTTGGGCTAGCTAGGCAACACGTGTGGACTCTCATTGTTTGGTCCACCACTTGAGTCTCCGTTCTTTTGGTGTTGAAAAGAATAGTTCCTCAAAATGTCCTACCTATTTGGCACGATCTTTGATTTTCTTGGAAGCAAGCTAATAAGTTGAAGGTATGATCGGGTTGCATTTATGTTTTGGTCATCTGTACAATACAATCGATTTCTTGGGTTAAACTAAAAGTCAATAATCAGCAGATACCAGCTGTAAGATCCCCACCCCTCAATATTGTCTATTCTACTAGGGTAAGTGTACTTATTCAAGGCCTCCCCTATAGTATCTCAATGATTAGCTATCCCAGTGAGTACCCAAGGCTTAATTAGAAAACTCCCTTGCTATGAAATGTAGGCGATTCCTCTTAAGATTCTATAAATTCTAACCCAATGAGTTACTCGTGTTTCTCTTCCCCTAATTATTCCCAAATCCATTGGTTAAACCTAGCCATGTCTAATCATCCTGGGTCTATCCATTCTATGCAACCACAACATTGGATCATCCACCCACATCACTTTAGATTTCACTCAAACACACCACTTAAATCAAAGTACCCACACACTCCTCTTAAAAGAATGACAATTTTTAATATCATATTCATATTTACATGTGGAAAACAATTTGCACATGGTCAGTTCGTTTAGGCTCCAAAATCATAGCCAATTGTTTACGGCCTCTCAAGTGCAGCCATGTCTAGCTACTTTAGGCTTCTCAAGGATAGCCATGTCCAATTGGTTGAGGCTTCTTGAGGATAGCCATGTCCAATTGGTTAGGGCTTTTTGAGGATAGCCATGTCCAATTTTAGATTTATAACGGGCAAAGTTAATTAAGGAATCTTCATCAAAATATCACCCTCTGGGTTCACAGATTAATCACACATGATCCTTTCCACATCGGCAAATAGCCAGATCCTTTCCACATCAGAGCTGCATCAAATAGCTAGATCATTACCAAATAGGTCCACTTAGAGGCCACTTTGATGCTCCTTTGTAAAGCATGCCCGTTCTCAAGAGGGTCACGGCCTCGATAGTTGCATCTATGTGAGGGACCACCTGGCACATGGCTCATCAAGGCAAAGTTCCTTTCTTGATGCATGCACTTAAACCAATGATTTCTAGGCAATTGCATAATCAGTCCTTCATCAAACATCAGAATACAACTATAAGATTTCATGTTTCCCATTTTGTTTTCTACAAGAGTATTGTGTAATAATAAGAGTTCCATGTCTTTCCCTTGTTCCACAATCATAACAAGTAAGCCATGTACAAAGTTAAGATTTCATGTTTTTCCATTTCCTTTTCTAGACAAGAGTCTTGTCTAATAATAAGAGTTCCACGTCTTTCCCTTGTTCCACAATCATGAAAAGTAAGCCATACACAAAAGCATCTTTAAGGATGAATCTAGAGTTTTCTTAACACAAGTAGAGTTTCCTTAATCCAATCCACAAGATACTATTCTCTTTTGTCCATTTTTCCTTAGATTGAATCAAGATTAGATGTAAGATTAGAGATCAGAGACCTATTTCAGCCATTATCTTTAAACAATCTCATTACGTCACTCTTTCGAGTCATACAAAAGGTTTCCATATCTAGTCTCCCAATAATGATTACTTAATTGATTTGTTTAAGATAACTCATTGTCTCTTTCAAGGAATATGACCGTAAGAAGGATTCCTAATTTGGGAAACTTCCTTTATCCTTGTTGAGCTCTTGCTAGAAATGAATGGCTTAGGTCTTCATCCAAACTTTAAGTCATCAAGAATAGAACCCTCTAACTTTTTCCCACGTATTTATGACCAATCAAACTCAACTCCTATAATCTTAATCCTTTTCTTTTATTGCTTCCACAAGGGGTTACTGATTCTAATAAATAGTCGTTCCTTCCTAGGGGACTTCATATTACTACAATGAATAGAAAATGCTTAGATAAATTACAAAAGCCAACCTTATCTTTAGAGGCAATATGAAAGGTTGATACCATGGATGTCTTGAGCTTGATTTTCTCATGATGTGATAGATGTCTTCTTAGAGCATAGATCCAAATATTTTAATCTCAGATCAACTCTTATTCATTTGGAAGTAAGTTTTTAATATCAGATCAACTCTTATTCACAACTTGAATCCCAACAAAGCTCAAAACTTGGTTATGAGCAAGAAAGGTTATTTTAACATTTACGTTTGACCATGCTTTCATAAGAGAAGAGCATCATTAAAGTTGGAAACAAGCTATCAGTAGACCATGTTAATCACTGGAAGTAAGTTTTTAATCTCAGATCAACTCTTATTCATAACTTGAATCATCCCAACAAAGCTCAAAACTTGGTTATGAGCAAGAAAGGTTATTTTAACATTTACATTTGACCATGCTTTCATAAGAGAAGAGCATCATTAAAGTTGGAAACAAGCTATCAGTAGACCATGTTAATCGCTGGTTTACTTTAGGCTCTTAAACAAGCTATGCAAAAGCTTATTTAGTCAAGTATCAATTTAAGAGATCTTTTCCATCTCTTTCAACTCATCCTTGTTTAAGAGATGAAAAGAGGATTACATTACAAGTAGAAAAGACAAATTCTTTTATCTTTAAGTTTCAAATCTTAAATAAACATGGTTACACTCGAAAAGTTTTAACCTTACCTGTTTAGGCCTCGAGAATGAGGTGCCAATTTATAGAAGTGGGCATCACTAAGAAAGCACTTGGCACTTTCTTGCTCCAGTCCTTAGTCCATAAAACCAAAAAAGTTATTTGAACTTGAAAGATATAGAACTAACATCCAAAGCGAGTTGCATGTCCCATACATGTAACGAGGTGTTGATTCCCAAAATCTCATAATATTGTTATGTTTATCACCTTAAGACTTAGTAACCTTATCAACTAACATGAAAGAAGAAAAATAAGAAGCTTATGACTTTAAGCCAAGCTAAAAGCTTATACACAATCTGAAACTAAAACATACTTAGACTTATAAGCCATGTGAGCTTGCAAGAGCTTAAGAAAAAACTCTTTCGTTACTAAAAAGTAAGCAAGTTTAAAAAGCTTTAGGACAAACTCTAAGCTTAAAAAAACGCATAAACCTTATATAGTGCTATATTAGCTTTAGAAGAAAATAATCATACATGGAGAAGAGACAATCCTAACTTTATTCCAGAAGAGAGAGAGAGAGAGAGAGAGAGAGAGAGAGAGAGAGAGAGAGAGTCAAAGCCTTTCTATCAATTTAAACATCAAGAACTCTTACAAGCACTATGAATAAATGAGAGCAACACTTCAAGTAGTCACTTAAAACAACCCATACTTACAGGGGAAAAAAGAAGCTTCCATTGATGTGAGATCCTTGTCCCCACCGCACAACGGATTCGGGGTGCTAGCAGCGGAAGTAGCATTTCTTGCGCGGGGCAGGGTCCCACACTCGGGGCCTCGCTCATGGATATCCGGACAAGAGACTAATTCGTCGGTTTTTCCAAGACCGAACCCGGAAAAACTTCCTTCACCCGGAAAGCATGGGCGATTCCACCAGGATAATTTTTACTCTAATGTAGTCAAACCATTTCTGATCAAGCTGATCCGACTGCATCTATAAAGATACTTGGTCAGATCAAGGAAGAAACTTGCACTTAGATCATTGGGATCAACGCTTTTTTCCCCATCAAGAGGCACAGCCGTTGATTCCTATCCATAGAACAATTACTATCCGGGATTTACTTTATCTATCGTAGTAACAGAATTTGAGTTTCGATTTACAGATCCATCAGTCTAGCCTAGCCCCATCCAGTCCCATGGGTTAGCCAACCGCCCAACCACTGTAGTGATGGGATCCAATTAGGAATTTGGTTAGGTTTTGTCCGGGGTAGTACCAAGGAAAAGAGTTCCAAGGCCACCTAGCCGGAAGTTCATGCAAACATAAAACAAGTCACACCACTTACACACCCAATATGAAATTGCCTTTTTCTTAGCATCAGCTAACTTTAAAACAATCCTTTAATGAAACCATAGTATCACTGATCACAATTTTCCAAATTATCCGGTTGATTCTTAATTTTCCATCATTCCTTCATCAGAGTATCTATGGCATCATTAGCAACCGAAACGCTCACCACCTGTCCACTCAGGGGCCTTTTCAATAGTTCCTAGCCCATAATACTCGGCAATATAATCACTTATAAAAATCAAGATGGACTCTCGTTGAAGATCAGCAAGATCAACCAACAGATCCATATAAAGAGCCATGGACTCATCCATTGAAGACCAGCAAGGTCAATCAACCAGATCCATGCCCGGTTTCACAAAACAACTCTTACTCCTTGTTCTAATATCTTCCTCGACGCACGTGTGGGTATCCTAGGCAACCCCCAGAGCCCGAGCACCATATGGTCAGCACCCTCTAGGATCCTTCGCAAGTGACCTAGCGCTTCACTCATAGGCCGCTTCCTTGGTCCCTCATCCACCGTACCGGAAGCTCGCCATTTTAATCGAACCGAGGCTGGTCAAGACCTCGGCCGACTTTGCTACGCGAGACGTCCTCCATTGACTCTCCATCAGCAGTTGCAACTTTATCAATTAGGTCTCCACGACCTGAATCACAAGACGGTCAAAATGCTTCCCCATCATTCTTGACATAAAACAGCCATTTACAAACAGTTTACAAATACAGTTTCTATATTAACTCTCATTTTTCCACATTATCCCTCATCAATCCACATTACTTATTCCACATTCCATTTATATGTGTACTCATCCCATCACATCATTTTCCATCTCATCACTTCAGATTCCTTCACATCACATATCATATATTAACATCCATACATATATCCACATCCACATCCACATTCACATCCATACATCCACATCTACATCCATGCATCTATTTTCACATCCACATCTACATGCACATTCATGCATCCTCATCCATACATCCACATCTACATGCACATTCACATCCATACATCCACATCTATATGCGTACATTCACATCTACATGCATACATCCACATCCACATTCATATATCTACATCTACATGCATACATCCACATCTCCATGCATACATCCACATCCACATTCACATTCACATCCATACATCTACATCTACATGCATACATCCACCTCCACATTCACATCCACATCTATACATCTACATCTACATGCATACATCCACCTCCACATTCACATCCACATCTATACATCTACATCTACATCCACATCCACACATCCACATACATACATCCATTTTCACATTCCCATTCATATAGCCCCATATGCCTTCACATCTAATCTTTTACATCACATCCATTCTCGCCCTATCACAACCCATATACATCTTATCCTATCACATACACTTCTTACCTCATCCCATACACATCTTATCATATCTTAATTCATCTTATTACCTCCTAACTTATTTCATAAGCATCTTATCACATCTTATACACCTCTTATCACATCCTATCACATCTCATATCTACTTATAGAATACAAGAGAATTCTTATTATTTGATATAAGATTTCTTTACACATTTATTTATGCATCAATTCTATTTAAGGAGATTAATACTTTCTAAGTAAAAATCAATCTTTTATGCATCTTCCTATGCATAAATTTATTTTAAATGAAAATGACACTTTTTAATTAAATTTCAATCTTTTATGCATTTTCCTATGCATAAATTCAATTTAGATGAGAATGATACTTTTGAATTAAAAATCAATCTTTTATGCATCTTCTTATGCATAAATTCAATTTGGTATGAATTACACTTTTAGAATAAAATAATTTCTCTTATGCATCTAAGTTATGCATAAAATCCATTTATGATGAAAAATCACACTTTTAGTATAAAAAGAATATCTTTTATGCATACCTCTATGCATGAAATCCAATATGATAAAAGTAACACTTTTACAATAAAATAATCAACTTTTATCTCTATGCATGAAATTCAAATATGATAAAAGTCACACTTTTATAATAAAATAATCAACTTTTATGTATACCTCTATGCATGAAATTCAAATATGATAAAAGTCACACTTTTATAATAAAATAATCATCTTTTATGCATACCTTTATGCATGAAAATCAAATATGATAAAAGTAACACTTTTATAATAAAATAATCATCTTTTATGCATACCTCTATGCATGAAATTCAAATATGATAAAAGTAAAACTTTAATATTAAAATAATAATCTTTTATGCATACCTCTATGCATGAAATCTAATTATGATAAAAGTAACACTTTTATGTTAAAATAATAATCTTTTATGCATACCTCTATGCATGAAAATCAATTATGCATAATATAAAAATCAATTTCTCTAAGATTACAATGAATATCTTTCAATTAATCTAGGATGATAATTCCTAGAATATGGTAGGAAGTCCTCTTTTCATGCTTTGAATGAAATTATTTTATGCGTAATTTTTATAAAAATTTTGCCATAGCTCCACTGCTATGACTGATAAATCTCAATTTTTCTAAGGGATAAAGCTTATCATTAAGGAAATAATTAGAATGATCCCTAATTGGATCATTAATCCATAATGGATTGAATCATCAATATTCATGAAATACATAAACTAAAAGCGTAGAAAAAAGCCATTAATTTGGCCTCAAGCATAGATTAGTCTTGGATTAAGGAAAAGCTTCATTTGGATTGAGAATGGGTCATGAGTAGGACCATTTCTTGAGTGAGAGAGAGAAATTACATAAAAACCATTTGAATTAAGCATAAATGAAAATTTATGTAATTCTTAACTATCATTAATCAATTAACTTCAATAGCATTCATCAAATTATGTAACTCTTTACTACCATTCATCAATTAACTTCAATAGCATTCAAAAACCATTCCAATTAAGCTTCTCAAGCTTGAGAGGGGTTGAGAAGAGAGAAACCTTGAGAAATTATAGAAAAGAATCAAAATTCACCATTTACCTTACAAATTGCTTGATTCTTTGTTCACGGTAGAGGCCCCCAACCAATCAATTGGTTTAGTATGTTGATGGAGCCACCAATGGGGATTGAAGAAAGAGGGAGGTGTCAAAAACTAGTGAATTATTAATGAATTCACAGTTCTTGGCTTAGGTGGAGAAGAGTAACAATGCATTAAACATTGTTGAGTTTCAACAAAGGGGAAGGCCTCTATTTATAGGAAAAAGTGAGCTCCTAACCAAACAAACTGATTCTAGAATTTTTCAACTCAGTTTGGTCAAATTTTTGACCATTTTTAGGTCAGTTGAGCTAACTTTTTGCAACTAGACTTGAATTAGGAGAGAGGAGAGATGAAATATCTCGATTTTTATGAGTTTAAAACTCATTCAAGCATGTGAAATATGCACCTCCTTTAATGGACTCCCCTTCCTTACATATGTGTCGAAATGGGATCATTATACCCAAAATATCTCATATTTTTAATATTGCTCCTAGTTTTTTACTAATAAACCTTGTACATTTTCAACTCTTCATCTTATGTGAGCATTTACTCATTTTTGGATACCCAAAATATCTCATATTTTTAATATTGCTCATAGTTTTTTTTACTAATAAACCTTGTACGTTTTCAACTCTTCATCTTATGTGAGCATTTACTCATTTTTGGATACCCAAAATATCTCATATTTTTAATATTGCTCATAGTTTCTTACTAATAAACCTTGTACATAGTCAACTCTTCATCTTATGTGAGCATTAACTCGTTTTTGGGTATCTTCTTTTACAAATTGGATTTATCTCCTCCCTACACATGGATTGATGCTATTGGCCCGTAGGAACCTTAATTGGACCATAATCCAAAATTTTTTGAAAATCTAGACCCTTAGGCTAAGGTCCTTTATACCCATTTTCATTTAATTCCAATTGCACATTGGAAGTTCTTTTTGAATTTCTGTTTCAGGGGAACTTATTTTAATAAGATGAGATAATTTTCTATCTAAAAATATTAAAAATCTGAATATTCTCTCTCTAGAATATTTTCTCTCTCTATGTTAATATAGGCAGAGACAAGATCTTTTATATTTCTAAAGAGGGGATTGATTACAGGGGAAGATGCTGGACATCTTGAGAGGTTGGGGAGGAATCTTACATTCTACCCCACTTAAAAAACGTGAGATGTTCTCATCTCGCAGGTGGAGTATGATCTCTTTCATCATCTTCTTCTTCTTCAATCACTTTCAACTTTACGCCTTGGAAGTGGACGGCCGATTTTTCCCTGGTATTCTGCTGGAGTATGGATGACTTGAGAACTGTCGGTTAAGCCCTTGGTTTTCAATTGCAGTATAGATCTGCCCTTTTTTCCTCTTCTACTTCTTCTGAAATTGTGACTGCTCTGGCTACTGCAGTCTGAGGTGGAATTCTTTCTCTTTGGTTGCCCCTGTTCTGGAAAGGAGTTCTGAGGTTACTCTGGATAGAGGCAGATGGTTGAGTTGGAGTTCTTCTGGGGTTACCCTGGCTTGGGTGAGACGAACCCTGATTAGACTGGTATGAAGGGATTGGTCTCTGAATTCGGGGTCCTAGACTTCCCTGTCCCCTTGACATGGCAGGAGTTGGGCAGTCTTCTAACTGATGACCAAAACCTTGGCATCCAAAACACCGATTCTCACTTCTGAGCTCATCGTTCTGAATCCTTAAAATAGGTGGTCCTCCTGAGAAAGTATTCTGGGGGAAGGGTCTTCCATCACTTTGGAATCTTCCTGCATCTTGATTCTGAATCGGCCCTTGCTGCCTCTTTGGGGGTGGAAAGTTTGAAGTACTTTCCTGGGTTTGGAATCTTTTAAAGTTAGAGGGTGCAGGCTTTGGCGAGACCTTTACTACAAAGGCTTTGGCAAAATCCTTTGCCATTTTTACTGCTTCAGCCATGGACACTGGTTTGGCATTTTTGACCAGTGTGTCCAAGGGTTCGTTCATTGCCTGAATGAACCTGGCCATGAGCTGTTCTTCATCTAGAGGTGGTGAGTATTTGAGTAGAAGAGCAAAGGCCTGGTGATATTCTTCAATGGTTTTGTTCTCCCGCTTTAGCTCTGAAAATTTGTTCATTTTGGTTTCCAAAAATCCAGGGGGACAAAATCTCTTTCTCAAATAGGTTTTTAGGTTGTTCCAGGATTGAGTATTTCTGTTCAGACGGTTGGTGTCACAGTGGTTCCTCCATGCTACCCTGGCTGTTTCCACTATTTTCAACCGGCCAAGAGCCATTTTGCTCAGCTCATTATAACCTGTGACGTCAAAATACTCTTCCATGGCTTCCACCCATTTCTCCATAGTCTCACCCAGGTTCTCCCCTTCTCCTTTGAAGGGTCCTGGCTGAGTCCTATGAAGAGCCTTGCGAACATCAGGGTCAAGTTCGTCATCTTCAAAGATAGGGTCTGGCTGCTGACGGCGGCTACGGTTTCCTCGTCTCATGATTCTGTCAAAAATTTATATATTAGAGAGAGAATAGTTATAAGATCAGAAAGGAGGTTCTTATTTTTGAATACCTCAAAAACTGGGAAGAAATCTTTCATTCTACCCCACTTAAAAAGTGCGAGATGTCCTCATCTCGCAAAGTAGAGGACAACTCTTTTTCTTAAGATCCAATTTATTCTAGGGTTCCTTATATTCTGGTCCACCCACTAGAATACGGGGATAATTATCCCTTATATAGAACTAACAATTCATTTAGATCATATCATTCATATCTTTAACACGATAATGGTCCATTAGATCAAAAAATTTCCTTCTGAACATTCCTCCACAGGAATTTTATTTAAGCAAGTTCTCAATTTGTCATCCCTTAACTTAATCTACCATCTCAAGTGTTAACAGTAGCAATTTGACAGCACAATCCACTAATCTCATAGTGATTTGCTGAATTCATTATCATCATTCCAGTTATGATTATCATCACAGGAACTCGTCCCATTCATCCTCATTGAGGTTTCGCTCAGCTTATTACATTTCAATCAATTTTCAGGGATCATCATTTTTCAATCAGAATCCAAATCAATTCATCAGTTCTCAAATAGAATTAAAAATCATATCAATTCATCAGTTCTCAAATAGAATTAAAAATCATATCAATTCATCAGTTCTCAATAGAATTAAAAATCATATCAACCACATTCGAAAATCATCAACTGGATAGCATTAATGCTTATAATTTCAAGTTTTAGATTTACTCGTATATACTGCTGGTAAAGAGCTGCAGTTATATCCTCGGTATATACGGGTAGTCATGGTACTTGGAACTATAAGGTAAATACTATCATGTCTAGGCCTCAAGCAAGTCAGGGTTCCATACAATTGCGGTACTTCCATCTGAAGACCCAATTACTAATTTACGAACTTTCAGTTTAAAATAAATTGTATGAATTTTTTAATCACACAATTACAACCTTTTTGCTTCTTGATAAATTTTTGACATATTTGGCTTCTTCGTTGATCTTTATTAGCCAATTAGCTCTGATACCAACTGTGAGATCCCTGTTCCCACCGAGCAACGGATTTGGGGTACTAGCAGCGGAAGTAGCACTTCTCGCACTGGACAGGGGTCCCACACTCGGGCCTCGCCCACCACGGGTATCCGGATAAGAAACTAATCCGTCGATTTATCCAAAACCGAACCCGAAAAAACTTCCTTTACCTGGAAAGCACGGGCGATTCCACCAGGATAATTTTTACTCTAACGTAGTCAAACCATTTCTGATCAAGCTGATCCGACTGCATCTATAAAGATACTTGGTCAGATCAAGGAAGAAACTTGCACTTGGATCATTGGGATCAATGCTTTTTTCCCCATCAAGAGGCACAGCTGTTGATTCCTATCCATAGAACAATTACTATCCGGGATTTACTTTATCTATCGTAGTAACAGAATTTGAGTCTCGATTTACGGATCCATCATCGAGCCTAACCCCATCCAGTCCCATGGGTTAGCCAACCGCCCAACCACTGTAGTGATGGGATGCAATTAGGAATTTAGTTAGGTTTTGTCCCGGGTACCAAGGAAAAGAGTTCCAAGGCCACCTAGCCAGAAGTTCATGCAAACATAAAGCAAGTCACACCACTTACACACCCAATATGAAATTACCTTTTTCTTAGCATCAGCTAACTTTAAAACAATCCTTTAATGAAACCATAGTATCACTGATCACAATTTTCCAAATTATCCGGTTGATTCTTAATTTCCCATCATTCCTTCATCAGAGTATCTATGGCATCATTGGCAACCGAAACGCTCACCACCTGTCCACTCAGGGACCTTTTCAATAGTTCCTAGCCCATAAAACTCGGCAATATAATCACTTATAAAAATCAAGATGGACTCTCGTTGAAGATCAGCAAGATCAACCAACAGATCTATATAAAGAGCCATGGACTCATCCATTGAAGACCAACAAGGTCAATCAACCAGATCCATGCCCGGTTTCCCAAAACAACTCTTACTCCTTGTTCCAATATCTTCCTCGACGCACGTGTGGGTATCCTAGGCGACCCAGAGCCCGAGCACCATATGGTCAGCACCCTCTAGGATCCTTCGCAGGTGACCTAGCGCTTCACTCATAGGCCGCTTCCTTGGTCCCTCATCCACCGTACCGGAAGCTCGGCATTTTAATCGAACCGAGGCTAGTCAAGACCTCGGCCGACTTTGCTACGCGAGACGTCCTCCATTGACTCTCCATCAGCAGTTGCAACTTTATCAATTAGGTCTCCACGACCTTAATCACAAGATGGTCAAAATGCTTCCCCAGCATTCTTGACATAAAACAGCCATTTACAAACAGTTTACAAATACAGTTTCTATATTAACTCTCATTTTTCCACATTATCCCTCATCAATCCACATTACTTATTCCACATTCCATTTATATGTGTACTCATCCCATCACATCATTTTCCATCTCATCACTTCAGATTCCTTCACATCACATATCATATATTAACATCCATACATATATCCACATCCACATCCACATTCACATCCATACATCCACATCTACATCCATGCATCTATTTTCACATCCACATCTACATGCACATTCATGCATCCTCATCCATACATCCACATCTACATGCACATTCACATCCATACATCCACATCTATATGCGTACATTCACATCTACATGCATACATCCACATCCACATTCATACATCTACATCTACATGCATACATCCACATCTCCATGCATACATCCACATCCACATTCACATTCACATCCATACATCTACATCTACATGCATACATCCACCTCCACATTCACATCCACATCTATACATCTACATCTACATGCATACATCCACCTCCACATTCACATCCACATCTATACATCTACATCTACATCCACATTCACATACATGAATATACATCTTCATGCATACATCCATTTTCACATTCATACATCCACACTCCCATCTCCACATCCACACATCCACATACATACATCCATTTCCACATTCCCATTCATATAGCCCCATATGCCTTCACATCTAATCTTTTACATCACATCCATTCTCGCCCTATCACAACCCATATACATCTTATCCTATCACATACACTTCTTACCTCATCCCATACACATCTTATCATATCTTAATTCATCTTATCACCTCCTAACTTATTTCATAAGCATCTTATCACCTCTTATCACATCTTATACACCTCTTATCACATCCTATCACATCTCATATCTATTTATAGAATACAAGAGAATTCTTATTATTTGATATAAGATTTCTTTACACATTTATTTATGCATCAATTCTATTTAAGGAGATTAATACTTTCGAAGTAAAAAATCAATCTTTTATGCATCTTCCTATGCATAAATTCATTTTAAATGAAAATGACACTTTTGAATTAAATTTCAATCTTTTATGCATTTTCCTATGCATAAATTCAATTTAGATGAGAATGATACTTTTGAATTAAAAATCAATCTTTTATGCATCTTCTTATGCATAAATTCAATTTGGTAGGAATTACACTTTTAGAATAAAAGAATTTCTCTTATGCATCTAAGTTATGCATAAAATCCATTTATGATGAAAAATCACACTTTTAGTATAAAAAGAATATCTTTTATGCATACCTCTATGCATGAAATCCAATATGATAAAAGTAACTTTTACAATAAAATAATCAACTTTTATGCATACCTCTATGCATGAAATTCAAATATGATAAAAGTCACACTTTTATAATAAAATAATCATCTTTTATGCATACCTCTATGCATGAAAATCAAATATGATAAAAGTAACACTTTTATAATAAAATAATCATCTTTTATGCATACCTCTATGCATGAAATTCAAATATGATAAAAGTAACACTTTTATATTAAAATAATAATCTTTTATGCATACCTCTATGCATGAAATCTAATTATGATAAAAGTAACACTTTTATGTTAAAATAATAATCTTTTATGCATACCTCTATGCATGAAAATCAATTATGCATAATATAAAAATCAATTTCTCTAGCATTACAATGAATATCTTTCAATTAATCTAGGATGATAATTCCTAGAATATGGTAGGAAGTCCTCTTTTCATGCTTTGAATGAAATTATTTTATGCGTAATTTTTATAAAAATTTTGCCATAGCTCCGCTGCTATGACTGATAAATCTCAATTTTTCTAAGGGATAAAGCTTATCATTAAGGAAATAATTAGAATGATCCCTAATTGGATCATTAATCCATAATGGATTGAATCATCAATATTCATGAAATACATAAACTAAAAGCATAGAAAAAAGCCATTAATTTGGCCTCAAGCATAGATTAATCTTGGATTAAGGAAAAGCTTCATTTGGATTGAGAATGGGTCATGAGTAGGACCATTTCTTGAGTGAGAAAGAGAAATTACATAAAAACCATTTGAATTAAGCATAAATGGAAATTTATGTAATTCTTACCTATCATTAATCAATTAACTTCAATAACATTCATCAAATTATGTAACTCTTCACTACCATTCATCAATTAACTTCAATAGCATTCAAAAACCATTCCAATTAAGCTTCTCAAGCTTGAGAGGGGTTGAGAAGAGAGAAACCTTGAGAAATTATAGAAAAGAATCAAAATTCACCATTTACCTTACAAATTGCTTGATTCTTTGTTCACGGTAGAGGCCCCCAACCAATCAATTGGTTTAGTATGTTGATGGAGCCACCAATGGGGATTGAAGAAAGAGGGAGGTGTCAAAAACTAGTGAATTATTAATGAATTCACAGTTCTTGGCTTAGGTGGAGAAGAGTAACAATGCATTAAACATTGTTGAGTTTCAACAAAGGGGAAGGCCTCTATTTATAGGAAAAAGTGAGCTCCTAACCAAACAAACTGATTCTAGAATTTTTCAACTCAGTTTGGTCAAATTTTTGACCATTTTTAGGTCAGTTGAGCTAACTTTTTGCAACTAGACTTGAATTAGAAGAGAGGAGAGATGAAATATCTCAATTTTTATGAGTTTAAAACTCATTCAAGCATGTGAAATATGCACCTCCTTTAATGGACTCCCCTTCCTTACATATGTGTCAAAATGGGATCATTACACCCAAATTATCTCATATTTTTAATATTGCTCCTAGTTTTTTACTAATAAACCTTGTACATTTTCAACTCTTCATCTTATGTGAGCATTTACTCATTTTTGGATACCCAAAATATCTCATATTTTTAATATTGCTCATAGTTTTTTTTTACTAATAAACCTTGTACGTTTTCAACTCTTCATCTTATGTGAGCATTTACTCATTTTTGGATACCCAAAATATCTCATATTTTTAATATTGCTCATAGTTTCTTACTAATAAACCTTGTACATAGTCAACTCTTCATCTTATGTGAGCATTTACTCGTTTTTGGGTATCTTCTTTTACAAATTGGATTTATCTCCTTCCTACACATGGATTGATGTTATTGGCCCATAGGAACCTTAATTGGACCATAATCCAAATTTTTTTTGAAAATCTAGACCCTTAGGCTAAGGTCCTTTATACCCATTTCCATTTAATTCCAATTGCACATTGGAAGTTCTTTTTGAATTTCTGTTTCAGGGGAACTTATTTTAATAAGATGAGATAATTTTCTATCCAAAAATATTAAAAATCTGAATATTCTCTCTCTAGAATATTTTCTCTCTCTATGTTAAAATAGGCAGAGACAAGATCTTTTATATTTCTAAAGAGGGGATTGATTACAGGGGAAGATGCTGGACATCTTGAGAGGTTGGGGAGGAATCTTACATTCTACCCCACTTAAAAAACGTGAGATGTCCTCATCTCGCAGGTGGAGTATGATCTCTTTCATCATCTTCTTCTTCTTCAATCACTTTCAACGTTACGCCTTGGAAGTGGACAGCCGATTTCTCCCTGGTATTCTGCTGGAGTATGGATGACTTGAGAACTGTCGGTTAAGCCCTTGGTTTTCAATTGCAGTATAGATCTGCCCTTTTTTCCTCTTCTACTTCTTCTGAAATTGTGACTGCTCTGGCTACTGCAGTCTGAGGTGGAATTCTTTCTCTTTGGTTGCCCCTGTTCTGGAAAGGAGTTCTGAGGTTACTCTGGATAGAGGCAGATGGTTGAGTTGGAGTTCTTCTGAGGTTACCATGGCTTGGGTGAGACGGACCCTGATTAGACTGGTATGAAGGGATTGGTCTCTGAATTCGGGGTCCTAGACTTCCCTGTCCCCTTGACATGGCAGGAGTTGGGCAGTCTTTTAACTGATGACCAAAACCTTGGCATCCAAAACACGGGTTCTCACTTTTGAGCTTATCGTTCTGAATCCTTAAAATAGGTGGTCCTCCTGAGAAAGTATTCTGGGGGAAGGGTCTTCCTTCACTTTGGAATCTTCCTGCATCTTGATTCTGAATCGGCCCTTGCTGCCTCTTTGGGGGTGGAAAGTTTGAAGTACTTTCCTGGGTTTGGAATCTTTTAAAGTTAGAGGGTGCAGGCTTTGGCGAGACCTTTACTACAAAATCCTTTGCCATTTTTACTGCTTCAGCCATGGACATTGATTTGGCATTTTTGACCAGTGTGTCCAAGGGTTCGTTCATTGCCCGAATGAACCTGGCCATGAGCTGTTCTTCATCTAGAGGTGGTGAGTATTTGAGTAGAGGAGCAAAGGCCTGGTGATATTCTTCAATGGTTTTGTTCTCCTGCTTTAGCTCTAAAAATTTGTTCATTTTGGTTTCCAAAAATCCAGGGGGACAAAATCTCTTTCTCAAATAGGTTTTTAGGTCGTTCCAGGATTGAGTATTTTTGTTCAGACGGTTGGTGTCACAGTGGTTCCTCCATGCTACCCTGGCTGTTTCCACTATTTTCAACCGGCCAAGAGCCATTTTGCTCAGCTCATTATAACCTGTGAACGTCAAAATACTCTTCCATGGCTTCCACCCATTTCTCCATAGTCTCACCCAGGTTCTCCCCTTCTCCTTTGAAGGGTCCTGGCTGAGTCCTATGAAGAGCCTTGCGAACATCAGGGTCAAGTTCGTCATCTTCAAAGACAGGGTCTGGCTGCTGACGACGGCTACGGTTTTCTCGTCTCATAATTCTGTCAAAAATTTATATATTAGAGAGAGAATAGTTATAAGATCAGAAAGGAGGTTCTTATTTTTGAATACCTCAAAAATTGGGAAGAAATCTTTCATTCTACCCCACTTAAAAAGTGCGAGATGTCCTCATCTCGCAAAGTAGAGGACAACTCTTTTTCTTAAGATCCAATTTATTCTAGGGTTCCTTATATTCTGGTCCACCCAACAGAATACGGGGATAATTATCCCTTATATAGAACTAACAATTCATTCAGATCATATCATTCATATCTTTAACACGATAATGGTCCATTAGATCGAAAATTTTCCTTCTGAACATTCCTCCACAGGAATTTTAGTTAAGCAAGTTCTCAATTTGTCATCCCTTAACTTAATCTACTATCTCAAGTGTTAACAGTAGCAATTTGACAGCACAATCCACTAATCTCATAGTGATTTGCTGAATTCATTATCATCATTCCAGTTATGATTATCATCACAGGAACTCGTCCCATTCATCCTCATTGAGGTTTCGCTCAGCTTATTACATTTCAATCAATTTTCAGGGATCATCATTTTTCAATCAGAATCCAAATCAATTCATCAGTTCTCAAATAGAATTAAAAATTATATCAACCACATTCGAAAATCATCAACTGGATAGCATTAATGCTTATAATTTCAAGTTTTATATTTACTCGTATATACTGCTGGTGGTAAAGAGCTGCAGTTATATCCTCGGTATATACGGGTAGTCATGGTACTTGGAACTATAAGGTAAATACTATCATGTCTAGGCCTCCAGCAAGTCAAGGTTCCATACAATTGCAGTACTTCCATCTGAAGACCCAATTACTAATTTACGAATTTTCAGTTTAAAATAAATTGTATGAATTTTTTAATCACACAATTACAACCTTTTTGCTTCTTGATAAATTTTTGACATATTTGGCTTCTTCGTTGATCTTTATTAGCCAATTAGCTCTGATACCAACTGTGAGATCCCTGTTCCCACCGAGCAACGGATTCGGGGTACTAGCAGCGGAAATAGCACTTCTCGCACAGGACAGGGGTCCCACACTCGAGCCTCGTCCACCACGGATATCCGGATAAGAAACTAATCCGTCGATTTATCCAAAACCGAACCCGAAAAAAAACTTCCTTTACCCGGAAAGCACGGGCGATTCCACCAGGATAATTTTTACTCTAACGTAGTCAAACCATTTCTGATCAAGCTGATCCGACTGCATCTATAAAGATACTTGGTCAGATCAAGAAAGAAACTTGCACTTAGATCATTGGGATCAACGCTTTTTACCCCATCAAGAGGCACAGCCGTTGATTCCTATCCATAGAACAATTACTATCCGGGATTTACTTTATCTATCGTAGTAACAGAATTTGAGTCTTGATTTACGGATCCATCAGTCCAGCCTAACCCCATCCAGTCCCATGGGTTAGCCAACCGCCCAACCACTGTAGTGATGGGATCCAATAAAGAATTTGGTTAGGTTTTGTCCCGGGTACCAAGGAAAAGAGTTCCAACGCCGGAAGTTCATACAAACATAAAACAAGTCACACCACTTACACACCCAATATGAAATTACCTTTTTCTTAGCATCAGCTAACTTTAAAACAATCCTTTAATGAAACCATAGTATCACTGATCATAATTTTCCAAATTATCCGGTTGATTCTTAATTTCCCATCATTCCTTCATGAGAGTATCTATGGCATCATTGGCAACCGAAACGCTCACCACCTGTCCACTCAGGGGCCTTTTCAATAGTTCCTAGCCCATAATACTCGGCAATATAATCACTTATAAAAATCAAGATGGACTCTCGTTGAAGATCGGCAAGATCAACCAACAGATCCATATAAAGAGCCATGGACTCATCCATTGAAGACCAGCAAGGTCAATCAACCAGATCCATGCCCGGTTTCACAAAACAACTCTTACTCCTTGTTCCAATATCTTCCTCGACGCACGTGTGGGTATCCTAGGTGACCCAGAGCCCGAGCACCATATGGTCAGCATCCACTAGGATCCTTCGCAGGTGACCTAGCGCTTCACTCATAGGCCGCTTCCTTGGTCCCTCATCCACCGTACCGGATGCTCGGCATTTTAATCAAACCGAGGCTGGTCAAGACCTCGGCCGACTTTGCTACGCGAGACGTCCTCCATTGACTCTCCATCAGCAGTTGCAACTTTATCAATTAGGTCTCCACGACCTTAATCACAAGACGGTCAAAATGCTTCCCCAGCATTCTTGACATAAAACAACCATTTACAAATAGTTTACAATTATAGTTTCTATATTAACTCTCATTTTTCCACATTATCCCTCATTAATCCACATTACTTATTCCACATTCCATTTATATGTATACTCATCCCATCACATCATTTTCCATCTCATCACTTCAGATTCCTTCACATCACATATCATATATTAACATCCATACATATATCCACATCCACATCCACATTCACATCCATACATCCACATCTACATCCATGCATCTATTTTCACATCCACATCTACATGCACATTCATGCATCCTCATCCATACATCCACATCTACATGCACATTCACATCCATACATCCACATCTATATGCGTACATTCACATCTACATGCATACATCCACATCCACATTCATACATCCACATCTCCATGCATACATCCACATCCACATTCACATTCACATCCATACATCTACATCTACATGCATACATCCACCTCCACATTCACATCCACATCTATACATCTACATCTACATGCATACATCCACCTCCACATTCACATCCACATCTATACATCTACATCTACATCCACATTCATATACATGAATATACATCTTCATGCATACATCCATTTTCACATTCATACATCCACACTCCCATCTCCACATCCACACATCCACATACATACATCCATTTCCACATTCCCATTCATATAGCCCCATATGCCTTCACATCTAATCTTTTACATCACATCCATTCTCGCCCTATCACAACCCATATACATCTTATCCTATCACATACACTTCTTACCTCATCCCATACACATCTTATCATATCTTAATTCATCTTATCACCTCCTAACTTATTTCATAAGCATCTTATCACCTCTTATCACATCTTATACACCTCTTATCACATCCTATCACATCTCATATCTATTTATAGAATACAAGAGAATTCTTATTATTTGATATAAGATTTCTTTACACATTTATTTATGCATCAATTCTATTTAAGGAGATTAATACTTTCGAAGTAAAAATCAATCTTATATGCATCTTCCTATGCATAAATTCATTTTAAATGAAAATAACACTTTTGAATTAAATTTCAATCTTTTATGCATTTTTCTATGCATAAATTTAATTTAGATGAGAATGATACTTTTGAATTAAAAATCAATCTTTTATGCATCTTCTTATGCATAAATTCAATTTGGTAGGAATTACACTTTTAGAATAAAAGAATTTCTCTTATGCATCTAAGTTATGCATAAGAGAAATGATACTTTTGAATTAAAAATCAATCTTTTATGCATCTTCTTATGCATAAATTCAATTTGGTAGGAATTACACTTTTAGAATAAAAGAATTTCTCTTATGCATCTAAGTTATGCATAAAATCCATTTATGATGAAAAATCACACTTTTAGTATAAAAAAAATATCTTTTATGCATATCTCTATGCATGAAATCCAATATGATAAAAGTAACACTTTTATAATAAAATAATCAACTTTTATGCATACCTCTATGCATGAAATGTAAATATGATAAAAGTCACACTTTTATAATAAAATAATCAACTTTTATGCATACCTCTATGCATGAAATTCAAATATGATAAAAGTCACACTTTAATAATGAAATACTAATCTTTTATGCATACCTCTATGCATGAAAATCAAATATGATAAAAGTAACACTTTTATAATAAAATAATCATCTTTTATGCATACCTCTATGCATGAAATTCAAATATGATAAAAGTAACACTTTTATATTAAAATAATAATCTTTTATGCATACCTCTATGCATGAAATCTAATTATGATAAAAGTAACACTTTTATGTTAAAATAATAATCTTTTATGCATACCTCTATGCATGAAAATCAATTATGCATAATATAAAAATCAATTTCTCTAGCATTACAATGAATATCTTTCAATTAATCTAGGATGATAATTCCTAGAATATGGTAGGAAGTCCTCTTTTCATGCTTTGAATGAAATTATTTTATGCGTAATTTTTATAAAAATTTTGCCATAGCTCCGCTGCTATGACTGATAAATCTCAATTTTTCTAAGGGATAAAGAATATCATTAAGGAAATAATTAGAATGATCCCTAATTGGATCATTAATCCATAATGGATTGAATCATCAATATTCATGAAATACATAAACTAAAAGCATAGAAAAAAGTCATTAATTTGGCCTCAAGCATAGATTAATCTTGGATTAAGGAAAAGCTTCATTTGGATTGAGAATGGGTCATGAGTAGGACCATTTCTTGAGTGAGAGAGAGAAATTACATAAAAACCATTTGAATTAAGCATAAATAGAAATTTATGTAATTCTTAACTATCATTAATCAATTAACTTCAATAACATTCATCAAATTATGTAACTCTTCACTACCATTCATCAATTAACTTCAATAGCATTCAAAAACGATTCCAATTAAGCTTCTCAAGCTTGAGAGGGGTTGAGAAGAGAGAAACCTTGAGAAATTATAGAAAGGAATCAAAATTCACCATTTACCTTACAAATTGCTTGATTCTTTGTTCACGGTAGAGGCCCCCAACCAATCAATTGGTTTAGTATGTTGATGGAGCCACCAATGGGGATTGAAGAAAGAGGGAAGTGTCAAAAACTAGTGAATTATTAATGAATTCACAGTTCTTGGCTTAGGTGGAGTAGAGTAACAATGCATTAAACATTGTTGAGTTTCAACAAAGGGGAAGGCCTCTCTTTATAGGAAAAAGTGAGCTCCTAACCAAACAAACTGATTCTAGAATTTTTCAACTCAGTTTGGTCAAATTTTTAACCATTTTTAGGTCAGTTGAGCTAACTTTTGCAACTAGACTTGAATTAGAAGAGAGGAGAGATGAAATATCTCAATTTTTATGAGTTTAAAACTCATTCAAGCATGTGAAATATGCACCTCCTTTAATGGACTCCCCTTCCTTACATATGTGTCAAAATGGGATCATTATATCCAAAATATCTCATATTTTTAATATTGCTCCTAGTTTTTTACTAATAAACCTTGTACATTTTCAACTCTTCATCTTATGTGAGCATTTACTCATTTTTGGATACCCAAAATATCTCATATTTTTAATATTGCTCATAGTTTTTTTACTAATAAACCTTGTACGTTTTCAACTCTTCATCTTATGTGAGCATTTACTCATTTTTGGATACCCAAAATATCTCATATTTTTAATATTGCTCATAGTTTCTTACTAATAAACCTTGTACATAGTCAACTCTTCATCTTATGTGAGCATTTACTCGTTTTTGGGTATCTTCTTTTACAAATTGGATTTATCTCCTTCCTACACATGGATTGATGCTATTGGCCCATAGGAACCTTAATTGGACCATAATCCAAAAATTTTTGAAAATCTAGACCCTTAGGCTAAGGTCCTTTATACCCATTTTTATTTAATTCCAATTGCACATTGGAAGTTCTTTTTGAATTTCTGTTTCAGGGGAACTTATTTTAATAAGATGAGATAATTTTCTATCCAAAAATATTGAAAATCTGAATATTCTCTCTCTAGAATATTTTCTCTCTCTATTTTAAAATAGGCAGAGACAAGATCTTTTGTATTTCTAAAGAGGGGATTGATTACAGGGGAAGATGCTGGACATCTTGAGAGGTTGGGGAGGAATCACTTGACCCTGATGTTCACAAGGCTCTTCATAGGACTCAGCCAGGACCCTTCAAAGGAGAAGGGGAGTACCTGGGTGAGACTGTGGAGAAATGGGTGGAAGCCATGGAAGAGTATTTTGACGTCACAGATTATAATGAGCTGAGCAAAATGGCTCTTGGCCGGTTGAAAATAGTGAAAACAGCCAGGGTAGCATGGAGGAACCACTGTGACACCAACCGTCTGAACAGAAATACTGAATCCTGGACCGACCTAAAAACCTATTTGAGAAAGAGATTTTGTCCCCCTGGATTTTTGGAAACCAAAATGAATGAATTTTTAGAGCTAAAGCAGGAGAACAAAACCATTGAAGAATATCACCAGGCCTTTGCTCTTCTACTCAAATACTCACCACCTCTAGATGAAGAACAGCTCATGGCCAGGTTCATTCAGGCAATGAACGAACCCTTGGACACACTGGTCAAAAATGCCAAACCAGTGTCCATGGCTGAAGCAGTAAAAATGGCAAAGGATTTTGCCAAAGCCTTTGTAGTGAAGGTCTCGCCAAAGCCTGCACCCTTTAACTTTAAAAGACTCCAAACCCAGGAAAGTACTTCAAACTTTCCACCCCCAAAGAGGCAGCAAGGGCCGATTCAGAATCAAGATGCAGGAAGATTCCAAAGTGAAGGAAGACCTTTCCCCCAGAATACTTTCTCAAGAGGACCACCTATTTTAAGGATTCAGAACGATGAGCTCAGAAGTGAGAACCGGTGTTTTGGATGCCAAGGTTTTGGTCATCAGTTAAAAGACTGCCCAACTCCTGCCATGTCAAGGGGACAGGGAAGTCTAGGACCCCGAATTCAGAGACCAATCCCTTCATACCAGTCTAATCAGGGTCCGTCTCACCCAAGCCAGGGTAACCCCAGAAGAACTCCAACTCAACCATCTGCCTCTATCCAGAGTAACCTCAGAACTCCTTTCCAGAATAGGGGCAACCAAAGAGAAAGAATTCCACCTCAGACTGCAGCAGCCAGAGCAGTCACAATTTCAGAAGAAGTAGAAGAGGAAAAAAGGGCAGATCTATACTGCAATTGAAAACCAAGGGCTTAACCGACAGTTCTCAAGTCATCCATACTCCAGCAGAATACCAAGGAAAAATCGGCCGTCCACTTCCAAGGCGTAACATTGAAAGTGATTGAAGAAGAAGAAGATGATGAAAGAGATCATACTCCACCTGCGAGATGAGGACATCTCGCGTTTTTTAAGTGGGGTAGAATGTAAGATTCCTCCCCAACCTCTCAAGATGTCGAGCATCTTCCCCTGTAATCAATCCCCTCTTTAGAAATATAAAAGATCTTGTCTCTGCCTATTTTAACATAGAGAGAGAAAATATTTTAGAGAGAGAATATTCAGATTTTTAATATTTTTGGACAAAAAATTATCTCATCTTATTAAAATAAGTTCCCCTGAAACAGAAATTCAAAAAGAACTTCCAATGTGCAATTGGAATTAAATGAAAATGGGTATAAAGGACCTTAGCCTAAGGGTCTAGATTTTCAAAAAAATTTGGATTATGGTCCAATTAAGGTTCCTATGGGCCAATAGCATCAATCCATGTGTAGGGAGGAGATAAATCCAATTTGTAAAAGAAGATACCCAAAAACGAGTAAATGCTCACATAAGATGACGAGTTGACTATGTACAAGGTTTATTAGTAAGAAACTATGAGCAATATTAAAAATATGAGATATTTTGGGTATCCAAAAATGAGTAAATGCTCACATAAGATGAAGAGTTGAAAACGTACAAGGTTTATTAGTAAAAAAACTATGAGCAATATTAAAAATATGAGATATTTTGGGTATCCAAAAATGAGTAAGAGTTGAAAATGTACAAGGTTTATTAGTAAAAAACTAGGAGCAATATTAAAAATATGAGATATTTTGGATATAATGATCCCATTTTGACACATATGTAAGGAAGGGGAGTCCATTAAAGGAGGTGCATATTTCACATGCTTGAATGAGTTTTAAACTCATAAAAATTGAGATATTTCATCTCTCCTCTATCCTAATTCAAGTCTAGTTGCAAAAAGTTAGCTCAACTGACCTAAAAATGGTCAAAAATTTGACCAAACTGAGTTGGAAAATTCTAGAATCAGTTTGTTTGGTTAGGAGCTCACTTTTTCCTATAAATAGAGGCCTTCCCCTTTGTTGAAACTCAACAATGTTTAATGCATTGTTACTCTACTCCACCTAAGCCAAGAACTGTGAATTCATTAATAATTCACTAGTTTTTTACACTTCCCTCTTTCTTCAATCCCCATTGGTGGCTCCATCAACATACTAAACCAATCGATTGGTTGAAGGCCTCTACCGTGAACAAAGAATCAAGCAATTTGTAAGGTAAATGGTGAATTTTGATTCTTTTCTATAATTTCTCAAGGTTTCTCTCTTCTCAACCCCTCTCAAGCTTGAGAAGCTTAATTGGAATGGTTTTTGAATTCTATTGAAGTTAATTGATGAATGGTAGTGAAGAGTTACATAATTTGATGAATGTTATTGAAGTTAATTGATTAATGATAGTTAAGAATTACATAAATTTTCATTTATGTAATTAATTGATTAATGATAGTTAAGAATTACATAAATTTCCATTTATGCTTAATTCAAATGGTTTTTATGTAATTTCTCTCTCTCACTCAAGAAATGGTCCTACTCATGACCCATTCTCAATCCAAATGAAGCTTTTCATGAAGCTTTTCCTTAATCCAAGATTAATCTATGCTTGAGGCCAAATTAATGGCTTTTTTCTATGCTTTTAGTTTATGTATTTCATGAATATTGATGATTCAATCCATTATGGATTAATGATCCAATTAGGGATCATTCTAATTATTTCCTTAATGATAAGCTTTATCCCTTAGAAAAATTGAGATTTATCAGTCATAGTAGCGGAGCTATGGCAAAATTTTTATAAAAATTACGCATAAAATAATTTCATTCAAAGCATGAAAAGAGGACTTCCTACCATATTCTAGGAATTATCATCCTAGATTAATTGAAAGATATTCATTGTAATCCTAGAGAAATTGATTTTTATATTATGCATAATTGATTTTCATGCATAAAGGTATGCATAAAAGATTATTATTTTAACATAAAAGTGTTACTTTTATCATAATTAGATTTCATGCATAGAGGTATGCATAAAAGATTATTATTTTAATATAAAAGTGTTACTTTTATCATATTTGAATTTCATGCATAGAGGTATGCATAAAAGATGATTATTTTATTATAAAAGTGTTACTTTTATCATATTTGATTTTCATGCATAGAGGTATGCATAAAAGATGATTATTTTATTATAAAAGTGTGACTTTTATCATATTTGAATTTCATGCATAGAGGTATGCATAAAAGTTGATTATTTTATTGTAAAAGTGTTACTTTTATCATATTGGATTTCATGCATAGAGGTATGCATAAAAGATATTCTTTTTATACTAAAAGTGTGATTTTTCATCATAAATGGATTTTATGCATAACTTAGATGCATAAGAGAAATTCTTTTATTTTAAAAGTGTAATTCCTACCAAATTGAATTTATGCATAAAAGATTGATTTTTAATTCAAAAGTATCATTCTCATCTAAATTGAATTTATGCATAGGAAAATGCATAAAAGATTGAAATTTAATTCAAAAGTGTCATTTTCATTTAAAATGAATTTATGCATAGGAAGATGCATATAAGATTGATTTTTACTTCGAAAGTATTAATCTCCTTAAATAGAATTGATGCATAAATAAATGTGTAAAGAAATCTTATATCAAATAATAAGAATTCTCTTGTATTCTATAAATAGATATAAGATGTGATAGGATGTGATAAGAGGTGTATAAGATGTGATAAGAGGTGATAAGATGCTTATGAAATAAGTTAGGAGGTGATAAGATGAATTAAGATATGATAAGATGTGTATGGGATGAGGTAAGAAGTGTATGTGATAGGATAAGATGTATATGGGTTGTGATAGGGAGAGAATGGATGTGATGTAAAAGATTAGATGTGAAGGCATATGGGGCTATATGAATAGGAATGTGGAAATGGATGTATGTATGTGGATGTGTGGATGTGGAGATGGGAGTGTGGATGTATGAATGTGAAAATGGATGTATGCATGAAGATGTATATTCATGTATGTGAATGTGGATGTAGATGTAGATGTATAGATGTGGATGTGAATGTGGAGGTGGATGTATGCATGTAGATGTAGATGTATAGATGTGGATGTGAATGTGGAGGTGGATGTATGCATGTAGATGTAGATGTATGGATGTGAATGTGAATGTGGATGTGGATGTATGCATGGAGATGTGGATGTATGCATGTAGATGTAGATGTATGAATGTGGATGTGGATGTATGCATGTAGATGTGAATGTACGCATATAGATGTGGATGTATGGATGTGAATGTGCATGTAGATGTGGATGTATGGATGAGGATGCATGAATGTGCATGTAGATGTGGATGTGAAAATAGACGCATGGATGTAGATGTGGATGTATGGATGTGAATATGGATGTGGATGTGGATATATGTATGGATGTTAATATATGATATGTGATGTGAAGGAATATGAAGTGATGAGATGGAAAATGATGTGATGGGATGAGTACACATATAAATGGAATGTGGAATAAGTAATGTGGATTGATGAGGGATAATGTGGAAAAATGAGAGTTAATATAGAAACTGTATTTGTAAACTGTTTGTAAATGCTGTTTGTAAATGGCTGTTTTATGTCAAGAATGCTGGGGAAGCATTTTGACCGTCTTGTGATTAAGGTGGTGGAGACCTAACTGATAAAGTTGCAACTGCTGATGGAGAGTCAATGGAGGACGTCTTGCGTAGCAAAGTCGGCTGAGGTCTTGACCAGCCTCGGTTCGATTAAAATGGCGAGCTTCCGGTACGGTGGATGAGGGACCAAGGAAGCGGCCTATGAGTGAAGCGCTAGGTCACCTGCGAAGGATCCTAGAGGGTGCTGACCATATGGTGCTCGGGCTCTGGGTCGCCTAGGATACCCACACGTGCGTCGAGGAAGATATTGGAACAAGGAGTAAGAGTTGTTTTGTGAAACCGGGCATGGATCTGGTTGATTGACCTTGCTGGTCTTCAATGGATGAGTCCATGGCTCTTTATATGGATCTGTTGGTTGATCTTGCTGATATTCAATGAGAGTCCATCTTGATTTTTATAAGTGATTATATTGCCGAGTATTATGGGCTAGGAACTATTGAAAAGGCCCCTAAGTGGACAGGTGGTGAGCGTTTCGGTTGCCAATGATGCCATAGATACTCTGATGAAGGAATGATGGGAAATTAAGAATCAACCGGATAATTTGGAGAATTGTGATCAGTGATACTATGGTTTCATTAAAGGATTGTTTTAAAGTTAGCTGATGCTAAGAAAAAGGCAATTTCATATTGGGTGTGTAAGTGGTGTGACTTGTTTTATGTTTGCATGAACTTCCGGCTAGGGAGCCTTGGAACTCTTTTCCTTGGTACCCGGGACAAAACCGAACCAAATTCCTAATTGGATCCCATCACTACAGTGGTTGGGCGGTTGGCTAACCCATGGGACTGGATGGGGTTAGGCTGGACTGATGGATCCGTAAATCGAGACTCAAATTCTGTTACTACGATAGATAAAGTAAATCCCGGATAGTAATTGTTCTATGGATAGGAATCAACGGCTGTGCCTCTTGATGGGGAAAAAAGCGTTGATCCCAATGATCCAAGTGCAAGTTTCTTCCTTGATCTGACCAAGTATCTTTATAGATGCAGTCAGATCAGCTTGATCAGAAATGGTTTGACTACGTTAGGGTAAAAATTATCCTGGTGGAATCGTCCGTGCTTTCCAGGTAAAGGAAGTTTTTTTCGGGTTCGGTTTTGGATAAATCGACGGATTAGTTTCTTATCCGGATATCTGTGGGCAAGGCCCCGAGTGTGGGACCCCTGTCCCGCGCGAGAAGTGCTACTTCCACTACTAGTACCCCGAATCCGTTACTCGGTGGGAACAGGGATCTTACAATTGATGAGAGAGAGAGAGAGAGAGAGAGAGAGAGAGAGAGAGAGAGAGAGAGAGAGAGAGAGAGAGAGAGAGAGAGAGAGACTTAAGCTTTAACTTGTTAGACTCATGCAAGAGCACTAATTTAATCATTAGACCATCCCATTAAGCATTAAGGTCTACCCACAAGAGTCTTATAATAACAAACAAAAGACTCAAAGCAAGGAGAGGGAAAAATGTGCCAACATTCAAGTTTATAGAGAGAAGTATAAAACTTAAACAAGCACTTAGTTAGGTTAAGCATAAGGTGATTAAAAATAAGAAAATAAATAGTTTCCTCCCCTAGCTTGATCAAAATGGGAAGTTCCTCCATACCCTGATAAAAAAATGTCAAAAAATCTCACAGAAACAACCTTATTGTTAGAAAAAGGTTACGTGAACTTAAGAGAGATCTTTTTTATAAGCAAAAATGTATTGCTCTAGTTTTCCTCAACTTCTTTATTCCTTTGCATGGGCTCTTTTAATCTCTTTATACATGCATTTTCTAGAGTCTTGGGTCGTATTTAAGGCTTTTTAAATAAAGGATTATTTCATCTATTCGTTTGTTGAATAGTTCCGAGGTTCATGGGTTATTCTTCTATTTATGTCTAACCTTATAAGGGTATTCAAGTTTTCCCATTTCTCCAAGGTTTACCACTCCCAAGAATTTCTTACTAAGCTTATATTGGACTCCCAATATCATTCTTGCGGTATTCCCTTACAATTTATTGAGGTTTAGGCTAGTCTTAGATGCCTTTCCCATGCTCTTAAACAATTATTAGGGTTATATATTCATCGACGATGGATGCTCTATAAAGTGGTGAAACGGCTCGTTAGCTTATAAAGAAGACTACTAACCCTATGATATCATTCTAAGGATATAAATCTTTGAGAACTAAGCCAACTTTTATGGTTTTTCGAGGGCAGGTAGGTCCTTTACAAGTCTTCCATACACCCATAATTTATTATACTCCTTATATCAAAAAGCTCTAATATTACATCTCACTTTTACTTGGGCAAGATTGAGGACTAAAAAATTCATGTTTTGGCTCTAGTTTAAAGAAGAAGTGTATGTATGTATGTATGTGTGTACATACATACATAGATACATACATGTGTGTGTGTGTGTGTGTGTGTGTGTGTGTGTGTGTGTGTGTGTGTGTGTGTGTGTGTGTGTGTGTGTGTGTGTGTGTTTGGCGTGCATGCAAGGTAGGGAAAAAACACACGCAAACATATAATATACATGTATATGGTCTAACTCTAATTTTTTTAGTAATTCTATATGAGTATATTTTTGTATGTATCTATAGGATTATATGTATGTATGTATGTATATGTATACATACATACATATATGTATGTATGTATCTATAAGAGTGTATGTATGTGTGTGTGTGTACATACATACATACATATGTGTGTTTTTTGGCTCAAACGCAAGGGAATAAAAAACACATGTTTACCAGACATACACACATATATATGTATATATGTAAATATACATACCTGCCAATATACATATATATGTGGAGATGGGGGGAGCGAGTGTAATATATATATATATATATATATATATATATATATATATATATATATATATATATATATAGAGAGAGAGAGAGAGAGAGAGAGAGAGAGAGAGAGAGACTATGAACTAAAGTATACGGACGGGGTCAAAACCCATGGGATACGGACGGGGTCAAAAACCATGGGATCACACGTGCATGATCACACAAATACATACAAACATACACATACATAAGTATTAACATCCATACACACGCAAACATATAATATACATGTATATGGTCTAACTCTGATTTTTTTAGTTATCTATAAGATTATATGTATGTATGTATGTATGTGTATACATACATATATGTATGTATTTATCTATAAGAGTGTATGTATGTATGTGTGTGTGTGTAAAATTTTACTATAGACAAATAAAAAAATTATCATGTTAGAGAAGGACCTTCTTTTAAATAATGTTTTTTTTATGTATACATTGCTTTTCAATTTTCATGCTTTGTAATTACATGTGTTTATTTACATATCACATCTATGTATAAATCATACATCTACTTACCTATGTTAATATCTTACTATATATGTATGTATATATGATTGACAGAGATGAAAGAGGTGACTCGCATTTTTTTAGCACATGAGGAGTACTCTTTCCTTTGAGGAAAGGGTGAATTTGGCCTACAGTTTTCGAGCATCGTTTTTTTTATAGTAGATGGGTTGAGGCATAGTGGGTTGAAGTTGCTGATGGGATGATATTTATAAAATTATTATACGTTTAGATCCAAAAAAAAGTAGATAAAAATATTTTGCTCATGTATATTAAAGAAAATCTAGGCTTGATAGATTTTTATGAAATATAGAGTCTTTGGTGACAAAGATCAAGTACAATGGGTATTTGATAAAGTTGTTAAATGTATTCCAAAGCATAAGTTCATTAGAAATTAAATATGGGTGTGTCTTTCTTTTGTGACCATTGGTTCTAGAAAGTTTCTTTAAGTATTTTGAATAGTTTGTAATTTCAATGTTTTTTTTAATATACTCTCTCTCTCTCTCTCTCTCTCTCTCTCTCTCTCTCTCTCTCTCTCTCTCTCTCTCTCCTTTCTTTTCTTATACTCTCTCTCTATCATTCACTATAAAAAAGATCGTGATTGTTATTTAATGTAAAGTTTGTTTATGTTTTATGCAAAGATATGTCATTAGACATTTTAAAGTTGATCTATAAAAATAATAAATTGTCCGTTTACGTTCTTTTTTTATGAGATGCCACAATTGGGTGTTTCTGGATACCATGGATACCAATCCAACCCAAAAATGGGAAGTTCATGGATTTGATAGATGGCATGATGCTAATCCATGGTATATTTATATAATGTTAGACCCCTATAGGCTAGATGACAATCTCAAGCGCCTCTTAATCAAAGAGGCATCAGGTTTATTAGATGGCTTTTATTATATAGGAGCGAGGAAAAGCCATTCATTTTTAGGAAAATAGTGAAGTGCATTCCAATAAGGAAATTGGTAAAGATAATGATGTAATAATCTTTGAGATTATTAATGGATGTCTCTTCTCTCTCTCTCTCTCTCTCTCTCTCTCTCTCTCTCTCACACACACACACACACACACACACACACATGTAACACACAAATAGTTACTCTTATCTTTTCTAATGTGTGTGAGAGAGAAATAGAGAGAGAGGGAGACAAAGAGAGAGACCATAAGTTTTTTGTTGTTTTGATTTCAGTGTGATTGTATAGAGGCAAGGGACAAGGTCGATAGCAAGAAAAGTTGGTGGTTTCGAATATCATTCTCTCTTCAACTTGAGGTTAGTTTTATTATTGCCCTTTCTCTCTTTATCTATTTGTACATTTGTAGTTAATATGTGATGCATAGATAAAGAGATTTCTTTATGTTGATTTGTTTGGTTATTAGCTGAGAGAGAGAGAGAGAGAGAGAGAGAGAGAGAGAGAGAGAGAGAGGAGACTGCACATTCTTTTTGTCTCAGCGAATGTTTTAAGATTAATAATTTGTATGGAAAATGTGAATATAATAATTATTTTTACATGTTTAATACTTTAGTGTGTGCACATAAATAGAGTTTATTATATTGATACGCCTTTGTTTGTAGAGAGAGTTCTAGAGAGAGAATAAATGGGCCTAAGAGAATATACGTACGTTAAATTATTTTAGTACTTTTCTAAGACTATATTAGCCTTTAAAAAATAGAGAAATGTGCTTAAAAAGTAAAGAACTTTCTTTATGGTTGCGAATACTAGACTTTTAGAGAGACAATTATATGGTTGCCTAAGAGTACACGTTGTGTATTGTGTACTCTTTGCAACTACGAGGTATTTACATGTATGTAGTGTTGGTATATAGTTAGGTTATTAAGGTTATGTTATATGTTGACAGGAGAGCCTTAAGATGTTCATTCTGGATTTCAGCAAATGGAGATCCAAAACGACGACAATGGCTCAAATGCGATAGTGACTGCGCTGCGTATGGAGCCTCCAATTCTAAAGTAGATTTGTTTACCCCGCATGAGTTGATGAATGTTCAAGCTGTGAAACACCTTGCTCGGTTAAGGTCTCTATCTGGACCGCCAAGCTCTAAATGTCTACAAACTATTGCGGACATATGGGAGCACACTGAGAAAAATCAGGTTGCTTGCAAAGAAGTACTTAGATGCCCTTTGGGATGAGATCCGTGGAAGTGGCCCAAAGGGGAGATACGCTAAGAGATGAGTTGACACATCATCTTCATCGTATTCTTGATAGTAGTGGTTGCATGGATGGTAACTAGCTAGGCATGATTTCTTTTATGAAAAATTTGCATGTTGAAATTTGGGAACGTCTAGGTGGTGTACTAGGAAATGTAAAGAACAAGCCGATTCTCTAAGAGATCAAGTACGTACATTAGTCTTAGAGGTATTAAGTCTAAAGATATCCGTTAATCGACTTAATGCTGTTATGGAAAACATGAGCCATATGTTAGAAACTAGGGTAGTTACCTAGAGATTTTGTGAGAGTAATGATATTTTTATTCAAGGGACAAATTGTATTGCAACTTTTTGGATTTGGCTCTCCAGTGGTAATATTTATGAATTCTCTATTTTCTCAAAGTCTTTATATCTCTCTTTCTATTTTATTCTTTTGCTCTTCTTTTTCCTATCTCTCAACATGTTTTATATTTCTATGTTTCTCTCTCTCTCTCTCTCTCTCTCTCTCTCTCTCTCTCTTTGGAGTAATATCTTTGTTAGAAAACAAAGGTGAGAGATAGAGAGAGGTTTTCACTTATTAGTGTCATATATAGAAATTAAAGATGTAAATGGATTATATTTACTAGGCATACTTATCTATTATAAATTTCTCTAATAATTACATCATGTTTGCTACTGTATGGAGTCTATCCTTGAGAGTAGGATTACATGTGTGATATATACGTCCAAGATCATACGTGAGAATAATGGCACTTGAAGTAGAATAAATATAATAAGATTATATTTTGTTGTCCATTTGAAGTTAAGAATGTTTGTAAATTATTTTTCGAAGGAGGTTGAAGATGGTTAGGAGCTGTATATACCTAATTTTGAACCAAGCTTGTTGGCTTTGAATTTTGGATACAACACGTATGTCTCGCCGTAATTGTTCGTGAACAAGGACTTGCATTCGAAAACAAATTGTTGCTAATTTGACGAAGTACTTTAATATAAATGAAATCAAAACATTTCGAAGGATTGAAGATGAGAAGAAGCATAGAGAATTATATGCTGGAATCCACTTAGATTTGGGTAACACAGAGCAACTCCTAGTGCTACGGTCCTTCAAGAACCTATCAATAAACATCAAAATGTTCAAGCACATAGAGATATGGCACGAGGCCTTGTTTCTTTTGATTTAAATGAGCCACCTATAGATGAGATTGGTCGTATTGATGTTGTTGGCTATCTGAAAGGTATTAAATTCGAATGTCATTCTATAAGGTGTGTGTTTTCATTTTCTCAAAATGTTAAGCATCCAGCAAGAACCATGGTATTATGTTTCGAAGATTGTACCCTTGCTTATAAGTGTCATTTTTATGGTGCACTAATTTAGAAATGTGAGGCATCAGGAAAGCTTCGACAAGATGAGGACAAACACTATTGTGCAAGTGGGAACATCTCTGAAAAATCATTCTTCTACATTGGTTGAGTTGTTACTTGGTAATGATAATGCAAGTAAGGAATACATGAAAAATATACGCTCTTATAACAATGCCTTGGCATTCGTTTCACTAGGTGCTCACTTGGATAATCAATTCACTAGGGGAGAGATGTATTTAATTTTCGGATCCATGGTACTACCTATCATTGTATTGGTTTTGTAATACCTGATGAAACACGAGATGCGGCTTCTCAATTTACCCAATTATATGTGTATGATATGGAGCATGAATTGGAGAATAGTCTTCACGGGTGCCTTCTTTAAATCATAATGTGCTTGAAAGGTTATAAACAATGATGTATGAACACAATCCGTACGCTTGTGCATTTCGTACAATGAGAGAAATGCTACAGTCAAGTCCACATGCAGATTTGAGAATGGTCATCTTACCGAAGCTTGATTAACCTCAAGGCAATACTTGGTTTCTACAAGCAGTGAGGTAGCGATTACCATGCCGGGTGAAGGGGATGATTTTCATGGAGGCCATTGAGACATTCAAATAATGTCTCGCACACAGGTGCTATAAAAAGAATATTTAACTTGCATTGTTCATATATGCCTCTATTATATATTCTTTTGTTTCCTTGAGGGGAGAGGATAGTTGGCATGTTGGAATAGATAAGGTTCAAATGAGGAGACAAAGATTGTACAACAGCAATATTATGCATATAAATTACAAATAAGAGAAGATACAAATGCCTTCCTTCTACGTGGTAGTTGACTTTTGCAAAAGTACATTATTGATGCATTTAGTAGATGGAAGAATCAAGATTAGTAAAGACACGTAATAACCAGAAAGCATTGCGTGCTGAAGTATACCAAGGGCTAACACTATGTGGTGCACATGAATTGGAACAACGAATTGGTTTTGCAATGGAAATAATGCCACATCATCATCTGCCTGGATAATTGTACGGATCCGTACAGCCGTACGAAACTGCATGGACATGTACGGATATGTACGGGGCTGTATGAACTAAAAATTTCAAAAACCCTAAAACTGCTCCAAAAATTGTTTTTTAGATGTTTTGATCGCTCGAAAACTAATAAAACATGTTTTATATCAGTTTTCTTGCTACTAGAAAGAGCTTTTCCATGGTTTTCTTCATCGACAAGGATGTAGGACTTGCGGAGATTACTCATGGGATGAGCGAGTGATTCCTAGACTTTAATTTGGACTTGGACTTGGACTTGGACTTGGATTTGGACTTAGACTTGGACTTGGACTTGGAACTAGAATTAGAACTTGGACTTGGACTTGGACTTAGAACTTGGAATAGAATTTATAATTTGAATTTGGACTTGGAACTTGGACTTAACTTGGAATTGGACTTGGATTTGGATTTGGATTCATTGGACTTGGATTCACTGGATTTGGATTTGATACTAGCCTGGTGAGGGATACTTGTGGGTCATCCTCGTGGTGTGCTTGTCATCAGAGATATCATGCCTAGACATCAACATCGACATCGACTTGGATATCCTACATCAACATATCTGTTTGTTTTATATTCATTGATTGTATTGATCCTAGCTAGCATGCCTGTGGAATGTTCCTGAATAAATTCTTGAAAGGGGGCGGGGCCTATTCCCCACTCAGTGTGGTGTAAGTCAAAACTAGATAATCCCTCTTCTTTGATTCCCCAATGTTAGTAGCCTCACTACCCTCCCCAGCTTCACAACATCCTTCCTATTGTTCTCCCACTTGGACAAACTTTGACTCTATACAGTACCTCAATTCAGGTCTAAATAAACCTTGCCTCATAGTCCTTTGGATTCTAAGTTTGTTCCTAGTTGAACCCCTTCATGATAGTCCATAGCAATCCAATTGTTGTTTTCCCTTTGAGGAGGTTGATCCAACTTATGGTATCCATAGATTCTCACTCTCTTCAAATTTTAGAAGAACTCCATCCAAGCAATCCTTTCCCTAATCATCTTTGATACTGTACCACCCCCTCTACTGAGACCTAATCAGATGTGTTGCTAGGATGGTTGATCAATTCAAGTGGATCTCACATGTCTCCTAGGAATGATGGTTCCTTTTCTCCCTTCAATCTTAGAACAACCCAATCCAGTTGTTTTGTCAGATTAGGCACTCTGTGATCTTGTACTCAATCCCTTATTCAAGTCCAAATCTGCCCAGCTTTACAGTCATCTTGGCATCAGATTTGTCTCAAGTTGGTTCTCCTCCTGGTACCTCAGAGAATCCCATCTTCTTTGCTCCTCACATGACATCTAGACCCAAGACATATCAGCCCTTCTAGTTGCTATGCTTCCCTTGATTCTATCCCAGCATAAACTTGAGACCGCCCAATCAAGATCCAGCTACCCGTTGATGATCTCCCTCAAATAAATTTTACAATCTAGGGACCCAATTCATGCTAACAATCCACGTTTGATCCTTGAAGCCTATCCAACCCTGTGAATTGATGAAGTTGAATCAATACAAACAGAATTTGATTCCTTTAGCTCAAAACATACACAGGCTCAAGACTCAAAATTTACAATCAAAAGCTCACTGTTCAAACGTTGAACCATCTGATACATAACACTTTGGACATCCACACAACACTCTATTATATACAAAATTTACAACAATCTCTTCTTAATGGAGCTTACAATAGCAAGATAGAAAAATGATTGCTACTTTACGCTTTGAAGGATGAATTGCTTGATTAAATATTGAAGAAGATGAAGCCCTCTATGATGAACTCCTAGCATGTAACACACAACTAACATCAGCTCCAATTAACAAAAGAAGGTATGGGGAAGAACCATGTTCTAACAGAGTACGTGTACCAAATGCTTTGGCCCTCCAATTCACTTGTGCCTTAACCTGTACATCCACCTCTCTAGTAATCTCAACTGCCAGCTTTTTGCTCTTCCTCGAATGGTGGCTCTTTCTCTCCATGCCAAAGGGACTGCCACCTATGTATAGACATTGGACGTTCACATCAATGCATCATCCACATGCACCTAAACAACCATAAGTTATTCTTAACATCATCATACATCCAGCCCTACATCATGGACATGCTATGACTATTCACAGCCATCCTCTCTCAAACTTGAACTCCCACCAAACCTATGCTACCATGTGAACAAATTCCATGTGGATGCAGATGCATACAACCATATATCATCATCATGAACATCACTAGCCATAGCTTATTTTCAACATTACCTATAGCTACTCTTTCTCATATTTACACCTACCATGGGTTTCTTGCTGGGGATCTGATCCCTCTTGCAGGCATCACCCATATCTTGCCCCAATCCCAGGGTGAAACTCTTTCGAGTGTTCCACCATCCTGTATATTTCACATGATCCTAATATGATAAGGCCTTAACCTCATGCTATTAACTCTACTAGCATGTAGTCTGCCATCCAGGTCCTTGCGCTAGTAGCTTCCATTGGATAAGGCTTTATGTATCACATAGGACCCTTCCCATCTAATCCTGAACTTGGTCTAAAAAGTGCTTTCCAAAGCACCGTTACACCTTAAAACCAACATTCCCTCTGTCAGACCCTTGTTCCCTAGTTTTTCATTGAACCTCTCTATCCTTTCCTGACTTGCCCTCCCATACCATTTGATTGCCTCATTTTTGTCTAGCAAAGAGCATGCATATTGGCCCATTTGTTCCTCTCTTGCTCCTCTTGTTCTACATCATGTTGCAGCATAAAATCTAGAGATGGTGACATGACATTGAGAGGTAAAACATAGTTCTCCCCATAGACTAAATGAAAGGGTGTGAACCTTGTTGCACGCTTCTCTGAAACCTTGTAAGCCCACAATGCTCTATCCAGATACAGATCCCAGTCTCTAGGGTGGTCTTCTATAAGCTTGAATAGTAGCCTCTGTAAAACCCCATTGAAGCTCTCTACCAACCCATATCGCACTGAGGGTGGTAGGGTGTAGTGAACCTATGTTTGATATGCAGCAACCTGGTCAAATCCTGAATCAAATTGGCTCTAAACTCCTTGCCCTGATCTGTCACCAACTCCCAAGGGAACCCTAAATCTGCTGCAAATCATCTCATATAGAAATTGACTTACTTGTCTTGCACCTGCTTTATTGGTTGCCCTTGCCTATGGCCATCTGGTCAAATAATCTACTGCAGTGATGATATACAACTTGTTGTTCTTGGTTCCTGGAAGAGGTCCAATGACATCTACTCTCCATTTCTCAAATGCCCCATAACTCATATCATGTTGCATGATCTCTAGCACCAACATCCTTTTTTGGAAGGCTTGACATTTTGTACAACTCGTACACCAATGGATGATAACCCTATTCATGCTTGGCCACATCGGTTGAGCTCCTAAGATGTTCCTTCTGGCTATATATGTTCCATAGTGTCCACAACCTTCCTCATGACATGCTGCCAAGCATGGCTATTCCTCATCACGATATAATACTCTCCTTAGAATCCCATCTGAGCTCTTGTGAAATAGTTGCTTTCCTATCAGTACATACCTCATGGCCCTCTTAGTTACTGTCAACCTATTTGAAGCATTCAGACCTCTTTTGGCAAAACCAGTTAGCAAGACATGCTCTTCTACATGTAAAGTCTCTCTCCCTTGATATAATGGCTCTTGAAGTTTTACTCCATGTACAGTTGGGATCAATACTTGCTCAGCCAACTCATGAGCTCTTTGATTCTGTGTCGTGGATACATGCCAAATTTGGATAGCTTGAAAGTGTTCAAGCAACTTCCTAACCCTGAAGAACCATTGCTTCAATTCATCTTTGTTCACTCTCCAAACCCCTTGGACCTGTCTGATGACCAACAGGGCATCTCCCTTTATGATTAATCTTTCGATTTTCCTCTTTTCACACTCTTCTAACCCACAATACAAATTGATGTATTCAGCTTCATTGTTGCTTTTCATCTGTATTTCATGGCATCCACACCATGCCTCTTGTCCCTGTGGATTCAGAAACACATATCTAGCCCCACCTTTGCCCAAATTCTTCTTGAAAGCTCCATCAAAATACATGGTTCCTTCTGCATCCTGCAATTCCTCATGCGGACTATGGTTGGGAACCACTTCTCTCAACATCCTTGATTGTTTTGGGTCTAACCTGCACCTCCCTATATGTCAGCAGATCTGCCATGTGTGCCCTCACACTGTCTTCTCTAATGAAGCTCATATCAAACTCTTGTAGAGCTAAGATCCATCTTTGCAACTTGGGGTTTTCTCCTGGAATCTTAGAAAATGGGGTAGCAAACTGTAGGAAGTCAACACTACAAAGGGTCTGTATATCAGATAACTCCTTAGCCTCTTGACTACATAAACTAGTGCCCATACCAACAAGTCTACCTCATGCCAGGATCTTTCATCCCCCATTGTTCTGTTGATGTAGTATACAGGTCTCATATATGATTGCTTCATCCCTTTCTGCATCAAAACTTCTCCAATTGCATTTCTACCCACACTAAGACTTAGATAGAATGTTTGTGTCTAGTTTGGTGGCATCATTATGGGCAAGGTAGAGAGAAAGTCTTTGATGTCGTCAAAAAGCTTTTCTTCACACTACAAACAAAGGGACCATGTTGGCTCACCTTCTGTAAGGGATAGAGATATTTAGCTAACATGCAGAATGATCTGGACAAATATCTTACCTTCTAAATGAAGCTATTGAGTTCCTTGGCGGTCTTGGGACTGTCCTTCTGCATTAGACTTTCAACCTTCGGTGGGTTAGGTGCTATCCCTTTCTCACTAACCTCATGTCCAAGAAACACTACCCTTGCTCTTGCCAGCTTACACTTTCCTGGATTTAACTAGGCTCCATCCTCATCAAGTCTCTGAAAAACAATATCCAGCTTTTTGACATAAAATGGCCTGTCACTGTAAACACATATGTCATCCATAAAGACCCTCACAGAAGTGAAAAACAATATCCAGTTTTTGACCTGAAGCAATCTATCACTTTAAACACATGTCATCCATAAAGACCCTCACAAAAGTGCCCAGGTAAGGTCCAAGTATCTTGTCCATCCAACTCTGAAAGCTTGCATAGGCATTCAAGAGTCCAAAGGGCATCACTCTATAGTAGAACACTCCCCATGGAGTAATGAAGCTTGTCTTCCTTTGATCCTCTTGGACTTATCCTGATTTGAAAGTACCCACTGAATCCATCACATACTGAGTATCTCTCACTCCTTGCAACTTGATCCAAAATCTTATCTTAAAAAGGCAAGGGGTAATGCTGTCTTCTTGTGGCTGCATTCAGAGGTTTGGAGTCAACACATACTCTCCATTTGTTTACCTTCTTTGGCACTATGACCATAGGGGATACCCAATCTGATTCAGTCACTTTGTAGATGAATCCAATCTGTAAAAGTTTGGTCAGTCCTACCTCAAGTACCTACTGTCAAATCCCCACGGATCCCCTCGTGATCGATCTTGGTTCGAAACTCGAATCCTGCAAACAAACGAACAACAAACAAGCAAGGGGGTGCAGGCCTGACTCACCTCCCAACCATGACAGCCGTGGGCGAGCCCACAGTCTTGGCTGTCCCCTCCGAGCCACGAGCTGAGCTAACTAGGTTGACGTACCGACCAATCTCCTCCTCGCGACGTCCCATACCGCCACGAAGCTGCCCTCGCAGGCCTCGAGATTGCTGTCGGCCTCGGCTGCATAAAGCAGGTGCACGTCTGCACTAGATCCAGGCTCCAAGACCATAGAGCTCTCACAAACTCGCGAGACTCTCTATGTTGCAATAACTAACCTTGGCCACCCTTTTATAGGCTCTTGGCCGGTCATCGGGCGTCCACACTTGGCCGCCCGCCCGTCCATACTTGGGTGCCCGCCCGTTAGTATATCCCTAACTCAGCTCGTCAATCAGCCTGCCTAGTTCCAAGCTTCCCCAAGCCTCGAAACTAGTCTTGCATGCGTATAGCACACGGTAGATACCCACTGTGCACATGACATACTCCCCTTCCTCTAAGAGCTCACTCCTGAGCTCACTAAAAAGCCAGGGTAATCTCTCTGAAGAGAAGTCAATGTCTCCCATGTAGCGTCCTCCTCAACACGATCCTTCCACTTGATCTTGTATTCCGTGATAAGCGTATGACGCAATCTTCGTTCACGAAAGCCAAGAATCTTTTCAGGTTCGTGAGGAACAAATGTCATGTCCTGGACATCTATAATTTCTTGAGGAGTAACTAACTGATCTGCTCCACCCAGTACTTTCTTAAGTCTACTGACATGAAATACAGGATGAACTTTCACATGAGATGGCAAATCCAATTCATATGCAACTGAACCAATCCGTCGTGTAACACGAAATGGTCCACAGTATCTAGGGGATAATTTCGGAGATCTACCTGTCCGTAAAGTCTCGGAATCTTTCGGAACTCGCAAATACACCATCGTTCCTTCAGAGAACTCTCTAAGTGAACGATGTCTATTAGAATAAAACCTGTCTCGGTCTTGAGCACTTCTAATAGATTCCTTTGCAACTTGTAACATTTCCTGCATATCTTGCAAAAAATTACGTGCTGCATCATGCTGAAGTCCTGAGAATCCTACTGTAACAGGTGATCTTGGTTGAAAACCGTACATAAGCATGAAAGGACTAAACCCTGTACTCGTATGCTTAGTACTGTTATAAGCAAATTCTAACATAGGAAGATAATCCTCCCATGAACTTTGTCTTTTGGATACATATGCTCGAAGCATATCCTCCAAAATCTGATTCACTCTTTCAGTCTGGCCATCAGATTGAGGATGATCAGAGGAACTCAAATTCAAAGTTGTTTCCAACTTCTCGAAAACAAGTTTCCAAAAGTCACTCGTAAACTTAGAGTCCCTATCACTGACTATGTCCTGCGGTAACCCGTACAGTCTAAACAATTGCTCGATAAACTGCCGAGCTAATTGCGTAGCTGTAATAGTCTTCCGGGTCGGTAAAAATCTAGCCATCTTTGTCAAGCGATCTACCACAACCCAAATAGAATCGTGGCCTTGATGTGTTCTTGGCAATCCGGTAATAAAATCCATGGAAATACTTTCCCACTTATTACCTGGGATTTGCAAAGGATGCAACAACCCAGCCTGTCTAAAGCGTTCAGCTTTATTTGCCTGACAAATCTGACACTTGAGAACATAATCTTCTACATACCCTTTCATCTTCGGCCAATAAAAAGTGTGTTTCACTAATGATAGTGTCCTGTGTACCCCAGGGTGTCCAGCAGAAGGGGCGTCGTGACACTCTCTCAGAATCTTGGACCTAATGTCCGGGATTTGTGGTACACAAATTTTGTCATTACGGAATAGTAAACCATTCCGAATCATCCACTGACCTCCTGCAGCCTGAATAGTAGACTGCTCAGTCATCGAGTCTTGGTCAATCAATGAGCTCCCGTCCTGGATCTTCTGCCAAAATGGACCAAAATAACTATCAGTCCTGCAAAGCCCTCTCAATGACTGAAATAAGTCAGTAGAAATCTCGGTGAACGACAAAGTATTCACCTCTCTAATTCGACTAAGCGCATCTGCAATATTATTCATGGACCCTTTCCGATAACGGATCTCAAAATCAAAATCTTGCATTAACTCTGCCCAACGAGCTTTCCTGCCTCTCAAATCATCCGCATCACACACATACTTGATTGACTGATGATCAGTCAATACCACAAACTTGGAGCCATATAAATAATGTCTCCAAACCTTGAGAGCATGAATCACAGCATAAAGCTCCTTCTCAAGGGTTGGCCAACGAGATTGAGTGTCGTCTAGCTTTTTACTTTCAAAAGCAACCGGTCTACCATCTTGAAATAAAGCAGCCCCGATAGCATAGTCACTGGCATCAGTTTCAAGAACATAAGGCCGACTAGGATCAGGTAGTGCTAAGATAGGTGCTTCCTTGACTTTATCTTTCAAAAGTCTGAAGGCCATATCCAAATCGTTATTCCAAGTGATAGGCTGATTGGACTTACGTCCACGACCTTTCAATAAGTCGGTCATCGGTAGTGTGAGCTGAGAGTACTCCCCTACAGATTTCCTAAGAAAAACAACAAAACCGAGAAAAGAACGAAGTTGTTTCACTGTTCGTGGTATGGGCCAGTCCAAAACCTTCTGAACTCGGTCATAGTCAATGCTCAATCCATCTCTAGTGATCTTGTGTCCCAAGTAAATGATGTCGGTCATAAAGAACTCACATTTACTGAATTTAGCATATAGTCGATTCTGTCTTAAAATAGATAAGACAATCGTGAGGTGTCTGACATGATCCTCAAGAGTACGACTATAAATCAAAATATCATCGAGGAACACCACCACAAATTTCCCCAAATGTTCACGAAAAAGATCGTTCATCATTTGCTGGAAAGTGGCTGGAGCATTGGTTAACCCAAAAGGTAATACGAGAAACTCGTAATGGCCATACCTAGTCCGAAAGGCGGTTCTTTCGACATGCCTTTCATGAATACGTACCTGGTGATAGCCAGTACGCAAATCTATCTTCGTGAAATATTTCGCTCCTGCTAACCGGTCAATTAGGTCATCTGATCTAGGGAGAGGATAACGGTTCTTAATTGTCAGCTTGTTCAATCTTTTGTAATCTATACACATTCTCCAAGTATTGTCCTTCTTTCTCCTAAGCAACACAGGTGCACCCCAAGGTGATTTACTTGGACGGATCTGGCCCATCCTTAAATAATCTTCGAGTTGTTTAGCCAACTCATCTTCCTCAGCTTGGCTCATCCTATAAGGTGGAATACTCACAGGATGAGCACCAGGGATCAAGTCAATACGATGATCTACTGCCCGTTCAGGTGGTAAACCCGATGGCAATTCCTTAGGAAATACATCTTGAAATGAATCAAGTATCTTCTGTAATTCTTTGCTTTCAAACACACTTAATTCATTCACATCCATGGAAGGGATGAGAAAAGAAGAAAGTGGAATCAATACACAATGGAAAGCGGTGTACAAAGAAGAATTCATTATATTTCCAAAATCAATTGTATTTACAAGAGGTCCCTGAGAGGGATGGATACAATCACCTAAAATACTATACTTGGTGTCCCTATGCTGAAAAGAAAAAATATGACTAGACCAATCTATCTGAACATCAAGAGTCTTAAACCACTCAATCCCTAATAACAAGTCTACATTTTCCAGATGCATGACATAGCATTCCAGAGTATCTTTGTAGTCCTGAATCTGGATTGGAAGCATCTCCACTTTGCGATCCCAAACTTGTCTGCCCGCAGGTAGACGTACCTCATAGGTATGGTCGCTGAGTGTCGTGTCAAGACTCAATTTCTGCACAAGCTTGTAGTTAACAAAGTTATGCGAACTGCCAGGGTCTAAAAGAATGTGAATTTTATGGCCATTCACTTCTCCATAAACTCGGAGAAGATCATGCATGCCAAATACCTTAGAATTGAACAGACAATCAGAACAAGTACTAGGGCGAGAAAGTACAGTAATGGACGTACCTGTCAAAGACAACTGGTTAGCTGCCTTTGGCTTGGGTCCTGCGTTTGACTTGGTACCCTTTTGCTTCGGACACTCATTACGCATGTGTCCTTTTTCTTCGCAGATAAAACAACGTCCTTCCTTCTTGAGCTTCAAAGCCCTAAGGAGTCGTTTCTTCTTCGCTGGTGTCGAACTTGAATTCTTCGAAGGTTGGTCCAAAGACTTGCCTTCATTCGTGTTAGCCATAGGTGCGGAGAACTTTCTTTTATGCTTGTTCCCCTGCTCGGTAACGGGTTTTGACTTGGAAGAGACCATCGTATCATCATAGATACGAGCTGAATGAATGGCCTCGTCCAAAGTTTTACATTTGTTATTTTTAACCTGTAAACGGTACGAGTCGGGTAAACCAGCTACGAAAAATCCCAAAAGAGTAGTGGGATCCATCTTTGTAGCCTTCATCTGCAAGTCACGAAATTTCTGGAGATAGACCTCATAAGTGAGGTGCTGCGAGGTCATGGTCAAAGCTGAAAACCGGGCAACAACATCGTAGTCATCCTCTTTCTTGAGGAATTCTTTCTTGAAAATGTCTTCGAATTGTGCCCAAGTCGTTGGCTTTGGGTTCAGTTCCTTCCACCAAAGCAAAGCTTTGCCGGACAGGAAACCTGCTGCTAACTGTATCTTCTTTCCATCATCATATGGATGAAACTGAAAGTGAACTTGCCACTTATGTAGCCAAGTGTCCACGATCTCCTTGGTTCTCTGCTTTTGCTCGCCCCCGAACGGTTCCGGAGTAATATTGGGGCCTAAAGCTGAAGCCAAGGTATCCATGCCCGAAAAAGTAGAGAGGGTAGTGGTCAAGAGAGCGATGGAGTTCTACAAAGCCTGCATCTGGGCTGCGATTTGTGCCTGACGTTCCGCCGAAGAAGCTTCGAGAGCTACTTTGAACTCTTGGAAATCTGATTTTGACACAAACTCGTCAAAAAGATCGGCATCAGTGCCTTCCGTAGCCGGCAAGCCTTCGCGTTCCACGAGGGGCTCCAACTCTGATTCTTGGGTCGACATCGTGAAGAGGGTACGCGGAGAGAAAATTTGGTCTTTGCACAACAAAAGTGCGAGCGAACTCGAGAGCTTGAGAGCTTGAAAACTTGAGAACTTGAGAACTCGAGAGATGTGTGGCAAGAAGCCCACGTGAGGGGGTTTATAAAGGTTTCCCAAAAGCCAAAAAAATCTTGAAAAGCTATGCTTAGCTTTTACTTTAGCTTTTGTGTTTTTTTTTCTTTTTTTTCTTGAATAAATATATATATATATATATATTTATTAATATATATATATATGGATATATATATTCGGTTTTCTTAAAAAAAAAATAGACACCTTTGGAAACCTTAGAGAGGGGGGGTTCTTTTAAAATTTAAAATTTTAACCTCCCCTTAAAAAAAAAAAACAAAAACGAAAGCATAAAAAAAACTTTGCTTTCTTACGTGTGTTTTGTGTTTTTTTTTTTTTCTTCGCATCCCTCCTGGCGCCTGGATTAGCCGGCGCTTGCTGCTGACGTGGGGAGCTGGCCTATGCTGCTGACGTGGGGAGCTGCCGGCGCCAGAACTATCGCACCAGCCTGCACGCGCCTGCGCCAGCCGGATGTGGTATCTGCGCTGGCCGCCCTACAAGGCGTGGCTGGCGTGGCGCTGGCCTGGGCCGCCTGCCTTAGGCTACGTAGGCCTGGGCGCTGCCCACTTGGCCTAAGCGCCGCCTAGGCTGGCTGCCTTAGCCTGGCCACAAGGCCACGTGGCCTGGCCTAGCCGCCGGCCTGGCCTGGTTGCTTGGCCGCCTAGCCTGAGGCGCCTCCAGCCCGCTGCCTGCAAACATGCCAACGATCCACCTGCCCGCGTAGCCACCTTCTCACACGTGCTCACTCGTTCAAGCGTTCAACGAAAGCAACATTCTTGCGCTCTCTCTCACGTTCGAAAACATGCTTTTTCTCTTCTTTTTCCTGTTTTCTCTCATGCGACTGCACAACACGACAGGCTCTTCTTTGCAAAAGCAATCAACCCTATTCAACCTACCATCTCCCATCAACATGGGGTTCTTTGATGAAGAAAAAACACATACAAAACTGAAAACTGCAGTATGCACAGAAAAAACAGCAAGCTTTTTTTTTCACATACCGTTACTTCGACCTCTTCTTCTCTACCTACCGACTTGCTCGTTCACGAGGTATGCTCTGATACCACTGTCAAATCCCCACGGATCCCCTCGTGATCAATCTTGGTTCGAAACTCGAATCCTGCAAACAAACGAACAACAAACAAGCAAGGGGGTGCAGGCCTGACTCACCTCCCAACCATGACAGCCGTGGGCGAGCCCACAGTCTTGGCTGTCCCCTCCGAGCCACGAGCTGAGCTAACTAGGTTGACGTACCGACCAATCTCCTCCTCGCGACGTCCCATACCGCCACGAAGCTGCCCTCGCAGGCCTCGAGATTGCTGTCGGCCTCGGCTGCATAAAGCAGGTGCACGTCTGCACTAGATCCAGGCTCCAAGACCATAGAGCTCTCACAAACTCGCGAGACTCTCTATGTTGCAATAACTAACCTTGGCCACCCTTTCATAGGCTCTTGGCCGGTCATCGGGCGTCCACACTTGGCCGCCCGCCCGTCCATACTTGGGTGCCCGCCCGTTAGTATATCCCTAACTCAGCTCGTCAATCAACCTGCCTAGTTCCAAGCTTCCCCAAGCCTCGAAACTAGTCTTGCATGCGTATAGCACACGGTAGATACCCACTGTGCACATGACACCTACCTTTGAATAGTCCTAAGCCTTCTAAGTTTCTGTGCCATGGGCTTCCTTTCCTCTTTCAATTTGATCTCATGTACTACACTAGTCTCATGTACTAAACTAGAAGTCCCTCTCATCTGGGTATACTCCTTTGCAAACAGCTTTGGATACCTATCAAAGAGCGACCCATACAGCTCTTTCTCCTCCACAATTAGATCCTTATCAACCATTTCCATCAGCTCTTCCTTTGGAACATTGAAGTTCTCATTCTGGGCAAGCTGTCCTATCTGTTTTCCAGCCCTTCCCTTCTCTCTGATCTCAGCCATCTGCAGTCCACACATGTCCATTCAAGCTCTAGTCTCAGCCCTCAGCCTCTTCTGTAGACTCTGAAGAGTAACATCATAACTATCAAATGAGGTTGAGCTTTCATTTGTTTCCACTTCCAGATCTTCTCCAAGCTCCATAATCTTCCATGTTTTCAAGTCATACCCGATCCTCTTATCCTTTGGTTTATCAACAAACAGATCTATGCATCTCCTATACCAATCTTGCTTTGACTTCATTGCTATCAACCATGGCCCTCCCAAGATTATAGGGTACACCCCAACCCTAGCTGGCATGACATGCATATCTATCTTCGCATATCTATCTTCACCTTCTGATGACCAAGCACATTCAGTTCCAAATCCTTTATCACCCCCAAACACCACACCCTGGGAACTGTTAGCCATCTTCACACTAAACATGGGAATCCCAATAACCTCCAATTCTAGGGTATGAATTGCTTCCTCAGTAATCACACACGCCTGAGCTTCACCATCAATGTAAACCTTGCTTATCTTTCTGCTATGAATCCAAACATCTACTACAAGCAATTCTTACTCAGTTGAAACACACTTGCTTCAGGCACTCTAATCTTCACCCTTCTGATGCTAGCAAGATTATGCCATTGCCTTCTCACACTAGAATTCAGCTGTAGCAGTTGTCCATGGGTAATGTTAGCCTTTTTGTGCTTTACATCTGCCAACAAACTGTATAGTGCTTGGCCTTCTCCCAGCTAAAAATCCCCCATCCCAATCTTCCTTCTCCTGGTCTTTGCCTTTCCTTGTTTGCTAGATTCCCCCTGATCCATGGGAGTTTTCCCCTTCTCCAATCTCTTCTTGGCTCCTTCTTCCCTATCTGCCACTTCAAACTCTGATCTTTGTATCCTTGTCCTTTTATTGGCCATCACATCAACTCCATTTGTCTCCTCTGGAACAACTTCCAAAATGCTCACATTGCCCATGGAACCCTGAGCCTGACCTTGTACTGGCAACTGATTCCCATTCCCCTATTCCTATGGTCTCCAGGTACATTCCCTTTCTGTCTTTGAATCACTGGGTATATCCCACCTAGGCTGAAGACACTATGGTGCTATGTATCCTCTCTCCACAATTGAAGCACTGTACCTATTCCAGTCTATTTCTTAGCTACCTCTCTCCTTGTGGCCTTCTCACTTGATTTTGAATCCCCTGGACATCAAGATTAAGATTGTCAATCTGCTCAGTAAGTCTTTGGATCTCATGATGCAACCCATCTTGAGCCCTATTTGATTCTAACAACCTTGGAGCTTCCACTGGAACTCCCCTTTCCAAATGCATGTCAATAGGTAGAGGATCCACTATAGAACCATGCTATACATGCTCCAGTTTGATCTGCATATTTCCTTTCTTGCTAGCTCCAGTTGCTATCCTTACATCTTCAACAAATGTGTTAGGGTCCTTCAAACTCTACTTTCTCCTTGATACTCCCATGCAGCACATCAATAAGCCTATCCTTTTTCAAGAAGTCAGGTGGTACCTGGTTGGTACCTGGTTCTCTCCCAAGACTCTGAGTATCCTTCTCTAAACAGCCTCAAATCTGCCCACAAAGGCTAGCATCTCTTCATCCTCTCCTTGGTACAACTTGCTGAGCTCCCTACATAGGTTTTCATGACTATCTGCCTTTCCATATTTCCTCTTCAATGCCTCTTTTGTCCTGTCCCAATCTCCTTTTTCAGCATCTGTAACAACATCCTCATACCATTCCCTAGCTGGTCCTTCCAAATGCAAACTAACCATCCTCAGCTTATATGCATCTTCATTCATGTTGCTACTCAAAGCTGCAAATTCAATCCTCCTGAGAAATTGGTTGACACCCTCAGACCTTTGCCCTCTAAACACTTCATATCCAATACCTGCCATGGTCCTGAGTTGATCACCAAGTGCGTTCCAACCTGCAGATCAAAGCCCTTAGCAAGAACTCTCCAATCCTCAATGGGGGCACCAAAACATGTGAGGACTCTGGGTAATGGCCTTTATAACAACCCCAAATACTACACAAGAGTGAGATACTCAGATATAAGAAATGGGGGATCTCAAATCACTTGCTCCAGAAGCTCTTATCAACTCAAGTGTTACCCTCTGAACCCTTGTGAATCAAAAAAAGCGCAAACCAACTGTTGTTACCTCTTTAGAGAGAAGCATGTAGTCCCTTGTTCTTCACCAATTCTCTAGATCCATAGTAGAGGAGACTCGGAGGAGGCATGGCTACAGTTTCTAGCTCAGAATATTCTTCTTGGGAGGAGCTAATCCTGGCTTTTACGGGGTAGGACCCTTGGCATTTACTAGAGTTTGGATGCAGCCCTAGGAGTCTGTGCTTTTTGCGGTCTAACAGGAGGAGCACCAATCCCAATCGATGAGTGGGCTTGCGGTCGTTGGAGCATGATCGGTATTTTGGCAAGCACTACTTTCCTCCGATCACGCTCCAATTATTTTCTCTGGAGGATACCTGGAGGTAGGATAGCCACTTGAGCACTCGCATGCCTAACAGTCTCATCCAGGACTCCCGAGTCATGTAGCAGGATAGAGCAGCTTTAGGAGGGGCTGGATTCTCTCTCAAGATCAGCCGCAAGGTCCTTGAATGTAGGCCTAGGTGAGATTAGCAGTTTAATATAGGAGGCAGCACAAAGCCGATTGTTGGATTCCATGAGCAAGAGAGGAGCATTCGCCAAGGCCTTGCTTCTCTTCGGTGACTTCAAGAGAGCTCCCTAGATAGCCCCGTGGATTGAGGGTCAACAGTTGGTTGCCGCCCGTACTGAGCTCAAATCCATAGAGGAGCAGAGGGTGGAGTACAGATACCATGCTAGAGCTTCCTGTTACGACGCCAGGATGGATCTATCGTTTTGTAACTCCCCCATGTGAGAGCCATAGCCACAAATTTCTTATGATCCCTTCTCACAGTTGCCCCCATATCCTCACAGGTAGTTGATGCACGAGAGCGGGTCCGGCGGCATTCGAGAGAGATGGTTTCCCCTGCTCTCCAAACTTTCCTTATGACTCCCTTCACAATTGAGGAGCTAACAGAGGCCTTGACGGCACTTCCTAGGGACAAATGCCTGAGAGAAGATGGGCTTCTAGTCTCCTTTATCATCACTAGGATCTCATGGAAGGCAATCTTAGAGCAACCTTCAATGAGATTATGACTACATGTGCCATGCCAGAGAGACTTGTAGAGGGCTTGATCCACTTGATTCCCAAAGAGGGTGGTGACAAATTGGAGATTCGACAGTGGAGACCCATCACCCTCCTCAAGACCGCTTACAAGATTTTGGCCGAGGCCATCAGCAGGAGATTTCAGCCTTTCCTCCTCGACTTGATTCATGATATACTCAAACAGGTTTTGTTTAGGATTAGAGCATTTTGAATAACATCTTCACTTTCTAGGAGGCGATTGCTTCAGCTAGGATGCACCAACAAGATCTCATTGTGCTCCTAGATTTTGAGAAAGCCTACAATAGAGTTGATTGGGGAGGACTTATCGTGCGTAAGCACAGCCAAAAATTGTCAGAAACTCAATGCAACTCCATGATAAATCATTGGAATAACCTGCACATCATGCTTACACCACACATAACAACATGCCTACTCTCATGAACAAACTCAAGAATATTATCTTCATAATTACGACATAAACTGCTTAAGAAATAATCACACAGTCTAGTATAACGTTGGCCTTGAGCTAGGTGCATAACCGAAAATTTTACTCAAGTCCCGAATCCTTGCAGAGTTGAGGACACATAAAATTTGATTTGGTCAGTATTTGCTTTTTTTCTCTCTTTTTTTAAATAATTTTTTTGGAGGGGACGATGTGCTGAATGGGATTTCTGGAGAAGTGGATCAATGGTGTTTCGAGCTTGAGGTGACAGATTTCCCCTTTCTTGCTCAGTCCGACACGACTGCCCTCTAGCACCATAACTCTTTCTATTTGTTGTCGAGGCCATGAGAAGTTTTCTCTCAACTCACAAGATTGGTCTTCAGAGATTACATCTCTCCATCCATGCACAAGAGGAGCTGCTAGATTCGGAGTTCCCAGATGACACAGCAGCATACTTCTCACGAGACGAGGGAAACCTCCAGAGATTTGCAAAGACCATAAAGATCTTCTATCGCGCATTTGAAGCACAGAGCAACTGGCACAAGTCGTGTGGATTTTGGGTTGGCTCTTCGCCCGCCCCGACTTAGCGTCTACTTCAGGCTTTCTAGTGGATCTCGAGAGGCACTCTAGTCCATTATCTTGGATGCCAAGTCGACATCGATATCTCCCAGAGCAGCAGTTAGCCTTCTCCTCATAGAGAGGCTAGCAGGAGAAGAAGTGCATTGTTCCCCCTCTTTTTCATTCTTTGATCCTTGCTCCATACATGGAGGCGAGTTTGTACTTAGCCTTTTAAGGCTGTTTTCTGTTAACTACTAGACAGATATGGTTTCCGGAAAAAAAAAAAAGAATATACACACAACTGCCCATTCACACATTGCAGACACACAAGCATGCATACTTGAGACTTTTAATTATGATTGTGACAGCCTCTTAATCGTGATTGTGTGCAGATGTTCAATTTTTGTTGTCCATTAGGTTACAAATGCATGCACCCAGAAATCAATTCCCAAGTCACAGATCTACAGTTTGAGTCCACTGTCTAGCACTCTTAAGAAAACAAAAACCTTTTCATCTCTGAAAGAAACATATATATGGTTTCTTCAAGACCATTTACTCCAACCTTAGTGATTTCTATCTACCTTGGAAAGGCAGGCTTTATAGGTTTCCCAAATTAATCCTAGCGATTATTTTTTGGGCTGCAAAAATACAAGACTGCAAGATTTTGACAATGCAAGGACTACTAGTGAGAACAAGTTCCCAGAAATTGCTAGGGGCAAATCCATTTCATTCGGTTTGGAGCTTCCAATTCGGTGAAGAACTCTCCTCGTGTACAAACCTGTGAGAAACCATGAAAACTTGACTCATCTTAATCCACAGATCTGCAAGATACCCTGCAGACTCTTTACTGTCCTACCTTCATTGTATCACTGATGGTCTCAGACCTACCTTCATGCATGGCTTAAGACCACATGATATGTGATTGGTTCTGAATGGGTTACTGTCCATATGGTAGGCCATCTCCATCCACACCATTGCAGATTAAATCTGCACGGCGTAATTATGTACGTGTGCATTTGGATAATACTAGACTAGATGCACATTTAAACCAAGTTCAGTAGTTCCGTCCCTGTTTTGTCAAATGAAGAGGAACATGTCATAAGGTGAAATGGTAAATGCAGACAAACCTGAGGTCAATTGTGAGAGTGATCAACCATGTCCAAAGGCTTCTGTGATCTGGGTAGATGTTTTGCATACAGTTCATGCAACATGTTGACATAATTTTCCACCTTATCGGTTGTCCAGTCATCCGTCTTTATTGGTGGCAAGTAAGTAACCGTTAACGGGGCAGGCCGGACACGAAGACTGTTCTTTTGCCATCCAAGATGTGTGCCAGTTAGCACCGTGGGCACAATGGGCAGCTTTGTCTGGATAGCTAGATGCACAAAACCCTAACACAATTATGGAAAGGCAAGCTTAATACATGTTCACATGTATTACGCATTCTACAAGCCTTTAAAAAAAGAGAAGGTTTATCAACCTTTTTAAAAGGAAGGAGCCTGCCTGTTGCTGACCTCGTGCCCTCAGGAAAGACAATCAGTGATAAACTCTTATCCACAACCGCTTTCGCTACCTGCAGGTGGCAAGCACTTAGACGATGTAGTACTTACTACTTTTCTGATTGCATAGGAAGATTCTGGGATCCTTTATACCTTGCGCATAGACTGAATTGATGAAGTGGAGTTGGTGCGATCTATTCGAAGATGATTTGCCAACACATACAGTTGTCCAAACAAAGGATACCAAATGATCTGAAAAATGTTGGCAGAATAACTTGTGAACACAAAACTGTCACGACGCATTTAATGGCTTGTAGACTCAATATCGTCTCCACAGCATACCCTATTCTCATACCTCTTTCTTAGCTATCCCGACAGTTCCTATCGGTGTCAGCCACATTACCAAGAATATGTCCAGCAGTGAAGCATGGTTGCATATGTATATTGCCTTCAAGTTTGCATTTTCTTTTCCATAGATTTTGATTGGGTTTCCGAGGATCCACATCTACATCAAACAAAAAATCATCAAGAGCTTAACTTCACAAGAGTCATCTACTTGCAAACCATGAGCTTCATCATGCATAGCATAGAGTGCAAAAGTAGGCCTCCAAGCAATAGAGCCTATGTAGAAAGACAGATCATTTTGTGTCAAGTTTCTATCACTTTTCTGGCAGGGTAAGCCAAGCTTGGACCTTTCAGCGGTCGTTTTTCATCAGTCCACATAAATGGGATTACTTTCTTTTTTTCAGAGGATTAATATTAACCGCAATATCATTGCAGAAAGGCATAAAGAGAGGTTTCATCACTTTTCTACAGGCCAAGGGCCAGGCTAGCATTAAAAAAGCAAAGTCAACCGACTGTTTTCATTTTTCTGTTCATTTAGCATAAAAGGAGCACAAGTTATAGATAGGCGATATTTCGCAACATAGTGTAACCCATATGCGTAGGTACTAATCGCAACAAGAGGGATATGTACCAATTTAGCTTAAGCTCTTGATCAGAGGAATTATGCAAACAGACTAACAGAAACCATCAACTACTATGAAGTGTCAGGTCCTTCATTTCGGCATCGAGGAGGATGGTGATAGAAACTTTGTGGTTCGATGAGGCTAGTTATAAACCAACCCCGCCCCCGTCAGTGGAGAGCCATCCAGGCCACCTGTCAGGGATGGACCTGCAATCTTGCCCATCCAATCTCCCGGGAATGCTATGTACCCTGAAAGTTTTCAGGATTGATTATCAACAAAACCATGCAGACAGCGTACTGCATTATGTCAAACATGCCATACACACCAGGATTCCGCCAGTCACATGCCCATAAACATTGCCCTGCTTGATGCGGGCGTAAGGGAAGGGCAGCAGGATGAGCATGATGATGGTCCAGAGGATGGTGGTCACCAGCATTGCAGAGAAGCAGGCCACGATCTTCACCACAGATGAGACCACTGTCCACAAGCTATCATCATTTCTGTACACATCCGGGAAAAAGGCTGGATCATCTTCCGGATACACCTCCTCTTGTGCAGACTGTTCCATTTCTGCGCTTTCTTCGCGCACTTGCAGGCGATTTTCGCAGCCATTTTGCAGTGGTGAATTTTTCTGCAGGTATTGCACCAGGCCCGAGTGGAGGTAGTGGGAGAAGCTCTGGCGATGGCGGAGGAGAGGCTCTGAGAAAAGCATGACTATATTACAGAGAAGAGAGGGAGGGGTCAAAATGACAGTTATAGAGCAAGTGTCCGGGCTGCAGAAACTTCGGGCTATGGCGAATTGAACAGTAAGCTTGGAGTCAAGGAAAAGAGGGAGGGAGAGAAAGCACACCCCAAAAACAACGGAGATGGTAAAGAAAAGCAAGCGTGAACGTCTTCAAAAATAGTCGTCCGCACATGTGCTGCCTAAGAAAGGCATGGGTTTTATACTTGTGGCTAAGAAAAGCCTCCCCTAATCCGTGTGTTTTTTGTACGTGTGTTTTTTTTCTAAGTTTTTGGAGTCATTCCTTCGTCCACTTTACTATTGATTTGTTTCTTAAGAGAGGTAATTTATTTTTTTCAAAAGTGGGATACATCTCTAAAGTTTTTAAATTGTTTAAAAAAAGTGGCCTTCCCTCACACGGCCTAGTCCATCCATAACAAATAAAGCTAAGAGTGTAGGTTCCACACATGCCTACTCATGGAAGCAGATAAGAATCAAGCCTCATCAACAATCAAGCCTTAATTGATGAAAATGCTGAGCATCTAGAGTATGATATGTGGATGAATCACAAGAATCTTTGCCAAAGCTATTATTCGAACTATCAAAGAGTTCTAATTCTAGTATTTCAAGCCAGTGTACAAACCACAGGCAGAGAAATGAATTCACCACACAACGAGTAGAGTTTCTCTACAGTGTTATCATTATAATGGTCTGCATAGAGTTGTAGAGTGTCCAATGAAAACCTAGCTTGCTCATAAACAACAGTAACTCCATTGATTCTTGCATGTAAAAACAAGTGTGTATGGAACATTTCTTTGAAGATTGTCCAATGAGAGCACCCATTATGAGCTTCATTGACCCAATTATCACAATAAATGTGCTTTTAGTATCTAGAAAGGAAAAGGAAGTGCAATAGCTTGCATGCCCTCATCAAGATACAAGGAAAGTAGCAAGGATGCTTAAACACCCACTCACAAATGGTGAGATTGCTAAGCTGACATTGAGAAGAAGAAGGGTGAAGAAGGTTGGTAAAGGTGACGAAAGAGTCCTTGTTTAAAGTAACTCTAATGAAGATATTACAACCACCTCCTCCACTACTCCTTTTGAAAATGACCCTAAGTAGAAAACTTAAGCAAGCTATGGTCAAAGCTAAAACTGCTTCTGGTCAAAAAGAGATTCAACCAAAAATGGTCAAAGGAAAGGAAGAATATCATGATGTAACCTAAGAGATTCAACCAAACACGACTAAAAGAAAGGGAGAATATCATGAACCCACCCAAGAGAGATTTTCCTAACCATAATGGAATTAAACTAAAACAAACACCCATGTACTCGAATAATGAGCTGAATATGATGAGATTTGACACATGGAAGTCATTTGGACATCTTGATTTGACACATTAAGTACGCACAAATATAAGTCACAAGATAGGCTCTAGGGTAAAAGTGTCATGTTATAAAGGGTAATACAGATGGTGTCCCATGGTCAAGTTCGGTGGGTAGAAAGACCTATGGAACATGAATGCTACCTTAAACCTTATGGGTAAGGATAAAACTCTTGGATGGGTTGGGCTACTAGTAGTATTAGTAGAATTCTTTATTGAGTTCTAGGAGAAGCTCAAATACCAAGTTACCAAGATTGTTGCTAAGGCTTTCGGAGAAGGGGGACTTGAAAAGGGAATCATATATGGGATAATTAAATTAGGCTGACAGTGATAATGTTAGGAGGGCTTTGAATATTGTTCAATGTTTTACCATAGCCTCTAGCTCTAACTGCAACATTACTACATCCAAGATTATTAGTTTGCCCAAGGATGAGTCCTTTGAGCAGCATAGCTAGGGTTGTCAAGTTGTGCACAAAGGAGCACCTAGGCTATCCATTGGAAGTTGGAATCACCTCCAACTAGATTTTTGATTCGATTGTCTCTAAAGTAAACTAAAAAAAGTGGGATTCGTGCTTCTCCCTTTTGATACCAAAATTATTCCATCTTGTTAACCTTGGACTCTTGTGTGGACTTTAAAAATTGTTACTCACTTAAGATTTTAAATCCCATAAAGGCTTGTCTTTGGTGAAACAAGATTATTAAAAAATCCCAACACTAGATTACTTGGGACAAGATCTCTATGCCTCAAATGATGGGGGGATTAAGCATTTTAAACATGTAGAATCATGCAAAAGCTGGAATTGTTACTATGATGGGGGATACTATTACATTATCTTTTGATTGGTCTATAATTCTAATAGAGATTGTGATGGTGTCTCTTGTTAAGCATAGGGGTGTGTGAAAACTTTTGGACTGGAAGGATATAATATTTTCCCATGCCCTTGTCAAGATTATGGCTTCTTCTTCTTATGTTGCCTTTTTGATTGAGATTTAGAAAGATAGCATTCGACTTACTATGAAATAGTTGTTGGAGAATTTTGGGTAATTCCTAATTGGAGTACTCCATTTGGTAGTCTCATATGTTCAATCCCCATCTAGCTAACATTGATTACTCTACTACCAAAAGGCTTAATAATTGTGGCATCTCTTGTTTATAAAGACTTGTGGGATGTCAAATGGCTGGCTAGAGGGAGGAGGGAACTTAAACATCTTAAAGATGAGTATAAAGTTAATAACCGTCATGCCCACCCGTTTGGGGGTGAAACTTTGCGAGTGGGGGGTTAATAGCCCCATGGACCCACTCCAAAGTTTCACCCCCGCCGTTGAACACCGAATGGGCGTAATGGTGTGTAGCCACCCACCCTTTTTGCATAGTGCCTAAGGGGACCCCTATGCAAAAAATAGCAGGTTTGGGTAGGACATCAAACATGTCTGGTGTCCGATGCCGATGAAACTTTGCGAGTGGGCCATAGGGATGCCACTCCCATGCTTGCAAAGTTTCACTCCCCTATCGAACGCCGATGGGCATGACGGGCTGTGTTGCCAACGCTCTTTTTTGCATAGTGTCCAAGGGGTAGACCCCCTATTCAAAAAAGAGCGGGTTTAGGGGACCTTGTGGTGGTTGGGTGATAAGATTAGTTTTTGCAAGATTGGACTTGATCTAGGTTTCCACTCTCCACTCCAAAGTTTCGCCCCCGTTGAACATCGGATGGGCATGACGGTGTGTAGCCACCCACCCTTTTTTGCATAGCGCCTAAGGGGACCTCCACTCCAAAGTTTCACCCCCGGATGGGCATGACGGTGTGTAGCCACCCACCCTTTTTTGCATAGTGCCTAAGGGGACCCCTATGCGAAAAATAGCAGGTCTGGGTAGGACATCAAACTTGTCTGGTGTCCGATGCCGATGAAACTTTGCGAGTGGGCCATAGGGATGCCACTCCCATGCTCCTCGTGTGCTCCAGGCAAGGAGCTTTGTACTGATCTAGACAAACTCTAGATGGCTTTGCTTACAAGAGTGCTTGAACACAATTGAATCGATGATAAACAAAGGCGGCCAAAATAGTCTATATATAGTTCCTAGGGTCGGCATGGACATAGGTCGGGCCATGTCTGCCAACCCACACCTTGGTCCAAATGACCAACTAACCATATCATTTGATTGGGACCATATTAGATTATAACAACTTTTCATAGGTTCCCACATAGGATTTTAGTGCACCTCACATGGCCATCTGAGACCATTTGGACCGTGAAACGAGCCTCACAACCCAAGAATAGTGTGTCTGGCTTGTTTTCCACAACACTTACTAATGCGATCACATAGCCCCACAAGCATGCATCCTACTTAGCAGAGTGTCAAGTCTATATAAGTCATCATTTGCCAGTGTCTAAACTAAGAATTTCTAGGTACCAATTACTCACCAATAACGGGTACTCCTCATATAGGGAGCCTTACAAAATAGAGCTCATTAGTCACCCACAATAATATACAAGGATGGAACATTGATGAGTAAATGCTTTTTTAATAGCCTATTGGTGACAACTCCACACCTATGCCATTGGCATGGTCCATCCCTTAACCTTTGATTCAAAAAGCAAATCTCTATAGGTAGCTACTAGTTAAGGACAACAGTGGTGGGGCAACAGTAGGCACAACACTATCATATCTCAGGAAGGAGCACTCTTTGATGATGAAGCAAAAGCGGAAAGTATACTCAAAGGTTGTGACTATTATTATTTTGGCCATTCGGGCTCTGTTTGGCCTTAAGGTTTTCTAGTGTTGACATTTATTAACCATTCTGTTAATTAACATAGTTCACGCCCAAACTACGTAAGGTGCTTTTCCATCTTACCTACATGAACGAGCACTTACTTTTGTAAGACGGTGGTGGAACATATAAAGTAGCCTTACCATGTACTTAATAGGAAAGTTTACAGATGTAGTATATATAGTTGCTTAATACTAGTGATAGAGGTCATACCATTTTTAAGTTTGGTCGGCCTAGTGTGAAAACTAGTCACTTGTATATAAGTCATTTTTGACAATAAGCAATGAACAATAATTCCCTTATAATGGTGATAGAGGTCAGAACATTTTTAAGTTTGGTCGTTGGCTTGGTGTGAAAACTAGTCGCTTGCATATAAGTCATTTTTTATACTAAGCAAAGGACAATCATTTCCTTGTAGGCAATAGCGATAGAGGGTGGACCATTTTTAATTTTAGTCAACCTAGTGTGAAAACTAGTCGCTTGCATATAAGTCATTTTTTATAATAAGCAAAGGACAATCATTTCCTTGTAGGCAATAGCGATAGAGGGTGGACCATTTTTAATTTTAGTCAACCTAGTGTGAAAACTAATCTCTTGTATATATAAGTCATTTTTGGCAATAAGAAATGCACAATCATTCCCTTGCAATAGTTTTCTTGTGAGCTCTCCTTCTTCCCTCATCTTGCTTGCTTGAATTATTTTAAACTCATGCTTGCTAGATTCATGCATACTTGAATAGGTTTGATTTTTAGGTTTCCCTCTTCGACTAGCTTCTTCTTCCCATGCTTTTTATATGAGAGAGAACCATAGCAAAGGACCGTATCTTCTTGCCTCAATCTAGGCAATGAGAGCTCTTCCTTTACCCCTTTGGCAAGGAGTATTTTAGTGTGATAAAATAGAGTGAGGAAGTGAGATAAAGGAGTTAGCGCACCCATAATGGGAAGTTACATATGCTTTGATAAGGCTAAGGTAAGCTCTTGATTTAAACAACTCTACATAAGTGTCTGTTGATAGCTGTGTAGTATTTATGTGTATGTTTTATTAGGCCACGCACCCCTCCGCAACATCCACAACAACCATTACCATGATAAATAATTCCCAATCTATGATTGTCAATTGTTTTGAAGTAGAGTTTCTAATTGGATCTAAACCTTTGTCGTGCAAGTTTTATGTACCCCCACACATACATTGCAAGAGAGAATCATCCTTGGGAGGGGATGGATCATCGTAGCCACAAATTACATTGTCAGGACCACAATGCTCGAGCTTCCCTTCGAATGGTTACCGTACCCCTGGTGGATGAAGGCACCTGAAACTTATCAACATCCCAAGCCTCATCCTCTCCACTTACGAGCAACCTTCTTAGCTAACCTCTAACACTACATAACACTATCACCTTGCCGTGTGTCGATCGCCCCCTTAAACCATTATGGAGATCCTATACCTTACTAACAAAGATGAAGACCACCCCATAAATCTCAACCTCTATAACCCTTCAAGGAGGTCACCAAAAAAGAAATAAGAATGGGTATCCAAGAGTACTTTGGCTAGCCAAGGAAAGTACAATGTCCATTTGGCCTAAAGCCTAACCATGAGCAGAGACCTGCCAAGCGAGAACCCTTAGCAATAGAGTTTTTCCTAGACCTCGAGCCCATTAGATCCTCATCAAACTACTAGACGGGAACCCATCCACGTGGGTCCCCAAAACCTTGTCGTTTCCACAATCCCAAAAGCCAATAAAAATCGAAGCAACGACCTTAATATCTAGCACCACCTAAGTTGATGCTTCATTAGATCTCAACATAATTGCTAGAAGCAGAAGGATTCTATAAAGGAGACCCCCACATCTAGGTACCGAGATCAAAGCAACCCGTGCCCCAAACCCTTGCAAAAATGCACCCTCAGACTTCAAATCCAAGTGAGTGCGGAGGGTAGCAGCTTCCGCATCTACTCTTACCGACACCACCTTCAAAAAAGTCAAAAGAGCCCATGGACTCTGAGCAACAAGAGGCATCACTGTGCCCATGTATCATTCCTATTAGCACTACATATCCTTGTTCCCATCGAAGAAGAGCCACCCATCGAATGATACATGGGCATCACTGTGCCCATGTATCATTCCTATTAGCACTACATATCCTTGTTCCCATCGAAGAAGAGCCACCCATAGTGCTAAACCCTAAAGAGAACCATGCACATTCTTTTGTGGTACCACCGAGCAATCCTAGGGCTCAAAAAGATCACTATGACCTTATAACACTTGTGTGTTGGTGCCTTGCCACTAACACCAACTCACAAGCTAGAATTAGAAAGACGCAGCTCAATCGAGCACACTAGTAATAAAGCCAACCAACAATGGTGTTGCTTTTATCGTGAATGGGCCAATGATGCTCTCCCTTCCCCACTAAGCACACACATGGTAAGACCTAACCCTAATACCCCATGTGTATATATGTAATGTATCTCCTCCCCCCATGCGGCCCACCACTCACATGTACAGTTACTACCTTTATTGGGAATGATTAAAACGTAAAAAAACCCAAAAACATATCAAGATTCATTAAAAAATAACTAAAAATAAGCACGCACAATCATTGCACATGAATAAGTAGACATCTTTACACACACATTACATTCGCATGCATGTGCATCCCACCTCCACACGTATACACCCTCATCCACCTGCATCCACCTTTGTGCATGCACACATGCACTATATCCTTTTGCACTGCATATATACATGTACATGCATACTCTCACCTTCGTGCGCGTGCATACACCCTTACACATTAGCACAACCTTGGCCCCATGTGCATATGCACTCCCATTAGCATGTGTGCACATATACTTGCACGTGCATGACAGTCACTTGCACACATGCACACACATGTGTATCACACCCCTCTACACCTTTACACATTTATTTTCTTTTTCTTCTTCCTCTTTTTTACATTTTTTATTTATAATTTCTATTCTTTTTTACTTCTTTATCCTTCTTTTTATTTTATTCTTCTTCCTTTTTTTTAATCCTTCTTTAATTTTAAAAAAGGAATCCCCCTCCCCCCCTTCTTAGTGCTTTCTTGTTTCCTTATATTACTCCTAGCTTAGTGCTTTATTTTTCCCTTTAAAAAAATAAAAAATAAAGAAAATTTGGATCCTTTATTGCTTTAATCTTATCCAATTATTTAAAAAATCCTCCTTTTCTTTTAATCATTTAATAATAAATAAACTAAAATATTTTTTTTCTTTTTTCTCACTTTAAAACAAAAAAATATTATTTCTTCCTTTTTTTATTTTTTAAAATTTAGCTTTAAAAAACCCACCTACCCTATAGGCCCTTCCACTTGCTTGTAATTTTTTTTTTCAAAATTTAGCTTTAAGAAACACCTCGCTTATGCACCCCCTACGTAGCCCTTCACTTACGTGCAAAAAGGGAAAAAATTGATGCCCACGTGCGTGTGCCACACTCTCTCCTATCCAGCATCGTGCGATTGGATCTTTGTGCCTATTATAGCTCCTTGCCCCGTCCTCGTCTTACCCATCCCCCATTTTTTGACCCTACAACACCATAAACCCATGCACCCGCCACCACCAGTATTGCCTCCTTTGTGCCACTTCTCCATGGGCGGGTGCAAGCTTGGCCCTTGGTGTGACCCATCGCCTGGAGAACCCTAGAACTTCTTGGAACTTTCTGGCACCTATATAACGAGCTTCCATAATTATATCCTCTGCTTTGACTCCAATTTAACACCAGGAACACCTCACAATGGTTGACATTTTTTCAAGCAAAATCCCAATAATGAGGAGCTGTCCGCATAGAAACATTAGATGGAGTCCAAATGGAAGGATTCTTGAACGTGAGTAAACTTAGGAAGAAGTTCTATGACCTCTCTAGCTTGAAGCCATCCACCTAGCTAAGGACACCAAAAAGAAAGAAATAGAAAGGAAGAAACATGCTCGATGAGAAGCCAAAGCTCGTGAGGAGAAAGCTAAATTGAGGAGAGGTATTCTACCTGTCCACATGGCTAAGATAAACATTGACAATGGAAAAGAAGATATGAAGCTCACAAGGCTTTGTTTTGACTTCCCTACCACTACAAACAAGCTTGCTCTATTAGATATTGGAGTGGGAAGAAACCTTATGTTCTATGAGATGTGGATATCATTAGGTAAAATAATCCTTAACTGCACAATGGCCTTAGTGCGAACTATCCCATGGCTGCACTGATTAAATTGGTTGAAGCTTGATGTTGCAGGTTGAACTTGACAAATTAGTATATATGTATTGTGATTGGTAAAAGCATTTGTTATTGCTACATGAGAAGCTAATTTACAGGCTATTATAAGAGGGTTGATTTGGAGCCTATAGAAATTCGGCAAAACAAATTTTTGGGCTTCTACTGCCTACTTAAACTATATGTATGGAGAAAATGATCATATGGGAGTGTAATGTGGACATGTATATGATTTGAGAATGGTTTCTTGAATGTTTTTGCATTAAGAAAGTGAATGTACAAGTGGTGTTAACACTACATTAACATGATTTGTGCATGTATATGTATTAGCAGGGTTGACATTATATTGCATTGGTTAGTTGAGTGTGCTTATTAAAGCATTGTATTTGGCAGCATGGGTAATGGTCTGATACTAAAAATTGTGGGTGAAAAGCTTGACTGCAATAACTTCCAAATATGAAATTATCATATGCAAAATTTCTTGAAAGGAAAAGGCTATTGAAGCTTGGTGATAGGTGATGAGCAAGAGCCGTGGCTCCTTCGCAACAAATCCAACACAAGCACAACTTCAAGGACATAGAACTTGGAAGGGAAGAGCATACAAAGTGTTGTATTACTTCTCTATATGTGTGTGATAGACATTATGCTATGTCATATATAGGATGTGGATAATCGCAAGGATGCATGGGATACTTTGGTGAAATTATATAACACCAATACACACGCAAGGAAGATTCAATTTTAGTAAAAGATGCATAACATAACTTGGAATAACAAGAGCATTCATGATTATGTGCAAGAGATCAAGGGATGTGCAGATGCACCTATTATGGATGATAGTGATCTCATGGCTAATACATTAAATGGCTTGGGTAAGGAGTACAAGTCATTCGACACCTCTATCAGAGTGAGAGGTGGTGCCCCCCAAAATTTGAGGAGTTGGTTTCATTGCCTTATTTGTGAAGAGTTGAGCTTGGATTAGGTACATCATCTAGTAGCACTGGGCATGCAAGGAACCAAACATTCTACACACAAGTGGATGTAGAGCATGGACATGTGGACATATTTGGTTAGATAGACCACTATACTAGCCTTCATATGGTACATGATGTGGTAGAGGATCCTTTTCCCAAGGTAGGGAGAGAGATCTAGCTCTAGAGGACAAGATCATTGGTTACCTCAACAATAATAAAGCAATGGGATTGATTGTCATTATTGTGGCAAGATTGGTCATATGGTGAGAGATTATTACAAGAAGTAAAATGACATGCATGGTGGAAGAGTCCAACATGGGAATTATGTATTATCTAGTAATGATGGGAGTTTAAATCATTTGTTTGCTATAAAACATGTTACAGGCAGCATGACTACACGAAGTAAAGTGGATGAGACATGGTATATGGATTAACAAAGCAATGGGATTGATTGTCATTATTGTGGCAAGATTGGTAATATGGAGAGAAATTATAACAAGAAGTAAAATGACATGCATGTGGTGGAAGAGTCCAACATGGGAATTATGCATCATCTAGCAATGATGGGAGTGCAAATAATTTGTTTGCTATAAAACATGTTATAGGCAACATGGTATATGGATTCAGGAACATCAAACCACATGACTTACCATGGAGAGTGGTTTAATAGGATGTCACCTACATAGTCACAAGGTTATGTTTTTACAAAGGGATGATAAACAACATCCTATTACTCATATTAGGAGTGTGCCATTGAGGATGCATGATGGTAGAGTGAAGACCATGTTTGAAATGTTATATGTGCCATCTATCACTAAGAATTTGGCATCGGTGATTAGATAATGGTAGCTACAAGTGAGATTTAATGAGCTCGATTGTTTTGTGGAAGACTTTAAGAATGGATGTAAGCTCATTGTAAAGGGTCAAAAGGAAGGAGGATTGCTTACTTTGAATGCAAGTATTCCGGAATTGAAGTCAATCATGTTTTCATATAGTCATGACATTGTGTAGGACATTGATGTGTGTAGAAGAGGATTGGTCATGTGAACATACAAAAGCTGAAAGCTATGCAAACAAAAGGCATAGTTGGTGGTTTATTGGCTAAGATTCAAGTATGATAGAAGTTCACGTGTGTGATACATGTCAGTTTGGGAAGCAAGAAAGATTGCCATTTTCCAAGGAAGGGAAAATGAGTACAAGACCTTTAGAGATTGTGTATAGTGATATTTGGGGTCCTATACAAACCCAATCCATTAATGGAAGCAGGTACTACATCACATTCATTTATGACTTTAGCAAGATGATATGGATCTACTTCTTGAAAGAGAAGAGTGAAGCTTTGGGAAATTTCAAAGAGTTCAAAGCTTTTGTGGAGAAGTAATATGGTCATAGGATTAAGTGCCTAAGAATACATAGAAGGTAGCTTACATGATGCAGGTATACCCCCCCTCAATAAAATGCGATTAATGAGAGAAAGAATAGAGTGATTAGTGAAGTGGATAGAGCTATGTTGAATGAGAAGGGTATGCTATCATATTATTATGGGTAGAAGCATGTGTTAGAGGGGTGTATACCTTGAACAAGACACATGCAATTGCCATACTACATGAGAGTACTCATGAGATAAGGATGACAGGTTTTAGGCCTCACATTGGACACTTGAAAGCATTTGGATGTATTAATAGCTTATGTGCATGTGCCAAATGAGTTGGATCCAAAGGCTAAAAAATGTGTGTTCATTGGGTATGCATAAGATTGAAATGGGTACAAATATTATAATCTAGTTATAAAACAAGTTCTCACTAGTCATCATGTAAGATGTCATATTTGATGAGTTGACTAGTTGGTACAAAGAAAGTGAGAATGTGGTGGTGGTTGATGACATTTATGCTAATGTAGTATACATTTGATTTTGGAGGAGACTACTAGTGTGTTTGGGCCGTATGAGACCTGGTAGTGGAAATGTGAGTCCATGATCAGGGAGATTGAGACATGATGTGAGCACTGGGAGTAGTGTATTAGTAGACAAAGGCAAGAAGAAGGTTAAATGCATTAGCATTAGGAATGTAGGTTATGAATCATCTAGTTTGAAGAGTCTTAATGAGTCGGGAATCCTAGTGGGGTGAGGACTCCAAGTGTAAAACATGACAGGTATGTACCACCACGTGCTAGATCTAGGTCATGGAGCTCGTAGTGTCCCGCATCCATTGAGGAGGTCACAAAGGGTGGGATATCAAATTCAAAGATTGACATATAGGGGACATGCTATGTATTGTGCATATATGACATCTATGGTGAAGCATGCGGAGCCTATATGTTTTAATGAGGCTACTGGCAAAGAAGCTTGGGATAAAGATATTGATGAAGAGATGGATGCATTAGTGTATAATGACACATGGGATGTGGTTGAGTTACCAAATGGCAAAAATGTGATTGGTTACAAATAGGTTTACAAGGTTAAATGTAAGTTAAATGGACCCATGGAAAGATATAAAGCAAGGCTAGTCACCAAGGTTATGTACAAACTCATGGGCTCGATTATGACGAGACATTTAACCTAATGGATAAAATGGCTATCGTAAGATCTATGATTTCATTGGCTATATCTAAAGGTTTGTAATTACATCAAATGGATGTTAAGAATGCTTTCTTGAATGAAGAGTTGCAAGAAGAGGTGTTTATGAAGCAGCCAGAAAGTTATATACATCCAAATTTTTCCACATGTATGTAGATTGAAGAAAGCATTATATGGCTGAAGCAAGGACCATGTGCATGGAGTGACATGAGATATGTGAAGATGACTCCCATTATGGTTTATTTTATGAGCATGACAAGGATGTGATGGTGTATGGTTACATGGATGTAAATCGGGTAGGAAGTGCTTATAACAAGAAGTCTACTAGTGGGTATACATTTAGCTTGGGAAGTGCTACTGTAAGTTAGAGCTGTAAGAAGCAACCCATAATTAAATTATCTAGCATGGAAGCATAGTATAAAGGAGTAGCTATGACTGTGGTTTGGCTAAGGAAACTACTTGATGATTTGGGATAGCACAATGATGGAGACAACATGAGTATTTAGTTGGCGCCAGTAATCTTATATCACGCAAGGACCAAACACACAGAGGTCCACTATCATTTCATTAGAGAGAAGGTGTTAGGATGGACAAGTTGATTTGACATATTTGAAGGCTAAAGAACACAGAGTATTTAGTTGGCGCCAGTAATCTTATATCACGCAAGGACCAAAAAACAGAGGTCCACTATCATTTCATTAGAGAGAAGGTGTTAGGATGGACAAGTTGATTTGACATATTTGAAGGCTAAAGAACATGTTGCAGACATCTTCACAAATTCACTTTTGGGAAAGAGAAGTATGAGTACTTCAAAGATAGACTTAGAGTACTAGAGATGGATGTGATAAATTTGAGAGGGAGTGTTGAGATAGAAACCTCATCAAAATAGTGCTTCTAAGACACATAATGTGGTGTGCATTAGTGGTAGTGTGTAGACAATAATTAGCCATGCATGCCCAAGGCCAAGTGTATGGACATTTGGTGTTAGTATACTATGAACTTATCATTGTGTGTATGTGGATTTTTGGAAGATGGAGAGTGTGTCAAGGAGAATGGAATGAAAAAGTTACTTCTCGTATTCTTGTCTCTATGGTTGAGTGAGAGACAATGAGGGTTTACATAAAGCATCAAAAGGATGATGAATCTAAGCACACTGGGCAATCGTGATTCACCCATAGCTAGTCATGGTATGGCTTGTACTCTACCAAGCCTAGTAAGTACCAAACTTGTAGGATTAGTATTAGGTTCAAGAGAAATTTTCAGTATGAACAGAGCATTTGTTAAGTGGGAGGAGCTAAAATATCCCTTTCCTTACTCAAATTTACCCACTTATATATATATATATATACACCTCGAACACTATAATTCTTGAAGAATTAATATAGTTTGGATGTCGCTAAAAGTTACTAGATTTCTTCACATCAATTCTCTATTAGATGAAAGTAAAACTCGAGTGAAGATTTAATCATTAGATCATGGCATCACATTCACTCTATCGGTCTCCCATCCTCCCTCTATCATAATTTCTAAATTAGCACTGTTGCCAAAGATGAGGTGCATAAAAAGAAGACGCATGTTATTTTTTTTCCTTGAAAGTAAATAATTTTAATAGAAAATTTATCAATATATGAAGTTGAGCTCTACATTATGTAGATTTCTTGCTTGCAAAATAGCAAGTACATTTATGTCTAAAAGAAGGGAGAGTTATAACTGTTTCAAGTTCAAAGTGTCCACTTATCCAAATTTGTTACGATAGGCCATGCACACTAAAGTAATTGTTAAGAAACCACCACTCCGTGGGTTATGATTTCGCTCACCCGATCTACCACCATAAGGCATTTTGCCCCATTTCACGTACGTAAACAGGCACTTATCTTTTGTAAACGATATTGGAACATCTAAAGCAGTCTTACATATGCTTAATGTTAAATAGGGAAAGTCTATGGACTTAGTATACATCGTTACTTAAAAACCAATAATAGAGGTCAGACTTTTTATAAGTTTGGCTAGCCTAGTGTAAAAACTAGTCACTTGCATATAAGTCATTTTTGACAATACATAATGGATAATCATTCCCTTGTAATAGTTTTCTTGTGAGCTCTCATTCTTCTCTCTTTTTTGCTTGCTTGCATGCAATTATGCTCTTGCTTGCATGTTGTTGTATTCTGCTTGATGGATTCTTGATGCTTGTGAGATATATTTCTTCTCTCTTTTTTCTTGCATGCATGCTATTGTGTTCTTACTTGCTTGATGGATGCTTGTTTGGATAGGTGTGATTGTAGGTTTCCCTCTTGCATTAGCTTCTTCTTTTCCCACCTTTTATGAGAGAACCATCACAAAGGACCATCTCTTGCTACCTCAATCTAGGCATTGAGAGCTCTCCCTTCACCTCTTTACCAAAGGAGAATTTCAGTGTGACAACAGAGCGAGGACATGACAGACAAACTAGTGCACCCACAATGGGAATTTGCATTTTGTAGCTCGAAGACAAGACCCCAACAACACATGTTTTGGCAAGGCTAAGTTAAGCTCTTGACTTGAACATATTTGACACTACTAGGGAATAGCCTTAGATCCAGTAAAATCCAGTCCCTCCTATATCTGCTCTATCCTACAGATCTCAAGGTCCTATATGAGGCCGTCTGGAATCCTAGTGCTCAAGTTCTTGTCTTGCCTCCAAGGACAAAATAATTGGAGCATGATCAGAGAAAGTATCGTGCCGAGATACTAATCATGTCCCCGTGACCGCAAGCCCACTCATCCTTATAAAATCTATCAAGCATGATCAAAGAAAGTCATGTCCCAAGATACTAATCATGCCCCCACAATCGCAAGCCCACTCATCCACATGAAATCTATCAAGCCGAGAGAGATTGGGGCTAGTGCTCCTCTTGTCAGACCGTGAGAAGCACAAACTCTTGGGGCTATGCCTAAACTTTAACAGGTGCCAAGGGTCCTATCCCTTGAGTGCCAGGATCAACTCCTTCGAGTCTGTCCTCTACTGACTTGATCATGTTAAAGTCTCTGAGTCTGTCCTCTACTGATTCAAAAGTCTCTAGAAGGTGGCCTTCTACGATGTTTGGGGGCCATAAACATTGTCCACACAGTCCTCTCCAATCATAATGGTAACCCACTGAGCTCGCCCAGTGACTATGACACCTGAGCCAGCCACTACCAGCAATAAGCACTCCTAACTAACATAATCCCGAAGGGGCTAAAAGAGGGAGACCAAAAAGTGTGACCCTGCCTGGTAAAATCTTTCTACAGCAAACGGGTACGCCCCTCAGAGAGATGGTGCTCTTGGAGGAAAAGAATGTCAATGGGTCCCCCAACTACAGTTCTATGGAGCTCTCCTCTAAGGACGCCTCGCCTCAGAAAGCAATGAGCCCCCCCCCAAAACCCTAAATATTCCATGAGGTAACCCACATATCAATCTCTATGGGAGGTGGCACTATTAGAACTTCCCTCCACTCGAAGAGTCTTGGGCATGGGTTTCGACGGGGAGTAGTCACAGTTAATCCTTGGATGAAGATGCACCAGGTGGGCATGGATCTTGAACCCCATTGGTCACAATGATCTATAAGAGAGGGGAAGGGGTATTGCAATTGAGATATGAAGGAACACAGAGAGCAGCATCTCCAGGTGGGCATGGATCTTGAACCCCATTGGTCACAATGAAGGTATCTATAAGAGAGGGGAAGGTGTATTGCAATTGAGATATGAAGGAACACAGAGAGCAGCATCTCCAGGCTAGAGGACACCACCTCCCTGTCTTGATCTCTATAGCTTGAGCCTCCTAGCTCCATCCAAGCTAGGGGCCAGAGACGGGTGAGCACGTCGGTGGTGTGCTTGCAATTGAGATATGAAGGAACATAAAGAGAAACATCTCCAGGTTGGAGGACACTACCTCCCCGTCCTTATCTCTATGGCCTGAGAGCCTCCCAGCTCCATTCCAGCTAGGGGCTAGAGATGAGTGAGAGGGCAGAGTGGAAGGAGGAGAGGAGGCACATGTGGGGGTAGTGCAATTTGCTGGGGTTCTCACAGCTCCTATATTTGCATCAATTTTGTTCCATGGACGAGAAATGTACTTTTTCATTCGTTAACAAAAAAGAAAGGGTAAGCTCACTAAACTTTAGCCATAAAATAGATGGTGTGCAACATAGTACGCATGACCCATGAGACTTCTAAGCTACACATTAGCTAATAGAGAATCTAGAATGCATGTTTAGGCTTGTAAAGTTATAAAAACCTCCCCAACAAGCTAGAGATCCATGATTTTTTCTATGGGATTTTGGAGCTCTTTATTACACTAAAACAAATGCATAGTATCTCGTACTTGCACCTTGGGTACTTCTAATCATTATCTAGCTCTCATTTATACCTAATATAGTCAAATTAGGAGATTTTGCAACCTCGAGATGAGTGTTTTCAATTCATGGAGTTGTAAAGGATTGTGTAAGCCTACATCAACCTTACAACACCCTATTGTAAGTGCTTGAAGTACTTATCGAGGTACTTGATAAGTACAACACTCTACTTAAAGTACTTATCAAGGTACAACACTCTATTGTAAGTACTTGAAGTAATTATCAAGGTACTTGATGTTCTTTTGCTCAATTTTATCAATTTCTCTCTATTCTGAGTGTATTTTTCCTTGTTTCCTTTGGTTTAAAATGATTTCTTTATTTTTTTTAATAATCAAGCTTCAATTAAGACTTTACAAACCTTAGCCTAAGCTATGCATATAAAAATTCTAGTTTTTATAGTAAATCAAATTTTCTCAATCTATAGCGGGAATAGAATTATTCAAATTGAATTTAGTTTAGAAAAGGATTAAAATGTAAGATTTTCTCCTAAACCCCTAATCTTGTGGCCAAGTTAATTTTAGACTTGAACCTTAGTATACACAAATTAATGTATTTAGTCTTGTAAGTAGTAACAAATTGTGAGTTTGTACAGGCCTATAATATTGGAAAATTGAATTAATCGAGCATCCAAATTTTGTGGTTAATGATTAAAATCATAGGGAGGTGTGCAAAACTTAGCTTAATTTATTAGCCTAGATAATAGATAACATGGAAAATTTTCAACCATAGAATTAAAGATTTCCTTAAGGATAAAAATATCTCTTTTTGTGTGCTCAAATAGATAAATTTAAAAGATAAAAAATTAAGATAATTTTTTTTTCAAATTGTAGTAGTAGGAAGGAAATATTATTATTCCACCTAGTTGTAGTGAAGAATCACTAATGCAATGTTAAAAAGCTAAGATATGAAAAATCACTATGGATTAATGCATGTAAGATAATCTTATACAAAGCCATGATGCCTAAGTGAATCAACCTCTCACCAAGAGGATGGAAATAGCCTCCCATAAGCCAAAGTATGAAAGCGAAGTCGAAACAAGATACACTCTATCCTAGTACCATAAGAGGTGGTTGTTGTGAAGCTTGTCATAAGGAGTATCTTCATGATCGCCTTGTTGTAGTTTCCAATAAATATGGGCAGCACCCTCATTTAAAATATATTCCTCTTGAATCCCTTTAAAATATATTCCTCTTGAATCCCTTTAATCCAATTCCATGATTGATGTCATAGCACAAGCCCACATCCACAATGCATCTGCTACCACACATTGTCCTTGCCCGATGTATATGATATCTCAAAATTATAATTTTGAAGAGTGGCCAACCACCTCTTTTACTTGGGAGAGAGGTTTGGTTGGGTAAAGATAATGTTGACACTTCTTGATGGCATGAAGGATAACAAGCATCTCTTGCTCGTAAACATGCAATCCTATCTCCTTGTTGGTAAGCTTTCTACTCTCAAATGCAATGACTCCATGCTCTTGATATAAAACAACACCAAGTCCCCTTCCATTTGCATCCACTCTCAATATACCTAAGACTTTGATCTATGGAGAGCCAGGGTCAAAGGATCATAAGAACGTCAAAAGGTACCTTCTAAATCCAATTCCCTCAAGCGGAAAGGACTTGTGTGTGTATGCAAACAAGAGAGGAAATTATTTTCACCTCTTGATGCTATATAATAGTAGCAAACAAGCTACCACAAGTACGATGCCAAAATGGGCAGTGGTGACAAAATACCTTAATGTCCACTCTCTGATGTACATGTATATAGACATTGAGAAGAATGAGTATAGGCCACTCATCCCACCACCTAATGGACATAGACGCATGATGAGTGTTGAGTATTGCATCCCAGATGAGAGTGCCCACATAGGGTTCAAACTTCACAAGAACCGGTAAAAGAAAACGTCTCTGTGTGGTTCCATAGCACCAACTGAGAAAAATCTAAATTTTTATCTGATCTTTCTAATCAATCTGTAAATTTCCCAATATAGTTGTACATTAAGATTATCCAAGGGCTCTTGAGTTATATCTAAGGCAATATAAACCTCTAGTATCCATTAATCTCTTAAATCCCTTGTTTTGGGTGCCCTAATGTGAAAGAGTAGGTTTATTTTACCCTAGGTGTAAAAGCCAACATCTCTTTGATAGAGACACATTCTTGTATGCATATTTTTGAGAGCTCTCATATCAAGAGAGGTCACATCAATGAAATGGAGTTCCCTCAAGCAATCTAGCTTGTCTACTCTCTTCTCTCTACTCTACACTTGTTTATGCAATGCTTGCTAGCTTGATTCATTGTTTTGTTGAGTGCATGCTTGAGTTGTGAAGTGAATGCTTTTGTGTTTTCTTGGATTCATGCTTGTTTCTTACTTAATTCTTGAATGCTTGGCAAGAGCTCAATGAATGCTTGCTTGTGTGTGTAGATTTGTGAGTAGAGGGTGGTCATTTGAGTGGTAGGGAGAGTGAGCTCTTCCGTAGCTCCTCCTCTCTATTTAGGAGTCATTTCAAGTGCTAAATCTCATCCTCTCTCCTCTCAGAGATGCCTTCATGCTCTAGCTAGGTTTAGCCTCATTCTTTGGTTTCTCATGACTAGAGTGGTATAGTCTATGCTTCACTATTCTACATAGACACAAGCTAAGTCTAGCTTTCCATTGGTGCTGTTGCTAGGGAATGAAAAACTATGCTAGGGAGTAGATTTAACCCTTGGAAGGGATAAAATTAGCTCCTTTGGTTGCAAAATCAAGGGAATTAGGATAGGATTAGTAGTGTTAGAGTGTGAATGTCTAAGAGTCAAGTCCAAATCTACCATTGTCTGGTTGAGCATTGAGCTCCCAAGGTTGGGCCCTAGCTCCCACCCCATCACTAATTACTCACTAATTCTAACTAACAACTAACCAAATCAAGGAATTATGTCAAATGATAATATTTACATGATTTCCCTTGTAGTTTGTGTGGAAGAAAGTCCAAATGTGAATGGATAACGTTTAGGTGGAAATCTTAACTGGTCAAAAATTGGTACAGATAAAGTTGTATTTACTGAGCTATTCTTAGAAACAGGTACATTAGGGTTGAGGTTATTTAAACTCCCCTAAATCTAGTTGAGGTCAAATCCTAGCTGAAACTGAGCAAACAACTCTTTGTCTACACATGTGACTCCCTCACATGCGACTCTCATGATCATGCGGTTCCAACTCCACATGTGACTCATATCCCAGAAACTTCAAATTTGACCTCCTGACACTTATTTACATCAGGTCCAACTCATATGCACCGCAAATTCATAAAAAGGAACCTCAAAAAGTTGAAAACTAGAGCAAAATCTTGTCAAGCATATCCCTCCACCCCACCAAATTCTATGAATCTAAGGTTTGAGAGAACCTTGAAATCTGGTACTAGGTTTGACACTGTCTAAGGTCTCTAGAGTCCTCACACAAGGAAGTGGTAGTACATAATCAAAACCCTTAGGAAGAAGCACAAGTGAGCTATACCCTAGTTCAGAGTTTGAATCAAGAATTGAATCCAATTCTAGGTCCTGCTCTAGGAATAATCCAAGATCTAGCTCTCCGGAGAGATTCCAAACTAATAAAACAAGTGACCAACAAAAACATGGCTAACACTCATAGTACTTTTTTTTTTTCTGAACCACTGAAGGAAGTGCCAATTCTATTTGTTTTTCAAGCTTTTAATGCTCAATAAGAACTGTTATGGAAGAGCTGCCAGGAAGGGCCTATCAAAAGGTAGGAAGCTTTGCAATCAAAGACGTTGGTGATGGCAAGCGGTTTATGGCTGATGATGGTACCATGTTCTCCTTGAAGAGAAGGTGACCAAGTTTGGAGTTGTTCCAGCTCCACTGGATGAGACTTTCTCTAAGTGGAAGAAGACCTCTAAAGAGGGGAAAGGAAACAAAGAAGCAACTTAAGATGCCAACACTGACAATGCTAAAACAAGTACGAGCCCATTACCTATGGAAAGCTTTATGGTTGCTAGAGCTGAGGTAAGGGATGAGGGAGTCGTAATTTATGTTTATGCATTTGGAGTATGGTATTCCACTTGGATGAATCCAGGAAGGGATCCCTCTCAAACCTCTAATCTGCTTAAGTTCTATATTAGCACCTCAGACCAGTTCATGTTCATTATTGATGAACAAGGTCGAGAATATTTTCCTGAATCTAAAGCAAACCATTAGGCAAGGGGGAATAACAGAGTATTTGAAAGTTAAAATTGAGTGGGCTAAGGGTAAGTTAAAACCATCAAAATCTAAGGATGTAAACCCTTTCGAGAGTGATGAAGATGAGGTAGAAAACCATAAAGAGGGTAGTCTTAGAAAGAGGAGTGATAAAGGAAAGAAAGCTACTTTTGAGTGGGGAAGAACCATATAGACATGAGAGCATCTGGGAGACATGCAGAGAGGAGGAAAACCCACCATACGAAAAGAACGCATAGAACAAGACATCATAGGGATGATGAATATGCCCGTGAATATGGAAGGAAGGTTAGACCTTCTAATCTTCAAAAATGGGTAAAGAAATACGATGGATCAACAGACCCTTATGACCATAGAGAGCAGCCTTTAAACAGGTGTTAAGCGGAACAAGTGACAGATCCCCACACACAAGTATTAGGATTCGGGATGACTTTGAAAGGAAGGGCCTTAGCTTGGTTCTAGACCTTAGAGCCTACATCTCTAGTAACTTTTGAGGAATTAGAGAAGTACTTCATGTCTGCATTCTCTATAATGGGTATCAAAAAACAACGTTATGACCAAGATCTATCGTTTCCAGCAGAAAAGCGAAGAATTGGTTAGATATTGTGTTAACAGATGCCCTTTTGAAGAGAAGCCTAGCTCGTTGCAACTAATCTCTATTTTCTTAGTTAGAAGGTTTATGCAATTTAAAGAGCTTCATGATTATTGATATGCTAAAAGGCACGAGAAACTTTCAAGAGTGTTGTTTAGATGTAATGGACTTTGGCGATAATTTTGAATGTGCCACAAAGAATGATGTGAGTGTCAAGTCCAACAAAGTCTGATGCTTCTGAAACAAATTTGGCAGCAAAATCTGACAATGTACCAACCCAGATAAGATAGCAGTAGTGATGGTTAGCAAAGTGGAGGGATTTATCAAGAATTTGATGCCTAATCAGACCCATAACAACCAGAGGATGATGTTTTGTGGAATCTGTGCTGAACATCACCACACCCATGCCTGCCCTACTAGAAAGCCTAAGGAAGAAAATTCCAAGTGGTGTTCATTCTACAGTAGTGACTCAATAAGCTCTAGACTCAAATACTATGCAAGCTGTGTTGTCGGTCCTATGAACAGTAACTATGCCATTGGGGGATGACTACCTAAAAGCCAAAGTTGAGCTTTCGAAAAGAGTGGCTAAATGGTGTAAGTTTGATACACAAGCAGAAATTACCGGTGAAAATATAGAGAACCTATCCCTATTAATGCAAAAGCAGTCAATACCACTAAATAAAGTGGAAAAGAACTACGAGAGCGACAATGCTAACACAACACTACCAATTTCATTGGAGGGTGTGAAAGCAAAGGCGGAGTGGGCATTAGCATTCTGACCAAGGATATGTAGGAAAAGTGGGGAAAAAGAACTTTGAGAAAGACAAGGATGGTACTGTCCAATTTTAAGAGCCTTATTGTGGGAGCTTGCAAGGTATGCTTGCAAACCCCAAACCAAGAGAAGCCTAACAAGCTAGGAAAGAATTACGATGGCCTTGAGGATGCCAAGAAGGTGGATCTTGCAGAGCCTAGAGAAGATGCTAGACTGGTTTGGATAGCCATAGATCTGACTCCAAAAGAGGAAGATGAACTCATTAAACTCCTACAAGAGTTCAAAGATGTTTTTGTGTGGTCCTATTAGAACTTGAAAGGAGTTCTTCCAAACATTTGTCAACACACCACCAAAGCACCTTGAGAGCTGCTACTCTCACCCAAACGCTCGAGATAGCATGCCTCAATTTGGTTAATGATAGGAAGAACTTCCTCCTAAGTCACAAAAGTGGTCCAGGGGGAGAAGTAAAAATAGCCATCAAACCTATTAGGTAACTTGGATAAAAGAAGTCCAAGCATGTCCTTTGAGGAGAAAGTCTTGCCATAGTTGACAAGGTCGCCCCATAAATCCTTCATCTTTGAGGTGAAGGCAGATAGGGAGGGGAAGGATGCAAAAGAAATATTGTGCAAATCTTTGAACAATGCCAAAATCTGTCCCATGGAATGGGCTGCCTCAGCAATCTACATGTACACGAGAAAGAGTAGCATCCTAAAAATTAAGCATTAAGAAAGAAAACACCCACCAATTGTTGATCGTCCAAGCGTTAATGTTGACATCAGTAATAACAGCAGAAAGGACTGGTTTAGTCGCATTGGAATTAGAGAGCCAATCCTAAAGATCTACTCCAATGAGGGTACATTTTACCTTCACTTTCTAGAGTGTGTAGGTGGATGCATTCAACTTGGTAAACTCTAGGAACATTGGAATCACTGTAGGAGTAGCCATCTCTGACACAACCTACACAAGCTATTGTCCACAAAAAACAGCAAGTAACATTGCCATCGAATGGCTAAGAATAGTGGCAAAGACTCCCGAAAGCAAGTACCAAAGATCGCAGAAACACAGACCAAACAACCCACTTCTCTTTGAACAAGAAAAAAAAAACAGCAAAAAACATTGCAGTGCTTGAAAACATTGATGTAGAGAGAGGGCCTTCAAATCGCTCCAGCAACTTCGGGCTCTGATAGATACCCTCTGCCTCAGCACACTATCTCCACGCAGTGTTTAATACGTGTGATGAAGGGATCGACCGTGCGGGGAGATCGCAAGCATACGTATGGCAAGTGTCATAGGTTTACATTTTTTTGTAGAGCTCACCGAAAAATGCGCGGAGATAGTCAGAAAGTGGGGGTGGTAGCGGGTCACGGTCCGAGAAGACATGCGGGCACTTTAGTGGTAGGTACGCAAAATGCCGCATGGAGTAGTAGGGGTATGATTAGGCACATGGCCCACACGTGCGAGATCCTCAGCCCAAGGATGAATCAAGGCGATCTCTGCGCAGCGTTTGTGCCCGAGTTTAGAGGGTCCAAGGCATGAAAGAAGCAGTGTTGCTTTTTCATTCTTGCTTGCGAACATCGGCAGCTTAACTATTTTGAGCGGTGTGCCTTAGATCCCTAGGCATTGCTTGGCTGCTACAGCAGGCATCTACACGCAGTGCCCTTTGTCCCACGAGGAGTGTGCACTATGTTTGGCACTGTAAGTAGGAGAAAAGGAGACTCGAGAGGGGGTGGAACCTAGGCAGCCACCTCGCAAGCCTCCGATGAGCAGGTGTGGAGAAGGGTCAACATAATACGAGAGAAGTTGTGCTAGGAGCAGCTACAACGCAATGAAGGACCCACCCCTCGCGGCGGTGAAGGTGGAAATAGGCAATAGGAAATGCTTCAATGAACGAACAGACCAAAGAGTTGGTACGCACTTGGTGCCTAGGTTTACCTGTACATAGCGGCTTTGATGTTGGGTTCTGCTTGTGCTGTAGGTGGAGAAGTCTCAAAAGGGTGGAAAAAAGAGAAAACTAATGGGGGAAGCAATGACTAAGGGTAAACCAAACCCCCCACGGTAGCTATTCACAACCCCATAGGCTTCCTGTATATGCCTGGGTTTTTCAGTATTTGGTCCTGCCTGTACGTCGTGGATTTAATATGACTAACTGCTTGTGTTAGAGGTGGAGAAGTCTAAGGAGGTGATGGGTGATGTTGGAAAAAAGAGAAAACTAACGGAGGTAGCAACAACCACAGAGGGCAAACCCCCCCCCACAGTAGGTATTCACAACCCCGGGTTTGCCTTGACACGCCCGGGTTTTTCTGTATTCGGTTCTACTTGTACATAGTGGATTTGATGTGACTAACTGCTTGTGCTGTAGGTGGAAAAGTCTAAGGAGGTGACGGGTGATGCTGAAAAAAAGAGAAAACTAACGGGGATAGCAACGACGGAGGGAACACCCCCATGGTAGGTATTCGATGCTCGAGTTTACCTATATGTGCCCAAGTGTTTTCTGTGACCATGGGTTTTCAAGTATGTTTGGATTTGATGTTGAATGTTGCTTGGGCTGCAAGTGGATAAGCTTAAAAGATTAGACATATATGGTGGAAAGAGAAAACGAATGGTGAAGTCTACAATGATGGAGGGCACACCCCCCTCGGCAAGTATTCGGTGCCTGGGTTTACCTGTATATGCCCGGATTTACCTGTAAATGCTCAATTTTTTTGGGTGGGACCGCGGGTTTACCTATAAGTTTAGATTTGGGCTATAGGTGGAGAAGCTTAAAAAAAATGGACGGTGATGATGGAAAGAGAAAGCGAATGACAAAGGCTGCAACGGTGGAGGGCAGACCCCTCAGGGTAAGTATTTGGTTCCTAGGTTTACCTGTATATGCCTGGGTTTTTGGGACCACGGATTTACCTGTATGTTTAGATTTGGGCTGCATGTGCTTGGGTTTACTTGTGCATGCCCGTGTTTTTGTGTATGAGCATCGTTTGATGTTGGGTTCTGCTTGGGCTACTAGTGAAAGAAGTTTAAAAAAATTAGACGGTGATGGTGCAAAGAGAACAAAACGATCAGCACTCGGAGGGCACACCCATGGTAAGTATTCGACTCGTGTTTACCTGTAGATGCTTGAGTTTTTCTGTATGGCCATGGGTTTTACCTGTATGTTTGGGTTTTTCTTGGACGAGCTGCAGGTGGTGAAGCTCAGAAAATTAGAGGCATAAAAACAAAGGAGGGGCAAATTAGCAAAAGAGGCTCCCAAAAGAGAAGCCCTGGCCATTGAAGGAGGACCTTCGAAGCTCTCTCTCTCTCTCTCTCTCTCTCTCTCCCTCTCTCTCTCTCCCCCCTCTTGCTCTCAATCCTTCCTTCCATCTACGGATGTAATTGGGTCCTCTCTCTCTCTCTCTCTCTCTCTCTCCCCCCCCTCACCTACCCGATTTACTTGTAAAAGTTAAGGGATCAAGGACCAGGGACTTGGATGGGGCTGAGCCATACATCCCTTTACTATAGGTGGTTGAAGGGAAGGGGAAGGATCCTGCAACACACGAAGGGGCTCAGAGAGGCAAGCTCGTGACACACCTAACAAAGAGGATTGTTTTGTAGGCCATCTTCCCACACAAAGAGAAGGTTTGTTGTGATTGGGTTTAGGTTATCTTCCTCTTGCCACCACTGTTCGTGTATTAATTTCTAGGTTTGGCTTTACAGGCCTATATAGAGCTGTACCTTAGGGGTAAAACTATTAGGCAATGTTGTGCCATCTCGATGAGTCCATAGAGAAACACGTGCATGGAGAGGCGCATGAGGATGGTCAAACATCTAAAGCGTGCAAATGGCTTAGATGTTGACATCTTATGCGAGATTGGGGGTAGACCCATGGGCTCTAGGCTTGGGGGTGCCCTAATGTCATCAATGAGGGACCAAGCACATGCAATTGGAGGCTAGGGCTCGTATTAAGGCAATCGAGGCATGGGATGCAATCCCCAAGTAGCAGCGTGTTATGTTGCGGGGTAATTACATTCATCCACAGCTTTGTCCTTCGGTATGAGGAGAGGCAAGAGGAGAAGGAGGCCATACAAAGGCGTATATGGGATGGGTATGATACCAATGTGAGTATGTGGGGCATTCTTTTAATTGTTGTTGGAACACTTGCATGTGCCGTGTGCTTTGTTCGTAACTTCTTGTTTTTTGATTGTAGAGGCATATAATGTGGACCAAAAATGTAGAACGGAGACACTGAGGGTCATGAGCTTGCTGGGGGTGCCATGGAGGAGAGTGACAGTGGTGTCAAGGGTGGGAGTGAGGAGGGGATCGAGGACAGTGTGGAGGAGGAGGAGGAGGAGGGCAATGATAAGGAGGCTGATGAGGGCGCTAAGGAGGGTAATGAGGGCAATGATGAGGAGGTTGATGAGGGTGATGAGGGTGATGAGGAGGGTGAGGAGGACGAGGCCGGTGATGAGGGTGAGGAGGACGAGGCCGGTGATGAGGGTGCTAAGGGTGGTGATGACTACATTGAGGAGAGTGAGGAGGAGGATCAGGGTGATGAAGACTATGTCGTGGAGGATGATGAGGGTGATGATGAGGGCAATGAGGGTGGTGAGGAGGCTTGCAGGGATGCGAACGAGGAGGGAAATGAGGAGAGGATTGAGGAGGCTGAGGAGGAGGCAAACAAGTTACTCGAATGCTGTACCCCTCACGATAATAATAACTAGTCCCCTCGAGTGTGAGGTCGGCTTTGACTTGTCATTTTGCATAGGGCAAGTTGGAGCCGTGGAGCTTGCGGAGACAAGGCATAAGGTGGGCCAACCAACAGAGCACTTCGTCGAGTGGAGGTGAGTATATGACTCCCGCTTCTAAATGTACAAGCAAGGCACACTATGTAATTCAGTTTATGTGCTCGGGTTTACTTATCTCATTGACCATGGGTTCCACCTATACATGTAGGCTGCTGGATGTGGCTCGCTCTATGCCTCCCATTGTGGTGGAGATTGACAAGGCCCTCGTAAATAGCTTGCGGCCGACCTCCTTCCAAAGAGTTTGTTTCGTGTCGACTCATTGTGGTTTGGCATGTCAATTGGATCACATCCACAGAAGATGACAATGGCGCGGTTGGTCAGCATGCTCAGGGGAATCGATTTCATGTCTTATGTGTTTGTCTTCTTGCCAGTTTTGATCCAGTAAGGGCCCCTTTTTGTGGTAACCTGTACTCTCTTTATATACTTTATGTCACTTGTTCAACGCAAGGTTTGTGCTTCTATGGAGAGGGAATTGGTGCTTCTTCTCACTATATAACAACTCACATAAGAGGGTCCCCGTCTCACAGCTTCCCAGGGTGAACCTTGGGATTCTCTTCTTTGACTCTCTCAGCCTTGTTGATCCAAAAGACTGCCTTTGCAAGGTGTACCGATAAGTTTCCCCACCATCCGTCTCGGCATATTCATGCCAGGTTTACATATATGCTCAGGATGAAATTTAACATTGCCCATGTCCGTTATGATATAGGGTGATGGAAAGCATGGCGAAGACGTGTTCAGAGCCATCACTTGCAGCTTTGTTGGTGTCCCCATCGACAAGACAGGCTTTGAGTTTCAGACCATTGAGGGGCCCCAGGTACCCAATGCCATGAACTGTGGCTTCTACACCATGATGGCAATGAAACGCTTGGCGGAGGACATCTTCGCTCGGAAGATGCCTGGGGATTGGGTAAGCCTTCTATTAAAAATCTTGCTATAGTATTTTTTGTATCTTTAACTCTTATTCTTCACTTGCTTTGTAGCTCGGTCATGACTAGTTCACAAAAGACAATGTGGTGAGATTGCGTGCAGACATCTAGGGATTGGTTACTGAAAACACTAGAGCAGTGAGCCTTGTTGTTGTGCCTTTGAGATCGTAGATGTGTCTATGCATTCTAGTTTTAGCCTTGTAATCGTTCTTTGACTTTGAAATATGAATCAAAATTTTGCACTTTGTTCTACCTTATCTAATTTTCTTTTTAACTACTGTACATTTAAACTCATGTGATTGTAAAAGCTACGTACTTTTAATTAAAAAGGTAAGATAATGTGCTGTTTTTAATTCACGTAAATGTTTATATAGTTTACCTTTGTGATGAGCATGCGTAAATCTTTTTTAATAACATGCCTCACGTGCGATAACATGTCAATGATTGTTACACTCACTCCATGTCTCATGCATACATTACATACATACATGTCAACAATTGTTACACTCACTCCATGTCTCATGCATACATTACATACATACGAGTACATTACATACATACATGTCAACGATTGTTACACTCACTCCATGTCTCATGTATACATTCATACAGACAAGTACAATACATACATACATGTCAACTTTGTTACACTCACTCCATGTCTCATATAAGTAATCCTTTGTACATTACATATGAGTAGGCACAAGTAATCTTGGGAGACTAGCAAAAATGTTGTATTTAAACAAAATATGTGCCCAAGTAAGCACAAGTAATCTTGAGAGATTAGCAAAAATGTTGTTGTATTCAAACAAAATATGTGCTCAACCTTTATAGCAAAATATATCAAGAAAGCATTAGCAATCTTTTGATAATAGCAAATACAAACTAGCCGAGATTACATCAACACCATCCTGAGCTTTGATGCATAAACATCAAACATCTTTTGACCTTCAAACAAAATATGTGCTCAACCTTTATAGCAAAATATATCAAGAAAGCATTAGCAATCTTTTGATAATAGCAAATACAAACTAGCTGAGATTACATCAACACCATCCTGAGCTTTGATGCATAAACATCAAACATCTTTTGACCATTGGCTAGATTCAACACAAAGCATCGCTCATCATCCTCATTGGGGTCACATGAATAGGATGACACGTTTGCCACATAGGCATATGAGTCATCGTATACTCTCATGTGCTGACCCATCAATGCCCCTAGTGCATCCTGTGGAGCGAGTCTCTATGTCAAAGGCAACAATGCATGACAAGTTTGGCATGAGTCGATACACAATGGGTCCACCAACAAAGTCTTTGTACAACAATGATGACAATACACTCGCAGAAGCGATTTCTCAAAGCTCACCCGATTCCACCCCCTTTGATGCTTCCTCCTCAACACACCAGTCTGGCGGGCAGGTTGAATGGGTGCCACACTTGTCTTATCGATCACCTCTCCTTTGGTCATGGGTTTGCAATGACCAAGCTGTGTGGCTGTCACACGTGATTGCACTTGCGAAATGCCACCTTTCATCAGTAACACAATCTCCTTCGGGGCCCTTGTATTGCAAAGTCCATCATGGGAGATATGCATTTGGCTCATCAATTCTTCTATTTCTGATTCATCACATGAAGGTATCCCTTGTGCGATTAATCCTATCCAGGAGATATTTTAATTCTTTAATGCTATGACGCAATAACTCATGGAAGTGGAAGGCCCATCTAAATCACTTGGGGGGTCCACATCACATGTTGGCTCACACTCCACCCCCATTGCATGTGCCATGTGAATGATGGGGAGAATGGCATGAAGGTGTGGGAAAAATAAATTTTCAAGATAAGCCTTACACCATAGAGATCCTTGCAGTCGCTTGACCAATCCAGGTAATCCACAGTATCCCGATTGGATGCTCACATGGTACCAAACATGTGAACTTGAGGTACTCAAGATCTTAAAGAGCATTGCTGACTCATCAATGATCTGATGGGAAACGTATGGTGAATACTTGGAATTGCAAGGAATTTGTATGCCTTTTGGTGATGCAAGTTGAGGCACATGCTATGTAATGGGATGGGAATTGATAAGAGGATTATGGATTTTTGCATTGTTACTTGAGAAAAATTGAGATTTAGCTCCTAAAACAAAGGAGACTATGTCAAAATTTTCTCAAATTTCTGGTCATACATGGACAATTGAAGCTTGTGGAGCATAATTTGCAGACCTTGGGATGCTAATGAGGTGCAAAAGGTGTTGACACTGGTTTGGGAGCAAACAAAGATCAATTGGGCACAAGAAGGGTCACTTTGGGAAGAATCTGTAGATTCACAAAAACCCTAATTCAGTACCAACCCTTTTGGACTAAATTAAAAGGGACCATATGAGCTCTTAGTGCTTCCTTAGAGCTACCCAATGAGCCCTTAACCTCCGCATTTTGATATCGCTTTAGGGTAGAATTCAGGGTTTTTGCAGAAACAATAAACCCTAATTCAGTCACACAGGGGTTTGAAGGTCTTCTAGATCCAATTACATAGGCTTGTAGTACTCATCGACGAAGGCTTTCATTTGAGCTAAAAAGTTTTGCATTTGGATATCTCTAGCTCAAGTTGTACCCAAAATACCGTTTTAGCCTATAACCATGTAAACCCTAAAACAGAGAATAGTAGCACACCTCATCTCTTACGGCTCTTTGCATAGTGGTCTAGTGCACTTCATTAGCTCTCCAACAAGCTTTAGATCACTTCAATCGGACATCCCTACCTCAATTTAGAGCCAAATTTCTGAAACCGAAGGTTTCCATAGGGCCGAAGCCAAAAGGGCGACCGAGGCGCATTACTTTGGCTTCTGACGAGGTAGAGGGTGAAGAGACAGTGATGGAACAAGGAATTTCAGATGATCCGGAGGATACTCTTGGGCACACTTCAAGAGAAGGGGATACTTTTGGGCATACTTCCAGAGAAGGGAATGAGGAGTTGAATGTCGGAAGTGCCCATAAGCACACCCTACAATCTTCGCATGCCATCCCCATCGATTCGATCATGCAAATGCTGATGGAAATGAATGCTAAGATGGACACGATGGCTACAAGGGTGGAAGTCAATGGTAGGCTTGACACTATGGCTACAAGGATGGAAGTTTTGGAAGAAAGGGTCACTCGGCCAATGAGCCAACCTTTCTATGATAGTGGTCATGGTGCTTTACATGAAGGCAAGCAATTTGGGACAGCTTTTGAAGGCCGTAAGGAAGGCAAGCTACCCATGGTACAAGAGGTTTCTCCCAAGGTAACACATGAGCATTCCACCAAGAATGTCACTTTCGGATTCATGGTGGCGGATGCTAGGAGGCCTTCTATGCGCGGGAGATGAAGCCTACTACATTCCAAGCGGGTTCTTCTCAATTGGATGGAAAGCAACATGCACCTACATTCAGACATGAGGAGTCAAATTTTGGGGATCCGAGGAGAGTACCTTTGAAACCCAAAGCAAATCAGTTCTCCACGCTTGAAGAGGAGGTGTATGATATGGATGATGTGGTTGAGCTTGATTGGGAACATATGTCATTCACTGAGAGACAAAGAGAAGCTTATGATAGGTGGATGGAAATGCCAAATTTCCTCAAGAGGGAGTACAAGGATTTTGCACAATTCCTTGGATCTTTTGTGCAAATGCAAAAGCACAAGCCCTCACACCATCAGGAGAATGCATCGTCAACCGTGTCAAAGGATGTAAAGGACAAGATTTCACTCTCTAAGTTCAAGGGTGATGGTTCAGCCCCACATGAGTTGGAAGAATGGATGAATAAGTTGGATACATACTTTCAGCTCTATCCGAAGAGTGAAAGGGACAAAGTGCATTATAAGCTTGACCTACCTCCTTCTACAAGGATTCATAATGTGTTTCATGTATCCAACCTTAAGAGGTTTGTGGGCTCTCTTCCTCAAGAGATTGAAGAGTTACCACCGATGGATGAAGATGGAGAGATTATCTATGAGCCGGAGAGGATTGTGGACAAGAGGACAAGGGTTTTGAGGAACAGGAACATTGATGAATTCCTTGTGAAATGGAAGCGCTTTCCCATAGATGCGGCTACTTGGCAATCAATGGAGTATGTTCAACAACATGGTTTACTTGATGGAAGTATTCCTTGATCAAGTGGCATGATTATTATGTGAGAATGGGCATATCATGAGGTTTTATATGTGTTGTAATTTATGGATAGCTTTGGTTGGATCTATTGTTGGGGTTACCAATCTACTCCAACACACTTGGAAGATCATTTGGTTCGATGACAAATATGTGGGACCCTTTTTGGGTGCAGCTACGCATGATTTGCAGCTCATTTTTATGGAGGTTTCATGAAGAATTTCAAGGGAAGCTTCATCGACAACATGGCTGCCATAACAGTCCTACTTGCTATTTTTAGAGAAGGAGTTTGCCGGCTTCACTACATTTTGTTTCCCTATTCCAAATGTATTCGAGGCGCATTTTTGAAGACCTCTCTATACTTCCCATGGGTTTACATTGAGATTACGATTTAACTGTAAATATCTTGTATGATTTTGAGGACAAAATCTTTGGGAAGAGATGGTTTGTCATGAACCATAGAGCCTGATTTCCACATGTACATAGGGGCCCATGGGCAAAAGGAGAAAGTGACTATAAATAGGGCTTGGGGTACATTGGTAGGATCTTTTGACACTTTTACTAATTTTGGTCATCTTGTATCTTTGGGCTCCATCTATTGGTAGGATCTTTTGACACTTTTACTAATTTTGGTCATCTTGTACCTTTGGGCTCCATCTACCTTTGGACTCCATCTATGGAGATTTGGCCATCCATGGTCAAGTTCATGGCTAATTTGAAAGCCATCCTCTTGGTGAGAGGTTAAATACACTTAGGCTATTTGTGCATCTTCTCTTGCTACATGCACTTATAGATTTTCTCTCTCTTGTATATTTATGTGATGAGCCATTTGATAACTAATCTCATGATTAATGGATACTAGATTCTTGCTTTGATGTGTTTGATTCAATATTTTGCTCTAGATCCATTTCACTACCTGCACTCCCTTCTGGTTCACCACAAAACCCAAGCATTCCACCTTTGTCACTGCAAATTCACATTTCTTAGGCTTGGCATATAGCTTGTGTTGGCGTAAGAACTGTAGCACCTTGCTCAAGTGCTCCTTCTGTTCCTTAAAAATGTCATTCATCATAGTGTAGAAGGTGGTCGGGGTGTTAGTTAGCCCAAAATGCAACACCAACCATTCGTAGCTTCCGTACCTTGTTTGGAACATTGTTTTCTCAATGTCATCCTTCGCAATTCTAATTTGGTGGTATCCAGATCGCAAGTCAATATGGGTAAAGTCTTTTCTCCTGCCAGACTAGTCTAATACTTCTTCTATTACTACAACAGATAACGATTCTTAATGGTGATTTTGTTGAGGGCCCTATGGTCAGTGCACAAATTGGCTCATCTATCCTTCTTTGTCATGAACAACACAGGGCACCATATGGCGACTTGCTAGACCTGATTGTTCCATTCTAGCCAATTCACTTGGGTGTACTTTAAGATCCTTGAGCTTCGTGGCATCCATTCTATATGAAACCTAAGCCGGAGGGCTGTGCCCAGGCGTGAGTTCAATTTTGTGATCCACTGAGTGCTTAGGTGGTAGCCCAAGTGGTAACATCTCAAGCAATACATCTTGAAATGCATGTAGAACTTCATGTATCTCAGGATCACCAATTTTGTATTTTGTCTATTGGGCATCACTGACTTTCATAGCACACAAGTGAATTTGGCATCCTTGTTTGGCTACCCTTTCTGCTTGTTTGGCAGTGCACCATTCTGGCACTTACCACAACTTGCGATGCTTCCTGGGTTTTGCCTAGGTCCCACTGTATGCATAAAAGTGTTCTTGATCCTGCTCCCACTATTGGCATCCATTGGCTTACCTCCCACTTGAGGGCGAATACATGACACATTGACTCTTGCCCCTTGCATATCTAGTACCATCGTATTTACGCCTTTTTCCATAAAGGCAATGGGATATTTGTCTACCCAGGTGAGTCCCACAATCACTTCAAAGGCATCCATGGGCACGACTATGAAATCTAATCGGGATTTCCATGCACCAGCTTGCACCAATACATTATAAGCCATCTTTACATTGTTGTCTTGCCCTTCGCAAGACATTGGTAGTTTATTGGAGTTGCACACCCTCACTTCCAACTTCTTAGCATAGTATGGGGTGATGAAGTTGTGGGTGGCTCCTGTGTACAACATAATGTTCTGTTTATGTTCATTCACCCTAGCTTTGAAGTATACATTTTGCACTGCTGATAGTTGAGCAGCCATACACTTTGGTACTGATAGTTGTGCCCCCACCCTTGGTGAGCTGTCTCCCCATCGGGAGGATGTTTCTGCATCCTCAATTTTAGTGATTCTTAATCGATCCATCCATTCATAGTTGTCATCGTGACCTTGTGCTTGAACAGTGGTGACCCAACTCTGAGTGGGCCAAAAATGTTATGGGCTACCTCACCTCCAAGAGGGAACTCTAAACATTCACCTAATGGATGAGCAATAGAACACAACTGTCGTGGGGTACTTACTAATGCTTTGATCTTGAGTCCCTTGAGGCCTCTAAGCTCGCTCTTGTAAAGCTCCAAACTCCAAGCTCTGCCTCCACACTGTCACCGTGGAGTCGCTCACACCATCACATAGACCAATCACACACACACACTCTCTCTCTCTCTCTCTCTCTCTCTCTCTCTCATAAGCATAAACACACAAGCATGAAAGAGGCACAATGCTAGAATGCTCTCACTCTCTCACAAAGCATAAGGGAAGAGCTCTCAATAGCACAAAGGGGATTGTGTCCTTTTCATTTATGAGAAAATACCTTATATACAATTGGCCCTTATTCACACTTGGGTGCCCAAAACTTCCTAACTAGGCCTTGGGTGGCCAATATCTCATAATGTATAACCTTTATAGTGCCTTTGCATGACACTTAATAATGTCTTCAATTAAGGATCATGTTGTTAATTTGAATGGGATTAACATTCTCCCCTTCCTGATGTAGGTTCTATCCATGTGAACATGGGAGTATGGGAACATGCTCTAGTGGGGCAAGGGTTAGGTCTAACCTTGGGTTGAGGTTAGGGTCAGGTAACTAAGGGTCACACATGGAAATGGAGAGTCAAGAGTCACTTGAGGGCCCTCCTATATAATAGGGGCATGGGGCACTCTCAAGGGAGGTACGCTTGTGTAGAGCATTGATTCTACTCTCTTGCCATTTCATGCTAGAGCTATGTGCTTTTGGAATGAAGTCATATCTCTTGGTGGTATGCGACACCAAGGTAAGGTATGTGGTACTTCATATGTTTTTCCCCCCCTTCAACTCTATGTAGGGCCCGGCCAAGGTGGCCCAGGCCAAGGCACCGGCCACGCTTTCATCATCGTGACATTTTCTCCGTGCTCAATAGCTTTGCTTGTTGCACATGAATACAGCTTGCCTCTTCTTATAAGTCCACCTCTTCTAAGAGGTTCTATAAAGAGGACGCCTTCTTCGTGTGGTGGGCTATCGTTTGGGGCTGTTTTCGCCTTGTGTGCCTTATCCACCTTGTGCAGTGGCATATACTTCTTCTACTTTTTAGTGGTAGTTCTGATGGGGCACGGGGTTGCTCATGAAGCATGGCTGCCCATATTGGGGCCATGGGGGCCTCCGACGATCATCACTCATGGCTATCATGGCTATCATGGCCCGGCACCTACCAAATACGACCGCTTGACGGCCAGTAGAGCTGAATGCGTTGGCATAGCCATAAATCCCAAGTCTCATGCTCGTGTGCCTGCTGTGGGTGGTCGTGTTATTGCTGCTGCTCGTGCGCCCAACCCCATTAAAAATCGTTTTTTAAATATTAAGCTTAATCTTTTTTTATTTTTTTTTTCAAAAAAAACTTTTGTTAAAATTCTTTTTCAACAATTTTATTTGATCTGACTTTTCATTCACCAATCTTTTGACCTTCCAATTCCAGATTTTTGAGAATCCCACGTGGTTGTCCGTATTCTGGGCTGTTCGGGTCTTGGGTGTTGTGTCCATTCGCATTCTTGTGCGTACAGGATACATAAAAATCTTTAAAAAAATCTAAAAAATCATAGAAAATTAGATAATGAATTTTTTTTTAATTTTTGAAATATTCGGGTTTGGTGACTAGCATATGGTGTGTCCGTTCGGGCACCCGTGATCATTCAAATTCTTTTAAAATATCTATTTTTTGTTTAGAAAATTAGTACTAAAATTATAAATTTTGATTGGATTTGAGAATTGTCGGACAGAATTGAATAATTTCATGATTGATAGGATTCTTGAGATAATTTTATTTTATAGTTACCAAAAATTAGAAAATTTCTAGAAAATATTTTAGAAATCCAAGAAATCGGTATTTTTAAAATATCAATTGTATTTTAGAAAATTTTATCGCTAAATTTTTTAAGAAAATTTAGATTTAGAGTGCCATAAGATGGAATTTGGTGGAATTTAAAATTAGTAAATTTTGAGGCCCTAGAAAAATAAAAAAAATTAGAAAAAAATTTATGATAATTCTTTTTTCTCGAGACTTTAATATTTTTGAGGGTTATTTAGTGTTGAAGTATGTTTTCACGTGCTGACATTAGATAGATGCGGGTTATTCACATCTTATTAATGTAATTGTACCTCGTATTAGTAGTTATTTCTATTTGGATTAATTCTAGACGATGTTTTCATAAATTTTTATCATTATTTAGCCATTCTTACTGGACATGTTTCTTACTTTCTTCGTCGATGATGGCTGGAATCTACGTTCCAGAGTGTCTCACTTTTGACACTTGTCCATGATAATTTATTTTGTACTTGTTTAAGTGTGGTTTATGCTTAATTTTTGAAGCCTAATACAAATTCTATCATGGGTTAGTTGATCTAGTTGTTTTGGTCGATTTTACTGGATGGTTTCCAAGTTTTATATGGACTCATCAAGTTCTGCCTAGATCACTTGCATCTAGGGATTTTTAATGAGTATTACACACATGGGTTTCACTTGCTTACTTGGGAGTTCTACTTGAACAACACCACATTCATATACTCCGGATTGATGAGTTGGCCACCAATTTTAATGCTTCTTTTGGCATGATTAATGACCATTCAATGGCATGCATTGATTTTTATGATCAACTGTGGTTTTCATGGATTTGAGGTGCAATGCTTTTCTATCCATGGTTTTATAGGATCTTTTGATCTTTTGAATAATATCATGTGCTTTGAAGGTAGCGTTTGCCTTCGTTTTCACACATAATTTTGGACTATGTTCCTTGTACTCTTGTACATATTCCAACTTAGATACCTAGTTACTTATGTATTTAGGTGAATTGTTATTTTTCTACTGCAGCTTTATTATGTTTATTGGGTAGTTATTATTAAAAAGGCGTCAATAATTCAAAATTTTTAGTGTTTATTGGGTAGTTATTATTAAAAAGGCGTCAATAATTCTAATGATGTACTCGAAAAGAGTTATTCTTTGATGTGGTCTCAGGTATATAGAGACATGTTTTAGTATGTGAAAGTCTGGGATATGGCCATCTCATTCCTTTTATGTAGGATTTTATTCATATTTCCTAGACGGCATACTAGGGAGTTTCAAATTAGTAAGGTATGTATGGGTGATATCATGGTGGTATGGAATGCTAGCGATTCCTCACATATATTATCTTATGAGATAATTTGGGCTCAGAATTGTTACCTTGCTTACACCACTTGGCCTGTTGACCCCAACATTAAAAGACAATCTTATTTTTTGACTTCACTTGAAGTTGTAGTGTAGGCGTTCTTTAGATAAACTTCTTTTATCTATAGCCTGCATGTTTTGATGGGTGTAATCTTGTCGGCAATTTCACTTGTTGAAATCTCTTTCTTTAGAGTTCAACGAGTTTATCTTGTTGTCTTCGGATTAAGGAATTTTGGATTCTTCTTTTGTTGGCATTTCTTTCTCTAGTTCCGTCCTTTAGGTGATTTATACAGTCCACTTGATGGTTTATGGATATACATATGTGACTCATCGAGACGTTGATGACTCCCTATATTGATATGGGTAACTTGGGACGTAGATAATTCCCTGTGCAGATGTGGGTGCGTTTGGTCTCGCCGATGGATCCCTGGTTCCTACCGTTATAATGCCATGTCTTCCTACTTTATTCCGAATGGTTTACAACAAGTTTTCAAGAAATTGGAAACTACTTTGAGTGTGAGTTTCTCTGATCTCTTGCACCACTTTTGGGCTACACGGCCACAAGGGGGGATCACTCTCGGTTCGGATTGCTGCTCGGTAGCTTGCATGGCCCAGGGCTTTTGGTGCCTTCCTTGGACTTACCCTTACCCCAGGCAGAGACTTCAGTACTACCTTTGGGGTCATGGGTCTCTTTGTGCCATCTTTGGTCATACCCTCACCTGCATGCCTGATGTTTGCCACCATCATTACATATTTTGGGTTGGTTACCATACCGTAGCTCGGTGATCTTTGTGAAGGTATGTTGCTTGGCTCTTAAAAACCTGAAAGGGATGTTGACACCTTCTATCTCACCCTGCTTAGCACTGTGGAGAAGTTGTTTCGTCGCCCCACGTTGGCAGCCCGAGGTACCGTCGTGTTCAACCAACCACACCATCACGTGCCTTGCTTCCCACTACTTGACGTGATAGGTATAAGCAACCATGGGCAAATTCCTTCATCTTGAGGCTCAAATCTCAGTCGGTAACTTTTCGTGCTACCGTCAGCTCATGGCCGTCACCTAGTCACAACCCAACTTGCCGTTTTCGCCGTTCTTGTTGTTTCCACTGTTCTTGCCATCCTGGCATCACACGCCCCACATGGGCTTCCAAAATGAACCATGCTCTGACACCAAGTGTCACAAGCCTGGGCGGATCGGGACTCAGACATCACACTAAGAGTATGAGTATGTTGTGGGCCATTAATGGTATAATACACCCAAAGTACTTATCTAAAGATAGCTTCTCCTTTATCTTAGTGAGGAAGGGGTTTCCTAGCATAGAGATTATAGCTAGAAAAGACTTCTCGCTTAAGGCATCCACGACCACATTATCCTTGCCCTATCAAAACTTGATTTCCAAGTCAAATTGACAAAACTTCCATCCAGCGCCTTTGTCTCATGTTGAGATAATGCCAAGAAAAGATCCATTTGAGGCTTTTATGGTGTGTGGGCAAGCACAAACCTTCTACCTAAGAGGTAGTGTCTCCATAGCTTGAGTGCATGGATCACAACCGAAAGTTCTAACTCATGATTCCTTTCATAATCCTTGAGTTTCCTTGAAGTATAAGCTACTGGCTTCCATTCTTGCAGAAGTACCCCACCTATGGCCATTCAATTGGCATCCGGTGACTACCTCAAAATGTGCTTAAAAGTTTGGTAGTTGAAGAATGGATGAGATTGTGAGAGCTACCCTAAGTTTGTCAAAACTTTGTTGTTGCTCTTCTTGCCAAAATATCCTTGTATTCGTCTTAAGTAGCTTGGTTAGCGGCGCTATCTTGGCATAGTCCTGGATAAACATGTGGTACCACCGTGATACCAAGAAATCCCCGAATCTCTTTGACATTCTTTGGTAGTGGCCAGTTCACTATGTCCTAGTCTTTTGCTGGGTCCAGTGATATCCCATCTTTAGATATACTAAATCCTAAATATTCAATTGCATCTATGAAGAAGGTGCACTTACTCTTCTTTGCAAAGAGTTGATGGTCCCTCAAAATTTGGAGTACTTCCTTTACGTGACTCTCATGCTGTTGCTCATTCTTTGAGAAGATTATGATGTCATCAAAAAACACTAGGACATGATTGTCAAGCTGTTTCTTGAATATATCCTGTATTAGTCCGTTGAATGTGGCCGAAGCATTGGTTAGTCCAAATGGCATTACATTGTATTCATAATGCCCATACCTAGAATTGAATGCTATTTTTAGGATATCTCCTTCCTTGACTCTGATTCGATAGTACCTAGACTTGAGGTCTATCTTTATGAAGACTTTAGCTCCATGAAGTCGATTAAGGAGTTCATCTATCCCATGGATGGGGTATTTGTTCTTGACTATTAGCTGGTTTAGACCTCTATTAGTCAATGCATAGCCTTAGGGTTCCATCTTTCTTCTTTTGAAATAAGATAGGAGCTCCCTGGCAGAGTGATACACTTGGTATGATGAAGCCTTGTTCTAGAATTTGCCAAAGTTCCTCTTTGAGTTCGACGCATTTGGGCATCATCTTATAGGATCTTTTTGACCGGTTCAGCTCCTTGAATGAACTCAATCTTGTGGTCAATCTCCCTCGGTGGTGGCATTTGAGTGAGTTCCTTTGGGAAGATGTCCTTGTACTATTATAGCCAAATTGGCTCTTCTTTTGTGTTGGTCTCCTCAATTCTATTGAGTTTTACCATGATTATCCTTTGATTTTTCCTAAGGCCTTTGAGCATTTTGCTAGCCTTGATTAGATGGAGTTATTCCTGAGATTTCTACCTCTTGATCATCTTGGCTTTTGAAATAGATCTTCTTGGTCTCACAATGAATGTTAGCATGATTGGAATTTAACCAATACACGCCAATAGTACCGTTGTAGGCTCCCAAGGGCATCACATGAAAGTAAAATCGGGATGGTTTCCCATGTAGGTATCCTACCACGTATTGTGAAACTACCTCCTTCCATTGGCCAACTTAATAATCATCTTCTTAGATTGATTTTGGCTTAGGTTAAGTTGTCTGATGCATCTAAGGGATAAAAATGAATGTGTGCTACCAGAATCAACCAACAACTAAAAATTGCTACCATGATGAAGGCATAGATTTACATATTGTTGGTTTTATCTGAAAAGTCATTGATGTCAATTTAATACCACCTATGAGATACCGCCCCCTATTAGACCCATATGTACTGTTAAAAACCTTGGACGGAGGATAAGGGAAACATCAGCATGATCTATTTTGACCTCTTGTAGGGCTATCTCATCGTGGTCGCCCCAGAAGTTCGATTTATGAGCTGTCCACCACTGCAGGGTAGGGATGTCCCATCTAGATAGGCCAAAGACTGTGGAAAGGTCTCTACTTTGGGAATCTAAGTCTCTACACCTGACTAATTGGGTCCACTCAGTCACCCGCTTCCCAGTGACTAGAATCAATCATCCATGAGGTTTTCTAATTACTAAACATAGGGTACCCAATGGTGCAGAGCACACCATAGTTCTTTGATTAGTTCTAGTGCACAGGTTCCTTCATCCCTTAATGAATACAATCACATATACAATTATTCATTTAAAAACAAGTCACATATACAATTATTCATTATACAACATAGTTCTTTGATTAGTTCTAGTGCACAGGTTCCTTCATCCCTTAATGAATACAGTCACATATACAATTATTCATTATATAACATAGTTCTTTGATTAGTTCTAGTGCACAAGTTCCTTCATCCCTTAATGATACAGTCACATATACAATTATTCATTTAAAAACAAGTCACATATACAATTATTCATTATACAACATAGTTCTTTGATTAGTTCTAGTGCATAGGTTTCTTCATCCCTTAATGAATACAATCACATATACAGTTATTCATTATACATGGCATAGTTCTTTGATTAGTTCTAGTGCACAGGTTCCTTCATCCCTTGATGAATACAATCACATATATACTTATTCATTTAAAAACAAGGCATTACATAGCAAAATAGTTTTCCAAAAATTCCATAGCGTTCTCGAGTTACATCAAATTCCATCTCCCTTGGCTCACCAAGTCTCAATCAGACTAGAGATTACAGCCTTTGTAGGCAAAAGATCCATTCACATAGCTAGCAAGAAAGTGTCTCCTCACCCCAAGTCTAACTAAGGAAGACCTTTAACAACTCAAGCATGTATCTACTAGGAAGAACCCTCTCCCCACTCTGTGGTGGGTTACCGAACGTGAGCAGTGACCTGGACTTTATTCTGGGTAATCTTTACCCAACGTGAGCGGTGACCTGGAACTCAAGCATGTATCTACTAGGAAGAACCCTCTCCCCACTCTGTGGTGGGTTACCCAACGTGAGGGGTGACCTGGACTTTATTCTGGGTAATCTTTACCCAAGTCTGTTACCCCAGGCAGAGAATACCCAATTATTTCTCATACTGATGGATCCTTTCGATATGATTGCGCTAAATCGATCTTATCGGAATGGTTATTCACCCCCAAAATGATTTTGTCGAAGTGGTTACTTGCCCCAAACGGATCTTGTTAGAGTGGTTATTATTCAAAAAACCGATCTAGCTAGAATAATTACCATACTATTCACATTCTTACATGCTAGTTAAGCATACTAGATATGCTAGCTAGTATACTAGATATGCTAGCAAGCATACTAGATATGCTAGCCAGCATACTAGATATGCTAGTAAGCATGCTAGATATGCTAGCTAGCATACCAGATATGCTTGTTAGCATAGAAAATTTAGCAAACTAGATTGTTAGTTGGCTTATAACAAAATTGGTTAGTATATCAAGTATGCTAACTAGCATATATGGTATGCTTACATGCATATCTTGTTTGCTAACTAGCATATCTAGTATGCTAATTAGCATATCCAGAGTGCTGACTAGCATTGTAATATGCAAACCAGATATGCTAGTTAGCATACCAGATGTGCTAGCTAGCATACTAGATATACTAGTTAGAATATTGAAGTGCTAGTCAGTGTATTAGATAAGCGAGTTAGTATAATAGATATGCTAATTAGGATAGTAGATATGCTAATAATTAGCACACTAACAGTGCTTAGTAGCATATATAATTATGCTGATTCGAATTGTTAGCACACAAGAAACGTGCTTCATTAGCATATCTTGACTTGATACTCCAGTAACACTTACCCGAGTTTGGTGTGATTGGATCCCTTTGTCCAAGAGCCTTACACAACCAATTAGAGGGTATCATTTGCCCATATCTTGTAGCCTTGCATCCAGGCACAAGCTAGCATACACTTGCAAAGCATAGGAAGTGATATCTATGCTTACAAGGCAGCAAACAACATCAGATGCTTGTAGACATCACTGTGGATATGGCTACATTTGATGATGTGATACTGAGTGGGATCCTTGGCATGTTTGAAAACACTGAACCACTCCGCATTATTCAATTGATCCCACCTCAACAGTTTCGGATCAGCACCTTCCTTAGAGACGCCATAATCTGTATTGAACTCTGCCATGGTTTGACAGAACTTTCTTTGTCTTGGGTAGACTACCTTAGGAGCTTTCCACTGGCCTGCATACATGCAATGGGAGAAACAAGCAAAAGAGACAAGAGAGAGAGAGAGAGAGAGAGAGAGAGAGAGAGAGAGAGAGAGAGAGAGAGAGAGAGAGAGAGAGAGAGAGGATACCAGAGCCTATCGAAGTGCTCCTTCCATTCCTTACACGTGACTTCATACTGGACTGATGGCCAGATTGCAATGGAGAGGTCAATGGAGAGGTCTTGATATCAAGTAATTTCACCTTTTTTCAACATGGCTCATGGAGAGCTAGACTCAGCTCTTTGAGGACGTGTTTCAGAGCTTATTTATTAGAGTCCCTGTACTTGTTTCACTCTCTATAGCTGTGGAGCTTGACTTTGAACTTGTATTTTCTTCTGGTGAATACCCTGAGCCAATATCCTCTTGCTTCCTTCCACTAATAGAATCTACCCCTTTGCTTAGGCTTAGCCGTCTTCCCCACTCCCCCCTGCTTGCTTGCAGCCCCCACCTTCTTCCATGACTCCATAACTCTTTGTAACACTCGTGAAAAACCTCCTTTATACCTTAGGAGTTTGCCATGCGAGTAGTCAAATCTTCTTTCTACCTTACAAAATCGCATACGAGTAGTGAAATCTAAAAATTCACCATAATTTTGCCTGAGTACATATATATTTAGCATGAATCATATCTTATAATTTACCACAGGTACCCAACATGATTACCACAAGTTATATATAAAAAAAGAATATAAATTTGTATATTTTACATATACAAATTATTCTTTTTCAACTGCTTGCAAGATATGCTATTTGGTATATCCTAACAACCATAAAAAGCCTAGCACGTTAACATGCTTATACCCCATATGAAAGCCAACGGTGAAAAGATATTGTTCTATTTTGTCATGCCATGCTCTTGATGTGAGTTTCAAACCATACAAGGCCTTACCCAGCCTGCACACATAATTTGGGTGACTCAAACCCTCATATGGCTGGTCTAAATACACTTCTTCCTGTAGCTTGCCATGCAAGAATGCATAATTTGGGTCACTCAAATCCTCATAACTAGGTGGCTAGTCCAAATACACTTCTTCTTGTAGCTCGCCACGCAAGAACGTATTCTTTGCATCCACTCTTTGCATCCACTAGGTACAAAACCCAACCTTTTGACGTAGTTATTGTAACTACAGCTCTCACAATACCCACTACTAGAGGACTCTCCTGGTCTACTCAATGACTAACATTTTGATGTAGCTTGCCACTCCATGGTCTCTCAATAGACCCACTACTAGAGGACTCTCCTAGTCCACTCAACGGACTATGACTGTTAATATGTATTTTGTGTAACCACCTATTCATGTGCATCATCCCCAATAGAGTCTTTTATGATAGCATGCCAACTACTCATCTCATGAAAGACAACATCCTTGGTCACCCTCATCTCACATATGACAAGGTTTCTCAAGGGAATAGCCAATGAAGATACATTTTTTAGCCTTTACATCTAGCTTACTGTGTAGCTCATCAAGAATTTGTACATATGCAATGCATTCAAACACTTTCAAGTGTGAAAATTTTGTTTTTTGACATCATACTTCTCCTCTGTGGAGTCACACCATGCACTACTATTGTGGAGGTCTTGTTTATAACGTAAATTGTAGTTGTAACTTGTAGCTACTTCATCCCAGTAATGGTGACGCATGCTCTTCTCAGCCAAGTAGCCTTTACAATGTGCATGTTCTTCGTCTCAACATCATTTTCTACAAAGTATATGTGCATGAGAATTATCTTTGAATGCTTCTTCAAGTATTCATTGAACTCATTGGAGAAGCACTCTTCCCCTCCATCTAACCTTAGGCACTTTACTTACAAACCTGTTTGCTCTGAAATTTTGAAAGAGAGAAAACACTCCACTTTTCTCTTTCATGAAATAGACCTACACCTTCCTTGTGTGGTCATCAATAAAACATACATAGTAACAACATCCTTACATTGATACATTCTTTGTTGGCCCCCATATATCTGAGTGCACCACGTCAAGTGCTCTCTTACTTACATTCCTATCATGTGAGAATACAATCTTTGTTTGCTTTATAAATTGACATGCTTCACAAAACTTATGCATTCCATCCACTTTAAACTTGGCAAACCTATAACAATTCCTGAAACATGTATAGACTTTAATCGCGCTGCTCATTCACATGACCAATATGTTTATGCCAGATATTCATATTGGCAACAACAATTAAACCTTGTGCAAAAATAACAACTTTTACCTCAGGCATGCTTACATTCAAAGTAAACATTTTGCCAACTCTTTTGCCCTTTGCAACTAAATGGCATTTATTGTTAAAGTCCTCAACATAGAAACCATCACAGTTAAAATGTGCCTATAAACCCTGCTCAATTAGGTGCCCAACAGAAATTAGATTCTTTGTTATGTTAGGCACATGAAGTATATCAATTAAGTAATTCACCTTGTAATCTTGCATAGCTGATGGCACCCACCTTTCCAATGTAAGGAATAGGATGGCTCGTGTCATCTCCTATTTCTACATAATCTGGTTTTTCTAGAGTGTTGACATCTCTAAACCACTCACCATGACAAATGATATGGTTAATGGCTGTTAAAGGTATATTTTGAATGCATGCTTGACCTTAGTAAGTTAAAAGTAGTCAAATAAAATAAGAATAGTCATTTTGGAATATCAAGAGACTTCCCAACAAGTCAGGTTGTTATTAGTTAGTTGGGAGGTCAAAGATGTATGTCTGAATGGATTTCAAATTCAAATGGGAGTGCCTAAATGTGGTACATTTCAAAATATAGCCTGAAAGTATATAGAATGTGTGTGGTAATTCTTTGATGAATATAATGTGAAGTTAATGGCAAACGAAATTTAGATTATCTACTTTGATTATGTTTAAAGCTTATTTGATTGTTTATTGATGAATAAAAAAATCATTATATTTTGATATATTCTGCTATATGTAGTTGATTTTGAAGTTTTTTTTGTGTGTATTATGATAGTCAATTTGAATGATCAAAGCCTATAGTTTGTTTGTTTCTCAATGTGTTCTAAACCTATTCTAAATGACTGTCAATATTTTGTTTGGGGTAGAAACACCCTAAACAACTTGGCAATCCTATTGTATTGAATGTCTAGGTCCTTTTGATAATTGGGTTGAATTTTGAAATTTAAGAAAATGATTATGGTAGATTTTATTGATTCTTGGCAGTTTTCTTAATTCTTGATAGGTTTTCTTGATTCTTGGCAGTTATTTCTAATTTTTGAATACTTGATTTTTTAAGTTATCTAATAAGTAATCAAGGAAGTTACAATGGTAGATATTGGATGAGAAGGGCTATTCAAGTAGCTTCGTATTCAGATTCAAACAAAAAACATTTTAGATGCTAAAACAAAAGCTTAAGCACAATACCAAACTTGGGTATTCTTCGCATTCTTTACTCTTAATTTTGCATCAGTGCATTACGGCTGATTTTCTCTATTTTATTTCAAATCAAGAAATGACTATAACTACCTTGGGCAATTAAGTTTTGGGTAAGGCTTGGATCTTGGTATAGCACCAAGCTCTCCTTGTCATGCACATGCTTAGTCTTACATTGGTGTGGTGCACTAATTGTGAGAGTTTAATCATGCCATCTTTATTTCTAAATTGACAGAATGGCAAAATCCAAGAAGAAGAAGATCAAGAAGTGTTCTTTATTACCTTTATTTGTGCCATTATTGTACACAACAAGGTCATATGAATAAATATTATCTTTGTATTTACATGAAAAATTATATGAAATCTTTCCCGCTTTACAAGAGGCAAAATCTAAGACGAAAGTCAAGAAGTTGTCGAATAAACTTTCAAATTAGTCAAATTTACTTCTTGATGCATATGATTGGCACATCAAGTTTTGTAGAGGTGATTATATATCTAAGCAATGATATTGAAGAGCTTTAGAGAAAAATTATGTGTTTACAAATTGAGTATGCTTTGCTTGAAGAAAGAAGTGACTCAGATCCTGAAGATGTTTTTTATGATGCTGAATGGGATTTCTCTGCATTTTTGTATGCTTGGGGGCTAATAACGGATTTAAGAAATATCTCAAGTTTCAAGCATCAACTCAGATTTTTTTTTTTTTTTTTTTTTTTGGGGTTTCAGCAATAGTCTCATGATTTTCAAATGTAAGCTTGGGAGACCAATCTTTATTTATTTATTTTTTTCAAGTTCAGCCTAATTTCAATAGAAGCAGATATCGACTTGTGTCAGTAGTCTCATAGACAACTTGAGAGAAGCAAGAAGCTGATCCGTTAGGTGATGAAGCTTCGAAGTCACAACAAAGATATTAGCTGCTTTTATTATTATCAAGGTCAGATTTTAGATTTGCCTTTTACATCATGTTTGCACTTGCTTTTGCTACTATTAAGATGATGTGGGAGCATGAAGACAAGTACAAACTCGATGTTTGAAGAACCTAGATTCAGACATCCTTATTTTCCAGTGATGAGAAAACTTGCATTTAGATTGATGATCTAGAGATAATGAAAAGATCAAAACAATGATTCAATGGTAATTAGATTTTAAAACAATAAGAGCCCAGACTTCAAGGTCAGCAACCCTTAGCTCAAGTTGATGAAAAAATCAAAACAATGGTTCAGTAGTAATCAGATTTTAGAATTTAATAAAGATTCAGTAGTAATCAAAACAATGATTATCAGATTTTAGAATTTAATAAAGAGCCCAGACGTCAAGGTCAGCAATCCAAAGGAAAATAGGTCCAGGAAAAATCTAAAAAATAGGTCCAGGAAAAATCTAAAAAATGTTGCATTTCAAAGGTGAATTGTTGAGCCAAGTTTAAAGTACTTGGCGTTTCTATTTCAAAAAGCTCCAATTGGGAGGAATACTAACGATTGTGGTTAAGGAAGTTAGAGAGAAAGTGAGCTCGAGTATCCATAATCCAACATTAGACCTACCCTATGAAAATGATGCGAGTCAAGAAATTCATCAGGAAGTAATCAAACGTATTCAAAATTCAAATTGGGAGGTGCAATTGAATTTAGATTATTTGGTGTATATTCATAATACTGATGATAATTTTTAGGAGAAGGTTTTTGGGATGATTAAAGTTGTATCCAATCACAAAAGAAATCTAAGAGAGTGGATTTCATGGAGGAATCAATGTTTAAAGGCAAGGAATGAATGCAGCAATAAATTATTCAGATTAGTTATATCAAATCTTATTTGAGACTCAACTTCATGTTCTATAAGATGAGCCTTTTAGTTTGGTACCCTGATTTCATTAAGAAGTTAAATAAAAAAATTTATGAGCAAAAGTCAGGTGAATCTTTCTTGATGTGGGTGAAAATCCCTTCTCATGTTGGAAGAAAACTTAAACAAGATTTCATGCAATTTTTGGTGGAGATAAAATATGTTTTTGTGGATAAAACGGGTTCAGAGATGTTAAATCTGAAGTTTTATCATTAAAACATTAATTTAAAGAGGTTTGCAGATGCTGTAATGATAATGTTTAGGGAAAAATCACTCAAGGAGAAACAACTTAATTAGTTGAAGGTAAATTTTGACTTGTTATTAATTCAAAAATTTAGGTAGTCAAAGTCAAATTTACAAGAAGAATAGACAACTTTGATTTTGGATGCTTCTTAGTATAAAGTCTACTTCTGAGATACTTGTGAAGAGATTTATTGTGGAGATTAAGAGTATTCAAGTAATGTTCAATCATAGAGCCTATATTTAGATATTAATAGATGTAAAGAACACAAAAGAGGAGGCTGTTAGTGCATGCATAGGAAGACACAGGTTAATTTTTGATTGGAGATTCCTATCAGTATCATTTCAAATTTCTCACAAGTCAGACTGGATTCAAAAAAGGCTAGCAAAATGCTCAAAGGCCTTAGGAAAAATCAAAGGATAATCATGGTGAAACTCAATAGAATTGAGGAGACCAACACAAAAGAAGAGCCAATTTGGCTACAATAGCACGAGGACGTCTTCCCAGAGGAACTCACTCAAATGCCACCACCGAGGGAGATTGACCACAAGATTGAGTTCATTCAAGGAGCTGAACCGGTCAAAAAGATCCTATAAGATGTTGATGCCCAAATGCGTCGAACTCAAAGAGGAACTTTGGCAAATTCTAGAACAAGGCTTCATCAGACCAAGTGTATCACTCTGCCAGGGAGCTCCTATCTTATTTCAAAAGAAGAAAGATGGAACCCTAAGGCTATGCATTGACTAATAGAGTTCTAAACCAGCTAATAGTCAAGAACAAATATCCCATCCATGGGATAGATGAACTCCTTAATCGACTTCACGAAGCTAAAGTCTTCATAAAGATAGACCTCAAGTCTAGGTACTATCGAATCAGAGTCAAGGAAGGAGATATCCTAAAAATAGCATTCAATTCTAGGTATGGGCATTATGAATACAATGTAATGCCATTTGGACTAACCAATGCTCCGGCCACATTCAACGGACTAATACAGGATATATTCAAGAAACAGCTTGACAATCATGTCCTAGTGTTTTTTTATGACATCATAATCTTCTCAAAGAATGAGCAACAGCATGAGAGTCACGTAAAGGACGTACTCCAAATTTTGAGGGACCATCAACTCTTTGCAAAGAAGAGTAAGTGCACCTTCTTCATAGATGCAATTGAATATTTAGGATTTAGTATATCTAAAGATGGGATATCACTGGACCCAGCAAAAGTATAGGACATAGTGAACTGGCCACTACCAAAGAATGTCAAAGAGATTCGGGGATTTCTTGGTATCACGGTGGTACCACATGTTTATCCAGGACTATGCCAAGATAGCGCCGCTAACCAAGCTACTTAAGAAGAATACAAGGATATTTTGGCAAGAAGAGCAACAACAAAGTTTTGACAAACTTAGGGTAGCTCTCACAATCTCATCCATTCTTCAACTACCAAACTTTTAAGCACATTTTGAGGTAGTCACCGGGTGCCAATTGAATGGCCATAGGTGGGGTACTTCTGCAAGAAGGGAAGCCAGTAGCTTATACTTCAAGGAAACTCAAGGATTATGAAAGGAATCATGCGTTAGAGCTTTTGGTTGTGATGCATGCACTCAAGCTATGGAGACACTACCTCTTAGGTAGAAGGTTTGTGCTTGCCCACACACCATAAAAGCCTCAAATGGATCTTTTCTTGGCATTATCTCAACATGAGACAAAGGCGCTGGATGGAAGTTTTGTCAATTTGATTTGGAAATCAAGTTTTGATAGGGCAAGGATAATGTGGTCATGGATGCCTTAAGCGAGAAGTCTTTTCTAGCTGTAATCTCTATGCTAGGAAACCCCTTCCTCACTAAGATAAAGGAGAAGCTATCTTTAGATAAGTACTTTGGGTGTATTATACCATTAATGGCCCACAACATATCATACGACAAAAGGAGTGCAGGATAATGAAGGATTATACTGTTAGTGTGATGTCTGAGTCTCGATCCGCCCAGGCTTGTGACACTTGGTGTCAGAGCATGGTTCGTTTTGGTGGAAGCCCATGTGGGGCGTGTGATGCCAGGATGGCAAGAACAGTGGAAACAACAAGAACGGCAAAAACGGCAAGTTGAGTTGTGACTAGGTGACGGCCATGAGCTGACGGCAGCACGAAAAGTTACCGACTGAGATTTGAGCCTCAAGATGAAGGAATTTGCCCATGGTTGCTTATACCTATCACGTCGAGTAGTGGGAAGCAAGGCACGTGATGGTGTGGTTGGTTGAACACGACGGGACCCCGGGCTGCCAATGCGGGGCGACGAAACAACTTCTCCACAGTGCTAAGCAGGGTGAGATAGAAGGTGTCAACATCCCTTTCAGGTTTTTAAGAGCCAAGCAACATACCTGCACAAAGATCACCGAGCTACGGTATGGTAACCAACCCAGAATATGTAATGATGGTGGCAAACATCAGGCATGCAGGTGAGGGTAAAGCCAAAGATGGCACAAAGAGACCCATGACCCCAAAGGCAGTACTAAAGTCTCTGCCTGGGGTGAGGGTAAGTCCAAGGAAGGCACCAAAAGCCCTGGGCCATGCAAGCTACCGAGCAGCAATCCGAACCGAGAGTCCCCCCTTGTGGCCGTGTAGCCCAAAAGTGGTGCACGTGTCACCCCGACCGCAGCACCAAAGACTCCACCTGGGTGAGGGTAAGGCCAAGCATGGCACCAAGAGCCCCGGGCCTTGCAAGCAGCACTCCGGACCGATAGTGGTCCCCATGTGGCGGTGTAGCCCAACAGAGGTGCAAGAGCTGGCCGAATAAAGCAACACCGAATAAAACCGCCCTCAGGTGAGGGTAAGGCTGAGACACGGCACCAAGAGCCCCAGGTCTTTGACCTCAATAAAGAAAGCTGGCCAAGCAGTGGTCCAAGGATGTGGCTGTGTAGGCCGTCAAGCGGCACACAAAGATTCAACCGGCAACACCCATGGGTTCTAAGGTGCCACAAGCGCTTTGGGGCCCATGACAGACATGGAACCGTAGTGCCGGGCACACATAGCACTCTCGGTGAGGGTGTGAACAGGTACAACTAGAGTTGGGCAACTGGACCTGAGTCATTTGGCTTGCCAAGGGGAATGAAAGATGGAAACAGTCGTTTGTGCAAAGTGGCAGTTGTGCATATGGTTGGGTGAGGCGAAGTTGCAGTCATTTCACTGAAGTCCAAAGAGAAACTTGGCCAAGGTAACCTAAAGATGGAAACAGCTGGATGTTCAAGTGTGGCAGTGTGCATCCAATGTGGGTGGGATAGAGTGGCAGCTGGCTCACTGAAGCTTGAGGGAAACTTGGCAGTGTGCATGCAGTTGGGTGGGATAGAGTGGCAGCTAGCTCACTGAAGCTTGAGGGAAACTTGGTTGTGGAAAGCACTCAAATCAAGCCAAAGGGCAAAGTGGGTGCAAAGCAGGAGGTACAGCCCGAGATGGAGTTCGAGTAGGGAAAACTTGGGACCTAGCCATCCAAGCAAAGCTTGTTGGGATGACGTCTAAGAAGACTCGAATCTTCCCAGCCCGGCATGACGCATTCAGAACTTAAGGTTCAAGGTGATGGTGCAGAGTCAGGAAACGAAGCTAATGTGAAGGTCATCATGGTGTCATGGAGGCCCAAGCACGACTAAGTGGATGGACTTTGCACCTTGATGAACAGGAACAAGTATATTCATACTTAAAGGTCAAGACCGCCTGAATAGATTTCGGAGCAGTTTGACTAGAGCATGGCAAAGCAAGTCTTGGTGTCAAGGCAAGCTAGAGCACACAGTTAGGTTGAACCAAAGGCGAAGAGGTGCAAAGGTTTGAATGCTAAAGGATCGTGGTGGTTTCACGTGGTGTCAGGTGTTGTCAAAGGCAACATTAGGAAGTGAATGGGGTCTTCTTGGGCTCTTTAATTTGCCCAAGCCTAATCAAGGTGATTAAGGAATAGCCAAATGGGGGGTTGCCATGTGGACTAAAATGTTGGGTTTGTAAGAGAGGTGTAAGAGTGGTCAAAGGGTGCACTTTTCCCCCCAAAAAGGGGGGAGGCAATTTTACAATTTTCGAACCTCCATAACTTCTACATACAAGCTCCGATTTGAGCAGAGATTATAGATCCGTGATCCATACGCATCAAGAGCTTTCCATAGATATGTTACATGATATGGTTTTGTCCGCTAGATTTTAAATTCCATTTTTCCTCCAAAATTCAAATTCGAATAAAGTAGCCGTTTTGAAGCTTCTAATTAGAAAACGTTTCTTCTTAAGAGAAAAGGTTTGACTCCTTAAACTGCCAAATAAAAGGGCCCAAGAAGCCTTCCATTGAGGTCCTAATGAGAGGATCTATGCACCTAAGGACAAAGCAGGTTGATTCAGGGCAAGAAGGTCCAAGGCAACCAAGTGCAGGGTTGGAAGTAGCACAAGATGGGGAAAACAAAGCTGGAGTCAGTGAGGTGGGCAACTCTTGTCCATGAAGATTTTGCACAAAGAGCTCAAGGGGCATCGGTGAGCAACAAGGCTCAAGACAATGCTCCAAAGAAAAGGAATGTGAAGTCAGATTTGCAGAAAAGATGTTGCAACTAAGTTGGCATCAACTCGGCGGACAAGTCTCGACTTCCATGAAGGCTTATTCATTCCGGGCAAAACTGCATTGCCTTAGGTAACTACTCTAACTCAGCCCAAATAGGAGCTTTGGTGAGACCACCCAGCCACCTCGCCAAATTTTGGGGGATTGGGGGACTCTCAAGCAGGGGCTTGAAGTTCGGGCATATACTCATCCACCCGACCACCCTCGAGGATATGCTTCATGCGTATATCTACCATCAGACTGCGAGAGATCAGAGAAACTCACACTCAAAGTAGTTTCCAATTTCTTGAAAACTTGTTGTAAACCATTTGGAATAAAGTAGGAAGACATGGCATTATAACGGTAGGAACCAAGGATCCATCTCGGCGGGGCCAAACGCACCCACATCTGCACAGGGAATTATCTACGTCCCAAGTTACCCATATCAATATAGGGAGTCATTAACGTCTCGATGAGTCACATATGTATATGAATAAATTATATCAAGATTCGGCTGCCCCCCTTAGAATTGGTGAGTGATTGCGGCTCACATTTCATCAATGAGGTGATTAATCATTTGCTTGCAGGATTCTTAGTAATCCATTGAAAATCATCACCTTACTACCCATAGGCCAATGGTCAAGCAAAAAGTACTAATAAGAACCGCACATCATATAAGGTAGCAATAGGATATACTCCTTTTCATCTAGCTTATGGTGTTGAAGCAGTTATGCCCATGGAATACCTAGTCCCAAGTTTAAGGATTGATGTACAAGAGTGTTTGACTGAGAATGCATTAGCTGAAAGGCTAATAGACTTGGAAAAATTGGATGAGACCCAGTTGATACCATCACATGAGCTCATGGTCGAAAAGTTACATAGGAAACACTGGTTTGATAGAAACCTCAAGCAAAAAGAATTAAAAATGGGGGACCTTGTCCTAATGTATGGTGTGGGAAACGCCAGGAAAAAGAAACTTAAATACCGAGGTCTGGGATCATTTCGAATATCAAAAATCACACCTCAAGGTGGCATCCAAATGGAAGGCTATGTCAATGGAAGTAAACTGAAAAAATATTTTGGATCAGTAACCCAGGAGATGCTCTTGCAAGCACCTCTTAAAACAACAAAAACAATTAGCAAAAGAAAAGATCCAGCAAGCGCAAGATGAGGCTAAGGCTCAGCAAGCAAAAGCTAAAATGCAGAAATGCCTGATTCATGTCAACATGGCGTCCATAACCCTTGAGGACAAAGGGGACCTAAACATTGAGCCAACATGACTCAAGTTGGGACTCACAACAGCTAAAGGCATTGCAACAACAAGTGTTGCATTAATAGATTTAGGATCCAGCGACGACAACCTAATCTCATATGATACTTGGATAGCTTTAGAAAGACCACACCTTGAACACACAGATGCGCAAGTTCGTAGTGTCAACCACAAAGGCTGAAGGGTATTTAAATGTTAATATTTCCATCAGTAATAATCCCTTGGTCAGAAGGGTGTTTGTGATGCCCGCAGGTACAACGGAAGAGGAGATGATCTTAGGACTATCCTGGATCTGTGCCAACAAGTGCAATATTCAATGGGAAGAAAGAACAGAATCACAGAGCATCGGTGAGAAGATCATGTCCATACCATTATGGACCTTGGCAAATCAAGGAAAACAAATCATCACTGTGCAGAAGCAACACCTCAGAAAATAGAATCTACACCCACTATGTTAAATGTGCCTACACAATACCCAACATACAAGGGCACACATAAATGGGTGCCCAAGAATTAACTCAAGGATCAACCAGAGAGGAAGGAGACAATGAGTAATAAACTTATTCAGGGAAAGGCCCAGTTCAAAAGTCGGCCATTGCCCCCAGCACCTACTAAGTGGCAGAACTTCAAGCACTTACAGAGGCCTCATGATTGTCGTCGATAAAATAGGTCCGAAAAGATATACTGCGAGCACAAGGCTACTATCAAGGCAATACAGCAATATGGGTACCCAAACCAAAGTCCATGGCTAAAACCACAACAGGTTCGAATCAATATACAAAGAAATGCGAGGGCTTGCAGCATCAACTTCCCAAAAGAGCCAACACCACACCTGCACTTGTGTGGAGGATAAAGAAAATTCAGCCAACTGAGTTGGGAATGATCCTGAAAACAACAAAGCCCACTCTGAATACAGAAAGGAACAAGACATGTGAAGGTAGAGGCAAAGGTGTTCCAAATGAAAGTAATACACAACCAGACACAATGACCACAATATTTAGTTGGGTGGAAGGAACAATAAGAAGCTCCCAAACAGAATTAAAAAGACTACATCAACAAATGCCAAAAAGTGCCAAGGTGAACCCTTGGTTTTCATGGGGTAAAATTAAAGGGACAAGGTAAGCCATGTATCATCATGTGCATGTGTGAGTGTTTGAGCACGAAAGATAAAAATTTGATCTTATGAACTCCACGTGAAACTGTAGGAAAATGGTTCACGCCGTGAACCACCCTACAATCTTTCACGACGTGAACCATTTTTTAGTGTTGCACACCATGAAAAAGTGCAAAGAAGTTCACATCGTGAAACGGTAAGAACTACGGCAGCCAATTACAAAATAACACGTGGCTTTTTCATTAACGTAGTCACCATATCCAATGGCTATGCTATAAAAATGAATTTTCATTACTTTGCATTCGGTGATTTTGCATTTTCTTCTTCGATTGCCTTCGTACCATCGCTTCCTTGCTCTCGACATCCTTCAATCGCCTATCTAAACTAATCAAGATGGGAGCTTCACTTTTTGGTTTTTGGTTTTCTTTGATTTCCTTTTCTATATATATATATCTTTTAATTCGTAAATGATTGTGTCAAGATGTAAATATTTATATATATATATATATATATCTTTTAATTCGTAAATGATTATGTCAAGACGTAAATACTTTTTTCTATATTGAGTCAATTCATGGAATGATCGATGCTTGCCATTGCATAATCCATTCAATGCATATCCACAAATGTCATGTTTCAAGAAAAAAGACTACATCCTTACATATGCATGAAATGCATAAAAGACAAGAGTGCAGATTCACATCTACAATCTCACGTCTTCAACAATCATGTCAAGACTTTCACGTCATTAACTTCACGTCAAGAATTTCACGTGATGAAGACTTTACATCATTAACTTCACGTCTTCAACAACCACGTCAAGGCTTTCACGTCATTAACTTCACGCCTTCAACAACACGTCTTCGACTTTCACGTGAAGACTTTCACGTCATTAACTTCACGTCTTCAACAACCACGTCAAGGCTTTTACGTCATTAACTTCACGCCTTCAACAACACGCCTTCAACAACATGTCATTAACTTCACGCCTTCAACAACACGTCTTCGACTTTCACGTGAAGACTTTCACGTCATTAACTTCACATCTTCAACAATCATGTCAAGACTTTCACGTCTTCAACTTTCACGTGAAGACTTTCACGTCATTAATTTCACATCTGCTAACTCGCGTCTTAGATATTCACGATTGCTCTATCCAAATCCGACCATTCTTTCACGCCCTGTTTCACATACTAACTCTAATAAATAGCCCCAAAAAAAGTAGCTTCCACCAGTCATTTGACTGACTATATATGGTGATACAAATGTCTGTTTCAGAATCTGAGGTACGAGAGCAACTATCTACAACACAAGCAGCAAGTGCTACAGAGTCACCCCAACAAGTCAAAGATTGCAGAGCGCTAGCAAGTTGAAGACTAACTTCTTGGGTCCTTACGCCCAGTCCTTCCAAGGAACACTCATCCGAAAGGAGGTCACCACACCACATGGCAAGGTCATTCTTCAATGCCAAAGCAAGGAGTGCCTCCACCTAGTAGAAGATACAGAAGTAAAAGCTAAGCTGGACAAAGTTGGCCTAGGCAGAATGGCTGAAGTACTACCCCGCGTAGTCGACACCGATCTCTATGCTGAATACCTCATAACATACGACAAGTAGACAAAAAGAGGCAAGATTACAAAGGCAGATGGCACCACTGAAGAGCTACTTATAACAGAAGACCTCATCAGAGAAGCTTTACAGCTCCCCGCTCTGCTGCTGCAGTGAAGGCCCACAGGCACACCCTAGATACAATGCCAATCAAGGAGATGCTAAATAGAGATTCCTATACCTCCAATGGCACAGAATACGAAAACATTAGAGATGAAGCCACCGAAAAATCCTGTAGAGCAATGTGAAGAGAAGGAGGAGGACTGGGAATTTGACATGCATAAGGAGATGGAGAATTACCTAAAAGCCCATCAATCAAAGATCATCAACCCATACCTCTTAACTCAAATACTTAACCATGTGTCACAGAGGCCGTTAAAAGAGCCGGAACTAGAGGAAAGCTTGCAGCTAGCTATCATCCCTACCCACCTACATAAGCTACTAGAAGGATAGAAAAGGGGCAAGGAGTGTTAATGGAAACACAGGAGCTCATAAAGACAATCAAGAAGGACCGAAAGAAGAAGACAGACAAGAGAATGAGAGGGCTACTAGTAGACGTCACAACAGAATCTCAACAACTGGAAGTGGCAGTGGCATCTCAGATCAAAACATACCAAGAGGCCCTCCAGGAAAAACTACAAAGCCCCACTGTGCAGGAACAACAAAAACTCTCCCCTCCAACGAGCCCTGCACAACTCATCTTCAAAGATCTCTCCCCTCTCAAGGATTCATGACTAGCAGATACACCAATAGAGGGAGCTGAGGAACAGACACATAAGGACCATGCTGTGGAGGGACTAATAATCGAAGAAGTACCATTCGCAACACAAGTACGGGAGGATCCAACAGAGTCTAGTAAGCGCCAACGCTCACCAGATCCTTCCAGTCCAAGCAAAAGGAGAAGGTTGGATGATAAGGAGCCACTGACACAACCTGAATCTTTCAAGGACATGGATTCACAGTGTTTCATCCAAGATACATTGGATTAGAGGCACTACTCCATGATCCCCTTATAGAAATGGGTGTTGACACTAGTACCAACTGGAAACAAGAGTAAAAGGTGTGGCGTTGCCATTTATTGACAACACACATGCTACATGACAAGAACACCAACTTATGAAAGTAGCTAGAAAAGGCCAATGCAAGCATACAAAGCGTAAAAGCAAATCTGGTAGCAGTAGAAGAAACTCATAAAGAAGTGATCATGAAGAGCTTAAAGGCTGCAAAATAACAATAAATTAGATACAGTGCCTTGGAAAGCAATTATCGGGTTTTAAGTCAGAACATTATACAGAAAATCAACGAAAATGCTAACTTGAACACAAGACTAGAGCAGGCAAAAGAGTAGCTTCAAAAAGAGAGAGCACATACACAAAGCCACAAAGCCTCACAACCATGCATGATAGGGAAATAAAGGAGTACCAAAATAGCGCAAAGCATAATGAAGATATGCTTCAACAACAAATAGAGCTCCTAAAACAACAAATAGAGCTCCTAAAACAGCCCAACTCAAGGAAGAACAAGACAAAGTGCATGCATGGTCTGCAACAACAGGAAAGAGAACATGCTAACAAAGCACATGCACAGAAAATCAAGCTCCTCAACTAAACCATCGTCACCAACCAAGCAACGGCACAAAGGAGTCAAGAGACAATATCACAACTGGAAGTACAATTACAGGATACACAAAGATTGGCAACATAACGGCTAAATCAAATTACTGAGGTACAACAAACGGAAGCCACTGCCAGGAGAGCCTAGGAAGCTGCAAGAAGAAGGTTTAAGGAAATGGATACTGAGAGAATGCACCGAGAAACAGCCATCTCCAACCAACTGAGCAATGCTGACATTCGCATGTAGGATCTGGCTCGCCGATTAGCCACACAAGAAAGGAGTCAATTCCCAGAGCCCACAGATGATCTATGTACCCTCCTCGAGCACACCTCAAAATTGGGACAGTTGCCAGTAACTCCTCGGGCCCCTCCTCAAACTCTTACTTTGTTTTTATCTACACTGACACTCTCATTACTTCAGTATGATATCAACTTAGTTGAAGATATAGGCCTAGGAGAATTAAATCTAATTAAACAAAATACTGAAAGAGATGTTGATCCAACAATCGTTATGGGCATTTTGAGGGGGGATCTTATATTAACTAACCCGCAAGACATCTTCTTCTATCCTTTGCATCCTATAGTCCTTAACCTTCGCAGTTGGTGTCGTGTGTTACAAAATTCAGACATCCTGGACAACAGTGTCGACAAACTCAATCTGTTTGTTCCAGATGGCATACCAGTGATGCCAGCCAACTACGAGGTGGTGGCTAATACTTATCAATGTGTAATTAGTCATAGGTGTCTAGAAGTATATAATACTCACCAACATTTAAATCTTTGTGAGTCTTATATCACCCGGTTGGCATACTCAAGCTCTATACTAATATACACAAGCATTTAGAAGCTATGCTCACCAGCATAAGCTATAATTTTGATGCCACTCACATAAATTACCCGGATATTGATAACGAAAAAATTCATGAAATTCAAAACTTTTTTAAGGCTCATAAGCCTAGCCACCCACCCCCTATAGCACTAGTCAAGGCGAAGAGGAGGGTCCATCTTCTTTTTCCAAAAACACTTACCCTGTATATTCTAATATCCCCAGTAGGCTTCTCAATCCTTATCCTAGCGTGCCACCTACTACATCTTCCCAAGCTAGCTGTATCTACTCTCCCTTCTCTCCGCCGCTAGAATTAGATTTTTCCACTAACACTCTCGCCCCCGAGGAGATATTGGCACCTATCCTATCTTCCACCAAGGCAACCTCAGGAGTACGTAATCTACAACCACTTGATAATGTTGTGCCTTATACTGAACAAAATGTTTTGGATTCCTTGGCAACTGTAGAATATGAGGAGTTTATCCAACAAGGCAATCCACTATTACAATCGACACTTATGTTCAAAGTGCTGATGCAGATTACTCCTTTTGATCCCACCCGTCAGATTCTACCAGAAGCATATTCTGCAGACACACCCACAAGGCAACAATATGTACCATGCCCTCTCCATGCCACATGTCCGGAATTAGAAGAATTACTTCCGTTGGCAGGAGAAGGAACATTGAGGGCAAATGTTGCAAAACACATAAGGCTAGAGCAAACCCTCATCTCTCTGACTTGCTGGAAATTTGTCTGGTCACATTCATGATTAGCTATTGTTATAGAAGATGGAGGAAGCGACATCTTGTGCACACCAGAGGTGGATACACCACCATCCACACAAATGAAGAAGTGCCACAATTGTCAGATTTTGGAGTCCAACCTACATGGAGACAAGAATTTTTAACACTGCCAGAATACAACAGAGTTTACATGAGTGCACGCCAACACTAAGAGTGGATCCATTGTAAATGCCTATCCAGAGAAGGTGGACGCCACTGAAGTTTTAAAACGCTAAAATTAGGGACTCTCATATCTACTATAACTTTCCTATATTCAATCCAGCAACATTTGGCAATATTTAAGAACAAAGATAGCAACTACTGACCTAGATTAGGGCTTGGTGCCGAATACCTGATCCTGCAATTGTGGCCAATGTTAGGTTCATGAAATTATTGGTGGCTCTCATAGATTAACCTAAAGAACCTTATGATGGCTTTGAAGCACAACATCTACAGTTCGACATGAACCAAGGGCCTCTAGACATAGGGATGATGCTGTATTACCACTGCTTAAGATGTCTTCCAGCTTATATGCATCTGACATTTGAAGACATGATAGACACTAGATTCTGGAAGTCCCACTCAGCATTCTGTCAAACACTCCAAAAACTCCGGTCCAAACGTAACTTCTACCGATATGAATTCAGGACCAGGTCTTCCGACCTCGGTTACAAGTTCTGAGGATAGAACCTACATCAAGAAGGGGAGAATGTTAATCCCATTCAGATTAATAACATGATCCTTAATTAAGGACATTATTAAGTGTCATGCAAAGGCACTATAAAGGTTATACATTATGAGATATTGGCCACCCAAGGCCTAGTTAGTAAGTTTTGGGCGCCCAAGTGTGAATAAAGGCCAATTGTATATAAGGTATTTTCTCATAATGAAAAGGACACAATCCCCTTTGTGCTATTGAGAGCTCTTCCCTTATGCTTTGTGAGAGAGTGAGAGCATTCTAGCATTGTGCCTCTTTCATGCTTGTGTGTTTATGCTTATGTGAGAGAGAGAGAGAGAGAGAGAGAGAGAGAGAGAGAGAGAGAGAGAGAGTGATTGGTCTATGTGACGGTGTGAGCGACTCCACGGTGACAGTGTGGAGGCGGAGCTTGGAGTTTGGAGCTTTACAAGAACGAGCTTAGAGGCCTCAAGGGACTTAAGATCAAAGCATTAGTAAGTACCCCACGATAGTTTGGAGTTTGGAGCTTTACAAGAACGAGCTTAGAGAGAGAGAGAGAGAGAGAGAGAGAGAGAGAGTGTGTGTGATTGGTCTATGTGATGGTGTGAACGACTCCACGGTGACAGTGTGGAGGCGGAGCTTGGAGTTTGGAGCTTTACAAGAACGAGCTTAGAGCCCTCAAGGGACTCAAGATCAAAGCATTAGTAAGTACCCCACGATAGTTGTGTTCTATTGCTCATCCATTAGGTGAATGTTTAGAGTTCCCTCTTGGAGGTGAGGTAGCCCATAACATTTTTGGCCCACTCAGAGTTGGGTCACCACTGTTCAAGCACAAGTTCAGGATGACAACTATGAACGAATGGATGGATTAAGAATCACTGAAATTGAGGATGCAGAAACATCCTCCCGATGGGGAGACAGCTCACGAAGGGTGGGGGAACAACTATCAGTACCAAAGTGTATGGCTGCTCAACTATCAGCAGTGCAAAATGTATACTTCAAAGCTAGGGTGAATGAACATGAACAGAACATTATGTTGTACACAGGAGCCACCCACAACTTCATCACCCCAGACTATGCTAAGAAGTTGGGAGTGAGGGTGTGCAACTCCAATAAATTGCCAATGTCTTGTGAAGGGCAAGACAACAATGTAAAGATGGCTTATAATGTATTGGTGCAAGCTGGTGCATGGAAATCCCGATTAGATTTCATAGTCGTGCCCATGGATGCCTTTGAAGTGATTGTGGGACTCACCTGGGTAGACAAATATCCCATTGCCTTTATGGAAAAAGGCATAAATATGATGGTACTAGATATGCAAGGGGCAAGAGTCAATGTGTCATGCATTCGCCCTCAAGTGGGAGGTAAGCCAATGGATGCCAATAGTGGGAGCAGGATCAAGAACACTTTTATGCATACAGTGGGACCTAGGCAAAACCCAGGAAGCATCGCAAGTTGTCGTAAGTGCCAGAATGGTGCAGTGCCAAACAAGCAGAAAGGGCAGCCAAACAAGGATGCCAAATTCACTTGTGTGCTATGAAAGTCAGTGATGCCCAATAGACAAAATACAAAATTGGTGATCCTGAGATACATGAAGTTCTACATGCATTTCAAGATGTATTGCTTGAGATGTTACCACTTGGGCTACCACCTAAGCACTCGGTGGATCACAAAATTGAACTCACGCCTGGGCACAACCCTCTGGCTTAGGTTTCATATAGAATGGATGCCACAAAGCTCAAGGAGCTTAAAGTACAGCCAAGTGAATTGGCTAGAATGGAACGATCAGGTCTAGCAAGTCGCCATATGGTGCCTTGTGTTGTTCATGACAAAGAAGGATGGATCAGCCAATTTGTGCACTGACCATAGGGCCCTCAACAAAATCACCATTAAGAATCGTTATCCGTTGTAGTAATAGAAGAAGTATTAGACTAGTCTGGCAGGAGAAAAGACTTTACCCATATTGACTTGCGATCTGGATATACCACCAAATTAGAATTGCGGAGGATGACATTGAGAAAACGATGTTCCGAACAATGTACGGAAGCTACGAATGGTTGGTGTTGCATTTTGGGCTAACTAACACCCCGACCACCTTCTACACTATGATGAATGACATTTTTAAGGAATATCTAGATGAATTCTTGATCATATATATTGACAACCTACTCATCTATAGCAAAACTCTGTGTAGGAACATAAGGAGCACTTGAGCAAGGTGCTACAGGTCTTATGCCAACACAAGCTATATGCCAAGCCTAAGAAATGTGAATTTGCAGTGACAAAGGTGGAATGCTTGGGTTTTGTGGTGAACCAGAAGGGAGTGCAGGTAGTGAAATGGATCTAGAGCAAAATATTGAATCAAACACATCAAAGCAAGAATCTAGTATCCATTAATCATGAGATTAGTTATCAAATGGCTCATCACATGAATATACAAGAGAGAGAAAATCTATAAGTGCATGTAGCAAGAGAAGATGCACAAATAGCCTAAGTGTGTTTAACCTCTCACCAAGAGGATGGCTTTCAAGTTAGCCATGAACTTGACCATGGAAGGCCAAATCTCCATAGATGGAGCCCAAAGGTAGATGGAGCCCAAAGGTACAAGATGACCAAAATTAGTAAAAGTGTCAAAAGATCCTACCCAATAGATGGAGCCAATAGATGACCAAAATTAGTAAAAGTGTCAAAAGATCCTACCCAATAGATGGAGCCCAAAGGTACAAGATGACCAAAATTAGTAAAAGTGTCAAAAGATCCTACCAATGTACCCCAAGCCCTATTTATAGTCACTTTCTCCTTTTGCCCATGGGTCCCTATGTACATGTGGAAATCAGGCTCTATGGTTCATGACAAACCATCCCTTCCCAAAGATTTTGTCCTCAAAATCATACAAGATATTTACAATTAAATCGCAATCTCAATGTAAACCCATGGGAAGTAGAGAGGTCTTCAAAAATACGCCTTGAATACATTTGGAATAGGGAAACCAAATGTAGTGAAGCCGACAAACTCCTTCTCCAAAAATAGCATGTAGGACTGTTATGGCAGCCATGTTGTCGATGAAGCGTCCCTTGAAATTCTTCATGAAACCTCCATAAAAATGAGCTGCAAATGATGCGTAGCTACACCCAAAAAGGGTTTCACATATTTGTCATCGAACCAAATGATCTTCCAAGTGTGTTGGAGTAGATTGGTAACCCCAACAATAGATCTAACCAAAGCTGTCCAGAAATTACAGCACATATAAAACCTCATGATATGCCCATTCTTCACATAATAATCATGCCACTTGACCAAGGAATACTTCCATCAAGTAAACCATGTTGTTGAACATACTCCATTGATTGCCAAGTAGCCTCATCTATGGGCAAGCGCTTCCATTTCACAAGGAATTCATCAATGTTCCTGTTCCTCAAAACCCTTGTCCTCTTGTCCACAATCCTCTCCGGCTCATAGATAATCTCTCCTTCTTCATCCATCAGTGGTAACTCTTCAATCTCTTGAGGAAGAGAGCCCACAAACCTCTTAAGGTTGGATACATGAAACACATTATGAATCCTTGTAGAAGGAGGTAGGTCAATCTTATAAACCAAATCACCCACTTTCTTGACTACCAAATATGATTCATAGTATCTATGTGCCAACTTGGAATTGGAAGACCCTTTGAGAATATTGTGACGGCTCTTAGGAAGCTTGAGCAACACATAATCACCTTCCTTGAACTCCATTTTGCGTCTATGCTCATTCGCATTTGCCTTCATGACTTCTTGTGCCTTCTTCATATTATCCTTGCATAATTGAAGAAGCTGTCTCATCCTTTCCAACTCTTCCTTGGCTAAAGGATTAACCATTTTATCCTCATGGAAGGCAATAGATGGCACATGCACTTGATACCCATAAAGAGCCTCAAAAGGTGACATCCCAATACTCAAATGCTTGCTTGAATTATGACAAAATTCCGCAAGGTAAAGCCATTCATCCGATGATGCTTGCATGTCATGAGACAATAGTGCCTCAAGTACACTCCGAGCCATTTGTTTGTGCACTCCGTTTGCCCATCCATTTGAGGGTGATAGGCTGTAGAAGGAGTGATTTGAGTCCCCAAGTTCTCATACAATGTCCTCCAAAAAGTGCCCATGAACTTGGTATCTCTATCACAAACTATGTTGAGTGGCAAACCATGTATCTTGAATACATGCTCCATAAATTGCTTGGCAATGTGAGAGGCCCCATAAGTAGTCTTGGAAGCAATAAAATGAGCTGATTTGGTGAGTTTATCCACCACCACAAATACTTGATCCCATCCATGCTTCGTCTTTGGCAAGCCTGTGATGAAGTCCATGGAAATGTGAGTCCATTTTCCATCCGGAATAGGCAAAGGATGAAGTAAACCACTCGGCAATTGGTGACTATCCTTATTCCTTTGGCATGACACACATTCCAAAACAAACTTCTTGACATCCCTCCACTGAAAGTACACCTTCTTGACATCCCTCCACTGAAAGTACACCTTCGTGAAAGGTTTTGTCCTCTAGGATTTCGGGAGGATAAAATGAATGAATTTTTGGAGCTAACCCAAGCAAGGAAGACCCTAAAAGAATACCACCAAACTCTTGCTAAAATTCTTCGATTAGCTCCAGAGATGGATGAGGTAACTCTTCTCCATCGATTCATTTGGAAGCTTAATCTACCATTGAATAACCTCATCAAGAATGTAAAACCATCCTCTATTTCAGAAGCCATAATTATATCCAGAGACTATGATAAAGTTTTTTTTATATAGAAAGTGTCGAGAAGGCAATAGTCCTTCCATGTTAATCAAGAAGAGGTCCCCTAATTCAAGAGGAACCTCAAGCCCACCCTTGGCTACAACAAGGAATCATGAGCTAGAGCAAAAATTAGGTCAAGAAATAGTGAAAGCAGGGTTAAAGATAATCAAATTCAACAAGCATTTCTATAAGTAAATAGAAGATGATTGGTGCAAGATTCATGTGAAGTAATGTGCATGATGAATAGAGGTATTCTACAAGACGATACTAAGATTATGAAATTGCTATCATAGGTTAGATTGCGTAAAGGATTGATTCCCTTACGTTTTCCATGATAATTTGTTAAGTACCATATGACATGGGGGTATAGAATAAGGAATTCGAAGGTTCATATCATATGAGAGGTATATGGATGCATAAAATTAGGATAATAAGGCCAATTAACTTTAGAATAATAAAGACCTTTTGGAGGCACAACAAAATGAGCCAAACACATGAAATAAAGGACTCTTTAAGAACAATGTTTAGATAAAAGAAGATTTCTACCTAGTGGGGACACCACTTTGAAAGAGACAGGAGGATTTACTTAGATACTATCCTAGCTCACGAGATGAGGACATCTCGAATCTTTTAAGTGGGGGAGATTATAAGGTCCCTCTTAAGCCATGTATATATGTGTCTCTTTTAATATAGATTTCAAGAAGGAAACAGAGTGCACTTAGAGAAGAGTGAGTCAATAAGGCTAGAAACATTAGGAAAGTGTTAGAATAAAAATATTAGCTCCAAAAATCCTAAAAGAAATAAGAAGATAAGAATAGTTCTATTAAGAGATAAGTATCTCCAAAAATAGAAATTTGAATTTAGGTGATAGGAGGTCGTATTTAGAGTACTTTTACATATTTAGAGTCCATGCATACTAAAAATGTGGAAAAGCAACACCTTTCGAAAGATGGCATGTTTGTGGCTATATACAGACATTTTTGCCTATTCTACCTGCGTTGGCTTGTAGACTAGATGCCTTCTGGTTCTTTTGATTGGTTATACAACCATATTCTGAGTTTTTATCACAGAGTTATGGCCGAAACACTTTGCTAATTCTATCAGGGTCTCTACACAGGAAAAACTGTAAGAAGGCAGCAAGTAGCCTCAAGGTAATCCTAGAGCTTGATATGTATATATCCCTTCATTCTTTTCTATTATCATAGAAGAGAAGGTTAGATTTCTATGGTCTTTGAGAGGAAGAGACCAAATCTCCATAGCTTTTCTTTTAAAGAAAGAATAGTATGTCGTAGCCCTGCAAGAGAAGGCTATTTTGCCATAGACCTTCGAAAGAGAGAAAAGTCGGAGTATGAGTAAGAGGAGATAAATCTTGGGGATGATCATTTCAATCGTAAGAGAAGGTATTAGAAGACTCTCTATTCTCGTATATCAAGTTCTGAAGCTCTTGTTTTAACGAGCAAAGGAAGAATAAACGATAAATTTCTATAAGGTGTATACATATTTTGTTTTTCAATTATATATCATTCTTAGGGTTGAGGTAAGGCCCCGGCTTCTCTCTATTAATTGTTAATAGTGATCTATTTGATTAATTTACTATTTAAAAATTATATTCTTTTAAACAACAGCATATGCCTTAATAAAGAATGTCTTATCGCAATCTCAAGTTGAAATGCTAAAATCTTTGTGAAAGAGATTCTTTTCTTAAGAAGGTAACATGGATTCTAGTCCTATGGTTTAGTTGAGTAAATGGATTGTTATCTTGGTTAAATTAAGGTACAGGTACAACTCTCCTTGCCTTGATGCTGCCCCGTTCTTGTGCTTGTATAGCTGGACGGCGGAGACGTTAGTAAGGCCTGGAGTTGGCCCATGGTATCCCTCATACCATTGGGAGAATGAGGTTTGCCATTTGAGGCGAGTGACTGTGATGCTGCCTAGTTCAGAGGGCCCTGACTAGTGCGGTAAATTAGCCCATCCTAGTGCATAGACATCCCCCTGAGGGGTGGGAGGATCTAGTGACGGAGCCTGAGAGGGCGATAGGCCGGCTTTAGTCTCGCCAGCGGGGCTGGACGATGAGGTGTATGGTCCCGTAGGGTTTTGCCCAGCATGAGAGGTTGGAAGGCTGAATTCTAGATCATCGGGGCAGTATAAAGGAAAAGAATAAGAGAGCTGGTTTGTCTTGAGATGGAATTGATTCATGTATAAATTTTTTTATAAATCTTGTCTTTGGCATTATTGTACTGTGAAAAAAAGGCTGCTTTAACAAACCTTGTGAAAAGGGCCTTAATTAAGGAACATGTTTATTTATGTCAAACAGTGTGATAGGATTAATTAATTAACGCGTGAGTAGGGTGGAAAGTGGGAGGATGGAATGCCCCGATGGGACCATCCTACGAAGGACCGGTGGACCTGATTAGTCGGGTAGCTTTCCAACATATTAAGTGAAATCCCTACGCTAGATAAATAGGTTCTCAGGAGATTCTATTCTAGAAGACTAGGCCAGCGGCTATGCCTTGCATGGATGAGGAAAAAAGCGTTGTCTCTATAGGAATCAAGACTCGTAGTTGTCCATATTATGATCAATTACCCTATGGGTGATTTGATTTTTAGAAGATCATGCTCCCCCTGCGGGATAGAACTAGGTCTTACCTATGAATCGTATCCTTGAATCTTTGCATGGTCAAGGTGTCAATGAGTAGAAAATTTTCTCTAAGATAATACTAAGTGGACTATTTTAAGTGTTTCCCCTATTTTGGGGAACCTTACAATTGGTATCAGAGCCGATCTTAGTTCCTAGGATTTGTTTTTCAAAGGTTAACTATCAAGGGATTAAAACAAGTGATTGTTTGTCATATGAAGACAAATCAATCATCTCTACTGGCCATAGAAGTGATTTGAATATCCTCACATGTTGAGACAATCATCCTATGAAATTGTGCTTATATCTTGGGGGTGCACATGCAAGATATTTGTACAATAAATTTGAGAAATAAGATTGGGGAGAAAACCTTTTGTGATGAGGAAAAACATAGGGCGATCAAATTAAGAAACTAGTGAGAGACTGAATGACTAGAAGCATAGACCAAAACTTTGTTATTTAGAGAAATTTTCAGGATATATCTCATTAACTTGCATATTATAAATTATTAAGATTATAACTCGATTGAGATTTGAATAGTTGATGTGTGAATGCCATCCATTGGATGCTTTACACTAGGACGATCATCCAAGATCTTGAACCTATCTCAGACAAACATGGGTCTAACTTCGGATGTGTAATTCCCAGAGGATCATGCTCTTAGATGTGTTAATCCCAAGATACTAGATGTGTAATTTTCAGAAAACTAATCATCTCAGACGTGTTAATCCTGATAGTCTTTGGATGTGTCGATCCCAAGGCACCAGATGTGTAATTCTCAAAAAAATGAAGATCTCGGATATATTAATCCAGAGTGCCTTAGATGTGGCGCTATGATAAGTATTTGATAGTTTTGAACTTTTCATGGATACAATGAAAGAAGCAAGTTCCCCTTGCTTGTCTGAAAATCGAAAGAAATGCCAAATTAGTTGGAAGCACTGTTGTCAATCTAACCACCACTGGAACTAGAATCAGTTATGGGATGCCATGAAAGTACACCTTCCTGAAAGGTTTTGTCCTCTAGGATTTTGAGAGGATAAAATGAATGAATTTTTGGAGCTAGCCCAAGAAAGGAAGACCCTAAAAGAATACCATCAAACTTTTGTTAAAATTCTTCGATTAGCTCCAGAGATGAATGAGGTAACTCTTCTCCATCCATTCATTTGGAAGCTTAATCTACCTTTGAATAACCTCATCAAGAATGGAAAAGCAACACGTTTCTAAAGATGGCACGTTTGTGGCTATATACACATGTTTTTGCCTATTCTACCCACGTTGGCTTGTAGACTAGACGCCTTTCGATTCTTTTGATTAGTTACACATATTTTACTTTTTCAATTATATATCATTCTTAGGGTTGAGGTATGGCCCCGGCTTCTCTCTATTAATTGTTAATAGTAATCTATTTGATTGATTTACTAGTTAAAGTTTATATTCTTTTAAACAACAGCATATGCCTTAATAAAGAATGTCTTATCGCAATCTCAAGTTGAAATGCTAAAATCTTTGTGAAAAGGATTGTTTTCTTAAGAAGATAACATGGATTCTAGTCCTATGGTTTAGTTGAGTAAATGGATTGTTATCTTGGTTAAATTAAGGTACATGCACAACTCTCCCTGCCTTGACGTTGCCCCGTTCTTGTGCTTGTATAGTAGGACGACGGAGTTGTTAGTAAGGCCCGAAGTTGGCCCATGGTATCCCTCATACCATTGGGAGAATAAGGTTTGCCGATTGAGGTGAGTGATTGTGATGTTGCCTAGTTATGAGGGCCCAAATTAGTGCGGTGAATTAGCCCACCCTACTGCGTACACATCTCTCTGAGGGGCAGGAGGATCAAGCGATGGAGCCTGAGAGGGTGACAGGCTAGCTTGAGTTCTCCCCAGCGGCGGCCGGTGATGAGACTAGATGCCTTTCGATTCTTTTGATTGGTTATACAACCATATTCTGAGTTTTTATTATAGAGTTATGGCCAAAACAATTTGCTGAATCTGTCAAGGTCTCTACATAGGAAAAACTGTAAGAAGGCAGCAAGTAGCCTCAAGGTAATCCTAGAGCTTCTGATGTATATATCCATTCATTCTTATCGAATATCTTAGAAGAGAAGATTAGATTGCTATGGTCTTTTGGAGGAAGAGACCAAAACTCCATAGCTTTTCTTTTAAAGAAAGAATAGTATGTCGTAGCCCTGCAAGAGAAGGCTATTTTTCCATAGACCTTCGAAATAGAGAAAAGTCAGAGTACGAGTAAGAGGAGATAAATCTTGTGGATGATCGGGTGATTTCAATCGTAAGAGAAGGTATTCGAAGACTCTCTATTCTCGTATATCAAGTTCTAAAGCTCTTGTTAACGAGCAAAGGCAACGATAAACGATAAATTTCTATAAGGTATATACATATTTTACTTTTTCAATTATATATCACTCTTAGGGTTGAGGTATGGCCCCGGCTTCTCTCTATTAATTGTTAATAGTGATCTATTTGATTGATTTTCTAGTTAAAATTTATATTCTTTTAAACAACAGCATATGCCTTAATAAAGAATGTCTTATCACAATCTCAAGTTGAATTGCTAAAATCTTTGTGAAAAGGATTGTTTTCTTAAGAAGGTAACATGGATTCTAGTCCTATGGTTTAGTTGAGTAAATAGATTGTTATCTTGGTTAAATTAAGGTACAGGCACAACTCTCCCTGCCTTGACACTGCCCCATTCTTTTCTTGTATAGCAGGACGACGGAGTTGTTAGTAAGGCTTGGAGTTAGCCCATGGTATCCCTCATACTATTAGGAGAATAAGGTTTGCCGATTGAGGCGAGTGATTGTGATGCTGCCTAGTTATGAGGGCCCACACTAGTGCGGTGAATTATCCCACCCTACTGCATTGACATCCCTCTGAGGGGCGGGAGGATCGAGCAATGGAGCCTGAGAGGGCGACAGGGGCCGCTTGAGTCCTCTCCAGCGGGGCCGACGATGAGGTGTATGGTCCCGTAGGGTTTTGCCCAGCATGTAGAGGAGCATGTAGAGGCTGTAAGGCCGAATTCTAGATCATCGGCAGTATAAAGGAAAAGAATAAGAGAGCCGGTTTGGCTTGATGGAATTGATTCATGTATAATTTTTTTTTATAAATCTTGTCTTTAGCATTATTGTACTGTGAAAAAAAGGCTGCTTTAACAAACCTTGTAAAAAGGGCCTTAATTAAGGAACATCTTTATTTATGTCAAACAATGTGGTAGGATTAATTAGAAAACAAATTGACGCCCGCATGAGTAGAGTGGAAAGTGGGAGGATGGAATGCCCCGATGGCACCATCCTACGGACGGGTGGACCCGATTAGTCGGGTAGATTTCCAACATATTAAGTAAAAGCCCTATGCTAGATAAATAGGTTCTCGGGCAATTCTATTCCAGAAGACTAGGCCGGCGGCTGTGCCTTGCATGGATGAGGAAAAAAAAAAGTTGTCTCTAGGAATCAAGACTAGTAGTTGTCCAGATTATGATCAATTACCCTATGGGTGATTTGATTTTTAGAAGACCACACTCCCCCTGCTCTGCGGGATAGAACTAGGTCTTACCTATGAATCATATCCTTGAATCTCTGCATGGTCAAGGTCTCGATGAGTAGGAAATTTTCTCTAAGATAAGACTTAGTGGACAATCTTAAGTGTTTCCCCTATTTTGGAAGGGGGGAACCTTACAATTGGTATCAGAGCCGATCTCAGTTCCTAGGATTTGTTTTTCAAAGGTTGACTATCAAGGGATTAAAACAAGTGATTGTTTATCATATGAGGACGAATCAATCATCTCTACCGGCCATAGAAGTGATTTGAATATCCTCACATGTTGAGACAATCATCCTATGAAATTGTGCTTATATCTTGGGGGTGCACATGCAAGATATTTGTACAATAAATTTGAGAAATAAGATTGGGGAGAAAACCTTTTGTGAGGGAAAACATAGGGCGATCAAATTAAGAAACTAGTGAGAGACTGAATGACTAGAAGGATAGACCGAAACTTTGTTTAGAGAAATTTTCAGGATATATCTCATTAACTTGCATATTATAAATTATTAAGATTATAAATCCATTAAGATTTGAATAGTTAACATGTGAATGCCATCCATTGGATGCTTTACAATAGGATGATCATCTAAGATCTTGAACCCATCTCAGACTAACTTCGGATGTGTAATTCCCAGAGGATCATGCTCTTAGATGTGTTAATCCCAAGATACTAGATGTGTAATTTTTAGAAAACTAATCATCTTAGACATGTTAATCCTGATAATCTGTGGTGCTATGATAAGTATTTGATAGTTTTGAACTTTTCATGGATACAATGAAAGAAGCAAGTTCACCCTTGCTTGTCTAAAAATCGTAAGAAATGCCGAATTAGTTGGAAGCACTGACCACTGGAACTAGAACCAGTTATGGGATACCATAAAAGTACACCTTCGTGAAAGGTTTTATCCTCTAGGATTTCGGGAGGATAAAATGAATGAATTTTTGGAGCTAACCCAAGCAAGGAAGACCCTAAAATAATACCACCAAGCTTTTGGTAAAATTATTCGATTAGCTCCAGAGATGGATGAGGTAACTCTTCTCCATCGATTCATTTGGAAGCTTAATCTACCTTTGAATAACCTCATCAAGAATGTAAAACCATCCTCTATTTTAGAAGCCATAATTATATCCAGAGACTATGATAAAGTTTTTTTATATATAGAAAGTGTCGAGAAGGACATGAGTCCTTCCATGTTATTCAAGAGAAGAGGTCCCCTAGTTCAAGAGGAACAACAGCATATGCCTTAATAAAGAATGTCTTATCGCAATCTCAAGTTGAAATGCTAAAATCTTTGTTAAAAAGATTGTTTTCTTAAGAAGGTAACATGGATTCTAGTCCTATGGTTTAGGTGAGTAATTGGATTGTTATCTTGGTTGAATTAAGGTACAGGCACAACTCTCCCTGCCTTAATGCTGCCCCGTTCTTATGCTTGTATAGCCGGACGACGAAGACGTTAGTAAGGCCCAGAGTTGGCCCATGGTATCCCTCATACCATTGGGAGAATGAGGTTTGTCGATTGAGGTGAGTGATTGTGATGCTGCCTAGTTCAGAGGGCCCTGACTAGTGCGGTGAATTAGCCCACCCTAGTGCATAGACATCCCTCTGAGGGGTGGGAGGATCGAGCAACGGAGCTTGAGAGGGCGATAGGCCGGCTTCAGTCTTTGCTAGCGGCGGTCGACGATGAGGTGTATGGTCCCGTAGGGTTTTGCCCAGCATGTATAGGCTGGAAGGCCGAATTCTAGATCATCGACAGTATAAAGGAAAAGAATAAGAGAGCCGGTTTGGCTTGATGGAATTGATTCATGTATAAATTTTTTTTATAAATCTTATCTTTGGCATTATTGTACTGTGAAAAAAAGGTTGCTTTAACAAAGCTTGTGAAAAGGGCCTTAATTAAGGAACATGTTTATTTATGTCAAACAGTGTGATAGGATTAATTAGAAAACAAATTGATGCGTGAGTAGGGTGGAAAGTGGGAGGATGGAATGCCCCGATGGGACCATCCTACGGAGGAGGGGTGGACCCGATTAGTTGGGTAGCTTTCCAACATATTAAGTGAAAGCCCTATGCTAGATAAATAGGTTCTCAGGCAATTCTATTCTAGAAGACTAGGCCAGCGGGCGGGTGTGCCTTGAATGGATGAGGAAAAAAGCGTTGTCTCTATAGGATCCAAGACTAGTAGTTGTCCAGATTATGATCAATTACCCTATGGGTGATTTGAATTTTAGAAGATCACGCTCCCCCTGCGGGATAGAACTAGGTCTTACTTATGAATCGTATCTTTGAATCTTTGCATGGTCAAGGTGTCGATGAGTAGGAAATTTTCTCCAAGATAAGACGAAGTGGACTATCTTAATTGTTTCCCCTATTTTGGAAAACCTTACAATTGGTATCAGAGCCGTCTTAGTTCCTAGGATTTGTTTTTCAAAGGTTAACTATCAAGGGATTACAACAAGTGATTGTTTATGATATGAATACAAATCAATCATCTCTACTGGCCATAAAATTGATTTGAATATCCTCACATGTTGAGACAATCATCCTATGAAATTGTGCTTATATCTTGGGGGTGCACATGCAAGATATTTGTACAATAAATTTGAGAAGTAAGATTGGGGAGAGAAAACCTTTTGTGATGAGGAAAAACATAGGGCGATCAAATTAAGAAACTAGTGAGAGACTGAATGACTAGAAGCATAGACCAAAACTTTAATGTTTAGAGAAATTTTCAGGATATATCTCATTAACTTGCATATTATAAATTATTAAGATTATAACTCGATTGAGATTTGAATAGTTGATATGTGAATGCCATCCATTGGATGCTTTACACTAGGACGATCATCTAAAATCTTAAACCAAACATGGGTCTAACTTCAAATGTGTAATTCCCAGAGGATCATGCTCTTAGATGTGTTAATCCCAAGCTACTAGATGTGTAATTTTCAGAAAACTCTTTGGATGTGTCGATCCCAAGGCACCAGATGTGTAACTCTCAAAAAAATGAAGATCTCGGATATATTAATCCAGAGTGCCTTTAGATGTGGCACTATGATAAGTATTTGATAGTTTTAAACTTTTCATGGATACAATGAAAGAAGCAAGTTCACCCTTACTCGTCTAAAAATCGCAAGAAATGCCAAATTAGTTGGAAGCACTGTTGTCAATCTAACCACCACTGGAACTAGAATCAGTTATGGGATGCCATGAAAGTACACCTTCCTGAAAGGTTTTGTCCTCTAGTATTTTGAGAGGATAAAATGAATGAATTTTTGGAGCTAACCCAAGAAAGGAAGACCCTAAAAGAATACCACCAAACTTTTGTTAAAATTCTTTGATTATCTCCAGAGATGGATGAGGTAACTCCTCCATCGATTCATTTGGAAGCTTAATCTACCTTTGAATAACCTCATCAAGAATGTAAAACCATCCTCTATTTTAGAAGCCATAATTATAGCCAGAGACTATGATAAAGTTTTTTTATATAGAAAGTGTCGAGAAGGACATGAGTCCTTCCATGTTAATCGAGAAGAGGTCCCCTAATTCAAGAGGAACATCAAGCCCACCCTTGGCTATAAGGAATCATGAGCTAGAAATTAGGTGAAGAAATAGGGATAGCAGGGTCAAAGATAATCGAATTCAACAAGTATTTCTATAAGTAAATAGAAGATGATTGGTGCAAGATTCATGTGAAGTAATGTGCATGATGAATAGAGGTATTCTACAAGATAATAATAGGATTATGAAATTGCTATCATAGGTTAGATTTCGTAAAGGATTGATTCCATTACATTTTTCCATTATAATTCTTTAAGTACCATATTACATGGGGGTATAGAATAAGCAATTCGAAGGTTCATATCATATGAGAGGTATATGGATGCATGAAATTAGGATAATAAGGCCAATTAACTTTAGAATAATAAAGACCTTTTGGAGGCACAATAAAACGAGCCAAACACATGAAATAAAGGACTCTTTAAGAACAATGTGTTGCAAGGCCAAATTCTAGATCATCGGTAGCATAAAGGAAAAGAATAAGAGAGCCAGTTTAGCTTGATGGAATTGATTCATGTATAATTTTATTTTATAAATCTTGTCTTTGGCATTATTGTACTGTGAAAAAAAGGTTGCTTTAACAAACCTTGTAAAAAGGGCCTTAATTAAGGAACATGTTTATTTATGTCAAACAGTGTGGTAGGATTAATTAGAAAACAAATTGACGCGTGAGTAGGGTGGAAAGTGGGAGGATGGAATGCCCCGATGGCACCATCCTACGGACAGGTGTACCCAATAGTCGGGTAGATTTCCAACATATTCAGTGAAAGCCCTACACTAGATAAATAGATTTCCAACATATTCAGTGAAAGGCCTACGGCTAGATAAATAGATTTCCAACATATTCAGTGAAAGCCCTATGCTAGATAAATAGATTTCCAACATATTCAGTGAAAGGCCTACGCTAGATAAATAGGTTCTCGGGCAATTCTATTCCAGAAGACTAGGCGAGCGGCTATGCCTTACATGGATGAGAAAAAAAAAGTTTTCTCTAGGAATCAAGACTAGTAGTTGTCCAGATTATGATCAATTACACTATGGGTGATTTGATTTTTAGAAGACCATGCTCCCCCTGCGGGATAGAACTAGGTCTTACCTATGAATCATATCCTTGAATCTCTGCATGGTCAAGGTCTCGATGAATAGGAAATTTTATCCAAGATAAGACTTAGTGGACTATCTTAAGTGTTTCCCCTATTTTGGAAGGGGGGAACCTTACAATTGGTATCAGAGCCGATCTTAGTTCCTAGGATTTATTTTTCAAAGGTTAACTATCAAGGGATTAAAACAAGTGATTGTTTATCATATGAGGACGAATCAATAATCTCTACTAGCCATAGAAGTGATTTGAATATCCTCACATGTTGAGACAATCATCCTATGAAATTGTGCTTATATCTTGGGGGTGCACATGCAATATATTTGTACAATAAATTTGAGAAATAAGATTGGGTAGAAAACCTTTGTGAGGGAAAACATAGGGCGATCAAATTAAGAAACTAGTGAGAGACTGAATGACTAGAAGGATAGACCGAAACTTTGTTTAGAGAAATTTTAAGGATATATCTCATTAACTTGCATATTATAAATTATTAAGATTTGAATAGTTGACATGTGAATGCCATCCATTAGATGCTTTACAGTAGGACGATCATCTAAGATCTTGAACCCATCTCAGGCAAACATGGGTCTAACTTTGGACGTGTAATTCCTAGAGGATCATGCTCTTAGATGTGTTAATCCCAAGATACTAGATGTGTAAATTTCAAAAAACTAATCATCTCGGACATGTTAATCCTGATAATCTGTGGCGCTATGATAAGTATTTGATAGTTTTGAACTTTTCATGATACAATGAAAGAGACAAGAGGATTTACTTAGATACTATCCCAGCTCGTGAGATGAGGACATCTTGAATCTTTGAAGTGAGGGAGATTGTAAGGTCCCTCCCAAGCCATGTATATATATGTCTCTTTTAATATAGATTTCAAGAAGGAAAGAGAGTGCAGTTAGAGAAGAGTGAGACAATAAGGCTAGAAACATTAGGAAAGTGTTAGAATAAAAATATTAGCTCCAAAAATCCTAAAAGAAATAAGAAGATAAGAATAGTTCTTCTAAGAGATAAGTATCTCCGAAAATAGAAATTCCAATTTAGGCGACAAGAGGTCGTATTTAGAGTACTTTTACATATTTAGAGTCCATGCATACAAAAAATACGAAAAAGCAACACGTTTCTAAAGATGGCACGTTTGTGGCTATATACAGACATTTTAGCCTATTCTACCCACGTTGGCTTGTAGACTAGATGCCTTCTGGTTCTTTTGATTGGTTATACAACCATATTTTGAGTTCTTTTCATAGAGTTATGGCCGAAACAATTTGCTAATTCTATCAGGGTCTCTACATAGGAAAAACTTTAAGAAGGCAGCAAGTAGCCTCAAGATATCCCTTTATTCTTATCTATTATCTTAGAAGAGAAGGTTAGATTTCTATGGTCTTTTAGAGGAAGAGACCAAAACTCCATAGCTTTTCTTTTAAAGAAAGAATAGTATGTCGTAGCCCTGCAAGAGAAGGCTATTTTGCCATAGAACTTCGAAAGAGAGAAAAGTTGGAGTATGAGTAAGAGGAGATAAATCTTGGGGATGATCGGATGATTTCAATCGTAAGAGAAGGTATTAGAAGACTCTCTATTCTCGTATATCAAGTTCTGAAGCTCTTGTTAAAGGGAGCAAAGGCAACGATAAACGATAAGTTTCTATAAGGTATATACATATTTTGTTTTTCAATTATATATCATTCTTAGGATTGAGGTATGGCCCCGACTTCTCTCTATTAATTGTTAATAGTGATCTATTTGATTGATTTACTAGTTAAATTTTATATTCTTTTAAACAACAACCTATGCCTTAATAAAGAATGTCTTATCGCAATCTCAAGTTGAAATGCTAAAATCTTTGTGAAAAAGATTGTTTTCTTAAGAAGGTAACATGGATTCTAGTCCTATGGTTTAGTTGAGTAAATGGATTGTTATCTTGGTCAAATTAAGGTACAGGCACAACTCTCCCTGCCTTGACGCTGCCCTGTTCTTGTTCTTATATATCCGGACAACGGAGACGTTAGTAAGGCCCCGAGTTGGCCCATGGTATCCCTCATACCATGGGAGAATGAGGTTTGCCGATTGAGGCGAGTGATTGTAATGCTGCCTAGTTCAGAGGGCCCTGACTAGTGCAGTGACTTAGTCCACCCTAGTGCATAGATATCCCTCTGAGGGCTGGGAGGATCGAGTGACGGAGCCTGAGAGGGCGATAGGCCGACTTGAGTCTTCGCCAACGGCCGACGATGAGGTGTATGGTCCCGTAGGGTTTTTCCCAGCATGTAGAGGCTGGAAGGCCGAATTCTAGATCATCGGCAGTATAAAGGAAAAGAATAAGAGAGCCCGTTTGGCTTGATGGAATTGATTCATGTATATTTTTTTTTATAAATCTTGTCTTTGGCATTATTGTACTGTGAAAAAAAGGCTGCTTTAACAAACCTTGTGAAAAGGGTCTTAATTAAGGAACATGTTTATTTATGTCAAACAGTATGAAAGCATTAATTAGAAAACAAATTGACGCATGAGTAGGGTGGAAAGTGGGAGGATGGAATGCCCTGATGGGACCATTCTATGGAGGACGGGAGGACCCAATTAGTTGGGTAGCTTTTCAACATATTAAGTGAAAGCCCTATGCTAGATAAAAAGGTTCTCGGGCAATTCTATTCTAGAAGACTAGGCCAGCGGTTGTGCCTTGCATGGATAAGGAAAAAAGCGTTGTCTCTATAGGAATCAAGACTCGTAGTTGTCCATATTATGATCAATTACCCTATGGGTGATTTGATTTTTAGAAGACCACGCTCCCCCTATGGGATAGAAGTAGGTCTTACCTATGAATCGTATCCTTGAATCTTTGCATGGTCAAGGTGTCGATGAGTAGGAAATTTTCTCCAAGATAAGACTAAGTGGACTATCTTAAGTGTTTCCCCTATTTTGGGGAACCTTACAATTGGTATCAGAGCCGATCTTAGTTCCTAGGATTTGTTTTTCAAAGGTTAACTATCAAGGGATTAAAACAAGTGATTGTTTATCATATGAAGACAAATCAATCATATCTACTGGCCATAGAAGTGATTTGAATATCCTCACATGTTGAGACAATCATCCTATGAAATTGTGCTTATATCTTGGGGGTGCACATGCAAGATATTTGTACAATAAATTTGAGAAATAAGATTGGGGAGAAAACCTTTTGTGATGAGGAAAAACATAGGGCGATCAAATTAAGAAACTAGTGAGAGACTGAATGACTAGAAGCATAGACCAAAACTTTGTTGTTTAGAGAAATTTTCAGGATATATCTCATTAACTTGCATATTATAAATTATTAAGATTATAACTCGATTGAGATTTGAGTAGTTGACGTGTGAATGCCATCCATTGGATGCTTTACACTAGGACGATCATCCAAGATCTTCATCCCAACTCAGACAAACATGGGTCTAACTTCGGATGTGTAATTCTTAGAGGATCATGCTCTAGATGTGTTAATCCCAAGATACTAGATATGTAATTTTCAGAAAACTAATCATCTCAGACATGTTAATCCTGATAATCTGTGGTGCTATGATAAGTATATTGATAATTTTGAACTTGTAATGGATACAATGAAAGAAGCAAGTTCACCCTTACTTGTCTAAAAATCCTAACAAATGCCAAATTAGTTGGAAGTACTGTTGTCAATCTAACCACCACTGGAACTAGAATGAGTTATGGGATGCCATGAAAGTACACCTTCGTGAAAGGTTTTGTCCTCTAGGATTTCAGGAGGATAAAATGAATGAATTTTTGGAGCTAACCCAAGCAAGGAAGACCCTAAAAGAATACCACCAAACTTTTGCTAAAATTCTTCGATTAGCTCCAGATGGATGAGGTAACTCTTCTCCATAGATTCATTTGGAAGCTTAATCTACCTTTGAATAACCTCATCAAGAATGTAAAACCATCCTCTATTTCAGAAGCCTTAATTATATCCAGAGACTATGATAAAGCTTTTTTTATATAGAAAGTGTCGAGAAGGACATGAGTCCTTCCATGTTAATCAAGAAGAGGTCCCCTAATTCAAGAGGAACGTCAAGCCCACCCTTGGCTACAAGGAATCATGAGCTAGAGTAAAAATTAGGTCAAGAAATAGGGATAGCAGGGTTAAAGATAATCGAATTCAACAAGTATTTCTATAAGTAAATAGAAGATGATTGGTGCAAGATTCATGTGAAGTAATGTGCATGATGAATAGAGGTATTCTACAAGACGATACTAAGATTATGAAATCGCTATCATAGGTTAGATTACGTAAAGGATTGATTCCCTTACGTTTTTCCATGATAATTTGTTAAGTACCATATTACATGGGGGTATAGAATAAGGAATTCGAAGGTTCATATCATATGAGAGGTATATGGATGCATAAAATTAGGATAATAAGGCCAATTAACTTTAGAATAATAAAGACCTTTTGGAGGCACAACAAAATGATCCAAACACATGAAATAAAGGACTCTTTAAGAACAATGTCTAGATAAAAGAAGATTTCTACCTAGTGGGGACACCACTTTGAAAGAGACAGGAGGATTTACTTAGATACTATCCTAGCTCGCGAGATGAGGACATCTCGAATCTTTTAAGCGGGGGAGATTGTGAGGTCTCTCTTAAGCCATGTATATATGTGTCTCTTTTAATATAGATTTCAAGAAGGAAAGAGAGTGCACTTAGAGAAGAGTGAGACAATAAGGCTAGAAACATTAGGAAAGTGTTAGAATAAAAATATTAGCTCCAAAAATCCTAAAAGAAATAAGAAGATAAGAATAGTTCTATTAAGAGATAAGTATCTCCAAAAATAGAAATTCCAATTTAGGCGACAGGAGGTCGTATTTAGAGTACTTTTACATATTTAGAGTCCATTCATACTAAAAATGCAGAAAAGCAACATGTTTCTAAAGATGGCGCATTTGTGGCTATATACAGACGTTTTTGCCTATTCTACCCACGTTGGCTTGTAGACTAGATGCCTTTTGATTCTTTTGATTGGTTATACAACCATATTCTAAGTTTTTATTAGAGAGTTATGGCCAAAACAATTTGCTGATTCTGTCAGGCTCTCTTCATAGGAAAAACTGTAAGAAGGCAGCAAGTAGCCTCAAGGTAATCCTAGAGCTTGAGATGTATATATCCCTTCATTCTTATCTAATATCTTAGAAGAGAAGGTTAGATTGCTATGGTCATTCAAAGGAAGAGACCAAAACTCCATAGCTTTTCTTTTAAAGAAAGAATAGTATGTCGTAGCCCTGCAAGAGAAGGCTATTTTGCCATAGACCTTCAAAAGAGAGAAAAGTCAGAGTACGAGTAAGAGGAGATAAATCTTGGGGATGATCGGATGATTTCAATGGCAAGAGAAGGTATTCGTGTTGGATAAATGTAATCCCAACTTCTTAGTCCTATTTAATGTGTGGTTGTTAGGCTAGTGGTCAATGGTTGGTGTAAAGCCTACAAATGGTTGGTGCATATGGTTCATGCAACTCATGCAACTAAAAATAGGGTAGAAGAGTCTCTAAATAAGGTACAAGTCGTGATTAAGTGATTATGTAAGTTTGGTTCATGTCTAATCATAATTAGTGTCTTCTTGTGTTAATCTCAAAGCAATTTTCGGCATATACCAGTTTTTGTCGCTCACATATTCATGATGTCTTGTACAAGCTTTGATCCACCTTGAGTATGTTTTGATCAATCTTCTTAGTTGAATTATCATATCCAACATTTGGTATTAGAGCTTGACCCAATTAGGTTTAGTTGATTAGCAAAAATCCTAATCTTTCACTTAATCACCATAGTCAGTTTTTCTCTATTTGAACCACATGCTGTAGATTGCCTTCATGCTTGCACCTGAGGTGACGATACCTTAATATTTTGATATAGGCTTTTAGCTTTGCTCCCACGCATGTCCTAAATCGAAGATCATAGGCCAATTTCATCGCAGCTGCACGAATTCGCCATCGCCATCCAGACAGCCCGTTTTTTGCTCATCGCGTCAATTCGTCGTCGTCTCTACAAATTAGCCTAATTCCTCAAAGGTGATTCAAGGCTATCATATGAAGATTTAGCATACAAAATCTTGAAGCATATGGTCCACCGTAGCTACTGTACGACACGTTTTCCAGTCGCCTGTTTTCTGCTTCTCTTGCTCCAACAACATGGTGATACTTATGTTGATTTATATTGATGATATTTTTATTATTTTGGGCTTAAATCATCTATATGAGTAAGTTATCAACATCAAGCATCATATTGCATCATCATGAGCTCCAAATTTCTCAACAAATTCAATGGAACTGGGTTTCATACCTGGCAAATCAAGGTGAAGGGCTACCTCATGTGAGGAAAAATCTGTGGAGTACGGTCAAGCCACTTCCTGAAGATGAAGCAGGTAATTCTGTTGCAGTTACAAGAGCTACAACGACTGCAGTTACAAGAGCTACAATGGCTGCACTTCAAGCAAAAGATGAGCAAGCACTTATTACTGTGATTAACAGGTTGAAGAGCTTAATGACACAATTGGTTTATGTTAAGTCTCCTGTTTCTGAAGAAGATACTATTGCTATATTGCTTAAGAGTTTACCTTCAAGCTTTATGCAAATTGTGACGGTACTTAAAGAGAAGGAGCCAGTCCCTTCTTTGGAAAGTATCATAAATTCTTTGCAGGAAGAAGACAAGAAGATTACAAAGGAAGTGATAGAGATCCTTACGCATATGCTATTACTACGACATCGGCAAAGAAGAAGTGTACTATTTGTGGTCGTACAAATCATCTTACTAAGGATTGTTTCTCCAAACATCCTTATGAGTATTATGGAAAGACGAATCATCCATCCTCAAAGTGCTACCAAAAAGATCAAAAGCTAGCAAAGGCACATGTGGTCGAAGAAGTCAACCGATAGGAAGAAACAAATCTTTGTTCTAGTCTTAGTATAAAAGATGTAGATGATGATTATGCTTTTTAGATTATGTCATGTAGTATGTGGTTGAGTCAAGACTTATGTTGTTCTAACTTGACGAGTTGTAGAGGAGTACGTCACCCTATGTTGTTGTTAAGGGGGGACTCTTACTCATTGTGTCAAAAGGAGGTATTGTTCATGTTCTTGTAAGAAGTTGGTCTTAAGGGGGGATTGTTCATGTTCTTGTAAGAAGTTGGTCTTAAGGGGGGATTGTTGGATAAATGTAATCCCAACTCCTTAGTCCAATTTAATGTGTGGTTGTTAGGCTAGTGGTCAGTGGTTGGTGTAAAGCCTACAAATGGTTGGTGCATATGGTTCATGCAACTCATGCAACTAAAAACAGGGTAGAGGAGTCTCTAAATAAGGTACAAGTCATGATCAAGTGATAATGTAAGTTTGTTTCATGTCTAATCATAATTAGTGTCTTCTTGTGTTAATCTCAAAGCAATTTTCTGCATATACCACTTTTTGTCACTCATATTCATTATGTCTTGTACAAGCTTTGATCCACCTTGAGTATGTTTTGATCAATCTTCTTAGTTAAATTATCATATCCAATAATTCAAACACTCTCTATTCTCGTATATCAAGTTCTGAAGCTCTTGTTAACGAGCAAAGGCAACAATAAACGACAAATTTCTATAAGGTATATACATATTTTACTTTTTCAATTATATATCATTCTTAGGGTTGAGGTATGGTCCTGGCTTCTCTCTATTAATTGTTAATAGTGATCTATTTGATTGATTTACTAGTTAAAGTTTATATTCTTTTAAACAACAGCATATGCCTTAATAAAGAATGTCTTATCGCAATCTCAAGTTGAATTGCTAAAATCTTTGTGAAAAGGATTGTTTTCTTAAGAAGGTAACATGGATTCTAGTCCTATGGCTTAGTTGAGTAAATGGATTGTTATCTGGGTTAAATCTCTGTGAAAAGGATTGTTTTCTTAAGAAGGTAACATGGATTCTAGTCCTATGGTTTAGTTGAGTAAATGGATTGTTATCTTGGTTAAATTAAGGTACAGGCACAACTCTCCCTGCCTTGACGCTGCCCCGTTCTTGTGCTTGTAAAGCAGGACGATGGAGTTGTTAGTAAGGCCCGGAGTTGGCCCATGGTATCCCTTGTACCATTGGGAGAATAAGGTTTGCCGATTGAGGAGAGTGATTGTGATGCTGCCTAGTTATGGTGAATTAGCCCACCTTACTGCGTAGACATCCCTCTGATGGGCGGGAGGATCGAGCGATGGAGCCTGAGAGGGTGACAGGCCGGCTTGAGTCCTCGCCACACAACGGCCGACGATGAGGTGTATGGTCCCGTAAGGTTTTGCCCAGCATGTAGAGGCTGCAAGGCCGAATTCTAGATCATCGGCAACATAAAGGAAAAGAATAAGAGAGCCGGTTTGGCTTGAGGGAATTGATTCATGTATAATTTTTTTTTATAAAACTTGTCTTTGGCATTATTGTACTGTGAAAAAAAGACTGCTTTAACAAATCTTGTAAAAAAGGCCTTAATTAAGGAACATGTTTATTTATGTCAAACAGTGTGGTAGGATTAATCAGAAAACAAATTGACGCGTTAGTAGGGTGGAAAGTGGGAGGATGGAATGCCTTGATGACACCATCCTACGGCACGGGTGGACCCGATTAGTCAGATAGATTTCCAATATATTAAGTGAAAGCCCTACGCAAGATAAATAGGTTCTCGGGCAATTCTATTGCAGAAGACTAGGCCAGCGCGGCTGTGCCTTGCATGGATAAGAAAAAAAAAGTTGTCTCTAAGAATCAAGACTAGTAGTTGTCCAGATTATGATCAATTACCCTATGGGTGATTTGATTTTTTGAAAACCATGCTCCCTCTGCTACGGGATAGAACTAGGCCTTACCTATGAATCATATCCTTGAATCTCTGCATGGTCAAGGTCTCAATGAGTAGGAAATTTTCTCCAAGATAAGACTTAGTGGGGACTATGTTAAGTGTTTCCCCTATTTTGGAAGGGGGGAATCTTACAATTGGTATCAGAGCTGATCTTAGTTCCTAGGATTTGTTTTTCAAAGGTTAACTATCAAGGGATCGAAACAAGTGATTGTTTATCATATGAGGACGAATCAATCATCTCTACTGGCCATAGAAGTGATTTGAATATCCTCACATGTTCAGACAATCATCCTATGAAATTGTGCTTATATCTTGGGGGTGCACATGCAAGATATTTGTACAATAAATTTGAGAAATAAGATTGGGGAGAAAATCTTTTGTGAGGGAAAACATAGGGTAATCAAATTAAGAAACTAGTGAGAGACTAAATGACTAGAAGGATAGACCGAACTTTTGTTTAGAGAAATTTTTAGGATATATCTCATTAACTTGCATATTATAAATTATTAAGATTATAACTCCATTAAGATTTGAATAGGTGACGTGTGAATGCCATCCATTGGATGCTTTACACTAGGACGATCATCTAAGATCTTGAACCCATCTCAGACAAACATGGGTCTAACTTCGGATGTGTAATTCCCAGAGGATCATGCTCTTAGATGTGTTAATCCCAAGATACTAGATGTGTAATTTTCAGAAAACTAATCATCTCAGACATGTTAATCCTGATAATCTGTGGCGCTATGATAAGTATTTCATAGTTTTGAACTTTTCATGGGATACAATGAAAGAAGAAAGTTCACCCTTGCTTGTCTAAAAATCGTAAGAAATGCCAAATTAGCTGGAAGCACTATTGTCAATCTAACCACCACTAGAACTAGAATCAGTTATGGGATGCCATGAAAGTGCACCTTCGTGAAAGGTTTTGTCCTCTAGGATTTTGGGAGGATAAAATGAATGAATTTTTGGAGCTAACCCAAGCAAGGAAGTCCCTAAAAGAATACCACCAAACTTTTGCTAAAATTCTTCGATTAGCTCCAGATGGATGAGGTAACTCTTCTCCATCGATTCATTTGGAAGCTTAATCTACCTTTGAATAACCTCATCAAGAATGTAAAATCATCCTCTATTTCAGAAGCCATAATTATATCCAGACACTATGATAAAGTTTTTTTTATATAGAAAGGGACATGAGTCCTTCCATGTTAATCAAGAAGAGGTCCCCTAATTCAAGAGGAACGTCAAGTCCACCCTTGGCTACAAGGAATCATGAGCTAAAGCAAAAATTAGGTCAAGAAATAGGGATAGCAGGGTTAAAGATAATCGAATTCAACAAGTATTTCTATCAGTAAATAGAAGATGATTGGTGCAAGATTCATGTGAAGTAATGTGCATGATGAATAGAGGTATTCTACAAGACGATACTAAGATTATGAAATCGCTATCATAGGTTAGATTGCATAAAGGATTGATTCCCTTACATTTTTCCATAATAATTTGTTAAGTACCATATTACATGGGGGTATAGAATAAGGAATTCGAAGGTTCATATCATATGAGAGGTATATGGATGCATAAAATTAGGATAATAAGGCCAATTAACTTTAGAATAATAAAGACCTTTTGGAGGCACAACAAAATGAGCCAAACACATGAAATAAAGGACTCTTTAAGAACGATGTTTAGATAAAAGAAGATTTCTACCTAAGGGGACACCACTTTGAAAGAGATAGGAGGATTTACTTAGATACTATCCTAGCTCGCGAGATGAGGACATCTCGAATCTTTTAAGTGGGGGAGATTGTAAGGTCCCTCTTAAGCCATGTATATATGTGTCTCTTTTAGTGTAGATTTCAAGAAGGAAAGAGAGATGTAACGTACCCATCTTCACTAATAAAGAAATGTCCATGTAATTATGTGTTTTTATGGTATAAATATCAATAATTTTATTATTTGAGTCATTTCCACTTAGAATCTTCAAATTCTGAGCCCAAATTTGGAATCTGCGCGCGATTTTACCCTAATATAGGATTTTACAGCATCCAAAACGGACACCGGATCAAGCCTATACGCTAATTTCAATCATTTTAGTTAGAAAACGGCGACCTTTAAACCTTAATAAATGCATGACCACACGTCCGATTGACGAACGGTCTGAACCCCTGCGACCAGGAGAACCTCCCGGACAAAAAAAAATTTCGCCCCTCGGGGCGGTCCGGCACGCAAATCGAGACGGGCGTCCCAAATTTGGGTACCCCGTCCCAAAATTTGGTCCGTACACACTTACTAGGGCGCCCATACAATGGCCGCCCAAGAACCAAAGGACGGCCGCCCACTGTTTGGTCCACGCGTACCCTTGGGCGGACACCCAGACCGGATAAGGTACATGCATATCACTCCTTTCCCAGACAACCGACACCGTACCTTTCCGGCAGACCCATGCAGGCCACTGATCCATAGCCTTTGAAGGTACACCGTCCTTTCGTCCCTGCTTTGCGCAGCGCCCGCACCCTCACCCCTCAGCTATATAAACCCCCGGGGTGCTCCTCAGTCGGCACGCACTTCTGTGTAGCGTATGCCCTGTTGTGCCGCCGTCCGTACCGCCGTAGCGTACTTGCTGCAAGTACAGCCACCCTTGCAGCCACCCCTCTCACACCCCCTCATTTGGCTCTTTTCAGATAAGCCAATTTTCCTCCATCCTCCTCTTGCCATGGACCAGTGTCCTTAACTCTTCTCCCCCCCCCCCCCCCTGTGTGAATAGACTTACAGGGAGGCTTGCAGCAACCCCTCCCAGCCCTCTCCACGTTTTTGCCTTTGGCCTTAAGGACATCTCACAATTCTCCCCCCCCCCCCCATTTGCGTAGACTTTAGTAAGGGATTTTTGGCTCAAGCGAGGGTTCGTGCGCCATATTCTTTTGCTCATACGGTGAGCAAACGAGCTCGGAATTCAGATCCGACTAAAGCGTTTCAATCGCAGCAGCGAGCTCTACAAGGCGACGCCTAAGATGGCCTCATCCCGGAGACGGCAAAATATTGCCTCAAGAGGCGCACGTAACAACGAGATGGAGGGAGATGCGCCCAATGCGGCTCCAGTCCTCCCTTTTCAAGTCCCTCAAGGAAACGGTGGCCAGGTTAGCTTGGTTAATTTTCAAAAGAAGAGAATTTTCCTTAAATTAGTATTAATGAATGGTGTCTTTTTCTTTTAAAACAAGGACATAAAAGTTATACGAAATTACGAATTATGTGATGTTGTTTTCGATAAATTGCGTTGAAATTGCTATCTTCATGAATTGTGAATGCTATACTTAGAAAATTGCATTGAAGTTGTTATCTTTGGAAATCAAGATTTCTTTTGGCTTCAACGCTAACTCCGTTCCGTGCTTGTGTAGCCGGGCGGCGTCATTAGCAAAGCCCGGGAATGGCCCAAGGTATCCCTCATACCTTTGGGAAAATAAGGATCGCCGATTGAGGCGAGAGATTATGAGGCTGCCTAGTTCTGAGGGCCCAGGCTAGTGCGGTAAATAAGCCCACCCTAGTGCGCAGACATCCCTCTGAGGGGCGGGAGGATCGAGCGATGGAGCCTGAGAGGGCGACAGGCCGGCTTGAGTCCTCGCCAGCGGCCGACGATGAGGTGTATGGTCCCGTAGGGTTTTGCCCAGCATGTAGAGGCTGGAAGGCCGAATTCTAGATCATCGGCAGAATAAGAATAAGAGAGCCGGATTGGCTTGTATGGAAATGGATTCATGTATAAACTTTTTATATAATTGCATCTTGTCTTTGGTATGATTGTATTGTGTAAGAAGACTGTTATAACGAACCTTGTGAAGAAGGGCCCTAATTAAGGAATATGCTTATTTATGTCAAACAGTGTGATAGTATTAATTAGAAAACAAATTGATGCGTGAGTAGGGTGGAAAGTGGGAGGATGGAATGCCTTGACGGCACCATCCTACGGATGGGTGGACCCGATTAGTCAGGTAGCTTTCCAACAAATTAAGTGAAAGCCCTACGTTAGATAGTTAGGTTCTTGGGCAACTCTATTCAAGAAGACTAGGCCAGCGGCTGTGCCTTGCATAAGATGAGGAAAAAAGCGTTGTCCCTAGAAATCAAGTCTAGTAGTTGCCCAATTTTTGATCAATTGCCCTATGGGTGATTTGACGTTTAGGAAATCACGCTCCCCCTGCGGGATAGAGCTAGGTCATACCTATAAATCGTATCCTTGAATCTCTACAGGGTCAAGGTGTCGATGAATAGGAAATTTTTCCCAAGATAAGACTTAGCGGACTATCTTAAGTGTTTCTCCCATTTTTAAAGGGAGGAACCTTACAATTGGTATCAGAGCGAGTTTGGCTCCTAGGAATTGCAGTTTAAGGACTGTTTTGTAATAAATGTTTTACCTAACATAATTAGTAAAGACATCCTACTAAAACAAATAAATTAAATTGATGTTTGAATGATTGTAGGAAGAGGAAGATGCCTACTCCAAATTTCTAGTTTTCCAATGCATTTTCGAGACTGCTAGTCACTCCTCGAATTTCGAGTTCCGCGACACCATGGTGCAGATATTAGAGAAGATATCCCTCCCTCATTTCTCTCGTATTCAGAGAGGATGGGGTAGAGATTTCTGGAGTCGTGGGCCGAGATACTTCATCATCCGAGCAGATCAGATTGGGAATCTCACCACCGACCTTAAGCGGATTCGTTGGATTGAGAAGCTGAAGATGTTCCGCTTATTTTGGTTCGTCGGTACCCCCAGGGACGACACCTTGGTGACTATAGATGGGGTTCGCATACCTCAGGATCGTTGGGTGTATGACAAAGTGATGCAGGTCTTACCTGCTGATAGAGTAGCAGTGTTGGGACCCACCCCAATCCAGAGTTTACCACCCTTACCATCAGTTTTTAGAGTCTTAGAAACTATAGTGGAACCCCCATATTTCACATATGTGGACCGCTCTACCCTTATGTCACAGTGAAGCCTAGGAATTTCCCTTGATGTCAAATAAGACTAATTATATTAGTCTCAGATCTTTGTAAAAAAACTTGTCCTTGTAAATATTTGGAAATAAAATAATTTCAATGGTTTTGCTCTCCAAAAATTAAGCGTTGTGCAAATATGAATCTTGTAATCTTAAAAATTGTTTTTACGATAATGGCCAGGATGACCACCCTCCACTTCCCAATGCGCTTTATACTGATACCCAGGAGAAGAAGCTCCTGCTCAAGCAAATGCAACCTCCCTCCTTTAAAGGAGAAGGTTCAAAGGTTGAGAAGGATGCTGAAGTCTGGATCGAGGCGATGGACGATTATTTCTTTGCTGCCGGTACGGGAGTAGCAAATCAGTCTATGCTCGCACGGTTTCGCCTCACTGGAGATGCTAAACTCTGGTGGAAACAGTGGTGCCGTGACAAGGAAGTCACCGAGCATTCTCAAACGTGGGAAGACATCAAGCAGGCAGTGAAGGAAAGATATCTTCCTCCATCCCATGAATCCATAAAGATGAATGAGTTCTTTAGTCTTAGACAGTGCAACTTAACTCTTGAGGACTACTATTCCAAATTCATTACCCTTCGGAAGTATGCCCCAGCTATGACTACTTCCCAGCAAGTGGCTCGTTTCTGCCAAGGGCTAAATGAACCCCTAGATTCCCGCCTTGAAGCAATGAGGCCAACCACTTTACAGGATGCTCTCATACGAGCAAAGCCCCTTGTGAAAGAAATGAAGGCTAACAAACCGAAGAATCAAAAGAGATCTTACCCTGAGGCAAACCTTAGAGATCAACCCTACAAGAAACCTCAACAGAATTTCCCCTACTACAACAGAGGGCGACAAGGCAACTCTTTTGCCCCCCGCTCGTATGCTGCTTCTTCCAGAGAAGGCCCTCTGTGTTTTGAGTGCAATGAGCTGGGACACTTTAGAGCCAACTGTCCCAAGATGGCAACATCATTCCCCCAAGGTAATAGAGGAAATCAAGGCCGTGGAACCCCTACCCACCAAGGTGCAAGAAGCAGTGGTCGTGGCAGAGGCCGCGGAGGAAGAGTTGCTAGAACTGCCTGTGTTATAAGTGAAGAACCAACCTTGGAAGAGGCTGAAGAAGAGCGCGCCACCGTCCATGCGGCAGTAGAACACCAAGGTCCGAATAAACAATTTGGTGTAATCCAAGCCCCCGCCACTCATCACGGTAAGCCATTTCAGCTTTTGATTGATTGTGGCAGTACCCATTCATTCCTTTCTCCTAGGTGCTTGCAAAAATTAAACTTGAGTCAAAAATCAGCTAGAAAAATGATTGTAGAGTTAGCCAGTGGGAAAGAAGTAGTATCTCGCCACTCTATAGGAAACCTTGATTTTGAGCTGGGTAATGTTACCATATTATAGTAGTGATGTGTGTGAACACACTTAGGACCGCCGGGGCACTTTTTCCCTCACTAGGAGGTTTTTTCCCCCGTGCATTGTATATACGCCCATTATCTTCTAGGGCTGGTTATCTTTCATTTTTGGCACTCATAATACACTACTGTGTTGTGCTCAAGCTTCCTCATCTTCTTGAAGTTGTGTGTGCATTCCTGCAACCCTAATTCCAACAATTGGTATCAGAGCAGGCTTCCTCCTCCCGGGCAGCATCACCGGCACCTGCCGCTTCATCTCCTCCGATTGCAACGAGGTTTCACGAGCGTCTGCAGGTTAGTATATGCCGTGGGAGAGCCCGTAGGGTTTGGTCGTTTCAGAATTTTGATCTGAAGTCATTTCGCCCTCCGTTTTTGCATTCCAAGTACTGCGCAGGCAAAATCGTCCTACTGTGCAGATTTTCTGTCAAGATTAAAATCTGCAGGACAGGTGCCCATTCGTCTGTTTTGGGCTGTGCTATATAGCACAGGTCGATTTTATACAGGTTTACCTCTTGCAGACAGCATTTACATCTAGTAGTACAGTCATTGGCCATGGCTGACAACAATGATGTATTCCGCATGTTGGCTGCTGAGGATAAGTTGGATGGCACCAACTATCCATTGTGGGCATATATGATGCGACATGTATTGGTAGCAAAGGGGTTATGGAATATTGTGCAGGGTATTGATGCACGTCCTATTGTGGCTGGGAATGCTGCAAACACATCAGAAACAGGTACTGTTGATGATGGTGCAGGCACAAGTGCTGTAGCAGCTGTTCGGGAACCACCACTTTCAGCAGAGCAGATTCGTTGGGATGGTAGAGATGCGCAGGCTCATGCCTTGATTGCGCTGTCTGTCAAACGTACCATTATCCCACATATTCGCTCCTGCAGGACTTCTAAGGATGCTTGGGATGTACTTGCCACATTGTATCAGGCAAGAAATGAGGCTCGTGTTGCTTATCTCCGAAAACAGTTGGAGAATGAGCATATGAACGAAGGTGATTCTATGGATAGCTTTTTGACAAAGATCAAGGATTTCAAAGAGCAGCTCATTTCTGCAGATGAAATCCTGTCAGACAGTTCACTTGTGCAGACTGTTTTGAATGGTCTACCAGATTCTTATCAGGGTTTTGCTTCCACTCTTCGCTTGATGATGAAAGGCAATCCCAATGCCTTATCATTTGAGGAGTTAGTTTCTGTTTTGCTGCAAGAAGACCAGTCAAGGCAAAACAGGAATAGTATGCGTGTTGCAGATCAAGCTTTCGGTGCTAGTCAGAGAAGCGGGAAAGGTAAAGCTGGCTTTTCTTCTAGTAAGCAGAAATCTGCAAATGCTGCGCAACCAAAGAAGGAAGACAAAGATGAGAAGAAGGGTGACAAACAGAAGACATTTTGCAAGTACTGTAAGGGAAATGATCATGTCATCAAAGCGTGTCCTAAGCTGGCTGCGAAAGAGGCTAAGAAGAAAGAGGCTGGTATGGCTGTTGCAGATGCCTCTCCTTCTAACAATGAATCTGCTAATGTTGTGCTAGATACAGAATGGGCATTCAATGCGCAGTGCAGTTATGACCCATCTTTGCATGACACATGTATGTCTGCAGTAGATTCAGATGTATGGTACTTTGACAGTGGTGCCACTAAGCATATCACCTCGCAGCGCAGTTTATTCACTTTCCTTGAGTCTGCTCCCACAGGGAATACTGTCACTTGTGCCAATAACTCCTCTTATCCCGTTAAAGGAGTTGGACAGATTGTGCTGAATGTTGCAAATGGCAACACCTTTACACTTTTTGATGCATTGTATGTGCCAGGGATCAAAAAGAATCTGCTGTCAGTCTCCGCATTTGCCAAAACAGGTTTGGTTGTAAAATTTGTGGATGACAGATGTACTGTTCATGATCTCTCTTGTGGTGACATCATTGTAGCATCTGGTTCACTATGTCGAGGGCTGTATAAGCTCAATATGGATGGCAAATGTGTAGAGGATTCAGCATGTGCTATTATGGATACGCAGGCTATTTCAAATGCAAAACTGTGGCATGCACGTTTTGGTCATCTGAATTTTGCAAGTTTGCTGCGCCTGCAGAAATCTGAAATGGTGTCTTCTTTGCCTAAGCTTGAGGCACCTGTCAAGCATGTTTGTGAGGGCTGCATATTGGGTAAAATGCAGCGTGCTTCCTTTCCCAAAGATGGATCAGTGAGAGCTGAACGCAGATTGCAGCTTGTTCACAGTGATGTTTGTGGTCCCATGCAAACTCCATCATTTGGAAACTACCTTTACTTCGTGACTTTCATTGATGATTTTACCAGGCATGCATGGGTATATCCTTTGAAGGCAAAGTCCGAAGTGTTTTTGTGCTTCAAACAGTTTTTGGTTATGGCTGAAAATGTGTCAGAAAGTAAGATGGGCACCCTCCGTTCAGATCGAGGGGGGGAGTATATGTCTTCAGAATTTAATGCATTTCTGGCTGAGCGTGGGATAAAACACCAATGTACAGTGCCGTATACACCACAGCAAAATGGTGTGGCTGAGAGAAAAAACAGGTCTCTCATGGAAATGGCAAGATGTATGGTTAAGAGTCAAAGTCTACCACATGGTTTTTGGCTTGAGGCTGTCATGTGTGCCACTTATGTACTAAACAGGTGTCCCACCAAAGCATTACAGGTTGTCACTCCATATGAGGCATGGCATGGCCGCAAGCCATCTGTTGGCCATTTACGTGTTTTTGGTTGCCTGGCATATGCATTAGTGCCTGTGCAACATCGCAGAAAATTGGATGACAAAGCTGTCAAATGTATTTTTGTTGGATATAGTGCTGAGAGCAAAGGCTATCGTTTGTATCATCCACAGACAAAGCGCATTTTGGTTAGCCGTGATGTTGTATTTGTGGAAGATGCAGTTCAGCCCTTGGTTTCATGTACTAAGGAGACAGATATCAGCTCACGTGATGTCTATGATACATTGTTGCCTCTTTTCAGTGGTGCACAGTCAAGTGCAATACCTCATGAGGCAGTTTTTCAGCCTATGCAGGTTTTAAATGATGGCACAGATCAGCCTATATCTGATGCAGATGTGCATGATGCACTTGAGGATGAGAGACAAGAGATTGAGGGCTCTAGGAATATGCCTAGATGGCTGGTGCAGACTTTGCGTGACAGCAAGTTGGATGCCCCTTTGTCTAGTCGCACTCGTTCTGGCTCTCATGGTGCCTCTTATGCGTCAGATTGTTATGCATTGGCTGTTTCTAGTATGTGCGATGAAAGTGAGCCTGTTTCATTTGATGAGGCACAAAGTTCAGAAAATTGGATGGCTGCTATGCAAGCAGAATACGATGCTATTATGAAGAATGGTACATGGTCTTTATGTGACTTGCCCCCTGGCAAGAAGGCCATTGGCACTAAGTGGGTATACAAATTGAAGCGTAAGCCTGATGGCACAGTGGATCGCCATAAGGCTAGGCTTGTTGCAAAAGGTTATGCTCAAGAGAAGGGCATTGATTTTGATGAGACTTTTGCTCCCACATGTCGTATGACCACTGTTCGTAGCATCTGTGCATTAGCAGCTCATAATGGTTGGAATGTACATCAGCTGGACATAAAGACTGCGTTCTTAAATGGAGATTTGCATGAGGAGGTGTATGTATCGCAGCCTCGTGGTTTTGTTCAAAGAGGGCAGGAAAACAAAGTGTGCAGGTTAAAAAAGGCTTTATATGGTTTAAAGCAAGCTCCACGAGCTTGGTATGAAAAAATACATGCATATTTGACTGCACATGGGTTTCAGAATAGTCCAACAGAAAGCACTTTGTATGTTAAACGTGTGGATGGTGTACATCTAATCATTGCTCTCTATGTCGATGACATGCTGCTCACAGGACCAAATGAGAGTCATATTGCTGATTTTAAGGCTGATTTGAATGCCTCTTTTGAGATGTCAGATTTGGGGCATTTGCATCATTATTTGGGGATACAATTTAAGCAGTGTGATGGAGGTATTGCTTTGTGTCAGACAAAGTATATTGAAACATTGTTGCGGAGATTTGGCCTTGAAGACTGCAAGCCTATTGCTACTCCAATGGAGACAGGTTTGAAGTTGAGTCTTCATGATGCTGGAGATCACTTTGATGTCACACTCTATCAGACAGCTGTTGGTTGCCTCATTTATGTATGCATTACGAGGCCAGACATTCAGTTTGCAGTCTCACAGGTGAGCAGATTTATGCATAGCCCAGGCATTAAGCATTGGCAGGCAGTGAAGCGTATCTTTCGCTATTTGAGTGGTACTCGGCATCTTGGGTTGCTTTATCCCAAGGGGGGATCATTGCCGCCAGATTTACATGCTTTTTCAGATTCTGACTGGGCTGGTTGTTATGACACACGCGTGTCCACGAGTGGTTTTTGCTTCATGCTTGGAAGCTCATGCATATCATGGTTGAGCAAGAAGCAACCTACTGTGGCCACTTCTAGTTGTGAAGCTGAGTACAGGGCAGCTTTCACAGCTACGGTTGAGTGTGTGTGGCTCAGACGCCTTATGGCTGATTTCGGTGTTGGGCAGCCATCTGCCACCACCATCTTCACTGACAGTCAGAGCGCATTGGCAGTTGCGCGGAACCCAGTGTTCCATGCTCGTACGAAGCACATTGAGGTGCACTACCATTATGTCAGGGAGAGACTCTCTGCAGGAGAGATCAGTTTGGCTTATGTGCCAACACAGGATAACCTTGCAGACCTTTTCACAAAGGCTCTGCCTCGTGAGAAGTTCGAAGCTTTTCGCAAAGCTTTGGGCTTACTCCCTTTTGTGGATTCGTCCACATAGCTAGACACTTCCCTATACATGAGTGCTAGCTCTTGTTCACCGCATCACTCCAGGGGGGATTTGTTACCATATTATAGTAGTGATGTGTGTGAACACACTTAGGACCGCCGGGGCACTTTTTCCCTCACTAGGAGGTTTTTTCCCCCGTGCATTGTATATACGCCCATTATCTTCTAGGGCTGGTTATCTTTCATTTTTGGCACTCATAATACACTACTGTGTTGTGCTCAAGCTTCCTCATCTTCTTGAAGTTGTGTGTGCATTCCTGCAACCCTAATTCCAACAGGTAATGAGCAAACTCATGGCCACTTTAGAGTCTTGCCACTAGGAATTTATGATGGAATCCTTGGGATGGATTGGTTAATTGCAAACAAAGCTAGCATTCATTGTAACCAGGGGAGTATCACTTTTGAAAATGAGCATGGCCAAGTAATATCTGTTCAGGGAATCACAGGAAAACCTAAGTCTAGGGTAGTCAAGGCAAAACATCTTCTCAAGGGAACACGTAAGGGTCAGCAAGTTTTCTTAGTCAAACTCAACAAAGTCATTGAACCTAGTATGGAGACAGAACCCTCTTGGCTCCAAGAATTCTCTGACATCTTCCCTGACGAGCTTACAGGGTTACCGCCTCCTCGAGAAGTCGACCATGAAATCGAGGTGATCCCTGGAGCTCAACCCGTCTCAAAAACTCCCTATAAAATGTCCCTTCCTGAAGCCATTGAACTTAAGGAGCAACTTTCCCAACTCATTGAACAAGGATTTGTACGCCCCAGTAGCTCTCCGTGGGGAGCACCTGTTCTTTTCCAAAAAAAGAAGGACGGGACTCTCCGCCTCTGCATAGATTATCGAGGGCTAAATCAAGTCACTGTCAAGAATAAGTATCCTATCCCTCGCATCGATGAACTTCTTGACAGGCTTCATGGGGCCAAAGTCTTCTCAAAAATAGATTTGAGGTCTGGTTACTATCAGATCAAAGTCAAGGAAGCAGATATACCCAAAACAGCCTTTAATACCCGTTATGGCCACTATGAGTTTACTGTAATGTCATTCGGGTTAACCAATGCTCCTGCAACCTTCAACCGCTTAATGCAAGATATATTCCGCCCGTACTTGGATGAGTTTGTGCTTGTTTTCTTTGATGACATCCTAATCTACTCCAAATCAATGAAAGAGCATGAGGAGCATATGCGTAGAGTTCTGCAATTGCTGCGCAGACACAAACTCTATGCCAAGAAGAGCAAATGTACCTTCTTTACTCATCAAATTGAGTATCTTGGATTCATCGTCTCCAAAGATGGCATCTCAGTAGACCCTGCCAAAGTCAAGGATATTCTAGAATGGCCACCCCCTAAATCAGTTCGTGAAGTTTGTGGATTCTTGGGAATCACAGGTTGGTATAGGATTTTTATCAAAGATTATGCCTTGGTAGCTGCACCCTTGACAGATCTTCTTAAGAAGGATTGCAAAATAGTGTGGCTGCCAATCCATCAAAACAGCTTTGATCAGCTGAAAGTCATTATTACTTTTGCCCCAGTCTTAAAGCTTCATGATTTCTCCAAGGAATTTGAAGTGGTTACCGATGCTAGTAGTCTAGCACTTGGTGGTGTCTTAGGCCAAGAAGGAAGACCAGTCGCTTATACTTCCCGCAAGCTGAAGCAATATGAAGCAAACTATGCCACCCATGATTTGGAACTCTTAGCAGTTGTTCATTGCCTCAAATTATGGAGACATTATCTCTTGGGAGGCAAATTCCAGCTTGTAACTGACCACAAAAGTCTAAAGTGGATCTTCACCCAGCCTAACCTCAACATGCGACAAAGGAGATGGATTGAAATTCTACAAGAATATGATTTCGACATCAAATTCCGCCCTGGGAAAGATAATGTGGTAGCTGATGCACTTAGCCGCAAATCTTTCTTGAATGCAATTTCAATGCCAAATAATCCCATACTGGTCAAGGTGGAAGAAGTCTCATCTCATGACCCAGATTATCAGAGGATGATAAAGTTAGTAGAAGAATTGGGACATTCGGAGAAAGAGAAGAATCTAATCAAGGGATACTCCACTCATGAAGGAAGCCTCTACTTCAATCACAGGCTATGTATCCCTAAGGATCCTGCTTTAAAGAAACTAATCCTCCATGAAGCTCATGATAGCCCTGTTGCAGGACACCCAAGTTATGCAAAAACATTAAATGCGGTAAGAAGGAGCTTTCATTGGGCAGGCTTGAAAAATGATGTGCTTCGGTACTTGAAACAATGTCTCTCATGCCAAAGGATCAAGGCTGAAAGGGTCAAGATGCCTGGAAAGCTTCAACCCTTAGATATTCCCCAAATGAAGTGGGAGTGCATTAGTATGGATTTTGTCACAAGTCTCCCCACTGTTCAAGGAGGATATGACTCCATTCTAGTAGTAGTAGACTTACTTACCAAAGTAGCTCACCTTATACCAGCAAAAAAGACCTTCAAAGCTTCTGATGTTGCTCGAATATTCATCAAGGAAGTCCTCAAACTTCATGGTCTCCCAAAAAGGATAGTAAGTGATCGGGATTCTGACTTCACCTCAAAATTCTGGCAGTCTCTATTTCAAGCTCTGGGGACTCAACTTTGCTTTAGCACAGCTTATCATCCAGAGACCGATGGCCAGACTGAAAGAGTCAATCAAGTAATTGAAGACATTCTCAGAGCATACTGTGGACGGGAACCCAGAAGGTGGATTCAATACCTTCCTCTGGTAGAATTTGCCTACAATGCGTCTTATCATCAAAGCATAGGAATGTCACCATTCAAAGCACTTTATGGGCAAGAATGCTTGTCTCCTCTAAATTTCTCTGATCCGACCATAAGAGTTGAGGCATCCAGGAAAATGCTCGAAGAGATGGAGGAACAAACCAAAGCTATCCAAAGGGATATTAAAGCTGCCCAAGATCGACAAAAGCATTATGCTGACAACAAGAGGTCTGAAAGGATCTTCAAGGAAGGAGACAAAGTTCTTCTACGAGTGCACCCTGAGTGCGCCCCAAACGAAGTTCTCTATCACTTGGGAAATATAAGAAGCTCAGCCCTAGGTATTGTGGTCCTTATACAGTTATCAAGTGTCTAGGTAAAAGTGCCTATAAACTCCAACTTCCAGCCCATATCAAAGTCCATAATGTATTTCATGTAAGTTTGTTAAAGCCATATGTCCCCAGTTTCGATCATATTCTTGATGATGAACAAGTTGTAATCCCTACTCAAGGAGTCCTTGAATTACAGCCCAATAGCATCATAGATTCTAGGGAAAGGCAACTCCGAAATAGAACTCTTGTAGAACATCTAGTTCAGTGGAAAGATTACCCTGAAGAGGATGCAACTTGGGAAGATGAAGCTACACTCTTAAAGGATTATCCCCAATTCATGACGAGATGAGGACATCTCGATTTCTTTAAGGGGGGAAGGATGTAACGTACCCATCTTCACTAATAAAGAAATGTCCATGTAATTATGAGTTTTTATGGTATAAATATCAATAATTTTATTATTTGAGTCATTTTCACTTAGAACCTTCAAATTCTGAGCCCAAATTTGGAATCTGCGTGCGATTTTACCCTAATATAGGATTTTACAGCATCCAAAACGGACACCGGATCAAGCCTATACGCTAATTTCAATCATTTTAGTTAGAAAACGGCGACCTTTAAACCTTAATAAATGCACGACCACACGTCCGATTGACGAACGGTCTGAACCCCTGCGACCAGGAGAACCTCCCGGACAAAAAAAAAAAATTCGCCCCCCGGGGCGGTCCGGCACGCAAATCGAGGCGGGCGCCCCAAATTTGGGTACCCCGCCCCAAAATTTGGTCCGTTCACACTTACTAGGGGCGCCCGTACAATGGCCGCCCAAGAACCAAAGGACGGCCGCCCACTGTTTGGTCCACGCGTACCCTTGGGCGGACACCCAGACCGGATAAGGTACATGCGTACCACTCCTTTCCCAGACAACCGACACCGTACCTTTCCGGCAGACCCATGCAGGCCACTGATCCATAGCCTTTGAAGGTACACCGTCCTTTCGTCCCTGCTTTGCGCAGCGCCCGCACCCTCACCCCTCAGCTATATAAATCCCCGGGGTGCTCCTCAGTCGACACGCACTTCTGTGTAGCGTATGCCCTGTTGTGCCGCCGTCCGTACCGCCGTAGCGTACTTGCTGCAAGTACAGCCACCCTTGCAGCCACCCCTCTCACACCCCCTCATTTGGCTCTTTTCAGATAAGCCAATTTTCCTCCATCCTCCTCTTGCCATGGACCAGTGTCCTTAACTCTTCTCCCCCCCCCCCGTGTGAATAGACTTACAGGGAGGCTTGCAGCAACCCCTCCCAGCCCTCTCCACGTTTTTGCCTTTGGCCTTAAGGACATCTCACTATCCCCTCCCCCCCCATTTGCGTAGACTTTAGTAAGGGATTTTTGGCTCAAGCGAGGGTTCGTGCGCCATATTCTTTTGCTCATACGGTGAGCAAACGAGCTCGGAATTCAGATCCGACTGAAGCGTTTCGATCGCAGCAGCGAGCTCTACAAGGCGACGCCTAAGATGGCCTCATCCCGGAGACGGAAAAATATTGCCTCAAGAGGCGCACGTAACAACGAGATGGAGGGAGATGCGCCCAATGCGGCTCCAGTCCTCCCTTTTCAAGTCCCTCAAGGAAACGGTGGCCAGGTTAGCTTGGTTAATTTTCAAAAGAAGAGAATTTTCCTTAAATTAGTATTAATGAATGGTGTCTTTTTCTTTTAAAACAAGGACATAAAAGTTATACGAAATTACGAATTATGTGATGTTGTTTTCGATAAATTGCGTTGAAATTGCTATCTTCATGAATTGTGAATGCTATACTTAGAAAATTGCATTGAAGTTGTTATCTTTGGAATTCAAGATTTCTTTTGGCTTCAACGCTAACTCCGTTCCGTGCTTATGTAGCCGGGCGGCGTCATTAGCAAAGCCCGGGAATGGCCCAAGTATCCCTCATACCTTTGGGAGAATAAGGATCGCCGATTGAGGCGAGAGATTATGAGGCTGCCTAGTTCTGAGGGCCCAGGCTAGTGCGGTAAATAAGCCCACCCTAGTGCGCAGACATCCCTCTGAGGGGCGGGAGGATCGAGCGATGGAGCCTGAGAGGGCGACAGGCCGGCTTGAGTCCTCGCCAGCGGCCGACGATGAGGTGTATGGTCCCGTAGGGTTTTGCCCAGCATGTAGAGGCTGGAAGGCCGAATTCTAGATCATCGGCAAAATAAGAATAAGAGAGCCGGATTGGCTTGTATGGAAATGGATTCATGTATAAACTTTTTATATAATTGCATCTTGTCTTTGGTATGATTGTATTGTGTAAGAAGGCTGTTATAACGAACCTTGTGAAGAAGGGCCCTAATTAAGGAATATGCTTATTTATGTCAAACAGTGTAGTAGTATTAATTAGAAAACAAATTGATGCGTGAGTAGGGTGGAAAGTGGGAGGATGGAATGCCCTGACAGCACCATCCTACGGATGGGTGGACCCGATTAGTCGGGTAGCTTTCCAACAAATTAAGTGAAAGCCCTACGTTAGATAGTTAGGTTCTTGGGCAACTCTATTCAAGAAGACTAGGCCAGCGGCTGTGCCTTGCATAAGATGAGGAAAAAAGTGTTGTCCCTAGAAATCAAGTCTAGTAGTTGCCCAATTTTTGATCAATTGTCCTATGGGTGATTTGACGTTTAGGAAATCACGCTCCCCCTGCGGGATAGAGCTAGGTCATACCTATAAATCGTATCCTTGAATCTCTACAGGGTCAAGGTGTCGATGAATAGGAAATTTTTCCCAAGATAAGACTTAGCGGACTATCTTAAGTGTTTCTCCCATTTTTAAAGGGAGGAACCTTACAAGAGTGCACTTAGAGAAGAGTGAGACAATAAGGCTAGAAACATTAGGAAAGTGTTAGAATAAAAATATTAGCTCCAAAAATCCTAAAAGAAATAAGAAGATAAGAATAGTTCTATTAAGAGATAAGTATCTCCAAAAATTGAAATTCGAATTTAGGTGATAGGAGGTCGTATTTAGAGTACTTTTACATATTTAGAGTCCATGCATACTAAAAATAAGGAAAAGCAACATGTTTTTTAAGATGGCATGTTTGTGGCTATATACATACGTTTTTGCCTATTCTACCTACGTTGGCTTGTAGACTAGATGCCTTCTGGTTCTTTTGATTGGTTATATAACCATATTCTGAGTTTTTATTAGAGAGTTATGGCCAAAACAATTTGCTAATTCTATCAGGGTCTCTACACAGGAAAAACTGTAAGAAGGCAGCAAGTAGCATCAAGGTAATCCTAGAGCTTGAGATGTATATATCCCTTCATTCTTATCTATTATCTTAGAAGAGAAGGTTAGATTTCTATGGTCTTTCATAGGAAGAGACCAAAACTCCATATCTTTTCTTTTAAAGAAAGAATAGTATGTCGTAGCCCTGCAAGAGAAGGCTATTTTGCCATAGAACTTCGAAAGAGAGAAAAGTCGGAGTATGAGTAAGAGGAGATAAATCTTGAGGATGATCGGATGATTTCAATCGTAAGAGAAGGTATTAGAAGACTCTCTATTCTCATATATCAAGTTCTGAAGCTCTTGTTAACGAGCAAAGGCAACGATAAACAAAAAATTTCTATAAGGTATATACATATTTTGTTTTTCAATTATATATCATTTTTAGGGTTGAGGTATGGCCCCGGCTTCTCTCTATTAATTGTTAATAGTGATCTATTTGATTCATTTACTAGTTAAAGTTTATATTCTTTTAAACAACAGCATATGCCTTAATAAAGAATGTCTTATCGCAATCTCAAGTTGAAATGCTAAAATCTTTGTGAAAAAGATTGTTTTCTTAAGAAGGTAGCATGGATTCTAGTCCTATGGTTTAGTTGAGTAAATGGATTGTTATCTTGGTTAAATTAAGGTACATGCACAACTCTCCTTGCCTTGACGCTGCCCCGTTCTTGTGCTTGTATAGTAGGACGACGGAGTTGTTAGTAAGGCCCGGAGTTGGCCCATGGTATCCCTCGTTCCATTGGGAGAATAAGGTTTGTCGATTGAGGCGAGTGATTGTGATGCTGCCTAGTTATGAGGGCCCTGACTAGTGCGGTAAGGGGCGGTAGACATCCCCCTAAGGGGCGGGAGGATCGAGCGATAAAGCCTGAGAGGGCGACAGGTCAGTTTGAGTCCTCGCGCCAGCGTGGCCGACGATAAGGTGTATGGTACCGAAGGGTTTTGCCCAGCATGTAGAGGCTGCAAGGCCGAATTCTAGATCATCGGCAATATAAAGGAAAAGAATAAGAGAGCCGATTTGGCTTGATGGAATTGAGTCATGTATAATTTTATTTTATAAATCTTGTCTTTGGCATTATTGTACTGTGAAAAAAAAGGTAGCTTTAACAAACCTTGTAAAAAGGGCCTTAATAAAGGAACATGTTTATTTATGTCAAACAGTGTGGTAGGATTAATTAGAAAACAAATTGACGCGTGAGTAGGGTTGAAAGTGGGAGGATGGAATGCCCCGATGGCACCATCCTACGGACGGGTGGACCCAATTAGTCAGGTAGATTTCCAACATATTAAGTGAAAGCCCTATGCTAGATAAATAGGTTCTCGGGCAATTCTATTCCACAAGACTCGCCGGCGATTGTGCCTTGCATGGATGAGAAAAAAAAAGTTGTCTCTAGGAATCAAGACTAGTAGTTGTCCAGATTATGATCGATTACCCTATGGGTGATTTGATTTTTAGAAGACCACGCTCCCCTTGCTATGGGATAGAACTAGGTCTTACCTATGAATCATATCCTTGAATCCTTGCATGGTCAAGGTCTCGATGAGTAGGAAATTTTCTACAAGATAACACTTAGTGGACTATCATAAGTGTTTCCCCTATTTTGGAAGGGGGGAACCTTACAATTGGTATCAGAGCCGATCTTAGTTCCTAGGATTTGTTTTTCAAAGGTTAACTATCAAGGGATTAAAACAAGTGATTGTTTATCATATAAGGATGAAAAATCAATCATCTCTACTGGCCATAGAAGTGATTTGAATATCCTCACATGTTGAGAAAATCATCCTATGAAATTGTGCTTATATCTTGGGGGTGCACATGCAAGATATTTGTACAATAAATTTGAGAAATAAGATAGGGGAGAAAACCTTTTGTGAGGGAAAACATAGGGCGATCAAATTAAGAAACTAGTGAGAGACTAAATGACTAGAAGGATAGACCGAACTTTTGTTTAGAGAAATTTTCAGGATATATCTCATTAACTTGCATATTATAAAGTATTAAGATTATAACTCCATTAAGATTTGAATAGTTGATGTCTGAATGCCATCCATTGGATGCTTTATAGTAGGATGATCATCTAAGATCTTGAACCCATCTCAGACAAACATGGGTCTAACTTCGGATGTCTATTTCCCAAAGGATCATGCTCTTATATGTGTTAATCCCAAGATACTAGATGTGTAATTTTCAGAAAACTAATCATCTCAGACGTGTTAATCCTGATAATCTGTGGCGCTATGATAAGTATTTGATAGTTTTGATCTTTTCATGGATAGAATGAAAGAAGCAAGTTCACCCTTGCTTGTCTAAAAATCGTAAGAAATGCCAAATTAGTTGGAAGCACTGTTGTCAATCTAACCACCACTCGAACTAGAATCAGTTATGGGATGCCATGAAAGTACACCTTCGTGAAAGGTTTTGTCCTCTAGGATTTTGAGAGGATAAAATGAATGAATTTTTGGAGCTAACCCAAGCAAGGAAGACCCTAAAAGAATGCCACCAAACTTTTGCTAAAATTATTCGATTAGCTCCAGAGATGGATGAGGTAACTCTTCTCCATCGATTCATTTGGAAGCTTAATCTACCTTTGAATAACCTCATCAAGAATGTAAAACCATCCTCTATTTCAGAAGCCATAGTTATATCCAGAGACTATGATAAAAAATTTTTATATAGAAAGTGTCGAGAAGGACATGAGTCCTTCCATGTTAATCAAGAAGCGGTCCCCTAATTCAAGAGGAACGTCAAGCCCACCCTTGGCTACAAGGAATCATGAGCTAGAGCAAAAATTAGGTCAAGAAATAGGGATAGTAAGGTTAAAGATAATCAAATTCAACAAGTATTTCTAAAAGTAAATAGAAGATGATTGGTGCAAGATTCGTGTGAAGTAATGTGCATGATGAATAGAGATATTCTACAAGACGATACTAAGATTATGAAATCGCTATCATAGGTTAGATTGCATAAAGGATTGATTCCCTTACATTTTTCCATAATAATTTGTTAAGTACCATATTACATGGGGGTATAGAATAAGGAATTCGAAGGTTCATATCATATGAGAGGTATATGGATGCATAAAATTTGGGTAATAAGGCCAATTAACTTTAGAATAATAAAGACCTTTTGGAGGCACAACAAAATGAGCCAAACACATGAAATAAAGGACTCTTTAAGAACAATGTTTAGATAAAAGAAGATTTCTACCTAGTGGGGACACCACTTTGAAAGAGACAAAAGGATTTACTTAGATACTATCCTAGCCCGCGAGATGAGGATATCTCGAATCTTTTAAGTGGGGGAGATTGTAAGGTCCCTCTTAAGCCATGTATATATGTGCCTCTTTTAATATAGATTTCAAGAAGGAAAGAGAGTGCACTTAGAGAAGAGTGAGACAATAAGGCTAGAAACATTAGGAAAGTGTTAGAATAAAAATATTAGCTCCAAAAATCCTAAAAGAAATAAGAATAGTTCTATTAAGAGATAAGTATCTCAAAGAATAGAAATTCCAATTTAGGTGATAGGAAGTCGTATATAGAGTACTTTTACATATTTAAAGTCCATGCATACTAAAAATAAGGAAAAGCAACATGTTTCTAAAGATGGCATGTTTGTGGCTATATACAAACGTTTTTGCCTATTCTACCCGTGTTGGCTTGTAGACTAGATGCCTTCTGGTTCTTTTGATTGGTTATATAACCATATTCTGAGTTTTTATCAGAGAGTTATGGCCGAAACAATTTGCTAATTCTATCAGGGTCTCTACAGAGGAGAACCTGTAAGAAGGCAGCAAGTAGTCTCAAGGTAATCCTAGAGCTTGAGATGTATATATCCCTTCATTCTTATCTATTATCTTAGAAGAGAAGGTTAGATTTCTATGGTCTTTCAGAGGAAGAGACCAAAACTCCATATCTTTTCTTTTAAAGAAAGAATAGTATGTCGTAGCCCTGCAAGAGAAGGCTATTTTGCCATAGAACTTCGAAAGAGAGAAAAGTCGGAGTATGAGTAAGAGGAGATAAATCTTGAGGATGATCGGATGATTTCAATCATAAGAGAAGGTATTAGAAGACTCTCTATTCTCATATATCAAGTTCTGAAGCTCTTGTTAACGAGCAAAGGCAACGATAAACAAAAAATTTCTATAAGGTATATACATATTTTATTTTTTAATTATATATCATTTTTAGGGTTGAGGTATGGCCCCGGCTTCTCTCTATTAATTGTTGATAGTGATGTATTTGATTGATTTACTAGTTAAAGTTTATATTCTTTTAAACAACAGCATATGCCTTAATAAAGAATGTCTTATCGCAATCTCAAGTTGAAATGCTAAAATCTTTGTGAAAAAGATTGTTTTCTTAAGAAGGTAACATGGATTCTAGTCCTATGGTTTAGTTGAGTAAATGGATTGTTATCTTGGGGTTAAGGTAAGGTACAGGCACAACTCTCCCTGCCTTGATGCTACCCCATTCTTGTGCTTGTATAGCAAGACGACGGAGTTATTAGTAAGGCTTGGAGTTGGCCCATAGTATCCCTCATACCATTGGGAGAATAAGGTTTGCCGATTGAGGCGAGTGATTGTGATGCTACCTAGCTATGAGGGCCTGACTGGTGCGGTAAATTAGCCCACCCTGTTGTGTAGACATCCCTCTGAGGGGCGAGTGGATCGAGCGATGGAGCCTGAGAGGGTGACAGGACAGCTTCAGCGGCGGCCGAAGATGAGGTGTATGGTCCCGTGGGGTTTTGCCGAGCATGTAGAGGCTGCAAGGCCGAATACTAGATCATCGGCAATATAAAGGAAAAGAATAAGAGAGTCGGCAACAAACCTTGTAAAAAGGGCCTTAATTAAGGAACATGTTTATTTATGTCAAACAGTGTGGTAGGATTAATTAGAAAACAAATTGACGTGTGAGTAGGGTTGAAAGTGGGAGGATGGAATGCCCCGATGGCACCATCCTACGGACGGGTGGACCTGATTAGTCGGGTAGATTTTCAACATATTAAGTGAAAGCCCTACGCTAGATAAATAGGTTCTCGGGCAATTCTATTCCACAAGACTCGGCCAGCGGGCTATGCCTTGCATGGATGAGAAAAAAAAAAGTTCTCTAGGAATCAAGACTAGTAGTTGTCCAGATTATGATCAATTACCCTATGGGTGATTTGATTTTTAGAAGACCACGCTCCCCCTGCTCTGGGGGATAGAACTAGGTCTTACCTATGAATCATATCCTTGAATCTCTGCATGGTCAAGGTCTCGATGAGTAGGAAATTTTCTCCAAGATAAGACTAAGTGGACTATCTTAAGTGTTTTCCCTATTTTGGAAGGGGGGAACCTTACAATTGGTATCAGAGCTGATCTTAGTTCCTAGGATTTATTTTTCAAAGGTTAACTATCAAGGAATTAAAACAAGTGATTGTTTATCATATGTGGACAAATCAATCATCTCTACTGGCCATAGAAGTGATTTGAATATCCTCACATGTTGAGATAATCATCCTATGAAATTGTGCTTATATCTTGGGGGTGCACATGCAAGATATTTGTACACATAAATTTGAGAAATAAGATTGGGGAGAAAACCTTTTGTGAGGGAAATTATAGGGTGATCAAATTAAGAAACTAGTGAGAGACTGAATGACTAGAAGGATAGACCGAACTTTTGTTTAGAGAAATTTTTAGGATATATCTCATTAACTTGCATATTATAAATTATTAAGATTATAACTCTATTAAGATTTGAATAGTTGTTGTGTGAATGCCATCCATTGGATGCTTTACAGTAGGACGATCATCTAAGATCTTGAACCCATCTCAGACAAACATGGGTCTAACTTCCGATGTGTAATTCCCACAGGATCATGCTCTTAGATGTGTTAATCCCAAGATACTAGATGTGTAATTTTCAGAAAACTAATCATCTCAGACGTGTTAATCCTGATAATCTGTGGCGCTATGATAAGTATTTGATAGTTTTGATCTTTTCATGGATACAATGAAAGAAGCAAGTTCACCCTTGCTTGTCTAAAAATCGTAAGAAATGCCAAATTAGTTGGAAGCACTACAGTTATGGGATGCCATGAAAGTACACCTTGGTGAAAGGTTTTGTCCTCTAGGATTTCGAGAGGATAAAATGAATGAATTTTTGGAGCTAACCCAAGCAAGGAAGACCCTAAAAGAATGCCACCAAACTTTTGCTAAAATTATTCGATTAGCTCCAGAGATGGATGAGGTAACTCGTCTCCATCGATTCATTTGGAAGCTTAATCTACCTTTGAATAATCTCATCAAGAATGTAAAACCATCCTCTATTTCAGAAGCCATAGTTATATCCAGAGACTATGATAAAATTTTTTTATATAGAAAGTGTCGAGAAGGACATGAGTCCTTCCATGTTAATCAAGAAGTGGTCCCCTAATTCAAGAGGAATGTCAAGCCCACCCTTGGCTACAAGGAATCATGAGCTAGAGCAAAAATTAGGTCAAGAAATAGGGATAGTAAGGTTAAAGATGATCGAATTTAACAAGTATTTCTATAAGTAAATAGACGATGATTCGTGCAAGATTCATGTGAAGTAATGTGCATGATGAATAGAGGTATTCTACAAGACGATACTAAGATTATGAAATTGCTATCATAGGTTAGATTGCATAAAGGAATGATTTCCTTTTGTTTTTCCATGATAATTTGTTAAGTACCATATTACATGGGGGTATAGAATAAGGAATTCGAAGGTTCATATCATATGAGAGGTATATGGATGCATAAAATTAGGATAATAAGGCCAATTAACTTTAGAATAATAAAAAGACCCTTTGGAGGCACAAAAAAATGAGCCAAACACATGAAATAAAGGACTGTTTAAGAACAATGTTTAGATAAAACACACTTTGAAAGCGACAGGAGGATTTACTTAGATACTATCCTAGCTTGCGAGATGAGGACATCTCGAATCTTTTAACTGGGGGAGATTGTAAGGTCCCTCTTAAACTATGTATATATGTGTCTCTTTTAATATAGATTTCAAGAAGGAAAGGGAGTGCACTTAGAGAAGAGTGACACAATAAGGCTAAAAACATTAGGAGAGTGTTAGAATAAAAATATTAGCTCCAAAAATCCTAAAAGAAATAAGAAGATAAGAATAGTTCTATTAAAAGATAAGTATCTCCAAAAATAGAAATTCAAATTTAGGTGATAGGAGGTCGTATTTAGAGTACTTTTACATATTTAGAGTCCATGCATTCTAAAAATGTGGAAAAGCAACACGTTTCTAAAGATGGCATGTTTGTGGCTATATATAGAACTTTTTGCCTATTCTACCAATGTTGGCTTGTAGACTAGATGCCTTCTGGTTCTTTTGATTGGTTATACAACCATATTCTGAGTTTTTATCAGAGAGTTATGGCCGAAACAATTTTCTAATTCTATCAGGGTCTCTACAGAGGAAAAGCTGTAAGAATGTAGCAAGTAGCCTCAAGGTAATCCTAGAGCTTGAGATGTATATATCCCTTCATTCTTATCTATTATCTTAGAAGAGAAGGTTAGATTTCTATGGTCTTTCAGAGAGGAAGAGACCAAAACTCCATAGCTTTTCTTTTAAAGAAAGAATAGTATGTCGTAGCCCTGCAAGAGAAGGCTATTTTGCCATAGAACTTCGAAAGAGAGAAAAGTCGGAGTATGAGTAAGAAGAGATAAATCTTGGGGATGATCGGATGATTTCAATCATAAGAGAAAGTATTAGAAGACTCTCTATTCTCGTATATCAAGTTTTGAAGCTCTTGTTAACGAGCAAAGGCAACGATAAACGACAAATTTCTATAAGGTATATACATATTTTATTTTTCAATTATATATCATTCTTAGGGTTGAGGTATGGCCCCGACTTCTCTCTATTAATTGTTAATAGTGATCTATTTGATTGATTTACTAGTTAAAAATTATATTCTTTTAAACAACAGCATATGCCTTAATAAATAATGTCTTATCGCAATCTCAAGTTGAAATGCTAAAATCTTTGTGAAAAAGATTGTTTTCTTAAGAAGGTAACATTCTAGTCCTATGGTTTAGTTGAGTAAATGGATTGTTATCTTGGTTAAATTAAGGTATAGGCACAACTCTCCCTGCCTTGACGCTGCCCCGTTCTTGTGCTTGTATAGCCGGACGACGAAGATGTTAGTAAGGCCCGGAGTTGGCCCATGGTATCCCTCATACCATTGGGAGAATGAGGTTTGCCGATTGAGGTGAGTGATTGTGATGCTGCCTAGGATTTTGCCCAGCATGTAGAGGCTGGAAGGCCGAATTGTAGATCATCGGTAGTATAAAGGAAAAAAATAAGAGAGCCTGTTTGGCTTGATGGAATTGATTCATGTATTAATTTTTTTTATAAATCTTGCTTTGGCATTATTGTACTGTGAAAAAAAGGCTGCTTTAACAAACCTTGTGAAAAGGGCCTTAATTAAGGAACATGTTTATTTATGTCAAACAGTGTGATAGGATTAATTAGAAAACAAATTGACACGTGAGTAGGGTGGAAAGTAGGAGGATGGAATGCCCCGATGGGACCATCCTATGGAGGACGGGTGGACCCGATTAGTCAGGTAGCTTTCCAACATATTAAGTGAAAGCCCTACGCTAGATAAATAGGTTCTCGGGCAATTCTATTCTAGAAGACTAGCTAGGCCAGTGGGGATGTGCCTTGCATGGATGAGGAAAAAAGCGGTCTCTATAGGAATCAAGACTAGTAGCTGTCCAGATTATGATCAATTACCCTATGGGTGATTTGATTTTTAGAAGACCACGCTCCCTCTGCGGGATAGAACTAGGTCTTACCTATAAATCGTATCCTTGAATCTTTGCATGGTCAAGGTGTCGATGAGTAGGAAATTTTCTCCAAGATAAGACTAAGTGGACTATCTTACTATAAATCGTATCCTTAAATCTTTGCATGGTCAAGGTGTCGATGAGAAATAAGATTGGGGAGAAAACCTTTTGTGATAAGGAAAAACATAGGGCGATCAAATTAAGAAACTAGTGAGAGACTGAATGACTAGAAGCATAGACCAAAACTTTAATGTTTAGAGAAATTTTCAGGATATATCTCATTAACCCGCATATTATAAATTATTAAGATTATAACTCGATTGAGATTTGAATAGTTTACATGTGAATACCATCCATTAGATGCTTTACACTAGGATGATCATCCAAGATCTTGAACCCATCTAAGACAAACATGGGTCTAACTTTGGATGTGTAATTCCTAGAGGATCATGCTCTTAGATGTGTTAATCCCAAGATACTAGATGTGTAATTTTCAGAAAACTAATCATCTCAGACGTGTTAATTCTGATAATCTTTGGATGTGTCGATCCCAAGGCACCAGATGTGTAACTCTCAAAAAAATGAAGATCTCGGATATATTAATCCAGAGTGCCTTTAGATGTGGCGCTATGATAAGTATTTGATAGTTTTGAACTTTTCATGGATACAATGAAAGAAGCAAGTTCACCCTTGCTCGTCTAAAAATCGTAAGAAATGCCAAATTAGTTGGAAGCACTGTTGTCAATCTAACCACCACTGGAACTAGAATCAGTTATGGGATGCCATGAAAGTACACCTTCCTGAAAGGTTTTGTCCTCTAGGATTTTAAGAGGTAAAATGAATGAATTTTTGGAGCTAACCCAAGAAAGAAAAACCCTAAAAGAATACCACCAAACTTTTGTTAAAATTCTTCAATTAGCTCCAAAGATGGATGAGGTAACTCTTTTCCATCGATTCATTTGGAAGCTTACTCTACCTTTGAATAACCTCATCACGAATGTAAAACCATCCTCTATTTCAGAAGCCATAATTATAGCCAGAGACTATGATAAAGTTTTTTTTATATAGAAAGTGTCGAGAAGGACATGAGTCCTTCCATGTTAATCAAGAAGAGGTCTCCTAATTCAAGAGGAACGTCAAGCCCACCCTTGGCTGTAAGGAATCACGAGTTAGAAATTAGGTCAAGAAATAGGGATAGCAGGGTTAAAAAGATAATCGAATTCAACAAGTATTTCTATGAGTAAATAGAAGATGATTGGTGCAAGATTCATGTGAAGTAATGTGCATGATGAATAGAGGTATTCTACAAGACGATACTAAGATTATGAAATTGCTATCATAGGATAGATTGCGTAAAGGATTGATTCCATTACCTTTTTCCATTATAATTCTTTAAGTACCATATTACATGGGGGTATAGAATAAGGAATTCGAAGGTTCATATCATATGAGAGGTATATGGATGCATGAAATTAGGATAATAAGGCCAATTAACTTTAGAATAATAAAGACCTTTTGGAGGCACAACAAAACGAGCCAAACACATGAAAAAAAGGACTCTTTAAGAACAATGTTCAGATAAAAGAAGATTTCTACCTAGTGGGGATACCACTTTGAAAGAGACAAGAGGATTTACTTAGATACTATCCCAGCTCGCGAGATGAGGACATCTCAAATCTTTGAAGTGGGGGAGATTGTAAGGTCCCTCCCAAGCCATGTATATATGTGTCTCTTTTAATATAGATTTCAAGAAGGAAAGAGAGTGCAGTTAGAGAAGAGTGAGACAATAAGGCTAGAAACATTAGGAAAGTGTTAGAATAAAAATATTAGCTCCAAAAATCCTAAAAGAAATAAGAAGATAAGAATAGTTCTATTAAGAGATAAGTATCTCCAAAAATAGAAATTCCAATTTAGGCGACAAGAGGTCGTATTTAAAGTACTTTTACATATTTAGAGTCCATTCATACTAAAATTGCAGAAAAGCAACATGTTTCTAAAGATGGCGCGTTTGTGGCTATATACAGACGTTTTTGCCTATTCTACCCAAGTTGGCTTGTAGACTAGATGCCTTTTGATTCTTTTGATTGGTTATACAACCATATTCTAAGTTTTTATTAGAGAGTTATGGCCAAAATAATTTACTGATTCTGTCAGGGTCTCTTCATAGGAAAAACTGTAAGAAGGCAGCAAGTAGCCTCAAGGGAATCCTAGAGCTTGAGATGTATATATCCCTTCATTCTTATCTAATATCTTAGAAAAGAGAAGGTTGGATTGCTATGGTCTTTCAGAGGAAGAGACCAAAACTCCATAGCTTTTCTTTTAAAGAAAGAATAGTATGTTGTAGCCCTGCAAGAGAAGGCTATTTTGCCATAGACCTTCGAAAGAGAGAAAAGTCAGAGTACGAGTAAGAGGAGATAAATCTTGGGGATGATCGGATGATTTCAATCATAAGAGAAGGTATTCGTATTGGATAAATGTAATCCCAACTCCTTAGTCCAATTTAATGTGTGGTTGTTAGGCTAGTGGTCAGTGGTTGGTGTAAAGCCTACAAATGGTTGGTGCATATGGTTCATGCAACTCATGCAACTAAAAATAGTGTAGAGGAGTCTCTAAATAAGGTACAAGTTGTGATCAAGTGATTATGTAAGTTTGGTTCATGTCTAATCATAATTAGTGTCTTCTTGTGTTAATCTCAAAGCAATTTTCTGCATATACCAGTTTTTGTCACTCACATATTCATGATGTCTTGTACAAGCTTTGATCCACCTTGAGTATATTTTGATCAATCTTCTTAGTTGAATTATCATATCCAACATTTGGTATCAGATCTTGACCCAATTAAGTTTAGTTGATTAGCAAAAAACCTAATCTTTCACTTAATCACCATAGCCAGTTTTTCTCTGTTTGAACCACATGCTATAGATTGCCTTCATGCTTGCACCTCAGGTGACAATACCTTAATATTTTGATATAGTCTTTTTATCTTTGCACGCATGCCCTAAATGGAAGATCATAGGCCAATTTCATCGCAGCTGCACGAATTCGCCATCGCCATCCAGATAGCCCGCTTTCTACTGCTTATCGCATTAATTCGCAGTCGCCTCTACAAATTCGCCTAATTCCTCTGAGGTGATTCAAGGCTATCATATGAAGATTTAGCATAAAAAATCTTGAAGCATATGGTCCACCGTAGCTGCTATACGACACGTTTTTCCAATCGCCTATTTTTTGCTTTTCTTGCTCCAACAACATGGTGATACTTATCTTGATTTATATTGATGATATTTTTATTATTTGGGCATAAATCATCTATATGAGCAAGTTATCAACATCAAGTATCATATTGAATCATCATGAGCTCCAAATTCCTCGACAAATTCAACGGAACTGGGTTTCATACCTGGCAAATCAAGGTGAAGGGCTACCTCATGAAGAAAAATCTATGGAGTACAGTCAAGCCACTTCCTGAAGATGAAGCAGGTAATTCTGCTGCAGTTACAAGAGCTACAATGGCTGCACTTCAAGAAAAAGATGAGCAAGAACTTGCTGTGATTAACAGGTTGAAGAGCTTAATGACACAATTGGTTTATGTTAAGTCTCCTGTTCCTGAAGAAGATGCTATTGCTATATTGCTTAAAAGTTTACCTTCAAGCTTTAGGCAAATTGTGACGGTACTTAAAGAGAAGGAGCCAGTCCCTTCTTTGGAAAGTATCATAAATTCTTTGGAGGAAGAAGACAAGAAGATTACAAAGGATGTGATAGATCCTTATGCATATGCTATTACTACGACATCGGCAAAGAAGAAGTGTACAATTTGTGGTCGTACAAATCATCTTACTAAGGATTGTTTCTCCAAACATCCTTGTGAGTATTGTGGAAAGACGAATCATCCATCCTCAAAGTGCTACCAAAAAGATCAAAAGCTAGCAAAGGCACATGTGGTCAAAGAAGTCAACCAACAGGAAGAAACAAATCTTTGTTCTAGTCTTAGTATAAAAGATGTAGATGATGATTATGCTTTTTAGATTATGTCATGTGTGTGGTTGAGTCAAGACTTATGTTGTTCCAACTTGACAAGTTGTAGACGAGAGTACATCACCCTATGTTGTTGTTAAGGGGGGACTCTTACTCATTGTGTCAAAAGGAGGTATTGTTCATGTTCTTGTAAGAAGTTGGTCTTAAGGGGGGATTGTTGGATAAATGTAATCCCAACTCATTAGTCCAATTTAATGTGTGGTTGTTAGGCTAGTGGTCAGTGGTTGGTGTAAAGCCTACAAATGGTTGGTGCATATGGTTCATGCAACTCATGCAACTAAAAAATAGGGTAGAGGAGTCTCTAAATAAGGTACAAGGCATGATCAAGTGATTATGTAAGTTTGGTTCATGTTTAATCATAATTAGTGTCTTCTTGTGTTAATCTCAAAGCAATTTTTTGCATATACTAGTTTTTGTCACTCATATTCATGATGTCTTGTACAAGCTTTGATCCACCTTGAGTATGTTTTGATCAATCTTCTTAGTTGAATTATCATATCCAACAATTCCAAGACTCTCTATTCTCGTATATCAAGTTCTGAAGCTCTTGTTAACGCGAGCAAAGACAACGATAAACAATAAATTTCTATAAGGTATATACATATTTTACTTTTTTAATTATATATCATTCTTAGGGTTGAGGTATGGCCCTGACTTCTCTCTACAAATTGTTAATAGTGATCTATTTGATTGATTTACTAGTTAAAGTTTATATTCTTTTAAACAACAGCAAATGCCTTAATAAAGAATGTCTTATCGTAATCTCAAGTTGAAATCCTAAAATCTTTGTAAAAAGGATTGTTTACTTAAGAAGGTAACATGGATTCTAGTCCTATGGTTTAGTTGAGTAAATGGATTGTTATCTTGGTTAAATTAAGGTACAGGCACAACTCTCCCTGCCTTGACGTTGCCCCGTTCTTATGCTTGTATAGCAGGACGACAGAGTTGTTAGCAAGGCTCGGAGTTGGCCCATGGTATCCCTCGCACCATTGGGAGAATAAGGTTTGTCGATTGAGGCGAGTGATTGTGATGCTACCTAGTTATCAGGGCCCAGACTAGTGCAGTGAATTAGCCCACCCTACTACGTAGACATCCCTCTGAGGGGCGGGAGGATCGAGCGATGGAGTCTGAGAGGGCGACAGGCCAGCTTGAGTCCTTGTCAACGGTCGACGATGAGGTGTATGGTCCCGTAGGGTTTTGCCCAGCATGTAGAGGCTGCAAGGCCGAATTCTAGATCATCAGCAGTATAAAGGTAAAGAATAAGAGAGCCGGTTTGGCTTGATGGAATTGATTCATGTATAATTTTTTTTATAAATCTTGTTTTTGGCATTATTGTACTGTGAAAAAAAGGCTGCTTTAACAAACCTTGTAAAAAGGGCCTTAATTAAGGAACATGTTTATTTATGTCAAACAGTGTGGTAGGATTAATTAGAAAACAAATTGAATGCCCCGATGGCACCATCCTACGGACGGGTGGACCCGATTAGTCGGGTAGATTTCCAACATATTAAGTCAAAGCCCTACGCTAGATAAATAGGTTCTCGGGCAATTCTATTCTAGAAGACTAGGCCAGCGGTTGTGCCTTGCATGGATGAGAAACAAAAAAAGTTGTCCCTAGGAATCAAGACTATAGTTGTCCAGATTATGATCAATTACCCTATGGGTGTGGTCCAGGTCTCGATGAGTAGGAAATTTTCTCCAAGATAAGACTTAGTGGACTATCTTAAGTGTTTCCCCTATTTTGGAAGGGGGGAACCTTACAATTGGTATCAGAGTGGATCTCAGTTCCTAGGATTTGTTTTTCATCAAAGGTTAACTATCAAGGGATTAAAACAAGTGATTGTTTATCATATGAGGACGAATCAATCGTCTCTACGCTGGCCATAGAAGTGATTTGAATATCCTCACATGTTCAGACAATCATCCTATGAAATTGTGCTTATATCTTGGGGGTGCACATGCAAGATATCTGTACAATAAATTTGAGAAATAAGATTAGGGAGAAAACCTTTTGTGAGGGAAAACATAAGGCGATCAAATTAAGAAACTAGTGAGAGACTGAATGACTAGAAGGATAGACCGAAACTTTGTTTAGACAAATTTTTGGGATATATCTCATTAACTTGCATATTATAAATTATTAAGATTATAACTCCATTAAGATTTGAATAGTTGACATGTGAATGCCATCCATTGGATGCTTTACAGTAGGATGATCATCTAAGATCTTGAACCCATCTCAGACAAACATGGGTCTAACTTTGGATGTGTAATTCCCAGAGGATGATGCTCTTAGATGTGTTAATCCCAAGATACTAGATGTGTAATTTTTAGAAAACTAATAATCTCAGACGTGTTAATCCTGATAATCTGTGGCGCTATGATAAGTATTTGATAGTTTTGAACTTTTCATGGATACAATAAAAGAAGAAAGTTCACCCTTGCTCGTCTAAAAATTGTAAGAAATGCCAAATTAGTTGGAAGCACTGTTGTCCAGTGGAACTAGAATCAGTTATGGGATGCCATGAAAGTACACCTTCGTGAAAGGTTTTGTCCTCTAGGATTTTGGGAGGATAAATGAATGAATTTTTGGAACTAACCCAAGCAAGGAAGACCCTAAAAGAATACCACCAAACTTTTGCTAAAATTCTTCGATTAGCTCCAGATGGATGAGGTAACTATTCTCCATCGATTCATTTGGAAGCTTAATCTACCTTTGAATAACCTCATCAAGAATGTAAAACCATCCTCTATTTCAGAAGCCATAATTATATCTAGAGACTATGATAACGTTTTTTTTATATAGAAAGTGTCGAGAAGGACATGAGTCCTTCCATGTTAATTAAGAAGAGGTTCCCTAATTCAAGAGAAACGTCAAGCCCACCCTTGGCTACAAGGAATCATGAGCTAGAGGAAAAATTAGGTCAAGAAAAAAGGATAGCAGGGTTAAAGATAATCGAATGGGTATGCAAAATTTTAGCATAATCGAATTCAACAAGTATTTCTATAAGTAAATAAAATATGATTGGTGCAAGATTCATGTGAAGTAATGTGCATGATGAATAGAGGTATTCTACAAGACGATACTAAGATTATGAAATTGCTATCATAGGTTAGACTGCGTAAAGGATTGATTCCATTACGTTTTTCCATTATAATTCTTTAAGTACCATATTACATGGGGGTATAGAATAAGGAATTCGAAGGTTCATATCATATGAGAGGTATATGGATGCATGAAATTAGGATAATAAGGCCAATTGACTTTAGAATAATAAAGACCTTTTGGAGGCACACAAAACGAGCCAAACACATGAAATAAAGGACTCTTTAAGAACAATGTTCAAATAAAAGAAGATTTCTACCTAGTGGGAACACCACTTTGAAAGAGACAAGAGGATTTCCTTAGATATTATCCCAGCTCGCGAGATGAGGACATGAAATAAAGGACTCTTTAAGAACAATGTTCAGATAAAAGAAGATTTCTACCTAGTGGGAACACCACTTTGAAAGAGACAAGAGGATTTCCTTAGATATTAGACAAAACGAGCCAAACACATGAAATAAAGGACTCTTTAAGAACAATGTTCAGATAAAAGAAGATTTCTACCTAGTGGGAACACCACTTTGAAAGAGACAAGAGGATTTCCTTAGATATTATCCCAGCTCGCGAGATGAGGACATCTCAAATCTTTGAAGTGGGGGAGATTATAAGATCCCTCCCAAGCCATGTATATATGTGTCTCTTTTAATATATATTTCAAGAAGGAAAGAGAGTGCACTTAGAGAAGAGTGAGACAATAAGGCTAGAAACATTAGGAAAGTGTTAGAATAAAAATATTAGCTCCAAAAATCCTAAAAGAAATAAGAAGATAAGAATAGTTCTATTAAGAGATAAGTATCTCCAAAAATAGAAATTCCAATTTAGGCGACAGGAGGTTGTATTTAGAGTACTTTTACATATTTAGAGTCCATGCATACTAAAAATGCGAGAAAACAAAATGTTTCTAAAGATGGCACGTTTGTGGCTATATACAGACGTTTTTGCCTATTCTACCCATGTTGGCTTGTAGACTAGATGGCTTTCGATTATTTTGATTGGTTATACAACCATATTCTGAAATTTTATTAGAGATTTATGGCCAAAACTATTTGCTGATTCTGTCAGGGTCTCTTTATAGGAAAAACTGTAAGAAGGCAACAAGTAGCCTCAAGGTAATCCTAGAGCTTGAGATGTATATATCCCTTCATTCTTATCTAATATCTTAGAAGAGAAGGTTAGATTGTTATGGTCTTTCAGAGGAAGAGAACAAAACTCCATTGCTTTTCTTTTAAAGAAAGAATAGTATGTCGTAGCCCTGCAAGAGAAGGCTATTTTGCCATAGACCTTCGAAAGAGAGAAAAGTCAAAGTACGAGTAAGAGGAGATAAATCTTGGGGGTGATCGGATGATTTCAATCGTAAGAGAAGGTATTCGAAGACTTTCTATTCTCGTATATCAAGTTCTGAAGCTCTTGTTAACGAGCAAACGCAACGATAAACGATAAATTTCTATAAGGTATATACATATTTTACTTTTTCAATTATATATCAATCTTAGGGTTGAGGTATGGCCCCAACTTTTCTCTATTAATTGTTAATAGTGGTCTATTTGATTGATTTACTAGTTAAAGTTTATATTCTTTTAAACAACAGCATATGCCTTAATAAAGAATGTCTTATCGCAATCTCAAGTTGAAATGCTAAAATATTTGTGAAAAGGATTGTTTTCTTAAGAAGGTAACATGGATTCTAGTCCTATGGTTTAGTTGAGTAAATGGATTGTTATCTTGGTTAAATTAAGGTACAGGCACAACTCTCCCTGCCTTAACGCTGCCCCGTTCTTGTGCTTGTATAGCAGGACGACGGAGTTGTTAGTAAGGCCTGGGGTTGGCCCATGGTATCCCTCGTACCATTGGGAGAATAAGGTTTGCCGATTGAGGCGAGTGATTGTGATGCTGCCTAGTTATGAGGACCCAGACTAGTGTGGTGAATTAGCCCACCCTACTGCGTAGACATCTCTCTGAGGGGTGGGAGGATCGAGCGATGGAGCCTGAGAGGGTGACAGGCCGGCTTGAGTCCTCGTCCCAGCGGGGCCGATGATGAGGTGTATGGTCCCGTAAGGTTTTGCCCAGCATGTAGAGGTTGCAAGGCCAAATTCTAGATCATCGGTATAAAGAAAAAGAATAAGAGAGCCGGTTTGGCTTGATGAAATTGATTCATGTATAATTTTTTTTTATAAATCTTGTCTTTGGCATTATTGTACTGTGAAAAAAAGGCTGCTTTAACAAACCTTGTAAAAAGGGCCTTAATTAAGAAACATGCTTATTTATGTCAAACAGTGTGGTAGGATTAATTAGAAAACAAATTGACGCATGAGTAGGGTGGAAAGTGGGAGGATGGAATGCCCCAATGGCACCATCCTACGGACGGGTGGACCCGATTAGTCGGGTAGATTTCCAACATATTAAGTGAAATCCCTATGCTAGATAAATAGGTTCTCGGGCAATTCTATTCCAGAAGACTAGGCTAGCGGGCGGCGGCTGTGCCTTGCATAGATGAGAAAAAAAAAGTTGTCTCTAGGAATCAAGACTAGTAGTTGTCCAGGTTATGATCAATTACCCTATGGGTGATTTGATTTTTAGAAGACCACGCTCCCCCTACTGCGGGATAGAACTAGGTCTTACCTATGAATCATATCCTTGAATCTCTGTATGGTCAAGGTCTCGATGAGTAGGAAATTTTCTCCAAGATAAGACTTAGTGGATTATCTTAAGTGTTTTCCCTATTTTGGAAGGGGGGAACCTTACAATTGGTATCAGAGCCGATCTTAGTTCCTAGGATTTGTTTTTCAAAGGTTAAATATCAAGGGATTAAAACAAGTAATTGTTTATCATATGAGGACGAATCAATCATCTCTACTGGCCATAGAAGTGATTTGAATATCCTCACATGTTCAGACAATCATCCTATGAAATTGTGCTTATATCTTGGGGGTGAACATACAAGATATTTGTACAATAAATTTGAGAAATAAGATTGGGGAGAAAACCTTTTGTGAGGGAAAACATGCAAGATATTTGTACAATAAATTTGAGAAATAAGATTGGGGAGAAAACCTTTTGTGAGGGAAAACATGCAAGATATTTGTACAATAAATTTGAGAAATACGATTGGGGAGAAAACCTTTTGTGAGGGAAAACATAGGGCGATCAAATTAAGAAACTAGTGAGAGACTGAATGACTAGAAGGATAGACCGAAACTTTGTTTAAAGAAATTTTTAGGATATATCTCATTAACTTGCATATTATAAATTATTAGGATTATAACTCCATTGAGATTTGAATAGTTAACGTGTGAATGCCATCCATTGGATGCTTTTTACAATAGGACACTTATCTAAGATCTTGAACCCATCTCAGACAAACATGTGTAATTTTCAGAAATCTAATCATCTCAGACGTGTTAATCTTGATAATCTGTGGCGCTATGATAAGTATGATAGTTTTGAACTTTTCATGGATACAATGAAAGAAGCAAGTTCACCCTTGCTTGTCTAAAAATTGTAAGAAATGCCAAATTAGTTGGAAGCACTGTTGTCAATCTAACCACCAGTGGAACTAGAATCAATTATGGGATGCCATGAAAGTACACCTTCGTGAAAGGTTTTGTCCTCTAGGATTTTGGGAGGATAAAATGAATGAATTTTTGGAGCTAACCCAAGCAAGGAAGACCCTAAAAGAATACCACCAAACTTTTGCTAAAATTCTTCGATTAGCTCCAGAGATGGATGAGGTAACTCTTCTCCATCGATTCATTTGGAAGCTTAATCTACCTTTGAATAACCTCATCAAGAATGTAAAACCATCCTCTATTTCAGAAGCCATAATTATATCCAGAGACTATGATAAAGTTTTTTTATATATAGAAAGTGTCGAGAAGGACATGTTAATCAAGAAGAGGTCCCCTAATTCAAGAGGAACATCAAGCCCACCCTTGGCTATAAGGAATCATGAGCTAGAGCAAAAATTAGGTCAAGAAATAGGGATAGCAGGGTTAAAGATAATCGAATTCAACAAGTATTTCTATAAGTAAATAGAAGATGATTGGTGCAAGATTCATGTGAAGTAATGTGCATGATGAATAGAGGTATTCTACAAGACGATACTAAGATTATGAAATTGCTATCATAGGTTAGATTGCGTAAAGGATTGATTCTCTTACATTTTTCCATGATAATTTGTTAAGTACCATATTACATGGGGGTATAGAATAAGGATTTCGAAGGTTCATATCATATGAGAGGTATATGGATGCATGAAATTAGGATAATAAGGCCAATTGACTTTAGAATAATAAAGACCTTTTGGAGGCACAACAAAACGAGCCAAACACATGAAAAAAAGGACTCTTTAACAATGTTCAGATAAAAGAAGATTTCTACCTAGTGGGGATACCACTTTGAAAGAGACAAGAGGATTTACATAGATACTATCCCAGCTCGCGAGATGAGGACATCGCAAATCTTTGAAGTGGGGGAGATTGTAAGGTCCCTCCCAAGCCATGTATATATGTGTCTCTTTTAATATAGATTTCAAGAAGGAAAGAGAGTGCACTTAGAGAAGAGTGAGACAATAAGGCTAGAAACATTAGGAAAGTGTTAGAATAAAAATATTAGCTCCAAAAATCCTAAAAGAAATAAGAAGATAAGAATAGTTCTATTAAGAGATAAGTATCTCCAAAAATAGAAATTCCAATTTAGGCGACAGGAGATCGTATTTAGAGTACTTTTACATATTTAGAGTCCATGCATACTGAAAATGCGAAAAAGCAACATGTTTCTGAAATGGATCTAGAGCAAAATATTGAATCAAACACATCAAAGCAAGAATCTAGTATCCATTAATCATGAGATTAGTCTCAAATGGCTCATCATATGAATATACAAGAGAGAGAGAATCTATAAGTGCATGTAGCAAGAGAAGATGCACAAATAGCCTAAGTGTGTTTAACCTCTCACCAAGAGGATGGCTTTCAAGCTAGCCATGAACTTGACCATGGAAGGCCAAATCTCCATTGATGGAGCCCAAAGGTACAAGATGACCAAAATTAGTAAAAGTGTCAAAAGATCCTACCAATGTCACCCAAGCCCTATTTATAGCCACTTTCTCCTTTTGCCCATGGGCCACTATGTACATGTGGAAATCAAGCTCTATGGTTCATGACTAACCATTCCTTCCCAAAGATTTTGTCCTCAAAATCATACAAGATATTTACAATTGAATCGCAATCTCAATGTAAACCCATGGGAAGTAGAGAGGTCTTCAAAAATGCGCCTCGAATACATTTGGAATAGGGAAACCAAATGTAGTGAAGCCGGCGAACTCCTTCTCCAAAAATAGCATGTCGGACTGTTATGGCAGCCATGTTGTCGATGAAGCTTCCCTTGAAATTCTTCATGAAACCTCCATAAAAATGAGCTGAAAATGATACGTAGCCGCACCCAAAAGGGGTCCCACATATTTTTCATCGAACCAAATGATCTTCCAAGTGTGTTGGAGTAGATTGGTAACCCCAACAATAGATCCAACCAAAGCTGTCTAGAAATTACAGCACATATAAAACCTCATGATATGCCCATTCTTCACATAATAATCATGCCACTTGATCAAGGAATACTTCCATCAAGTAAACCATGTTGTTGAACATACTCCATTGATTGCCAAGTAGCTTCATCTATGGGCAAGCGCTTCCATTTCACAAGGAATTCATCAATATTCCGGTTCCTCAAAACCCTTGTCCTCTTATCCACAATCCTCTCCGGCTCATAGATAATCTCTCCTTCTTCATTCATCGGTGGTAACTCTTCAATCTCTTGAGGAAGAAAGCCCACAAACCTCTTAAGGTTGGATACAGGAAACACATTATGAATCCTTGTAGAAGGAGGTAGGTCAAGCTTATAAGCCAAATCACCCACTTTCTTGACTACCAAATATGGTCCATAGTATCTTTGTACCAACTTGGAATTGGGAGACCCTTTGAGAATATTGTGACGGCTCTTAGGAAGCTTGAGCAACACATAATCACCTTCCTTGAACTCCATTTTGCGTCTATGCTCATCCGCATTTGTCTTCATGACTTCTTGTGCCTTCTTCATATTATCCTTGCATAATTGAAGAAGCTGTCTCATCCTTTCCAACTCTTCCTTGGCTAAAGGATTAACCATTTTATCCTCATGGAAGGCAATAGATGGCACATGCACTTGATACCCATAAAGAGCCTCGAAAGGTGACATCCCAATACTCAAATGCTTGCTTGAATTATGACAAAATTCAGCAAGGTAAAGCCATTCATCCCATGATGCTTGCATGTCATGACAATAGTGCCTCAAATACACTTCGAGCCATTTGTTTGTGCACTCCGTTTGCCCATCTGTTTGAGGGTGATAGGCTGTAGAAGGAGTGATTTGAGTCCCCAAGTTCTCATACAATGTCCTCCAAAAAGTGCCCATGAACTTGGTATCTCTATCACAAACTATGTTGAGTGGCAAACCATGTATCTTGAATACATGCTCCATAAATTGCTTGGCAATGTGAGAGGCCCCATAAGTAGTCTTGGAAGCAATAACATGAGCTGATTTGGTGAGTCTATCCACTACCACAAATACTTGATCCCATCCATGCTTCGTCTTTGGCAAGCCCGTGGTGATGAAGTCCATGGAAATGTGAGTCCATTTTCCATCCGGAATAGGCAAAGGATGAAGTAAACCACTTGGCAATTGGTGACTATCCTTATTCCTTTGGCATGACACACATTCTAAAACAAACTTCTTGACATCCCTCCACATGTCTTGAGAACACCAAGATGACCCGAAAGCGGTGAAGAATGCATCTCATGAAGCACCTTGGGAATGTAGGATGAGGTTGGAACTAAAAACACCTTATCCTTGTGAAATGGAACATACATGGGCTGCATTTTCTGTATTTCCTGCATCTTTTGGCATATTTTCCCTCAAAATGCATGCATGATCCCTTCCACCGGCGGGGTCGAAAGGAAACTCATCCTCTTCTTTGACAAAAGAATGACCCTCCAAATCTTCTTCATGTCGCTGTTGCAATCTTCAAACTCTTTCACATCATGAGATGGCTTGGAATCGTCATCCTCATCCATAATGATCATAGTAGCCACCACTTTCTTTAATTTGCAAATGTGCTCGGGTGACCACTTCTCTTTACATTTAAAACATAGGCCTTTGCTCCTCAATTCCTCAATCTTAGGATCATCCATCCATTGAGTCTTCTTGAATGGTTGAGGAGGCTTCTTGACAAACCCATTGCTCTTCTTAGCATCATTATGAACACTTGTGGACTGTCCACTTCCAAAAGATGTATGGAAATTGGAAGTGTAAGTGGATGTACAAGAAGGTAGACTTTTTTCCACATTTGAAGAAGTGTAAAATGGCTTATGAAAAGGTACATTGGGCTGAACCCTCTTATACTTTGGCTCATATAGCTCCGCCAACCTCGTAGCCTCTTTGATAGTGCTTGGTCTTTGTGCCGGGAGATCCGCTTTGATGTATGAATCTAGACCATGCACAAACTTCTTCAATCACATGCCTTCATTGAGTCCATCCACAAACATAGAGAGCTTCATGAACCTCTTGATGTACTCCCTAACCGACATGCCCTTTTGTGTGAGTTCATACCATTCTTCATGGTATCGGTCAAGAACCAATGCGACACAAATGTCATATTCATTTCATGCTTGAGTTCTTCCCAAGTATGTGGCATAACTCCTTCCTTGAGCATATGTCTCCACCATTGATGTGCATAGTCTTCCAACTGCAAGGATGCAAAATGCACTTTGTCCCTTTCATTCTTCGGATAGAGCTAAAAGTATGTATCCAACTTATTCATCCATTCTTCCAACTCATGTGGGACTGAACCATCACCCTTGAACTTAGAGAGTGAAATCTTGTCCTTTACATCCTTTGACACGGTTGACGATGCATTCTCATGATGGTGCAAGGGCTTGTGCTTTTGCATTTGCACAAATGCAAAATCCTTGTACTCCCTCTTGAGGAAATTTGGCATTTCCATCCACCTATCATGAGCTTCTCTTTGTCTCTAAATGAATGACATATGTTCCCAATCAAGCTCAACCACATCATCCATATCATACACCTCTTCAGGCATGGAGAACTGATTTGCTTTGGGTTTCAAAGGTACTCTCCTCGGATCGCCAAAATTTGACTCCTCATGTCTGAATGTAGGTGCATGTTGCTTTCCATCCAATTGAGAAGAACCCGCTTGGAATGTAGTAGGCTTCATCTCTCGTATAGAAGGCTTTCTATCCGCCATGAATCCGAAAGTGACATTCTTGGTGGAATGCTCATGTGTTACCTTGGGAGAAACCTCTTGTACCATGGGTAGCTTGTCTTCCCTATGGCCTTCAAAAGCTGTCCCAAATTGCTTACCTTCATGTAAAGCACCATGACCACTATCATAGGAAGGTTGGCTCATTGGCCGAGTGACCCTCTCTTCCAAAATTTCCATCCTTGTAGCCATAGTGTCAAGCCTACCATTGACTTCCACCCTTGTAGCCATTGTGTCCATCTTAGCATTCATTTCCATTAGCATTTGCATGATCGAATCGATGGGGATGGTATGCGAAGATTATGGGGTGTGCTTATGGGCACTTCCGACATTCAACTCCTCATTCCCTTCTCTTGAAGTATGCCCAAAAGTATTCCCTTCTCTTGAAGTGTGCCCAAGAGTATCCTCCGAAGCATCCAAAATTCCTTGTTCCATCATTGCCTCTTCATCCTCTACCTCGTCGGAAGCCAAAGTGTTGCACCTCGGTCGCCCTTTTGGCTTCGGCCCCATGGAAACCTTCGGTTTCAGAAATTTGGCTCTAAATTGAGGTAGGGATGTCCGATTGAAGTGATCTAAAGCTTGTTGGTGGAGAGATAATGAAGTGTACTAGACCACTATGCAAAGACCCGTAAGAGATGAGGTGTGCTACTAATCTCTATTTTAGGGTTTACAGGGTTATAGGCTGAAACGGTATTTTGGGTATAACTTGAGCTATAAATATCCAAATGCAAAACTTTTTAGCTCAATTCAAAGCCTTCGATGAGTAATACAAGCCTCTGTAATTGGATCTAGAAGACCTTCAAACCCATGTGACTGAATTAGGATTTACTGTTTCTACAAAAACCCTAAATAGATGTGGCGCTATGGTAAGTATTTGATAGTTTTGAACTTTTTATGGATACAATGAAAGAAACAAGTTCACCCTTGCTCATCTAAAAATCGTAAGAAATCCCAAATTAGTTGTCAATCTAACCACTGGAACTAGAATCAGTTATGGGATGCCATGAAAGTACACCTTTGTGAAGGTTTTGTCCTCTAGGATTTCGAGAGGATAAAATGAATGAATTTTTGGAGCTAACCCAAGCAAGGAAGACCCTAAAAGAATACCACCAAACTTTTGCTAAATTTCTTCGATTAGCTCCAGAGATGGATGAGGTAACTCTTCTCCATCGATTCATTTGGAAGCTTAATCTACCTTTGAATAACCTCATCAAGAATGTAAAACTATCCTCTATTTCAGAAGCCATAATTATAGCCAGAGACTATGATAAAGGTTTTTTATATATAGAAAGTGTCGAGAAGGACATGATTCCTTCCATTTTAATCAAGAAGAGGTCCCCTAATTCAAGAGGAATGTCAAGCCCACCCTTGGCTACAAGGAATCATGAGCTAGAGCAAAAATTAGGTCAAGAAATAGGGATAGCAGGGTTAAAGATAATCGAATTCAACAAGTATTTCTATAAGTAAATAGAAGATGATTGGTGCAAGATTCATGTGAAGCAATGTGCATGATGAATAGAGGTATTCTACAAGACGATACTAAGATTATGAAATTACTATCATAGGTTAGATTGCATAAAGGATTGATTCTCTTACGTTTTTCCATGATAATTTGTTAAGTACCATATTACATGGAGGTATAGAATAAGGATTTTGAAGGTTCATATCATATGAGAGGTATATGGATGCATGAAATTAGGATAATAAGGCCAATTAACTTTAGAATAATAAAGACCTTTTGGTGGCACAACAAAACGAGCCAAACACATGAAAAAAAAGACTCTTTAAGAAAAATGTTCAGATAAAAGAAGATTTCTACCTAGTGGGGACACCACTTTGAAAGAGACAAGAGGATTTACTTAGATACTATCCCAGCTCGCGAGTTGAGGACATCTCGAATCTTTGAAGTGGGGGAGATTGTAAGGTCCTTCCCAAGCCATGTATATATGTGTCTCTTTTAATATAGATTTCAAGAAGGAAAGAGAGTGAACTTAGAGAAGAGTGAGACAATAAGGCTAGAAACATTAGGAAAGTGTTAGAATAAAAATATTAGCTCCAAAAATCCTAAAAGAAATAAGAAGATAAGAATAGTTCTATTAAGAGATAAGTATCTCCAAAAATAGAAATTCCAATTTAGGCGATAGGAGGTCGTATTTAGAGTACTTTTACATATTTAGAGTCCATGCATACGAAAAATGCAGAAAAGCAACACGTTTCTAAAGATGGCATGTTTGTGGCTATATACAGACGTTTTTGCCTATGCTACCCACGTCGGCTTGTAGACTAGATTCTTTTGATTGGTTATACAACCATATTCTGAGTTTCTATCAAAGAGTTATGGCCAAAACAATTTGCTGAATCTGTCAAGGTCTCTACACAGCAAAAACTGTAAGAAGGCAGCAAGTAGCCTCAAGGTAATCCTAGAGCTTGAGATGTATATATCCCTTCATTCATTCTTATCTAATATCTTAGAAGAGAAGGTTAGATTGCTATGGTCATTCAGAGTAGGAGACAAAAACTTCATAGCTTTTCTTTTAAAGAAAGAATAGTATGTTGTAGCCCTGCAAGAGAAGGCTATTTTGCCATAGACCTTCGAAAGAGAGAAAAGTCAGAGTATGAGTAAGAGGAGATAAATCTTGGAGATGATTAGCTGATTTCAATCATAAAAGAAGGTATTAGAAGACTCTCTATTCTCCTATATCAAGTTTTGAAGCTCTTGTTAAGTTGACTTTGGCATTATTGTACTGTGAAAAAAAGGCTACTTTAACACAAACCTTGTGAAAAGGGTCTTAATTAAGGAACATGTTTATTTATGTCAAACAGTGTGATAGGATTAATAAGAAAACAAATTGACGCGTGAGTAGAGTGGAAAGTGGGAGAATGGAATGCCCCGATGGGACCATCCTATGGAGGACGGGTGGACCCGATTAGTCAGGTAGATTTCCAACATATTAAGTGAAAGCCCTACGCTAGATAAATAGGTTGTTAGGAAATTCTATTCTAGAAGACTAGGCCAGCGGCTGTGCCTTGCATGGATGAGGAAAAAAGCATTATCTCTATAGGAATCAAGACTAGTAGTTGTCCAGATTATGATCAATCACCCTATGGGTGATTTGATTTTTAGAAGACCACACTCCCCCTGCACGATAGAACTAGGTCTTACCTATGAATCGTATCCTTGAATCTTTGCATGGTCAAGGTGTAGATGAGTAGGAAATTTTCTCCAAGATAAGACTAAGTGGACTATCTTAAGTGTTTCCCCTATTTTGGGGAACCTTACAATTGGTATCAGAGCCGATCTTAGTTCCTAGGATTTGTTTTTCAAAGGTTAACTATCAAGGGATTAAAACAAGTGATTGTTTATCATATGAAGACAAATCAATCATCTCTACTGGCCATAGAAGTGATTTGAATATCCTCACATGTTTGAGACAATCATCCTATGAAATTGTGCTTATATCTTAGGGGTGCACATGCAAGATATTTGTACAATAAATTTGAGAAATAAGATTGGGGATAAAACCTTTTGTGATGAGGAAAAACATGAATCAAATTAAGAAACTAGTGAGAGACTGAATGACTAGAAGGATAGACCAAAACTTTGTTGTTTAGAGAAATTTTCAGGATATATCTCATTAACTTGCATATTATAAATTATTAAGATTATAACTCGATTGAGATTTGAATAGTTGACGTGTGAATGCCATCCATTTGGATGCTTTACACTAGGAGGATGATCCAAGATCTTGAACCCATCTCAGACAAACATGGGTCTAACTTCGGATCTGTAATTCATAGAGGATCATGCTCTTAGATGTGTTAATCCCAAGATACTAGATGTGTAATTTTAAGAAAACTAATCATCTCAGACGTGTTAATCCTGATAATCTTTGGATGTGTCGATCCCAAGACACCAGCAGATGTGTAATTCTCAAAAAAATAAAGATCTCAGATATATTAATCCAGAGTGCCTTTAGATGTGGCGCTATGATATAAGTATTTGATAGTTTTAAACTTTTCATGGATACAATGAAAGAAGCAAGTTCACCCTTGTCTAAAAATCATAAGAAATGCCAAATTAGTTGGAAGCACTGTTGTCAATCTAACCACTGGAACTAGAATTAGTTATGGGATGCCATGAAAGTACACCTTCGTGAAAGGTTTTGTCCTCTAGGATTTGGAGAGGATAAAATGAATGAATTTTTGGAGCTAACCCAAGCAAGGAAGACCCTAAAAGAATACCACCAAACTTTTGTTAAAATTCTTCGATTAGCTCTAGAGATGGATGAGGTAACTCTTCTCCATCGATTCATTTGGATGCTTAATCTACCTTTGAATAACCTCATCAAGAATGTAAAACCATCCTCTATTTCAAAAGCCATAATTATAGCCAGAGACTATGATAAAGTTTTTTTTATATAGAGAGTGTCGAGAAGGACATGAGTCCGTCCATGTTAATCAAGAAGAGGTCCCCTAATTTAAGAGGAACGTCAAGCCCACCCTTGGCTACAAGGAATCATGAGCTAGAGCAAAAATTAGGTCAAGAAATAGGGATAGCAGGGTAAAAGATAATCGAATTCAACAAGTATTTCTATAAGTAAATAGAAGATGATTGGTGCAAGATTCATGTGAAGTAATGTGCATGATGAATAGAGGTATTCTACAAGACGATACTAAGATTATGAAATTACTATCATAGGTTAGATTACATAAACGATTGATTCCATTACCGTTTTCCATTATAATTCTTTAAGCACCATATTACATGGGGGTATAGAATAAGGAATTCGAAGGTTCATATCATATGAGAGGTATATGGATGCATGATATTAGGATAATAAGGCCAATTAACTTTAGAATAATAAAGACCTTTTGGTGGCACAACAAAACGAGCCAAACACATGAAATAAAGGACTCTTTAAGAACAATGTTTAGATAAAAGAAGATTTCTACCTAGTGGGGACACCACTTTGAAAGAGACTAGAGGATTTACTTAGATACTATCCCAGCTCACGAGATGAGGACATCTCGAATCTTTGAAGTGAGGGAGATTGTAAGGTCCCTCCCAAGCCATGTATATATGTGTCTCTTTTAATATAGATTTCAAGAAGGAAAGAGAGTGCACTTAGAGAAGAGTGAGATAATAAGGCTAGAAACATTAGGAAAGTGTTAGAATAAAAATATTAGCTCCAAAAATCCTAAAAGAAATAAGAAGATAAGAGAGTGCACTTAGAGAAGAGTGAGATAATAAGGCTAGAAACATTAGGAAAGTGTTAGAATAAAAATATTAGCTCCAAAAATCCTAAAAGAAATAAGAAGATAAGAATAGTTCTATTAAGAGATAAGTATCTCCAAAAATAGAAATTCCAATTTAGGCGTCAGGAGGTCGTATATTTAGAGTACTTTTACATATTTAGAGTCCATGCATACTAAAAATGCGGAAAAGCAACACGTTTCTAAAGATGGCGCCTGTAAGAAGGCAGTAACAAGTAGCCTCAAGGTAATCCTAGAGCTTGAGATGTATATATCCCTTCATTCTTATCTAATATCTTAGAAGAGAAGGTTCGATTGCTATGGTCTTTCATAGGAAGAGACCAAAACTCCATAGCTTTTCTTTTAAAGAAAGAATAGTATGTCGTAGCCCTGCAAGAGAAGGCTATTTTGCCATAGACCTTCGAAAGAGAGAAAAGCCAGAGTACGAGTAAGAGGAGATATTGGCAACCAGAATGCTCACCACCTGTTCACTCAGGGGCCTTTTCTATAGTTCCTCGCTCATAGTACCCGGCAGATAATCACTTATAAAAATCAAGATGGAATCCTCGTTGAAGATCAGCAAGATCAACCAACAGATCCATATAAGAGAGCTATGGACTCATCAGTTGAGGACCAGCAAGGTCAATCAACTAGATCCATACTTGGTTTCAGAAAACAACTCTTACTCCTTGTTCCAACAATATCTTCCACGACGCACGTGTGGGTTGCTTCGGCGACCTAGAGCCCGAGCACCGTATGGTCAGCACCCTCTAGGATTCTTCGCAGGCCACCTAGCGCTTCACTCATAGGCCGCTTCCTTGGTCCCTCATCCACCGTACCGGAAGCTCACCATTTAAATCGAACCGAGGCTGGTCAAGACCTCGACCGACCTTGCTACACGAGACGTCCTCCATGGACTCTCCATCACAGCAGTTGCAACTTTATCAGTTAGGTCTCCACGACCTTAATCACAAGACGGTCAAAATGCTTCCCCAGCATTCTTGACATAAAACAGTCATTTACAAACAGGTTACAAATACAGTTTCTATAATGAACTCAGGTCTTTCCAGATTGTTTCACATCAATCCATATTACTTAACCCAATTCCAAATCATATGTGTATCCATTCTTGACCAGATACATCATTTTCCTTCCCATCACATCAGATTCATTCACTTCACATAACATCCATTCCTATCTTTCTTAATTTACATTACGTCTCATCACATCCATTTCTCATTACATCTCATTCGTTCACATCTTATATTATTCATTCACATTCTGATTCACATGACATCTCATCTCATCCATTCGCTCATATCGACTTCATATCCATTCACATACATTTTTGCATTCATTATTCCACATACACATCCACATTCGTACATCCACATTCACATCTACATCCATACATCCATTTTCACATCCACATTCATACATCCACATCCACATCCACATTCACATCTACATCCATACATCCATTTTCACATCCACATTCATACATCCACATCCATATTCATACATCCACATCCACATCTACATCCATACATCCATTTTCACATCTACATCCACATTCACATCTACATTCATACATACACATCCATACCCACATCTATACATCCACATCTACATTCATACATCCACATCCACATCCACATTCATACATCCATATCCACATCCACATTCACATTCATACATCCACATCCACATCCACATCCATACATCCATTTTCACATCCACATCCATACATCCATACATCCATTTTCACATCCATATTCATACATCCACATCCACATTCACATCCATACATCCACATCCACATCTACATCCATACATCCATTTTCACATCTACATCCACATTCGCATCTACATCCATACATCCACATTCATATATCCACATTCACATCTACATCCATACATCCACATCCATATCCACATCCATACATCTATATCATACATTCACTTCCGTGTTCACATTCATACATCCATATCCACATCCATATCCACATTCACACATCCACATTCACATTCACATGCATCCACATTCTTACATCCATATCCACATCCATACATCCATTTTCGCATCCATATTCATACATCCACATCCACATCCATACATCCACATCCACATCCACATCTACATCCATACATCCATTTTCACATCTACCTCCACATTCATGCATCCACATTCACATCTACATCCATACATTCACATCCATATCCACATCCATACATCTATATCATACATTCACATCCGCGTTCACATTCATACAGCCACATCCATACATCCATATCCACATTCACACATCCACATTCACATTCACATACATCCACATTCTTACATCCATATCCACATCCATATCCTTATCCACATTCCATATCTACATTCATACATCCACATCTACATTTATACATCCACTTCCATACATACACATCCATATTCATACATCCACATCTGCATCTACATCCATACATCCATTTTCACATCTACATCTACATCCACATTCACATCTACATCCATACATCCACATCCATACATCTATATCATACATTCACCTCCGCGTTCACATTCATACATCCACATCCATACATCCATTTCTACATTCCCATTCATATAACCACATACGCCTTCACATCTATTCTTTTACATCACATCCATTCTCGCTGTATCACATCCCATATACATCTTATCCCATCAGATACACTTCTTACCTTATCCCATACACATCTTATCACATCCTAACTCATCCCATATGCATCTTATCACATCCTATCACTTCTCATACACGTCTTATCACATCCTATCACTTCTCATACACGTCTTATCACATCCTATCACTTCCCATACGCATCTTATCACATCCTATCACATCTCATACGCATCTTAACACATCTTATCACATCCTAACTCATCCCATATGCATCTTATCACATCCTATCACTTCTCATACACATCTTATCCCATATGCATCTTATCACATCCTATCACTTCTCATACACATCTTATCACATCATATCACTTCCCATACGCATCTTATCACATCTTATCACATCCTAACTCATCCCATATGCATCTTATCACATCCTAACTCATCCCATATGCATCTTATCACATCCTATCACTTCTCATACACGTCTTATCACATCCTATCACTTTCCATACGCATCTTATCACATCCTATCACATCTCATACACCTCTTATCACATCCTATCACTTCTCATACACATCTTATCACATCCTAGTACATCTCATACACATCTTATCACATCTCATACGCATCTTATTAGGCATAAAGACAACTTTAGTAGGAATAACACTTTTATAATAATCCGTTTATGCATTTTACTATGCATAAATTCCAATTTAATGAGAATAATACTTTCGAAATAAAAATAAATCTTTTATACATCTTTTTATGCATAAATTTTCATCTTAATGAAATTAACACTTTTAGAATAAATCTTTTATGCATCTATCTATGCATAAAATCAAAATTGATAAGAATAACTCTTTTGAATTAAAAATAAAATTCTTTATGCATCTTTCTATGCATAAAATCAAAATTGATAAGAATAACTCTTTTGAATTAAAAATAAAATTCTTTATACATCTTTCTATGCATAAAATCAAAATTGATGAGAATAACACTTTTGGGTTAAAATATTTTCTTTATGCATCTTTCCATGCATAAATCAAATTTAGTAGGAATTACACTTTTAGAATAAAAGAATTTCTCTTATGCATCTAATTTGTGCATAAAATCCAATTATGATGAAAATCTCACTTTTAATATAAAAAAATCTTTTATGCATATCTTTATGCATACAAATCATTTATGAGATGAAAATCATTCTTTTAATATAAAAGAATTTCTTTTATGCATCTAATTTATGCATAAAATCCTTTATGATAAAAATCACACTTTTAATATAAAAAATTCTTTTATGCATCTACTTATGCATAAAAATCAATTATGATGAAAATCACACTTTTATAAATAAATATTTCTAGTATACATTTTTCTATGTCTAGAATGAAAATAACCCTTTAAGAATACTCATACGATGGGGATTACTCTTTTTAACATAAAATTTAATTACTAGAAATCCTCTTTTTCTTAATTCATCAATTATGCATAACATAAAAATCAATTTCTCCATGATTACAATGAAATTCTTTCAATTAATCTAGGATGATAATTCCTAGAATATGGTAGGAAGTCCTCTTTTCATGCTTTGAATGAAATTATTTTATGTGTAATTTTTATAAAAATTTTGCCATAGCTCCGCTGCTATGACTGATAAATCTCAATTATTTTAAAGGATAAAGCTTATCATTAAGGAAATGATTAGAATGATCCCTAATTGGATCATTAATCCATAATGGATTGAATCATCAATATTCATGAAATACATAAACTAAAAGCATAGAAAAAAGTCATTAATTTGGTCTCAAGCATAGATTAATCTTGGATTAAAGAAAAGCTTTATGAAAAGCTTCATTTGGATTGAGAATAGGTCATGAGAATGACCATTCTTTGAGTGAGAGAGAGAAATTACATAAAAACCATTAATATTAAGCATAAATAGAAATTTATGTAATTCTTTACTACCATTCATCAATTAACTTCAATAGCGTTCAAAAACCATTCCAATTAAGCTTCTCAAGCTTGAGAGGGGTTGAGAAGAGAGAAACATTGAGAATTTATAGAAAAGATCAAAATTCACCATTTACCTTACAAATTGCTTGATTCTTTGTTCACGGTAGAGGCTCCCAACCAATCAATTGGTTTGGTGTGCTGATGGAGTCACCAATGGAGATTGAAGAAAGAGGGAAGCTCCAATTTCTTCAATTTGGAGAGAATTTTAGAGAATAGTAAAAATTAGCATTATTTCAGCATAATTTTAGCATAGTATAATTCTCATATTTTTTTACAAAGACTCGGGTTCTATTTATAGGAGAGGGAGGCTCTAACCAAGACCAACTGATTTCTAGAATTTTCTAGATTTCAGTTTGGTTGAATTTGGACTAGATTTGGACCTAGTTTGGTTCCTTTTTTATTCGGTTTTGATTCGGTTTGATCCAAGAGAGAGGAGAGATAAAAATATCACATTATTTTTAGTTTAAAACTCATTCAAGCATGTGAAGTAGGCACCTCCTTAAAGGGACTCCCCTTCCTTACATATATGTCAAAATGGAATGATTATACCCAAAATATTTCATTTTTTTAGTAATACTCATAGTTTTTTACTAATAACCCTTGTACATAGTCAACTCTTCATCTTATGTGAGCATTTACTCATTTTTGGGTAATTTCTTTTACAAATTGGATTTATCTCCTCCCCACACATGGATTGATCTTATTGATCCATAGGAACCTTAATTTAAAATTTCGAAAAAACCTTGACCCTCAGGATAATGCCTCTTGAGCAGATTATACTTAATTTCTAATGCACCTTCTCGAAATCTTTTTGAACTTCTGTTTCAGGGGAACTTATATTAATAGGATGAGAAATTTTTATATCCAAAAATATTCAAAATCTAAATAATCTCTCTCTAGAATATTTTCTCTCTCTACCAAAACAAGTAGAAACAAGATCTTTGATATTTCTGAAGAGGGATTTGACTACAGGGGAAGATACTAGACATCTTGAGAGACTGGGGAGGAATCTTACACAACTACTAGTCTTGATTCCTAGAGACAACTTTTTTTTTTCTTATCCATGCAAAGCACAGCCGCGCTGGCTTAGTCTTCTAGAATAGAATTTCTCGAGAACCTATTTATCTAGCATAGGGCTTTCAGTTAATATGTTGGAAATCTACCCGACTAATTGGGTCCACCCGTCCGTAGGATGGTGCCATCGGGGCATTCCATCCTCCCACTTTCCACCCTACTCACATGTCAATTTGTTTTCTAATTAATCCTACCACAATGTTTGACATAAATAAACATGTTCCTTAATTAAGGCCCTTTTTACAAGGTTTGTTAAAGCAGCCTTTTTTTCACAGTATAATAATGCCAAAGACAAGATTTATTTAAAAAAATTATACATGAATCAATTCCATCAAGCCAATCCGGCTCTCTTATTCTTTTCCTTTATACTACCAATGATCTAGAATTCGGCCTTGCATCCTCTACATGCTGGGCAAAACCCTACGGGACCATACACCTCATCGTCGGCCGCCGCTCTGCCGAGGACTCAAGCCAGCTTGTCGCCCTCTCAGGCTCCATCGCTCGATCCTCCCGCCCCTCAAAGGGATGTCTACACAGTAGGGTGGGCTAATTCACCACACTAGTCTGGGCCCTCATAACTAGGCAGCATCACAATCACTCGCCTCAATCGGCAAACCTTATTCTCCCAATGGTACGAGGGATACCGTGGGCCAACTCCAGGCCTTACTAACAACTCCGTCATCCTACTATACAAGCACAAGAACGGGCAGTGTCAAGGCAGGGAGAGTTGTGCCTGTACCTTAATTTAACCAAGATAACAATCCATTTACTCAACTAAACCATAGGACTAGAATCCATGTTACCTTCTTAAGAAAACAATCCTTTTGACAAAGATTTTAGCATTTCAACTTGAGATTGCGATAAGACATTCTTTATTAAGGTATATGCTGTTGTTTAAAAGAATATAAACTTTAACTACTAGTAAATCAATCAAATAGATCACTATTAACAATTAATAGAGAAGTCGGGGCCATACCTCAACTCCTAAGAATGATATATAATTGAAAAGCAAAATATGTATATACCTTATAGAAATTTATCGTTTATCATTGCCTTTGCTCGTTAACAAGAGCTTCAAAACTTGATATAGGAGAATAGAGAGTCTTCTAATACTTTCTCTTACGATTGAAATCAGCCGATCATCCCCAAGATTTATCTCCTCTTACTCATACTCTGACTTTTCTCTCTTTCGAAGGTCTATGGTGGCAAAATAGCCTTCTCTTTGCAAGGCTACGACATACTATTCTTTCTTCAAAAGAAAAGCTATGAAGTTTTCGTCTCCTCCTCTAAAAGACCACAGCAATCTAACCTTCTCTTCTAAGATATTAGATAAGAATGAATGAAGAGATATATACATCTCAAGCTCTAGGATTACCTTATACATCTCAAGCTCTAGGATTACAGTTTTTCCAATGTAGAGACCCTGACAGATTCAGCAAATTATTTTGACCATAACTCTCTGATAAAGACTCAGAATATGGTTGTATAACCAATCAGAAGAATTGAAAGGAATCTAGTCTACAAGCCAACGTGGGTAGAATAGGCAAAAATGTCTATATATAGCCACAAACGCGCCATCTTTAGAAACGTGTTGCTTTTTCGCATTTTTAGTATGCATGAACTCTAAATATGTAAAAGTACTCTAAATACGACCTCCTGTTGCCTAAATTGGAATTTCTATTTTTGGAGATACTTATCTCTTAATAGAACTATTTTTATTTTCTTATTTCTTTTAGGATTTTTGGAGCTAATATTTTTATTCTAACACTTTCCTAATGTTTCTAGCCTTATTGTCTCACTCTTCTCTAAGTGCACTCTCTTTCCTTCTTGAAATCTATATTAAAAGAGACACATATATACATGGCTTGGGAGGGACCTTACAATCTCCCCCACTTCAAAGATTCAAGATGTCCTCATCTCGAGAGCTGGGATAGTATCTAACTAAATCCTCTTGTCTCTTTCAAAGTGGTGTCCCCACTAGGTAGAAATCTTCTTTTATCTGAACAATGTTCTTAATTAAAGAGTCCTTTATTTCATGTGTTTGGCTCATTTTGTTGTGCTCCAAAAGGTCTTTATTATTCTAAAGTTAATTGGCCTTATTATCCTAATTTCTTGCATCCATATATCTCTTATATAATATGAACCTTCGAATTCCTTATTCTATACCCCCATGTAATATGGTACTTAAAGAATTATAATGGAGATATGTAATGGAATCAATCCTTTATGCAATCTAACCTATTGTAGCAATTTCATAATCTTAGTATCGTCTTGTAGAATACCTCTATTCATCATGCACATTACTTCACATGAATCTTGCACCAATCATCTTCTATTTACTTATAGAAATACTTGTTGAATTCAATTAGTTGAATTCAATTATCTTTAACCCTGCTATCCCTATTTCTTGACCTAATTTTTACTCTAGCTCATGATTCCTTGTAGCCAAGGGTGGGCTTGATGTTCCTCTTGAATTAGGGGACCTCTTCTTGATTAACATGGAAGGACTCATGTCCTTCTCGACACTTTCTATATAAAAAAAACTTTATCATAGTCTCTGGCTATAATTATGGCTTTTGAAGAAAATAGAGGATGGTTTTACATTCTTGATGAGGTTATTCAAAGGTAGATTAAGCTTCCAAATGAATTGATGGAGAAGAGTTACCTCATTCATCTCTAGAGCTAATCGAAGAATTTTAACAAAAGTTTGGTGGTATTCTTTTAGGGTCTTCCTTGCTTGGGTTAGCTCCAAAAATTCATTCATTTTATCCTCTCAAAAGCCTAGAGGACAAAACCTTTCACGAAGGTTTACTTTCATGGCATCCCATAACTGATTCTAGTTCCAGTGGTTAGATTGACAACAGTGCTTCCAACTAATTTGGCATTTCTTACGATTTTTAGACAAGGGTGAACTTGCTTCTTTCATTGTATCCATGAAAAGTTCAAAACTATCAAATACTTATTATGGCACCACATCTAAAGGCACTTTGGATTAATATATCTGAGATCTTTATTTTTTTGAGAATTACACATCTGGTGCCTTGGGATCGACACATCCAAAGATTATCAGGATTAACACGTTTGAGATGATTAGTTTTCTAAAAATTACACATCTAGTTTCTTGGGATTAACACATCTAAGAGCATGATCCTCTGGGAATTACACATCCGAAGTTAGACCCATGTTTGTCTGAGATGGGTTTAAGATCTTGGATGATCGTCCTAGTGTAAAGCATCCAATGGATGGCATTCACACATCAACTATTCAAATCTCAATCGAGTTATAATCTTAATAATTTATAATATACAAGTTAATGAGATATATCCTAGTCATTCAGTCTCTCACTAGTTTCTTAATTTGATCGCCCTATGTTTTTCCTAATCACAAAAGGTTTTCTTCCCAATCTTATTTCTCAATTTATTGTACAAATATCTTGCATGTGCACCCCCAAGATATAAGCACAATTTCATAGGATGATTGTCTCAACATGTGAGAATATTCAAATCACTTCTATGGCCAGTAGAGATGATTGATTTGTCTTCATATGATAAACAATCACTTGTTTTAATCCCTTGATAGTTAACCTTTGAAAAACAAATCCTAGGAACTAAGATCGGCTCTGATACCAATTGTAAGGTTCCCCAAAATAGGGGAAACACTTAAGATAGTCCACTTAGTCTTATCTTGGAGAAAATTTCCTACTCATCGACACCTTGACCATGCAAAGATTCAAGGATACGATTCATAGGTAAGACCTAGTTTTATCCCACAGGAGGAGCGTGGTCTTCTAAAAATCAAATCACCCATAGGGTAATTGATCATATTCTGGACAACTACTAGTCTTGATTCCTATAGAGACAACGCTTTTTTCCTCATCCATGCAAGGCACAGCCGCTGGCCTAGTCTTCTAGAATAGAATTGCCCGAGAACCTATTTATCTAGCGTAGGGCTTTCACTTAATATGTTGGAAAGCTACCCGACTAATCAGGTCCACCCGTCCTCTATAGGATGGTCCCATCGGGGCATTCCATCCTCCCACTTTCCACTCTACTCATGCATCAATTTGTTTTCTAATTAATCCTATCACACTGTTTGACATAAATAAACATGTTCCTTAATTAAGGCCCTTTTCACAAGGTTTGTTAAAGCAGTCTTTTTTTCACAGTACAATAATGCCAAAGACAAGATTTATAAAAAAAATTTATAGATGAATCAATTCCATCAAGAGATTTCCTTTATACTCCCGATAATCTAGAATTCGGCCTTCCAGCCTCTACATGCTCGACAAAACCCTACAGGACCATACACCTCATCGTCGGTCGCTGGCGAAGACTCAAGCTGGCCTATCGCCCTCTCAGGCTCCGTCGCTCGATCCTCCCACCCCTCAGAGGGATGTCTATGCACTAGGGTGGGCTAATTCACCGCACTAGTTAGGGCCCTCTGAACTAGGCAGCATCACAATCAGTCGCCTCAATCGGCAAACCTCATTCTCCCAATGGTATGAGGGATACCATGGGCCAACTCCAGGCCTTACTAATGTCTCTGCCGTCCGGCTATACAAGCACAAGAACGGGGCAGCGTCAAGGCAGGGAGAGTTGTGCCTGTACCTTAATTTAACCAAGATAACAATCCATTTACTCAACTAAACCACAGGACTAGAATCCATGTTACCTTCTTAATAAAACGATCTTTTTCACAAAGATTTTAGCATTTCAACTTGAGATTGCGATAAGACATTCTTTATTAAGGCATATGCTGTTGTTTAAAAGAATATAAACTTTAACTAGTAAATCAATCAAATAGATCACTATTAACAATTAATAGCCATACCTCAACCCTAAGAATGATATATAATTGAAAAACAAAATATGTATATACCTTATAGAAATTTATCGTTTATCGTTGCCTTTGCTCGTTAACAAGAGCTTGAGAACTTGATATACGAGAATAGACAGTCTTCTAATACCTTCTCTTACGATTGAAATCATCCGATCATTCCCAAGATTTATCTCCTCTTACTCATACTCCGACTTTTCTCTCTTTCGAAGGTCTATGGCAAAATAGCCTTCTCTTCCAGGGCTACGACATACTATTCTTTCTTTAAAAGAAAAGCTATGGAGTTTTGGTCTCTTCCTTTGAAAGACCATAGAAATCTAACCTTCTCTTCTAAGATATTAGATAAGAATGAAGGGATATATACATCTCAAGCTCTAGGATTACCTTGAGGCTACTTGCTACCTTCTTACAGTTTTTCCTATGTAGAGACCCTGATAGAATGAGCAAATTGTTTCGGCCATAACTCTCTGATTAAAACTCAGAATATGGTTGTATAACCAATCAAAAGAACCAGAAGGCATCTAGTCTACAAGCCAACGCGGGTAGAATAGGCAAAAACGTCTGCATATAGCCACAAACATGCCATCTTTAGAAACGTGTTGCTTTTCCACATTTTTAGTATGCATGGACTCTAAATATGTAAAAGTACTCTAAATACGACCTCCTATCACCTAAATTCGAATTTCTATTTTTGGAGATACTTATCTCTTAATAGAACTATTCTTATCTTCTTATTTCTTTTAGGATTTTTGAAGCTAATATTTTTATTCTGACACTTTCCTAATGTTTCTAGCCTTATTGTCTCACTCTTCTCTAAGTGCACTCTCTTTCCTTCTTGAAATCTATATTAAAAGAGACACATATATACATGGCTTAAGAGGGACCTTACAATCTCCCCCACTTAAAAGATTCGAGATGTCCTCATCTTGCGAGCTAGGATAGTATCTAAGTAAATTCTCCTGTCTCTTTCAAAGTGGTGTCCCCACTAGGTAGAAATCTTCTTTTATCTAAACATTGTTCTTAAAGAGTCCTTTATTTCATGTGTTCGGCTCGTTTTATTGTGCCTCCAAAAGGTCTTTATTATTCTAAAGTTAATTGGCCTTATTATCCTAATTTTATGCATCCATATACCTCTCATATGATATGAACCTTCGAATTCCTTATTATATACCCCCATGTAATATGGTACTTAACATATTATCATGGAAAAATGTAAGGGAATCAATCCTTTACGCAATCTAACCTATGATAGCAATTTCATAATCTTAGTATCGTCTTGTAGAATACCTCTATTCATCATGCACATTACTTCACATGAATCTTGCACCAATTATCTTCTATTTACTTATAGAAATACTTGTTGAATTCGATTATCTTTAATCCTGCTATCCCTATTTCTTGACCTAATTTTTGCTCTAGCTCATGATTCCTTGTAGCCAAGGGTGGGCTTGACGTTCCTCTTGAATTAGGGAACCTCTTCTTGATTAACATGGAAGGACTCATGTCCTTCTTGACACTTTCTATATTAAAAAAACTTTATCATAGTCTTTGGATATAATTATAGCTTCTAAAATAGAGGATGATTTTACATTCTTGATAATTAAGCTTCCAAATGAATCGATGGAGAAGAGTTACCTCATCCATCTCTGGAGCTAATCGAAGAATTTTAGCAAAAGTTTGGTGGTATTCTTTTTGTAATAAAGTAGGAACTTTATTCAATAGGGTTAATAATGGGACAAGTCCATGTATAAAAGAGGGGACTTGGACCATGGTTGTAACTTTTGATGATCATTTTTAGAAATGGAAACTTATGTTTCTTGGAGCTCATGGCTTCTCTCTTGGCTTGTGGAAGGCTATTTCCATTCTCTTGGTGGGAGACTAAACACACTTAGGCATCATGTTTACATGGTGATTACTCATAATTTTCATGCATTACATCCCTTCATTCCAATTGGTATCAGAGCCCTTGATTTTGATCATAGGCATGCATGGGTTGTTGGGAAAATTTGCTTGAAAATTTGAGTTTCTTTCATTTTTTTTCTCATTTTCTTGTAATCCTTGAGTGATTCTTGACAAATCTTCTCTAATCTTGCTTAATCTCATGGAGATGGTGAGCATTTCATGGAAATTGCTTGAATTTTGAGTGATTTTGGCCAATTTTGCCATTTTTGGACCAAATTTTGGGCCTCTGGACCAAAAATTTGGGGCAGTCGGGCCAAAACTTAGGGCAAGTGACTAATTGCAATTAACTTTTCTGCTAATCACGTTTAGTAATCATCTTCTTCTTCCTCAAGCTTTCCATAGCCATGGGATGCTCTTCCTTTACCTGTTTTGATGCCAAACCTTAGGGTTTTTGTAGAGCTTCTTGAGATCTTTCATTTGAGCCTCTTTCTTGCAAATTTTTTCTCAAGATTTGGGAGCTTGTGAACATTTCTCCATGGCTGAAAGTTGAGCTTAGTCTACCTTCCATGAACCATATCTTTCATTGCTAAGCTTTTACACACTTCATAGGCATCATTGGTAGTCTAATCATCTCATGAAGGAGGCAAAGAAGAGGGCGACGGGCTGCAGGCTGCCGCTGCGCGATTTTCGTGGGTGAGAGAGAGCTAGGGTTACCTAGCTTTACTACCTCACAAGAGGGAAGCTTCACAAGAAAGGTTTTAGCACTTGTTTGGAGCAATTTTCAAGCTATGTTCAAGCACATGGGAGGTGTTCTTTGGCTGCAAATTTGAGAGCAAAGAGAGGCCACGTTTTTCTCCTACAAGAGGCTTCTTCAACAATTTTTTTCATTGAAGCTTTCCGGATGACATTGGTGAGTGATTTGATCAATTTCTTGCAAATTTGAACCATTTGGTGGAGCTTGGGAATGGATTAGGGTTGGACACATTCAAACTCCCCTAATTTTCAGAAATTAACCATTAAAGCTTGACCATTCACATGCCAATATTGCTTCTCCATGCATTATTGATGGCAATGGTGAAAGGAATTGATTCCACATGAGCTTGGCCAATTCATAGATCACATTTTGGGGGATTTTCTTCATTATGTCTCATTTGGCATGCCATTGATGGAATAGCAAGCTTATGCAATGTTTTTGGAGTCCCTCATGCTCATCTTGATGCCATATGGACACTATGGATGCTATACATAGCCATGCCAATGCTATGTTTTACACATGGGCATAAGAGAGCATAAGTTTTGGAAGCATGCATTTGTCAATATGATGTGAAAGGGATTGTTGGAATGCAATTGCAAATGCCTTGATTGTGGTTAACAAATGCTTATGCAAATGCCATGGTGAGGGCATTGTGAATTGTTGGTTTGTGTTGGAGCTTTTGGATGATGGATTGAGGCATGAGTCCATGCTTTATTGATGAGTTCTAAATTGTAAAAGGGCATGAGTCATGCTCAATACTTGTAAGCCAACAAACTTGTTCTATCATTTGATATTATCCACATCATTTTGTACCTACACTCACCATTGCTACCACTTCAAGTTTCTATAGAATCTAGCAATGTGTGAGGGTACCTTGGCATTGGTTGGAGAGGCCAAGGGGAGAATGGCTTGAACTCTTTGTGCCGTGATTGCCATGGTAAAGCGGTACAAAGGGGGATTAGGTACACCGGTGTGAAGAAATGGCCTCAACCTTCACCTTGGAGGAAAACTCAGTGAAGGGGTGAGAAGAGCTTGGCCGGGAGATCGGCAAGCTTCAACGCGCGTCCTCAACAATCCTCACCATCGACTTTGTGGATGCATTTGGGCAATGGGGCCCCTTTTCCGTCATATTGTGTGGATATTGCAAATGCTTTGATGGACAAAGAGTGCATATGATCTTTCATGACATTGTGGGATACAAAGAGTATTGCATTGTGATTTGAGAAGTTGCATTTTCATTTGAGATTTGGTTCCAATTACAAAGGAGACTCTGGCGGAATTTTTCCAACAAGGGAGCCAAACAAGCTTATTGATTGGAGATTTACCCCATGGATACACTTGAAGAGTTATTCACAACTACCAAGGGGAGAAACACCAATCATTTGTAGCCGGATTGAGCTTTGGGACCGAATTTTGGGAATTTCTGGGATTTTACAAAACCCTAATTCAGTCCTAGGGTTTTTGGGATTAGGTCCGAGTGATTACACGACTCTATTCTACTCCTTGAGAGTTTTCAAATGAGCCATAGAACCCCTTAATCGGATATCACAATCTCGGTCAAAGTAGTCATGTTGACTTTCTGGTCAAAGTCAAATAGAATATACTTCCACTTTGACTGAATCAAAATACTTTTAGGGGTAGGTTCTATCTTCCGTTAGCTTTCTATAGAGCCGTCAAAATCCTAATTCCGACATATATTTTGCGTTTTAGAGCCAAATTACAACTTTCAGCTGTCCCGCACAAACCCTAAAACAGAGAGTACTTGCCCACACCTAATTCTTACTGTGTTCATTTGGGAGGATAGTAGACATCATTACCTACCCATAGAACCTTCTTTTGTCCAATTCCGACATCATTTGGGCATTCTACCAACATCTTGCATTTCTTCACTATGCCGAAGGAAAGACCACGCAAGGGTGGGGATGTTGTGCAAGAAATGATCATTGGTGATGAGGACATGGAAGGTAATATGGATGCAAGGGATGCATTCATCAATGAAGACAATGGGGGCAATGTACATAATCAAATTTCTCAAGGGACACAAGCGGCGGTTAACCATGACACCCTCATGCAAATGCTTGTACAACGGTTGGAGACCTTAGACTCCAAGCTTGATTCTCATTTTGAAACATTATCCTCACGGATTGGTGTGATGGAGGACAAGTTTGGGAAGTCTCAAGCACAAGAAAAGCATGGGAATTATGGTGACTATGAGCAAAGAAAAGGCAAGGGCATCTTGAATGAGGATTCCATGAAGGCTGTACAAGAGGATCCATTGGGAGCATCCACTCGGGGATTCATGGCGGATGCACGGAGACCTCTTGTCAAGGACATATTTCCTCCTTCTTTTCATTCGGGTTTGTCTCACCTCAATGCATCAAAGGGTCCTACCTTTTCTAGGGCAATGCATTCAAGGGAAGAGGATGAGGTGTTTGTGAATGATGAGGAGATTGCACTCGATTGGAATCAAATGTCCTTTGCCCAAAGACAAAGGGATGCTCACGAGAAGTGGATGGAATTGTCGAATATCATCAAGAGGGATTACAAAGACTTTGCACAATTTATGGAGTCATACTCGAAGATGCAAAGATTCAAGCCCTCTACCCAACATGATAACCCATCCCACATATCTTCCAAGGATGTCAAAGACAAAATCTCACTATCAAAGTTCAAAGGTGACGGGTCATCTCCGCAAGAGTTGGAGGAGTGGGCTACCAAGCTTGACACCTATTTCCAACTTTACCCAAAAAGTGAGCGTGATATGGTACAATTTTCCTCCTTACATCTTGAAGATTATGCTCATCAATGGTGGAGGCACTTGGTCAAACAAGGGAACACGCCATCAACTTGGGAAGGATTGAAGTGGGAGATGAACTTGGCCTTCATTTCGATACCATGAAGAATGGTATGAGCTTTCTCAAAAGGGGATGATGGTGAGAGGTTACATCAAGAGATTTTTGAAGCTTTCAATGTACGTGGAAGGCTTGAGTGAAGACATGAAGATGAAAAAGTTTGTGCATGGGCTTGAACACTTCATCAAGGCGGATGTGTCGGCTCAAAGGCCTAGCTCTCTCAAAGAAGCTATGAGGTTAGCCGAACTCTATGAGCCAAAGTACAAGAGGTCTCAGTCCATGACCTTCACCAAAGACACACTCAAACCAACCACTACTTCTTACAATTTTGGGAAAGGTCCTACCTCTACATTACCATCCTCTAATCCAAGAACTCCTACATCATTTGGGGGTGGACAGCCAAAGAATGGGATACATCAATTTGATGCCAAAAAGAGTAGTGACTTCATGAAGAAGAAGCCCTTTCAACCCTTCAAGAAGACTCAAAGAATGGATGATCCAAAGATTGAGGAGTTGAGAAGCAAAGGGCTATGTTTCAAGTGCAAAGAGAGGTGGTCACCCGGGCATGTGTGCAAATCAAAGAAGATTGTGGCCACTATGATCCTCATGGATGAGGAAGAGAACAAGGATGACTCTCATGACATTGAGGAATGGGAGGATTGCAATGAAGAAGCACATGAGGAGTCACTTGAAGACCATTCTTTCATCACGGAGGATGGTGAGTTTCCGTTTGATCCGGGAGGTGGAGTTAAGGAAAGCCTTGTGGACGGAGACATGCCTACCAATGCAGAAATTTCAGCTTGCATATGCTCTATCTCACAAGAGTTGTTGGCGGGTTGCAAGAACCCAAGCACACTAAGGTTGGTGGGGACCATCAATGGGAGGGTTGCACATATTCTTGTGGATTCCGGGAGCACTCATAGCTTCATCAACTCTAAATCCATCAACTCTCTCAAACTCAACACAAAGAAGACACCTACAACGTTCCAAGTGCAAGTGGCAAATGGGGAAAGTGAGAAGACTAGCTTGGTTTGCCCTTCTACAAAAGTGGTTTTATCCTCTTCATACACTTGGGAAGGTGATTTGGTGGTTTTGGATATGGGTCCCATCGACATTATCATGGGGTGTGATTGGTTGGCTTCACTTGGTGACATTCACATGAACCTTCAACAAGGTTTCATGAGCTTTCTACATCATGGGCAACAAGTGGTACTTGCTGCAAATGCACCTAAGAAGCTCTCTTTGATCACTCCAAGGCGACTCAAGAAAGAGATTAAGGATTTTGGCACTATCTATGTGTTACATGTTACCCAAGAGGGGATGGAAGGCAGTGGACAGCACATAGATGAGGAAATGGCAACTCTTCTTAAGGAGTATGAAGATATTTTTCAAGTGCCAAAGAGTCTACCACCTAAGAGGGAGATTGACCATGCCATAGTACTTGAACCGAATGCAAAACCTTCACAATCTCCATTTGCATCTCCCGTTCTCTTGGTGAAGAAGAAGGATGGATCCTTTCGCAAGGTGAGATCATTTATGAGCCGGAGAGGGTTATTGGCAAGAGGACAAGAGAGTTGAGGAATCGGAATATTGATGAATACCTTGTCAAATGGAAGCAATTACCCATGGATGAGGCTACTTGGCAATCATTGGAGTATGTCCAACAACATGGCTTACTTGTGGATGACTTTCCGTGACCAAGTGGTATGGTTTACTTGAGCAAATTGGGTAATATGAGGAGAAGTATACATGCTGGAATTTCTGGACAGCTTTGGGAAGGTCTACTATTGGGCCTATTTTTCTACTCCAACAAGCTTCATGGCGTATCCTAATGAAAGATTATGATGTGGGCTACATATGGCTAAGTGTACATATCATTTTCAGCCCAATATATGGAGTCTAAATGAAGGATTTTCAAGGGTCTTCATCGACCTGAAGGACTGTCATAACAATCCCACTCATACACTTTGGGCTTGAAGCTTTGTGGACTTGTATACATCCGGATTTTCATTGTATATGTGCTTTGGATGTACTTGAGAACTCTTAACCACTTCCCATTGATTACATTAGAGTCTCATACTTTGAGATTGTACATGTTATTGATTTTGAGGACAAAATCTTTGGGAAGGGATGGTTTGTAATAAAGTAGGAACTTTATTCAATAGGGTTAATAATGGGACAAGTCCATGTATAAAAGAGGGGACTTGGACCATGGTTGTAACTTTTGATGATCATTTTTAGAAATGGAAACTTATGTTTCTTGGAGCTCATGGCTTCTCTCTTGGCTTGTGGAAGGCTATTTCCATTCTCTTGGTGGGAGACTAAACACACTTAGGCATCATGTTTACATGGTGATTACTCATAATTTTCATGCATTACATCCCTTCATTCCACTTTTAGGGTCTTCCTTGCTTGGGTTAGCTCCAAAAATTCATTCATTTTATCCTCTTGAAATCCTAGAGGACAAAACCTTTCACGAAGGTGTACTTTCATGGCATCCCATAACTGATTCTAGTTCCAGTGGTGGTTAGATTGACAACAGTGCTTCCAACTAATTTGGCATTTCTTACGATGTTTAGACAAGCAAGGGTGAACTTGCTTCTTTCATTGTATCCATGAAAAGTTCAAAACTATCAAATACTTATCATAGTGCCACAGATTATTAAGATTAACATGTCTGAGATGATTAGTTTTCTGAAAATTACACATCTAGTATCTTGGGATTAACACATCTAAGAGCATGATCCTCTGGGAATTACACATCCGAAGTTAGACCCATGTTTGTCTGAGATGGGTTCAAGATCTTAGATGATCGTCCTACTGTAAAGCATCCAATGGATGGCATTCACACGTCAACTATTCAAATCTTAACGGAGTTATAATCTTAATAATTTATAATATGCAAGTTAATGAGATATATCCTGAAAATTTCTCTAAACAAAGTTTCGGTCTATCCTTCTAGTCATTCAATCTCTCACTAGTTTCTTAATTTGATCGCCCTATGTTTTCCCTCACAAAACGTTTTCTCCCCAATCTTATTTCTCAAATTTATTGTACAAATATCTTGCATGTGCACCCCCAAGATATAAGCACAATTTCATAGGATGATTGTCTCAACATGTGAGGATATTCAAATCACTTCTATGGCCAGTAGAGATGATTGATTCGGATTGTGCTGGAAGATTGTTGCGGTTAACACTTGACCCAGTGGATCAAGTTAAAGGAGGTCAAATTAAAATCTGCATAAATGAAAAATTTCCATGAAGGACTGTTCAGATAGAAATTTCAGTCTAATGAACCATTATTGTGATAAGGAATTGAATGTTATGATCTGAGTGAATTGTTATTTAATAATGAGTTTTATATAAGGGATCTTTATCCCAGGATTCTATTTGGGTTCACCAAAACATAAGGAACCCATAATCAGTTGGATCTTAAGAAAAAGAATTCTCCTCTAGTTTTGCGAGATGAGGACATCTCGCGTTTTTTTAAGTGGGGTAGAATGTAAGATTCCTCCCCAGCCTCTCAGGATGTCCATTATCTTCCCTTGTAGTCAAATCCCTCTTCAGAAATATCAAAGATCTTGTTTCTACCTGTTTTGGCCTAGAGAGAGAAAATATTCTAGAGAGAGATTATTTAGATTTTGAATATTTTTGGATAGAAAAATTTCTCATCCTATTAATATAAGTTCCCCTAAAACAGAAGTTCAAAAAGATTTTGAGAAGGTGCATTAGAAATCAAGTATAATCTGCTCAAGAGACATTATCCTGAGAGTCAAATTTTTTTCAAAATTTTAAATTAAGGTTCCTATGGGCCAATAAGATCAATCCATGTGTGGGGAGGAGATAAATCCAATTTGTAAAAGAAATTACCCAAAAATGAGTAAATGCTCACATAAGATGAAGAGTTGGCTATGTACAAGGGTTATTAGTAAAAAACTATGAGTATTACTAAAAAAATGAGATATTTTGGATATAATCATTCCATTTTGACACATATGTAAGGAAGGGGAGTCCCTTTAAGGAGGTGCCTACTTCACATGCTTGAATGAGTTTTAAACTCAAAAATAATGTGATATTTTTATCTCTCCTCTCTCTTGAATCAAACCGAATCAAAATCGAATAAAAAAGGAACCAAACTAGGTCCAAATCTAGTCCAAATTCAACCAAACTAAAATCTAGAAAATTCTAGAAATCAGTTGGTCTTGGTTAGAGCCTCCCTCTCCTATAAATAGAACCCGAGTCTTTGTAAAAAAATATGAGAATTATACTATGCCAAAATTATGCTGAAATAATGCTAATTTTTACTATTCTCTAAAATTCTCTCCAAATTGAAGAAATTGGAGCTTCCCTCTTTCTTCAATCTCCATTGGTGACTCCATGAGCACACCAAACCAATTGATTGGTTGGGGGCCTCTACCGTGAACAAAGAATCAAGCAATTTGTAAGGTAAATGGTAAATTTTGATCTTTTCTATAAATTCTCAATGTTTCTCTCTTCTCAACCCCTCTCAAGCTTGAGAAGCTTAATTGGAATGGTTTTTGAATGCTATTGAAGTTAATTGATGAATGGTAGTAAAGAATTACATAAATTTTCATTTATGCTTGATATTAATGGTTTTTATGTAATTTCTCTCTCTCACTCAAAGAATGGTCATTCTCATGACCTATTCTCAATCCAAATGAAGCTTTTCATAAAGCTTTTCCTTAATCCAAGATTAATCTATGCTTGAGGCCAAATTAATGGCTCTTTTCTATGCTTTTAGTTTATGTATTTCATGAATATTGATGATTCAATCCATTATGGGTTAATGATCCAATTAGGGATCATTCTAATCATTCCCTTAATGATAAGCTTTATCCTTTAAAATAATTGAGATTTATCAGTCATAGCAGTGAAGCTATGGCAAAATTTTTGTAAAAATTACACATAAAATAATTTCATTCAAAGCATGAAAAGAGGACTTCCTACCATATTCTAGGAATTATCATCCTAGATTAATTGAAAGAATTTCATTGTAATCATGGAGAAATTAATTGATGAATTAAGAAAAAGAGGATTTCTAGTAATTAAATTTTATGTTAAAAAGAGTAATCCCTATCGTATGAGTATTCTTAAAGGGTTATTTTCATTCTAGACATAGAAAAATGTATACTAGAAATATTTATTTATAAAAGTGTGATTTTCATCATAATTGATTTTTATGCATAAGTAGATGCATAAAAGAATTTTTTTATATTAAAAGTGTGATTTTCATCATAAAGGATTTTATGCATAAATTAGATGCATAAAAGAAATTGTTTTATATTAAAAGAATGATTTTCATCATAAATGATTTGTATGCATAAACATATGCATAAAAGAGTTTTTTATATTAAAAGTGAGATTTTCATCATAATTGGATTTTATGCACAAATTAGATGCATAAGAGAAATTCTTTTATTCTAAAAGTGTAATTCCTACTAAATTGGATTTATGCATGGAAAGATGCATAAAGAAAATATTTTAACCCAAAAGTGTTATTCTCATCAATTTTGATTTTATGTATAGAAAGATGCATAAAGAATTTTATTTTTAATTCAAAAGAGTTATTCTTATCAATTTTGATTTTATGCATAGAAAGATGCATAAAGAATTTTATTTTTAATTCAAAAGAGTTATTCTTATCAATTTTGATTTTATGCATAGATAGATGCATAAAAGATTTATTCTAAAAGTGTTAATTTCATTAAGATGAAAATTTATGCATAGAAAGATGTATAAAAGATTTATTTTTATTTCAAAAATTTTATTCTCATTAAATTAGAATTTATGCATAGTAAAATGCATAAAAGGATTATTATAAAAGTGTTATTCCTACTAAAGTTATCTTTATGCCTAATAAGATGCGTATGAGATGTGATAGGATGTGATAAGATGTGTATGAGATGTGCTAGGATGTGATAAGATGTGTATGAGAAGTGATAGGATGTGATAAGAGGTGTATGAGATGTGATAAGATGCGTATGGGAAGTGATAGGATGTGATAAGATGTGTATGAGAAGTGATAGGATGTGATAAGATGCATATGGGATGAGTTAGGATGTGATAAGATGTGTATGGGATGAGGTAAGAAGTGTATCTGATGGGATAAGATGTATATGGGTTGTGATACAGCGAGAATGGATGTGATGTAAAAGAATAGATGTGAAGGCGTATGTGGTTATATGAATGGGAATGTAGAAATGGATGTATGGATGTGGATGTATGAATGTGGATGTAGAAATGGATGTATGGATGTGGATGTATGAATGGGAATGTAGAAATGGATGTATGGATGTGGATGTATGAATGTGAACGCAGATGTGAATGTATGCTATAGATGTATGGATGTGGATGTATGGATGTAGATGTGAATGTGGATGTATGAATGTGGATGTAGATGTGAAAATGGATGTGTGGATGTAGATGCGGATGTGGATGTATGGATGTGGATGTGGATATGGATGTATGAATATGGATGTGTATGTATGGAAGTGGATGTATGAATGTAGATGTGGATGTATGAATGTAGATATGGAATGTGGATAAGGATATGGATGTGGATATGGATGTAAGAATGTGGATGTATGTGAATGTGAATATGGATGTGTGAATGTGGATATGGATGTGGATATGGATGTATGGATGTGGATGTATGAATGTGAATGCGGATGTGAATGTATGATATATAGATGTATGGATGTGGAAGTATGGATGTAGATGTGAATGTGGATGTATGAATGTGGAGGTAGATGTGAAAATGGATGTATGGATGTAGATGTGGATGTGGATGTATGGATGTGGATGTAGATGTGAAAATGGATGTGTGGATGTGGATGTATGGATGTAGATGTGGATGTGGATGTATGGATGTAGATGTGGATGTGGATGTATGGATGTGGATGTAGATGTGAAAATGGATGTGTGGATGTAGATGCGGATGTGGATGTATGGATGTGGATGTGGATATGGATGTATGAATATGGATGTGTATGTATGGAAGTGGATGTATGAATGTAGATGTGGATGTATGAATGTAGATATGGAATGTGGATAAGGATATGGATGTGGATGTGAATGTGGATGTATGAATGTGGAGGTAGATGTGAAAATGGATGTATGGATGTAGATGTGGATGTGGATGTATGGATGTGGATGTGGATGTGGATGTGGATGTGGATGTGGATGTATGAATATGGATGTGGAAATGGATGTATGGATGTGGATATGGATGTAAGAATGTGGATGCATGTGAATGTGAATGTGGATGTGTGAATGTGGATATGGATGTGGATATGGATGTATGGATGTATGGATGTATGGATATATGGATATGGATGTATGGATGTATGGATGTGGATATGGATGTATGGATATGGATGTATGGATGTATGGATGTGGATGTATGAATGTGAACGCGGATGATGTGAATGTATCATATAGATGTATGGATGTGAATATGGATGTGGATGTATGGATGTAGATGTGAATGTGGATGTATGAATGTGGATGTAGATGTGAAAATGGATGTATGGATGTAGATGTGGATGTAGATGTGAAAATGGATGTATGGATATAGATGTGAAAATGGATGAATGGATGTATGAATGTGGATGTAGATGTGGATGTGGATGTGGATGTATGGATGTGGATGTGGATGTGGATGTATGAATATAGATGTGAAAATGGATGTATGGATGTGGATGTGGATGTATGAATGTGAATGGGGATGTGGATGTGGATATGGATGTATGAATGTGGATGTGGATGTGGATGTATGAATGTAGATGTGGATGTATGGATGTGGATATGGATGTGTATGTATGAATGTAGATGTGAATGTGGATGTAAGAATGTGGATGTAGATGTGAAAATGGATGTATGGATGTAGATGTGGATGTGGATATATGGATGTGGATGTGGATGTATGAATATGGATGTGGAAATGGATGTATCGATGTGGATGTGAAAATGGATGTATGGATGTAGATGTGAATGTGGATGTATGAATTTGGATGTGGATGTGGATGTGGATGTGAAAATGGATGTATGGATGTAGATGTGAATGTGGATGTACGAATGTGGATGTGTATGTGGAATAATGAATGCAAAAATGTATGTGAATGGATATGAAGTCGATATGTAGATGTGAATGTGGATGTACGAATGTGGATGTGTATGTGGAATAATGAATGCAAAAATGTATGTGAATGGATATGAAGTCGATATGAGCGAATGGATGAGATGAGATGCCATGTGAATCAGAATGTGAATGAATAATATAAGATGTGAACGAATGAGATGTAATGAGAAATGGATGTGATGAGACATAATGTAAATTAAGAAAGATAGGAATGGATGTTATGTGAAGTGAATGAATCTGATGTGATGGGAAGGAAAATGATGTATCTGGTCAAGAATGGATACACATATGATTTGGAATTGGGTTAAGTAATATGAATTGATGTGGAACAATCTGGAAAGACGTGAGTTCATTATAGAAACTGTATTTGTAACCTGTTTGTAAATGACTGTTTTATGTCAAGAATGTTGGGGAAGCATTTTGGCCATCTTGTGATTAAGGTCATGGAGACCTAACTGATAAAGTTGCAACTACTGTGACGGAGAGTCAATGGAGGACGTCTCGCGTAGCAAGGTCAACCAAGGTCTTGACCAGCCTCGCTTCGATTTAAATGGTGATGAGCTTCCGGTACGGTGGATGAGGGACCAAGGAAACGGCCTATAAGTGAAGCGCTAGGTGGCCTGCGAAGGATCCTAGAGGGTGTTGACCATACGGTGCTCAGGCTTTGGGTCGCCGAAGATACCTACACGTGCGTCGTGGAAGATATTGGAACAAGGAGTAAGAGTTGTTTTCTGAAACTGAGTATGGATCTAGTTGATTGACCTTGCTGGTCCTCAACTGATGAGTCCATAGCTCTCTTATATGGATCTGTTGGTTGATCTTGCTGATCTTCAACGAGGATTCCATCTTGATTTTTATAAGTGATTATCTACCGGGTACTATGAGCTAGGAACTATAGAAAAGCCCCCTGAGTGAACAGGTGGTGAGCGTTCTGGTTGCCAATGATGCCATAGATACTCCGATGAAGAAATGATTGAAAATTAAGATTCAACCGGATACTTGGAAGTTTATGATCAGTAACACTATGATTTCATTAAATGACTGAATTAAATACATTTGAATCTAGGAAAAAGATAATTTCATATTGGGTGTGTAAGTGGTGTGACTGGAGTTAAATTTGCTTGAAAATCTGGCTAGGGGGCCTGGGAACTCTTTTTCCTGGTACCTGGGACAAAACCTAACCAAATTCCTAATTGGATCCCATCACTACAGTGGTTGGGTGGTTGGCTAACCCATGGGACTGGATGGGGTTAGGCTGGACTGATGGATCCGTAAATCGAGACTCAATTTCTATTTAGTTCGATAGATGAAGTAAATCCCGGACAAAAATTACTCTATGGAAAAGAATCAACGGCTGTGCCTCTCAATGAGGAAACAAGCGTTGGTCTCTATGATCCAAGTACAGTCTTTTTCCCTGATCTGACTATGGGACTTATGGGTTTGGTCAAATGAGCTCAGTTAGTTAAGGCTTTTGACTACGTTAAGGAAAAGTTTTCCTAGTGGAATCGCCCGTGCTTTCCGGGCAAGAGAAGTTTTTTTCGAGTTCGGTTTGGAAGAATCGAGGAATTAGTCACCTGTCCGGATATCCGTGGACGAGGCCCCGAGTGTGGGACCCTGCCCCGCGCAAGATGTGCTACTTCTGCTGCTAGCACCCCGAATCCATTGCACGGTGGGGACATGGATCTTACAAGTTGTCCAGATTATGATCAATTACCCTATGGGTGATTTGAACTTTAGAAGACCACGCTCCCCCTGCTCTGCGAGATAGAACTTGGTCTTACCTATGAATCATATCCTTGAATCTCTACATGGTCAAGGTCTCGATGAGTAGGAACTTTCCTCCAAGATAAGACTTAGTGGACTATCTTAAGTGTTTCCCCTATTTTGGAAGGGGGGAACCTTACAATTGGTATCAGAGCTGATCTTAGTTCCTAGGATTTGTTTTTCAAAGGTTAACTATCAAGGGATTAAAACAAGTGATTGTTTATCATATGAGGACGAATCAATCATCTCTACTGGCCATAGAAGTGATTTGAATATCCTCACATGTTCAGACAATCATCCTATGAAATTGTGCTTATATCTTGGGGGTGCATATGCAAGATATTTGTACAATAAATTTGAGAAATAAGATTGGGGAGAAAACCGTTTGTGAGGAAAAACATAGGGCGATCAAATTAAGAAACTGGCGAGAGACTGAATGACTAGAAGGATAGACCGAAACTTTGTTTAGAGAAATTTTAAGAATATATCTCATTAACTTGCATATTATAAATTATTAAGATTATAACTCCATTAAGATTTGAATAGTTGACGTGTGAATGCCATCCATTGGATGCTTTACACTAGCACGATCATCTAAGATCTTGAACCCATCTCAAACAAACATGGGTCTCTAACTTCGGATGTGTAATTCCCAGAGGATCATGCTCTTAATGTGTTAATCCCAAGATACTAGATGTGTAATTTTTAGAAAACTAATCATCTCAGACGTGTTAATCCTGATAATCTTTGGATGTGTCGATCCCAAGGCACCAGATGTGTAATTCTCAAAAAAATGAAGATCTCAGATATATTAATCCAGAGTGTCTTTAGATGTGGCGCTATGATAAGTATTTGATAGTTTTGAACTTTTCATGGATACAATGAAAGAAGCAAGTTCACCCTTGCTTGTCTAAAAATCATAAGAAATGCCTAATTAGTTGGAAGCACTGTTGTCAATCTAACCACCACTGGAACTAGAATCAGTTATGGGATGCCATGAAAGTACACCTTCGTGAAAGGTTTTGTCCTCTAGGATTTCGAGAGGATAAAATGAATGAATTTTTAGAGCTAACCCAAGCAAGAAAGACCCTAAAAGAATACCACCAAACTTTTGTTAAAATTCTTCGATTAGCTCCAGAGATGGATAAGGTAACTCTTCTCCATCGATTCATTTGGAAGCTTAATCTACCTTTGAATAACCTCATCAAGAATGTAAAACCATGCTCTATTTCAGAAGCCATAATTATAGCTAGAGACTATGATAAAGGTTTTTTTATCTAGAAAGTGTCGAGAAGGACATGAGTCCTTCCATGTTAATCAAGAAGAGGTCCCCTAATTCAAGAGGAACGTCAAGCCCACCCTTGGCTACAAGGAATCATGAGCTAGAGCAAAAATTAGGTTAAGAAATAGGGATAGCAGGGCTAAAGATAATCGAATTCAACAAGTATTTCTATAAGTAAATAGAAGATGATTGGTGCAAGATTCATGTGAAGTAATGTGCACGATGAATAGAGGTATTCTACAAGACGATACTAAGATTAAGAAATTGCTATCATAGGTTAGATTGCGTAAAGGATTGATTCCATTACATTTTTCCATTATAATTCTTTAAGTACCATATTACATGGGGGTATAGAATAAGGAATTCATATCATATGAGAGGTATATGGATGCATAAAATTAGGATAATAAGGCCAATTAACTTTAGAATAATAAAGACCTTTTGGTGGCACAACAAAACGAGCCAAACACATGAAATAAAGGACTCTTTAAGAACAATGTTCAGATAAAAGAAGATTTCTACCTAGTGGGGACACCACTTTGAAAGAGACAAGAGGATTTACTTAGATACTATCCTAGCTCGCGAGATGAGGACATCTTGAATCTTTGAAGTGAGGGAGATTGTAAGGTCCCTTCCAAGCCATGTATATATGTGTCTCTTTTAATATAGATTTCAAGAAGGAAAGAGAGTGCACTTAGAGAAGAGTGAGACAATAAGGCTAGAAACATTAGGAAAGTGTTAGAATAAAAATATTAGCTCCAAAAATCCTAAAAGAAATAAGAAGATAAGAATAGTTCTATTAAGAGATAAGTATCTCCAAAAATAGAAATTCCAATTTAGGCGACAAGAGGTCGTATTTAGAGTAGTTTTACATATTTAGAGTCCATGCATACTAAAAATGCAGAAAAGCAACACGTTTCTAAAGATGGCACGTTTGTGGCTATATATACAGACGTTTTTGCCTATTCTACCCGCGTTGGTTTATAGACTAGATATCTTCCGGTTCTTTTGATTGCTTATACAACCATATTCTGAGTTTTTATCAGAGAGTTATGAGCGAAACAATTTGCGAAATCTGTTAGGGTGTGCTATAGTCTTTCAGAGGAGGAGACGAAAACTTCATAGCTTTTCTTTTAAAGAAAGAATAGTATGTTGTAGCCCTGCAAGAGAAGGCTATTTTGCCATAGACCTTCGAAAGAGAGAAAAGTCGGAGTATGAGTAAGAGGAGATAAATCTTGAGGATGATCGGATGATTTCAATCGTAAGAGAAGGTATTAGAAGACTCTCTATTCTCATATATCAAGTTCTGAAGCTCTTGTTAACGAGCAAAGGCAACGATAAACAAAAAATTTCTATAAGGTATATACATATTTTGTTTTTCAATTATATATCATTTTTAGGGTTGAGGTATGGCCCCGGCTTCTCTCTATTAATTGTTAATAGTGATGTATTTGATTGATTTACTAGTTAAAGTTTATATTCTTTTAAACAACAGCATATGCCTTAATAAAGAATGTCTTATCGCAATCTCAAGTTGAAATGCTAAAATCTTTGTGAAAAGGATTGTTTTGTTAAGAAGGTAACATGGATTCTAGTCCTGTGGTTTAGTTGAGTAAATGGATTGTTATCTTGGTTAAATTAAGGTACACGCACAACTCTCCCTGCCTTGATGTTGCCCGTTCTTGTGCTTGTATAGCAGGACGACGAAGTTGTTAGTAAGGCCTGGAGTTGGCCCATGGTATCCCTCATACCATTGGGAGAATAAGGTTTGCCGATTGAGGTGTGATTGTGATGCTGCCTAGTTATGAGGGCCCAGACTAGTGCGGTGAATTAGCCCACCCTACTGCGTAGACATCCCTTTGAGGGGCGGGTGGATCGAGTGATGGAGCTTGAGAGGGCGACAGGCTGGCTTGAGTCCTCGCTAGCGGTCGACAATGAGGTGTATGGTCCCGTAGGGTTTTGCCCAGCATGTAGAGGATGCAAGGCCGAATTCTAGATCATCGGTAGTATAAAGGAAAAGAATAAGAGAGCCGGTTTGGCTTGATGGAATTGATTCATGTATAATTTTTTATATATAAATCTTGTCTTTGGCATTATTGTACTGTGAAAAAAAGGCTGCTTTAACAAACCTTGTAAAAAGGGCCTTAATTAAGGAACATGTTTATTTATGTCAAACAGTGTGGTTGGATTAATTAAAAAACAAATTGACACATGAGTAGGGTGGAAAGTGGGAGGATGGAATGCCCCGATGGCACCATCCTACGAAGGACAGGTAGACCCGATTAGTCCGGTAGATTTCCAACATATTAAGTGAAAGCCCTATGCTAGATAAATAGGTTCTCGGGCAATTCTCTTCTAGAAGACTAGGCCAGCGCTGTGCCTTGCATAGATGAAAAAAAAGAAGAAGTCTCTAGGAATCAAGACTAGTAGTTGTCCAGATTATGATCAAATCCCACGCTCCCCCTGCTGCAGGGTAGAACTAGGTCTTACCTATGAATCGTATCCTTGAATCTCTACATGGTCAAGGTCTCGATGAGTAGGAAATTTTCTCCAAGATAAGACTTAGTGGACTATCTTAAGTGTTTCCCCTATTTTGGAAGGGGGGAACCTTACAATTGGTATCAGAGCCTATCTTAGTTCCTAAGATTTGTTTTTCAAAGATTAACTATCAAGGGATTAAAACAAGTGATTGTTTATCATATGAGGACCAATCAATCATCTCTATTGGCCATAGAAGTGATTTGAATATTCTCACATGTTGAGACAATCATCCTATGAAATTGTGCTTATATCTTGGGGCTGCACATGCAAGATATTTGTACAATAAATTTGAGAAATAAGATTGGGGAGAAAACCTTTTGTGAGGAAAAACATAGGGCAATCAAATTAAGAAACTAGTGAGAGACTGAATGACTAGAAGGATAGACCGAAACTTTGTTTAGAGAAATTTTTAGGATAGATCTCATTAACTTGCATATTATAAATTATTAAGATTATAATTCCATTAAGATTTGAATAGTTGACGTGTGAATGCCATCCATTGGATGCTTTAGAATAGGACGATCATCCAAGATTTTGAACCCATCTCAGAAAAACATGGGTCTAACTTCGGATGTGTAATTCCCAGAGGATCATGCTCTTAGATGTGTTAATCCCAAGATACTAGATGTGTAATTTTTAGAAAACTAATCATCTCAGACGTGTTAATCCTGATAATCTTTGGATGTGTCGATCCCAAGGCACCAGATGTGTAATTCTCAAAAAAATGAAGATCTCAGATATATTAATCCAGAGTGCCTTTAGATGTGGCGCTATGATAAGTATTTGATAGTTTTGAACTTTTCATGGATACAATGAAAGAAGCAAGTTCACCCTTGCTTGTCTAAAAATCATAAGAAATGCCTAATTAGTTGGAAGCACTGTTGTCAATCTAACCACCACTGGAACTAGAATCAGTTATGGGATGCCATGAAAGTACACCTTCCTGAAAGGTTTTGTCCTCTAGAATTTTAAGAGGATAAAATGAATGAGTTTTTGTAGCTAACCCAAGAAAGGAAGACCCTAAAAGAATACCACCAAACTTTTATTAAAATTCTTCAATTAGCTTCAAAGATGGATGAGGTAACTCTTCTCCATCGATTCATTTGGAAGCTTAATCTACCTTTGAATAACCTCATCAAGAATGTAAAACCATCCTCTATTTCAGAAGCCATAATTATAGCCAGAGACTATAATAAAGCTTTTTTTATATAGAAAGTGTTGAGAAGGACATGAGTCCTTCCATGTTAATCAAGAAGAGGTTCCCTAGTTCAGGAGGAACGTCTTCCATGATAATTTGTTAATTACCATATTACATGGGGGTATAGAATAAGGAATTCGAAGGTTCATACCATATGAGAGGTATATGGATGCATAAAATTAGGATAATAAGGCCAATAACTTTAGAAGAATAAAGACCTTTTGAGGCACAACAAAACGAGCCAAACACATGAAATAAAGGACTCTTTAAGAACAATGTTTAGATAAAAGAAGATTTCTACCTAGTGGAGACACCACTTTGAAAGAGACAGGAGGATTTACTTAGATACTACCCCAGCTCGCGAGATGACGACATCTCGAATCTTTTAAGTGGGGGAGATTGTAAGGTCTCTCTTAAGCCATGTATATATGTGTCTCTTTTAATATAGATTTCAAGAAGAAAAGAGAGTGCACTTAGAGAAGAGTGAGACAATAAGACTAGAAACATTAGGAAAGTGTTAGAATAAAAATATTAGCTCCAAAAATCCTAAAAGAAATAAGAAGATAAGAATAGTTCTATTAAGAGATAAGTATCTTCAAAAATAGAAATTGGAATTTAGGTGATAGGAGGTTGTATTTAGAGTACTTTTACATATTTAGAGTCCATGCATACTAAAAATGTGGAAAAGCAACACGTTTCTAAAGATTAGGTCAAGAAATAGGGATAGCAGGGTTAAAGATAATCGAATTCAACAAGTATTTCTATAAGTAAATAGAAGATGATTGGTGCAAGATTCATGTGAAGTAATGTGCATGATGAATAGAGGTATTCTACAAGACGATACTAAGATTATGAAATTGCTATCATAGGTTAGATTGCATAAAGGATTGATTCCATTATGTTTTTCCATTATAATTCTTTAAGTACCATATTACATGGGGGTATAGAATAAGGAATTTGAAGGTTCATATCATATGAGAGGTATATGGATGCATGAAATTAGGATAATAAGGCCAATTAACTTTAGAATAATAAAGACCTTTTGGTGGCACAACAAAACGAGCCAAACACATGAAATAAAGGACTCTTTAAGAACAATGTTTAGATAAAAGAAGATTTCTACCTAGTGGGGACACCACTTTGAAAGAGACAAGAGGATTTACTTAGATACTATCCTAGCCTGCGAGATGAGGACATCTCAAATCTTTGAAGTGGGGGAGATTGTAAGGTCCCTCCCAAGCCATGTATATATGTGTCTCTTTTAATATAGATTTCAAGAAGGAAAGAGAGTGCACTTAGAGAAGAGTGAGACAATAAGGCTAGAAACATTAGGAAAGTGTTAGAATACAAATATTAGCTCCAAAAATCCTAAAAGAAATAAGAAGATAAGAATAGTTCTATTAAGAGATAAGTATCTCCAAAAAAAGAAATTCCAATTTAGACAAGAGGAGGTTGTATTTAGAATACTTTTACATATTTAGAGTCCATGCATACTAAAAATGCAGAAAAGCAACACGTTTTTAAAGATGGTGCGTTTGTGGCTATATATAGACGTTTTTGCCTATTCTACCCACGTTCGTTTGTAGACTAGATGCCTTCCGATTTTTTTGATTGCTTATACACTTATATTCTGAGTTTTTATGAGAGAGTTTCGGCCAAAACAATTTGGTGAATCTGTCAGGGTCTCTACATAGGAAAAACTATAAGAAGGTAGCAAGTAACCTCAAGGTAATCCTAGAGCTTGAGATGTATATATCCCTTCATTCATTCTTATTTAATATCTTAGAAAAGAAGGTTAGATTGCTATGGTCTTTCAGAGGAAGAGATGAAAACTTCATAGCTTTTCTTTTAAAGAAAGAATAGTATGTTGTAGCTCTGCAAGGAAGGCTATTTTGCCATAGACCTTCGAAAGAGAGAAAAGTCAGAGTATGAGTAAGAGGAGATAAAATCTATTCTAGAATACTCAGGCCAGCCGGCTGTGCCTTGCACGGATTAGAAAAAAAAAAGTTGTCTCTAGGAATCAAGACTAGTAGTTGTCCAGATTATGATCAATTACCACGCTCCCCTTGCTGCGGGATAGAACTAGGTCTTACCTATGAATCGTATCCTTGAATCTCTGCATGGTCAAGGTCTCGATGAGTAGGAAATTTCCTCCAAGGTAAGACTTAGTGGACTATCTTAAGTGTTTCCCCTATTTTGGGGAACCTTACAATTGGTATCAGAGCTGATCTTAGTTCCTAGGATTTGGTTTTCAAAGGTTAACTATCAAGGGATTAAAACAAGTGATTGTTTATCATATTAGGACGAATCAATCATCTCTACTGGCCATAGAAGTGATTTGAATATCCTCACATGTTGAGACAATCATCCTATGAAATTGTGATTATATCTTAGGGCTGCACATGCAAGATATTTGTACAATAAATTTGAGAAATAAGATTGGGGAGAAAATCTTTTGTGAGGAAAAACATAGGGCGATCAAATTAAGAAACTAGTGAGAGACTAAATGACTAGAAGGATAGACCGAAACTTTGTTTAGAGAAATTTTTAGGATAGATCTCATTAGCTTGCATATTATAAATTATTAAGATTATAATTCCATTAAGATTTGAATAGTTGACGTGTGAATGCCATCCATTGGATGCTTTACACTAGGACGATCATCCAAGATCTTGAACCCATCTCAGACAACTTTCGATGTGTAATTCCCAGAGGATCATGCTCTTAGATGTGTTAATCCCAAGATACTAGATGTGTAATTTTCAAAAAACTTATCATCTCAGACGTGTTAATCCTGATAATCTTTGGATGTGTCGATCCTAAGACACCAGATGTGTAATTCTCAAAAAAATGAAGATCTCAGATATATTAATCCAAAGTGCCTTTAGATGTGGCGCTATGATAAGTATTTGATAGTTTTGAACTTTTCATCGATACAATGAAAGAAGCAAGTTCACCCTTGCTCATCTAAAAATCATAAGAAATGCCAAATTAGTTGGAAGCACTGTTGTCAATCTAACCACTGGAACTAGAATCAATTATGGGATGCCATGAAAGTACAGCTTCGTGAAAGGTTTTGTCCTCTAGGATTTCGAGAGGATAAAATAAATGAATTTGTGGAGCTAACCCAAGCAAGGAAGACCCTATGCCAAATTAGTTGGAAACACTGTTGTCAATCTAACCACTGGAACTCTAATAGAATCAGTTATGGGATGCCATGAAAGTACACCTTCGTGAAAGGTTTTGTCCTCTAGGATTTTGAGAGGATAAAATGAATGAATTTTTGGAGCTAACCCAAGCAAGGAAGACCCTAAAAGAATACCACCAAACTTTTGTTAAAATTCTTCGATTAGCTCTTAGAGATGGATGAGGTAACTCTTCTCCATCGATTCATTTGGAAGCTTAATATAGCTATGAATAACCTCATCAAGAATAAAAAAACATCCTCTATTTCGAAAGCCATAATTATATCCAGAGACTATGATAAAGTTTTTTTTATATAGAAAGTGTCGAGAAGGACATGAGTCCTTTCATGTTAACAAGAAGAGGTCCCCTAATTCAAGAGGAACGTCAAGCCTACCCTTGGCTACAAGGAATCGTGAGCTAGAGCAAAAATTAGGTCAAGAAATAGGGATAGCTAGGTTAAAGTAATCGAATTCAACAAGTATTTCTATAAGTAAATAGAAGATGATTGGTGCAAGATTCATGTGAAGTAATGTGCATGATGAATAGAGGTATTCTACAAGACGATACTAAGATTATAAAATTGCTATCATAGACTAGATTGCGTAAAGGATTGATTTCCTTACGTTTTTCCATGATAATTTGTTAAGTACCATATTACATGGGGGTATAGAATAAGGAATTCGAAGGTTCATATCATATGAGAGGTATATGGATGCATAAAATTAGGATAATAAGGCCAATTAACTTTAGAATAATAAAGACCTTTTGGAGGCACAACAAAATGAGCCAAACACATGAAATAAAGGACTCTTTAAGAACAATGTTTAGATAAAAGAAGTTTTCTACCTAGTGGGGACAACACTTTGAAAGAGACAGGAGGATCTACTTAGACGAGGACATCTCGAATCTTTTAAGTGGGGGAGATTGTAAGGTCCCTCTTAAGCCATGTATATATGTGTCTCTTTTAATATAGATTTCAAGAAGGAAAGAGAGTGCAATTAGAGAAGAGTGAGACAATAAGGCTAGAAACATTAGGAAAGTGTTAGAATAAAAATATTAGCGCCAAAAATCCTAAAAGAAATAAGAAGATAAGAATAGTTCTATTAAGAGATAAGTATCTCCAAAAATAGAAATTGGAATTTAGGTGATAGGAGGTCGTATTTAGAGTACTTTTACATATTTAGAGTCCATGCATACTAAAAATGTGCAAAATCAACACGTTTCTAAAGATGGCATGTTTGTGGCTATATACAGACGTTTTTGCGTATTCTACGTGCGTTGGCGTGTAGACTAGATGCCTTCTGGTTCTTTTGATTGGTTATACAACTATATTCTGAGTTTTTATCAGAGAGTTATGGCCAAAACAATTTGCTAATTCTATCAGGGTCTCTACACTGGAAAAACTATAAGAAGGGAGCAAGTAGCCTCCAGGTAATCCTAGAGCTTGAGATGTATATATCCCTTCATTCTTATCTAATATCTTAGAAGAGAAGGTTAGATTTCTATGGTCTTTAAGTGGAAGAGACCAAAACTCCATAGCTTTTCTTTAAAAGAAAGAATAGTATGTCGTAGCCCTGCAAGAGAAGGCTATTTTGCCATAGACCTTCGAAAGAGAGAAAAGTCAGAGTATGAGTAAGAGGAGATAAATCTTGGGGATGATCGGCTGATTTCAATCGTAAGAGAAGATATTAGAAGACTCTCTATTCTCGTATATCAAGTTTTGTAGCTCTTATTAGGCAACGATAAACGACAAATTTCTATAAGGTATATACATATTTTGTTTTTCAATTATATGTCATTCTTAGGGGTTGAGGTATGGCCCCGGCTTCTCTATTAATTGTTAATAGTGATCTATTTGATTGATTTACTAGTTAAAGTTTATATTCTTTTAATCAATAGCATATGTCTTAATAAAGAATGTCTTATCGCAATCTCAAGTTAAAATGCTAAAATCTTTGTGAAAAGGATTGTTTTCTTAAGAAGGTAACATGGATTCTAGTCTTATGGTTTAGTTGAGTAAATGGATTGTTATCTTGGTTAAATTAAGGTACACGCACAACTCTCCCTGCCTTGACACTGCCTATTCTTGTGCTTGTATAGCAGGATGACAGAGTTGTTAGTAAGGCTCGGAGTTGGCCCATGGTATCTCTCGTACCATTGGGAGAATAAGGTTTGCCGATTGAGGCGAGTGATTGTGATGCTGCCTAGTTATGAGGGCCCAGACTAGTGCAGTGACTTAGCCCACCCTACTGCGTAGACATCCCTTTGAGGGGGGCAGGAGGATCGAGCGATGGAGCCTGAGAGGGCGACAGGCTGGCTTGAGTCCTCGCTAAGCGCGGTTGACGATGAGATGTATGGTCCCGTAGGGATTTGCCCAGCCATGTAGAGGATGGAAGGCCGAATTCTAGATCATCGGTAGTATAAAGGAAAAGAATAAGCGAGTCGGTTTGGCTTGATGGAATCGATTCATGTATAATTTTTTTTTTTATAAATCTTGTCTTTGGCATTATTGTACTGTGAAAAAAAGGCTGCTTTAACAAACCTTGTAAAAAGGGCCTTAATTAAGGAACATCTTTATTTATGTCAAACAGTGTGGTAGGATTAATTAGAAAACAAATTGATGCATGCGTAGGGTAGAAAGTGGGAGGATGGAATGCCCCGATGGCACCATCCTACGGATGCACATGCAAGATATTTGTCCAATAAATTTGAGAAATAAGATTGGGGAGAAAACCTTTTGTGAGGAAAAACATAGGGCGATCAAATTAAGAAACTAGTGAGAGACTGAATGACTAGAAGGATAGACCGAAACTTTGTTTAGAAAAATTTTTAGGATATATCTCATTAACTTACATATTATAAATTATTAAGATTATAACTCCATTAAGATTTGAATATTTGACGTGTGAATGCCATCCATTAGATGCTTTACCCTAGGACAATCATCCAAGATCTTGAACCCATCTCAGACAAACTAACTTTGGATGTGTAATTCCCAGAGGATCATGCTCTTAGATGTGTTAATCCCAAGATACTATTTGTGTAATTTTCAAAAAACTAATCATCTCAGACATGTTAATCCTGATAATCTTTGGATGTGTCGATCCCAAGGCACCAAAAATGAAGATCTCAGATATATTAATCCAGAGTTCCTTTAGATGTGGCGCTATGATAAGTATTTGATAGTTTTAAACTTTTCATGGATACAATGAAAGAAGCAAGTTCACCCTTGCTTGTCTAAAAATTGTAAGAAATGCCAAATTAGTTCCAGTGGGGTTGGAAGCAAGCACTGTTGTCAATCTAACCCCACTGGAACTAGAATCAATTATGGGATGCCATGAAAGTATACCTTTGTGAAAGGTTTTGTCCTCTAGGATTTCGAGAGGATAAAATGAATGAATTTTTGGAACCCAAGCAAGGAAGACCCTAAAAGAATACCACCAAACTTTTGTTAAAATTCTTCAATTAGCTCCAGAGATGGTGGATGAGGTAACTCTTCTCCATCGATTCATTTGGAAGCTTAAAATTCAGAAGCCATAATTATATCCAAAGACTTTGATAAAGTTTAATACTTGTTGAATTCGATTATCTTTAACCCTGATATCCGTATTTCTTGACCATAATTATATCCAGAGACTATGATAAAGTTTAATACTTGTTGAATTCAATTATCTTTAACCCTGCTATCCCTATTTCTTGACCTAATTTTTGCTCTAACTCATGATTCCTTGTAGCCAAGGGCGGGCTTGATGTTCCTCTTGAATTAGGGGACCTCTTCTTGATTAACATGGAAGGACTCATGTCCTTCTCGACACTTTCTATATTAAGCTCCAAAAATCCTAAAAGAAATAAGAAGATAAGAATAGTTCTATTAAGAGATAAGTATCTCCAAAAGTAGAAATTGAAATTTAGGTGATAGAAGGTCGTATTTAGAGTACTTTTACATATTTAGAGTCCATGCATACTAAAAATGTGCAAAAGCAACACGTTTCTAAAGATGGCATGTTTGTGGCTATATATAGACGTTTTTGCATATTCTACCCGCATTGGCTTGTAGACTAGATGCCTTCTAGCTCTTTTGATTGGTTATACAACCATATTCTAAGTTTTTATCAGAGAGTTATGGCCGAAACAATTTGCTCATTCTATCACGGTCTCTACACAGGAAAAACTGTAAGAAGGCAGCAAGTAGCCTCAAGGTAATCCTAGAGCTTGAGATGTATATATCCCTTCATTCTTATCTAATATCTTAGAAGATAAGGTTAGATTTCTATGGTCTTTCAGAGGAAGAGACCAAAACTCCATAGCTTTTCTTTTAAAGAAAGAATAGTATGTCGTAGCCCTGCAAGAGAAGGCTATTTTGCCATAGACCTTCGCGAAAGGTTTTGTCCTCTAGGATTCCATGAAAGTACACCTTTGTGAAAGGTTTTGTCCTCTAGGATTTTGAGAGGATAAAATGAATGAATTTTTGGAGCTAACCCAAGCAAGGAAGACCCTAAAAGAATACCACCAAACTTTTGTTAAAATTCTTCGATTAGCTCCTGAGATGGATGAGGTAACTCTTCTCCATCGATTCATTTGGAAGCTTAATCTACCTTTGAATAACCTCATCGACACCTTGACCATGCTCCCCCTGCGGGATAGAACTAGGTCTTACCTCTATGAATCGTATCCTTGAATCTTTGCATGGTCAAGGTGTTGATGAGTAGGAAATTTTCTCCAAGATAAGACTAAGTGGACTATCTTAAGTGTTTCCCCTATTTTGGGGAACCTTACAATTGGTATCAGAGCCGATCTTAGTTCCTAGGATTTGTTTTTCAAAGGTTAACTATCAAGGGATTAAAACAAGTGATTGTTTATCATATGAACTAAGATCGGCTCTGATACCAATTGTAAGGTTCCCCAAAATAGGGAAAACACTTAAGATAGTCCACTTAGTCTTATCTTGGAGACAATTTCCTACGCTCATCAACACCTTGACCATGCAAAGATTCAAGGATACGATTCATAGGTAAGACCTAGTTCTATCCCGCAGGGGGGGCGTGGTCAAGGTGTCATTCTTACGGGTTGAGGTATGGCCCCGGCTTCTCTATTAATTGTTAATAGTGATCTATTTGATTGATTTACTAGTTAAAGTTTATATTCTTTTAAACAATAACATATGTCTTAATAAAGAATGTCTTATTACAATCTCAAGTTGAAATGCTAAAATCTTTATGAAAAGGATTGGTTTCTTAAGAAGGTAACATGGATTCTAGTCCTATGGTTTAGTTGAGTAAATGGATTGTTATCTTGGTTAAATTAAGGTACAGGCACAACTCTCCCCGCCTTGACGCTGCCCATTCTTGTGCTTGTATAGCAGGACGACGGAGTTGTTAGTAAGGCCCGGAGTTGGCCCATGGTATCCCACGTACCATTGGGAGAATAAGGTTTTCTGATTGAGGTGAGTGATTGTGATGCTGCCTAGTTATGAGGGCCCAGACTAGTACGGTGAATTAGTCCGCCCTACTGCGTAGACATCCCTCTGAGGGGTGGGAGGATCGAGTGACGGAGCCTGAGAGGGCGATAGACCGGCTTGAGTCTTCGCCAGCGGCGGCCGACGAGATGAGGTGTATGGTCCCATAGGGTTTTGCCCAGCATGTAGAGGCTGGAATAAGAGAGCCAGTTTGGCTTGATGGAATTGGTTCATGTATAATTTTTTTTTTTATATCTTTTCTTTGGCATTATTGTACTGTGAAAAAAGGCTGCTTTAACAAACCTTGTGAAAAGGACCTTAATTAAGGAACATGCTTATTTATGTCAAACAATGTGATAGGATTAATTAGAAAACAAATTGACGCGTGAGTAGGGTGGAAAGTGGGAGGATGGAATGCCCTGATGGGACCATCCTACGGAGGACGGGTGGACCCGATTAGTCGGGTAGCTTTCCATTATATTAAGTGAAAGCCCTATGCTAGATAAATAGGTTCTCGGGCAATTCTATTCTAGAAGACTAGGCTAGCGGGGCTGTGCCTTGCATGGATGAGGAAAAAAGCATTGTCTCTATAGGAATCAAGACTAGTAGTTGTCCAGATTATGATCAATTACCCTATGGGTGATTTGATTTTTAGAAGACCACGCTCCCCTTGCTGCTGCGGGATAGAACTAGGTCTTACCTATGAATCGTATCCTTGAATCTTTGCATGGTCAAGGTGTCGACGATGAGTAGGAAGTTTTCTCCAAGATAAGACTAAGTGGACAATCTTAAGTGTTTCCCCTATTTTGGAAAACCTTACAATTGCTATCAGAGCCGATCTTAATTCCTAGGATTTGTTTTTCAAAGGTTAACTATCAAGGGATTAAAACAAGTGATTGTTTATCATATGAAGACAAATCAATCATCTCTACTTGCCATAGAAGTTATTTGAATATCCTCACATGTTGAGACAATCATCCTATGAAATTGTGCTTATATCTTGGGTGTACACATGCAAGATATTTGTACAATAAATTTGAGAAATAAGATTGGGGAGAAAACCTTTTGTGATGACGAAAAACATAGGGTGATCAAATTAAGAAACTAGTGAGAGACTGAATGACTAGAAGGATAGACTAAAACTTTATTGTTAAGAGAAATTTTAAGGATATATCTCATTAACTTGCATATTATAAATTATTAAGATTATAACTGGATTGAGATTTGAATAGTTGACATGTGAATGCTATCCATTGGATGCTTTACACTAGGATGATCATCCAATATCTTGAACCCATCTCAAATAAACATGGGTCTAACTTTGGATGTGTAATTCCCAGAGGATCATGCACTTAGATGTGTAATTTTTAGAAACTAATCATCTCAGACGTGTTAATCTTGATAATCTTTGGATGTGATAATCCCAATGCACCAGATGTGTAATTCTCAAAAAAATGAAGATCTCGGATATATTAATCTAGAGTGCCTTTAGATGTGGCACTATGATAAGTATTTGATAGTTTTGAAATTTTCATGGATACAATGAAAGAAGCAAGTTCACCCTTGTTGCTGGTCTAAAAATTGTAAGAAATGCCAAATTAGTTGGAAGCACTGTTGTCAATCTAACCACCACTAGAACTAGAATCAGTTATGGGATGCCATGAAAGTACACCTTCCTGAAAGGTTTTGTCCTCTAGGATTTTGAGAGGATAAAATGAATGAGTTTTTGGAGCTAACCCAAGCAAGGAAGACCCTAAAAGAATACCACCAAACTTTTGGTAAAATTCTTCGATTAGCTCCAGAGATGGATGAGGTAACTCTTCTCTATCGATTCATTTGGAAGCTTAATCTACCTTTTAAGAATATAAAATCATCCTCTATTTCAAAAGCCATAGTTATAGCTAGAGACTATGATAAAGGCTTTTTTATATAGAAAGTGTCGAGAAGGACATGAGTCCTTCTTGATTAACATGAAAGGACATGAGTCCTTTCATGTTAATCAAGAAGAGGTCCCCTAGTTCAAGAAGAACGTCAAGCCCACCCTTGGCTATAAGGAATCATGAGCTAGAAATTAGGTCAAGAAATAGGGATAGCAGGGTTAAAGATAATCGAATTCAACAAGTATTTCTATAAGTAAATAGAAGATGATTGGTGCAAGATTCATGTGAAGTAATGTGCATGATGATGAATAGAGGTATTCTACAAGTCGATACTAAGATTATGAAATTGCTATCATAGGTTAGATTGCGTAAAGGATTGATTCCATTACGTTTTTCCATGATAATTTGTTAAGTACCATATTACATGGGGGTATAGAAAAAGGAATTCGAAGGTTCATATCATATGAGAGGTATATGGATGCATAAAATTAGGATAATAAGGCCAATTAACTTTAGAATAATAAAGACCTTTTGGAGGCACAACAAAACGAGCCAAACACATGAAATAAAGGACTCTTTAAGAACAATGTTCAGATAAAAGAAGATTTCTACCTAGTGGGGACACCACTTTGAAAGAGACAAGAGGATTTACTTAGATACTACTATCCCACCTCGCGAGATGAGGACATCTCGAATCTTTGAAGTGGGGGAGATTGTAAGGTCCCTCCCAAGCCATGTATATATGTGTCTCTTTTAATATAGATTTCAAGAAGGAAAGAGAGTGCACTTAGAGAAGAGTGAGACAATAAGGCTAGAAACATTAGGAAAGTGTTAGAATAAAATATTAGCTCCAAAAATCCTAAAAGAAATAAGAAGATAAGAATAGTTCTATTAAGAGATAAGTATCTCCAAAAATAGAAATTCCAATTTCGGCGACAAGAGGTCGTATTTAGAGTAGTTTTACATATTTAGAGTCCACGCATACTAAAAATGCAGAAAAGCAACACATTTCTAAAGATGGCACGTTTGTGGCTATATACAGACGTTTTTGCCTATTCTACCCACGTTGGCTATATACAGACGTTTTTGCCTATTCTACCCATGGTCTCTTCATAGGAAAAATTGTAAGAAGGCAGCAAGTAGCCTCAAGGTAATCCTAGAGCTTGAGATGTATACTTATCTAATATCTTAGAAGAGAAGGTTAGATTGCTATGGTCTTTCAGAGGAAGAGACCAAAACTCCAGAGGTTTTCTTTTAAAGAAAGAATACTATGTCGTAGCCCTGCAAGAGAAGGCTATTTTGCCATAGACCTTCGAAAGAGAGAAAAGTCAGAGTACGAGTAAGAGGAGATAAATCTTGGGGATGATCGGATGATTTCAATCGTAATAAGAAGACTCTCTATTCTCGTATATCAAGTTCTGAAGCTCGTGTTAGTGAGCAAAGGCAACGATCAACGATAAATTTCTATAAGGTATATACAAATTGTACTTTTTCAATTATATATCATTCTTAGGGTTGAGGTATGGCCCCGGCTTCTCTCTATTAATTGTTAATAGTGGCCTATTTGATTGATTTACTAGTTTAAGTTTATATTCTTTTAAACAACAGCATATGCCTTAATAAAGAATGCCTTATCGCAATCTCAAGTTGAAATGCTAGAATCTTTGTGAAAAGGATTGTTTTCTTAAGAAGGTAACATGGATTCTAGTCCTATGGTTTAGTTGAGTAAATGGATTGTTACCTTGGTTAAATTAAGGTACAGGCACAACTCTCCCTACCTTGATGTTGCCCCGTTCTTGTGCTTGTATAGCAGGACGATGGAGTTGTTAGTAAGGCCCGGAGTTGGCCCATGGTATCCCTCGTACCATTAGGAGAATAAGGTTTGCCACGATTGAGGCGAGTGATTGTGATGCTACCTATTTATGAGGGCCCAGACTAGTGCAGTGGATCGAGCAATGGAGCGTAGACATCCCTCTGATTGGCGGGAGGATCAAGCGATGGAGCCTGAGAGGGCTTGTAGATATGCATAAAAGTTGATTATGCATAGAGGTATGCATAAAAGTTGATTATGCATATTTGGATTTTATGCATAGAGGTATGCATAAAAGTTGATTATTTTATTATAAAAGTGTGACTTTTATCATATTTGGATTTCATGCATAGAGGTATGCATAAAAGTTGATTATTTTATTATAAAAGTGTGACTTTTATCATATTTGGATTTCATGCATAGAGGTATGCATAAAAGTTGATTATTTTATTGTAAAAGTGTTACTTTTATCATATTGGATTTCATGTATAGAGGTATGCATATAAGATATTCTTTTTATACTAAAAGTGTGATTTTCATCATAAATGGATTTTATGCATAACTTAGATGCATAAGAGAAATTCTTTTATTCTAAAAGTGTAATTCCTACCAAATTGAATTTATGCATAAGAAGATGCATAAAAGATTGATTTTTAAATTCAAAGTGTCATTCTCATCTAAATTGAATTTATGCATAGGAAGATGCATAAAAGAATGGAATTTCAATTCAAAAGTGTTATTCTCATCATCCAAATTGAATTTATGCATAGGAAGATGCATAAAAGATGGATTTTTAATTCAAAAGTGTCAATTCTCATCTAAATTGAGTTTATGCATAGGAAGATGCATAAGAGATGGAATTTTAATTCAAAAGTGTCATTTTCATTTAAAATGAATTTATGCATAAGAAGATACATAAAAGATTGATTTTTAAATGAGATGTGATAATATGTGATAAGATGCGTATGGGAAGTGATAGGATGTGAGAAGAGGTGTATGAGATGTGATAAGATGCGTATGAGAAGTGATAGGATGTGATAAGAGGTGTATGAGATGTGAAAAGATGTGTATGAGATGTGATAGGATATGATAAGAGGTGTATGAATGTGATAGAATGTGTTAAGATGAGTTAGGATGTGTTAAGATGTGTATGGGACGAGGTAGAGAGTGTATCTGATGGGATAAGAGGCGAGAATGGATGTAGTATGGATGTATGGATGTAGATACGGATGTATGTATGTATGTGGATACGGATGTATGGATGTAGATACGGATGTATGTATGTGGATGTGGATGTATGGATGTAGATACGAATGTATGTATGTATGTGGATGTGGATGTATGAATGAGGATGTGAAAATGGATGTATGTATGTAGATGTGGATGTATGGATGTGAATGTAAATGAAGATGTGGATGTGGATGTATGGATGTATATTCGGATGTAGATGTATGTATGAATGAGGATGTGAAAATAGATGTATACATGTAGATGCGTATGTATGAATGTGAAATTGGATGTATATATAATGTGGATGTATGAATGAGGATGTGAAAATAGATGTATGCATGTAGATGCGTATGTATGAATGTGAAATTGGATGTATGATGTGGACGTACGAACATGGATATGTATGTAGAATAATGAATGTGAATGTGTATGTGAATTAATGTGTAGTCTATATGAGTGAATGGATGAGAATGAGTACACATTGAATGGAATAGGGAATAAGTAATGTGGTCCGAGAGTGGATAATGTGGAAAGACGAGAGTTCGTTATAGAAACTGTATTTTGTGACTGTTTGTAAATGACTGTTTTATGTCAAGAATGCTGGGGAAGCATTTTGACCGTCTTGAGGATTAAGGTCATGAAGACCGAACTGATAAAGTTGCAACTGCTGACGGAGAGTCAATGGAGGACGTCTCGCGTAGCAAGGTCGATCGAGGTCTTGACAAGCCTTGGTTCGATTTAAATGGTGAGCTTCCGGTACCGTGGATGAGGGACCAAGGAAGCGGCCTATGAGTGAAGCGCTAGGTCACCTGCGAAGGATCCTAGAGGGTGCTGACCATACGGTGCTCGGGCTCTGGGTCGCCGAAGATTCCCACACGTGCGTCGTGGAAGATATTGGAACAAGGAGTAAGAGTTGTTTTCTGAAACCGAGCATGGATCTGGTTGATTGACCTTGCTGGTCCTCAACGGATGAGTCCATGGCTCTTTTATATGGATCTGTGGGTTGATCTTGCTGATCTTCCACGGAGATTTCATTATATTATATGAATATATTGCCGGTTACTATGAGCTAGGAACTATGGAAAAGGCCCCTGCTGAGTGAACAGGTGGTGAGCGTTCTGGTTGCCAATGATGCCATAAGTATACCGATGAATGACTGGAAATAAGGATTCAACCAGAGACTTTGAGGATTGTCATCAGTGACATAATGGTTTCATTAAAGGATTGTTTTAAAGTTAGCTGATGCTAAGAAAAAGGCAATTTCATATTGGGTGTGTAAGTGGTGTGACTAGTTTTATGTTTGCATGAACTTCCGGCTAGGGGGCCTTGGAACTCTTTTCCTTGGTACCCGGGACAAAACCTAACAAAATTCCTGTAAGGTTCCTCCCTTAAAAAATGGGAGAAACACTTAAGATAGTCCACTAAGTCTTATCTTGGGAAAAAATTTCCTATTCATCGACACCTTGACCCTGTAGAGATTCAAGGATACGATTTATAGGTATGACCTAGCTCTATCCCGCAGGGGGAGCGTGATTTCCTAAACATCAAATCACCTATAGGGCAATTGATCAAAAATTGGGCAACTACTAGACTTGATTTCTAGGGACAACGCTTTTTTCCTCATCTTATGCAAGGCACAGCCGCTGGCCTAGTCTTCTTGAATAGAGTTGCCCAAGAACCTAACTATCTAACGTAGGGCTTTCACTTAATTTGTTGGAAAGCTACCCGACTAATCGGGTCCACCCATCCGTAGGATGGTGCCGTCAGGGCATTCCATCCTCCCACTTTCCACCCTACTCACGCATCAATTTGTTTTCTAATTAATACTACCACACTGTTTGACATAAATAAACATATTCCTTAATTAGGGCCCTTCTTCACAAGGTTCGTTATAACAGCCTTCTTACACAATACAATCATACCAAAGACAAGATGCAATTATATAAAAAGTTTATACATGAATCCATTTCCATACAAGCCAATCCGGCTCTCTTATTATTATTCTGCCGATGATCTAGAATTCGGCCTTCCAGCCTCTACATGCTGGGCAAAACCCTACGGGACCATACACCTCATCGTCGGCCGCTGGCAAGGACTCAAGCCGGCCTGTCGCCCTCTCAGGCTCCATCGCTCGATCCTCCCGCCCCTCAGAGGGATGTCTGCGCACTAGGGTGGGCTAATTTACCGCACTAGCCTGGGCCCTCAGAACTAGGCAGCCTCATAATCTCTCGCCTCAATCGGCGATCCTTATTCTCCCAAAGGTATGAGGGATACATTGGGCCATTCCCGGGCTTTGCTAATGACGCCGCCCGGCTACACAAGCACGGAACGGAGTTAGCATTGAAGCCAAAAGAAATCTTGAATTCCAAAGATAACAACTTCAATGCAATTTTCTAATTATAGCATTCACAATTCATGAAGATAGCAATTTCAACGAAATTTATCGAAAACAACATCATCTCCCTCCATCTCGTTGTTACGTGCGCCTCTTGAGGCAATATTTTGCCGTCTCCGGGATGAGGCCATCTTAGGCATCGCCTTGTAGAGCTCGCTGCTGCGATCGAAACGCTTCAGTCGGATCTGAATTCCGAGCTCGTTTGCTCACCGTATGAGCAAAAGAATATGGCGCACGAACCCTCGCTTGAGCCAAAAATCCCTTACTAAAGTCTACGCAAAATGGGGGGGGGGGGGGGGGGGGGAATTGTGAGATGTCCTTAAGGCCAAGGGCAAAAACGTGGAGAGGGCTGGAAGGGGTTGCTGCAAGCTTCTCTGTAAGTCTATTCACACGGGGGGGGGGGGGGGGGGGGGGAGGGAGAAGAGTTAAGGACACTGGTCCATGGCAAGAGGAGGATGGAGGAAAATTGGCTTATCTGAAAAGAGCCAAATGAGGGGGTGTGAGAGGGGTGGCTGCAAGGGCGGCTGTACTTGCAGCAAGTACGCTACGGCGGTACGGACGGTGGCACAACAAGGCATACGCTACACAGAAGTGCGTGCCGACTGAGGAGCACCCCGGGGGTTTATATAGCTGAGGGGTGAGGGTGCGGGTGCTGCGCAAAGCAGGGACGAAAGGACGGTGTACCTTCAAAGGCTATGGATCAGTGGCCTGCATGGGTCTATCGGAAAGGTACGGTGTCGGTTGTCTGGGAAAGGAGTGGTACGCATGGACCAAACAGTGGGCGGCCGTCCTTTGGTTCTTGGGCGGCCATTGTACGGGCGCCCTAGTAAGTGTGTACGGACCAAATTTTTGGGGCGAGGTACCCAAATTTGGGGCGCCCGCCTCGATTTGCGTGCCGGACCGCCCCGGGGGGCGAAAATTTTTTTTGTCCGGGAGGTTCCCCTGGTTGCAGGGGTTCAGACCGTTCGTCAATCGGACGTGTGGTCGTGCATTTATTAAGGTTTAAAGGTCGCCGTTTTCTAACTAAAATGATTGAAATTAGCGTATAGGCTTGATCCGGTGTCCGTTTTGGATGCTGTAAAATCCTATATTAGGGTAAAATCGCGCGCAGATTCCAAATTTGGGCTTAGAATTTGAAGATTCTAAGTGGAAATGACTCAAATAATAAAATTATTGATATTTATACCATAAAAACTCATAATTACATGGATATTTCTTTATTAGTGAAGATGGGTACGTTGCATCCTTCCCCCCTTAAAGAAATCGAGATGTCCTCATCTCGTCATGAATTGGGGATAATCCTTTAAGAGTGTAGCTTCATCTTCCCAAGTTGCATCCTCTTCAGGGTAATCTTTCCACTGAACTAGATGTTCTACAAGAGTTCTATTTCGGAGTTGCCTTTCCCTAGAATCTATGATGCTATTGGGCTGTAATTCAAGGACTCCTTGAGTAGGGATTACAACTTGTTCATCATCAAAAATATGATCGAGACTGGGGACATATGGCTTTAACAAACTTACATGAAATACATTATGGACTTTGATATGGGCTGGAAGTTGGAGTTTATAGGCACTTTTACCTAGACACTTGATAACTGTATAAGGACCACAATATCTAGGGCTGAGCTTCTTATATTTCCCAAGTGATAGAGAACTTCGTTTGGGGCGCACTCGTAGAAGAACTTTGTCTCCTTCCTTGAAGATCCTTTCAGACCTCTTGTTGTCAGCATAATGCTTTTGTCGATCTTGGGCAGCTTTAATATCCCTTTGGATAGCTTTGGTTTGTTCCTCCATCTCTTCGAGCATTTTCCTGGATGCCTCAACTCTTATGGTCGGATCAGAGAAATTTAGAGGAGACAAGCATTCTTGCCCATAGAGTGCTTTGAATGGTGACATTCCTATGCTTTGATGATAAGACGCATTGTAGGCAAATTCTACCAGAGGAAGGTATTGAATCCACCTTCTGGGTTCCCGTCCACAGTATGCTCTGAGAATGTCTTCAATTACTTGATTGACTCTTTCAGTCTGGCCATCGGTCTCTGGGTGATAAGCTGTGCTAAAGCAAAGTTGAGTCCCCAGAGCTTGAAATAAAGACTGCCAGAATTTTGAAGTGAAATCAGAATCCCGATCACTTACTATCCTTTTTGGGAGACCATGAAGTTTGAAGACTTCCTTGATGAATATACGAGCAACATCAGAAGCTTTGAAGGTCTTCTTTGCTGGTATAAGGTGAGCTACTTTGGTAAGTAAGTCCACTACTACTAGAATGGAGTCATATCCTCCTTGAACAGTGGGGAGACTTGTGACAAAATCCATACTAATGCACTCCCACTTCATTTGGGGAATATCTAAGGGTTGAAGCTTTCCAGGCATCTTGACTCTTTCAGCCTTGATCCTTTGGCATGAGAGACATTGATTCAAGTACCGAAGCACATCATTTTTCAAGCCTGCCCAATGAAAGCTCCTTCTTACCGCATTTAATGTTTTTGCATAACCTGGGTGTCCTGCAGCAGGGCTATCATGAGCTTCATGGAGGATTAGTTTCTTTAAAGAAGGGTCCTTAGGGATACATAGCCTGTGATTGAAGTAGAGGCTTCCTTCATGAGTGGAGTATCCCTTGATTAGATTCTTCTCTTTCTCTGAATGTCCCCCTTCTTCTACTAACTTTATCATCCTCTGATAATCTGGGTCATGAGATGAGACTTCTTCCACCTTGACCAGTATGGGATTATTTGGCATTGAAATTGCATTCAAGAAAGATTTGCGGCTAAGTGCATCAGCTACCACATTATCTTTCCCAGGGCGGAATTTGATGTCGAAATCATATTCTTGTAGAATTTCAATCCATCTCCTTTGCCGCATGTTGAGGTTAGGCTGGGTGAAGATCCACTTTAGACTTTTGTGGTCAGTTACAAGCTGGAATTTGCCTCCCAAGAGATAATGTCTCCATAATTTAAGGCAATGAACAACTGCTAAGAGTTCCAAATCATGGGTGGCATAGTTTGCTTCATATTGCTTCAGCTTGCGGGAAGTATAAGCGACTGGTCTTCCTTCTTGGCCTAAGACACCACCAAGTGCTAGACTACTAGCATCGGTAACCACTTCAAATTCCTTGGAGAAATCAGGAAGCTTTAAGATTGGGGCAGAAGTAATAATGACTTTCAGCTGATCAAAGCTGTTTTGATGGATTGGCAGCCACACTATTTTGCAATCCTTCTTAAGAAGATCTGTCAAGGGTGCAGCTACTAAGGCATAATCTTTGATAAAAATCCTATACCAACCCGTGATTCCCAAGAATCCACGAACTTCACGAACTGATTTAAGGGGTGGCCATTCTAGAATATCCTTGACTTTGGCAGGGTCTACTGAGATGCCATCTTTGGAGACGATGAATCCAAGATACTCAATTTGATGAGTAAAGAAGGTACATTTGCTCTTCTTGGCATAGAGTTTGTGTCTGCGCAGCAATTGCAGAACTCTACGCACATGCTCCTCATGCTCTTCCATTGATTTGGAGTAGATTAGGATGTCATCAAAAAAAACAAGCACAAACTCATCCAAGTACGGGCGGAATATATCTTGCATTAGGCGGTTGAAGGTTGCAGGAGCATTGGTTAACCCGAATGACATTACAGTAAACTCATAGTGGCCATAACGGGTATTAAAGGCTGTTTTGGGTATATCTGCTTCCTTGACTTTGATCTGATAGTAACCAGACCTCAAATCTATTTTCGAGAAGACTTTGGCCCCATGAAGCCTGTCAAGAAGTTCATCGATGCGAGGGATAGGATACTTATTCTTGACAGTGACTTGATTTAGCCCTCGATAATCTATGCAGAGGCGGAGAGTCCCGTCCTTCTTTTTTTGGAAAAGAACAGGTGCTCCCCACGGAGAGCTACTGGGGCGTACAAATCCTTGTTCAATGAGTTGGGAAAGTTGCTCTTTAAGTTCAATGGCTTCAGGAAGAGACATTTTATAGGGAGTTTTTGAGACGGGTTGAGCTCCAGGGATCACCTCGATTTCATGGTCGACTTCTCGAGGAGGCGGTAACCCTGTAAGCTCGTCAGGGAAGATGTCAGAGAATTCTTGGAGCCAAGAGGGTTCTGTCTCCATACTAGGTTCAATGACTTTGTTGAGTTTGACTAAGAAAACTTGCTGACCCTTACGTGTCCCCTTGAGAAGATGTTTTGCCTTGACTACCCTAGACTTAGGTTTTCCTGTGATTCCCTGAACAGATATTACTTGGCCATGCTCATTTTCAAAAGTGATACTCCCCTGGTTGCAATGAATGCTAGCTTTGTTTGCAATTAACCAATCCATCCCAAGGATTCCATCATAAATTCCTAATGGCAAGACTCTAAAGTGACCATGAGTTTGCTCATTACCCAGCTCAAAATCAAGGTTTCCTATAGAGTGGCGAGATACTACTTCTTTCCCCCACTGGCTAACTCTACAATCATTTTGCTAGCTGATTTTTGACTCAAGTTTAATTTTTGCAAGCACCTAGGAGAAAGGAATGAATGGGTACTGCCACAATCAATCAAAAGCTGAAATGGCTTACCGTGATGAGTGGCGGGGGCTTGGATTACACCAAATTGTTTATTCGGACCTTGGTGTTCTACTGCCGCATGGACGGTGGCGCGCTCTTCTTCAGCCTCTTCCAAGGTTGGTTCTTCACTTATAACACAGGCAGTTCTAGCAACTGTTCCTCCGCGGCCTCTGCCACGACCACTGCCTCTTGCACCTTGGTGGGTAGGGGTTCCACGGCCTTGATTTCCTCTGTTACCTTGGGGAATGATGTTGCCATCTTGGGACAGTTGGCTCTAAAGTGTCCCGGCTCATTGCACTCAAAACACAGAGGGCCTCTCTGGAAGAAGCAGCATACGAGTGGGGGGCAAAAGAGTTGCCTTGTCGCCCTCTGTTGTAGTAGGGAAAATTCTGTTGAGGTTTCTTGTAGGGTTGATCTCTAAGGTTTGCCTCAGGGTAAGATCTCTTTTGATTCTTCGGTTTGTTAGCCTTCATTTCTTTCACAAGGGGCTTTGCTCGTATGAGAGCATCCTGTAAAGTGGTTGGCCTCATTGCTTCAAGGCGGGAATCTAGGGGTTCATTTTAGCCCTTGGCAGAAACGAGCCACTTGCTGGGAAGTAGTCATAGCTGGGGCATACTTCCGAAGGGTAATGAATTTGGAATAGTAGTCCTCAAGAGTTAAGCTGCACTGTCTAAGACTAAAGAACTCATTCATCTTTATGGATTCATGGGATGGAGGAAGATATCTTTCCTTCACTGCCTGCTTGATGTCTTCCCACGTTTGAGAATGCTCGGTGACTTCCCTGTCACGGCACCACTGTTTCCACCAGAGTTTAGCATCTCCAGTGAGGCAAAACCGTGCGAGCATAGACTGATTTGCTACTCCAGTACCGGCAGTAGAGAAATAATCGTCCATCGCCTCAATCCAGACTTCAGCATCCTTCTCAACCTTTGAACCTTCTCCTTTAAAGGAGGGAGGTTGCATTTGCTTGAGTAGGAGCTTCTTCTCCTGGGTATCGGTATAAAGCGCATTGGGAAGTGGAGGGTGGTCATCCTGGCCATCATCGTAAAAAACAATTTTTAAGATTACAAGATTCATATTTGCACAACGCTTAATTTTTGGAGAGCAAAACCATTGAAATTATTTTATTTCCAATATTTACAAGGACAAGTTTTATTACAAAGATCTGAGACTAATATAATTAGTCTTATTTGACATCAAGGGAAATCCTAGGCTTCACTGTGACATAAGGGTAGAGCGGCCACATATGTGAAATATGGGGGTTCCGCTGTAGTTTCTAAGACTCTAAAAACTGATGGTAAGGGTGGTAAACTCTGGATTGGGGTGGGTCCCAACACTGCTACTCTATCAGCAGGTAAGACCTGCATCACTTTGTCATACACCCAACGATCCTGAGGTATGCGAACCCCATCTATAGTCACCGAGGTGTCGTCCCTGGGGGTACCGACGAACCAAAATAAGTAGACCATCTTCAGCTTCTCAATCCAACGAATCCGCTTAAGGTCGGTGGTGAGGTTCCCAATCTGATCTGCTCGGATGATGAAGTATCTCGGCCCACGACTCCAGAAATCTCTACCCCATCCTCTCTGAATACGAGAGAAATGAGGGAGGGATATCTTCTCTAATATCTGCACCATGGTATCGCGGAACTCGAAATTCGAGGAGTGACTAGCAGTCTCGAAGATGCATTGGAAAACTAGAAATTTGGAGTAGGCATCTTCCTCTTCCTACAATCATTCAAACGTCAATTTAATTTATTTGTTTTAGTAGGATGTCTTTACTAATTATGTTAGGTAAAACATTTATTACAAAACAGTCCTTAAACAGCAATTCCTAGGAGCCAAACCTGGCTCTGATACCAATTGTAAGGTTCCTCCCTTTAAAAATGGGAGAAACACTTAAGATAGTCCGCTAAGTCTTATCTTGGGAAAAAATTTCCTATTCATCGACACCTTGACCCTGTAGAGATTCAAGGATACGATTTATAGGTATGACCTAGCTCTATCCCGCAGGGGGAGCGTGATTTCCTAAACATCAAATCACCCATAGGGCAATTGATCAAAAATTGGGCAACTACTAGACTTGATTTCTAGGGACAACGCTTTTTTCCTCATCTTATGCAAGGCACAGCCGCTGGCCTAGTCTTCTTGAATAGAGTTGCCCAAGAACCTAACTATCTAACGTAGGGCTTTCACTTAATTTGTTGGAAAGCTACCCGACTAATCGGGTCCACCCATCCGTAGGATGGTGCCGTCAGGGCATTCCATCCTCCCACTTTCCACCCTACTCACGCATCAATTTGTTTTCTAATTAATACTACCACACTGTTTGACATAAATAAACATATTCCTTAATTAGGGCCCTTCTTCACAAGGTTCGTTATAACAGCCTTCTTACACAATACAATCATACCAAAGACAAGATGCAATTATATAAAAAGTTTATACATGAATCCATTTCCATACAAGCCAATCCGGCTCTCTTATTATTATTTTGCCGATGATCTAGAATTCGGCCTTCCAGCCTCTACATGCTGGGCAAAACCCTACGGGACCATACACCTCATCGTCGGCTGCTGGCAAGGACTCAAGCCGGCCTGTGGCCCTCTCAGGCTCCATCGCTCGATCCTCCCGCCCCTCAGAGGGATGTCTGCGCACTAGGGTGGGCTAATTTACCGCACTAGCCTGGGCCCTCAGAACTAGGCAGCCTCATAATCTCTCGCCTCAATCGGCGATCCTTATTCTCCCAAAGGTATGAGGGATACCTTGGGCCATTCCCGGGCTTTGCTAATGACGCCGCCCGGCTACACAAGCACGGAACGGAGTTAGCGTTGAAGCCAAAAGAAATCTTGAATTCCAAAGATAACAACTTCAATGCAATTTTCTAATTATAGCATTCACAATTCATGAAGATAGCAATTTCAACGAAATTTATCGAAAACAACATCACATAATTCGTAATTTCATATAACTTTTATGTCCTCGTTTTAAAAGAAAAAGACACCATTCATTAATACTAATTTAAGAAAAATTCTCTTCTTTTGAAAATTAACCAAGCTAACCTGGCCACCGTTTCCTTGAGGGACTTGAAAAGGGAGGACTGGAGCCGCATTGGGCGCATCTCCCTCCATCTCGTTGTTACGTGCGCCTCTTGAGCCATTATTTTGCCGTCTCTGGGATGAGGCCATCTTAGGCGTCGCCTTGTAGAGCTCGCTGCTGCGATCGAAACGCTTCAGTCGGATCTGAATTCCGAGCTCGTTTGCTCACCGTATGAGCAAAAGAATATGGCGCACGAACCCTCGCTTGAGCCAAAAATCCCTTACTAAAGTCTACGCAAATGGGGGGGGGGATTGTGAGATGTCCTTAAGGCCAAGGGCAAAAACGTGGAGAGGGCTGGAAGGGGTTGCTGCAAGCTTCTCTGTAAGTCTATTCACACGCGGGGGGGGGGGGGGGGGGAGGGGAGAAGAGTTAAGGACACTGGTCCATGGCAAGAGGAGGATGGAGGAAAATTGGCTTATCTGAAAAGAGCCAAATGAGGGGGTGTGAGAGGGGTGGCTGCAAGGGCGGCTGTACTTGCAGCAAGTACGCTACGGCGGTACGGACGGCGGCACAACAGGGCATACGCTACACAGAAGTGCGTGCCGACTGAGGAGCACCCCGGGGGTTTATATAGCTGAGGGGTGAGGGTGCGAGTGCTGCGCAAAGCAGGGACGAAAGGACGGTGTACCTTCAAAGGCTATGGATCAGTGGCCTGCATGGGTCTACCGGAAAGGTACGGTGTCGGTTGTCTGGGAAAGGAGTGGTACGCATGTACCTTATCCGGTCTGGGTGTCCGCCCAACGGTACGCGTGGACCAAACAGTGGGCGGCCGTCCTTTGGTTCTTGGGCGGCCATTGTACGGGCGTCCTAGTAAGTGTGTACGGACCAAATTTTTGGGATGGGGTACCCAAATTTGGGGCGCCCGCCTTGATTTGCGTGCCGGACCGCCTCGGGGGCGAAAATTTTTTTTGTCCAGGAGGTTCTCCTGGTCGCAGGGGTTCAGACCGTTCGTCAATCGGGCGTGTGGTCGTGCATTTATTAAGGTTTAAAGGTCGCCGTTTTCTAACTAAAATGATTGAAATTAGCGTATAGGCTTGATCCGGTGTCCGTTTTGGATGCTGTAAAATCCTATATTAGGGTAAAATCGTGCGTAGATTCCAAATTTGGGCTCAGAATTTGAAGATTCTAAGTGGAAATGACTCAAATAATAAAATTATTGATATTTATACCATAAAAACTCATAATTACATGGACATTTCTTTATTAGTGAAGATGGGTACGTTACAATTCCAAATTGGATCCCATCACTACAGTGGTTGGGCGGTTGGCTACTAACCCATGGGATCGGATGGGGTTAGGCTGGACTGATGGATCCGTAAATCGAGACTCAATTTCTGTTATTACGATAGATAAAGTAAATCCCGGATAGTAATTGTTCTATGGATAGGAATCAACGGCTGTGCCTCTTGATGGAGAAAAAAGCGTTGATCCCAATGATCCAAGTGCAGGTTTCTTCCTTGATCCGATCGAGTATCTTTATAGGTGCAGTCGGATCAGCGTGAGATCAGTAATGGTCTTGACTACGTTAGAGTAAAAAGTTATCCTGGTGGAATCGCCCGTGCTTTCCGGATAAAGGAAGTTTTTTTCGGGTTCGGTTTTGGAAAAACCGACGGATTAGTCTTTTGTCCAGATATCCGTGGACGAGGCCCCGAGTGTGGGACCCTGGCCCACGCATGAAAGGCTACTTCCGCTGCTAGCACCCCGAATCCATTGCGCGGTGGAAACAGGGATCTCACAGTTGGTATCAGAGCGAATTGGCTAATAAAGATTAACTAAAAAGCCAAATATGTCAAAAATTTATCAAGTAGCACAAAAAGGTTATAATTGTGTGATATAATTCATACAAATTGATATTCAAACTAATTTCGTAAATAAGTAATTGGGTCTTCAAATGGAAGTACCGCAATTATATGGAACCCTGACTTGCTTGAGGCTTAGACATGATAGTATTTACCTTATAATTCCAAGTATCATGACTAACCGTATATACCGAGGGTATAACTACAGCTCTTTACCAGCAGTATATACGAGTAAATCTAAGACTTGAAATTATAATCATTAATGCTATCTAGTTGATGAATTCGAATGTGGTTGATATGATTTTTAATTCTGTTTGGGAACTGATGAATTGATTTGGATTCTGATTGAAAAATGATGATCCCTGAAAATGGGTTGAAATGTAATAAGCTGAGCGAAACCACAATGTGGATGATTGGGACGAGTCCCTGTGATGATATTCATAACTAGAATGATGATAATGAATTCAACAAATCACTATGAGATTAATGGATTGTACTGTCAAATTGCTACTGTTAACACTTGACACGGTAGATCAAGTTAAGAGATGATAAATTGAGAACTTACTTAACTGAAGTGGAGGAATGTTCAGAAGGAAATTTTTCGGTCTAATGGACCATTATCGTATGAATGATATGATCTGAATGAATTGTTATTTAATGATGAGTTCTATATAAGGGATATTTATCCCCATATTCTGTTGGGTTGACCGGAATATAAGGAACCCCAGAATAAATTAGATCTTAAGCAAAAGAGTTGTCCTCTACTTGCGAGATGAGGACATCTTGCACTTTTTAAGTGGGGTAGAATGTAAGATTCCTCCGGGCAGCCTTCGAGGTATGCAGGAGTAAGAATCTCCCTTCCCTCTCTAAAATAAAAGAAAGATTCTGTTTAAAAAGGGAAGACACTTTCCCCAGAATACTTCTTAGGAGCCCACCTGTTTTAAGGATTCAGAACGATGAGTTCAGAAGTGAGAACCGGTGTTTTGGATGCCAAGGTTTTGGTCATCAGTTAAAAGACTGCCCAACTCCTACCATGAAAAGGGCATAGGGAAGTCTAGAACCCAAATTCAGAGACCAATTCCTTCATACCAATCTAATCAGGGTCCGTCTCGGACAAGATTGCTTAACTCCATTATCCAGGTCGTCCGAACCATTGATTAGGGTCGAGATGACCGGCGACATAGAGCAACAGATGTAGGCAATTCATAAAGATATAAACGCTGCCCAGGATCGACAGAAACAATATACAGATAAGAAGAGGACAGTCAGAGAATTCAAAGAAGCAGATATAGTCTTCATTTGAATACGGACCAAAAGAATTTCTTTATCTCTAAGGGAGTATAAGTAGTTATCTCCCAGATATTGCGGACCAAAGAAAGTAGGTGACTTAGCCTACGAACTTCTTTTATCTCTTCATCTCAAAGTTCTTAATGCCTTCTATAGAAAAATGTGCCAAACCCAAATCAGGGAAAGATGGTAAAACTTCAGTGGCAAGATACCTTTGGCTTCTAAGTTACACTAGCTCCTTCATTTATAGAAGTCGTAACTTTTACTTATCGCTCACACAGTAATCTTACTTCCATCGATCTCCTTTCTTTCTTAATCTCCTTCATGGCTTGGCAACAGGAATTAGTTTTATCCATGATGATTTCTCACCTTCAAGACGCAAGCGAGTATGTGAAGAAGGATTTTATAGAACAGTATGAGCGCTCACTTTTTCCTCACTTGGGAACGTCTGTAGCTCAGACCAAATGGCGGACCTATCAAGACATAACTAGGGTAACACCTTGGGATCAGCAGCACTTTCGTAACAATGTCCGCTTGGCCATGGTTATTGAAGCCTTGGGTTTGGGTCCCCGATACTACTGCGTCATGAGATCAAGACATCTTGGGTTTTCTGAGCGGGTCTTCTTACTGGCGTGTTTTCTTCCTCATCAGAAGATATGCCTTTACCCCGTTTTTGGTTTGCCTCTCAGAGGTCCTTTTGTTAGATCACCTCATACCACTGAGATAGGTGCGGCAATAACCAACAGAATTATTCCCATAGATGAGTTACCTTATACGTGCGCAGCTTGTGAGTGCTGCTTTTGTGATCATATGATGGACGGGCTTATGGAAGTGTAAAGAGTTCTTCTATCCTTTCTGTATATGTTCCAAGTATGAATAAAGTTTAAATCTTGTTCTTGTCTTGACCCTTACTCTCTTTGAGACTTTTTTATTTGGTGGTTAATCATAATTAAATCTTTCTCTAAGTCTCATATGCGTGCATCTCGCGAAATTATCCCAAGTTTGCAAGATGAGGACATCTCGCGTTTTTCAAGTGTGAGAGAATGTAAGATTCCTCCCCAGTCTCTCAAAATGTCCAGCATATTCTCCTGTAATCAATTCCCTCTTCAGAAATATAAGAGATCTCGTCTCTACCTGTTTTGACATAGAGAGAGAAAATATTCTAGAGAGAGAATATTCAGATTATGAATATTTTTGGATAGAAAAATAACTCATCTTATTAAAATAAGTTCCCCTGAAACAGAAATTCAAAAAGAACTCTCCAATGTGCAATTGGAATTTATTGGAAATGGGTATAAAGGACCTTAGCCTAAGGATCTAGATTTTCAGAAATTTTTGGATTATGGTCCAATTAAGGTTCCTATGGGCCAATAGCATCAATCCATGTGTAGGGAGGAGATAAATCCAATTTGTAAAAGAAGATACCCAAAAATGAGTAAATGCTCACATAAGATGAAGAGTTGACTATGTACAAGGTTTATTAGTAAGAAACTATGAGTAATATCAAAAATATGAGATATTTGTGATATCCAAAAATGAGTAAATGCTCACATAAGATGAAGAGTTGACTATGTACAAGGTTTATTAGTAAGAAACTATGAGTAATATCAAAAATATGAGATATTTTTGATATCCAAAAATGAGTAAATACTCACATAAGATGAAGAGTTGAAAATGTACAAGGTTTATTAGTAAAAAACTATGAGCAATATTAAAAATATGAGATATTTTGGGTATAATAATTCTATTTTGACACATATGTAAGGAAGGGGAGTCCATTAAAGGAGGTGCATATTTCACATGCTTGAATGAGTTTTAAACTCAAAAATAATGTGATATTTTTATCTCTCCTCTCTCTTGAATCAAACCAAATCAAAATGGAACCAAACCGAATAAAAAAGGAATCAAACTAGATCCAAATCTAGTCCAAATTCAACCAAACTAAATTTGGAAAATTCTAGAATTCAGTTAGCTTTGGTTAGAGCTTCCCTCTCCTATAAATAGAACATGAGTCCTTTGAAGAAAATAGAAGAATTTTACTATACTAGAGTTATGCTGAAATAATGCTAATTTCTACTATTCTCTAAAATTCTCTCCAAATTGAAGAAATTGGAGCTTCCCTCTTTCTTCAATCCCCATTGGTGGCTCCATCAACATACTTAACCAATTGATTGGTTGGGGGCCTCTACCGTGAACAAAGAATAAAGCAATTTGTAAGGTAAATGGTGAATTTTGATCTTTTCTATAATTTCTCAATGTTTCTCTCTTCTCAACCCCTCTGAAGCTTGAGAAGCTTAATTGGAATGGTTTTTGAATGCTATTGAAGTTAATTGATGAATGGTAGTGAAGAGTTACATAATTTGATGAATGCTATTGAAGTTAATTGATTAATGATAGTTAAGAATTACATAAATTTCCATTTATGCCTAATTCAAATGGTTTTTATGTAATTTCTCTCTCTCACTCAAGAAATGGTCATACTCATGACCCATTCTCAATCCAAATGAAGCTTTTCATAAAGCTTTTCCTTAATCCAAGATTAATCTATACTTGAGGTCAAATAAATGGCTTTTTTCTATGCTTTTAGTTTATGTATTTCATGAATATTGATGAATCAATCCATTATGGATTATGGATCCAATTAGGGATCATTCTAATTATTTCTTAATGATCAGTCATAGCAGCGGAGCTATGGCAAAATTTTTATAAAAATTACGCATAAAATAATTTCATTCAAAGCATGAAAAGAGGACTTCCTACCATATTCTAGGAATTATCATCCTAGATTAATTGAAGATATTCATAGAGAAATTGATTTTTATATTATGCATAATTGATTTTCATGCATAGAGGTATGCATAATAGATTATTATTTTAACATAAAAGTGTTACTTTTATCATAATTAGATTTCATGCATAGATGTATGCATAAAAGATTATTATTTTAATATAAAAGTGTTACTTTTAGCACAATTGAATTTCATGCATAGAAGTATGCATAAGAGTTGACTATTTTATTATAAAAGTGTTACTTTTATCATATTTGGATTTCATGCATAGAGGTATGCATAAAAGTTGATTATTTTATTATAAAAGTGTTACTTTTATCATATTTGGATTTCATGCATAGAGGTATGCATAAAAGTTGATTATTTTATTATAAAAGTGTGACTTTTATCATATTTGGATTTCATGCATAGAGGTATGCATAAAAGTTGATTATTTTATTATAAAAGTGTGACTTTTATCATATTTGGATTTCATGCATAGAGGTATGCATAAAAGTTGATTATTTTATTATAAAAGTGTGACTTTTATCATATTTGGATTTCATGCATAGAGGTATGCATAAAAGTTGATTATTTTATTATAAAAGTGTGACTTTTATCATATTTGGATTTCATGCATAGAGGTATGCATAAAAGTTGATTATGCATAGAGGTATGCATAAAAGTTGATTATGCATATTTGGATTTTATGCATAGAGGTATGCATAAAAGTTGATTATTTTATTATAAAAGTGTGACTTTTATCATATTTGGATTTCATGCATAGAGGTATGCATAAAAGTTGATTATTTTATTATAAAAGTGTGACTTTTATCATATTTGGATTTCATGCATAGAGGTATGCATAAAAGTTGATTATTTTATTGTAAAAGTGTTACTTTTATCATATTGGATTTCATGTATAGAGGTACGCATAAAAGATATTCTTTTTATACTAAAAGTGTGATTTTCATCATAAATGGCTTTTATGCATAACTTAGATGCATAAGAGAAATTCTTTTATTCTAAAAGTGTAATTTCTACCAAATTAAATTTATGCATAAGAAGATGCATAAAAGATTGATTTTTAAATTCAAAGTGTCATTCTCATCTAAATTGAATTTATGCATAGGAAGATGCATAAAAGAATGTAATTTCAATTCAAAAGTGTTATTCTCATCATCCAACTTGAATTTATGCATAGGAAGATGCATAAAAGATGGATTTTTAATTCAAAAGTGTCAATTCTCATCTAAATTGAGTTTATGCATAGGAAGATGCATAAGAGATGGAATTTTAATTCAAAAGTGTCATTTTCATTTAAAATGAATTTATGCATAGGAAGATACATAAAAGATTGATTTTTAAATGAGATGTGATAATATGTGATAAGATGCGTATGGGAAGTGATAGGATGTGAGAAGAGGTGTATGAGATGTGATAAGATGCGTATGGGAAGTGATAGGATGTGATAAGAGGTGTATGAGATGTGATAAGATGTGTATGAGATGTGATAGGATATGATAAGAGGTGTATGAGATGTGATAGAATGTGTTAAGATGAGTTAAGATGTGTTAAGATGTGTATGGGACGAGGTAGAGAGTGTATCTGATGGGATAAGAGGTATATGGGATGTGTTAGGGCGAGAATGGATGTAGTATGGATGTATGGATGTAGATACGGATGTATGTATGTATGTGGATACGGATGTATGGATGTAGATACGGATGTATGTATGTGGATGTAGATGTATGGATGTAGATACGGATGTATGTATGTATGTGGATGTGGATGTATGAATGAGGATGTGAAAATGGATGTATGTATGTAGATGTGGATGTATGGATGTGAATGTGAATGAAGATGTGGATGTGGATGTATGGATGTAGATTCGGATGTAGATGTATGTATGAATGAGGATGTGAAAATAGATGTATACATGTAGATGCGTATGTATGAATGTGAAATTGGATGTATGTATAATGTGGATGTATGAATGAGGATGTGAAAATAGATGTATGCATGTAGATGCGTATGTATGAATGTGAAATTGGATGTATGATGTGGACGTACGAACATGGATATGTATGTAGAATAATGAATGTGAATGTGTATGTGAATTAATGTGTAGTCTATATGAGTGAATGGATGAGAATGAGTACACATTGAATGGAATAGGGAATAAGTAATGTGGTCCAAGAGTGGATAATGTGGAAAGACGAGAGTTCGTTATAGAAACTGTATTTTGTGACTGTTTGTAAATGACTGTTTTATGTCAAGAATGCTGGGGAAGCATTTTGACCGTCTTGAGGATTAAGGTCATGAAGACCGAACTGATAAAGTTGCAACTGCTGACCGGAGAGTCAATGGAGGACGTCTCGCGTAGCAAGGTCGATCGAGGTCTTGACCAGCCTCGGTTTGATTTAAATGGTGAGCTTCCGGTACGGTGGATGAGGGACCAAGGAAGCGGCCTATGAGTGAAGCGCTAGGTCACCTGCGAGCGAAGGATCCTAGAGGGTGTTGACCATACGGTGCTCGGGCTCTGGGTCGCCGAAGATACCCACACGTGCGTCGTGGAAGATATTGGAACAAGGAGTAAGAGTTGTTTTCTGAAATTGGGTATGGATCTGGTTGATTGACCTTGCTGGTCCTCAACGGATGAGTCCATGGCTCTTTTATATGGATCTGTGGGTTGATCTTGCTGATCTTCCATGGAGATTCCATTATATTATATGAATATATTGCCAGTTACTATGAGCTAGGAACTATGGAAAAGGCCCTTGAGTGAACAGGTGGTGAGCGTTCTGGTTGCCAATGATGCCATAAGTATACCGATGAATGAATGACTGGAAATAAGGATTCAACCAGAGACTTTGAGGATTGTCATCAGTGACATAATGGTTTCATTAAAGGATTGTTTTAAAGTTAGCTGATGCTAAGAAAAAGGCAATTTCATATTGGGTTTGTAAGTGGTGTGACTAGTTTTATGTTTGCATGAACTTCCGGCTAGGGGGCCTTGGAACTCTTTTCCTTGGTACCCGGGACAAAACCTAACCAAATTCCAAATTGGATCCCATCACTACAGTGGTTGGGCGGTTGGCTAACCCATGGGATCGGATGGGGTTAGGCTGGACTGATGGATCCGTAAATCGAGACTCAATTTCTGTTATTACGATAGATAAAGTAAATCTCGGATAGTAATTGTTCTATGGATAGGAATCAACGGCTGTGCCTCTTGATGGGGAAAAAAGCATTGATCCCAATGATCCAAGTGCAGGTTTCTTCCTTGATCCGATCGAGTATCTTTATAGGTGCAGTCGGATCAGCGTGAGATCAGTAATGGTCTTGACTACGTTAGAGTAAAAAGTTATCCTGGTGGAATTGCCCGTGCGAGTGTGGGACCCTGGCCCGCGCATGAAAGGCTACATCCGCTACTAGCACCCCGAATCCGTTGCACGGTGGAAACAGGGATCTCACATATATACATATTTTATTTTTCAATTATATATCATTCTTAGGGTTGGGGTATGGCCCCGGCTTCTCTCTATTAATTGTTAATAGTGATCTATTTGATTGATTTACTAGTTAAAGTTTATATTCTTTTAAACAACAGCATATGCCTTAATAAAGAATGTCTTATCTCGCAATCTCAAGTTGAAATGCTAAAATCTTTGTGAAAAAGATTGTTTTTTTAAGAAGGTAACATGGATTCTAGTCCTATGGTTTAGTTGAGTAAATGGATTGTTATCTTGGTTAAATTAACGTACAGACACAACTCTCCCTGCCTTGACGCTGCCCCGTTCTTGTGCTTGTATAGTCGGACGGTGGAGACGTTAGTAAGGCCCAAAGTTGGCCCATGGTATCCCTCATACGATTGGGAGAATGAGGTTTTCCGATTGAGGCGAGTGATTGTGATGCTGCCTAGTTTAGAGGGCCCTGACTAGTGCGGTGAATTAGCCCACCCTAGTGCATAGACATCCCTCTGAGGGGTGGGAAAATCAAGCGACGGAGCCTGAGAGGGCGATAGGCGGGCTTGAGTCTTCGCCAGTGTTGACCGACGATGAGTTGTATGGTCCCGTAGGGTTTTGCCCAGCATGTAGAGGCTGGAAGGCCGAATTCTAGATCATCGACAGTATAAAGGAAAAGAATAAGAGAGCCAGTTTGGCTTGATGGAATTGATTCATGTATAAACTTTTTTTTATAAATCTTGTCTTTGGCATCATTGTACTATGAAAAAAAGGCTGCTTTAACAAACCTTGTGAAAAGGGCCTTAATTAAGGAACATGTTTATTTATGTCGAACAGTGTAATAGGATTAATTAGAAAACAAATTCACGCGTGAGTAGGGTAGAAAGTGGGAGGATGGAATGCCCCGATGGGACCATCCTATGGAGGACGGGTGGACCCGATTAGTCGGGTAGCTTTCCAATATATTAAGTGAAAGCCCTACGCTAGATAAATAGGTTCTCGGGCAATTCTATTCTAGAAGACTAGGCCAGCGGGCGGCTGTGCCTTGCATGGATGAGGATAAAATTGTTGTCTCTATAGGAATCAAGACTAGTAGTTGTCCAGATTATGATCAATTACCCTATGGGTGATTTGATTTTCAGAAGACCACGCTCCCCCTGCGGGAGAGAACTAGGTCTTACCTATGAATCGTATCCTTAAATCTTTGCATGGTCAAGGTGTCGATGAGTAGGAAATTTTCTCCAAGATAAGACTAAGTAGACTATCTTAAGTGTTTCCCCTATCTTGGGGAACCTTACAATTTTTATTAGAGCCGATCTTAGTTCCTAGGATTTGTTTTTCAAAGGTTAACTATTAAGGGATTAAAACAAGTGATTGTTTATCATATGAAGACAATTAATCAATCATCTCTACTAGCCATAGAAGTGATTTGAATATCCTCACATGTTGCGACAATCATCCTATGAAATTGTGCTTATATCTTGGGGGTGCACATGCAAGATATTTGTACAATGAATTTGAGAAATAAGATTGGGGAGAAAACCTTTTGTGATGAGGAAAAACATAGGGTGATCAAATTAAGCAACTAGTGAGAGACTGAATGACTAGAAGGATAGACCAAAACTTTGTTGTTTAGAGAAATTTTCAGGATATATCTCATTAACTTGCATATTATAAATTATTAAGATTATAACTGGATTGAGATTTGAATAGTTGACGTGTGAATGCCATCCATTGGATGCTTTACACTAGGACGATCATCCAAGATCTTGAACCCATCTCAAACAAACATGGGTCCAACTTCGGATGTGTAATTTCCAAAGGATCATGCTCTTAGATGTGTTAATCCCAAGATACTAGATAAAATAGAGAGTCTTCTAATACCTTCTCTTACGATTGAAATCAACTGATCATCCCCAAGATTTATCTCCTCTTACTCATACTCTGACTTTTCTCTCTTTCGAAGGTCTGTGGCAAAATAGCCTTCTCTTGCAGGGCTACAACATACTATTCTTTCTTTAAAAGAAAAGCTATGAAGTTTTCGTCTCCTCCTTTGAAAGACCATAGCAATCTAACCTTCTCTTCTAAGATATTAGATAAGAATGAATGAAGGGATATATACATCTCAAGCTCTAGGATTACCTTGAGGCTACTTCCTACCTTCTCTTCTAAGATATTAGATAAGAATGAATGAAGGGATATATACATCTCAAGCTCTAGGATTACCTTGAGGCTACTTGCTACCTTCTCTTCTAAGATATTAAATAAGAATGAATGAAGGGATATATACATCTCAAGCTCTAGGATTACCTTGAGGCTACTTGCTACCTTCTTACAGTTTTTCCTGTGTAGAGATCCTGATAGATTCAACAAATTGTTTCGGCCATAACTCTCTGATAAAAACTCAGAATATGGTTGTATAAGCAATCAAAAAACCAGAAGGCATCTAGTCTATAAACCAACGAGGGTAGATTAGGCAAAAATGTCTGTATATAGCCACAAACGTGCCATATTTAGAAACGTATTGCTTTTCTACATTTTGAGTAAGCATGGACTCTAAATATGTAAAAGTACTCTAAATACAACCTTCTGTCGCCTAAATTGGAATTTCTATTTTTGGAGATACTTATCTCTTAATAGAACTATTATTATCTTCTTATTTCTTTTAGGATTTTTGGAGCTAATATTTTTATTCTAACACTTTCCTAATGTTTCTAGCCTTATTGTCTCACTCTTCTCTAAGTGCACTCTTTCCTTCTTGAAATCTATATTAAAAGAGATACATATATACATGGCTTGGGAGGGACCTTACAATCTCCCCCACTTCAAAGGTTCGAGATGTCCTCATCTCGCGAGCTGGGATAGTATCTAAGTAAATCCTCTTGTCTCTTTCAAAGTGGTGTCCCCACTAGGTAGAAATCTTCTTTATCTAAACATTGTTCTTAAAGAGTCCTTTATTTTATGTTTTTGGCTTGTTTTGTTGTGCCACCAAAAGGTCTTTATTATTCTAAAGTTAATTGGCCTAATTATCCTAATTTCATGCATCCATATACCTCTCATATGATATGAACCTTCGAATTCCTTATTCTATACCCCCATGTAATATGGTACTGAAAGAATTATAATGGAAAAACGTAATGGAATCAATCCTTTACGCAATCTACCCTATGATAGCAATTTCATAATCTTAGTATCGTCTTGTAGAATACCTCTATTCATCATGCACATTACTTCACATGAATCTTGCACCAATCATCTTCTATTTACTTATAGAAATACTTGTTGAATTCGATTATCTTTAACCCTGCTATCCCTATTTACCTCTATTCATCATGCACATTACTTCACATGAATCTTGCACCAATCATCTTCTCTTTACTTATAGAAATACTTGTTGAATTCGATTATCTTTAACCCTGCTATCCCTATTTCTTGACCTAATTTTTGCTCTAGCTCATGATTCCTTGTAGCCAAGGGTGGGCTTGACGTTCCTCTTGAATTAGGGGACCTCGTCTTGATTAACATGGAAGGATAAGCGAGCCAGTTTGGCTTGATGGAATTGATTCATGTATAATTTTTTATATATAAATCTTGTCTTTGGCATTATTGTACTATGAAAAAAAGGCTGCTTTAACAAACCTTGTAAAAAGGGCCTTAATTAAGGAACATGTTTATTTATGTCAAACAGTGTGGTAGGATTAATTAGAAAACAAATTGACGCATGAGTAGGGTGGAAAGTGGGAGGATGGAATGCCCCGATGGCACCATCCTACAGACAGGTGGACCTGATTAGTCGTGTAGATTTCCAACATATTAAGTGAAAGCCCTACGCTAGATAAATAGGTTCTTGGGCAATTCTATTCTAGAAGACTAGGCCACCGGCTGTGCCTTGTAGGGATGAGAAAAAAAAAAGTTATCTCTAGGAATCAAGACTAGTAGTTTCCACTTAGTCTTATCTAGGAGAAATATTCCTACTCATCGACACCTTGACCATGCAAAGATTCAAGGATACGATTCATAGGTAAGACCTTGTTCTATCCCGCAGGGGGAGCGTGGTGTTTTAAAAATCAAATCACCCATAGGGTAATTGATCATAATCTAGACAACTACTAGTCTTGATTCCTATAGAGACAACGCTTTTTTCCTCATCCATGCAAGACAGAGCCGCTGGCCTAGTCTTCTAGAGAAGAATTGCCCACCCCCGCCGAGAACCTATTTATCTAGCGTAGGGCTTTCACTTAATATGTTGGAAACCTACCCGACTAATCGGGTCCACCCATCCTCCGTAGGATGGTCCCATCGGGGCATTCCATCCTCCCACTTTCCACCCTACTCACACGTCAATTTGTTTTCTAATTAATCCTATCACACTGTTTGACATAAATAAACATGTTCCTTAATTAAGGCCCTTTTCACAAGGTTTGTTAAAGCAGCCTTTTTTTCATAGTACAATAATGCCAAAGACAAGATTTATAAAGAAAATTTACACATGAATCAATTCCATGAAGCCAAACCGGCTCTCTTATTCTTTTTCTTTATACTGCCTCTAGAATTCGGCCTTCCAGCCTCTACATGCTGGGCAAAACCCTACAGGACCATACACCTCATCGTCGGCCACTCGTGAAGACTCAAGCCGGTTTATCGCCCTCTCAGACTCCGTCGCTCAATCTTCCCACCCCTCAAAGAGATGTCTATGCACTAGGGTGGGCTAATTCACCGCAGTAGTCAGGGCCCTTTGAACTAGTCAACATCACAATCACTCGCCGCAATCGGCAAACCTCATTCTTCCAATGGTATGAGGGATACCATGGGCCAACTCCGGGCCTTACTAACATCTCCGCCGTCTGGTTATACAAGCACAAGAACGGGGCAGCGTCAAGGCAGGGAGAGTTGTGCATGTACCTTAATTTAACCAAGATAACAATCCATTTACTCAACTAAACCATAGGACTAGAATCCATGTTACCTTCTTAAGATTGCCATAAGACATTCTTTATTAAGGCATATGATGTTGTTTAAAAGAATATAAACTTTAACTAGTAAATCAATCAAATAAATCACTATTAACAATTAATAGAGAGAAGTCGGGGACATACTTTAACCCTAAGAATGATATATAATTAAAAAACAAAATATGTATATACCTTATAGAAATTTGTCGTTTATCGTTGCCTTTGCTCGTTAACAAGAGCTTCAAAACTTGATATACGAGAATAGAGAGTCTTTGAATACCTTCTCTTACGATTGAAATCATCTGATCATGCCCAAGATTTATCTCCTCTTACTCATACTCCGACTTTTCTCTCTTTCGAAGGTCTATGGCAAAATAGCCTTCTCTTGCAGGGCTACGACATACTATTCTTTCTTTAAAAGAAAAGCTATGGAGTTTTGGTCTCTTCCTCTGAAAGACCATAGCAATCTAACCTTCTCTTCTAAGATATTAGATAAGAATGAAGGGATATATACATCTCAAGCTCTAGGATTACCTTGAGGCTACTTGCTGCCTTCTTACAGTTTTTTCTGTGTAGAGACCCTGATAGAATCATAAAATTGTTTTGGCCATAACTCCCTGATAAAAACTCAAAATATGGTTGTATAACCAATCAAAAGAACCAGAAGGCATCTAGTCTACAAGCCAACGCGGGTAGAATAGGCAAAAATGTCTGTATATAGCCACAAACATGCCATCTTTAGAAACGTGTTGCTTTTCCACATTTTTAGTATGCATGGACTCTAAATATGTAAAAGTACTCTAAATATGACCTCCTATCACCTAAATTCGAATTTTTATTTTTTTAGATACTTATCTCTTAATAGAACTATTCTTATCTTCTTATTTCTTTTAGGATTTTTGGAGCTAATATTTTTATTCTAACACTTTTCTAATAATTCTAGCCTTATTGTCTCACTCTTCTCTAAGTGCCCTCTCTTTCCTTCTTGAAATCTATATTAAAAGAGACACATATATACATGGATGGCTTGGGAGGGACCTTGCAATCTCCCCCACTTAAAAGATTCGAGATGTCCTCATCTCGCAAGCTGGGGTAGTATCTAAGTAAATCCTCCTGGGTTAGCTCCAAAAATTCATTCATTTTATCCTCCTAAAATCCTAGAGGACAAAACCTTTCACGAAGGTGTACTTTCATGGCATCCCATAACTGATTCTAGTTCCAATGGTGGTTAGATTGACAACAGTGCTTCCAACTAATTTGGCATTTCTTACGATTTTTAGACGAGCAAGGGTGAACTTCAAATCTTAATGGAGTTATAATCTTAATAATTTATAATATGCAAGTTAATGAGATATATCCTGAAAATTTCTCTAAACAAAGTTTCGGTCTATCCTTCTAGTCATTCAGTCTATCACTAGTTTCTTAATTTGATCGCCCTATGTTTTCCCTAACAAAAGGTTTTCTTCCCAATCTTATTTCTCAAATTTATTGTACAAATATCTTGCATGTGCATCCCCAAGATATAAGCACAATTTCATAGGATGATTGTCTCAACATGTGAGGATATTCAAATCACTTCTATGGCAAGTAGAGATGATTGATTCGTCCTCATATGATAAACAATCACTTGTTTTAATCCCTTGATAGTTAACCTTTGAAAAACAAATCCTAGGAACTAAGATCGGCTCTGATACCAATTGTAAGGTTTCCCCCTTCCAAAATATAGGGGAAACACTTAAGATAGTCCACTAAGTCTTATCTTGGAGAAAATTTCCTACTCATCGAGACCTTGACTATGAAGAGATTCAAGGATATGATTCATAGGTACGACCTAGTTCTATCCCGCAGGGGGAGCGTGGTCTTCTAAAAATCAAATCACCCATAGGGTAATTGATTATAATCTGGACAACTACTAGTCTTGATTCTTAGAGACATCTTTTTTTTTCTCATCCATGCAAGGCACAGCTCGCTGGCCTAGTCTTCTGGAATAGAATTGCCCGAGAACCTATTTATCTAGTGTAGGGCTTTCACTTAATATGTTGGAAATCTACCCGACTAATCGGGTCCACCAGTCCGTAAGATGGTGCCATCGGGGAATTCCATCCTCCCACTTTCCACCCTACTCACACATCAATTTGTTTTCTAATTAATCCTACCACACTATTTGACATAAATAAACATGTTCCTTAATTATAATGCCCTTTTTACAAGGTTTGTTAAAGCAACCTTTTTTTCACAGTAGTACAATAATGCCAAAGACAAGATTTATAAAAAAAAATTATACATGAATCAATTCCATCAAGCAAAATTGGCTCTCTTATTCTTTTCCTTTATACTGTCGATGATCTAGAATTCGGCCTTGCACTCTCTACATGCTGGGCAAAACCCTACGGGACCATACACCTCATCGTCGGCCGCTGGCGAGGACTCAACCCAGCCTTTCGCCCTCTAAGGCTCCATTGCTCGATCCTCCCGCCCCTCAGAGGGATGTCTACACAGTAGGGTGGGCTAATTCACTGCACTAGTCTGGGCCCTCATAACTAGGCAGCATCACAATCACTCGCCTTAATCGGCAAACCTTATTCTCCCAATGGTACGAGGGATACCATGGGCCAACTCCGGGCCTTACTAACAACTCCGTCGTCCTGCTATACAAGCACAAGAATGGGGCATCGTCAAGGTAGGGAGAGTTGTGCCTGTACCTTAATTTAACCAAGATAACAATCCATTTACTCAACTAAACCATAGGAATAGAATCCATGTTACCTTCTTTTAAGAAAACAATCTTTTTCATAAAGATTTTAGCATTTCAACTTGAGATTGCGATAAGACATTCTTTATTAAGGCATATACTGTTGTTTAAAAAAGAATATAAACTTTAACTAGTAAATCAATCAAATATATCACTATTAACAATTAATAGAGAGAAGCCAGGGCCATACCTCAACCCTAAGAATGATATATAATTGAAAAAGTAAAATATGTATATACCTTATAGAAATTTGTCGTTTATCGTTGCCTTTGCTCGTTAACAAGAGCTTCAGAACTTGATATACGAGAATAGAGAGTCTTCGAATACCTTCTCTTACGATTGAAATCATCCGATCATCCCCAAGATTTATCTCCTCTTACTCGTACTCTGGCTTTTCTCTCTTTCGAAGGTCTATGGCAAAATAGCCTTCTCTTGCAGGGCTACGACATACTATTCTTTCTTTAAAAGAAAAGCTATGGAGTTTTGGTCTCTTCCTCTAAAAGACCATAGCAATCTAACCTTCTCTTCTAAGATATTAGATAAGAATGAAGGGATATATACATCTCAAGCTCTAGGATTACCTTGAGGCTACTTGTTGCCTTCTTACAGTTTTTCTATGTAGAGACCCTGACAGAATCAACAAATTGTTTTAGCCATAACTCTCTAATAATAACTCAGAATATGGTTGTATAACCAATCAAAAGAATCAAAAGGAATCTAGTCTACAAGACAACGTGGGTAGAATAGGCAAAAACGTCTGTATATAGCCACAAACGTGCCATCTTTAGAAACGTGTTGCTTTTTCGCATTTTTAGTATGCATGGACTCTAAATATGTAAAAGTATTCTAAATACGACCTCCTGTCACCTGAATTGGAATTTTTATTTTTGGAGATACCTATCCTCTTAATAGAACTATTCTTATCTTCTTATTTCTTTTAGGATTTTTGGAGCTAATATTTTTATTCTGACACTTTCCTAATGTTTCTAGCCTTATTGTCTCACTCTAAGTGCACTCTCTTTCCTTCTATATTAAAAGCGACACATATATACATGGCTTGGGAGGGACCTTACAATCTCCCCCACTTCAAAGATTCGAGATGTCCTCATCTCGCGAGCTGGGATAGTATCTAAGTAAATCCTCTTGTCTCTTTCAAAGTGGTGTCCCCACTAGGTAGAAATCTTCTTTTATCTGAACATTGTTCTTAAAGAGTCCTTTATTTCATGTGTTTGGCTCATTTTGTTGTGCCTCCAAAAGGTCTTTATTATTCTAAAGTTAATTGGCCTTATTATCCTAATTTCATGCATCCATATACCTCTCATATGATATAAACCTTCAAATTCCTTATTCTGTACCCCCATGTAATATGGTACTTAAAGCATTATAATGGAAAAATTTAATGGAATCAATCCTTTACGCAATCTAACCTATGACAGCAATTTCATAATCTTAGTATCGTCTTGTAGAATACCTCTATTCATCATGCATATTACTTCACATGAATCTTGCACCAATCATCTTCTATTTACTTATAGAAATACTTGTTGAATTCGATTATTTTAACCCTGCTATCCCTATTTCTTGACCTAATTTCTAGCTCATGAGTCCTTATAGCCAAGGGTGGGCTTGACGTTCCTCTTGAATTAGGGGACCTCTTCTTGTTAACATGGAAGGACTCATGTCCTTCTTGACACTTTCTATATAAAAAAAACTTTATCATAGTCTCTGGCTATAATTATGGCTTCAAAAATAGAGGATGGTTTTACATTCTTGATGATGAGGTTATTCAAAGGTAGATTAAGCTTCCAAATGAATCGATGGAGAAGAGTTACCTCATCCATCTCTGGAGCTAATCGAAGAATTTTAACAAAAGTTTGGTGGTATTCTTTTAGGGTCTTCCTTTCTTGGGTTAGCTCCAAAAATTCATTCATTTTATCCTCTCAAAATCCTAGAGGACAAAACCTTTCAAGAAGGTGTACTTTCATGGCATCCCATAACTAATTCTAGTTCCAGTGGTGGTTAGATTGACAACAGTGCTTCCAACTAATTTGGCATTTCTTACAATTTTTAGATGAGCAAGGGTGAACTTGCTTCTTTCATTGTATCCATGAAAAGTTCAAAACTATCAAATACTTATCATAGCGCCACATCTAAAGGCACTCTGGATTAATATATCCGAGATCTTCATTTTTTTGAGAATCACACATCTGGTGCCTTGGGATCGACACATCCAAAGATTATAAGGATTAACACGTCTGAGATGATTAGTTTTCTGAAAGTTACACATCTAGTATCTTGGGATTAACACATCTAAGAGCATAGTCCTCTAGGAATTACACATCCGAAGTTAGTCTGAGATGGGTTCAAGATCTTGGATGATCGTCCTAGTGTAAAGCATCCAACGGATGGCATTCACACATCAACTATTCAAATATTAATCAAGTTATAATCTTAATAATTTATAATATGCAAGTTAATGAGATATATCCTGAAAATTTCTCTAAACAACAAAGTTTTGGTCTATGCTTCTAGTCATTCAGTCTTTCACTAGTTTCTTAATTTGATCGCCCTATGTTTTTCCTCATCAACAAAAGGTTTTCTCCCCAATCTTATTTCTCAAATTTATTGTACAAATATCTTGCATGTGCACCCCCAAGATATAAGCACAATTTCATAGGGGATGATTGTCTCACATGAGGATATTCAAATCACTTCTATGGCCAATAGAGATGATTGATTTGTCTTCATATGATAAACAATCACTTGTTTTAATCTCTTGATAGTTAACCTTTGAAAAACAAATCCTAGGAACTAAGATCGGCTCTGATACCAATTGTAAGGTTCCCCAAAATAGGGGAAACACTTAAGATAGTCCACTTAGTCTTATCTTGGAGAAAATTTCCTCCTCATCGACACCTTGACCATGCAAAGATTCAAGGATACGATTCATAGATAAGACCTAGTTCTATCCCACAGGGGGAGCGTGGTCTTCTAAAAATCAAATCACCCATAGGGTAATTGATCATAATCTGGACAACTACTAGTCTTGATTCCTATAGAGACAACAATTTTTTCCTCATCCATGCAAGGCACAGTCACTGGCCTAGTCATCTAGAATAGAATTGCCCGAGAACCTATTTATCTAGCGTAAGGCTTTCACTTAATATGTTGGAAAGCTACCCGACTAATCGCATCCACCCGTCCTCCGTAGGATGGTCCCATCGGGGCATTCAAACCTCCCACTTTCGACCCTACTCACGCGTCAATTTGTTTTCTAATTAATCCTATCACACTGTTTGACATAAATAAACATGTTCCTTGATTAAGGCCAATTTCACAAGGTTTGTTAAAGCAGCCTTTTTTTCACAGTACAATAATGCCAAAGACAAGATTTATAAAAAAAATTATACATGAATCAATTCCATTAAGCCAAACCGGCTCTCTTATTCTTTTTCTTTCTACTACCGATGATCTAGAATTCGGCCTTCCAACCTCTACATGCTGGGCAAAACCCTACAGGACCATACACCTCATCGTCGGCCGCCACTGGCGAAGACTCAAGTCGGCCTATCGCCCTCTCAGGCTTCGTCGCTCGATCCTCCCACCCCTCAGAAGGATGTCTATGCACTAGGGTGGGCTAATTCACCGCACTAGTCAGGGCCCTCTGAACTAGGCAGCATCACAATCACTCGCCTCAATCGGCAAACCTCATTCTCCCAATGGTATGAGGGATACCATGGGCCACAACTCCGGGCCTTACTAATGTCTTCACCGTCCGGCTATACAAGCACAAGAACGGGGCAGCGTCAAGGCAGGGAGAGTTGTGCCTGTACCTTAATTTAACCAAGATAACAATCCATTTACTCAACTAAACCATAGGACTAGAATCCATGTTACCTTCTTAAAAAAATAATCTTTTTCACAAAGATTTAGCATTTCAACTTGAGATTGCGATAAGGCATTCTTTATTAAGGCATATGATGTTGTTTAAAAGAATATAAACTTTAACTAGTAAATCAATCAAATAGATCACTATTAAAAATTAATAGAGAGAAGTCGGGGCCATACCTCAACCCCTAAGAATGATATATAATTGAAAAACAAAATATGTATATACCTTACAGAAATTTATCGTTTATCGTTGCCTTTGCTCATTAACAAGAGCTTCAAAACTTGATATAGGAGAATAGATAGTCTTCTAATACCTTCTCTTACGATTGAAATCATCCGATCATCCCCAAGATTTATCTCCTCTTACTCATACTCTGACTTTTCTCTCTTTCGAAGGTTTATGGCAAAATAGCCTTCTCTTGCAGGGATACGACATACTATTCTTTCTTTAAAAGAAAAGCTATGGAGTTTTGGTCTCTTCCTCTGAAAGACCATAGCAATCTAACCTTCTCTTCTAAGATATTAGATAAGAATGAAGGGATATATACATCTCAAGCTCTAGGATTACCTTGAGGCTACTTCTTGCCTTCTTACAGTTTTTCCTGTGTAGAGACCCTGATAGAATTAGCAAATTGTTTCGGCCATAACTCTCTCATAAAAACTCAGAATATGGTTGTATAACCAATCAAAAGAACCAAAAGGCATCTAGTCTACAAGCCAGCTTGGGTAGAATAGGCAAAAACGTCTGTATATAGCCACAAACATACCATCTTTAGAAACGTGTTGCTTTTCCACATTTTTAGTATGCATGGACTCTAAATATGTAAAAGTACTCTAAATACGACCTTCTATCACCTAAATTCGAATTTCTATTTTTGGAGATACTTATCTCTTAATAGAACTATTCTTATCTTCTTATTTCTTTTAGGATTTTTGGAGCTAATATTTTTATTCTAACACTTTTCTAATGTTTTTAGCCTTATTGTCTCACTCTTCTCTAAGTGCACTCTCTTTCCTTCTTGAAATCTATATTAAAAGACATATATATACATGGCTTAAGAGGGACCTTACAATCTCCCCCACTTAAAAGATTCGAGATGTTCTCATCTCGCGAGCTGGGGTAGTATCTAATTAAATCCTCCTATCTCTTTCAAAGTGGTGTCCCCACTAGGTAGAAATCTCCTTTATCTAAACATTGTTCTTAAAAAGTCCTTTATTTCATGTGTTTGGCTCGTTTTGTTATGCCCCCAAAAGGTCTTTATTATTCTAAAGTTAATTGGCCTTATTATCCTAATTTTATGCATCCATATACCTCTCATATGATATGAGTTCCTTCGAATTCCTTATTCTATACCCCCATGTAATATGGTACTTAACAAATTATCATGGAAAAACGTAAGGGAATCAATCCTTTATGCAATCTAACCTATGATAGCAATTTCATAATCTTAGTATCGTCTTGTAGAATACCTCTATTCATCATGCACATTACTTCACATGAATCTTGCACCAATCATCTTCTATTTACTTATAGAAATACTTATTGAATTCGATTATCTTTAACCCTGCTATCCCTATTTCTTGACCTAATTTTTGCTCTAGCTCATGATTCCTTGTAGCCAAGGGTGGGCTTGACGTTCCTCTTGAATTAGGGCACCTCTTCTTGATTAACATGGAAGGACTCATGTCCTTCTCGACACTTTCTATACAAAGAAAACTTTATCATACTCTCTGGATATAATTATGGCTTCTGAAATAGAGGATGGTTTTACACTCTTGATGAGGTTATTCAAAGGTAGTCTAAGCTTCCAAAAGAATCGATGGAGAAGAGTTACCTCATCCATCTCTCTGGAGCTAATCGAAGAATTTTAACAAAAGTTTTGTGGTATTCTTTTAGGGTCTTCCTTGCTTGGGTTAGCTCCAAAAATTCATTCATTTAATCCTCTCAAAATCCTAGAGGACAAAACCTTTCACAAAGGTGTACTTTCATGGCATCCCAAAACTGATTCTAGTTCCAGTGGGTGGTTAGATTGACAAGAGTGCTTCCAACTAATTTGGTATTTCTTACGATTTTTAGACGAGCAAGGGTGAACTTGCTTCTTTCATTGTATCCATAAAAAGTTCAAAACTATCAAATACTTATATCATAGCGCCACATCTAAAGGCACTCTGGATTAATATATCTAAGATCTTCATTTTTTTGAGAATTACACATCTGGTGCCTTGGGATCGACACATCCAAAGATTATCAGGATTAACAGGTCTGAGATGATTGGTTTTCTGAAAATTACACATCTAGTATCTTGGATTAACACATCTAAGAGCATGATCCTTTGGGAATTACACATCCGAAGTTAGACCCATGTTTGTCTGAGATGGGTTCAAGGGCTTAGATGATCGTCCTACTGTAAAGCATCCAATGGATGGCATTCACACGTCAACTATTCAAATCTTAATGGAGTTATAATCTTAATAATTTATAATATGCAAAAAACGTCTGTATATAGCCACAAACATGCCATCTTTAGAAACGTGTTGCTTTTCCACATTTTTAGTATGCATGGACTCTAAATATGTAAAAGTACTCTAAATACGACCTCCTATCACCTAAATTCGAATTTCTTTTTTTGGAGATACTTATCTCTTAATAGAACTATTCTTATCTTCTTATTTCTTTTAGGATTTTTGGAGCTAATACTTTTATTCTAACACTTTTCTAATGTTTCTAGCCTTATTGTCACTCTTCTCTAAGTGCACTCTCTTTCCTTCTTCTTGAAATCTATATTAAAAGAGACACATATATACATGGCTTAAGAGGGACCTTACAATCTCCCCCACTTAAAAGATTCGAGATGTCCTCATCTCGTGAGCTAGGATAGTATCTAAGTAAATCCTCCTGTCTCTTTCAAAGTGGTGTCCCCACTAGGTACAAATCTTCTTTTATCTAAACATTGTTCTTAAAGAGTCCTTTATTTCATGTGTTTGGCTCATTTTGTTGTGCCCCCAAAAGGTCTTTATTATTCTAAAGTTAATTGGCCTTATTATCCTAATTTTATGCATCCATATACCTCTCATATGATATGAACCTTTGAATTCCTTATTCTATACCCCCATGTAATATGGTACTTAACAAATTATCATGGAAAAACGTAAGGGAATCAATCCTTTACGCAATCTAACCTATGATAGCAATTTCATAATCTTAGTATCGTCTTGTAGAATACCTCTATTCATCACGCACATTACTTCACATGAATCTTGCACCAATTATCTTCTATTTACTATATAGAAATACTTGTTGAATTCGATTATCTTTAACCCTGCTATCCCTATTTACTTATAGAAATACTAGTTGAATTTGATTATCTTTAACCCTGCTATCCCTATTTCTTGACCTAATTTTCACTCTAGCTCATGATTCCTTGTAGCCAAGGGTGGGCTTAACGTTCCCCTTGAATTAGGGGACCTCTTCTTGATTAACATGGAAGGACTCATGTCCTTCTCGACACTTTCTATATATAAAAAACTTTATCATAGTCTCTGGCTATACTTATGGCTTTTGAAATAGAGGATGGTTTTACATTCTTGATGAGGTTATTCAAAGGTAGATTAAGCTTCCAAATGAATCGATGGAGAAGAGTTACCTCATCCATCTCTGGAGCTAATCGAAGAATTTTAGCAAAAGTTTGGTGGTATTCTTTTAGGGTCTTCCTTGCTTGGGTTAGCTCCAAAAATTCATTCATTTTATCCTCCCGAAATCCTAGAGGATAAAACCTTTCATGAAGGTGTACTTGCATGGCATCCCATAACTGATTCTAGTTCCAGTGGTGGTTAGATTGACAACAGTGGTTCCAACTAATTTGGCATTTCTTACGATTTTTAAACGAGCAAGGATGAACTTGCTTCTTTCATTGTATCCATGAAAAGTTCAAAACTATAAAATACTTATAGCACCATAGATTATCAGGATTAACACGTCTGAGATGATTAGTTTATTAAAAATTACACATCTAGTATCTTGGGATTAATACCTCTAAGAGCATGATCCTCTGGGAATTACACATCCGAAGTTAGTTGTTTGTCTGAGATGGGTTCAAGATCTTAGATGATCGTCCTACTGTAAAGCATCCAATGGATGGCATTCACACATCAACTATTCAAATCTTAATGAAGTTATAATCTTAATAATTTATAATATGCAAGTTAATGAGATATATCCTAAAAATTTCTCCAAACAAAGTTTCGGTCTATCCTTCTAGTCATTCAATCTCTCACTAGTTTCTTGATTTGATCGCCCTATGTTTTTCCTAACAAAAGGTTTTCTCCCCAATCTTATTTCTCAAATTTATTGTACAAATATCTTGCATGTGCACCCCCAAGATATAAGCACAATTTCATAGGATGATTGTCTCAACATGTGAGGATATTCAAATCACTTCTATGGCAAGTAGAGATGATTGATTCGTCCTCATATGACAAACAATCACTTGTTTTAATCCCTTGATAGTTAACCTCTGAAAAAAAAATCCTAGGAACTAAGATCGGCTCTGATACCAATTGTAAGGTTCCCCCCTTCCAAAATAGGAGAAACACTTAAGATAGTCCACTAAGTCTTATCTTGGAGAGAATTTCCTACTCATCGAGACCTTGACCATGCAGAGATTCAAGGATATGATTCATAGGTAAGACCTAGTTCTATCTCGCAGCAGGGGCAGCGTGGTCTTCTAAAAATCAAATCACCCATAGGGTAATTGATCATAATCTGGACAACTACTAGTCTTGATTCCTAGAGACAACTTTTTTTTTCTCATCCATGCAAGGCACAGCCGGCCTAGTCTTCTAGAATAGAATTGCCCGAGAACCTATTTATCTAGAGTAGGGCTTTCACTTAATATGTTGGAAATCTACCCGACTAATCGGGTCCACCCGTCCCTGTAGGATGGTGCCATCGGGGCATTCCATCCTCCCACTTTCCACCCTACTCACACGTCAATTTGTTTTCTAATCGGGTCCACCCATCCCCATAGGATGGTGCCATTGGGACATTCCATCCTCCCACTTTCCACCCTACTCACACGTCAATTTGTTTTCTAATGAATCTTACCACACTTGGTTAGAAGCTCACTTTTTCCTATAAATAGAAGCCCTCCCCTTTGTTGAAACTCAATAGTGTTTTGCACTGTTACCCTGTCTCTCCCCAGTGCCAAAAACAGTGAATTGTGCTCATAATTCATTAGTTTTTGACCTTCCCTCTTCTAGAAGATTGGTGGCCACTCTTGTCTCAAACAAGAGTAGAACCCTCAAACCATCAAGCCAAAGGAAAGCTCTCAAACTATCAATGTAAGCTGGAGATTCTTCTCTTTTATATTCTTTTTATGGTTTTTTATGATTTTTGTCTTCTCTACATTGCAAATGATGTTATGCCTCATTGCAAAAGGCATTCCCCTCTCTTCTCTAGTAAATCCAACCATTCTTTATCCTAGATGAATGATTAATGAATAAAATCAAGTTTTTCATAATGTTTCTCTTAAATAAGTAGAAAAATGTTTACTTTAGAATGATTTAAATACTCTTGGTGCATTTCTAATTAATTTTAGAGACTTAAAAATTGAAAAATGGTCAGCCATACAAAGGAGGTTATGGCAAAATTTTTTAAAAATTTAAGAATAAGTATTATCTTTCCTTATTCTAAAACAGTAATCTTTATGGTTTCTATATTCTAAAGTGTCATTTTCATGCATAGAAGATGCATTTTGATTATTTGTATAAAAGAAATTTAGTTTTATTATAAAAGTATTACTTTCATTATTATTGATTTTTATGCATAAAAGTATGCATAAAAGATTATTTTTTTATTATTATAAAAGTGTTACTTTTATCATAATTGATTTTCATGCATAGAAGTATGCATAAAAGATTAGTTTTTTATTATAAAAGTGTTACTTTTAATAAAAGATTAGTTTTTTATTATAAAAGTGTTACTTTTATCATAATTGATTTTCAGGCATAGAAGTATGCATAAAAGATTATTATTTTTATATAAAAGTGTTACTTTTATCATATTTGATTTTTATGTATAAAAGTATGCATAAAAGATTATTTTTTTGATAAAAGTGTTACTTTTATAAAAATAAAAGATTATTTTTTTTTATAAAAGTGTTACTTTTATCATAATTAATTTTCATGCATAAAAGATTATTTTTTTTATTATAAAAGTGTTACTTTTATCATAATTGATTTTTATGCATAAAAGTATGCATAAAAGATTATTATTTTTATTATAAAAGTGTTACTTTTATCATAATTAATTTTCATGCATAAAAGATTATTTTTTTATTATAAAAGTATTACTTTTATCATAATTGATTTTTATGCATAAAAGATTATTTTTTTATTATAAAAGTGTTACTTATATCATATTTGATTTTTATGCATAAAAGATTATTATTTTTATTATAAAAGTGTTACTTTCATCATAAATGATTTTTATGCAGATAATCTGTGAGAAGAAATGCTACCGTTTCATATTCACTAAGATGGTAATGAGAAAATTCAATTAAACTATCGAAGTCGGAGATCGAGATAAATGATTATTTTATTCCTCCTAAGAAATTTATGTTTTAAAAATCTGTAAGCAAATATTCGTCGAACGAAATTTAGAAAAAGAGAAATTGAAATAGTACCTTTCGAGAAAGATAGTTTAGGAAGAACCTTTTCAGACCCAAACTATGATTCAGACTATTGACCAAGACCTAATTCCTTCGTCAATTTTCAATCAATGACGATGTGCCCAGTCTGGAAAAATGTATTCAAATCTCCCACCAAATCTGAAACTATGTTAAGACTTTTGATTTTAATTTGAGGATCAAGTTAACAGAATTTGAGGAATTCTGTTTGGAATTCAGACCTGGATCTAGAAGTATTGAGATACGGATTTAAGATTATTCATGGTTTTCAAACAAAATCAAAACTGAAAACTTGCATAGAAACCCTGTTTTCTTAAAGGATTGTCTTACGCCAGAATGCTGGAGGGAGCATTTGGCATATATGTTTATCTAAGGGAAGTTCGGTTGCAACAGCTGGTGGGGAGTGTTCGAGGGACAGCTCATGCGGCAAAGCCTGCCGAGGTCTTGACCAGCCTCGGTATGGTTAAAATGGTGCGCTTCCGGTACGATGGGCGAGGGCCGACGAAGCGGTCCCTGAGTGAAGTGCCAGGACACCTAAGAAGGATCCTGGAGGGTTCTGACCAGGCGATGCACGGGCTCGCGGTGCCGAGGACACCCATGCGTATGTCGAGGAAGATATTGTATGACAGACCACTGTTATTGTAATCTATCACTGGATCTCGTTGTTGACTTGCTGGTCTCAACGGAGAGTCCAAAGTGATACTATTTTGTGAGAAACAAAGACTCAATGGAAATTTTGAAGTATGACATGTGTAACCAGTAAATTGTTTGTCAATGGATTATTTTTATTAAAGTTTTAAAGAGGAGTGTGTGCATATTTGTTTTCTAAAGCTAAAGTTAAAAAAGGCATTTCAATTATGGGTGGGTGAGTACTTGTTCGGATCTACCGATTCCAGTGGTAGGGTGGTGCACCCATGGGCCGGATGGGATAGGCTGGAATCAGTGGAATTTTAATAATCAAATTGAAAAATCTTAGGATTACGCTAGGATTGGAGTAAATAGTTAATTCCCTGATAAATTTCTCGATTGAGTGGATCAACGACTGTGCCTAATCTTGATTAGGAAAAAAGCGTTGAATTGTTCAGTTGATCAAATTATATCAGTGATAGTTTCCTTCTATCTGGTTTATTCAGGTGGAGGATACTTTAGATTTTGATCTCGTTTTAGAAAACTCGTTAAGAAAAATTCAAAAAGGTGGAATCGTCCCCGCTTTCCGGGCATGGGAAATTTTCCCAATTTCGATTTTCGGAGTGACCACCAACCTAGTCTCATGCCTGGACATTCGTGGGCGAGGCCCCGAGTGAGAAACCCTGCCCCGTGCATGAGGGGGCTGCTTCCGCTGCTGTCAGCTCTACCGAGAATCCGGTGCACGGAGGGGGCAGAGGGATCTTACAGCATTGGCAAACAAACCTTCCAAGAAACCTATGCTGAAAGCCATAGGGAAGGAAAGCAAGCTAGGCAAGAAGCTTCCTTGAAGGCTACCCACATTAAGGCTCCCTCAATTGGATTCATGGATGGATGCTAGAAGACCACTCTTGAAGGATATGGAACCGACTTCATTCCATGCCAAATCATCTTAATTGAATGGGGAATCACCACAAGTACTATTCAATCCTATGGATACATATTATAGGGATGCCAAGAGGGTGTTTACCCAACAAAAGGCAAATCAATCTATGATGGTAGAAGAGGAGATGTATTGGGATGAAGAAGAGGTCATGCATGACACACAAGATTGGCATCATACGTCCTTCATAGAGAGGCAATAGGATGCACATAATAGATGGATGAAACTACCTAATTTTATCAAGAGGGAGTACAAGAATTTATTTCGATTCTTGCAATCTTACTCCAAAATACATAAATTCAAACCTTCATCACATTATGGGAACTCAATCCATGCTTTGAAGGATGTCAAATACAGGGTCACAATCTCAAAGTTCAAAGGGGATGGTTCAAACCCATACAATTTGGAGGAATGGATTGCTAAATTGGAAACATACTTTCAGCTCTACCCAAAAGATGAGCAAGACGAAGTTCAATTTGCATCATTGCATATGGAGGACTATGCTCATCAATGGTGGAGACTCATGGTCAAATAAGGGAGCATGCCACACTCATGGGATGAGTTGAAGAGGGAAATGAATTTGGCATTCATTTCACCATTAGTACTTGATAGACACCATGAGGAGTGATATGAGCTATCTCAAAAGGGGATGTTGGTGAGAGAGTACATCAAGAAGTTTATGAATCTTTTAAAGTTTGTGGAAGTATTGAATGATTTCACCATTGGTACTTGATAGATACCATGAGGAGTGATATGAGCTATCTCAAAAGGGGATGTTGGTGAGAGAGTACATCAAGAAGTTTATGAATCTTTTAATGTTTGTGGAAGGATTGAATGAGGACATGAAGATAAAAAAGTTTGTGCATGGTTTGGATTTCAACATCAAGGCAGATGTTTCAGCCCAAAGACCAAGCACTATCAAAGAGGCCATGAGATTGGTGGAGCTTTATGAGCCAAAATATAGGAAATCCCAACCTATCTTTCTCGTGAAGGATTCACACAAGCCACCTATTACTTCTTCCAACATGAATAAAAGCCCTATTCCTACACCAACTTCTTCTATTCCTAGATTTCCAACCATATATGGGGGTGGACAGCCCAAGAGTGGAGCTCACTTGGATGTAAAGAAAGGGGACAACTTCAACACGAAGCCTCCTGAAACCTTCAACACGACTCAAAGGATGGATGACCCAAAGATATTGATGAGTGAAGATGCAAAGGTTTATGCTTCAAGTATAAAGAGAGAGAGTCACCCGGGCATGTGTGCAAAGTTAAAAGGATTGTGGCCACTATGATCCTCATGGATGAAGGAAAGGGTGACAAGGAGTGACATGATGTTGAAGAGTTTGAAGATTTCCATGAAGTAACACTAGATGAGGAGTCCAAAGAGGACCATTCATTTATACAAATGGATGATGAATTCCCCTTTAATCCCGGTGGTAAGGATGACACATTATGACTCGACATGATATCTCAAAAGTCTAAAATTTTTCTTATCCTAACCAATTTTCTCTCCCAAGCAAAAGAGGTGGCTAGTCACTCTTCAAAGTTATGATTTTGAGATATCATACACACCAAGCAAGGACAATGTATTGTCAAGAATGTGGGCTTGCACTATGGCATTAATTAAGGAGATTTAGAGTGATTAGAATAAGGAAGTTCAAGAGAAATTACCCCCTAAATGAGGCTGCTGTCCACATTCACAAAAAAATTACAGCAAGGTAATCAAGAATACCTCCTAAAACAGGAAGCTGTCTACATTTAAGAGGAATACCTCCTAAATGAGGCTGTTGTCCACATTTCTAAAAAAATAATAGCAAGGCAATTATGAGGATATTCCCCATTACAAGCTTCACAACAACCTCTTATGGTACAAGGATTGAGTGTATCTTGTTTCTACCTCATCCTTCATACCAAAGGTGCTTCATGAGATGCATTCTTCTTCACTTGCGGTTCATCTTGGTGTATTGAAGATGACATGACAAAGTGAGAAAAACTTCTTTTGGAAAAGCATTTGGAGGGATGTCAACAAGTTTGCGATGGAATGTCCACACATGGGGCATCTTGAATTGCCAAGCAATTAATGGAAAATGTATTCAAGATACATGACAAGAGAGTTGAGGAATAGAAACATAGAGGAGTTCCTCATCAAACGGAAGCATTTACCTTTGGATGGGGCTACATGGAAACCACTTTCTTATGTGCAACAACAAGATCTATCTATGGAGGGTGTTTCTTAACCATGTAGCATGATTTAATTTGGATTTACAAGGGTTTTATGAGAAATTATACATGCTGGAATTTTCTGGACAGATTTTGTTGAAGCTCATTTGAAGGTTTCTTTTCAACGATATTGGACTTCAATGGCCATCATAATGAGTATATACATTGTGGAGAATGTTGGTCGATGCATTTACAGCCTATTATGAGCTCATTACCATCCTCTCCATTTGATGTATATTGGAGGATGTACCCAAGTATACAGAAAGCAAATTCTGAGGACAAAATCTTTGGGGAAGGGAAGGTTTGTAATGAAGTAGGAACCTTAGTAAGGGCATGGGCATGGGCTTAACTATAAAAGGGGCTCATGGACCTTCATTTTTATCTTTTGATCATTTGACATTTGAATGAACCTTGGATCGTTGAGCTACCACACTTTGGCTTATGGAAGGCTTCTTCCATTCTCATAGTGGGAGATTAAACCACTTGGCATTATGTGTGATATGTGTGCGATTTTTGCTAATTGTATGCTAATCTACATGACGATTTGTCCCATATCTAGCTTCTTAATCTTACATTACTGATTCTCCATTTCATGATGCGACACTCTCCACCTGGTGAGGTCCCTTATAGTGATAGCACTATAGCAACATGCAAGATAAGCCATTGATATCTCTCCCCCTATTAGATTGCACCTCCTTGTTTGGCTCTTAGGTGTGGGGGCATTTTGTGCTTGTGTGGTTAACATGGCATATTGAACACCGGACCAACTCATGTCTAGAGTATAGATATGGTTATCCTATGTTGTCCTTTCTCATTACTTGGTCATTTGTTACATGACTGTGGTCGCTAGGTCTTATACGGCTGGTGTGGCATGTGGCTCCTTCCCTTTATCACTAATTCTCAAAGGCATTGTACTAAAAGATGCTTTTGATAGGGTCCCTTTTGGGAGATTCCTTAGGAAGCTCCCATGAAAGAACTATGCCAGAAGATGTCTCTGATGATCCCATTAGGGACATTCCTTGAGGAAGTTCCCATTAAGTTATCATCGAAAGCTATGGCACTCCTCCTATAGTAGTATGGCTCACAGTTTATATGTTTTTTGAGTATAAGATGTTATACAAGTTGAATAAAGGATCCCTTCCAGGAATCTTCTCATTCGCTATTCATCAGACAGAGAATTTATCATTGTCAGAACATCAAGAGTGGAGGTATCTCACTCTGCTAATACAATCTCTGATTGATTATTTCTCTTGTTGTTTGGCATGGTAAAGTTGATCTCTAATTAGATTTTGTTCAGCATACCATTGATAGTATAAGAGCTTTTCTAATAATTGATCACGGAGCTTTTGTCTGTCTCATCATCCTTATCATTGACATCCTCATTGTCATCATCATTCTCCATCATAGAATCTTCTTTTTTTGGGTGTAGGTGCCTTGGTCTTGCCCTTACTCTTTGTGGTTTTCTTACCTCTAGCTTTTAACTTTGTGCATTAAATCTTACCAAATCCTTCCTCAAACCCAGGGGAGGCGGGGGAGGGGGAAGGAGAAGGGGGAGAGGGAGAGGGAATGGGAATGGGATGGTATCAGAGGAAGAGGAATGATGATGATAATGAGGGAGAGAGGGGAGGGAATGGGGGGGAAGGGTAGGGAGAGGGTGAAGAGAACATTGGAGGAGAAGGAGACGGAGAAGAGAGAATTGTGATGGAGGGGGTGGGGTAGGAGGGTGAAGAGAAGATGGAGGGAGAGGGAGAAGAGAGAAGGGGAAGCGGAAGCGGAAGAGGGGGGGGATATACTAGTGGTGATGGTGGAGGAGAAGGAGGTGGTGGTGCATGCATAGATGATAATCGTGGCATCAAAATCTCCTCCTTGACATTCCCCTTAAAACTTTGGGTGTAAACATAAAGGATAAATCCATTAGTTCCTTACCTTCCTTCTTGGTGATATAGTATTATCATTTGTACTTGTGCTACCGAATCTAAACAATGATATTTTGAAGTCTCTAAATGTGAGTTTTCTAATCATTATGTGTTCAAATCTTTTTCTCTCTCTTTTAATGTATTGTCTCATAATTCCCTATGAGGGGTTATCAATTTACACACACACACACACACACACACACACACACATGGGTGAATGTTAGAATAACAACACTGGGTAGTCATGACCACTTAGCAAACATGCATGCAGAATTCTAACATAAACTTGTGTTGAATACTATGAATTGTGTTTAGTAATTTATAAAAGCCACTGTAAGGGAAAATAGAAAAGATATATCAAAGTCATTAATTGTAACATGCATCCATTGTGTCTTTTGGGTTAGCCAAAATCAAGTGCACTGAGACATTAGAAGTCACTCAACACTAAGGTAGGAGGAGAGTAGGACAAAATAGCCAAGTTGATAAGAGAGTAGCCAGAGACTAGCTATGTCATAGTACGGTCAGCCACCATGAGTACGGGAAATGTAAATAGCTAGCTTTACATGAAGGTGATCCATCATGATCTTTTGGGTGAAAAAGAAAGCACCACAACAAGAGAGACTATGGGGTGGGGTGGTTATTCACTATACTCCCCCCAAAACTAGGTGATGTGACATAGTCACTTGGCATAAGAGTAGGATAATCAATAAGATATGAATCTGGTAGCAGTACTATAAGCATGACTAAGATGAGCGGCACTATAGTTGCATTCAAGTGAAATATACACACAATGTCAAACCAGCATTGTCAAGCAAGCATGCTAAACTTTTCCATAGGGCCCAACACAGGGAAAGATAGTCCTTAATACTCATATAAAGACCCAATGTTCACTTGTTAGCGCTAGTCACTTAAGCCCAGTTTAGAGTAAGTTACATCAAACCACCACCACACAATGTGTAGATAACTACACCTTCCAATGCAAGTGTGAGACGATAACCACATGGTGTGAGCATGTGGAGGGAAACTCGACATGAAAATATTCCCCATTGTGAGCAGGCCATGTGCATCCTCACAAAACAATAATATGAATGTGTGCTTGTGTGTGTGTGTGTGTGAAATATACAAATATCATATCTACAACTGAACCCAAAGATTTAGGGAACCCAAATACTCTTGATAAATGAAATGTTTAACATGATTATAAAACAGAGTATTGCTACAATAATCATGTTATCAATAGTATGAGACAATTTCTCAGGTAGAGCTTAGACTGCGAGATATTTGAGAGGGTAGAACCTATTACCTGCATCCATTCGACATTAACAAAAAGATAGTTAGCATGTGTGTGTGTCTTACAGGTGTCTTAGGCCCTACCACATGTTATAGATGTCACTCAAGTACCCCAAAGTTTAAACCAAAGCTGGGTCAATTAGTCCTAGAATAATCCAATTGCCAGTTCATTCCGAAATTCGCATAACCCGTGGGCTAGTAATTTAATCTTCCCATAAGAAGTGCATAACAATCCACAAAGTGGATGGTTATATGAGTCTTCATACCTATGCCCTAATACCTATGCAAGTGTAAGATCCCTAACCCCACTGCGCAACGAATTCTGGGATGCTAGCAGCGGAACTAGCACTTCTTGCGCGGGGCAGGGTCCCAAACTCGGGGCCTCGCCCACGGATATCCGGACAAGAGACTAATCCATCGGTTTCTCCAAAACCGAACCCGGAAAAACTTCCTTTGCTCGGAAAGCACGGGCGATTCCACCTAGATAAAATTTCCTAATGTAGTCAAAAGCCTTAACTAACTGAACTGATCTGACCGAACTCGTAAGTTCCATAGTCAGATCAAGGGACAGATTGCACTTGGATCATAGAGACCAATGCTTTTTTCCTCATCGAGAGGCACAGCCGTTGATTCTTTTTCCATAGAATAATTTTTGTCTGGGATTTACTTCATCTATCGAACTAAACAGAAATTGAGTCTCGATTTACGGATCCATCAGTCCAGCCCCATCCAGTCCCATGGGTTAGCCAACCGCCCAACCACTGTAGTGATGGGATCCAATTAGGAATTTGGTTAGGTTTTGTCCCGGGTAATAGGAAAAAGAGTTCCCAGGCCCCCTAGCCGGATGTTCATGCCAACATGAAACTAGTCACACCACCTACACACCCAATATGAAATTGCCTTTTTCTCAGCATCAGCTATCTTTAAAACAATCCTTTAATGAAACCATTGTCACTGATCACAATCCTCAAAATCTCTGGTTGAATCCTTATTTCCAATCATTCCTTCATCGGTGTACTTATGGCATCATTGGCAACCAGAACGCTCACCACCTGTTCACACAGGGGCCTTTTCGATAGTTCCTAGCTCATAGTAACCGGCAATATATTCACATACAAAATGGAATCTCCGTAGAAGATCAGCGAGATCAACCAACAGATCCATATAAAAGAGCCATGGACTCATCCGTTGAGGACCAGCAAGGTCAATCAACCAGATCTATGCCCGGTTTCAGAAAACAACTGTTACTCCTTGATTCAATATCTTCCACGACGCACGTGTGGGTATCTTCGACGACCCAGAGCCTGAGCACCATATGGTTAGCACCCTCTAGGATCCTTCACAAGTCACCTAGCGCTTCACTCATAGGCCGCTTCCTTGGTCCCTCATCCACCGTACTGGAAGCTCACCATTTAAATCAAACCGAGGCTGGTCAAGACCTCGGCCGACCTTGCTACGCGAGACGTCCTCCGTTGACTCTCCGTCAGCTGTTGCAACTTTATCAGGTCGGTCTCCACGACCACATTCTCAAGACAGTCAAAATGCTTCCCAAGCATTCTTAACATAAAACAGTCATTTACAAACAGTTCACAAATACAGTTTCTATAATGAACTCACATCTTTCCAGATTGTTCCACATCGATCCATATTACTTAACCCAAATCCAAATCATATGTGTATCCATTCTTGACCAGATACATCATTTTCCATCCCATCACATCAGATTCATTCACTTCACATAACATCCATTCCTATCTTTCTTAATTTACATTACGTCTCATCACATCCATTTCTCATTACATCTCATTCGTTCACATCTTATATTATTCATTCACATTCTGATTCACATGACATCTCATCTCATCCATTCGCTCATAAACGACTTCATATCCATTCACATACATATTCGCATTCATTATTCCACATACACATCCACATTCATACATCCACATTCACATCTACATCCATACATCCATTTTCACATCCACATTCATACATTTTCACATCCACATCCACATCCACATTCATACATCCACATCCACATCCACATCCACATCCATACATCCACATTCATATCTACATCCATATATCCATTTTCACATCCACATTCATACATCCACATCTACATCCATACATCCATACATCCACATCCACATTCATACATCCACATCCACATCCACATCCATACATCCATTTTCACATCCACATTCGTACATCCACATCCACATCCACATCCATACATCCATACATCCACATCCACATCCACATTCATACATCCACATCCACATCCATACATCCATACATCCACATCCATATCTACATCCATACATCCATTTTCACATCCATATTCGTACATTCACATCCACATCCATACATCCATACATCCATACATCCACATCCACATCCACATTCATACATCCACATCCACATCCACATCCATATCTACATCCATACATCCATTTTCGCATCCACATTCATAAATCCACATCCATACATCCATACATCCACATCCATATCCACATTCATACATCCACATCCACATTCATACATCCACATCCACATCCACATCCATACATCCACATCCATACATCCACATCCATATCTACATCCATACATCCATTGTCGCATCCACCTTCATACATCCACATCCACATCCATACATCCACATTCATACATCCACATCCACATCCATACATCCATACATCCACATTCATACATCCACATCCACATCCACATCCATACATCCACATCCATATCTACATCCATACATCCATTTTCACATCCACATTCGTACATCCACATCCACATCCACATTCATACATCCATACATCCACATCGACATCCACATTCATACATCCACATCCATACACCACATCCATATCCACATCATTCACACATCAAATCACATTATCCATTCACATCCGATTCACATGCCGTCATTCATTCACATGCCATCAGTCATCCACATCATTCACACATCAAACCACATCATCCATTCACATCCGATTCACATGCCATCATTCATTCACATGCCATCAGTCATCCACATCATTCACACATCAAACCACATCATCCATTCACATCCGATTTACATGCCGTCATTCATCCACATCATTCATTCACATCTCTTATCATTCATCCATATTATGATTCACATGCCATCACATTCCTTCACATCTATACCATTCATTCACATCCTAATTCACATCCACATCCACATTCATATATCCACATCCACATCCACATCCACATCCATACATCCATACATCCATTTTTGCATCCACATTCATACATCCACATCCACATCCATACATCCATACATCCACATCCATATCCACATTCATACATCCACATCCACATCCACATTCATACATCCACATCCACATCCATACATCCATTTTCGCATCCACATTCATACATCCACATCCATACATCCACATCCATACATGCACATCCATATCTACATCCATACATCCATTTTCACATCCACATTCGTATATCCACATCCACATTCATACATCCATACATCCAAATCTACATCCACATCCACATCCATACATCCATACATCCACATCCATATCCACATCATTCACACATTAAACCACATCATCCATTCACATCCGATTCACATGCCATCATTCATCCACATCATTCACACATCAAACCACATTATCCATTCACATCCGATTCATATGCCGTCATTCATCCACATCATTCATTCCTATCTCTTATCATTCATTCATATTATGATTCACATGCCATCACATTCCTTCACATCCTATACCATTCATTCACATCCTAATTCACAGGACATCACATCTATTCATCCAATTTCATTTATCTGATTCATATCACTTCCATCCATCCATTTACATCTATCTGATTCCTATCACATCTCATCACATCTATTTATAGGATGTAAGAGAATTCTAATTTTTTGGATATAAAGATTCTTTACGCATCTAATTAGGCATAAAGACAACTTTAGTAGGAATAACACTTTTACAAAAATCCTTTTATGCATCTATTTAGGCATAAATTCGATTTTAAGAAAAATAACACTTTCGAATTAAAAATAAACCTTTTATGCATTTTACTATGCATAAATTCCATTTTAATGAGAATAACACTTTCAAAATAAAAATAAATCTTTTATGCATTTTACTATGCATAAATTCATTTTAAATGAGAATGACACTTTTGAATTAAAAATCAATCTTTTATGCATCTTCCTATGCATAAAATCAAAATTGATGAAAATAACTCTTTTGAACTAAAAATAGATTTCTTTATGCATCATTCTATGCATAAAATCAAAATGGATGAGAATAACACTTTTGGATTAAATTAAATTCTTTATGCATCTTTCCATGCATAAATCCAATTTAGTAGGAATTACACTTTTAGAATAAAAGAATTTCTCTTATGCATCTAATTTATGCATAAAATCCATTTATGATGAAAATCACACTTTTAATATAAAAAAATATCTTTTATGCATATGTTTATGCATACAAATCATTTATGATGAAAATCACTCTTTTAATATAAAAGAATTTCTTTTATGCATCCATTTATGCATAAAAATCATTTATGATGAAAATCACACTTTTAATATAAAAAATATCTTTTATGCATACAAATCATTTATAATGAAAATCACTCTTTTAATATAAAAGAATTTCTTTTATGCATCCATTCATGCATAAAAATCATTTATGATGAAAATCACACTTTTAGTATAAAAAATATATTTTATGCATATGTTTATGCATACAAATAATTTTTGATGAAAATCACCCTTTTAATATAAAATACTTTCTTTTATGCATCCATTTATGCATAAAAATCATTTATGATGAAAATAACACTTTTAATATAAAAAATATCTTTTATGAATACAAATCATTTATGATGAAAATCACTCTTTTAATATAAAAGAATTTCTTTTATGCATCTAATTTATGCATAAAATCTAAATATGATGAAAATCACACTTTTAATATAAAAATATATTTTATGCATATGTTTATGCATACAAATCATTTATGATGAAAATCACTCTTTTAATATAAAAGAATTTCTTTTATGCATCCATTTATGCATGAAAATCATTTATGATGAAAATCACATTTTTATAATCAAAATCACAATTTCAATATGCTTTCTTTTATGCATAGAATTTAATTCTAAAGAAAGTAACACTTTTTTAATAAAATATTTTAGTATGCATTTTCTTATACCTAGGATGAAAATTAACACTTTAAGAATACATATACGATGGGAATTACTCTTTTTGAATTAAAAAAATAGAACTTATTTTACACAATTTTAGAAAATTTTGCCATAACCTCCTTTGTATGGCTGACCATTTTTTAATTTTCAATTCTCTAAAATTAATTAGAAGTTCACCAAGAGTATTTAAATTATTCTAATGTAAACATTTTCTGCTTATCAAAGAAGAACATTATGAAAAACTTGATTTTATCCATTAATCATTCATCTAGGATAAAGAATGGTTGGATTTACTAAAGAAGAGAGGGGAATGCCTTTTTTCAATGAGGCATAACATCATATTCATTTTAGAGAAGACAAAAATCATAAAAACCATAAAAATTAAGCATACATGGAAATTTATGTACTTCCTTACTTCCATACATCAGTTAACTTCAATAGCATTAAAAAGTCATTCCAATTAAGCTTCTCAAGCTTGAGAGGGGTTGAGAAGAAAGAAACATTGAGAAATTATGGAAAAAGATCAAAATTCACACTTTACCTTACAAATTGCTTGATTCTTTGATCATGGTAGAGGCCCCCAACCAATCAATTGGTTTGGTATGCTGATGGAGCCACCAATGGAGATTGAAGAAGGAGGGAAGCTCCAATTTCTTCAATTTGGAGAGAATTTTTGAGAATAGTAAAAATTATCATTATTTTAGCATAATTCTGGCATAGCATAAATCTGGCATAGTATAATTCTCCTATTTTTTTACAAAGAGCTCAGGTTCTATTTATAGGAGAGGGAGGCTCTAACCAAGATCCACTGATTTCTAGAATTTTCTAGATTCAGTTTGGTTAAATTTGGACCAGATTTGGATCTAGTTTGGTTCCTTTTTTATTCAGTTTGGTTCCTTTTTTATTCGGTTTGGTTACTTTTTGATTCAGTTTGGTTCCTTTTTTATTCGGATTGGTTCCTTTTTGATTCGGTTTGATCCAAGAGAGAGGAGAGATAAAAATATCACATTATTTTTTAGTTTAAAACTCATTCAAGCATGTGAAGTAGGCGCCTCCTTGAAGGGACTCCCCTTCCTTACACATGTGTCAAAATGGAGTCATTATACCCAAAATATCTCATTTTTTTAGTAATACTCATAGTTTTTTACTAATAAACCTTGTACATAGTCAACTCTTCATCTTATGTGAGCATTTACTCATTTTTGGGTATTTTTCTTCTACAAATTGGATTTATCTCCTCCCCACACATGGATTGATCTTATTGGCCCATAGGAACCTTAATTTAAAATTTCGAAAAAATCTTGACCCTTAAGATAAGGCCTCTTGAACAGATTGTACTTGATTTCTAATGAACCTTTTGAAAATCTTTTTGAACTTCTGTTTCGAGGGAACTTATTTTAATAAGAAGAGATATTTTTCCATCCAAAAATATTTAAAAACTGAATTACCACTTTCTAGAAGGTTTTCTTTCTCTAGGTTAAAACTGGTAGAAACAAGATCTTTTATATTTCTGAAGAGGGATTTGACTACAGGGGAAGATACTGGACATCTTGAGAGGCTGGGGAGGAATCTTACATTCAACCCCACTTAAAAAACTCGAGATGTCCTCATCTCACAAAGCTAGAGGAGAATTCTTTTTCTTAAGATCCAACTGATTATGGGTTCCTTATATTTTGGTGAGCCCAAACGGAATCCTGGGATAAAGATCCCTTATATAAAACTCATTATTAAATAACATTTCACTCAGATCATAACAATCAATTCCTTATCACAATAATGGTCCATTAGATCGAATTTTCTATCTGAACAGTCCTTCATGGAAATTTTTCATTTATGCATATTTTTAATTTGACCTCCTTTAACTTGATCCACTGGGTCAAGTGTTAACAGTGGCAATCTGCCAGCACAATCCACTAATCTCATAGTGATTTACTGGAGTCATTAACGTCATTCCAATTATAAACATCATCACAGGGACTCGTCCCATTCATCCTCATTATGGTTTTTCTCAGCTTATTACATTTCAACTAAATTTTAGGAATCATCATTTTTCAATCAGAATCCAAATCAACTCATCAGTTCTCACAACCAAAATTTAAACATCATATCAACCACATTCGAATTCATAATCTAGATAGCATTAATGCTTATAATTTCAAGTCTTAGATTTACTCGTATATACTGCCAGTAAAGAGCTGCAGTTATACCCTCGGCATATACCCTCGGCATATACAGGTAGACACGGTCCTTGGAATTTAAACATCATATCAACCTCATTCAAATTCATCATCTGGATAGCATTAATGCTTATAATTTCAAGTCTTAGATTTACTCGTATATACTGCCAGTAAAGAGCTGCAGTTATACCCTCGACATATACAGGTAGACACGGTCCTTCGAATTATAAGGTAAATACCATCATGCCGAGGCCTCAAGCAAGTCAGGGATTCCATACAATTGCGGTACTTCCATATGAAGACCCAATTACCAATTTACGAATTTCAGTCGGAATATCAATTTGTATGAATTTCATCACACAATTACAACCTTTTAGTGCTTCTTGATAAATTTTTTTGACATATTTGGCTTCTCAGTTGATCCTCATTAGCCAAATAGCTCTGATACCAATTGTAAGATCCCTGACCCCACTGTGCAACGAATTCTGGGGTGCTAGCAGCGGAAGTAGCACTTCTTGCACGAGGCAGGGTCCCACACTCGGGGCCTCGCCCACCACGGATATCCGGACAAGAGACTAATCCATCGGTTTCTCCAAAACCGACCCCGGAAAAACTTCCTTTGCCCGAAAAGCACGAGCGATTCCACCTGGATAACTTTTCCTAACGTAGTCAAAAGCCTTAACTAACTGAACTGATCTGACCGAACTCGTAAGTTCCATAGTCAGATCAAGGGAGAGATTGCACTTGGATCATAGAGACCAACGCTTTTTTCCTCATCGAGAGGCACAGCCGTTGATTCTTTTTCCATAGAACAATTTTTGTCCGGGATTTACTTCATCTATCGAACTAAACAGAAATTGAGTCTCGATTTACGGATCCATCACTCCAGCCTAACATGGGTTAGCCAACCGCCCAACCACTGTAGTGATGGGATCCAATTAGGAATTTGGTTAGGTTTTGTCCCGGGTACCAGGGAAAAGAGTTCCCAGGCCCCCTAGCCGGATGTTCATGCAAACATAAAACTAGTCACACCACTTACACACCCAATATGAAATTGCCTTTTTCTCAGCATCAGAAATCCTTTAATGAAATCATTGTGTCACTGATCACAATCCTCAAAATCTCTGGTTGAATCCTTATTTCCAATCATTCCTTCATCGGTGTACTTATGGCATCATTGGCAACCAGAACGCTCACCATCTGTTTACACAGGGGCCTTTTCGATAGTTCCTAGCTCATAGTAACCCGCAATATATTCACATACAAAATGGAATCTCCGTAGAAGATCAGCAAGATCAACCAATAGATCCATATAAAAGAGCCATGGACTCATCCGTTGAGAACCAGCAAGGTCAATCAACCAAATCCATGCCCGGTTTCAGAAAACAACTCTTACTCCTTGATTCAATATCTTCCACGACGCATGTGTGGGTATCTTCAGCGACCCAGAGCCTGAGCACCATATGGTCATCACCCTCTAGGATCCTTCACAGGTCACCTAGCGCTTCACTCATAGGCCGCTTCCTTGGTCCCTCATCCACCGTACCGGAAGCTCACCATTTAAATCGAACCGTGGTGGCTGGTCAAGACCTCGACCGAGGCTGGTCAAGACCTCGACCGACCTTGCTACGCGAGACGTCCTCGGTTGACTCTCCGTCAGCTGTTGCAACTTTATCAGGTAGGTCTCCACAACCACATTCTCAAGACAGTCAAAATGCTTCCCCAGCATTCTTGACATAAAACAGTCATTTACAAACAGTTCACAAATACAGTTTCTATAATGAACTCACATCTTTCCAGATTGTTCCACATCGATCCATATTACTTAACCCAAATCCAAATCATATGTGTATTCATTCTTGACCAGATACATCATTTTCCATCCCATCATATCAGATTCATTCACTTCACATAACATCCATTCCTATCTTTCTTAATTTACATTACGTCTCATCACATCCATTTCTCATTACATCTCATTCGTTCACATCTTATATTATTCATTCACATTCTGATTCACATGACATCTCATCTCATCCATTCGCTCATAATGACTTCATATCCATTCACATACATATTCGCATTCATTATTCCACATACACATCCACATTCGTACATCCACATTCACATCTACATCCATACATCCATTTTCACATCCACATTCATACATCCACATCCACATCCACATTCAAACATCCACATCCATATCTACATCCATACATCCATTTTCACATCCGCATTCATACATCCACATCCACATCCATACATCCATACAACCACATCCACATCCACATTCATACATCCACATCCACATCCACATCCACATCCACATCCACATCCATACATCCATTTTCACATCCACATTCGTACATCCACATCCACATCCATACATCCATACATCCACATCCACATCCACATTCATACATCCACATCCACATATCCATACATCCACATCCATATCTACATCCATACATCCATTTTCACATCCACATTCGTACATCCACATCCATACATCCATACATCCACATCCACATCCACATCCACATTCATACATCCACATCCACATCCATATCCATACATTCACATCCATATATCCATTTTCGCATCCACATTCATACATCCACATCCACATCCATACATCCATACATCCACATTCATACATCCACATCCACATCCACATTCATACATCCACATCCACATCCACATCCATACATCCGCATCCGTGTCTGCATCCATACATCCATTTTTGCATCCACATTCATACATCGACATCCACATCCATACATCCTTACATCCACATTCATACATCCACATCCACATCCACATCCATATCTACATCCATACATCCATTTTCACATCCACATTCGTACATCCACATCCACATCCACATTCATACATCCATACATCCACATCCACATCCACATTCATACATCCACATCCACATCCATACATCCATACATCCACATCCATATCCACATCATTCACACATTAAACCACATCATCCATTCACATCCGATTCACATGCCGTCATTCATTCACATGCCGTCATTCATCCACATCATTCACACATCAAACCACATCATCCATTCACATTCGATTCACATGCCGTCATTCATCCACATCATTCATTCACATCTCTTATCATTCATTCATATTACGATTCACATGCTATCACATTCCTTCACATCCTATACCATTCATTCACATCCTAATTCATAGGACATCACATCTATTCATCCAATTTCATTTATCTGATTCATATCACTTCCATCCATCCATTTACATCTATCTGATTCCTATCACATCTCATCACATCTATTTATAGGATGTAAGAGAATTCTAATTTTTTGGATATAAAGATTCTTTACGCATCTAATTAGGCATAAAGACAACTTTAGTAGGAATAACACTTTTACAAAAATCCTTTTATGCATCTATTTAGGCATAAATTCGATTTTAAGGAAAATAACACTTTCAAATTAAAAATAAACCTTTTATGCATTTTACTATGCATAAATTCCATTTTAATGAGAATAACACTTTCAAAATAAAAATAAATCTTTTATGCATTTTACTATGCATAAATTCATTTTAAATGAGAATGACACTTTTGAATTAAAAATCAATCTTTTATGCATCTTCCTATGCATAAAATCAAAATTGATGAAAATAACTCTTTTGAACTAAAAATAGATTTCTTTATGCATCATTCTATGCATAAAATCAAAATTGATGAGAATAACACTTTTGGATTAAATTAAATTCTTTATGCATCTTTCCATGCATAAATCCAATTTAGTAGGAATTAAACTTTTAGAATAAAAGAATTTCTCTTATGCATCTAATTTATGCATAAAATCCATTTATGATGAAAATCACACTTTTAATATAAAAAAATATCTTTTATGCATATGTTTATGCGTACAAATCATTTATGATGAAAATCACTCTTTTAATATAAAAGAATTTCTTTTATGCATAAAAATCATTTATGATGAAAATCACACTTTTAATATAAAAAATATCTTTTATGCATATATTTATGCATACAAATCATTTATGATGAAAATCACTCTTTTAATATAAAAGAATTTCTTTTATGCATAAAAATCATTTATGATGAAAATCACACTTTTAGTATAAAAAATATCTTTTATGCATATGTTTATGCATACAAATAATTTATGATGAAAATCACTCTTTTAATATAAAATAATTTCTTTTATGCATCCATTTATGCATAAAATTCATTTATGATAAAAATCACACTTTTAATATAAAAAATATCTTTTATGCATACAAATCATTTATGATGAAAAACTTATTTTACATAATTTTAGAAAATTTTGCCATAACCTCCTTTGTATGGCTGACCATTTTGCAATTTTCAATTCTCTAAAATTAATTAAAAGTTCACCAAGAGTATTTAAATCATTCTAATGTAAACATTTTCTGCTTATCAAAGAGGAACATTATGAAAAACTTGATTTTATCCATTAATCATTCATCTAGGATAAAGAATGGTTGGATTTACTAAAGAAGAGAGGGGAATGCCTTTTCTCAATGAGGGATAACATCATATTCATTTTAGAGAAGAAAAAAATCATAAAAACTATAAAAATTAAGCATACATGGGAATTTATGTACTTCCTTACTTCCATTCATCAGTTAACTTCAATAGCATTAAAAAGTCATTCCAATTAAGCTTCTCAAGCTTGAGAGGGGTCGAGAAGAAAGGACTCCCCTTCCTTACACATGTGTCAAAATGGAGTCATTATACCCAAAATATCTCATTTTTTTAGTAATACTCATAGTTTTTTACTAATAAACCTTGTACATAGTCAACTCTTTATCTTATGTGAGCATTTACTCATTTTTGGGTATTTTTCTTTCACAAATTGGATTTATCTCCTCCCCACACATGGATTGATCTTATTGGCCCATAGGAACCTTAATTTAAAATTTCAAAAAAATCTTGACCCTTAGAATAAGGCCTCTTGAATAAATTGTACTTGATTTCTAATGCACCTTCTGAAAATCTTTTTGAACTTCTGTTTTGGGGGAACTTATTTTAATAAGAAGATATATTTTTCCATCCAAAAATATTTAAAAACTGAATTACCACTCTCTAGAAGATTTTCTCTCTCTAGGCCAAAACCGGTAAAAACAAGATCTTTTATATTTCTGAAGAGGGATTTGACTACACGGGAAGATACTGGACATCCTGAGAGGCTGGGGAGGAATCTTACATTCTACCCCACTCAAAAAACGCGTGATGTCCTCATCTCGCAAAACTAGAGGAGAATTCTTTTTCTTTTAGATCCAACTGATTATGGATTCATTATATTTTAGTGAACCCAAACAGAATCCTGGGATAAAGATCACTTATATAAAACTCATTATTAAATAACAATTCACTCAGATCATAACATTCAATTCCTTATCACAATAATGGTCCATTAGACCGAATTTTCTATCTGAACAGTCCATGGAAATTTTTCATTTATGCAGATTTTTAATTTGACCTCCTTTAACTTGATCCACTGGGTCAAGTGTTAACAGTAGCAATCTGCCAGCACAATCCACTAATCTCATAGTGATTTTCTGAAGTCATTAATGTCATTCCAATTATGAACATCATCACAGGGACTCATCCCATTCATCCTCATTGTGGTTTTTCTCAGCTTATTACATTTCAACTAAATTTTAGGAATCATCATTTTTCAATCAGAATCCAAATCAACTCATCAATTCACAACCAGAATTTAAAAATCATATCAACCACATTCGAATTCATCATCTAGATAGCATTAATGCTTATAATTTCAAGTCTTAGATTTACTCGTATATACTGCCAGTAAAGAGCTGCAGTTATACCCTCGGCATATACAGGTAGTCATGGTCCTTGGAATTATAAGGTAAATACCATCATGCCTAGGCCTTAAGCAAGTCAGGGATTCCATACAATTGTGGTACTTCCATCTGAAGACCCAATTACCAATTTACGAATTTCAGTCGGAATATCAATTTGTATGAATTTCAGTCGGAATATCAATTTGTATGAATTTCATCACACAATTACAAACTTTTAGTGTTTCTTGATAAATTTTTTTGACATATTTGGCTTCTCGGTTGATCCTCATTAGCCAAATAGCTCTGATACCAACTGTAAGATCCCTGACCCCACTGCGCAACGAATTCTGGGGTGCTAGCAGCAGAAGTAGCACTTCTTGCACGAGGTAGGGTCCCACACTTGGGGCCTCACCCACGGATATCCGGACAAGAGACTAATCTATCGGTTTCTCTAAAACCGAACCCGAAAAAACTTCCTTTGCCCAGAAAGCACGGGCGATTCCACCTGGATAACTTTTCCTAACGTAGTCAAAAGCCTTAACTAACTGAACTGATCTGAAATGGACCTAGAGCAAAATATTGAATCAAACACACCAAAGCAAGAATCTAGCATCCATTAATCATGAGATTAGTGATCAAATGGCTCATCACATGAATATACAAGAGAGAGAATCTATAAGTGCATGTAGCAAGAGAAGATGCACAAATAGCCTAAGTGTGTTTAACCTCTCACCAAGAGGATGACCATGGAAGGCCATATCTCCATAGATGGAACCCAAAGGTACAAGATGACCAAAATTAGTAAAAGTGTCAAATGTTGTCAAAAGATCCTACCAATGTACCCCAAGCCCTATTTATAGTCACTTTCTCCTTTTGCCCATGGGCCCCTATGTACATGTGGAAATCAACAAAGATTTTGTCCTCAAAATCATAGAAGATATTTACAATTGAATCGCAATCTCAATGTAAACCCATGGGAAGTAGAGAGGTATTCAAAAATGCGCCTCAAATACATTTGGAATAGGGAAACCAAATGTAGTGAAGCCGGCAAACTCCTTCTCCAAAAATAGCATGTAGGACTGTTATGGCAGCCATGTTGTCGATGAAGCTTCCCTTGAAATTCTTCATGAAACCTCCATAAAAATGAGCTGAAAATGATGCGTAGCCGCACCCAAAAGGGCCCCACATGTTTGTTATCAAACCAAATGATCTTCCAAGTGTGTTGGAGTAGATTGGTAACCCCAACAATAGATCCAACCAAAGCTGTCCAGAAATTACAGCACATATAAAACCTCATGATATGCCCATTCTTCACATAATAATCATGCCACTTTATCAAGGAATACTTCCATCAAGTAAACCATGTTGTTGAACATACTCCATTGATTGCCAAGTAGTCTCATCTATGGGCAAGCGCTTCCATTTCACAAGGAATTCATCAATGTTCCAGTTCCTCAAAACCCTTGTCCTCTTGTCCACAATCCTCTCTGGCTCATAGATAATCTCTCCTTCTTCATCCATCGGTGGTAACTCTTCAATCTCTTGAGGAAGAGAGCCCACAAACCTCTTAAGTTTGGATACATGAAACACATTATGAATCCTTGTAGAAGGAGGTAGGTCAAGCTTATAAGCCAAATCACCAACTTTCTTGACTACCAAATATGGTCCATAGTATCTATGTGCCAACTTGGAATTGGAAGACCCTTGAGAATATTGTGACGGCTCTTAGGAAGCTTGAGCAACACATAATCACCTTCCTTGAACTCCATTTTGCGTCTATGCTCATCCGCATTTGCCTTCATGACTTCTTGTGCCTTCTTCATATTATCCTTGCATAATTGAAGAAGTTGTCTCATCCTTTCCAACTCTTCCTTGGCTAAGGGATTAACCATTTTATCCTCATGGAAGGCAATAGATGGCACATGCACTTCATACCCATAAAGAGCCTCAAAAGGTGACATCCCAATACTCAAATGCTTGCTTGAATTATGACAAAATTCAGCAAGGTAAAGCCATTCATCCCATGATGCTTGCATGTCATGACAATAGTGCCTCAAGTACACTTCGAGCCATTTGTTTGTGCACTCCGTTTGCCCTCCCGTTCCACATCCATATCTACATCCATACATCCATTTTCACATCCACATTCGTACATCCACATCCACATCCACATCCATACATTCATACATCCACATTCATATCCACATTCATGCATCCACATCCACATCCACATCCACATCCACATCCACATCCACATCCATATCTACATCCATACATCCATTTTTGCATCCACATTCATACATCCACATCCACATCCACATCCACATCCATACATCCATACATCCACATTCATACATCCACATCTACATCCACATCCATATCAACATCCATACATCTATTTTCACATCCACATTCGTACATCCACATCCACATTCATACATCCATACATCCACATCCACATTCGTACATCCACATCCACATTCATACATCCATACATCCATTTTCACATCCACATTCGTACATCCACATCCACATCCACATTCATACATCCATACATCCACATCCACATCCACATTCATATCCACATCCATACATCCACATCCATATCCACATCATTCACACATCAAACCACATCATCCATTCATATGCCGTCATTCATCCACATCATTCACACATCAAACCACATCATCCATTCACATCCGATTTACATGCCGTCATTCATCCACATCATTCATTCACATCTCTTATCATTCATTCATATTACGATTCATATGCCATCACATTCCTTCACATCCTATATACCATTCATTCACATCCTAATTGACAGGACATCACATCTATTTATCCAATTTCATTTATCTGATTCATATCACTTCTATCCATTTATCTGATTCATATCACTTCTATCCTAATTGACAGGACATCACATCTATTTATCCAATTTCATTTATCTGATTCATATCACTTCTATCCATCCATTTACATCTATCTGATTCCTATCACATCTCATCACATCTATTTATAGGATGTAAGAGAATTCTAATTTTTTGGATATAAAGATTCTTTACGCATCTAATTAGGCATAAAGACAACTTTAGTAGGAATCACACTTTTACAAAAATCCTTTTATGCATCTATTTAGACATAAATTTGATTTTAAGGAAAATAACACTTTCGAATTAAAAATAAACCTTTTATGCATTTTACTATGCATAAATTCCATTTAAATGAGAATAACACTTTCAAAATAAAAATAAATCTTTTATGCATTTTACTATGCATAAATTCATTTTAAATGAGAACGGCACTTTTGAATTAACTTTTATGCATCTTCCTATGCATAAAATCAAAATTGATGAAAATAACTCTTTTAAACTAAAAATAGATTTCTTTATGCATCATTCTATGCATAAAATCAAAATGGATAAGAATAACACTTTTGGATTAAATTAAATTCTTTATGCATCTTTCCATGCATAAATCCAATTTAGTAGGAATTACACTTTTAGAATAAAAGAATTTCTCTTATGCATCTTATTTATGCATAAAATCCATTTATGATGAAAATCACACTTTTAATATAAAAAAATATCTTTTATGCATATGTTTATGCATACAAATCATTTATGATGAAAATCACTCTTTTAATATAAAAGAATTTCTTTTATGCATCCATTTATGCATAAAAATCATTTATGATTAAAATCATACTTTTAATATAAAAAATATCTTTTATGCATATGTTTATGCATACAGATCATTTATGATGAAAATCACTCTTTTAATATAAAAGAATTTCTTGTATGCATCCATTTATGCATAAAAATCATTTATGATAAAAATCACACTTTTAGTATAAAAAATATCTTTTATGCATATGTTTATGAATACAAATCATTTATGATGAAAATCACTCTTTTAATATAAAAGAATTTCTATTTATGCATAAAAATCATTTATGATGAAAATCACGCTTTTAATATAAAAAATATCTTTTATGCATATGTTTATGCATACAAATCATTTATGATGAAAATCACTCTTTTAGTATAAAAGAATTTCTTTTATGCATCTAATTTATGCATAAAATCCAATTATGATGAAAATCACACTTTTAATATAACAATATCCTTTATTCATATGATTATGCATACAAATCATTTATGATGAAAATCACTCTTTTAATATAAAAGAATTTCTTTTATGCATGAAAATCATTTATGATGAAAATCACACTTTTATAATCAAAATAACAATTTCAATATGCTTCCTTCTATGCATAGAATTTAATTCTAAAGAAAGTAACACTTTTTTAATAAAATATTTTTAGTATGCATTTTCTTATACCTAGGATGAAAATTAACACTTTAAGAATACATATACGATGGGAATTACTCTTTTGGAATTAAAAAAAGTAAAAGTTATTTTACACAATTTTAAAAAATTTTGCCATAACCTCCTTTGTATGGCTGACCATTTTTCAATTTTCAATTCTCTAAAATTAATTAGAAGTTCACCAAGAGTATTTAAATCATTCTAATGTAAACATTTTCTGCTTATCAAAGAGGAATATTATGAAAAACTTGATTTTATCCATTAATCGTTCATCTAGGATAAAGAATGGTTGGATTTACTAAAGAAGAGAGGGGAATGCCTTTTTTCAATGAGGCATAACATCATATTCATTTTAGAGAAGACAAAAATCATAAAAACCATAAAAATTAAGCATACATGGGAATTTATGTATTTCCTTACTTCCATTCATCAGTTAACTTCAATAGCATTAAAAAGTCATTCCAATTAAGCTTCTCAAGCTTGAGAGGGGTCGAGAAGAAAGAAACATTGAGAAATTATGGAAAAAGATCAAAATTCACACTTTACCACCACAAATTGCTTGATTCTTTGATCACAGTAGAGGCCCCAAACCAATCAATTGGTTTGGTATGCTGATGGAGCCACCAATGGAGATTAAAGAAGGAGGGAAGCTCCAATTTCTTTAATTTGGAGAGAATTTTTTAGAATAGTAAAAATTATCATTATTTCAACATAATTCTGGCATAGTATAATTCTCCTGTTTTTTTACAAAGGGCTTAGGTTCTATTTATAGGAGAGAGAGGCTCTAACCAAGATCAACTAGTTTCTAGAATTTTCTAGATTCAGTTTGGTTGAATTTGGATCAGATTTAGACCTAGTTTGGTTCCTTTTTTATTCGGTTTGGTTCCTTTTTGATTCGGTTTGATCCAAGAGAGAGGAGAGATAAAAATATCACATTATTTTTTAGTTTAAAACTCATTCAAGCATGTGAAGTAGGCGCCTCCTTGAAGGGACTCCCCTTCCTTACACATGTGTCAAAATAGAGTCATTATACCCAAAATATCTCATTTTTTTAGTAATACTCATAGCTTTTTGCTAATAAGTCTTGTACATAGTCAACTCTTCATCTTATGTGAGCATTTACTCATTTTTGAGTCTTTTACAAATTGGATTTATCTCCTCCCCACACATGGATCGATCTTATTGGCCCATAGGAACCTTAATTTAAAATTTCAAAAAAATCTTGACCCTTAAGATAAGGCCTCTTGAACAGATTGTACTTGATTTCTAATGCACCTTCTGAAAATCTTTTTGAACTTCTATTTTGGGGGAACTTATTTTAATAAGAAGAGATATTTTTCCATCCAAAATATTTAAAACTAGATTACCACTCTCTAGAAGATTTTCTTTCTCTAGGCCAAAACTGGTAGAAACAAGATCTTTTATATTTTCGAAGAGGGATTTGACTACAGGGGAAGATACTGGACATCCTGAGAGGCTGGGGAGGAATCTTACATTCTACCCCACTTAAAAAACGCCAGATGTTCTCATCTCGCAAAACTAGAGGAGAATTCTTTTTCTTAAGATCCAACTGATTATGGGTTCCTTATATTTTGGTGAACCCAAACAGAATCCTGGGATAAAGATCCCTTATATAAAACTCATTATTAAATAACAATTCATTCAGATCATAACATTCAATTTCTTATCACAATAATGGTCCATTAGACCGAATTTTCTATCTGAACAGTCCTTCATGGAACTTTTTCATTTATGCAGATTTTTAATTTGACCTCCTTTAACTTGATCCACTGGGTCAAGTGTTAACAGCAGCAATATGCCAGCACAATCCACTAATCTCATTGTGATTTGCTGGAGTCATTAACGTCATTCCAACTATGAACATCATCACACAGACTTGTCCCATTCATCCTCATTGTGCTTTTTCTCAGCTTATTACATTTCAACTAAATTTTAGGAATCATCATTTTTCAATCAGAATCCAAATCAACTCATCAGTTCACAACCAGAATTTAAAAATCATATCAACCACATTCGAATTCATCATCTGGATAGCATTAATGCTTATAATTTCAAGTCTTAGATTTACTCGTATATACTGCCACCACAGTAAAGAACTGCAGTTATACCCTCGGCATATATACGGGTAGTCACGGTCCTTGGAATTATAAGGTAAATACCATCATGCCTAGGCCTCAAGCAAGTCAGGGATTCCATACAATTGCGGTACTTCCATCTGAAGACCCAATTACCAATTTACGAATTTCAGTTGGAATATCAATTTGTATGAATTTTATCACACAATTACAACCTTTTAGTGTTTCTTGATAATTTTTTTTGACATATTTGGCTTCTCGGTTGATCCTCATTAGCCAAATAGCTCTGATACCAACTGTAAGATCCCTGACCCCACTGCGCAACGAATTCTGGGGTGCTAGTAGTGAAAGTAGCACTTCTTGCACGAGACAGGGTCCCACACTCGGGGCCTCACCCACGAATATCCGGACAAGAGACTAATCCATTGATTTCTCCAATACCGAACCCGAAAAAACTTCCTTTGCCCGGAAAGCACGGGCGATTCCACCTAGATAACTTTTCCTAACGTAGTCAAAAGCCTTAACTAACTGAACTGATCTGACCAAACTCGTAAGTTCCATAGTTAGATCAAGGGGCAGATTACACTTGGATCATATAGACCAACGCTTTTTTCCTCATCGAGAGGCACAGCCGTTGATTCTTTTTCCATAGAACAATTTTTGTCCGGGATTTACTTCATCTATCGAACTAAATAGAGATTGAGTCTCGATTTACGGATCCATCAGTCCAGCCTAACATGGGTTAGCCAATTGCCCAACCACTGTAGTGATGGGATCCAATTAGGAATTTGGTTAGGTTTTGTCCCGGGTACCAGGGAAAAGAGTTCCCATGCCCCCTAGCCAGATGTTCATGCAAACATAAAACTAGTCACACCACTTACACACCCAATATGAAATTACCTTTTTCTCAGCATCAGCTATCTTTAAAACAATCCTTTAATGAAACCATTGTGTCACTGATCACAATCCTCAAAATCTCTGGTTGAATCCTTATTTACAATCATTCCTTCATCGGTGTACTTATGGCATCATTGGCAACCAGAACGCTTACCACCTATTCACACAGGGGCCTTTTCGATAGTTCCTAGCTCATAGTAGTAACCGGCAATATATTCACATACAAAATGGAATCTCCGTAGAAGATCAACAAGATCAACTAACATATCCATATAAAAGAGCCATGGACTCATCCGTTGTTGAGGACCAGCAAGGTCAATCAACCAGATCCATGCCCGGTTTCAGAAATAAACTCTTACTCCTTGATTCAATATCTTCCACGACACACGTGTGGGTATCTTCGGCGACCCAGAGCTCGAGCACCGTATGGTCAGCACCCTCTGGGATCCTTCGCAGGTCACCTAGCGCTTCACTCATAGGCCGCTTCCTTGGTCCCTCATCCACCGTACCGAAAGCTCACCATTTAAATCGAACTGAGGCTGGTCAAGACCTCGGCCGACCTTGCTACGCGAGACGTCCTCCGTTGACTCTCCGTCAGCTATTGCAACTTTATCAGGTAGGTCTCCACCACGACCACATTCTCAAGGCAATCAAAATACTTCCCCAGCATTCTTAACATAAAACAGTCATTTACAAAATACAGTTTCTATAATGAACTCACATCTTTCCACATTGTTCCACATCAATCCATATTACTTAACCCAAATCCAAATCATATGTGTATCCATTTCCATCCCATCACATCAGATTCATTCACTTCACATAACATCCATTCCTATCTTTCTTAATTTACATTAAGTCTCATCACATCCATTTCTCATTACATCTCATTCGTTCACATCTTATATTATTCATTCACATTCTCATTCACATGACATCTCATCTCATCCATTCGCTCATAAATAACGACTTCATATCCATTCACATACATATTCGCATTCATTATTCCACATATACATCCACATTCGTACATCCACATTCACATCTACATCCATACATCCATTTTCACATCCACATCCACATCCACATCCACATCCAAATCTACATCCATACATCCATTTTCACATCCACATCCATACATCCATACATCCACATCCACAGCCACATTCATACATCCACATCCACATCCACATCCATACATCAATTTTCACATCCACATTCGTACATCCACATCCATACATCCACATCCACATCCACATTCATACATCCACATCCACATCCACATCCATACATCCATTTTCACATCTACATCCACATCCATACATCCATACATCCATACATCCATACATCCACATCCACATCCACATTCATACATCCACATCCACATCCACATCCATATCTACATCCATACATCCATTTTTGCATCCACATTCATACATCCACATCCACATCCATACATCCATACATCCACATCCATATCCACATTCATACATCCACATCCACATCCACATTCATACATCCATATCCATATCTACATTCATACATCCACATCCACATCCACATTCATACATCCATATCCACATCCACATCCATACATCCACATACATATCTACATCCATACATCCATTTTTGCATCCACATTCATAGATCCACATCCACATCCATACATCCATACATCCACATCCACATCCACATCCATACATCCACATCCATATCTACATCCATACATCCATTTTCACATCCATATTCGTACATCCACATTCATACATCCATACATCCACATCCACATCCACATTCATACATCCACATCCATACATCCATACATCCACATCTATATATCCATACATCCACATCCATATCCACATCATTCACACATCAAACCACATCATCCATTCACATCCGATTCACATGCCGTCATTCAATCACATGCCTTCATTCATCCACATCATTCACACATCAAACCACATCATCCATTCACATCCGATTCACATGCCGTCATTCATCCACATCATTCATTCACATCTCTTATCATTCATTCATATTACGATTCACATGCCATCACATTCCTTCACATCCTATACCATTCATTCACATCCTAATTCACAGGACATCACATCTATTCATCCAATTTTATTTATGTGATTCATATCACTTCCATCCATCCATTTACATCTATTTGATTTCTAACACATTCATCACATCTATTTATAGGATGTAAGAGAATTCTAATTTTTTGGATATAAAGATTCTTTACGCATCTAATTAGGCATAAAGACAACTTTAGTAGGAATAACACTTTTACAAAAATCCTTTTATGCATCTATTTAGGCATAAATTCGATTTTAAGGAAAATAACACTTTCGAATTAAAAATAAACCTTTTATGCATTTTACTATGCATAAATTCCAATTTAATGAGAATAACACTTTCAAAATAAAAAAAAATATTTTATGCATTTTACTATGCATAAATTCATTTTAAATGAGAATGACACTTTTGAATTAAAAATCAATCTTTTATGCATCTTCCTATGCATAAAATCAAAATTGATGAAAATAACTCTTTTAAACTAAAAATAGATTTCTTTATTCATCATTCTATGCATAAAATCAAAATTGATGAGAATAACACTTTTGGATTAAATTAAATTCTTTATGCATCTTTCCATGCATAAATCCAAATTAGTAGGAATTACACTTTTAGAATAAAAGAATTTCTCTTATGCATCTAATGTATGCATAAAATCCATTTATGATAAAAATCATACTTTTTATATAAAAAATTTCTCTTATGCATAAAATTCATTTATGATAAAAATCATACTTTTAATATTAAAAATATCTTTTATGCATATGTTTATGCATACAAATCATTTATGATGAAAATCACTCTTTTCATATAAAAGAATTTCTTTTATGCATCCATTTATGCATAAAATGATAAAAATCACTCTTTTAATATAAAAGAATTTCTTTTATGCATCCATTTATGCATAAAAAGCATTTATGATGAAAAGCACACTTTTAATATAAAAAATATCTTTTATGCATATGTTTATGCATACAAATCATTTATGATGAAAATCACTCTTTTAATATAAAAGAATTTCTTTTATGCATCCATTTATGCATAAAAATCATTTATGATGAAAATCAAACTTTTAGTATAAAAAATATCTTTTATGCATATGTTTATGCATACAAATCATTTATGATGAAAATCCCTCTTTTAATATAAAAGAATTTCTTTTATGCATCCATTTATGCATAAAAATCATTTATGATGAAAATCACACTTTTAATATAAAAAATATCTTTTATGCATATGTTTATGCATACAAATCATTTATTATGATGAAGATCACTCTTTTAATATAAAAGAATTTCTTTTATGCATCTAATTTATGCATAAAATTTAATTATGATGAAAATCACACTTTTAATAAAAAATATCTTTTATGCATATGTTTATGCATACAAATCATTTATGATGAAAATCACTCTTTTAATATAAAATAATTTCTTTTATGCAGGAAATTCATTTATGATGAAAATCACATTTTTATAATCAAAATTACAATTTCAATATGCTTCCTTCTATGCATAGAATTTAATTCTAAAGAAAGTAACACTTTTTTAATAAAATATTTTTAGTATGCATTTTCTTATATCTAGGATGAAAATTAACACTTTAAGAATACATATACGATGGAAATTACTCTTTTTGAATAAAAAAAAGGTAAAACTTATTTTACACAGTTTTAGAAAATTTGGCCATAGCCTCCTTTGTATGGCTGACCATTTTTTAATTTCCAATTCTCTAAAATTAATTAGAAGTTCACCAAGAGTATTTAAATCATTCTAATGTAAACATTTTCTGCTTATCAAAGAGGAACATTATGAAAAACTTGATTTTATCCATTAATCATTCATCTAGGATAAAGAATGGTTGGATTTACTAAAGAAGAGAGGGGAATGCCTTTTTTCAATGAGGCATAACATCATATTCATTTTAGAGAAGACAAAAATCATAAGAACTATAAAAATTAAGCATACATGGAAATTTATGTATTTCCTTACTTCCATTCATCAGTTAACTTCAATAGCATTAAAAAGTCATTCCAATTAAGCTTCTCAAGCTTGAGAGGGGTTGAGAAGAAAGAAATATTGAGAAATTATGGAAAAAGATCAAAATTCACACTTTACCTTACAAATTGCTTGATTCTTTGATCACGGTAGAGGCCCCCAATCAATCAATTGGTTTGGTATGCTGATGGAGCCACCAATGGAGATTGAAGGAGGAGGGAAGCTCCAATTTCTTCAATTTGGAGAGAATTTTTGAGAATAGTAAAAATTATCATTATTTCATCATAATTCTAGCATAGCATAAATCTAGCATAGTATAATTCTCCTATTTTTTTACAAAGGGCTCAGGTTCTATTTATAGGAGAGGGAGGCTCTAACCAAGATCAACTGATTTCTAGTATTTTTTAGATTCAATTTGGTTGAATTTGGACCAGATTTGGACATAGTTTGGTTCTTTTTTTATTCGATTTGGTTCCTTTTTTATTCGATTTGGTTCCTTTTTTATTCGATTTGGTTCCTTTTTGATTCGGTTTGGTTCTTTTTTTATTCGGTTTGGTTCCTTTTTGATTCGGTTTGATCCAAGAGAGAGGAGAGATAAAAATATCACATTATTTTTTATTTTAAAACTCATTCAAGCATGTGAAGTAGGTGCCTCCTTGAAGGGACTCCCCTTCCTTACACATGTGTCAAAATGGAGTCATTATACCCAAAGTATCTCATTTTTTAAGTAATACTCATAGTTTTTTACTAATAAACCTTGTACATAGTCAACTCTTCATCTTATGTGAGCATTTACTCATTTTTGGGTATTTTTCTTTTACAAATTGGATTTATCTCCTCCCCACACATGGATTGATCTTATTGGCCCATAGGAACCTTAATTTAAAATTTCGAAAAAATCTTGACCCTTAGGATAAGGCCTCTTGAACAGATTGTACTTGATTTCTAATGCACCTTCTGAAAATCTTTTTGAACTTCTGTTTCCGGAGACTTATTTTTATAAGAAGAGATATTTTTCCATCCAAAAATATTTAAAAACTGAATTACCACTCTCTAGAAGATTTTCTTTCTCAAATATTTAAAAACTGAATTACCACTCTCTAGAAGATTTTCTTTCTCTAGGCCAAAACTGGTAGAAACAAGATCTTTTATATTTCTGAAGAGGGATTTGACTATAGGGGAAGATACTGGACATCCTGAGAGGCTGGGGAGGAATCTTACATTCAACCCCACTTAAAAAACGTGAGATGTCCTCCTCTCGCAAAGCTAGAGGAGAATTCTTTTTCTTAAGATCTAACTGATTATGGGTTCCTTAAATTTTGGTGAACCCAAACAGAATCCTGGGATAAAGATCCCTTATATAAAACTCATTATTAAATAACATTTCACTCAGATCATAACATTCAATTCCTTATCACAATAATGTTCCATTAGACCGAATTTTCTATCTAAACAGTCCTTCATGGAAATTTTTCATTTATGCAAATTTTTAATTTGACCTCCTTTAACTTGATCCATTGGGTATGATGAAAATCACTCTTTTAATATAAAAAATATCTTTTATGCATACAAATCATTTATGATGAAAATCACTCTTTTAATATAAAAGAATTTCTTTTATGCATCCATTTATGCATAAAAATCATTTATGATGAAAATCACACTTTTAGTATAAAAAATATCTTTTATGCATACAAATAATTTATGATGAAAATCACTCTTTTAATATAAAAGAATTTCTTTTATGCATCCATTTATGCATAAAAATCATTTATGATGAAAATCACACTTTTAATATAAAAAATATCTTTTATGCATACAAATCATTTATGATGAAGATCACTCTTTTAATATAAAATAATTTCTTTTATGCATGTAATTTATGCATAAAATCCAATTATGATGAAAATCACACTTTTAATATAAAAATATCTTTTATGCATATGTTTATGTATACAAATCATTTATGATGAAAATCACTCTTTTAATATAAAAGAATTTCTTTTATGCATCCATTTATGCATGAAAATCATTTATGATGAAAATCACATTTTTATAATCAAAATCACAATTTCAATATGCTTCCTTCTATGCATAGAACTTAATTCTAAAGAAAGTAACACTTTTTTAATAAAATATTTTTAGTATGCATTTTCTTATACCTAGGATGAAAATTAACACTTTAAGAATACATATACGATGGGAATTACTCTTTTTGAATTAAAAAAAGTAAAACTTTTTTTACACAATTTTAGAAAATTTCGCCATAACCTCCTTTGTATGGCTGACCATTTTTCAATTTTCAATTCTCTAAAATTAATTAGAAGTTCACCAATTGTATTTAAATCATTCTAATGTAAACATTTTCTGCTTATCAAAAAGAGGAACATTATGAAAAACTTGATTTTATCCATTAATCATTCATCTAGGATAAAGAATGGTTGGATTTACTAAAGAAGAGAGGGGAATGCCTTTTTACTAAAGAATGGTTGGATTTACTAAAGAAGAGAGGGGAATGCCTTTTTTCAATGAGGCATAGCATCATATTCATTTTAGAGAAGACAAAAATCATAAAAACCATACAAATTAAGCATACATGAGAATTTATGTATTTCCTTACTTCAATTCATCAGTTAACTTCAATAGCATTAAAAAGTCATTCCAATTAAGCTTCTCAAGCTTGAGAGGGGTTGAGAAGAAAGAAACATTGAGAAATTATGGAAAAAGATCAAAATTCACACTTTACCTTACAAATTGCTTGATTCTTTGATCACGGTAGAGGCCCCCAATCAATCAATTGGTTTGGTATGCTGATGGAGCCACCAATGGAGATTGAAGAAGGAGGGAAGCTCCAATTTCTTTAATTTGGAGAGAATTTTTTAGAATAGTAAAAATTATCATTATTTCAGCATAATTCTGGCATAGCATAAATCTAGCATAGTATAATTCTCCTATTTTTTTACAAAGGGCTCAGGTTCTATTTATAGGAGAGGGAGGCTCTAACCAAGATCAACTGATTTCTAGAATTTTCTAGATTCAGTTTGGTTGAATTTGGACCAGATTTGGACCTAGTTTGGTTCCTTTTTGATTCGGTTTGGTTTCTTTTTGATTCGGTTTGATCCAAGAGAGAGGAGAGATAAAACTATCACATTATTTTTTAGTTTAAAACTCATTCAAGCATGTGAAGTAGGTGCCTCCTTGAAGGGACTCCCCTTCCTTACACATGTGTCAAAATGGAGTCATTATACCCAAAATATCTCATTTTTTAAGTAATACTCATAGTTTTAATAAACCTTGTACAGAGTCAACTCTTCATCTTATGTGAGCATTTACTCATTTTTGGGTATTTTTCTTTTACAAATTGGATTTATCTCCTCTCCACACATGGATTGATCTTATTGGCCCATAGGAACCTTAATTTAAAATTTCGAAAAAATCTTGACCCCTTAGGATAAGGCCTCTTGAACAGATTGTACTTGATTTCTAATGCACCTTCTGAAAATCTTTTCGAACTTTTGTTTCGGGGAACTTATTTTAATAAGAAGAGATATTTTTCCATCCAAAAATATTTAAAAACTGAATTACCACTCTCTAGAAGATTTTCTCTCTCTAGGCCAAAACTGGTAGAAACAAGATCTTTTATATTTCTGAAGAGGGATTTGACTACAGGGGAAGATACTGGACATCCTGAGAGGCTGGAGAGGAATCTTACATTCAACCCCACTTAAAAAACGCGAGATGTCCTCATCTCGCAAAGCTAGAGGAGAATTCTTTTTCTTAAGATCCAACTGATTATGGGTTCCTTATATTTTGGTGAACCCAAACAGAATCCTGGGATAAAGATCCCTTATATAAAACTCATTATTAAATAACATTTCACTCAGATCATAACATTCAATTCCTTATCACAATAATGGTCCATTAGATCAAATTTTCTATCTGAACAGTCCTTCATGAAAATTTTTCATTTATGCAAAATTTTAATTTGACCTCCTTTAACTTAATCCGCTGGGTCAAGTGTTAACAGCAGCAATCTGCCAGCACAATCCACTAATCTTATAGTGATTTGCTGGAGTCATTAACGTCATTCCAATTATGAACATCATCACAGGGACTCGTCCCATTCATCCTCATCGTGGTTTTTCTCAGCTTATTACATTTCAACTAAACTTTAGAAATCATCATTTTTCAATCAGAATCCAAATCAACTCATCAGTTCACAACCAGAATTTAAACATCATATCAACCACATTCGAATTCATCATCTGGATAGCATTAATGCTTATAATTTCAAGTCTTAGATTTACTCGTATATACTGCCAGTAAAGAGTTGCAGTTATACCCTCGGCATATACAGGTAGACACGGTCCTTGGAATTATAAGGTAAATACCATCATGCCTAGGCCTCAAGCAAGTCAAGGATTCCATACAAATGCGGTTTTTCCATCTGAAGACCCAATTACCAATTCACGAATTTCAATTGGAATATCAATTTGTATGAATTTCAGTCGGAATATCAATTTGTATGAATTTCAGTCGGAATATCAATTTGTATCAATTTCATCACACAATTACAACCTTTTAGTGCTTTTGACCTCGGCCAACCTTGCTACGCGAGACGTCCTCAGTTGACTCTCCGTCAGCTGTTGCAACTTTATCAGGTAGGTCTCCACGACCACATTCTAAAGATAGTCAAAATGCTTCCCCAACATTCTTGACATAAAACAGTCATTTTTACAAACAGTTCACAAATACAGTCTCTATAATGAACTCACATCTTTCCAGATTGTTCCACATCGATCCATATTACTTAACCCAAATCCAAATCATATGTGTATCCATTCTTGACCAGATACATCATTTTCCATCCCATCACATCAGATTCATTCAATTCACATAACATCCATTCCTATCTTTCTTAATTTACATTAAGTCTCATCACATCCATTTCTCATTACATCTTATTCATTACATCCATACATCCATTTTCACATCCACATCCACATCCACATTCATACATCTTATTCATTACATCCATACATCCATTTTCACATCCACATCCACATCCACATTCATACATCCACATCCACATCCACATCCATACATCCATTTTCACATCCACATTCATACATCCACATCCACATCCACATCCACATCCATACATCCATTTTCACATCCACATTCATACATCCACATCCACATCCATACATCCATACAACCACATCCACATCCATACATCTGCATCCACATCCACATCCACATCCACATTCATACATCCATACATCCACATCCACATCCACATTCATACATCCGCATCCACATCCACATCCACATCCACATCCATACATCTATTTTCACATCCACATTCGTACATCCACATCCACATCCATACATCCACATCCACATCCACATCCACATCCACATTCATACATCCACATCCACATCCACATATCCATACATCCACATCCATATCTACATCCATACATCCATTTTCACATCCACATTCGTACATCCATACATCCACATCCACATTCGTACATCCATACATCCACATCCACATCCACATCCATATCCACATCCATACATCCACATCCATATCTACATCCATACATCCAATTTCGCATCCACATTCATACATCCACATCCACATCCACATCCATATCCACATTCATACATCCACATCCATACATCCACATCCACATCCATATCCACATTCATACATCCACATCCACATCCACATTCATACATCCACATCCACATTCATACATCCACATCCACATCCATACATCCACATCCATATCTACATCCATACATCCATTTTCGCATCCACATTCATACATCTACATCCACATCCATACATCCTTACATCCACATTCATACATCCACATCCACATGCACATCCTTACATCCACATCCATATCTACATCCATACATCCATTTTCACATCCACATTCGTACATCCACATCCACATCCACATTCATACATCCATACATTCACATTCACATCCACATTCATACATCCACATCCACATCCATATCCACATCATTCACACATCAAACCACATCATCCATTCACATCCGATTCACATGCCGTCATTCATCCATATCATTCACACATCAAACCACATCATCCATTCACATTCGATTCACATGCCGTCATTCATCCACATCATTCATTCACATCTCTTATCATTCATTCATATTACGATTCACATGCCATCACATTCCTTCACATCCTATACCATTCATTCACATCCTAATTCATAGGACATCACATCTATTCATCCAATTTCATTTATTTGATTCATATCACTTCCATCCATCCATTTACATCTATCTGATTCCTATCACATCTCATCACATCTATTTATAGGATGTAAGAGAATTCTAATTTTTTGGATATAAAGATTCTTTACGCATCTGATTAGGCATAAAGACAACTTTAGTAGGATAACACTTTTACAAAAATCCTTTTATGCATCTATTTAGGCATAAATTCGATTTTAAGGAAAATAACACTTTCGAATTAAAAATAAACCTTTTATGCATTTTACTATGCATAAATTTCATTTTAATGAGAATAACACTTTCAAAATAAAAATAAATCTTTTATGCATTTTACTATGCATAAATTCATTTTAAATGAGAATGACACTTTTGAATTAAAAATCAATCTTTTATGCATCTTCCTATGCATAAAATCAAAATTGATGAAAATAACTCTTTTGAACTAAAAAAAGATTTCTTTATGCATCATTCTATGCATAAAATCAAAATTGATGAGAATAACACTTTTGGATTAAATCAACTTATGCATCTTTCCATGCATAAATCCAATTTAGTAGGAATTACACTTTTAGAATAAAAGAATTTCTCTTATGCATCTAATTTATGCATAAAATCCATTTATGATGAAAATCACACTTTTAATATAAAAATATCTTTTATGCATATGTTTATGCATACAAATCATTTATAATGAAAATCACTCTTTTATGTTTATGCATACAAATCATTTATGATGAAAATCACTCTTTTAATATAAAAGAATTTCTTTTATGCATCCATTTATGCATAAAAACCATTTATGATGAAAATCACACTTTTAGTATAAAAAATATCTTTTATGCATATGTTTATGCATACAAATCATTTATGATGAAAATCACTCTTTTAATATAAAAGAATTTCTTTTATGCATCCATTTATGCATAAAAATCATTTATGATGAAAATCACACCTTTAATATAAAAATATCTTTTATGCATATGTTTATGCATACAAATCATTTATGATGAAAATCACTCTTTTAATATAAAAGAATTTCTTTTATGCATCTAATTTATGCATAAAATCCAATTATGATGAAAATCACACTTTTAATATAAAAATATCTTTTATGCATATGTTTATGCATACAAATCATTTATGATGAAAATCACTCTTTTAATATAAAAGAATTTCTTTTATGCATCCATTTATGATGAAAATTATTTATGATAAAAATCACACTTTTATAATCAAAATAACAATTTCAATATGCTTCCTTCTATGCATAGAATTTAATTCTAAAGAAAGTAACACTTTTTTAATAAAATATTTTTATTATGCATTTTCTTATACCTAGGATGAAAATTAACACTTTAAGAATACATATACGATGGGAATTACTCTTTTTGAATAAAAAAAGTAAAACTTATTTTACACAATTTTAGAAATCTTTGCCATAACCTCCTTTGTATGGCTGACTATTTTTCAATTTTCAATTCTCTAAAATTAATTAGAAGTTCACCAAGAGTATTTAAATCATTCTAAATTAATTAGAAGTTCACCAAGAGTATTTAAATCATTCTAATGTAAACATTTTCTGCTTATCAAAGAGGAACATTTTGAAAAACTTGATTTTATCCATTAATCATTCATCTAGGATAAAGAATGGTTGGATTTACTAAAGAAGAGAGGGGAATGCCTTTTTTCAATGAGACATAACATCATATTCATTTTAGAGAAGACAAAAATCATAAAAACCATAAAAATTAAGCATACATGGGAATTTATGTATTTCCTTACTTCCATTCATCAGTTAACTTCAATAGCATTAAAAAGTCATTCCAATTAAGCTTCTCAAGCTTGAGAGGGGTCGAGAAGAAAGGACTCCCCTTCCTTACACATGTGTCAAAATGGAGTCATTATACCCAAAATATCTCTTTTTTTTTAGTAATACTCATAGTTTTTTACTAATAAACCTTGTACATAGTCAACTCTTTATCTTATGTGAGCATTTACTCATTTTTGAGTTTTTCCTTTTACAAATTGGATTTATCTCCTCCCCACACATGGATTTATCTTATTGGCCCATAGGAACCTTAATTTAAAATTTCAAAAAAATCTTGACCCTTAGGATAAGGCCTCTTGAACAGATTGTACTTGATTTCTAATGCACCTTCTGAAAATCTTTTTGAACTTCTATTTCCGGGGAACTTATTTTAATAAGAAGAGATATTTTTTCATCCAAAAATATTTAAAAACTGAATTACCACTCTCTAGAAGATTCTCTCTCTAGGCCAAAACTGGTAGAAACAAGATCTTTTATATTTCTGAAGAGGGATTTGACTACAGGGGAAGATACTGGACATCCTGAGAGGCTGGGGAGGAATCTTATATTCTACCCCACTCAAAAAACGTGAGATGTCCTCATCTCGCAAAACTAGAGGAGAATTCTTTTTCTTAAGATCCAACTGATTATGGGTTCCTTATATTTTGGTGAACCAAAATCCTGGGATAAAGATCCCTTATATAAAACTCATTATTAAATAACAATTCACTCGGATCATAACATTCAATTCCTTATCACAATAATGGTCCATTAGACCGAATTTTCTATCTGAACAGTCCTTCATGGAGATTTTTCATTTATGCATATTTTTAATTTGACCTCCTTTAACTTGATCCACTGGGTCAAGTGTTAACAGCAGCAATCTGCCAGCACAATCCACTAATCTCATAGTGATTTGCTAGAGTCATTAACGTCATTCCAATTATAAACATCATCATAGGGACTCGTCCCATTCATCCTCATTGTGGTTTTTCTCAGCTTATTACATTTCAACTAAAGTTTAGGAATCATTATTTTTTAATCAGAATCCAAATCAACTCATGAGTTCACAACCAGAATTTAAAAATCATATCAACCACATTCGAATTCATCATCTGGATAGCATTAATGCTTATAATTTCAAGTCTTAGATTTACTCGTATATACTGCCAGTAAAGAGCTGCAGTTATACCCTCGGCATATACGGGTAGTCACGGTCCTTGGAATTATAAGGTAAATACCATCGTGCCTAGGCCTCAAGCAAGTCAGGGATTCCATACAATTGCAGTACTTCCATCTGAAGACCCAATTACCTATTTGTATGAATTTCAGTCGGAATATCAATTTGTATGAATTTCATCACACAATTACAACCTTTTAGTGTTTCTTGATAATGACATATTTGGCTTCTCGGTTGATCCTCATTAGCAAAATATCTCTGATACCAACTGTAAGATCCCTGACCCCACTGCGCAATGAATTCTGGGGTGCTAGCAGTGGAAGTAGCACTTCTTGCGCGAGGTAAGGTCCCACACTCGGGGACTCACCCACCACCACGGATATCCGGACAAGAGACTAATCCATCGGTTTTTTTTAAAATCGAACTCAAAAAAACTTTCTTTGCCCGGAAAGCACAGGTGATTCCACCTGGATAACTTTTTCTAACGTAGTCAAAAGCCTTAACTAACTGAACTGATCTGAAATAGATCTAGAGCAAAATATTGAATCAAACACATCAAAGCAAGAATCTAGCATCCATTAATCATGAGATTAGTGATCAAATGGCTCATCACATGAATATACAAGAGAGAGAGAATCTATAAGTGCATGTAGCAAGAGAAGATGCACAAATAGCCTAAGTGTGTTTAACCTCTCACCAAGAGGATGACCATGGAAGGCCATATCTCCATAGATGGAGCCCAAAGGTACAAGATGACCAAAATTAGTAAAAGTTTCAAATGTTGTCAAAAGATCCTACCAATGTACCCCAAGCCCTATTTATAGTCACTTTCTCCTTTTGCCCATGGGCCCCTATGTACATGTGGAAATCAACAAAGATTTTGTCCTCAAAATCATACAAGATATTTACAATTGAATCGTAATCTCAATGTAAATCCATGGGAAGTAGAGAGGTGTTCAAAAATGCGCCTCGAATACATTTGGAATAGGGAAACCAAATGTAGTGAAGCCGGCAAACTCCTTCTCCAAAAATAGCATGTAGAACTGTTATGGCAGCCATGTTGTCAATGAAGCTTCCCTTGCAATTCTTCATGAAACTTCCATAAAAATGAGCTGCAAATGATGCGTAGATGCACCCAAAAGGGTCCCACATGTTTGTCATTGAACCAAATGATCTTCCAAGTGTGTTGGAGTAGATTGGTAACCCCAACAATAGATCCAACCAAAGCTGTCCAACGAGAAATTACAGCACATATAAAACCTCATGATATGCCCATTCTTCACATAATAATCATGCCACTTGATCAAGGAATACTTCCATCAAGTAAACCATGTTGTTGAACATACTCCATTGATTGCCAAGTTGCCTCATCTATGGGCAAGCGCTTCCATTTCACAAGGAATTCATCAATGTTCCGGTTCCTCAAAACCCTTGTCCTCTTGTCCACAATCCTCTCCGGCTCATAGTTAATCTCTCCTTCTTCATCCATCGGTGGTAACTCTTCAATCTCTTGAGGAAGAGAGCCCACAAACCTCTTAAGGTTGGATACATGAAACACATTATGAATCCTTGTAGAAGGAGGTAGGTCAAGCTTATAAGCCAAATCACCAACTTTCTTGACTACCAAATATGGTCCATAGTATCTATGTGCCAACTTGGAATTGGAAGACCCTTTGAGAATATTGTGACGGCTCTTAGGAAGCTTGAGCAACACATAATCACCTTCCTTGAACTCCATTTTGCGTCTATGCTCATCCGCATTTGCTTTCATGTTTTCTTGTGCCTTCTTCATATTATCCTTGCATAATTGAAGAAGCTGCCTCATCCTTTCCAACTCTTCCTTGGCTAAAGGATTAACCATTTTATCCTCATGGAAGGCAATAGATGGCATATGCACTTGATACCCATAAAGAGCCTCGAAAGGTGACATCCCAATACTCAAATGCTTGCTTGAATTATGACAAAATTCAGCAAGGTAAAGCCATTCATCCCATGATGCTTGCATGTCATGACAATAGTGCCTCAAGTACACTTCGAGCCATTTGTTTGTGCACTCCGTTTGCCCATCCGTTTGAGGGTGATAAGCTATAGAAGGAGTGATTTGAGTCTCCAAGTTCTCATACAATGTCCTCCAAAAAGTGCCCAATGAACTTGGTATCTCTATCACAAACTATGTTGAGTGGCAAACCATGTATATTGAATACATGCTCCATAAATTGCTTGGCAATGTGAGAGGCCCCATAAGTAGTCTTGGAAGGAATAAAATGAGCTGATTTGGTGAGTCTATCCACCACCACAAATACTTGATCCCATCCATGCTTCGTCTTTGGCAAACCCATGATGAAGTCCATGGAAATGTGAGTCCATTTTCCATCCGGAATAGGCAAAGGATGAAGTAAACCATTTGGCAATTGGTGACTATCCTTATTCCTTTGGCATGACACACATTCCAAAACAAACTTCTTGACATCCCTCCACATGCCTTTCCAATAGAAGCTTTTGCTCACTTTGTCAAATGTCTTGAGAACACCAAGATTACCCGAAAGCGGTGAAGAATGCATCTCATGAAGCACCTTGGGAATGTAGGATGAGGTTGGAACCAAATACACCTTATCCTTGTGAAATGGAACATACATGGGCTGCATTTTTCGCATTTCTTGCATCTTTTGGCATATTGTCCCTCAAAATGCATGGATGATCCCTTCCACCGGGGTCGAAAGGAAACTCATCCTCTTCTTTGACAAAAGAATGACCCTCCAAGTCTTCTTCATGTGTCTCCTCGTTGCAATCTTCAAACTCTTCCACATCATGAGATGGCTTGGAATCGTCATCCTCATCCATAATGATCATAGTAGCCACCACTTTCTTTGATTTGCAAATGTGCCCAGGTGACCACTTCTCTTTGCATTTAAAACATAGGCCTTTGCTCCTCAATTCCTCAATCTTAGGATCATCCATTCGTTGAGTCTTCTTGAATGGTTGAGGAGGCTTCTTGACAAACCCATTGCTCTTCTTAGAATCATTATGAACTTCACTTGTGGACTGTCCACTTCCAAAAGATGTATGGAATATGGAAGTGTAAGTGGACGTAGAAGAAGGTAGACTTTTTCCCACATTTGAAGAAGTGTGAAATGGCTTATGAAAAAGTACATTGGTTGAACCCTCTTATACTTTGGCTCATATAACTCCACCAACCTCATAGCCTCTTTGATAGTGCTTGGTCTTTGTGCCAAGACATCCGCTTTGATGTATGAATCTAGACCATACACAAACTTCTTCAATCGCATGCCTTCATTAAGTCCATCCACGAACATAGAGAGCTTCATGAACCTCTTGATGTACTCCCTAACCGACATGCCCTTTTGTGTGAGTTCATACCATTCTTCATGGTATCGGTCAAGAACCAAAGGCGACACAAATGTCATATTCATTTCATGCTTGAGTTCTTCCCAAGTATGTGGCATAACTCCTTCCTTGAGCATATGTCTCCACCATTGATGTGCATAGTCTTCCAAATGCAAGGATGCAAAATGCACTTTGTCCCTTTCACTTTTCGGATAGAGCTGAAAGTATGTATCCAACTTATTCATCCATTCTTCCAACTCATGTGGGGCTGAACCATCACCCTTGAACTTAGAGAGTGAAATCTTGTCCTTTACATCCTTTGACACGGTTGACGATACATTCTCATGATGGTGCGAGGGCTTGTGCTTTTGCATTTGCACAAAAGATCCAAGGAATTGTACAAAATCCTTGTACTCCCTCTTGAGGAAATTTGGCATTTCCATCCACCTATCATGAGCTTCTCTTTGTCTCTCAATGAATGACATATGTTCCCAATCAAGCTCAACCACATCATCCATATCATTCACCTCCTCTTCAAGCATGGAGAACTGATTTGCTTTGGGTTTCAAAGGTACTCTCCTCGAATCCCCAAAATTTGAATCCTCATGTCTGAATGTAGGTGCATGTTGCTTTCTATCCAATTGCGAAGAACCCGCTTGGAATGTAGTAGGCTTCATCTCCCGCATAGAAGGCCTCCTAGCATCCGCCATGAATCCAAAAGTGACATTCTTGGTGGAATGCTCATGTGTTACCTTGGGAGAAACCTCTTGTACCATGGGTAGCTTGCCTTCCCTATGGCCTTTAAAAGCTGTCCCAAATTGCTTGCCTTCATGTAAAGCACCATGACCACTAACATAGGAAGGTTGGCTCATTGGCCGAGCGACCCTCTCTTCCAAAACTTCCATCCTTGTAGCCATAGTGTCAAGCCTACCATTGACTTCTACCCTTGTAGCCATCGTGTCCATCTTAGCATTCATTTCCATCAGCATTTGCATGATCGAATCGATGGGGATGGTATGCGAAGATTGTGGGGTGTGCTTATGGGCATTTCCGACATTCAACTCCTCATTCCCTTCTCTTGAAGTATGCCCAAAAGTATACATAAAACAGTCATTTACAAACAGTTCACAAATACAGTTTCTATAATGAACTCACATCTTTCCAGATTGTTCCACATCGATCCATATTACTTAACCCAAATCCAAATCATATGTATATCCATTCTTGACCAGATACATCATTTTCCATCCCATCACATCAGATTCATTCACTTCACCTTCACATAACATCCATTCCTATCTTTCTTAATTTACATTAAGTCTCATCACATCCATTTCTCATTACATCTCATTCGTTCCTATCTTATGTTATTCATTCACATTCTCATTCACATGACATCTCATCTCATCCATTCGCTCATAACGACTTCATATCCATTCACATACATATTCGCATTCATTATTTCACATACACATCCACATTCGTACATCCACATTCACATCTACATCCATACATCCATTTTCACATCCACATTCATACATCCACATCCACATCCACATTCACACATCCACATCCACATCCACATCCACATCCACATCCATACATCCATTTCCACATCCACATTCATACATCCACATCCACATCCATACATCCATACATCCACATCCACATTCATACATCCACATCCACATCCACATCCACATCCATACATCCATTTTCACATCCACATTCGTACATCCACATCCATATCCATACATCCACATCCATATCCACATTCATACAACCACATCCACATTCACATCCATACATCCACATCCATATCTACATCCATACATCCATTTTCACATCCATTTTCACATCCGATTCACATGCCATCATTCATCCACATCATTCATTCACATCTCTTATCATTCATTCATATTACGATTCACATGCCATCACATTCCTTCACATCCTATATACCATTCATTCACATCCTAATTCATAGGACATCACATCTATTCATCCAATTTCATTTATCTGATTCATATCACTTCCATCCATCCATTTACATCTATCTGATTCCTATCACATCTCATCACATCTATTTATAGGATTAAGAGAATTCTAATTTTTTGGTTATAAAGATTCTTTACGCATCTGATTAGGCATAAAGACAACTTTAGTAGGAAAAACACTTTTACAAAAATCCTTTTATGCATCTATTTAGGCATAAATTCAATTTTAAAGAAAATAACACTTTCGAATTAAAAATAAACCTTTTATGTATGTTACTATGCATAAATTCCATTTTAATGAGAATAACACTTTCAAAATAAAAATAAATCTTTTATGCATTTTACTATGCATAAATTCATTTTAAATGAGAATGACACTTTTGAATTAAAAATCAATCTTTTATACATCTTCCTATGCATAAAATCAAAATTGATGAAAATAACTCTTTTGAACTAAAAAAAGATTTCTTTATGCATCATTCTATGCATAAAATCAAAATTGATGAGAATAACACTTTTGGATTAAATTAAATTCTTTATGCATCTTTCCATGCCTAAATCCAATTTAGTAGGAATTACACTTTTAGAATAAAAGAATTTCTCTTATGCATCTAATTTATGCATAAAATTCATTTATGATTAAAATAACACTTTTAATATAAAAAAAATATCTTTTATGCATATGTTTATGCATACAAATCATTTATGATGAAAATCACTCTTTTAATATATAAGAATTTCTTTTATGCATCCATTTATGCATAAAACTCATTTATGATGAAAATCACACTTTTAATATAAAAAATATCTTTTATGCATATGTTTATGCATACAAATCATTAATGATGAAAAACACTTTTTTAATATAAAAGAATTTCTTTTATGCATCCATTTATGCATAAAAATCATTTATGATGAAAATCACACTTTTAGTATAAAAAATATCTTTTATGCATATGTTTATGCATACAAATAATTTATGATGAAAATCACTCTTTTAATATAAAAGAATTTCTTTTATGCATCCATTTATGCATAAAAATCATTTATGATGAAAATCACACTTTTAATATAAAAAATATCTTTTATGTATATGTTTATGCATAAAAATCATTTATGATGAAAATCACTCTTTTAATATAAAAGAATTTCTTTTATGCATCTAATTTATGCATAAAATCCAATTATGATGAAAATCACACTTTTAATATAAAAATATCTTTTATGCATATGTTTATGCATACAAATCATTTATGATGAAAATCACTCTTTTAATATAAAAGAATTTCTTTTATGCATCCATTTATGATGAAAATCATTTATGATAAAAATCACACTTTTATAATCAAAATAACAATTTCAATATGCTTTCTTCTATGCATAGAATTTAATTCTAAAGAAAGTAAACTTTTTTAATGAAATATTTGTAGTATGCATTTTCTTATATCTAGGATGAAAATTAATACTTTAAGAATACATATACGATGGGAATTACTCTTTTTTAATTAAAAAAAAGTAAAACTTATTTTACACAATTTTAGAAAAATTTGCCATAACCTCCTTTGTATGGCTGACCATTTTTCAATTTTCAATTCTCTAAAATTAATTAGAAGTTCACCAAGAGTATTTAAATCATTCTAATGTAAACATTTTCTGCTTATCAAAGAGGAACATTATGAAAAACTTGATTTTATCCATTAATCATTCATCTAGGATAAAGAATGGCTGGATTTACTAAAGAAGAGAGGGGAATGCAATTTTTCAATGAGGCATAACATCATATTCATTTTAGAGAAGACAAAAATCATAAAAACCATAAAAATTAAGCATACATGGGAATTTATGTATTTCCTTACTTCCATTCATCAGTTAACTTCAATAGCATTAAAAAGTCATTCCAATTAAGCTTCTCAAGCTTGAGAGGGGTCAAGAAGAAAGGACTCCCCTTCCTTACACATGTGTCAAAATGGAGTCATTATACCCAATTAAGCTTCTCAAGCTTGAGAGGGGTCAAGAAGAAAGGACTCCTCTTCCTTACACATGTGTCAAAATGGAGTCATTATACCCAAAATATCTCGTTTTTTTAGTAATACTCATAGTTTTTTACTAATAAACCTTGTACATAGTCAACTCTTTATCTTATGTGAGCATTTACTCCATTTTGAATATTTTTCTTTTACAAATTGGATTTATCTCCTCCCCACACATGGATTGATCTTATTGGCCCATAAGAACCTTAATTTAAAATTTTGAAAAAATCTTGACCCTTAGGATAAGGCCTCTTGAACAGATTGTACTTGATTTCTAATGCACCTTCTGAAAATCTTTTCGAACTTTTGTTTCGGGGAACTTATTTTAATAAGAAGAGATATTTTTTCATCCAAAAATATTTAAAAACTGAATTACCACTCTCTAGAAGATTTTCTCTCTCTAGGCCAAAACTGGTAGAAACAAGATCTTTTATATTTCTGAAGAGGGATTTGACTACAGGGGAAGATACTGGACATCCTGAGAGGCTGGGGAGGAATCTTACATTCTACCCCACTCAAAAAACGTGAGATGTCCTCATCTCGCAAAACTAGAGGAGAATTCTTTTTCTTAAGATCCAACTGATTATGGGTTCCTTATATTTTGGTGAACCCATACAAAATCCTGGGATAAAGATCCCTTATATAAAACTCATTATTAAATAACAATTCACTCGGATCATAACATTCAATTCCTTATCACAATAATGGTCCATTAGACCGAATTTTCTATCTGAACAGTCCTTCATGGAGATTTTTCATTTATGCATATTTTTAATTTGACCTCCTTTAACTTGATCCACTGGGTCAAGTGTTAACAGCAGCAATCTGCTAGCACAATCCACTAATCTCATAGTGATTTGCTAGAGTCATTAACGTCATTCCAATTATAAACATCATCACAGGGACTCGTCCCATTCATCCTCATTGTGGTTTTTCTCAGCTTATTACATTTCAACTAAATTTTAGGAATCATTATTTTTCAATCAGAATCCAAATCAACTCATGAGTTCACAACCTGAATTTAAAAATCATATCAACCACATTCGAATTCATCATCTGGATAGCATTAATGCTTATAATTTCAAGTCTTAGATTTACTCGTATATACTACCAGTAAAGAGCTGTAGTTATATCCTCGGCATATACGGGTAGTCACGGTCCTTGGAATTAAAAGGTAAATACCATCGTGCCTAGGCCTCAAGCAAGTCAGGGATTCCATACAATTGCAGTACTTCCATCTGAAGACCCAATTACCAATTTGTATGAATTTCAATCGGAATATCAATTTGTATGAATTTCATCACACAATTACAACCTTTTAGTGTTTCTTGATAATGACATATTTGGCTTCTCGGTTGATCCTCATTAGAAAAATATATCTGATACCAACTGTAAGATCCCTGACCCCACTGCGCAACGAATTCTGGGGTGCTAGCAGTGGAAGTAGCACTTCTTGCGCGAGGTAGGGTCCCACACTCGGGGACTCACCAACGGATATCCAGACAAGAGACTAATCCATCGATTTCTCTAAAATCGAACTCGAAAAAACTTTCTTTGCCCGGAAAGCACAGGCGATTCTACCTGGATAACTTTTCCTAACGTCAAAAGCCTTAACTAATTGAACTGATCTGAAATGGATCTAGAGCAAAATATTGAATCAAACACATCAAAGTAAGAATCTAGCATCCATTAATCATGAGATTAGTGATCAAATGGCTCATCACATGAATATACAAGAGAGAGAGAATCTATAAGTGCATGTAGCAAGAGAAGATGCACAAATAGTCTAAGTGTGTTTAACCTCTCACCAAGAGGATGACCATGGAAGGCCATATCTCCATAGATGGAGCCCAAAGGTACAAGATGACCAAAATTAGTAAAAGTGTCAAATGTTGTCAAAAGATCCTACCAATGTACCCCAAGCCCTATTTATAGTCACTTTCTCCTTTTGCCCATGGGCCCCTATGTACATGTGGAAATCAACAAAGATTTTGTCCTCAAAATCATACAAGATATTTACAATTGAATCGTAATCTCAATGTAAACCCATGGGAAGTAGAGAGGTCTTCAAAAATGTGCCTCGAATACATTTGGAATAGGGAAACCAAATGTAGTGAAGCCGGCAAACTCCTTCTCCAAAAATAGCATGTAGGACTGTTATGGCAACCATGTTGTCGATGAAGCTTCCCTTGAAATTCTTCATGAAACCTCCATAAAAATGAGCTGCAAATGATGCGTAGATGCACCCAAAAGGGTCACACATGTTTGTGATTGAACCAAATGATCTTCCAAGTGTGTTGGAGTAGATTGGTAACCCCAACAATAGATCCAACCAAAGCTGTCCAACGAGAAATTACAGCACATATAAAACCTCATGATATGCCCATTCTTCACATAATAATCATGCCACTTGATCAAGGAATACTTCCATCAAGTAAACCATGTTGTTGAACATACTCCATTGATTGCCAAGTTGCCTCATCTATGGGCAAGCGCTTCCATTTCACAAGGAATTCATCAATGTTCCGGTTCCTCAAAACCCTTGTCCTCTTGTCCACAATCCTCTCCGGCTCATAGATAATCTCTCCTTCTTCATCCATTGGTGGTAACTCTTCAATCTCTTGAGGAAGAGAGCCCACAAACCTCTTAAGGTTGGATACATGAAACACATTATGAATCCTTGTAGAAGGAGGTAGGTCAAGCTTATAAGCCAAATCACCAACTTTCTTGACTACCAAATATGGTCCATAGTATCTATGTGCCAACTTGGAATTGGAAGACCCTTTGAGAATATTGTGACGGCTCTTAGGAAGCTTGAGCAACACATAATCACCTTCCTTGAACTCCATTTTGCGTCTATGCTCATCCGTATTTGCCTTCATGACTTCTTGTGCCTTCTTCATATTATCCTTGCATAATTGAAGAAGCTGTCTCATCCTTTCCAACTCTTCCTTGGCTAAAGGATTAACCATTTTATCCTCATGGAAGGCAATAGATGGCACATGCACTTGATACCCATAAAGAGCCTTGAAAGGTGACATCCCAATACTCAAATGCTTGCTTGAATTATGACAAAATTCAGCAAGGTAAAGCCATTCATCCATGATGCTTGCATGTCATGACAATAGTGCCTCAAGTACATTTCGAGCCATTTGTTTGTGCACTCCGTTTGCCCATCCGTTTGAGGGTGATAAGCTATAGAAGGAGTGATTTGAGTCTCCATGTTCTCATACAATGTCCTCCAAAAAGTGCCCAATGAACTTGGTATCTCTATCACAAACTATGTTGAGTGGCAAACCATGTATCTTGAATACATGCTCCATAAATTGCTTGGCAATGTGAGAGGCCCCATAAGTAGTCTTGGAAGCAATAAAATGAGCTCATTTGGTGAGTCTATCCACCACCACCAATACTTGATCCCATCCATGCTTCGTCTTTGGCAAACCCATGATGAAGTCCATGGAAATGTGAGTCCATTTTCCATCCGGAATAGGCAAAGGATGAAGTAAACCATTTGGCAATTGGTGACTATCCTTATTCCTTTGGCATGACACACATTCCAAAACAAACTTCTTGACATCCCTCCACATGCCTTTCTAATAGAAGCTTTTGCTCACTTTGTCAAATGTCTTGAGAACACCAAGATTACCCGAAAGCGGTGAAGAATGCATCTCATAAAGCACCTTGGGAATGTAGGATGAGGTTGGAACCAAATACACCTTATCCTTGTAAAATGGAACATACATGGGCTGCATTTTTTGCATTTCCTGCATCTTTTGGCATATTGTCCCTCAAAATGCATGCATGATCCCTTCCACCGAGGTCGAAAGGAAACTCATCCTCTTCTTTGACAAAAGAATGACCCTCCAAGTCTTCTTCATGTGTCTCCTCGTTGCAATCTTCAAACTCTTCCGCATCATGAGATGGCTTGGAATCATCATCCTCATCCATAATGATCATAGTAGCCACCACTTTCTTTGATTTGCAAATGTCCGGGTGACCACTTCTCTTTGCATTTAAAACATAGGCCTTTGCTCCTCAATTCCTCAATCTTAGGATTTTCCATTCATTGAGTCTTCTTGAATGGTTGAGGAGGCTTCTTGACAAACCCATTGCTCTTCTTAGCATCATTATGAACTCCACTTGTGGACTGTCCACTTCCAAAAGATGTATGGAATATGGAAGTGTAAGTGGACGTAGAAGAAGGTAGACTTTTTCCTACATTTGAAGAAGTGTGAAATGGCTTATGAAAAAGTACATTGGTTGAACCCTCTTATACTTTGGCTCATATAACTCCGCCAACCTCATAGCCTCTTTGATAGTGCTTGGTCTTTGTGCCAAGACATCCGCTTTGATGTATGAATCTAGACCATGCACAAACTTCTTCAATCGCATGCCTTCATTGAGTCCATCCACGAACATAGAGAGCTTCATGAACCTCTTGATGTACTCCCTAACCGACATGCCCTTTTGTGTGAGTTCATACCATTCTTCATGGTATCGGTCAAGAACCAAAGGCGACACAAATGTCATATTCATTTCATGCTTGAGTTCTTCCCAAGTATGTGGCATAACTCCTTCCTTGAGCATATGTCTCCACCATTGATGTGCATAGTCTTCCAAATGCAAGGATGCAAAATGCACTTTGTCCCTTTCACTTTTCGGATAGAGCTGAAAGTATGTATCCAACTTATTCATCCATTCTTCCAACTCATGTGGGTCTGAACCATCACCCTTGAACTTAGAGAGTGAAATCTTGTCCTTTACATCCTTTGACACGGTTGACGATACATTCTCATGATGGTGCGAGGGCTTGTGCTTTTGCATTTACACAAAAGATCCAAGGAATTGTGCAAAATCCTTGTACTCCCTCGTGAGGAAATTTGGCATTTCCATCCACCTATCATGAGCTTCTCTTTGTCTCTCAATGAATGACATATGTTCCCAATCAAGCTCAACCACATCATCCATATCATTCACCTCCTCTTCATGCATGGAGAACTGGTTTGCTTTGGGTTTCAAAGGTACTCTCCTCGAATCCCCAAAATTTGACTCCTCATGTCTGAATGTAGGTGCATGTTGCTTTCTATCCAATTGCGAAGAACCCGCTTGGAATGTAGTAGGCTTCATCTCCCGCATAGAAGGCCTCCTAGCATCCGCCATGAATCCAAAAGTGACATTCTTGGTGGAATGCTCATGTGTTACCTTGGGAGAAACCTCTTGTACCATGGGTAGCTTGCCTTCCCTATGGCCTTCAAAAGCTGTCCCAAATTGCTTGCCTTCATGTAAAGCACCATGACCACTAACATAGGAAGGTTGGCTCATTGGCCGAGCGACCCTCTCTTCCAAAACTTCCATCCTTGTAGCCATAGTGTCAAGAACTCACATCTTTCCAGATTGTTCCACATCGATCCATATTACTTAACCCAAATCCAAATCATATGTGTATCCATTCTTGACCAGATACATCTTTTTTCATCCCATCACATCAGATTCATTCACTTCACATAACATCCATTCCTATCTTTCTTAATTTACATTAAGTCTCATCACATCCATTTCTCATTACATCTCATTCGTTCCTTTCTTATGTTATTCATTCACATTCTCATTCACATGACATCTCATCTCATCCATTCGCTCATAACGACTTCATATCCATTCACATACATATTCGCATTCATTATTTCACATACACATCCACATTCGTACATCCACATTCACATCTACATCCATTTTCACATCCACATCCACATCCACAATCACACATCCACATCCACATCCACATCCATATCTACATCCACATCCACATCCATATCTACATCCATACATCCATTTTTTCATCCACATCCACATCCATACATCCATACATCCACATCCACATTCATACATCCACATCCATACATCCATTTTCACATCCACATTCGTACATCCACATCCATATCCATACATCCATACATCCACATCCACATCCACATCCATATCTACATCCATACGTCTATTTTCACATCCACATTCGTACATCCACATCCATACATCCATACATCCACATCCATACATCCACATCCACATCCACATTCATACATCCACATCCACATCCACATCCATACATCCACATCCACATCCACATCCATACATCCACATCCATATCTACATCCATACATCCATTTTTGCATCCACGTTCATACATCCACATCCACATCCATACATCCACATCCATATCTACATCCATACATCCATTTTTGCATCCACGTTCATACATCCACATCCACATCCATATATCCACATCCATATCCACATTAATGGATCCACATCCACATCCACATTCAAACATCCACATCCACATCCACATCCATACATCCACATCCATATCTACATCCATACATCCATTTTCGCATCCACATTCATACATCCACATCCACATCCATACATCCACATTCATACATCCACATCCACATCCACATCCATACATCCACTTCCACATCCACATCCACATCCATACATCCACATCCATATCTACATCCATAAATCCATTTTCACATCCACATTCGTACATCCACATCCACATTCATACATCCATACATCCACATCCACATCCACATTCATATCCACATCCATATCTACACATCCATACATCCACATCCATATCCACATCATTCACACATCAAACCACATCATCCATTCACATCCCATTCACATGCCGTCATTCATTCACATGCTGTCATTCATCCACATCATTCACACATCAAACCACATCATCCATTCACATCCGATTCACATGTCGTCATTCATCCACATCATTCATTCACATCTCTTATCATTCATTCATATTACGATTCACATGCCATCATATTCCTTCACATCCTATATACCATTCATTCACATCCTAATTCATAGGACATCACATCTATTCATCCAATTTCATTTATCTGATTCATATCACTTCCATCCATCCATTTACATCTATCTGATTCCTATCACATCTCATCACATCTATTTATAGGATGTAAGAGAATTCTAATTTTTTGGTTATAAAGATTCTTTACGCATCGATTAGGCATAAAGACAACTTTAGTAGGAAAAACACTTTTACAAAAATCCTTTTATGCATCTATTTAGGCATAAATTCAATTTTAAAGAAAATAACACTTTCGAATTAAAAATAAACCTTTTATGCATTTTACTATGCATAAATTCCATTTTAATGAGAATAACACTTTCAAAATAAAAATAAATCTTTTATGCATTTTACTATGCATAAATTCATTTTAAATGAGAATGATACTTTTGAATTAAAAATCAATCTTTTATGCATCTTCCTATGCATAAAATCAAAATTGATGAAAATAACTCTTTTGAACTAAAAATAGATTTCTTTATGCATCATTCTATGCATAAAATCAAAATTGATGAGAATAACACTTTTGGATTAAATCAAAGTCTTTATGCATCTTTCCATGCATAAATCCAATTTAGTAGGAATTACACTTTTAGAATAAAAGAATTTCTCTTATGCATCTAATTTATGCATAAAATCCATTTATGATAAAAATCACACTTTTAATATAAAAAAATATCTTTTATGCATACAAATCATTTATGATGAAAATCACTCTTTTAATATATAAGAATTTCTTTTATGCATCCATTTATGCATAAAAATTATTTATGATAAAAATCACACTTTTAATATAAAAAATATCTTTTTATGCATATGTTTATGCATACAAATCATTTATGATGAAAATCACTCTTTTGATATAAAAGAATTTCTTTTATGCATCCATTTATGCATAAAAATCATTTATGATGAAAATCACACTTTTAGTATAAAAAATATCTTTTATGCATATGTTTATGCATACAAACCATTTATGATGAAAATCACTCTTTTAATATAAAAGAATTTCTTTTATGCATCCATTTATGCATAAAAATCATTTATGATGAAAATCACACTTTTAATATAAAAAATATCTTTTATGCATATGTTTATGCATACAAATCATTTATGATGAAAATCACTCTTTTAATATAAAAGAATTTCTTTTATGCATCTAATTTATGCATAAAATCCAATTATGATGAAAATCACACTTTTAATATAAAAATATCTTTTATGCATATGTTTATGCATACAAATCATTTATGATGAAAATTACTCTTTTAATATAAAAGAATTTCTTTTATGCATCCATTTATACATGAAAATCATTTATGATGAAAATCACACTTTTATAATCAAAATAACAATTTCAATATGCTTCCTTCTATGCATAGAATTTAATTCTAAAGAAAGTAACACTTTTTTAATAAAATATTTTTAGTATGCATTTTCTTATACCTAGGATGAAAATTAACACTTTAAGAATACATATACGATGGGAATTACTCTTTTTGAATTAAAAAAAAGTAAAACTTATTTTACACAATTTTAGAAAAATTTGCCATAACCTCCTTTGTATGGCTGACCATTTTTCAATTTTCAATTCTTTAAAATTAATTAGAAGTTCACCAAGAGTATTTAAATTATTCTAATGTAAACATTTTCTGCTTATCAAAGAGGAACATTATGAAAAACTTGATTTTATCCATTAATCATTCATCTAGGATAAAGAATGGCTGGATTTACTAAAGAAGAGAGGGGAATGCAATTTTTCAATGAGGCATAACATCATATTCATTTTAGAGAAGACAAAAATCATAAAAACCATAAAAATTAAGCATACATGGGAATTTATGTATTTCCTTACTTCCATTCATCAGTTAACTTCAATAGCATTAAAAAGTCATTCCAATTAAGCTTCTCAAGCTTGAGAGGGGTCAAGAAGAAAGGACTCCCCTTCCTTACACATGTGTCAAAATGGAGTCATTATACCCAAAATATCTCGTTTTTTTAGTAATACTCATAGTTTTTTACTAATAAACCTTGTACATAGTCAACTCTTTATCTTATGTGAGCATTTACTCATTTTTGAGTATTTTTCTTTTACAAATTGGATTTATCTCCTCCCCACACATGGATTGATCTTATTGGCCCATAGGAACCTTAATTTAAAATTTCGAAAAAATCTTGACCCTTAGGATAAGGCCTCTTGAACAGATTGTACTTGATTTCTAATGCACCTTCTGAAAATCTCTTTGATCTTCTGTTTCGTTTGAACTTGTTTTAATAAGAAGAGATATTTTTTCATCCAAAAATATTTAAAAACTGAATTACCACTCTCTAGAAGATTTTCTCTCTCTAGGCCGCCAAAACTGGTAGAAACAAGATCTTTTATATTTCTGAAGAGGGATTTGACTACAGGGGAAGATACTGGACATCCTGAGAGGCTGGGGAGGAATCTTATATTCTACCCCACTCAAAAAACGTGAGATGTCCTCATCTCACAAAACTAGAGGAGAATTATTTTTCTTAAGATCCAACTGATTATGGGTTCCTTATATTTTGGTGAACCCAAACAGAATCCTGGGATAAAGATCTCTTATGTAAAACTCATTATTAAATAACAATTCACTCGGATCATAACATTCAATTCCTTATCACAATAATGGTCCATTAGATCGAATTTTCTATCTGAACAGTCCTTCATGGAGATTTTTCATTTATGCATATTTTTAATTTGACCTCCTTTAACTTGATCCACTGGGTCAAGTGTTTACAACAGCAATCTGCCAGCACAATCCACTAATCTCATAGTGATTTGCTAGAGTCATTAACGTTATTCCAATTATGAACATCACAGGGACTCGTCCCATTCATCCTCATTGTGGTTTTTCTTAGCTTATTACATTTCAACTAAATTTTAAGAATCATTATTTTTTAATCAGAATCCAAATCAACTCATCAGTTCACAACCAGAATTTAAAAATCATATCAACCACATTCGAATTCATCATCTGGATAGCATTAATGCTTATAATTTCAAGTCTTAGATTTACTCGTATATACTGCCGGTAAAGAGCTGCAGTTATACCCTCGGCATATACGGGTAGTCGCGGTCCTTGGAATTATAAGGTAAATACCATCATGCCTAGGCCTCAAGCAAGTCAGGGATTCCATACAATTGCAGTACTTTCATCTGAAGACCCAATTACCAATTTGTATGAATTTCAGTCGAAATATCAATTTGTATGAATTTCATCACACAATTACAACCTTTTAGTGTTTCTTGATAATGACATATTTGGCTTCTCAGTTGATCCTCATTAGCCAAATAGCACTGATACCAACTGTAAGATCCCTGACCCCACTGCGCAACGAATTCTGGGGTGCTAGCAGCGGAAGTAGCACTTCTTACGTGAGGTAGGGTCCCCTACTCGGGGACTCACCCACGGATATCCGGACAAGAGACTAATCCATCGGTTTCTCTAAAATCGAACCCGAAAAAACTTCCTTTGCCCGGAAAGCACGGGCGATTCCACCTGGATAACTTTTCCTAACGTAGTCAAAACCTTAACTAACTGAACTGATCTGAAATGGATCTAGAGCAAAATATTGAATCAAACACATCAAAGCAAGAATCTAGCATCCATTAATCATGAGATTAGTGATCAAATGGCTCATCACATGAATATACAAGAGAGAGAGAATCTATAAGTACATGGAGCAAGAGAAGATGCACAAAGGAAGGCCATATCTCCATAGATGGAGCTCAAAGGTACAAGATGACCAAAATTAGTAAAAGTGTCAAATGTTGTCAAAAGATCCTACCAATGTACCCCAAGCCCTATTTATAGTCACTTTCTCCGTTTGCCCATGGGCCCCTATGTACATGTGGAAATCAACAAAGATTTTGTCCTCAAAATCATACAAGATATTTACAATTGAATCGTAATCTCAATGTAAACCCATGGGAAGTAGAGAGGTCTTCAAAAATGCGCCTCGAATACATTTGGAATAGGGAAACCAAATATAGTGAAGCCGGCAAACTCCTTCTCCAAAAATAGCATGTAGGACTGTTATGGTAGCCATGTTGTCGATGAAGCTTCCCTGGAAATTCTTCATGAAACCTCCATAAAAATGAGCTGGAAATGATGCGTAGACGCACCCAAAAGGGTCCCACATGTTTGTCATCGAACCAAATGATCTTCCAAGTATGTTGGAGTAGATTGGTAACCCCAACAATAGATCCAACCAAAGCTGTCCAACTAGAAATTACAGCACAAATAAAACCTCATGATATGCCCATTCTTCACATAATAATCATGCCACTTGATCAAGGAATACTTCCATCAAGTAAACCATGTTGTTGAACATACTCCATTGATTGCCAAGTTGCCTCATCTATGGGCAAGCGCTTCCATTTCACAAGGAATTCATCAATGTTCCGGTTCCTCAAAACCCTTGTCCTCTTGTCCACAATCCTCTCCGGCTTATAGATAATCTCTCCTTCTTCATCCATCGGTGGTAACTCTTCAATCTCGAGGAAGAGAGCCCACAAACCTCTTAAGGTTGGATACATGAAACACATTATGAATCCTTGTAGAAGGAGGTAGGTCAAGCTTATAAGCCAAATCACCAACTTTCTTGACTACCAAATATGGTCCATAGTATCTATGTGCTAACTTGGAATTGGAAGACTCTTTGAGAATATTGTGACGGCTCTTAGGAAGCTTGAGCAACACATAATCACCTTCCTTGAACTCCATTTTGCGTCTATGCTCATCCGCATTTGCCTTCATGACTTCTTGTGCCTTCTTCATATTATCCAGGCATAATTGAAGAAGCTGTCTCATCCTTTCCAACTCTTCCTTGGCTAAAGGATTAACCATTTTATCCTCATGGAAGGCAATAGATGGCACATGCACTTGATACCCATAAAGAGCCTCGAAAGGTGACATCCCAATACTCAAATGCTTGCTTGAATTATGACAAAATTCGGCAAGGTAAAGCCATTCATCCCATGATGCTTGCATGTCATGACAATAGTGCCTCAAGTACACTTCGAGCCATTTGTTTGTGCACTCTGTTTGCCCATCCATTTGAGGGTGATAAGCTATAGAAGGAGTGATTTGAGTCTCCAAGTTCTCATACAATGTCCTCCAAAAAGTGCCCAATGAACTTGGTATCTCTATCACAAACTATGTTGAGTGGCAAACCATGTATCTTGAATACATGCTCCATAAATTGCTTGGCAATGTGAGAGGCCCCATAAGTAGTCTTGGAAGCAATAAAATGAACTGATTTGGTGAGTCTATCCACCACCACAAATACTTGATCCCATCCATGCTTCGTCTTTGGCAAACCCATGATGAAGTCCATGGAAATGTGAGTCCATTTTCCATCCGGAATAGGCAAAGGATGAAGTAAACCATTTGGCAATTGGTGACTATCCTTATTCCTTTGGCATGACACACATTCCAAAACAAACTTCTTGACATCCCTCCACATGCCTTTCCAATAGAAGCTTTTGCTCACTTTGTCAAATGTCTTGAGAACACCAAGATTACCCGAAAGCGGTGAAGAATGCATCTCATGAAGCACCTTGGGAATGTAGGATGAGGTTGGAACCAAATACTTCTTATCCTTGTGAAATGGAACATACATGGGCTGCATTTTTTGCATTTCCTGCATCTTTTGGAATATTGTCCCTCAAAATGCATGCATGATCCCTTCCACCAGGGTCGAAAGGAAACTCATCCTCTTCTTTGACAAAAGAATGACCCTCCAAGTCTTCTTCATGTGTCTCCTCGTTGCAATCTTCAAACTCTTCCACATCATGAGATGGCTTGGAATCGTCATCCTCATCCATAATGATCATAGTAGCCACCACTTTCTTTGATTTGCAAATGTGCCCGGGTGACCACTTCTCTTTGCATTTAAAACATAGGCCTTTGCTCCTCAATTCCTCAATCTTAGGATCATCCATTCGTTGAGTCTTCTTGAATGGTTGAGGAGGCTTCTTGACAAACCCATTGCTCTTCTTAGCATCATTATGAACTCCACTTGTGGACTGTCCACTTCCAAAAGATGTATGGAATATGGAAGTGTAAGTGGACGTAGAAGAAGGTAGAATTTTTCCCACATTTGAAGAAGTGTGAAATGGCTTATGAAAAAGTACATTGGTTGAACCCTCTTATACTTTGGCTCATATAACTCCGCCAACCTCATAGCCTCTTTGATAGTGCTTGGTCTCTGTGCCAAGACATCCGCTTTGATGTATGAATCTAGACCATGCACAAACTTCTTCAATCACATGCCTTCATTGAGTCCATCCACGAACATAGAGAGCTTCATGAACCTCTTGATGTACTCCCTAACCGACATGCCCTTTTGTGTGAGTTCATACCATTCTTCATGGTATCGGTCAACCAAAGGCGACACAAATGTCATATTCATTTCATGCTTGAGTTCTTCCCAAGTATGTGGCATAACTCCTTCCTTGAGCATATGTCTCCACCATTGATGTGCATAGTCTTCTAAATGCAAGGATGCAAAATGCACTTTGTCCCTTTCACTTTTCGGATAGAGCTGAAAGTATGTATCCAACTTATTCATCCATTCTTCCAACTCATGTGGGGCTGAACCATCACCCTTGAACTTAGAGAGTGAAATCTTGTCCTTTACATCCTTTGACACGGTTGACGATACATTCTCATGATGGTGCGAGGGCTTGTGCTTTTGCATTTGCACAAAAGATCCAAGGAATTGTGCAAAATCCTTGTACTCCCTCTTGAGGAAATTTGGCATTTCCATCCACCTATCATGAGCTTCTCTTTGTCTCTCAATGAATGACATATGTTCCCAATCAAGCTCAACCACATCATCCATATCATTCACCTCCTCTTCAAGCATGGAGAACTGATTTGCTATGGGTTTCAAAGGTACTCTCCTCGGATCCCCAAAATTTGACTCCTCATGTCTGAATGTAGGTGCATGTTGCTTTCTATCCAATTGCGAAGAACCCGCTTGGAATGTAGTAGGCTTCATCTCCCGCATAGAAGGCCTCCTAGCATCCGCCATGAATCCAAAAGTGACATTCTTGGTGGAATGCTCATGTGTTACCTTGGGAGAAACCTCTTCTACCATGGGTAGCTTGCCTTCCCTATGGCCTTCAAAAGCTGTCCCAAATTGCTTGCCTTCATGTAAAGCACCATGACCACTAACATAGGAAGGTTGGCTCATTGGCCGAGCGACCCTCTCTTCCAAAACTTCCATCCTTGTAGCCATAGTGTCAAGCCTACCATTGACTTCTACCCTTGTAGCCATCGTGTCCATCTTAGCATTCATTTCCATTAGCATTTGCATGATCGAATCGATGGGGATGGTATGCGAAGATTGTGGGGTGTGCTTATGGGCACTTCCAACATTCAACTCCTCATTCCTTTCTCTTGAAGTATGCCCAAAAGCATACATAAAACAGTCATTTACAAACAGTTCACAAATACAGTTTCTATAATGAACTCACATCTTTCCAGATTGTTCCACATCGATCCATATTACTTAACCCAAATCCAAATCATATGTATATCCATTCTTGACCAGATACATCATTTTCCATCCCATCACATCAGATTCATTCACTTCACATAACATCCATTCCTATCTTTCTTAATTTACATTAAGTCTCATCACATCCATTTCTCATTACATCTCATTCGTTTCTATCTTATGTTATTCATTCACATTCTGATTCACATGACATCTCATCTCATCCATTCGCTCATAACGACTTCATATCCATTCACATACATATTCGCATTCATTATTTCACATACACATCCACTTTCGTACATCCACATTCACATCTACATCCATACATCCATTTTTACATCCACATTCATACATCCACATCCACATCCACATTCACACATCCACATCCACATCTACATCCATACATCCATACATCCACATCCACATCCATACATCCATTTTCACATCCACATTCATACATCCACATCCACATCCATACATCCATACATCCACATCCACATCCATATCTACATCCATACATCCATTTTCACATCCACATTCATACATCCACATCCACATCCACATTCATACATCCACATCCACATCCACATCCATACATCCATTTTCACATCCACATTCGTACATCCACATCCATATCCATACATCCACATCCACATCCACATTCATACATCCACATCCACATCCACATCCATACATCCACATCCATATCTACATCCATACATCCATTTTCACATCCACATCCACACATCCATACATCCATACATCCACATCCACATCCACATCCACATTCATACATCCACATCCACATCCACATCCATATCTACATCCATATCCACATCCACATCCATATCTACATCCATACATCCATTTTTGCATCCACATTCATACATCCACATCCACATCCATACATACATACATCCACATCCATATCCACATTCATGCATCCACATCCACATCCACATTCATACATCCACATCCACATCCACATCCATATCTACATCCATACATCCATTTTCGAATCCACATTCATACATCCACATCCACATCCATACATCCATACATCCACATCCATACATCCACATCCATACATCCACATCCATATCTACATCCATACATCCATTTTCACATCCACATTCATACATCTATATATCCACATCCACATCCACATTCATATCCACATCCATATCCACATCATTCACATATCAAACCACATCATCCATTCACATCCCATTTACATGCCGTCATTCATTCACATGCCGTCATTCATCCACATCATTCACACATCAAACCACATCATCCATTCACATCCGATTCACATGCCATCATTCATCCACATCATTCATTCACATCTCTTATCATTCATTCATATTACGATTCACATGTCATCACATTCCTTCACATCCTATATACCATTCATTCACATCCTAATTCACAGGACATCACATCTATTCATCCAATTTCATTTATCTGATTCATATCACTTCCATCCATCCATTTACATCTATTTGATTCCTATCACATCTCATCACATCTATTTATAGGATATAAGAGAATTCTAATTTTTTGGATATAAAGATTCTCTACGCATCTAATTAGGCATAAAGACAACTTTAGTAGGAATAACACTTTTACAAAAATCCTTTTATGCATCTATTTAGGCATAAATTTGATTTTAAGAAAAATAACACTTTCGAATTAAAAATAAACCTTTTATGCATTTTACTATGCATAAATTCCATTTTAATGAGAATAACACTTTTAAAATAAAAATAAATCTTTTATGCATTTTACTATGCATAAATTCATTTTAAATGAGAATGGCACTTTTGAATTAAAAATCAATCTTTTATGCATCTTCCTATGGATAAAATCAAAATTGATGAAAATAACTCTTTTGAACTAAAAATAGATTTCTTTATACATCATTCTATGCATAAAATCAAAATTGATGAGAATAACACTTTTGGATTAAATTAAATTCGTTATGCATCTTTCAATGTATAAATCCAATTTAGTAGGAATTACACTTTTAGAATAAAAGAATTTCTCTTATACATCTTTCCATGCATAAATCCAATTTAGTAGGAATTACAATTTTAGAATAAAAGAATTTCTCTTATGCATCTTATTTATGCATAAAATCCATTTATGATGAAAATCACACTTTTAATATAAAAATATCTTTTATGCATATGTTTATGCATACAAATCATTTATGTGATGAAAATCACTCTTTTAATATAAAAGAATTTCTTTTATGCATCCATTTATGCATAAAAATTATTTATGATGAAAATCACACTTTTAATATAAAAAATATCTTTTATGCATATGTTTATGCATACAGATCATTTATGATGAAAATCACTCTTTTAATATAAAAGCATTTCTTGTATGCATCCATTTATGCATAAAAATCATTTATGATGAAAATCACACTTTTAATATAAAAAATATCTTTTATGCATATGTTTATGCATACAGATCATTTATGATGAAAATCACTCTTTTAATATAAAAGAATTTCTTGTATGCATCCATTTATGCATAAAAATCATTTATGATGAAAATCACACTTTTAGTATGAAAAAATATCTTTTATGCATATGTTTATGCATACAAATCATTTATGATGAAAATCACTCTTTTAATATAAAAGAATTTCTTTTATGCATCCATTTATGCATAAAAATCATTTATGATGAAAATCATACTTTTAATATAAAAAATATCTTTTATGCATATGTTTATACATACAAATCATTTATGATGAAAATCACTCTTTTAATATAAAAGAATTTCTTTTATGCATCTAATTTATGCATGAAATCCAGTTATGATGAAAATCACGCTTTTAATATAACAATATCCTTTATTCATATGTTTATGCATACAAATCATTTATGATGAAAATCACTCTATTAATATAAAAGAATTTCTTTTATGCATGAAAATCATTTATGATGAAAATCACACTTTTATAATCAAAATAACAATTTCAATATGCTTGCTTCTATGCATAGAATTTAATTCTAAAGAAAGTAAAACTTTTTTAATAAAATATTTTTAGTATGCATTTTCTTATACCTAGGATGAAAATTAACACTTTAAGAATACATATACGATGGGAATTTCAATTTGTATGAATATCAATTTGTATGAATATCAATTTGTATGAATTTCAGTCGGAATATCAATTTGTATGAATTTTATCACACAATTACAACCTTTTTTGTTTCTTGATAAATTTTTTGGACATATTTGGCTTCTCGGTTGATCATCATTAGCCAAATAGCTCTGATACCAACTGTAAGATCCCTGATCCCACTGTGCAACGAATTCTGGGGTGCTAGCAGTGAAAGTAGCACTTCTTACACGAGGCAGGGTCCCACACTCGGGGCCTCACCCACGGATATCCGGACAAGAGACTTCTCCAATACCGAACCCAAAAAAACTTCCTTTGCCCGGAAAGCACGGGCGATTCCACCTAGATAACTTTTCCTAACGTAGTCAAAAGCCTTAACTAACTGAACTGATCTGACCGAACTCGTAAGTTCCATAGTCAGATCAAGGGACAGATTGCACTTGGATCATAGAGACCAACGCTTTTTTCCTCATCGAGAGGCACAGCCGTTGATTCTTTTTCCATAGAACAATTTTTGTCCGGGATTTACTTCATCTATCAAACTAAACAGAAATTAAGTCTCGATTTACGGATCCATCAGTCCAGCCTAATCCTATCCAGTCCCATGGGTTAGCCAACCGCCCAACCACTGTAGTGATGGGATCCAATTAGGAATTTGGTTAGGTTTTGTCCTGGGTACCAGGGAAAAGAGTTCCCAGGCCCCCTAGCCGGATATTCATGCAAACATTAAACTAGTCACACCACTTATACACCCAATATGAAATTACCTTTTCTCAGCATCAGCTATCTTTAAAACAATCCTTTAATGAAACCATTGTGTCACTCATCACAATCCTCAAAATCTCTGGTTGAATCCTTATTTCCAAACATTCCTTCATCGGTGTACTTATGGCATCATTGGCAACCAGAACGCTCACCACCTGTTCACACAGTGGCCTTTTCGATAGTTCCTAGCTCATAGTAACCGGTAATATATTCACATACAAAATGGAATCTCCGTAGAAGATCAGCAAGATCAACCAACAGATCCATATAAAAGAGCCATGGACTCATCCGTTGAGGACCAGCAAGGTCAATCAACCAGATCCATGCCCGGTTTCAGAAAACAACTCTTACTCCTTGATTCAATATCTTCCACGATGCACGTGTGGGTATCTTCGGCGACCCAGAGCCCGCGACCCAGAGCTCGAGCACCGTATGGTCAACACCCTCTAGGATCCTTCGCAGGTCACCTAGCGCTTCACTCATAGGCCACTTCCTTGGTCCCTCATCCACCGTACCGGAAGCTCACCATTTAAATCGAACCGAGGCTGGTCAAGACCTCGACCGACCTTGCCACGCGAGACGTCCTCCATTGACTCTCCGTCAGCTGTTGCAACTTTATCAGGTAGGTCTCCACGACCACATTCTCAAGACAGTCAAAATGCTTCCCCAGCATTCTTGACATAAAACAGTCATTTACAAACAGTTCACAAATACAGTTTCTATAATGAACTCACATCTTTCCAGATTGTTCCACATCGATCCATATTACTTAACCCAAATCCAAATCATATGTGTATCCATTTCCATCCCATCACATTAGATTCATTCACTTCACATAATATCCATTCCTATCTTTCTTAATTTATAGTCTCATCACATCCATTTCTCATTACATCTCATTCGTTCACATCTTATATTATTCATTCACATTTTGATTCACATGACATCTCATCTCATCCATTCGCTCATAAATAACGACTTCATATCCATTCACATACACATTCGCATTCATTATTCCACATACACATCCACATTCATACATCCACATTCACATCTACATCCATACATCCATTTTCACATCCACATCCACATCCACATTCACACATCCACATCCATACATCCACATCCATATCTACATCCATACATCCACATCCATATCTACATCCATACATCTACATCCATACATCCATTTTTACATCCACATTCATACATCCACATCTATACATCCACATCCACATCCACATTCATACGTCCACATCCACATCCACATCCACATCCATACATCCATTTTCACATCCACATTCGTACATCCACATCCATACATCCATACATCCACATCCACATCCACATTAATACATCCACATCCACATCCACATCCATACATCTATTTTCACATCCACATTCGTACATCCACATCCAGATCCATACATCCATACATCCACATCCACATCCACATTCATACATCCACATCCACATCCACATCCACAGCCATACATCCACATCCATACATCCATTTTTGCATCCACATTCATACATCCACATCCACATCCATACATCCATACATCCACATCCATATCCACATTCATAAATCCACATCCACATCCACATTCATACATCCACATCCACATCCACATCCATACATCCACATCCATATCTACATCCATACATCCATTTTTGCATCCACATTCATAGCTCCACATCCACATCCATACATCCACATTCATACTACCACATCCATACATCCACATCCATATCTACATCCATACATCCATTTTCACATCCACATTCGTACATCCACATCCACATCCACATTCGTACATCCACATCCACATCCACATCCACATTCATACATCCATACATCCACATCCACATCCACATCCATACATCCATATCCACATCATTCACACATCAAACCACATCATCCATTCACATCCGATTCACATGCCATCATTCATTCACATGCCATCATTCATCCACATCATTCACACATCAAACCACATCATCCATTCACATCCGATTCACATGCCATCATTTATTCACATGCCATCATTCATCCACATCTCTTATCATTCATTCATATTACGATTCACATGCCATCACATTCCTTCACATCCTATACCATTCATTCACATCCTAATTCACTGGACATCACATCTATTCATCCAATTTCATTTATCTGATTCATATTACTTCCATCCATCCATTTACATCTATCTGATTCCTATCACATCTAATCACATCTTTTTATAGGATGTAAGAGAATTCTAATTTTTTGGATATAAAGATTCTTTACGCATCTAATTAGGCATAAAGACAACTTTAGTAGGAATAACACTTTTACAAAAATCCTTTTATGCATCTATTTAGGCATAAATTCGATTTTAAGGAAAATAACACTTTTGAATTAAAAATAAACCTTTTATGCATTTTACTATGCATAAATTCCATTTTAATGAGAATAACACTTTCAAAATAAAAATAAATCTTTTATGAATTTTACTATGCATAAATTCATTTTAAATGAGAATGACACTTTTGAATTAAAAATCAATCTTTTATGCATCTTCCTATGCATAAAATCAAAATTGATGAAAATAACTCTTTTGAACTAAAAATAGATTTCTTTATGCATCATTCTATGCATAAAATCAAAATTGATGAGAATAACACTTTTGGATTAAATCAAATTCATTATGCATCTTTCCATGCATAAATCCAATTTAGTAGGAATTACACTTTTAGAATAAAAGAAATTCTCTTATGCATCTTATTTATGTATAAAATCCATTTATGATGAAAATCACACTTTTAATATAAAAAAATCTTTTATGCGTATGTTTATGCATACAAATCATTTATGATGAAAATCACTCTTTTAATATGAAAGAATTTCTTTTATGCATAAAAATCTTTTATGCATCCATTTATGCATAAAAATCATTTTTGATGAAAATCACACTTTTAATATAAAAATATCTTTTATGCGTATGTTTATGCATACAAATCATTTATGATGAAAATCACTCTTTTAATATGAAAGAATTTCTTTTATGCATCCATTTATGCATAAAAATCATTTTTGATGAAAATCACACTTTTAATATAAAAAATATCTTTATGCATATGTTTATGCGTACAAATCATTTATGATGAAAATCACTCTTTTAATATAAAAGAATTTCTTTTATGCATCCATTTATGCATGAAAATCATTTATGATAAAAATCACACTTTTAATATTAAAAATATCTTTTATGCATATGTTTATGCATACAAATCATTTATGATGAAAATCATCTTTTAATATAAAAGAATTTCTTTTATGCATCTAATTTATGCATAAAATCTAATTATGATGAAAATCACACTTTTAATATAAAAATATCTTTTATGCATATGTTTATGCATACAAATCATTTATGATAAAAATCACTCTTTTAATATAAAAGAATTTCTTTTATGCATCCATTTATACATGAAAATCACATTTTTATAATCAAAATCACAATTTCAATATGCTTCCTTCTATGCATGAAAATCACATTTTTATAATCAAAATCACAATTTCAATATGCTTCCTTCTATGCATAGAATTTAATTCTAAAGAAAGTAACACTTTTTTAATAAAATATTTTTAGTATGCATTTTCTTATACCTAGGATGAAAATTAACACTTTAAGAATACATATACGATGGGAATTACTCTTTTTGAATTAAAAAAAGTAAAACTTATTTTACACAATTTTAGAAAATTTTGCCATAATCTCCTTTGTATGGCTGACCATTTTTCAATTTTCAATTCTCTAAAATTAATTAGAAGTTCACCAAGAGTATTTAAATCATTCTAATGTAAACATTTTCTGCTTATCAAAGAGGAACATTATGAAAAACTTGATTTTATCCATTAATCATTCATCTAGGATAAAGAATGGTTGGAGTTACTAAAGAAGAGAGGAGAATGTCCTTTTTCAATAAGGCATTCATCATATTCATTTTAGAGAAGACAAAAACCATAAAAACCATAAAAATTAAGCATACATGGGAATTTATGTAGTCCTTACTTCCATTCATCAGTTAACTTCAATAGCATACATGGGAATTTATGTATTCCTTACTTCCATTCATCAGTTAACTTCAATAGCATTAAAAAGTCATTCCAATTAAGCTTCTCAAGCTTGAGAGGGGTGGAGAAGAAAGAAACATTGAGAAATTATGGAAAAAGATCAAAATTCACACTTTACCTTACAAATTGCTTAATTCTTTGATCACGGTAGAGGCCCCCAACCAATCAATTGGTTTGGTATGCTGATGGAGCCACCAATGGAGATTGAAGAAGGAGGGAAGCTCTTGAGAATAGTAAAAATTATCATTATTTCAGCATAATTCTGGCATAGTATAATTCTCCTATTTTTTTACAAAGGACTCAGGTTCTATTTATAGGAGAACGCGGCTCTAACCAAGATCAATTGATTTCTGGAATTTTCTAGATTCAGTTTGATTGAATTTGGACCAGATTGGACCTAGTTTGGTTCCTTTTTTATTCGGTTTGGTTCCTTTTTTATTCGGTTTGATCCAAGAGAGAGGAGAGATAAAAATATCACATTATTTTTTAGTTTAAAACTCATTCAAGCATGTGAAGTAGGTGCCTCCTTGAAGGGACTCCCCTTCCTTACACATGTGTCAAAATGGAGTCATTATACCCAAAATATCTCATTTTTTTTAGTAATACTCATAGTTTTTTACTAATAAACCTTGTACATAGTCAACTCTTCATCTTATGTGAACATTTACTCATTTTTGGATATTTTTCTTTTACAAATTGGATTTATCTCCTCCCCACACATGGATTGATCTTATTGGCCCATAGGAACCTTAATTTAAAATTTCGAAAAAATCTTGACCCTTATGATAAGGCCTCTTGAACAGATTGTACTTGATTTCTAATGCACCTTCTGAAAATCTTTTTGATTTTAGGGGAATTTATTTTAATAAGAAGAGATATTTTTCCATCTAAAAATATTTAAAAACTGAATTACCACTCTCTAAAAGATTTTCTTTCTCTAGGACAAAACTGGTAGAAACAAGATCTTTTATATTTCTGAAGAGGGATTTGACTACAGGGGAAGATACTGGACATCCTGAGAGGCTGGGGAGGAATCTTACATTCTACCCCACTTAAAAAACGCGAGATTTCCTCATCTCGCAAAACTAGAGGAGAATTCTTTTTCTTAAGATCCAATTGATTATGGGTTCCTTATATTTTGGTGAACCCAAACAGAATCCTGGGATAAAGATCCCTTATATAAAACTCATTATTAAATAACAATTCACTCAAATTATAACAATCAATTCCTTATCACAATAATGGTCCATTAGACCGAATTTTCTATCTGAACAGTCCTTCATGGAAATTTTTCATTTATGCAGATTTTTAATTTGACCTCCTTTAACTTGATCCACTGGGTCAAGTGTTAACAGCAGCAATCTGCCAGCACAATCCACTAATCTCATAGTGATTTGCTGGAGTCATTAACGTCATTCCAATTATGAACATCATCACAGGGACTCGTCCCATTCATCCTCATTGTGGTTTTTCTCAGCTTATTACATTTCAACTAAATTTTAGGAATTATCATTTTTCAATCAGAATCCAAATCAACTCATCAGTTCCACAACCAGAATTTAAAAATCATATCAACCACATTCGAATTCATCATCTGGATAGCATTAATGCTTATAATTTCAAGTCTTAGATTTACTCGTATATACTGCCAGTAAAGAGCTGCAGTTACCCTCGACGTATACGGGTAGACACGGTCCTTAGAATTATAAGGTAAATACCATCATGCCTAGGCCTCAAGCAAGTCAGGGATTTTCCATACAATTGCGGTACTTCCATCTAAAGACCCAATTACCAATTTACGAATTTCAATCGGAATATCAATTTGTATGAATTTCAGTCGGAATATCAATTTGTATGAATTTCATCACACAATTATAACCTTTTAGTGCTTCTTGATAATTTTTTTGGACATATTTGGCTTCTCGGTTGATCCTCATTAGCCAAATAGCTATGATACCAACTGTAAGATCCCTGACCCCACTGCGTAACGAATTCTAGGGTGCTAGCAGCGAAAGTAGCACTTCTTACGCGAGGCAGGGTCCCACACTCGGGGCCTCACCCACGAATATCCAAACAAGAGACTAATCCATCGATTTCTCCAAAATTGAACCCGAAAAGACTTCCTTTACCCAGAAAGCACGGGCGATTCCACCTAGATAACTTTTCCTAACGTAGTCAAAAGCCTTAACTAACTGAACTGATCTGACCGAACTCGTAAGTTCCATAGTTAGATCAAGGGACAGATTGCACTTGGATCATAGAGACCAATGCTATTTTCCTCATCAAGAGGCACAGCTATTGATTCTTTTTCCATAGAACAATTTTTGTCTGGGATTTGCTTCATCTATCGAACTAAATAGAAATTGAGTCTCGATTTACGGATCCATCAGTCCAGCCTAACCCCATCCAGTCCCATGGGTTAGCCAACCGCCCAACCACTGTAGTGATGGGATCCAATTAGGAATTTGGTTAGGTTTTGTCCTGGGTACCAGGGAAAAGAGTTCCCAGGCCCCCTAGTCGGATATTCATGCAAACATAAAACTAGTCACACCACTTACACACCCAATATGAAATTGCCTTTTTCTCAGCATCAGCTATCTTTAAAACAATCCTTTAATGAAACCATTGTGTCACTGATCACAATCCTCAAAATCTTTGGTTGAATCCTTATTTCTAATCATTCCTTCATCGGTGTACTTATGGCATCATTGGCAACCAGAACGCTCACCACCTGTTCACACAAGGGCCTTTTCGATAGTTCCTAGCTCATAGTAACCAGCAATATATTCACATACAAAATGGAATCTCCGTAGAAGATCAGCCAGATCAACCAACAGATCCATATAAAAGAGCGATGGACTCATCCGTTTGAGGACCAACAAGGTCAATCAACCAAATCCATGCCCGGTTTCAGAAAACAACTCTTACTCCTTGACTCTATAACTTCCACGACACGTGTGGGTATCTTCAGCGACCCAGAGCCCGAGCACCGTATGGTCAGCACCCTCTAGGATCCTTCGCAGGTCACCTAGCGCTTCACTCATAGGCCACTTCCTTGGTCCCTTATCCACCGTACTGGAAGCTCACCATTTAAATCGAACCGAGGCTGGTCAAGACCTCGGCCGACCTTGCTACGCGAGACGTCCTCGGTTGACTCTCCGTCAGCTGTTGCAACTTTATCAGGTAGGTCTCCACGACCACATTCTCAAGACAATCAAAATGCTTCCCCAGCATTCTTGACATAAAACAGTCATTTACAAACAGTTCACAAATACAGTTTCTATAATGAACTCAAATCTTTCCAGATTGTTCCACGTCGATCCATATTACTTAGCCCAAATCCAAATCATATGTGTATCCATTCTTGACCAGATACATCATTTTCCATCCCATCACATCAAATTCATTCACTTCACATAATATCCATTCCTATCTTTCTTAATTTACATTGCGTCTCATTTACATTATGTCTCATCACATCCATTTCTCATTGCATCTCGTTCACATCTTATATTATTCATTCACATTCTGATTCACATGACATCTCCATTCGCTCATAACGACTTCATATCCATTCACATATATATTCGCATTCATTATTCCACATACACATCCACATTCACATCTACATCCATACATCCATTTTCACATCCACATTCATACATCCACATCCACATCCACATCCATATCTACATCCATACATCCATTTTCACATCCACATTCATACTTCCACATCCACATCCATACATCCATACATCCATACATCCACATCCACATCCACATTCATACATCCACATTCATACATCCACATCCACATCCACATCCATACATCCACATCCATACATCCATTTTCACATCCACATTTGTACATCCACATCCACATCCATATCTACATCCATACATCCATTTTCACATCCACATTCGTACATCCACATCCACATCCATACATCCATACATCCACATCCACATCCACATCCACATTCATATATCCACATCCACATCCACATCCATACATCCACATCCATATCTACATCCATACATTCATTTTCGCATCCACATTCATACATCCACATCCACTTCCATACATCCATACATCCATATCCATATCCACATTCATACATCCACATTCACATCCACATTTATACATCCACATCCACATCCACATCCATATCTACATCCATACATCCATTTTCGCATCCACATTCATACATCCACATCCACATCCACATCCACATCCACATCCATACATCCACATCCATATCTACATCCATACATCCATTTTCACATCCACATTCGTACATCCACATCCACATCCACATTCATACATCCATACATCCACATCAACATCCACATTCATACATCCACATCCATATCCACATCCACATTCATACATCCACATCCATATCCACATCATTCACACATCAAACCACATCATCCATTCACATCCCATTCACATGCCGTCATTCATTCACATGCCGTCATTCATCCACATCATTCACACATCAAACCACATCATCCATTCACATCCGATTCACATGCCGTCATTCATCCACATCATTCATTCACATCTCTTATCATTCATTCATATTACGATTCACATGCCATCACATTCCTTCACATCCTATACCATTCATTCACATCCTAATTCACAGGACATCACATCTATTCATCCAATTTTATTTATCTGATTCATATCACTTCCATCCATCCATCCATTTACAGGATGGATGGAAGTGATTCATATCACTTCCATCCATCCTAATTCACAGGACATCACATCTATTCATCCAATTTTATTTATCTGATTCATATCACTTCCATCCATCCATTTACATCTATCTGATTCCTATCACATCTCATCACATCTATTTATAGGATGTAAGAGAATTCTAATTTTTTGGATATAAAGATTCTTTACACATCTAATTAGGCATAAAGACAACTTTAGTAGGAATAACACTTTTACAAAAATCCTTTTATGCATCTATTTAGGCATAAATTCGATTTTAAGGAAAATAACACTTTCGAATTAAAAATAAACCTTTTATGCATTTTACTATGCATAAATTCCATTTAAATGAGAATAACACTTTCAAAATAAAAATAAATCTTTTATGCATAAATTCATTTTAAATGAGAATGACCCTTTTGAATTAAAAATCAATCTTTTATGCATCTTCCTATGCATAAAATCAAAATTGATGAAAATAACTCTTTTGAACTAAAAATAGATTTCTTTATGCATCATTCTATGCATAAAATCAAAATTGATGAGAATAACACTTTTGGATTAAATTAAATTCTTTATGCATCTTTCCATGCATAAATCCAATTTAGTAGGAATTAAACTTTTAGAATAAAAGAATTTCTCTTATGCATCTAATTTATGCATAAAATCCATTTATGATGAAAATCACACTTTTAATATAAAAAAGTATCTTTTATGCATATGTTTATGCATACAAATCATTTATGATGAAAATCACTCTTTTAATATATAAGAATTTCTTTTATGCATCCATTTATGCATAAAAATCATTTATGATGAAAATCACACTTTTAATATAAAAAATATCTTTTATGCATACAAATCATTTCTGATGAAAATCACTCTTTTAATATAAAAGAATTTCTTTTATGCATCCATTTATGCATAAAAATCATTTATGATGAAAATCACACTTTTAGTATAAAAAATATCTTTTATGCATATGTTTATGCATACAAATAATTTATGATGAAAATCACTCTTTTAATATAAAATAATTTCTTTTATGCATCCATTTATGCATAAAAATCATTTATGATGAAAATCACACTTTTAATATAAAAAATATCTTTTATGCATACAAATCATTTATGATGAAAATCACTCTTTTAATATAAAAGAATTTCTTTTATGCATCTAATTTATGCATAAATTTCAATTATGATGAAAATCACACTTTTAATATAAAAATATCTTTTATGCATATGTTTATGCATACAAATCATTTATGATGAAAATCACTCTTTTAATATAAAAAGAATTTCTTTTATGCATCCATTTATGCATGAAAATCATTTATGATGAAAATCGCACTTTTATAAGCAAAATAACAATTTCAATATGCTTCCTTCTATGCATAGAATTTAATTCTAAAGAAAGTAACACTTTTTCAATAAAATATTTTTAGTATGCATTTTCTTATACCTAGGATGAAAATTAACACTTTAAGAATACATATACGATGGGAATTACTCTTTTTCAATTAAAAAAAAGTAAAACTTATTTTACACAATTTTATAAAATTTTGCCATAACCTCCTTTGTATGGCTGACCATTTTTCAATTTTCAATTCTCTAAAATTAATTAGAAGTTCACCAAGAGTATTTAAATCATTATAATGTAAATATTTTCTACTTATCAAAGAGGAACATTATAAAAAACTTGATTTTATCCATTAATCATTCATTTAGGATAAAGAATGGTTGGATTTACTAAAGAAGAGAGGGGAATGCCTTTTTTCAATGAGGCATAACATCATATTCATTTTAGAGAAGACAAAAATCATAAAAACCATAAAAATTAAGCATACATGGGAATTTATGTATTTCCTTACTTCCATTCATCAGTAGTTAACTTCAATAACATTAAAAAGTCGTTCCAATTAAGCTTCTCAAGCTCGAGAGGGGTTGAGAAGAAAGAAACATTGAGAAATTATGGAAAAAGATCAAAATTCACACTTTATCTTACAAATTGCTTGATTCTTTGATCATGGTAGAGGCCCCCAACCAATCAATTGGTTTGGTATGCTAATGGAGCCACCAATGGAGATTGAAGAAGGAGGGAAGCTCCAATTTCTTCAATTTGGAGAGAATTTTTGAGAATAGTAAACATTATCATTATTTCAGCATAATTCTAGCATAGCATAAATCTGGCATAGTATAATTCTCCTATTTTTTTACAAAGGGCTCAGGTTCTATTTATAGGAGAGGGAGGCTCTAACCAAGATCAACTGATTTCTAGAATCTTCTAGATTCAATTTGGTTGAATTTGGACCAGATTTGGACCTAGTTTGGTTCCTTTTTTATTCAGTTTGGTTCCTTTTTTATTCGGCTTGATCTAAGAGAGAGGAGAGATAAAAATATCACATTATTTCTTAGTTTGAAACTCATTCAAGCATGTGAAGTAGGCGTCTTCTTGAAGGGACTCCCCTTCCTTACACATGTGTCAAAATGGAGTCATTATACCCAAAATATCTCATTTTTTTAGTAATACTCATAGTTTTTTACTAATAAACCTTGTACATAGTCAACTCTTCATCTTATGTGAGCATTTACTCATTTTTGGATATTTTTCTTTTACAAATTGGATTTATCTCCTCCCCACACATGGATTGATCTTATTGGCCCATAGGAACCTTAATTTAAAATTTCGAAAAAATCTTGACCCTTATGATAAGGCCTCTTGAACAGATTGTACTTGATTTCTAATGCACCTTTTGAAAATCTTTTTGATTTTAGGGAAATTTATTTTAATAAGAAGAGATATTTTTCCATCTAAAAATATTTAAAAACTGAATTACCACTCTCTAGAAGATTTTCTTTCTCTAGGACAAAACTGGTAGAAACAAGATCTTTTATATTTCTGAAGAGGGATTTGACTACAGGGGAAGATACTGGACATCCTGAGAGGCTGGGGAGGAATCTTACATTCTACCCCACTTAAAAAACGCGAGATTTCCTCATCTCGCAAAACTAGAGGAGAATTCTTTTTCTTAAGATCCAATTGATTATGGGTTTATAAGACAACCACCCCCCACTCATAATCAAGGCCTCAAGTTTATAAGACAACCACCCCCCACTGACCAGCACCCTAACCCCACACCAGGTATCAACAAGATCACTAATCAACATGACATCTGCTTAATCCAAATCTATCTAGAAGAGAAGTTCAACCAGTGGTCTATTACAACACATTGCAAGAGGAACGTCCCTAGGGGCCTGCAAGAAACCACAAGTGAGGGCTGCCCCAATCACACACAAACTCATGAGTGAATAACCTGCATGGCATAGTGACCTTACCTTCTCTAGGTGCCAAGTAGATGCTCCTAGTAGGTACCTTAGAGTTAGCCCAATCTATTTTTTAATTGAATGAAGATGGGCCTATGACCTTTTGAGAAAGAGCTAGAGAGAAGAACCCGAAGCTATACTTCAATTTTCCCTAGATACCTCCACCTCGACCACCCCTCCTTCTCTGCACCTTCTCCACATGAAGACTAGATGATTTGCATAATGTACAAATTCATCCAAGATTATGATGAGGTGCCTAACCCTCACATGGTCTCATCACTATTTTTAATTTTGGCTCATCATTGTTCTCCTGGTGGATTTTCTAGATTGGCATGCTTTTGATGAAGGTCTCCAAGGCATGGGCTTCAACATCAACAAAGGCTCTACACTATGACACATACGGCTACTACAAGCGAGTATAGTGGATGCAAGGTTGGAGGATGCTCACATTCATGAAACCACCTTCTAGACATCCTAGAAGCCCTTCCACTGCACCACCCAGTACATGAAGCCCCGTTTCGACTTCTACTAGCCATTGACTCCCATGACGCTTCACTACCAATTTCTAAGAATGGAACCATGATTAGTGAGAGGGGTATGTTTACTACATTGGCTAACATTATTCTGAAAACACATCATTTTGAGCCATATTTTTTGTATCGTCGTGCAATGCGCTTCATTACAAATTTGTTCATTCAACAATGGTCTTGGTGTGTTATCCCACCACAAAATTATAACAAAAGATTCTATCCATATCTTGATATCATAGAGAAATGTTTATGAGAGTGCTAAATGGCTTATTTGCTTTGGACTTAGCATAAAGCTATGACTAATATTAACAAAAAAGGCAAGCACTATACATTTATTTCAAGAAGGTAACCTTGCCAATAACCTCAAGATTTTGCTTAGTCTTGCATACGAACAAGATAGAAGGCCTATCTGACCAAGCATGCTTATGTGCTTATTATACATTTATTTCAAAGTTCATTCAACATATAAAACACTCCTATCTTTGGCTAGCAACAACATCCCTAGAATAAAACTTGTATATTCTCGAAAAAATAATAATCCTTATAATAGATATTTAAATATTAAGGTAAGTACCCCCTATATTATGTCCATGAGTTGTTTGGCTGATAGAAAATGGAGACATAGCAAGGAATAGTGTAAGCAAAACCTCACACTAATGGTTTTGGCAAACAAAGAAGCCAGTGATGACTTGATACACCACCTTCTTGCCCACCCCTTTATCTGTGTGTGTGTGTGTGTCTCTCTCTTTCTCTACTATTTTTTTTCCAACTTTATATATTTGAGGTGCACCACCTTAATATGTGCCCTCAATTTGTTTACATTAATGGTTTTGGCAAACAAAGAAGGTAGTAATGACTCGGTACTCCACCTTCCTGCCCACCCCCTTATCTAATACTTTTTTTCTAACTATATATATTTGAGGTGGAACACCCTAATATTGGCCCTAAATGTGTTTACATTAATTAATTAATTAGAATTTTTGAATGGTGCAAAGGTTTGAAGGATGTGTTTGAGGATTAAGATATGAAAATATGGGGGGTCCAAGTAGATTTTTTTTGGAATGTCCAGCCTTTTCTAGGCATGGGTAGTGGAATGGCCTAGGGTTTTAAACTTTTGGGAAGTTTTCTCTTGGCCACTCGCATATTGGCATGCCCATGTTTCCATGCAATCTATTTGTGCGTGTTCTGCTGACTTTGCCGATCGTCTACACTTCTTGCTCTTGGCCACTTGCATGTTGGCGCCCAGGCTTCCATGCATGCTATCTCTGCATGTTCTGTTAGCTTTTGAAAAGATGCAGGGGAGAATGGAGCTTGAGCTTTTACAAGCACACACACAAACCCTAGAAGAGAACACACAAGATGAGAGGCTGAAATTTCTTCTTCTTTTTCTTCTTCAACAAAAGAGGTCTACAAAGGAGATAAAGTGACTAACACACATACTAGAGTATATACACAAGCGGTCCATAATGTGAATACACCAAAGTGGAGTGGGTAGATGTGGACTAGTCGATGTATTCCAGCTGTAGAATCTCTGCGAAGATATGTCGATGCCAGCTACCAAACCCGTTTAGTGATGTAAATGTCAAATGATCATGCAGGCGCCTTGTGAGTGTCAGCTCATGTTGAGCTTGACATCTCAACACTCCCCCTCAAGCTTAACTCTAGCTCGTGAACTCCAAACATATCTCGAAATCTGTGGAGCTTCTCAGCTCCCAAGGCCTTTGTGTGAAGACATCAGCGACCTGATCCTATGTGCTGACGTAGGCCAAGTTGATGTCACCTGCCAAGATCTCTCCTTGATGAAGTGGTAATGTACCTCAATGTGTTCGTTCACATAGAAAATTGGATTCCTGGCCAACTGTATACTGCTAAGATTGTCACAATATATGACAACCTTTCTCACCACATGTAACCACAAATCAGCCAAGTAGCTTGCATAACCAAGCTACCTCACACACTACAACCGTAGATCCTCTGTACTCTACCTCTCTACTTAACAAGGAAACTATGGGCTACTTCTTGGTGCTCCATGTCATAGCAGCACTCCCCAATGGAAACATAAATCCACTGGTAGATCTCCTATTTGAGATGCTACCTACCCAATCTACATATTTGTACCCATATAGCTTCACTGGTACCACACTTGCTGCATAAAAATTGCAATGCACAATCAACAGTGGCCCTCAAATACCAAAGTGTGCGTCGCACACACTGTCAAGTAGTGATTTGCATGAAACCTGCATAAATTGGCTCTCTAAGCTAACAATGTAACTCAAATTTGGCCTACTAATCACGACATAGATCAAACTCCCCACAATCTTCCTATACATAGTGGGGTCCTCCAACACATAACCTGCATCTAAGTTTGCCATTTTGGCACCGAGATTGGCTTACAACCAGCCATCCCATATACTTGGACAACATGTCTAATACATATTGTCTCTCTGATAGCCAAATACCATTAGATGTGTGAATGACCTCAATGCCCAAAAGTAACGCAAATCTCCCAAATACTTCATGTCAAACATCCTTTTGAGAAGACTTTTCACATGCTCAGTCTCTTCCAAGTTGTCACCCCCCCCAACAATAAGATCATCTACATAGACAGTGATGATCACAATACCCTTATCACTCTTGCGCACATACAAAGAGTGTTCTGCATCTGCTATATGAAAAATAATAGTGACAAGATACTCAGCAATCTTGTCATGCCATGCTCGTGGAGCTTGCTTCAGCCCATACAAGGCCTTACGAAGCTTAAATACATATTGGTGACCTGTATTCTCAAAATCAGGTGGCTGATCCATATACACTTCTTCTTGTAAGTCACCATGCAAGAACGCATTTTTTACATCCATCTCATGTAAAACCCCCCTTTAGTTGTAGCCATTGCAATCATAGCTCTCATGTAAAACCCCCCTTTAGTTGTAGCCATTGCAATCATAGCTCTCACAGTTGCCATCTTTGCAACCAGGGCAAACGTCTCCTCATAATCAATCCCATGTGTCTATGCATATCCTTTGGCTACCAATCTAGCCTTGTACCTGCTTATGCTACCATCACTATTATGTTTCACCTCATACACCCACTTACATCTAATAGCTTTCTTACCTTTAGGCAATGGCACCAAATCCCAAGTCTCATTTCCATACAATGGAGCCATTTCTTCATCCATGGCTTTCTACCAATCTAAATTCCCAATAGCTTCTTCAAAACATGTGGATTCAACATCTTAAATAACTTTGGCCATATATGCATAATGATGAGTAATATAACCATCATATGTCAACCTACCAATAGGTTTTCTAAATCTCCCCGACCTACGTTGTCCATAATCACTACCTTGCATTTTTGTAGCTTCTCTTATCTTTCTTACACCAAGTGTTCTAATAGCTGGAATCCCAAGCTCATCATCAAGGCTTTGCTCCGAGCCACTAGACTCTCCATCAACATGAGAATGCTCTGTAAAAAATGTCGGGCATACCAAGAGGCTTACCAACATTCTCTTTGCCTTTCCATGATGTACCAACTACATTTCCAGGACTGGTACTATGACACAGCCCACTCCATGGTTTATCAACAGAACCGTTGCATGAGGGCTCTCCTGGTCTACTTAATGACTGTGATTGTTGACTTGCATTCTGTGCAACCACGTTTCCACTTACATCAGTCACAATATCTTTCTCAGTAGCATACCAGCTACTCATTTCATCAAACACAATATCTCTACTTACCCTCAACTCACATGTAGTAGGGTTGTAGCATCTTTATCCATTTTACTCAAGGGAATATCCAATAAACATACATTTTTCAACCTTTGTATCCAGCTTCATACGCAACTCATATGGCACATGCACAAAGGCAATACATCTAAAAACTTTCAAGTGAGACAGATTAGGTTTCTTGCCACACTGAATTTCTCCTTTGGCGTTACATCATGTATGGCTGCAGAGTAGGAGTCATGTTCATGATATAAATAAACTGCTATAGAAACAGCTTCAGTCCAATAGCTATGCGGCATATTCTTCTCTGTCATCAATGCTCATGCTATCTCTGTCAATATTCTTCTTTGCTATCAATGCTCGTACTATCTTTGCAATGTGCAGAGATATTCTTCACTACCAATTTCCAAGAATGGAACCATGATTAGTGAGAGGGGTATGTTTACTACATTGGCTAACATTATTCTGAAAACACATCATTTTGAGCCATATTTTTTGTATCGTGCAATGCGCTTCATTACAAATTTGTTCATTCAACAATGGTCTTGGTGTGTTATCCCACCACAAAATTATAACAAACGATTCTATCAATATCTTGATGAAGGGTGTAGTAGCCAGCACAGAGGGGGAAGAGTAGATGAAGCTCTTACCCTCACATTGCTTCTTGTGCTTCTCTTGCTTACCACTCAACTCCTTAGCCTGAACCAAGCTCTGATACCATGAAAAGATACAGGGGAGAAAGGAGCCTGAGCTCTTGCAAGCACACACTCACACAAACCCTAGAAGAGAACACACAAGATGAGAGGCTGAAAATTGTTATTCTTCAACAAAAGAGGTCTACTAAGGAGATAAAGTGACTAACATATACTAGAGTACATACAAGCGGTCCATAATGTGAACACGCTAAAGTGGACTAGGTAGATGTGGACTAGTCGGTGTAGTCCAGTTGTAGAATCTCTAGTGAAGATATATCGATGCCAGCTACCAAACCCACTAGTGATGTAAATGTCTAACAATCATGCAGGCGCCTGGTGAGTGTCAACTCATGTTGAGCTTGACATCTCAACATTGAGTACAATGTGTAGTGTTGGTGTAGATGAATCTCAATTGTAGGAGGACAGAGGCTTACAATGAGTTAGTAGCTTCCAAAAATCAAAACCACAACCAACCACCACAACTCATGCCAAATATAAGCATATTACCATCAATTCTTCATGCATATAAACCTAATAGCATTAGTTATAGTATTAACCATATGTACAAGGATTTTCCCTTAAGAGCATCCATCCTAGGTCAAGCCCAAGAGGATAAGCTGAGTGCCACCTACCACTTTGCCCAAGATTACACCCCCTGCATCGCCATATGTACAAGGATTTTCCCTTAAGAGCATCCATCCTAGGTCTAGCCCAAGAGCATAAGCTGAGTGCCACCTACCACTCTACCCAAGATTACACCCCCTGCCTCACCAATGTCGCCATGCCCCCCCCTTTTGTCTCCCGAACCACCCCCACCACTTACATCTTTAGGGGACATCCTAAATGGACTAACCAAGGCCTCAAGTTTATAAGACAACCACCCCCCACTGACCAGCACCCTAACCCCACACCAGATATCAACAAGATCACTGATCAACATGACATCTGCTTAATCCAAATCTATCTAGAAGAGAAGTTCAACCAGTGGTCTATTACAACACATTGCAAGAGGGACGTCCCTAGGGGCCTGCAAGAAACCACAAGAGGGACGTCCTTAGGGGCCTGCAAGAAACCACAAGCGAGGGCTGCCCCAATCACACACAAACTCATGAGTGAATAACCTGCATGGCATAGTGACCTTACCTTCTCTAGGTGCCAAGTAGATGCTCCTAGTAGGTACCTTAGAGTTAGCCCAATCTATTTTTTAATTGAATGAAGATGGGCCTATGACCTTTTTGAGAAAGAGCTAGAGAGAAGAACCCGAAGCTATACTTCAATTTTCCCTAAATACCTCCACCTCGACCACCCCTCCTTCTCTGCACCTTCTCCACATGAAGACTAGATGATTTGCATAATGTACAAATTCATCCAAGTTTATGATGAGGTGCCTAACCCTCACATGGTCTCATCACTATTTTTAATTTTGGCTCATCATTGTTCTCCTGGTGGATTTTCTAGATTGGCATGCTTTTGATGAAGGTCTCCAAGGCATGGGCTTCAACATCAACAAAGGCTCTACACTATGACACATACGGCTACTACAATCGAGTATAGTGGATGCAAGGTTGGAGGATGCTCACATTCATGAAACCACCTTCTAGACATCCTAGAAGCCCTTCCACTGCACCACCCAGTACATGAAGCCCCGTTTCGACTTCTACTAGCCATTGACTCCCATGACGCTTCACTACCAATTTCTAAGAATGGAACCATGATTAGTGAGAGGGGTATGTTTACTACATTGGCTAACATTATTTTGAAAACACAACATCATTTTGAGCCATATTTTTTGTATCGTGCAATGCGCTTCATTACAAATTTGTTCATTCAACAATGGTCTTGGTGTGTTATCCCACCACAAAATTATAACAAAAGATTCTATCCATATCTTGATATCATAGAGAAATGTTTATGAGAGTGCTAAATGGCTTATTTGCTTTGGACTTAGCATAAAGCTATGACTAATATTAGCATAAAGCTATGACTAATATTAACAAAAAAGGCAAGCACTATACATTTATTTCAAGAAGGTAACCTTGCCAATAACCTCAAGATTTTGCTTAGTCTTGCATACGAACAAGATAGAAGGCCTATCTGACCAAGCATGCTTATGTGCTTATTATACATTTATTTCAAGGTTCATTCAACATATAAAACACTCCTAACTTTGGCTAGCAACAACATCCCTAGAATAAAACTTGTATATTCTTGAAAAAATAATAATCCTTATAATAGATATTTAAATATTAAGGTAAGTACCCCCTATATTATGTCCATGAGTTGTTTGGCTGATAGAAAATGGAGACATAGCAAGGAATAGTGTAAGCAACGCCTCACATTAATGGTTTTGGCAAACAAAGAAGCCAGTGAGTGATGACTTGATACACCACCTTCTTGCTCACCCCTTTATCTGTGTGTGTGTGTGTCTCTCTCTCTCTCTACTATTTTTTTTCCAACTATATATATTTGAGGTGCACCACCTTAATATGTGCCCTCAATTTGTTTACATTAATGGTTTTGGCAAACAAAGAAGGTAGTAATGACTCGGTACTCCACCTTCTTGCCCACCCCCTTATCTAGTACTTTTTTTCTAACTATATATATTTGAGGTGGAACACCCTAATATTGGACCTCAATTTGTTTACATTAATTAATTTATTAGAATTTTTGAATGGTGCAAAGGTTTGAAGGATGTGTTTGAGGATTAAGATATGAAAATATGGGGGGTCCAAGTAGATTTTTTTTGGAATGTCCAGCCTTTTCTAGGCATGGGTAGTGGAATGGCCTAGGGTTTTAAACTTTTGGGAAGTTTTCTCTTGGCCACTCGCATATTGGCATGCCCAAGTTTCCATGCAATCTATTTGTGCGGGTTCTACTGACTTTGCCGATCGTCTACGCTTCTTGCTCTTGGCCACTCGCATGTTGGTGCCCAGGCTTCCATGCATGCTATCTCTGCATGTTCTGTTAGCTTTTGAAAAGATGTAGGGGAGAATGGAGCTTGAGCTTTTACAAGCACACACACAAACCCACACAAACCCTAGAAGAGAACACACAAGATGAGAGGCTGAAATTTCTTCTTCTTTTTCTTCTTCAACAAAAGAGGTCTACAAAGGAGATAAAGTGACTAACACATACACAAACGGTCCATAATGTGAATACGCCAAAGTGGAGTGGGTAGATGTGGACTAGTCGATGTATTCCAGCTGTAGAATCTCTGGCGAAGATATGTCGATGCCAGCTACCAAACCCGTTAGTGATGTAAATGTCAAACGATCATGCAGGCGCCTCATGAGTGTCAGCTCATGTTGAGCTTGACATCTCAACACTCCCCCTCAAGCTTAACTCTAGCTCGTGAACTCCAAACATATCTTGAAATCTGTGGAGCTTCTCAGCTCCCAAGGCCTTTGTGTGAAGACATCAGCGACCTGATCCTATGTGCTGACATAGGCCAAGTTGATGTCACTCTCTCCTTGATGAAGTGGTAATGTACCTCAATGTGTTCGTTCACACAGAAAATTGGATTCCTGGCCAACTGTATACTGCTAAGATTGTCACAATATATGACAACCTTTCTCACCACATGTAACCACAAATCAGCCACAAATCAGCCACCAAGTAGCTTGCATAACCAAGCTACCTCACACACTACAACCGTAGATCCTCTGTACTCTGCCCTTGTACTTAACAAGGAAACTATGGGCTGCTTCTTGTTGCTCCATGTCATAGCAGCACTCCCCAATGGAAACATAGATCCACTGGTAGATCTCCTATTTGAGATGCTACTTGCCCAATCTACATATTTGTACCCATATAGCTTCACTGGTAGATCTCCTATTTGAGATGGGCTGCTTCTTGTTGCTCCATGTCATAGCAGCACTCCCCAATGGAAACATAGATCCACTGGTAGATCTCCTATTTGAGATGCTACTTGCCCAATCTACATATTTGTACCCATATAGCTTCACTGGTACCACACTTACTGCATAAAAATTGCAATGCATAATCAACAGTGGCCCTCAAATACCAAAGTGTGCGTCGCACACACTATCAAGTAGTGATTTATGCGAAACCTGCATAAATTGGCCCTCAAATACCAAAGTGTGCGTCGCACACACTGTCAAGTAGTGATTTGCGCGAAACCTGCATAAATTGGCTCTCTAAGCTAACAATGTAACTCAAATTTGGCCTACTAATCATGACATAGATCAAACTCCCCACAATCTTCCTATACATAGTGGGGTCCTCCAACACATAACCTGCATCTAAGTTTGCCATTTTGATCTAATGGCACCGAGATTGGCTTACAACCAGCCATCCCATATACTTGGACAACATGTCTAATACATATTGTCTCTCTGATAGCCAAATACCATCAGATGTGTGAATGGCCTCAATGCCCAAAAGTAACGCAAATCTCCCAAATCCTTCAAGTCAAACTTCCTTTTGAGAAGACTTTTCACATGCTCAGTCTCTTCCAAGTTGTCACCCCCAACAATAAGATCATCTACATAGACAGTGATGATGATCACAATACCCTTATCACTCTTGCGCACATACAAAGAGTGTTCTACATTTGCTATATGAAAAATAATAGTGATAAGATACTCAGCAATCTTGTCATGCCATGCTCGTGGAGCTTGCTTCAGCCCATACAAGGCCTTACGAAGCTTAAATACATATTGGTGACCTGTATTCTCAAAACCAGGTGGCTGATTCATATACACTTCTTCTTGTAAGTCACCATGCAAGAACGCATTTTTTACATCCATCTCATGTAAAGCCCCCCTTTAGTTGTAGCCATTGCAATCATAGCTCTCACAGTTGCCATCTTTGCAACCAGGGCAAACGTCTCCTCATAATCAATCCCTTGTGTCTATGCATATCCTTTGGCTACCAATCTAGCCTTGTACCTGCTTATGCTACCATCACTATTATGTTTCACCTCATACACCCACTTACATCTAATAGCTTTCTTACCTTTAGGCAATGGCACCAAATCCCAAGTCTCATTTCCATACAATGGAGCCATTTCTTCATCCATGGCTTTCTACCAATCTAAATTCCCAATAGCTTCTTCAAAACATGTGGGTTCAACATCTTACACAACTTTGGCCATATATGCATAATGATGAGCAATATAACCATCATATGTCAACCTACCAACAGGTTTTCTAAATCTCCCCGACCTACGTTGTCCATGATCACTACCTTGCATTTTTGCAGCTTCTCTTGTCTTTCTTACACCAGGTGTTCTAATAGCTGGAATCCCAAGCTCATCATCAAGGCTTTGCTCCGAGCCACTAGACTCTCCATCAACATAAGAATGCTCTGTAAAAAATGTCGGGAATACCAAGAGGCTCACCAACATTCTCTTTGCCTTTCCATGATGTACCAACTACATTTCCAAGACTGGTACTATGACACAGCCCACTCCATGGTTTATCAACAGAACCGTTGCATGAGGGCTCTCCTGGTCTACTCAATGACCGTGATTGTTGACTTGCATTCTGTGCAACCACGTTTCCACTTACATCAGTCACAATATCTTTCTCAGCAGCATACCAGCTACTCATTTCATCAAACACAATATCTCTACTTACCCTCAACTCACATGTAGTAGGGTTGTAGCATCTTTATCCATTTTGCTCAAGGGAATATCCAATAAACATACATTTTTCAACCTTTGTATCCAGCTTTATACGCAACTCATATGGCACATGCACAAAGGCAATACATCTAAAAACTTTCAAGTGAGACAGATTAGGTTTCTTGCCACACTAAATTTCTCCTTTGGCGTTACATCATGTATGGCTGCAGTAGGAGTCATGTTCATGATATAAATAAACTGTTATAGAAACAGCTTCAGTCCAATAGCTATGCGGCATATTCTTCTCTATCATCAATGCTCATGCTATCTCTGTCAATATTCTTCTTTGTTATCAATGCTCGTACTATCTTTGCAATGTGCAGAGATATTCTTCTCTGTCATCATCAATGCTCGTGCTATCTCTGCAATGTGCCTATTTTTATGCTTAGTTACTCCATTTTGCTGCGGAGTGTATCTATATGTAAACTGTCTCTGAATGCCATTCTTTCGTAAGAAATCAGAGAACTCATTGGAGAAGTACTCTCCTCCTCCATCTGACCTTAGGCATTCACATGCTTCCTTGTCTGCTTTTAAGCACAGTCTGAAATTCTGAAAATGAGTGAAAACTTCACTCTTCTCCTTCAGGAAATACACCCACTTTTCTCGTGTGGTCATCAATGAATGTTTCATAATACCTACAGCCACCCATGGACGTAGTATTTGCAAGACTCTATACATCTTAATGCACAACATCTAATACATTCCTGCTCACATTTCTGTCATATGGAAATACATGCTTTGTCTGCTTTTTAACTTGACATGCTTCACATACTTTCTACATACCATCAACCTTAAACTTAGGTAGCCTTGTCACAATTTCTGTAGTTTGCATGGACTTCATTCTTTGCATATTTACATGGCCAATTCTCTTATGCCAAATGTTTGTATCTGCAACAACTCTTGAACCATTTACAAACATTACAACACTCACTTTAGGCATACTTACATTCAATGTAAACATTCTACTCACTTTATTGACTTTTTGTAAGCAACCTGCACTTATCTTTAAAGTCTTCTACATAATAACCATCAGGGTTAAACCCTACCTGCAAACCCTGCTCAATCATCTAGCCAACAGAAACCACATTCTTTGTAATGTTCGGAACATGAAGAATATTTGTAAGGTACTTCACCTTACTATCTTGCATAGACAATGACACATCTCCAACATGGGCAATTGGATGAGTAGTATCATCCCTTGTTTCAACAAAACCTAGCTTTTTAGGATTTTTGATATCCCTGAACCACTCGCCATGACTGGTCATGTGGTTCAAAGCACCTGAATCCACATATCATACATCATCATTGCATGCCGATACATCATTTTTCGACACAACATTAAGCACGTCGCATAACAAATAACCTTTCATTATTCTCGTTACTTTAGCTAGAGGACGCATAATTATTTTGCTGCGCTTCTCATGTCATTTTGCTTCTTATAGCGATCTGTCTACACATGCCCAAATTTGCCATAATAAAAACAGCCTCGTGTATCATTTTCCTACCTTTGCCAATTTTCACGACCTCTTTGACTCCCCTACCTCTAAACTTGCATCTTCCACCTGTGTGTTGTTGTTCTAAATCCTGGGACTGTTGCTGCTACTATTGCTAAACCATAATTCTAATTACTTGTTTGGCCACCACCTTGGCCACGAGCGACGGCCTCAGCCTCTACCTCGTTCTCTACCTGCACTTGTGTAGAAGGCCCATTACTCCGAATTGCCTTTGTTTTGTGAAGATTGGTCTTCACCCAAACTCTTTTCTTTAATGATCAGCATTGACACCAAATCTGTAAAGTTGGGAATGTTCTCCCGAGTCTAAATAGACGTCTTGAATGCCTTGTATTATGGCCTGAGACCATGTAGACATACTTTCACCTTATCATCATCATCAACAGAAACACCAATAGATGCAAGGGATTACACAATGCCCTTGATCTTCAAGGCATAATCATTCATAGAAATATTTTTCTTCTCCAGTATGAATCTCATTCTTCAACTGAATCTTTCGTGCCTTGGTGCTAGTTTCATACAACTTCACCAAGGTGTCCCATGCCTCCTTGGGTGACTTGGCATCCTGTAAATGCCCAATCATAGTGTCCTATATACTAATAGAAAGCCAATACATGAATTTTCTTGCTTCTTGATTCTAATCCTTGTGTTCTTTTACATCTGCTACAGTTGGATAAATCTTTGCTATCTCTGGTGCCTCCTTATGTTCACCTTGAATGTAGTCCCAATAGCCTTTTCCCATTAGGAAATTTGTAATCTAAACTTCCAAGCATGGAAGTTATTCTTGTCAAGCTTTTCTACAACAATATGGTTAATTCCATTATTCGACATCTTATCTGCAACACAAACTCACCAAAAACAACACTTTGTTTGACTTGCACACAAACTATTGTATTCTCTGCAAAACAACGATACTATACTGCACCCGAACTATCACAACCAGTGACCTCAATTCGTATACATACACCCAATGGAAACTATCACAACCAGTGACCTTAATTCGTATACATACACCCGAACTATCACAACCAGTGACCTCAATTCGTATACATACACCCAATGGAAACTTTAAGACCTCTTTGCAGCACACATAGTGTATGCACAATCAATTGCCCTTCCTACAATTGTAAAAACAAAAATCTGCAGAGAATCAAAATTTACCTTGGAGTGCATGCGAACGCCTCCAAACTGAAAAACGAAGGTCAAGATGCACCCGACAAGCATTTTTAGCCCCAAAAAATTTATCCAAAGGACATTATAGTTGCTTTGCTGCTCCACTCTCACGAAAATAACTCCTTAAAATCGAAGTTCGTTTTGCTGGTGCCTCCCGAAGAGCTCCTGTGAGAACAAGGGTGTAGTAGCCAACACAAAGGGGAAAGAGTAGATGAAGCTCTTACCCTCGTACCACTTCATGTGCTTCTCTTGCTTGCCGCTCAACTTCTTAGCATGAACCAGGCTCTGATACCATGAAAAGATGTAGGGGAGAAGGGAGCTTGAGCTTTTGCAAACACACACACTCACACAAACCTTAGAAGAGAACACACAAGATGAGAAGCTAAAAATTGTTCTTCTTTTTCTTTAACAAAAAGAGGTCTACAAAGGAGATAAAGTGACTAACACACATACTAGAGTATATACAAGCGATCCATAATGTGAACACGCTAAAGTGGAGTGGGTAGATGTGGACTAGTCGGTGTAGTCTAGCTGTAGAATCTCTGGTGAAGATATGTCGTTGCCAACTACCAAACCCGCCAATGATGTAAATGTTGAATGATCATGCAGGCGCCTCGTGAGTGTCAACTCATGTTGAGCTTGACATCTCGAGAGCTTTACCGGTTGTTTGTTTGTACTTATTACTGTTGCTCACTCACATGTTGGTGCCTGGGTTTCTATGCATGTTGTCTCTACATTTTTTGTTGACTCTGAATAGCCACTAGAGTAGTTGTCACGTGTTCTAATTTTGGTTTTCCTTAGTTCATTTTTGTATGATTGTTTACCTTTAGCTCTATGCACGATGATAGTTGTCCATCTTTTATACACTTTGCTTCTCATTTTATGTGCTTGTTTCTAGTAAAACTCGATACAATAAAAGCAAAAGAAATTACTTATGCACATGTAAATCAAGAACTCCATAGCCATAGCATGTGTATCTCCATCATGTATCATATGAAAGTGATAAGAACATAGTAAAATGGATAGGATATAAGCTATATCCAAGGAAGAAATGTGATAACCCTCACATGAGTGGTCATGAGCCAGCTCCTATATGAAAGCCTAAGTGTGGTAGTACACATGTACTCCATGAAGTGACACAAGGTCAAATGTAAAATGATCCAAAAGTTCCCTGGGCCACCATCCTAATTTATAGTCTTACCCCAAAATCACTAATCTTGCAAAAATGTTGTCCACCTCCTTAGCTTCAATCTCCATGAGAGTAGGTCTTCAAAGCTTTATATGCTATCACCTTTGGCCTCTTCCTTGGGTGCAATCTCCTACACATACTCCAATATAACCTCCAAGTAGAAGTCATAGACAAACTCATGTCCTCAACATGTACTAATCTCGTTACATCATCATAAAATTTAGTCGTATGAGCATGTAATAGGCTGAAAACTACGTGTACCAACTAGGAATCATTCCAAACCATCCAATCATTGAAGACTCCCTAAATGTAGGTGTGAAGACCACCAAAAAGTGAAGTTATCAAAAATTCCAACAAGCTGCAAATTTCTAAAAATTCCCACAAATCACTCAATATCATCAAGAATAAGCCCATGCTCATGCACAAAAGCTAAGGGCTTCCAAGTAGACCTATCTTCAGGCATCCCTTTCCACTTAATAAAGGAATTATTCAATGGTACAATTCCTAAAAACTTTATGCCTTCTCCCCAACACTTTTTTGGGAATGTATTGTATCTCCCCCTCTTTATTCAAAGGAGGCAACTCTCCACCACTTGAATATATTGTCCCACATACCTCTTGAGGTTGGATATGTGAAACACATCATGCATTCTTGTAGTGTTGGGTAATTGAATTTGGTAGGCTACCTCTCCCACTCTCTTGATGATCATAAAATGTCCATATTATCTATGTGCCAACTTGTTGCTGCTAAGTCCACCTTTGAGAGATGGAGGTCTTGATTTGGGTAACTTCAAAAAGACATATTCTCCCTCATAAACTCCTCATGCCTCCTATGTACATTGACATAAGACTTCATCCTCTCTTGTGCCTTCTTCATATTATCCTTGCATTGTTGCATCAACCCTTGCATCTTGTCCATCTGTTCTTTTGCATGAGGATTGAAATCATATTCTTTAGATCATTGAAGGCACATTCACCTTATAACCATAAAGAGATTCAAAGGGTGACATGCCAATGCTTGAATACATAGTAGAATTTGTAGTAAAATTCAGCCAAGTAGAGACATCTATCCCAAGTGGTTTGGGTGTAATGGCAATAATGCCTCAAGTAGGTCTCCAACCACTTATTGACTATCTCCATGGTGCTTGGAGTAATCTTGGTGCCCATGCTTTCAAACAAAATCTTCAAAAAAACAACCCATAAACTTTGGATCTCTATCACTTACAATTTGTAGAGGCATCCCATGTAGCTTGAATACATGTTCCATAAGTTGCCAATGGAATTCCATTCACGCCTTATGATGATGAGAGGCAAGCTGGTGATGAAGTCTATGTTTATGTGAATCCATTTTCTTTGTGGAATGGGTAAAGGTTGAAGCAACCCACTTGGCTGATGAGTAGAGTCCTTGTTTTGTTGCATTGACAAACATACTCATATACATCCCTCCACAAACCCTTCCAATAAAAGCTTTGCCTCACCTTATCATAGGTTTTGTAGTCCCAAATGCCTTGAAAGTGGAGAAGAATGCATCTCTTGCAACACCTTTCCTTCTATGATGAGTTGGATACCAAATACACATTGGCACAATATCATAGGAGTCCGTTGTGCACCTTATATTGAGGAAAAATATTAATTGTTACCTTGCTATAATTTTTGAAAAAGGTGGGACAGCCACATGATCAAGCAAGTATTCCTCTTGTATATCCACAATCCAATCTTTATACATCTCCGAGATGGAAAAAAGAGTGCATGCCCACATACAAAAGAGAGCATTGGCCACTGCCACATTGTCTTTGCCCGCCGTATAAGATATCTCAAAGTCATAACTTTGGAGAGTGGCCAACCACCTTCTTTTGGAGAAAGATTGGGTTGAGACGTGAAATACTTGAGAACCCTATGATCACTTCTCTCCCATAGATGTACACTTCTCACCTTGAAATGACTCTCATAGATGTAGTGATGCCAACATCTCTTGCTCATAAACATGCAAAGCCCTTTCCTTCTCCATGAGCTTCCTACTCTCATATGCAACCACACCATGTTCTTGGTACAAAACAGCCCCAAAACCACTCCCACATGCATCCATCCACTCTTATGGTAAAAGGGAGGGAAAAATCGAGACACACCAAGATAGGGGCTGAAGTAAGGATTTCCTTAAGCTCTTGGAAGCTCTTCTCCGCTATGGCATCCCAAAAGAAGGCCGCTTTCTTAAGCCTATTGGTGAGAGGAGTGACAATGGATGCATAATGCTCAATGAACTTTCTATAAAAGGAAGAGGGCCCAAAGAATCCCCTCAATTGAGTAGTTTTGGTTGGAGTAGACCATGTTTTGACACATTGTGCCTTCTTTGGGTCCACTTTGATGCCATCTTAACTCACAATGTGCCCCAAATACTCCACCTCATGCTCCATAAAAGAACACTTGCTCTCCTTGGCATATAATTTGTGCTTCCTCAAGGCCTTTAAGACTTGCCTCACATGTAACAAATGATCCCCTTTGTTCTCACTATAGATGAGGATATCATCAAAAAACACCAATACCCATTTGTAAAGGAAGGGTTGAAGCACCTTATTCAAAGTGGTAGGTGCATTTGACAACCCAAAGGGGATAACCATGGAGTGGAAAAGCCCTTTGTCGATGCAAAAGGCCATTTTAAACTCATCCCCTTCCTTCATTCTTATTTGATGAGACCCCAATTTGAGATTTATCTTATAAAAGAACTTGGCTAGTAGATCATCAATCCTAGATATGGGATAGCAGTTCTTGATGGTAAGCTTGTTGAGGTCCCTATAGTCAATGCACATCCTATATGTGCCATACTTCTTCTTGACCAATAGAACGGGAGAAGAAAAATGAGATTGGCTTGGTTGCACAAATCCCATGTCCAAGAGCTCTTGTACGTGCTTTTGCAGCCTCCTCTCTCTCAAACTTAGAGAGTCTATAGGGTGGAATGGTTTAGCATTTTTGGCTCAAGGTCTGCCGCATGATCCACTTCTCACTTTGGTGGTAGACACTTAAGGGGCTGAAATACATATTTGTACTCCTCCAAAACTTGAGCCATATCCTTGTCATGGGTCTATCCACCTTGATTTTCAACATCCTTTATGAGTTACAAAACATAGATAGAACTGAATTTTTTTGTTTCCCTCTTCAACTGCTTGGAAGCAATGATGGAAAGCTTGGAAAATCCAATGCCATTGAGGGTTACAAGCTATTCATCATGCCTAAACCTCATATACTTGTGATCAAGAGCCAATGAGAACTCACCCAAAGTGCTCAACCAATCACATACCGATATGACATCAATAGATCTCAACTAAAGCATAATGAGATTGGCTTGCATATCGAGTAACCAAGTGTGAGGCTTATGGTAGTGGATGGGCAAAACATAAAAGCAACCACATTCTCCCCATTTGCCACTTGAAGTCCCATGGCATATAAAAGGTCTATGGGCTGTAATTTCAGATTTTGGATAGATTTGGAGTTGATAAAGCTATGTGTACCAAAAAATGGGCAACCCTTCCATTGATAGTGCCTGAAGTCTCAAAGTAGTGGCTGCTTTCTTACATCCCACAAGCAAATCACGAGTGATAGCACACACATGGGTTGTTTTACAAATGGAAACTCAGGATCATCCATAGAGGAAGTCTCTTCTACCACTCCCTCATGACAATCCATATAAGCATCCTCTACCCCATCAACATTTTCAGCTATGTCATTCTCTTCCATAATAATCATGCTCAAATTAGCTTTCTTACCCTTGCAAACATGCTCCTTGCTCCACTTTTGTCCACATGTGAAGCATGGTCCTTTGCTCCTCAACTCTTAAATCCTTGAAAGTCCAATTGCCTTGACTTTTTAGGAGTAAAGGTGGCTTCTTATGTTGATTAAGGGGCTTATTTTAACCATCAAATCGAGTACGAAAATTGCTAACCCTTCACTATCTAGCCCCATACAATGTTGGAATTTGGGTATAGAAGAGGGTGTTGTGGGAAAAGGGGTCTTCCCATTATTCCACGTGGTAGTGGATGGTTTTTGGCTCTTATTGGCTGAAAATTGTGGATAGTTCTTGTACTTTGGCTTATATAGCTTCGCAAGTCTCATTGTTTTCTTCAAAGTGGGAGGTGTTTGAGCACTCACATCCACTTGGATAAGAGGAATGAATTTCCTCAATATCATGCCACTTGGATAAGAGGAATGAATTTCCTCAATATCATGCCACTTATATAGCTTCGCAAGTCTCATTGTTTTCTTCAAAGTGGGAGGTGTTTGAGCACTCACATCCACTTGGATAAGAGGAATGAATTTCCTCAATATCATGCCATCATTAAGACCCTCCACATACATTGAAAGCTTCATGAAGCTCTTGATTTAGTCTTTGACCATTTTACCCTTTTGAGCAAGCTCATACCATTGTTCCATGTACCTATCAAGCACTAAAGGTGAAATGAATGCCATGTTCATCTCTCTTTTCAACTCTTTCCAAGAGTGAGGTCTGTTCCCTCCTTTCACCAAGTGTCTCCATCATTAGTGTGCATAGTCTTCCATATTTGCAATGCGGCAAATTGAACCTTATCCTCTCTCTTTGGGTAAAGCTAAAAATAAGTGTCCATATTCATAGTCCACTCCTCCAACCCATTAAGGGCTGAACCGTTTCCCTTGAATTTGGGTACGGTGACCTTGTCTTTCATATCCTTTGAAGTGTTGGAAGAGGGATCATCTTTGTTGCTAGGAGACTTGTGCCATTCCATTGGTTGTAAGAGGATAGGAATTGAGCAAAATCCTTGAATTCGGTCTTGATGTAAGGGGGAAGCTCCACCCAATGAGCGTAAGCCGCTCTTTGCATGTGAATATGTTCATTCGATTGCAACACATCACTCCTTATAGCATCTTCTTCCACATGTATGGGCTGAATTGGGTTGGGTGGCATTGGAACCCTCCTAGTGTTGGAATTAGGGTTAGGGTTGCAACAATGCACACACACAAGATAGAGAAGCTTGAGAGCACACAAACTCACTAGATTAGAATAAACAAATGTGTGCTAGATATACAAAAGATAAGTACACACCCTAAAATGAGTAGATAAGAGGGTGTACATATGCACAAGGAAAAAAACCTCCCAGTGAGGAAAAAAGTACCCCAGCGGTCCTAAGTGTGTTCACACACATCAGTACCATATAATGCTACAAATCCCCCCTGTGGGGAGAGTGATGATGTGAACATGTACAAGGCATGGCCGATCAATCCTAAAAAGGTAGTAAGCCTAAAGCTTTACGAAAAGCTTCGAACTTTACGAGGAAGAGCCTTCGTGAATCAATCTACCATGTTGTCATGTGTAGACACATAGACCAAGCTGATCTCTACTGCTGTAGAGAGTCTTTCCCTGACATAGTGGTAATGCACCTCAATGTGCTTAGTGCGAGTACGAAACACTGGGTTCCTCGTAAACTGCTAATGCGTTTTGACTGTCAATGAAAATCGTAGTGCTAGACGACTGTCCAACACCCAAATCAGCCCCCATAAGACGTCTGAGACACACACACTTAATTGTAGCTATAAAAGCTGTCCTGTACTCAGCTTCACAGCTAGAAGTGGCCACTGTAGGATGCTTCTTGCTGAGCCATGATATACATGAATCACCAAGGCAAAAGCAAAACCCACTAGTGGACACTCATGTGTCATAATATCCAGCAGCCTAATCTGAATCACTGAAAGCATGCAGTTGTGACTCACCCTCTTTTGGATGAAATAATCCAAAATATTGAGTGCCTTGTAAATAGCAGAAAACTCACTAAACAGCCTGCCAATGCTTCGTACTTGGGCTATGCATAAATCTGCTCAACTGTGAGATCGCATACATTTGACCTCGTGTTGCACACATAAAGAAGGGATCCAACAGCCTGCTGATACAAACTAGCATCAAAAGAGTCTTGTGCATGTTGAAGACTAAGTCAAGTACATGTCTCCATAGGTGTAGCCCCACAGGTTTATAGTCTTCAAGATTAAACCTCTTCTCAATAGCTTCTGTATATATTTAGACTACAACATAACAATGCCATCATTGCGCTGCATAAACTGAATCCCCAAATAGTAATGCAAGGGCCCCAAATCTGACATCTCAAATGATGACTGCAAATCAGCCTCAAAGGTTGAAATCTGATCTATATCGGGTCCCGTAAGCTGCATGTCATCAACATATAGAACGATGACCAAAAATATGTCCTTACTTCTCTTCACATAGAGGGTATTCTCTGTTGGACTGTTGCAAAAATCATTTACAACCAAGTATGCATGAATCTTCTCATACCATGCTCTAGGAGCTTGCTTAAGGCCATAAAGAGTCTTTTTTAACCTGCATACTTTAGACTCTTCTCCTTTCACAACAAAACCAGGAGGCTGCGATACATACATCTCCTCATGTAAATCACCATTCAACAATGCAGTCTTAATGTCCAACTGATGTACATTCCACCCATGATGTGCTGCCAAAGCAATGAGACACCTAATGGTAGTCATACGAGATGTGGGTCCACCCAAGGGTCTCATCATAATCAATGCCCTTTGTTGGGCATACCCCTTTGCAATAAGTTTGGCCTTATAGCAATCAATGCTACCATCTGCTTTGCGTTTTAACTTGTAAACCCACTTAGTACGAATGGCTTACTTGCCACCATGAGGTATATAATACCAGGTGTCGTTCTTGAGTATAGAGTTATCCTGCATAGCATAGCATGCATCCAATGATCATCATCTTGTGCTTCCTTAAAGGAAATAGGTTCCTCCTCATTACATAAAGTAGAAATGAGAACATGATCCACATAAGAATAATCTACATGATAAGAACTTGCATGAGTTCTATTAGGTAAAGAAGCTGCCAACTTGCTATCCCTCAACGTCTGTACAAGCCATTTTGGCATACACCTAAATTCTTCTATGGTTGCTCTCTCCTCATCCACTACATCCTCAATAATTGCCTCATCAAAAGGTTGATCTGTAAGCCGATTTTGCACCTGTAAAGGCTGAATTTTAGCACTTGGTTGAGCATTCAATTGCTCTACATATGGCTGCTCTCCATTAAATAAAGGTAGGAGCGAATCAAACATGTCATGTAACCATACATTCTGTTGTTTTTTTGCATGAAAGCATGGGCCGAACTGAGTTTTCGACAAAAAAAACATCTCTACTTACCAAAATCCACTTTGAGGCGGAAGGTAGAGTCTACATTCCTTGCTTTCTAAACTGTATCCCATAAATATGCATTTAACTACCTTATCATCAAGCTTACTGCGTTGTTGCTCAGGCACAAGAGCATAAGTAAGATAACAAAAAACATGCAAATGAGCCACATAAGGCTTCTTGCCATGCCAAGCTTCATAAGGAGTTTTAGAATGCAATGCCTTGGTAGGGCATTTGTTAACACCACATAGTTTGCGCACATTGTTGCCTCTAACAAAAAACAATGAGGTAAATCTTGTGCTTTCACCATACATCGTGCCATCTCCATGAGAAACCTGTCTTCCTCTCAGGCACACCATTTTGCTAAGGTGTGTATGGCACTATACATTGATGCCTTATGCCTTTTTCAGCCATATATGCATGAAATTCCTATACTCCCTCCCTCGATCTGAACGAAGGGTGCCAACTTTATATTTACATGCATTTTCAGCCATGGATACAAAGTGCCTAAAGCACATAAAAACCTCTGACTTCTACTTTAATGGATACACCCAACTATATCTTGAGTAATTATCAATAAAAGTGATGAAGTAGAGATATCCCCCAATAGATGGTGTCCTAATAGGACCACATACACCACTATGTATAAGCTGTAATTTCTTAATAGCTCTCACGGATCCATCCTTTGGAAATGATGCCCGATGCATTTTACCAAGAATACACCCCTCACATACATGTCTAGTAAGGGTCTCAAGAATTGGCAACTCAGACACCATATCATGCCTTTGAAGGCGTAACAAACTGCCATAATTCAAATGGCCAAATCATGCATGCCATAATTCTACATCACTCATAGTACGAGTCGTAGAGATTGACCAAGCATCATGCTACAACTTCTCAAATACATCCATCTTATATAGGCCATGAAACAAGGTACCTGAGGTAATGATAGAATAACCATCATTTCTATCATGAACTGTAAATCTGTCATCCATAGATTTCACCATCAAGCCTCGCAAGGCTAAAGCTGAAACTGATAGAGCAAGTTCTTCTTAATGCATGGCACATATGAAACTTTAGAAAGAGTAAATGCACCCCCATTTGTAGCAATGAGCACAACTCTATCGACTCATTTGACAGGATACGAGGAACCATTTGCACATGTGACGGTTCCTACACTTGGGACAGATTCTAGAGATGAGAATAAATTTTTTGTGAAGTAATGTGCTTACTAGCATCACTGTCAAAGTACCAAGCATCCGATTCTACTTGACATCATGTATACATCATAAACAGAAGGGTCATAATTGCCATGCCCAATCATCTTGAGCAAAACTTGCAGATTCCTTCTTCTCTACACTTTTGGTGCAGATGCATCAGCCTCACAGCCATGTCGGATTCTTTCTTTTTCTCCTTCTCTAGGCTTTTCTTTTTCTCCTTCTCTAGGTTTTTCTTGCACTCATTTATGTAGTGCCCTGGTTTCCTACAATAGTGACACTTGTCCTTCTTTTTAGGCTTATCACCTTCTTTCTCTGCATCCTTACCTGAGGATTCTGATTTTGACTTATAGCCACAATACAAAGAAGCTTTACCTTTGCCTTTCTGACTGGCAACAAAAGCTTGGTCACCAACTCACATAACATATCTGTTTTTGCCTAGACTGCTGTTCTTGCAAGAGTACCGAAACCAGCTCATCAAATGTAAGGGCATTTGGATTTCCCTTCATCTCATGAGTCTAAGGGTAGAGGCAAAACTTTGATAAGAATTCGGCAATACATTGAGAACTGTGGGCACCAATGTACTATTAGGATATATCTCATCTACTAGCAAGCTGCTCCGTAAAATTTTTGATCTTAGTCAAGAAGGTATCCATTGAGTCCCCCTCATTCATGTGCTCAGACTCCAACTGTTTGCACATATATGCAACACGTGTTTCATTGCGCACATGGTATAATACAGCAAGTGCATCCCATGCTTGTTTTGAAGTCTTACATGATCGAACCCGAGGAATAATGCCTCGCTTCACAAAAAGTGCAAGCAATGCATGTGCCTGTGCATCTCTTCCATCCCATCTCATTTGAGCAGTAGTGGGAGGTACTGGTGGTGCATGTGGAGGAGCCACATCTATATCAGATTCTACTTCAGATGTACTTGCAGCACCTGGTTCCACTGGTAGTTGTGAAACACGATGAGTTTTACTACCACTGACCACATTCTAAAGGCCTTTAGCAACCAGTACATGCCTCATCATATAGGACCACAATGGATAGTTAATCTCATCAAGTTTGTCCTCACCAGACAACGTGTTGAATACATCACTACTGCCAGCCATGACTGTCTACCAAATGCAAAATCTTTCAACACACTTCAGTATTCACTGAATGCAACCCCAGATGGCTGCCAACTGATTAAATCACCTGCAAAGTGTATGAAAAATAGCACAGAGTAGAGAATAGAGTGTTACTAGGCGAAAGTATGATGGCCAATGTTGTTGAAGACACTGTAGATGCTGTTGCACACCAAATCTTTGCCCCCATGGCACAACCCAAACACCCAAAATCGAGCAGCACCAATCCAAAATGATGCCTCTCCAAAACGTCTGCAGAAACCTTGTGGTGCCCAAAACGTGCCTGAATCACGCCGCGGACCTGGAAAATTTCTGTATACTTTGTATACAACACACTACAATATATACCTTCTTCTCGATACTAATTGTTGAAATTAGGGTTAGGGTTGCAACAATGCACACACACAAGATAGAGAAGCTTGAAAGCACACAAACTCACTAGATTAGAATGAACAAATGTGTGCCAGATACAAAAATCTTTCAACACACTTCAGTATTCACTGAATGCAACCCCAGATGGCTGCCAACTGATTAAATCACCTGCAAAGTGTATGAAAAATAGCACAGAGTAGAGAATAGAGTGTTACTAGGCGAAAGTATGATGGCCGATGTTGTTGAAGACACTGTAGATGCTGTTGCACACCAAATCTTTGCCCCCATGGCACAACCCAAACACCCAAAATCGAGCAGCACCAATCCAAAATGATGCCTCTCCAAAACGTCTGCAGAAACCTTGTGGTGCCCAAAACGTGCCTGAATCACGCCGCGGACCTGGAAAATTTCTGTATACTTTGTATACAACACACTACAATATATACCTTCTTCTCGATACTAATTGTTGAAATTAGGGTTAGGGTTGCAACAATGCACACACACAAGATAGAGAAGCTTGAAAGCACACAAACTCACTAGATTAGAATGAACAAATGTGTGCCAGATACAAAAGGTAAGTACACACCCCAAAATGAGTAGATAAGAGGGTGTACATATGCACGGGGGAAAAAACCTCCTAGTGAGGGAAAAAGTGTCCCGGCGGTCCTAAGTGTATTCACATATCACTACCATATAATGCTACACCTAGCATCACCAAAACCTATGCTCATTGATTCATTGGAACAACATGAGATCTCCCATGCATGTGTGAAGAACTGGGCTAAATTAGAAAGCTTTTTGGTACTTCCCCATGAGGTCTTCTTGCATGTAGTCTTTCATGGTAGCTTCATGAGGTTTCTTCATTTCTTGCTTGCTCTCTCTATGAGTAGATGGAAATCCTTCTTGTGCATTCAATTTGCTCTCCATAGCATCAAATTTGGTCAACAATGTTAGCACCCATGGATTGAATGCTTTAAGTAAGGGCATCGAATTTATCCACAAACATGTGAACAAGCATGTCATTGGAAATGGTTGGGAGAGGATTGACCCCGCAGAAGTGTATCTTTGAGTACTACCTAACATGGTTTCGTCTCCAACTTCTTTTAATGCTTGTCCCAAGGCATCATCATGCTCCCCCATTGTATCCATAGTGTCTTCCATAGTGCCTAGGGCTTGCTCATGCAATCCTTCACCTTCAACTTCATCCATAGAAAGAAGAGACTTTCTTAGTCTCCCCCTTGGTTTGTCGGCTATAGAAAATAAGTGGAGCTACGGTTATCATATTTGAATAAGCTAAGTCTCTTTAGAAAGGTAATGAGAAGATGAATACGCTTATGTGATTAGTTTAGGTTCAGTCTGAGCCCTAGTATTCTTTGTTTTTGGTTTTTATAAAACATGCTTTTACCAAAAATGGGTCATAACTCTCCACTCAAGAGTCCAATTTGGCATTATTTATCTTGTTAGAATCCTCTTGGGAGGTACCACACACCCATCAAGTTCAGTCCTTGAGATCACTTTTGGTGTACAAACTACCAAAATAGGGTGTAACCACTTAATGGTAGCTCCGAATAGTATGCCATTTGGCTTGTTTGTCAATTTAGGTGTAGTTCTAAGGGTTGGGATTGAATCAAGGTTTAGGGTTTTAGTTTGACAGTGGTAAAGGTGGCCAAAATTTGCCCATAGTTTCACTTGTTTTCCATTGACCTTGTATCCTTGCACCCCAATTGACATTAAAATTTAAATTCCACATGCCAAACCTTATGTGACATCCTTTTCCCATGTGTATAGGTCTCTTGAAGAAAATTTGCCATGGTCTCCTTTGTTTCTAGAGACAATTTTCACTTTCCAAAAGAATCCCAATGTATCACATTTGTAGAAACTATTTGCTCAACAAGCGTCAAAGCCCATGCAAGGCTTATCATGCATCACGTTGCCCAATACAAGTGCCACTTTATGAATTAAATTTCCCATTCCTTTGAGCCCAATACATAGCTCACATAGTGTCGAAGCCATTACAATTTGCTCACATAGTGTCGAAGCTATTACAATTGGCCTCGTCCTCCTTACCACTTTCCCACGGCACTCATGTTAAACACTCTCCTCTTCACCTCTAGTCATGGGAAATCTTACCACCATGTAGATTCTAGGAATTGATTTGTGGAGTATAAGTGAAGTGTGGTGTGTAACTTGAACTGATTGGATAGAATCCCCTTACAATTTAGATGTATAAACTCATGCAATTTTAACCATAGACTCATGTCCCATTCTCACGATTCATAGCATAAACCATCCATATCATGATTGCTCCTTTGCTTCCGAAGATCAACAACAAAAGACTAATCCACCAATGCAAGAAACATGCCAATTGCCCTCAATCAACTTACATTAAGCATATACAATGCATTTCCATGTTTCCCCTTCTCTAATATATTCAATATTCTTCTTTTGAGTAAAAGATTCATGGGATTTACAAAAATCAATTCTACCCATATTTCCCAATAATGTTGAAAATTCCACTTTTGATAAATACTCATAATTTGAATTATGCTAAAAATTTCTCTTTTTTCTTTTAATTTCTTGGATCTCAAATATCATGAAAATTCCTCTTTTTGCATTTAAATGATTGAATTCCAAATGTCATGGGAATTTCTCTTTTATCATAAAATAAATTTATCTAAAATTTCTCTTTTCTTTAATAAAAATATCCATTATTTCAAATATGCCAAGAATTCCACTTTTACCATTTAAATGATTGAATTCCAATTATCATGGGAATTCCTCTTTTATCATTTAAATTTTCTCAGTATAGTCAACATCCCTCTTTGGTAATTTAAGTTAATTAGAGCGATAAGAGAGGGTTAAGGAATTGAAAGAGGCTTGACTAGGTTTAAGGCATCATGATTAGGTAAGGCTTTTAATGAAGAAAAGATTCAAGTTAAGGTTCTTGTCCCAAAACCCTAATAGGTTCAACCAAATGAAGTGTGTAATGCATAGATGGGAAGAGGGATGCATAGAGAAGAGGTTAATCACCCTGGATCTCAAGACTTAAGTAGAAATCCTAATTTTCATGAAAATTTCCAAATCCTTTAAAAGGGCCAAGAAACCCTAAATATTCGTTGGAATCAAACATTGAAAACATGTATAGGTAGAGGAAGGTTGGGAGAGCCACATTATGCAAGAAATTCACGAAGAAGATGACCACAAACCTTAATATTCCAAGAAAACCCTAATGTCAAGAAAGTGTATGAAAGTGAGCATTGAAGGTATCATTGAGAAGCTTACACATTGTATAATCATTTGCTAAGCTTGCAGCACCAAAGGACACCATATGGCTTCATCACCAAAAGAGCTTGAAAGAAGTTAGTGCATGAACATAGCTCATGGGCTAAAATCGACGACTCTTCCTTGCATATTAGTTCTCCATGTGTAGCTTAGAAGCTGCTCCATACTTGCCCTATGGTTGTAGAAGAAGAAACTAACCCTAAAGGTGCTCTATAGCCATGCAAAGTGTCAAGGAAGAAGAGGGAAGAGCAAAAACGTAAGGAAGCAAGATTTCCCCCAATTTTGGTCCAAATTTTCTAATAATTTGGTCTTGATCCCAAAAGTTGGTCCCTAAATTCAAAAATTGGCCCAAATCTTACATTTTCGCCATTTTTCCTATCCGCATCAAAAAAGTTACAGTGTGCAGAATTAAGAAAATTCCCAAACCACATGTAAACACTCAATTTCGTTGTTATTTCTTGCCCAAATGCACATAAAAGCTCTCCAAAATCAAATTCCAAGCTTTGATACCAATGTAAAGGTGGGAACCATGAAAGTAAAAGAAAATACTCATGCACATGTAAATCAAGAACTCCATAGCCATAGCATGTACCATATGAATGACAAGAATATAGTAAAAGGGGTATGGGTTTAAGCTATACCCAAGGAAGCAATGCACCCTCACATGAATGGTCATGAACCAGCTCCCATGAAAGCCCAAGTGTGGTAAGTACACAAGTGCTCCAAGAAGTGACACAAGGTCACCAATGTAAAATGATCCAAAAGTTCCCTTCCATGGGCCACCACCCCTTTTATAGTCCTACCCCAAAACTACTCATAAATCCCAATATTTGCAACTTTAGGGCATTAAAATAACCCTTTATTACATTTCCTTATCAGGGTTCTATCACAGCGGCCATAGTATGGGCTTGTGATCTTTCTGATGCTATACAAGGTCGTCTAGTTGTACGACTGTTGCTTTGCATGCTCATGCTCCACTGCATTGGCTGGTAGATGCTGCATGTGGTAGTACAAAAGTAGGTCCAGAGGTACACACCGAATCATCTTTAAGGGTTCTCGAAAGAAAAGCACGTAATTTAGGTTAATGTTGAATTTTTTATGCACCCTGTTTGTTGCTTCTGTTTTTGTCATTGCATGTGACTCATGCATACTATATGGTATATTGCACTATTTGGGTTCTTGCATGTTGCATATATGTATTTAATTTTTCTTTTTTAAAATGCTTGTTTGCTTGTTTTCATGTCTATTCTGATTTGTGGATGCACCTCTAAAAAGGGAAGACAACATACTTGATGTCTGAAACCAGTGATAAATTAAAAGATCTTGGTAAGTTTTTAAATAAATTCTTTAGTAATATTTTTAGTTTGAATCTAACCTAAGGTTTGAAGCTTAAGTTACCCATATTAGTTAGTGCCAACTTTTGCTGGCACTAATACTAGTTGGGAACTCTTGGTGCTTCCAAAATCAAATTCTATCTAAACCTTCTCCTCCAATTTCCAAATTCTTGTCAAGTGGCAGTTTTGTAAAACTCTTCCTAAAAATCTCTCTCTAAGTGACAGCTTTGTGAAACTCTTCCTAGAGATATAGAGATAAAGATAGGGATAAGGAAGAAAAGCTTCTCGCTCCCGTGACTTTGTGAACATTTTGACGCGAAAACGCAGAGTTCAGGTGGGAGACTGCCATATGGACGCGGAGGCTAGCCCGACGATGCAGAAGGTCGTGGAGATCAGCAGAGCCGCGCTGGATCGGGGTGACTCACCCCTCCTGTGGGCAGTGGACGTGGCCAGGTGCCTCCAGGATGCCGCCATGGACATCCCCAGCCTCCAGCTCGGCCAGACCCTGGTCACGTGCGTCTTCAGCTTGGCCCCCCTCTCCACCCTCTCTACGTACCTCCACCACGCCATGGCTTCACACCTCGTCTCCTCCTTCCACGTTCTTGGATTGCTTACTCCCAGGTAGCTCAGATTTCTTCTTTCTTTAAGAAATCATTATCATTATCTTCATTTCTGCAATTTGCTACATAGAATGAACTTATCTAGTAAGATCCTCGATTGTATTTAGTAAGTTACTTACTAAACAGCAAATTCATAACAGTGCTACATAGTAAATCAACAAATCGCTATATATTAATCTACATAAAGAAACATTGCTATATAGATCAATATGCAAAGAAATCACTATATAACAATGTCTATAAAAAGTGACTTTCGAGAAGAAAAATGAATGTCCAAGGAAGGAATATATAAAATCACGTTCATCAATTCACTATGCTAAGTACTAGACTTCGGAGGATAGTTCTTGCATCTTCATAGCAATTTATATACAAATATACTGCAACCCACACAACAACTTGACGTAGGGGTTCATTGAGGCTACAGTGCTACGTTCTTGCACTCGGAGTCCCTTCAGGTTGGGAAGAGTTCGGAGGGGAGTTAATGCATATTGCTATTAGAGAGAGGCGCATAGCCAATACAGCACTCTATTAGCTCGTAGCTTTTGCTAGACCGTGAATGTGGAGAGGATGCAACGTTTGATTCTGTGAAGCCTTTCAGTGTTAAAGAGAGCAAAGAACTGCAGAGCTAGCTAGGGAAGCTTGTAAGATGGCCACAATTTGAGACATGTGGAGAGAGAATAGATTTTGCAAGGGGATCAGCCGATCATTAGTGAGCTTGGTGAGGTTGCTGCAGTTGTGGATGTGAGTTTCTGAACAAGCTAGAGAAACAACCTGGATACTCTCTACAACCAAATCTTCTAAGAATTTGGCTTCAAGTGCAGCATTGAGGAGAGTGGGTGTGCCTCTTGTGAGGCAGAGTTTATAAACCCTGGTGCAAGCATTGAGATTAGCAAGGATTCTTGTAAAATCCTTGATTTTGTAGCTTGCGCGTGTGAACCTCCCACACACAGATATACATACACACATACATATGTATATATATATATATATATATATATATATATATATATATATATATGCTTTGACGACCACCCCCCATTCTTCTTCACGCTGGCCCACAACTCGATCCCCTTGCACGTCAGCGCTGGTTGGACCTCCCCTTGCATGTCGACGCCGGCCACACCTGCTGCTTGTGGTCTTCTCCATCGACCAGCCTCGCCATGGACTTCTCTCTCACTCTCTCACACCCCAGCACCTTCCTCTCTTATTTAAACCCCCCTTTCCTCTTAGCAGGGACGGACACCACACCCCCCCGGGCCCCCCCTTCTCTCGCTTCCTCGTAGCCTCTCTTTGCCAACTCGTTACACCTCTCCCTCTCCCTCACCCGCCTTCTCTAGCCCCTCGTAGCAGGCATTCCACTCGTTCTCTCGCCCTCTCGTCACCCCCTCTCCTCTGTGCAAGGTGACACACACACACACACGCGCGCCAACCTCTCCCTCCCTCGCCCTCCCGTCAACCCTGCCTCTCTCACACTCTCCCTCTCACTCCGTCTCTCTCACACACTCTCTCTCACACGTGTACACACATACATGTCTTATGTCTTGCAAGCTCGAAGCTATGAGAGTGATGTTTGACTGGGTAAAAACAAAAAGAAAGGTGGTCTTTTGCAGATATGGCGGTGCCTCTATGCACCTCAACTCTTATCTCTTATGTTTCTCCTTCTCCGCAGTAGTCACGGACCAGCAAGACGTGAATGCACACATGGCTTTGCGCACTGCGTGGTCTTCATCATGGGACACGGCAACAACCGACCCTTGCAAGAGCCCATGGCTCGGGATAGTGTGCGACGTCACGGGCAGACGAGTTGTCCAACTGTACCTTATCAATTAAAGCCTAATGGGAATCCTTCCTCTTGCTATAAGAGAATTGTCAAATCAATTAAAACCTAATGGGAATCCTTCCTCTTGCTATGGGAGAATCCTTCCTCTTGCTATGGGAGAATTGTCAAATCTGACAGACTTGGCTCTGGATTATTAACCTCAAGATTGTAGGACTAAGAAGAGGAGAACTGACATTGTCAGTGCAAGTACGAGGTGGGGTGAAGGAAATTTGGACTAATTTTGGGCATTTGTAAAATAACTTGGCTAAGGGGCCAAGGAATTAGGCACCTTTTTAACCTAGTATGAATGCATTGACTTTTATCACGTAATTTTTGGGCTTGCAAATGATTGGCTGACCGGAGCAATCATGGCTAGAGTAAGATCTGAGTATTCAATCACAAATTCGTAGTGCGAAGTCCTTGTGTGCAGAGTAAAGCTTGGATCAGCAGTTGGGAACCACAAAACAGCAGGTTTTGGCTCTATATATAGCTTTGGAGCAGCAAGTATAGTGAGTAACATGCATTAGTAGTTAACGCACATGTATGAGTCAAGATTTGAACAAACATCATTCATTCAGTTAATATACAATAGATCAGGTAAATCTCTTCCCTTCTCTTTGTGCATTTTCAGTTTTGCATCTAATTAACATGCTTGTGTGTAGCATGTACCTTGGCATCATAGCATAGGTCTTTACTAGGAAGTCATGCATACAGTAGCTTAGGTTCTCTATGCATAGGTGCTAGGATAAGTCTAGGCAAAGTCTAGGTCTAGACAATAGATAGCAAATGTTGTTTTCTCTCTTTTGGGGGAAGTTTGCAAACTCTTCATGGTAGCCTTTAAGGCCTTTCTAGAAAACATTAGAGATTTGGGAGCAAGCTCATATCTCTTGGATGTAGAGTATGAAAAGAAAGCGAGATGAAAACTTTGGCAATGCAAACAAAGTTGACAAAGGTACAAGGGTGGTGAGTTCACCAAGAGTCGAAACTCAACAGGAGGGAGTTTCCTCGATAGTTGGAGAGCTTCAAGGACCTAAAGTTGTCCTGGAGTTTGAGTCAATGGAAGGCCAAGTTTATAGGGATACTAGTCACATGCATGGGATAGTTTGGATGCGACAGATTGAAGTCAACTAAGAGATTTTATTGGTTGATTCTAGAGGGTCAACACAAGGGCAAGAACTTGTCTCCAGCCCAGAATAATCTGGTTTCACAAGTTCACTTTAGTGGCAGTTGAAGTGAGTCTAGAGGTTTTTTCTATGTCAGCAATACTAGTGGAGTTAACAAAGCAGGATTCTCGGTTGGAAGAAGAGGTTGAAGACAGGGAGATGTTCCCCCCGTGTTGTCCAATTTATGGAACATGGAGCTACATGCTTTAGTGACTAGATTAGAGTAAGTTTTGTGATGATTGGGATGTTATGTCTTTTGACGTCACAAAGAATGATTCTAGAATCCGACAAAAGATTGCCAACAAGCAGGTAGTGGGTGATCGAGGTGGAGGTGGAGAAAAGGTGAATTAGGTTCCTCAATCCGCCAGGTTTAGTAGGAGGGGATGCCACATGTACAAATCAAATTGGTGGCATGTGGATATAATTTAGTAGTTTAAGGACAATTTGGACCAGTTGTGGGTAGCCTAAGAATGTACAAACCAGCTTGGTCAAGGCGAGAAGGATTCAGGATCTTTTCAGCTTAGTATGAAAGCATCAAGTGACTTTTATGACATAATTTTTGAGCTTGCAAAAGGTTGGCTGATTGGAGGGTTAGATTTGAGCATTCGGTCACAAAATTGAAGGGAAAGTCCGTTCAGTAGAGGAAAGCCTAGATTAGCAAGTGGCAGCCACAACACAACAGGTTTCAGCCATGTATAGCTTTGGAGTAGCAATTACAGTCAATAGCATTTATCAGTAGGTTAACGCATAGCATTCATGAATCATAACAAATTTTCATTCATTTGGTTGATATACAGTGGAATAGGTGATTCTCTTTCCTTCTCTTTGTGCCTTTTTAGTTTGTGCACCTAATTAATCACATCTAAAATTTTCTCATTCTTGCATATGACATATTCAGCACACATTTTTTGCATTTTTGGTTGTTTTCATTGTCATTTAAGCTGAATTGAAAAAGCCTCGATTGCATATGCTCTTTAGCTTTTTTTTTCCCGACTGGCTTTCCTCTTGTAGTTTTTGATTTTCCACTACCCGTAGGCGCTTAATTATCTGCCGTGGCGATGCAACCAAGGAATCACCAAGTGGGGTTTTGAACCCAGGACCTCTTGGTCCTAGACAAATACCTTCACCACCTGAGCTATCACCTCATTGGCATATGCTCTTTAGTTTTACTTCCTATACATGTGGAATTGATTGCTAGCATGAGAGATCATATCTAATTTAGTCCAGATTAGCATAAGTGCTTAAGGTCAATCATATGTGTCACGCGAAACAATTTGGCACGTGGACATTATCAGCCTAATTATGGGCAATTTTGGACAAGTTTTGGGCATCCTAAGCATGTGTAAACCAGCGTGGCCAAGGGGCTAAGTGATATTCACCTTTTTAGCCCCATATGCACACATTATTTTGTGACATAATTTTTGGGCTTTCAAAAGGCTGGCCGATTGGAGCAGCTACGTGCTTATATAAGCAAGGCTAGGGTCATTAATTAATCATGTACAACTGGATATGTAAGTTGCACCCTGGATCAGCAGTGAGCAATTGCGGGCCACATTAGGTTTCAGCCCTGTGTAGCTTTGAAGCAACAATAAAGTTAGTAGCATGCATCAATAGCTTAATGCACATCATTGAAGAGTCCAGATCTAGTCAATAATTGAGCAATCTTTGTAAATATTCAATCATTTAGTTAATATACAATAAATTAGTTGAATCTTTCCTCCTCTTTGTGCATGTTTAATTTGTGCATAATTGCAGTACATAATCAACAGGCTTCTATATAGCATGTAACATTGGTATCAAAGCATGAAATCTATCCCGAGGTAGTTAAACTAGACCAATATCCATGCATTTGGCATGTAACATTGGCATTAGAGCATAACGTACACCTTGAGGGGACTGAGAGGCTCAAAGAAAGGCCAATATTTCCATGCATTGCGCATGTAACATTGGTATCAGAGCCTAGTTATGATTTGAGGAGTCATGCATGTAGTTTAGCTTTTTTTCCATAGGTGCTAGGGAGAGTCTAGGCAAGTCTATGTCTCGATAGAAGGCACCAAGATTTGTTGGCAAATCTAGAAAAAGTTTATTGGAATATTAAGGATTTACTAGAGAGTGAAACCCTAATCACCATAAGCACAAAGCTTCATCCTAACCTTAAAGATTAATGCTATTCTAGTTAACATAATCAAAGAAGATTAAGATATAACTAGCACAAAGCTAGAAGTGAAGCAAGAAATTAGCACATAGTGACAAGCAAAGAGATAAGCTTGGGACAAGTGTTTTCACAAAGGAAGGTCACAAAGACCTATCAAACTTGCTTATTGTTCACAAAGAAAGGTATAAGTTATATAGGCTCCAAGAGCCCTCCCAATGACCTAAGCAATGATGTCAAGGACTTGCCACCTATCCCTTATCTAGATTCATCTAAGCTTTACTTTTCCCTTTAGTAATTGGCCACTTACACAAGAGAATAACCTTAGACTTCATGTCTATTATTTTATCTTAGGCTCTAATAAGTTGTCCCCAATGTGCACACTCGTACACAATGGATGTTAGATCACCTAGATTCTATCACTCCCTCTTGATCAAGCATCACTGACACACTAGCTATTCATCATTCAGTGAGTATCTAAGATGCGCCTCTGACACGCCAGCTATTCAGCGTTACAGTGAGTGACGAAGATGTGTCGTCCTTCTCATCTTTGACGCTGTTGCCTCCCTGCTCAGCTCCACTGCCACCCTGTTAGTCGGCGCCTGCTGCTGAGATCTAGCTCAGCAACGACCCTGCCGGTGGCCGACACACTGACACGCCAGTTATTCATTGTTCAGTGAGTAACTAAGATGCGCCTCTGACACGCCAGCTATTCACAGTGAGTAACTAAGATGTGTCTCCCTCCGTTGAGATCCAGCTCAACATCGACCCTGTCGGTCGTCGCACTGACACGCTAGCTATTCATCGTAGTGAGTAACTAAGATGCGCCTCTGTCACGTCAGCTATTCATCGTTACAGTGAGTAACTAAGATGCGTCTCCCTTCTTAGCTCTGACGCTGCTGCCTCCCTGGTCAGCTCCACTGCCTCCTTGTCAGTCGTCGACGAATTGCGGACGGCTACCACGCTCACCACCGCCTCCTCGACTGCCTTGACAATCAGCTTGTTGCAGCCTCCACACTTACTACCGCCTCCACTAGGCAGAGCGCTTGACAGTCAGCTTATTGCAGCCTCTTGATAGCCACCTCGCTTAGCACTGCCTCTTGACGGCCACCACGCTTAGCACTTCGTTGGCCACGGCCAACCAGAGCACACCGTCTTTGTGTTGGGCACTATACACACGATCAACAGTTGCTTTCAGACGTGCCTCCAGCACCTTCTTGTGGCCCCAGCAGAAGCAAAAGGATCCAGATGACCAGTCGGAACCCAGCAGAGTGCTTCGGAGATTAGAAGTTCTTGAAAATCTCCACCGTCTTCTCTCTCTCTCTCTCTCTCTCTCTCTCTCTCTTAGTTGCGAAGAAGCTCTCTCTCTCCCTCTCTGTTGCAAAGAAGCATTCTCTCTTTCTCTTTCCCTCTTTGTTGCGAAGGAGCTCTCTCTTTCCCTCTTTGTTAATAATGAGAAACTCTCTCATTGTTGAATGCCTCACATATAATCACTCAAACAAATTTCTCCCTCCTTTCCTCTCTCACTAGATTGACCCTATGGCTTCACAAGAAACATCTCTCAATTCTCCAGAGTGTCAGTCAATGGATTTACAAGAAAACACTACACATAGATAATCACAAGATAAGCCTATGTATCACACATCTCCCAATTAAGATGAGCTTTTGTAGTATATAGCTCAACTAGACAAGTATTCACAAGAAGAGAATTCCATAAGGAAGAGAAGTAGCATATAATAAGGAAAGGAATACTCCCTCTTTTTCTCAACACTTCACACCCTATTCTCTCCCTCTTGTTGACATACTCATAATCTATTGTAGCAACATCTCCCTCGACCTCCCCAAGGTTAAAGAGACACTACACTTAGATATGATAGGTAGAAAGAATAGAATAGAGAAGATCAAAAGAAGATTATTCCTCTGAATGATACAATCCACATAGTATTAGAGAGTTGAGCAACATAGAATGCCCTCTTAATGGTATCACTTAATGAGAAGAGATTAGAGCTACGTCCTCACATAAACTCGTGGTAATATGGATGCCAACACACAATTAGCTCCACACATAATACTCTTCACAAAGAAGGCAATGTGGGTAATCATGAGGACACTAACACACAGTTAGCTCCAACTAAACAACTTTACAATGAAAATTATTAGGATGTTAATTAACACATAACTAACTCCCGTTCAAACACAACTCACAAAGAAGATAATAAGGATATTAATTGTGACATGTGGGGATAGATCGTAGTAATCACAACCTTAGGCTAAGCTAAACTTCACTTGATGATGCTTAAGAGATAAGACACATAGAGGGAAGCCAACATTCCAAGGGTGGTCCAGGAAGGAAAACGCTGAAGAGAAGATGAGATATGATGCTGACTGTATGTTGAATTGTATCCCCTTGTCTCCTAGGAAGGAAAATGCGGAGAAGATCCAGATGCCCCATGTTGAAGTGATGTGATTGCTTATATATGGGTGAATGCTGTTGGTCGGTTACCTTTACTGCAGTCGGCTGCCTTTTGTACCTTCACGACCTGTAAGAAATTAACACATAGTGACAAGCAAAGAGATAATCTTGAGACAAGTGTTTCCACGAAGGAAGGTCACAAAGACCTATCAAACTGAGTCAGCAATGACAGTAAAGCCGGAAGATGTAATGAAGTTCCTACAATTTGATCTCAAGGAGGAGATGTGTCCACAAAGGTATTGGTCATGTTTTTGGAAGCTGAATGCTGAAGTCACACGTAGTCAGCATTCACACGTAGTAACATTGTTGAGACGATGGGGCATGTTGTGTCGTTTGCCATCACGTCATGTTATGTCATTCTAGTACTTGATAGAAGATTGAAAGAAAAAACAAGCAGGGAGTTGATGATCTAGGTGGAGATGGAGAAAAGTGGAATTAATTAGGTTCCCAAGTAGCAAGAGAGGACGCCACGTGCACCAATTAACTGGGTGCCATGTGGACATTATCTTGCCAATTATGAGTATTTGCGGAGCAAAGGGCTGGGCATTTCTTAGCCTAGTTTGAACACATTAAGTGATTTATGACATAATTTTTGGGCTGGCTCGACTTAAGCCGTTATGTGCCTATAAAAAAAAGTAGGGCTAGGGTCATACATAAGTCATTCAAAAATAGATATGCAAGCCTCAGCTCTAGATCAACATTTAGTAGCCCGACACAGTAGGTTTCAGCTGTGCGCACAACTACTTTGGAGCAGCAAGTAAAGTTAGTAGCATTCATCAATAGCTTAAAGCATTCAAGGGTCTTAATCTAGTCGAGATATAAGGAATCATTCTAAATATTCATTCTGGTTAATGTATAATAGATAATGTGAATCTCTCTTCCCTGCTCTCTATGCATGTTCAGTTTTAGCGTAAGCTAGCATTAATTTCAGCACATAAACAGCACGCTCCCATATTAGCATGTAACAATATGCAAATAATTCAATGGTGGTTTTGTTTTGCTCTCTCGATGTTCTGGAATTTTATCTGCTTGATAAACATTTTCTTCTATGTACGCATACACATTCTTTATCATTATTCCAAACACCCTGCAATTGTTGACCAAAACAGATTGTGATTTTTGCTTATGCCCTTGTTAGCTGTGAAGGCAAAGTATGTGCATTTTGAAGGCTATATCAAGTTAATTATTTGAAGAGGTTTTGCTCATGTCTCCCTAAGCTCTGTTCGTTTATGGCATGTTCTTATTTTAAGTCTAATTGGTTTGACGCAATGTAAATGAAACAATCAAGTGAGGGAAACGTATGAACTAAAAGATTATTTTTTTTGGCTTTTAGGGTTTTGCAAGCCCGGCTCTCCTGTCCGGAGTTGTACTCAGTGTACTTGGAGCTCGCAGGCACTTATATCTTTTGTCTTGGCTCCACAAAGGCCATGCCTTGTTGTGACATGTAAGTGATTCAATGGAATTCTTGTTGACTATTTTGTCAGATATGGTTTTTTTCCCTTCTGGGGTGGGGTGGGGTGGGGTTGCAAGGTGTACTGACATTTTAAAGGATACAAGAGCTAGATGAAGATTCTAGAGCAAGAATGCTGATTAGACAGTTTAGAATGTTGTAATTTGCAATGCTTGCTATGTGTATGTGTGAATGAACCTTATCAAACAAAAATTAGACTTCTTGTTTGCACACCTGTGCAAATTACAACATTCTAAACTGTCTAATCAGCATTCTAAACTGTCTAAACTATGAGAACACTCGCCCACACTGAAACAAGACTTGAGTTTTTGTCCTTAATTTGAGGTTGGGCTCAAATCAACTCACCTATAGCATGCTTGTGATGCGAGCATCAGTCTGTTTCTATTTGGGTTGTCTTTGTCCAAGGTAGCAGCTAGCCTATAACGATGGTTCTTTTTTGCTCCCCGCCCCCCACCCCAAAGAAAAGGATCAGAAAAAGAAACATCCATACCCTTCCAGGGAGTAAAAAATACAATGTAGCATAAGGGGGGCTCCGTCCTTGGCTGGCTGCCATCAAAGGAGGCTATGTCGGAGGGGGAGGGGGGAAAGCCACATTGGATGCCTGTAATGCCAAGCTACGCTGTCGTCCCCTTGCATGATGAAGGGGCCAGGTCTCCAAATTCAAAGGAAGGTGTCAAGCCTCAAGCGGTAGGGCAAAGCTGAATATAATGTACAGCCCAAGGAGTGTCCAGCAAGCTTCCAAGTCTTCTAGAGTGTTGCAGACATGAGCAAGCATTATCTCAAGCTTTTTCTAGCTTGTCATCTTTTTACGAGCTGTTCATGCTCTTTTTTTTATTAACAAAGTAAATTTAAGATTATAGTTGAATTCCTCTCTGTCTCTCTTACAAAAAAAAAGATCATAGATGAATCTCTACTCCACTAGAGACCTAAAGTGTGATTGGAGCAACAGATATGGCCTACTAGTCATGCTCTCATGATTTTACCCACAGCTACTGCATATCCATGGTGCACTTACACCACAAATTTCAATGATCATAAGATGCAAAGTGAAGTACTCTAGCCACCCATTTTATCTCTGTACATTGAGTGCTGTTCTAATCGCTTGCCTATTGTATGTGTTCAGTGCTAGGCAATTCTATTTAAAGATTTGGATTTGTCAAAATGTAAAATAAGTTGTGCTTATATTTTTATTTTTGCAAGACACTTATGTTGAAAAAATTGGACTCGAGAGAATTTTTACTGAGAAACAAGCTAGAAAAAATCTAAAGCTGAGCATTATAAAGTGCCATGATAACAATTCTTACTTTTAGGCTAACAAATAGATAATAATAGTTATTTTTATAAATTTATAGGGCAATGATAGTGTAAATATTGGACAAGAAAATTTTTACTAGGTAATGAGCTAGAAAAATTTTTAAGTAGAGGTTTATAGGGGGTCATGGTGATAAGTCTTGATTTTGACGGCCAATGAGGTGATAGCTGTCACCATTTGGTACCTTCACCAGTCTTCATCAGTGTTTTGGGGACAGAATAGAACCAAGGTGAGAACGGGGATTTTCCATAGAAGAAAGCTGAAGCATTTACTTCCAAAGTTTGGCGTGAAAGATGGCTACAAAGCATGAGCAACATGGGATTTTATTTATTAATGTGGCTTATAAGGTTTATAAGTCAACAGGTTCACATATCATTAAAGTTTGGCCGGACTTATTATTATTTTGGGCATGGATCCCTGGATAGGAGGAGGTGCCTAGCACAAACTTGGGCAACAATCTGGGAAAAGCATAAAGTGGATATTTTGGGCATACTCAGCCACTTTTGGCAAAAAGGAAAAGCACATCCAAAATAAGAGCTGTTCGATTCTATTAAAAAGCAGGCAGGTAGGTCTGTTTTTATCAATATGCGCATGCACCAATCTGGTCCACTGCCCCTTCTCCCTCTCAGCGCTGGCCGTACAACTCTCGCTCTCTCTCTCTCTCTCTCTCTCTCTCTCTCTCTCTCTCCAGGTGCTAGCCGTACAGTTCTCTCTCCTCTGTGCGCTGGCTGTACACAGCAGCAGCAGGCGACTAAGCTCTCTCTCTCTCTCTCTCTCTCTCTCGTTTTTGCTATCGTATGTGGGCTGGTTGACTGCATCAGAGATGTTTTTGTCCTCCTCGACTGGATGCGCACAGAAAAACACAGTATAGAAGCTGCCGTACAGCAGCAGAACAATGTTTGTACAGTCAACCACACATGTGGCTACAGCTGGTGTTCTTCACTCTCACAGTCATGACCTTGTTTTGGGCAGATTTGGGGCTGATTTGTGGACTGTTTTGAGACAGTTTTTGACAGCTTTTGGTGCTGTTTGTATCTTGGCTCTAGATAGAGATATGGGAAAGAGTTTTGCTGATGCTTTGTGGAAAATCCGGTGCAAGTCTGCACCCCTTGTAAAAGCTTCTATCTGAATAAAGAAATTCCTATGGGGGGTTGATGTTCCGGCTCAGTGCGGTCTTTTTTATATTGTTTATGGTTCTTCTGCTGTGTTTCAAAGCTCTGTGTAGTATTTGAAGTGTCTGTCTATTGTTCTGGATCCCTAACTTCAGTTACAATGGTATTAGAGCATAGGTTTTCTCGGAAGCATAGGCTTCCTTCCAACAATGAGAAAGAGAAAAGATCAGAAGTGGGGACTACAACGATCAACAATTTTGCTATTGAGCTTATGAAAGCAGTCACGTGTCAAGAGCATGAGCGGTAGACAGCTTGGTCTAAGGATTTATGGATTTACAGAATTTATCTTCGGAGTATGGATCTGTTTTTTTTTGCCCATTTTTCCATATGGATTATTCTGGATTATAAATCAAGTTTACAAGCAAGATATATGGAGCTATACAAGATATCTTATACGCATGCTGAGGAGATATTTCTTTTGGCTTTTTGACGAACTTGGCAAAGAAAAGTTAAGTATACTTTGAGTGTTGCAAAGTTCATGCTTTTTGCAATTTATTGTAAGTGTTTTTGGACACTTAACCCTTGTATTCCCGTACAAGGAGAATTGTGTGTCTTTTGCCTTGAATTGTTTCAGGTAAACACTGCTAATGGTTGAAAAGCTTGGTTTATATGGTTTTTCATGCGGATATGTTCAACGACTATAGACTATGTCTTCGGCATATTTTTGCTCGAGGATTTATACATATATGATGGTATGGTACATCTATATGGTTATCATTTCCTCAGTGATTCTTGGGATTTATATATAGCTCTATCACTCCCTTTACGGGGATGGAGTATGTTTTTGGCTCCCTTTTATTCGGGATGCAGTGGATTTATGGATATGGTATGGATCAAGGATTTTTCTATGGATTTCTATTATCGGTCAAAATGCTTGTAAAACTTATCTATCGCAGACATGTTTTTGGAGAACCAGGATCTCTATGCTTGTGATTTATTCTTATATGAACTCATGGAAGAGTTGGTGACTCTGTCCAGTGAGAATCTAAACTAATGGAAGAGTTGGGACTCTGTCGAGTGAGTATGAAAGAGTTGGTGACTCTAATCAGTTTGAAGAGTTGGTGACTCTAATTACTGACTATGTGAATTCATGGGATCATGGAAGAGTTGGTGACTCTGTCCAGTGAGTATTTCATGAACTCATGGAAGGGTTAGTGATCCTGTGGACTCGTGTAAGAGTTGGTGATTCTAGTTAGTTAGTATCTGGACTCATGGAAGAGTTGGTGACTGTGGTGAGTATCAGGACTCATGGAAGGGTTGGTGACCCTAGTGAGTAAAGGCTCGAGGAAAGGGGAAACTCTGGTGAGCATCTATGGTTTCATGGAAGGGTCGTGCCCTAGTGAACCATATGGACATGTGAAGCATGTTTGGCTTGGGCATGTGTATGGAGGGCTAAAACCACGGGCTTTCATCTTTGTGAAGATCCATCGGGTACTCTACGGCCACGTGTCCCCAAGGCTCGGAGTGCGGGCTGAAATCCGGGCCAATAAGAAATCCTTCCAAGGCTCACTATCGGGAAGGAGTCCTTTGACAATTAGCTTGCCCAGCAGGGCACAACTTTGAATAGCTGGATTGATGAGGCCAAGCCCCCCTCTGCTACATGGCTGAATGATCACCCGCCATGCCACCTTGGCCGTGGCTGGCCTCCCATCACTTCCGGCGCATAAGAAGTTCCAGATCAATCATTGCACTTGGCCAGTGCATGCCCGAGAAAAGGCCCAACACGAAGTGATGTACCATACGGTGGCTAGTAGTACCTAGTTCGCCACCTCCACTCTGCCTGCTAGGGAGAGCCTCGCCGAGCTCCAATATAAAAGCTTCTTCCGAATACTCAGAAGAAGCGGGGCGAGCTGCTGCTCAGGAGAGATATCAATGCCAACCTGGCAACCGAGATATTGAACTGGAGTGCCCCTTGGGATCCACTGAAAATCCTCAACTGGTCACCAAGTTGGGGCAAGTGCTGAGCCTACCCAAAAACCACACGACTTGTGCCAGTTGATCTGTGCTCTTGAAGCGCGACAGAAAACCTCAATCGCCCCCGCAAATCTCTGAAGATTCCCCACATCTCCTGCAAGGAAAGCTGTTGTGTCATCTGCAAACTCTGAGTCCAGCAGCTCCTCCTGTGTGCGGAGGGGAAGACGCAATCCTTGAAGCCCGGTCTCCTGGGCGGAGAGAAAACTGCGCATGGCCTCGACGACGAATAGGAAGAGGTAAGGTGCCAAAGGATAGCCCTATCTAACCGAGTGGGAGAGGGGGATTTGTGCCACGGGCTCTCTGAATGAGAACCTGGCTGTGTGAGGCTGAGTAAAGTCCTGAAACTCCACGAATCCACTCCATGGGGAATCCCATCCGGCTCATAGTGCCCTTTAGAAAGCTCCAATCCACCCTATCATAAGCTTTCTCAGAGTATAGGAGTAGCACAATGAGGTCTTGCTGCCGCATCCTGGCCGAAGCTGTCGCCTCCCAGAAGGTGAAGATGTTGTCCAGAATGCTCCGATCCTGAACAAAGCCGGTCTGAGTGTCCTGGATCAAGTCTTGGAGAAAAGGGTGTAGTCTCCTGCTGATGGCCTTAGCCAGGATCTTATAGGTTGTCCCTAGAAGAGTGACGGGTCTCCACTACCAGATCTCCAATCTGTCACCACCCTCCTTGGGAATCAAGTGAATCAAGCCCTTTGGCACCTGTGATCATAATCTCATTGAAGGCAGCATGAAGGCCATCCTTCATGAGGTCCCAAAAGGAGACTGGAAGCCCATCCGCCCCCGGGCATTTTCCCCTGGGAAGTGCTGTCATTGCCTCTGCGAACTCCTCAGCAATAAAAGGTGTCAATGAGAATGACCGAAGAGAGGGGAGAAACACGTCCCTTGTATGCCGCCTCTCGCGTGCTTCCACCAGTGAGGAGGGATCGAAAGAAGTTCGTGGCAATGGTCCTCACCTTGGGGGGGGGGGGGTCTCTGAAACAATAGCTCCGTTTTGGCCATGCAACTTGCAAATACCGTCTCTCCTACTACGGGGGCCGGCTATCTCAAAGAAGTCCCCTGTGACTCTATCACCTGCCTGAGTCTAGAAAGAGGCCCTGGCATGATACCTGTACTCCACCCTCCTCTCTATGGATCTAATCTCTGTGCGAGCGGCGGTGGCAAGTTGACTCTTGATCCATTGGCTATCCGGGGACCTCTCCTGAACCCTTTGTAGAGAGGCAGGACTCCTTCGCAAACTCCTCTCCTTCTCCCGGAAACCCTCTAATCCGCTCTTGGTTGCCTCCTACAAGAAACAGATAATCTCCCCTAAGCCCTTATCCGCTGTACGTGCAACAGAGCCTGAAAGAAAATTTAATCCCGCCCATATTTGCTCTATCCTGCTTCAAATCTTTGGGTCCTGAATGAGGTTGTCTGAGACATAGTTACCAGGGGACGGGGACGGGGACGGGGGACGGGGGACGAGGACGGCTAAAGGTAGGGAACGGGAACGGGGGGTGGGGACGGCACTCAAAATTGTTAATTTTAGAGGAGTAAAGAATCAAGATTAATCAATCAATAACAACAAGATTTCTAACTCCAAAAGTTATGAATCATGATACACATTACATTTAAAATTAAATTACGCTACGAGGTGCAAGAGTCAAGAGTCAAGACTTGCAAAGTCGGAAAAGAAAGACTTTAAAGTTGATAACATTAAATAGATATACTCAAAAGATGTTGGGGCCTAGGCGATACAAAATATAAGTCACTCGCTCTCATACTCTGCGCTCCCAATAAGAGAGGTGCTAGCCTCATGATCATGAGTGCGTGAAGTGTGGATGGGGGTTGTGTCATCCGATGAAGGCTCATGATGAGAACCATCTGTCCCACCCTCCTGTGCAATAGTTGTAGCTGCCTCCTCTTGTTCCATCTCCCACTGTGTAAAAGTATCAGCATTGCATCTTGCACTCTTGCCAAGCATGCGCAAGTTTGCGCTAATGAAGACAAGATCATTAGCTCTTTCCACCCCAAGCCGATTTCTTTTCTTTGATGAAATGTGACTGTAGGAGGACCATAATTGCTCTAGGCAAGAAGAGCTAATGGACTGGCTCAAGATCCGGATCGCCAACTGTTGTAGCTGTGGTCCATTTGATCCGAAGTCCTCCCACCATAATGCTGCACCAACCTTGAATCTGTCCTGCTGAGCATCTGCACATCCATATGAGCCTTGAAATGCCCTGTAATTAGAGAGCTGGTCTCTAATTTTGCGCCTGATTTCTGCATCCGGCGTGAGGCGATCCAAGATGAGTCTCCAACCGTTGCTCACCTCTTTATCACCCTCCTGCCCTTTTCCCTGAAATTTTGGGTCCACCATAAAAGCAGCTGCATGTAAAGGAGAGGAATATGAGCTTCATCTCGCCACACAAAGCGAGTGGATCTCCTCATATCTATCTACGTCTGGCTCAAGCTTCTCAAGACTCTCTATCATCTGGTCCATGGCTTCATATACTTTGCCGATGCATGGCTGCATAGCATCAACAATCCTGAGCAAGTGGACAATGGGATGCACCATGGCGTCAGTGCGCTTGAGGTCCTCCCAAAAATCAGCATCTTCGATCTTTTTCTTGCATGAAATCCCTACCTGTGTACGTGCAAAAGATGAGGAGCAAAACTTATCACTGATGAATAGTTGCCGCACGGCACCCTGACAATCCTTCAAGCGATGCAACATAAGAAAGTTGTATGCAAAGCGAGTGTCCGAGTACTTGAGAAGGACCTTTGTGGACCTCTTCCCAAACTCGGATCGAAGGTATGTGTGATTGTTGATGAAGGTCACAATTGCACATGCATCATCAATCACCGATTCAATCCATGACAATTTTCCAATATCTTTCAAAAGATTATTGAGACAATGTGCCATGCAAAAAGAGACGGTGATTTGAGGATACATACTCTCAAGAATAGCTCCCGCTGCCCTATTTGTCGCCTCACCATCCGTGACGAAACCGATCACACATTCGGGGCCGATAATCTCGACAGCACTACTCCACTCAGCAGCAAGTACATCCGTACTCTTTCCCGTCCCTGAAGCATCATGTGAGGAGACAAAGTACATCTCCCCCCGTGAGGCCATGGATAGACCTTTTCCGCGTGTCACTCCATCCGTCTGCAATCAAAGAGACTCCATTGCGAGTCCATTGTCTCTTTGTGTTTGCCACCGCTTGCTCAACAAGGCGTTTCTCCTTGTCAAGCATAGTGGTCCGCAAGGTTTCGGAGGATGGAGGTGTGTAGTGAGGACCGTACTCGCCAATCTTCTTCACCATCGTTTTGAAGTAGTCGGACCTATTTATCATTTCAAAAAAAAAGAGGGTAAGTAATTAGAATGGCAAAATGGTGACCCGTGAATCGTGACTGGTGAGACATGATGTTGAAATCATGTGAGTGAAATACGTACCGTGCCACACGAAAAGCAATGTGGTCATGAAAAAAGAAGCGGGCCACCGCGGCATCAACCTCCTCCTTCTTTTTGGGATCCCAACTCCCCTCAAGAGTACTTTGCCGACGAGAGAGAGAGGGTGGACTAGGTTGCGGCATTGAGAAGGCGGCTTGTGTGAAGCCACGAGTAGTGCCACGAGGAGGACGTGGTAGAGGGGTAGATGAAGATGCACCACCACCCGATGTAGAACCTGATGTTTGGGTTGGAGTGACATAAGTGTTGGGATCCACTCCACGCACCCTTTGGCTTGTATTCAAAGCTTGATGGGCGGCAAGCTTTGCAAGAAGCTCCTTTCTTATCTCCGGTGTGACCCGCTCACAAAATTTCACCTCATGACCGGGCTCATGCAACAAATGGGCCCTCACCCTATTGGCCCCACCCACACGCTTATATGGGCAAAGCTTGCATGTCCATGGACGTGCACCCCCCGCATGAGTAGGAGGCTCGAAGTTGACCTCATCCCACCATGACCACCCATCCGTTCTACTCCTACCGCCCGCACGAGAGGAGGATGCCATGAATAGTTAGTAACTTAGTAGTAGTCTAGTAGAAGAGGGTGGAGAGAGCTTAGAGGGTAGAGTAGGAGAAGAGGTAGAGGGAAGATTGAAGTAGTCTAGTAGAAGAGGGTGGAGAGAGCTTAGAGGGTAGAGTAGGAGAAGAGGTAGAGGGAAGATTGAAGTAGTCTAGTAGGAGAGGGTGGAGAGGAAGGTGGTGGAGTAGGAGAGGGAGATAGTGGAGAGGAAAGCTTGAGTAGGAGAGGGAGATGGTGGAGAGCCTAGAGGTACATCATGGAAGGCTTGAGCAATGAGTAGAAGAGGAGTAGCATAAGCCCATTATATAGCATATGGCAGCTCTCTCTCTCTCTCTCTCTCAAACTCTCAAACGGCTAGCCGCCAACGGCTAGTAGCCGTTGCCCGAAAAAAAAACGGCTAGATTTTTGTAGCCGTTGCGCCGTTGCAGACGTCCCCCCATCCCCGGCTGACAACGTCCCGCCGTCCCCCCGGACGGGGACGCCCGTCCATTGTCTCGTCCTGTCCATCCCGTCCCTTGGGCTGTCCCGCCTCCGTCCCGCACCTGCAGTTAATCGGGACGGCGTTCCCACGTCCCACGTGGGCGTCCCGCCGTCCCCCTGTCACTATGGTCTGAGATCCTCGAGCTCATCTGACTGTCATGCCTCTAGGGGTCCTCTAAGGATAAAATAACGGGGGCGTGGTCAGAAAATGTAGTGCCTGCCAAAATACCAATCATACCCCCTCGGCTGCAAGCCCACTCATCCACGTAAAATCTGTCAAGTCTAGAGAGGTTGGGGCCGGTGCTCCTCCTATCCGATCTCGAGAAGCGAAGGCTCCCCCGGGCTACGACCAAACTCTGGAAGATGCCAAGGGTCCTGTCCGCTGACGGCAAGAACCATCTCCTCCCAGGCTGAGTACTTTGCTCCTGAAACTGTGGCCGTGCCACCTCAAAGTCTGTCCTCTGCTGCCTCTATCATGTAAGTCACCACCCAAGCACCAAAAATCAGCTTGAGGGAGGGCCTGTCGTACTGAGCTCCAAAAGAGAGCTCTACCTGCAGCAATGTTCGGAGCGTAAATGTTGAGGAAGCCAATGCTATCCTCTCCGATAGTAATGGTAATCCACTGTGCACGCTCAAGGACGATGACTCCGGAGCCAGACATTACTGGCAACAGCTGCTCACTTACTTCTAGAAATACACACCCCTCCCTACGTCCCAGAGGGGCCAAAAGATGGGGACCAGAAAGTGTGACTCCTGCTTGGAAGAATCTTCTCGCATTTGCGGGTGCGCCCCTATGAGAGGTGATGCTCGTGGAGGAATAAAATGTCTATGCGGCACTAGCGGAATTGCGCTTCACTTGAAGAGTCTTGGGCGCGGGTTTAGACGGGGAATAATCACACTCAGTGCGGGGCAGAAGGCGCGCTAAGTGGGCACCAATCCTGTCCTCCATGTGACACCACTCTGTACAAGCGCAAGCGTATGCATGCTCCGGACTCCATCTATCACAATAGAGGTAAGAGGGGGAAAGAGGTACCGCGACAGAAGTATGCATGAAGACAAAAAGCAACACCCCCAAGATGGAGACTACCATCTCCCTGTCTTGGCCTTGATGAGCAGAACCTCCAAGCTCAGCGGGCAGTGACAAACCCAACCATGTGTCCAATAGATAAAGATATATAGAGAGAGGGGAGAGAGAGAAGGGAATAGGGATCTTGCACAGTACACCACATTGAGCGGGGAACATGCCTTGCCCCCTTTTAGGAATTTATTTAGGAACAATCCATAGGCACGTTGTCCAGGATCAATACCATCAATGAATACAAAACAAACAGATATGCCAATGCAGGATATCCAAGTCGATATTGAGGCACGAGATCTGTGATGTCGAGCACACCATGGGGATGACGCACAAGTATCTCTCACAGGGCCGGTACCAAATCTAATATCCAAATCCAGTGAATCCAAGTCCAATGAATCCAAATCCAAGTCCAAGTCCAAGTCCAAGTCTAGATCCTAGTCAAGTCCAAGTCCAAGTCCAAATCCAAGTCCAACTTGAGATCCAAGTCTAAGTCCAAGTCCAATGTCTAAGTTCCATGTTTCATACCCAAACTTCATGCCCAAGCTATATATCCAAGTTCCATGCTATATGTCTAAGTTCCATGTTTCATACCCAAACTTCATGCCCAAGCTATATATCCAAGTTCCATGCTTCATGCCCAAGCTTTATGCCCAAGCTATATATCCAAGTTCCATGCTTCATGCCCAAGCGTTATGCCCAAGCTATATACCGAAATTCCATGTTCATGTCCAAGCTTCGTGCCCAAGTTAAAGCTTCCAAAGTTGGGCGACGGCTCTGGAGTGGCTGAGCTGAGCGGCGGTGGCTCTTGGGGGGCTGAGCTGGGCGGCGGCTACTCTAGAGTGGTTGAGTTGAGCGGCGGTCGGACTGAGCTGAGCGGCAGTGGCTCCAGGGTGGCTGAGCTGGGCGGCGGCTTTGGAGTGGCTGAGCTGAGCAACGGCGGCGAGTGGATGAAGATGAGGGTTTCCTTGCTCTCCACAAGCTTGATGCCCAAAACAAGAGAGCTCTAGCTTCTTTTATACTTGGAGAGGGCCTTGCGTTTTGCCAAAAAGCCATCATGCTTTTGTTTTGCCTTCGCTCTTTTTACTTTTATTAATAAAATATTACTTAACTTTTGCTACTTTGCTTTTTTGGCTTTAAGACCTTGCTTTTTGGCCTTAGAGTTGCTTTTTGAGAAAGCGCCTTTTAGCTTTTTGGTCTGGCTCAGCCTCCTCTTTCCAATGGTGCCCTTGGCTCGTGGTCAACCGTGTTTGACTTTTTGCTTTTTCTTGCTTTTTGACCAAGAATCGTGCTTTTTCTTAATCAAACCTTATGGACCCTGTCCCCATGTCTTCTTCCACCTTTCTGGTGTCCGGGCACGGGTTTGATCATGTGAAATAGAGCCAGGAGGACCAAATAGTTACATTTCCTTCGTCTTACATCACAGTTGTCCTCAATTGCGGACCGCAAGTGTTCCAAGTATGTCCATGTCTTCCAAGTACATCCATATGTCCCTGGTACATCAAGTACATCCATATGTTTCAAGGTATATCAAGTACATCCATATGTTTCAAGGGACTAGCCCCATCTGGTGAGCTTGTGCATCTGGTCTTTCCCCATATCTGTGGTTTATTCTGCTCATCTGGCAACATCTCAATGCCTTTTCTTTGACCAATAGCTTTGTTCTTGATGGTACTTCTTCATGGCTTGTCACATGTGTTAGATAAAATAAATGCATACTTACCTCTTGCAAAAACTAGACACAAGCTAGTTAGTAAACAAGTATACATTATTTGTGTCTATTGGGTATTCCAGGTACTGGCCAAGTAGTCTAGAGCCGAATGGACTATCACATGACATAAATCCAAGCATTGTCCACACATCAAAAGCAGTACACAAAGTCAAAGAAATTCAAACATACATCAGAATGCAATGCACAAGTAATGATCCTCGTGTTCATGGATTGTCCTATCTGGTTTCATCGAAACCGTGCTGTGAGCCATCTGGCCACTAGGACCGCTCAGACTATCCTCACGGCCATCTGGTCACTAGGACTGTCCTTAGTCGTCTGGGCCATGTGGTCGCATTGACCGCCCGACTATGAGATCCAATATAGTCATATGGGCCATCTGGTTGCAATGACCACCGGACTGCGAAATCCAATATAGTTATCTGGGCCATCTGGTCGCAATGACCGCCCGATTGCAAAATCCAAGATATCTGGCATTGTTGCCGTCCAATGGGTCATCTGGCATCATTGCCTCCCATATACAAATCTCATTTTGGCATCGTTGCCGTTCGATGGGTCATCTGGCGTCATTGCCTCCCATATATAAATCTTGTTCCTTGGGCTATGCGGCATCGTTTCCACCCAACTAGAGCATGTCCAAGTAACCATTATAAGCAAAATAATGATCAATTCTAGTCCAATACAATGAAGAGGGCGAGAGGTACAATCCCTCCAGAGGCTCTTGAATCTGTCTTGATCGCAAGACGTCCATATCTGTACTTCAAATACAGCTGGACCAACCACTTCCTCAATGCTCATAAGCTCTAAGTATATCTGGATAGTCCTAGGAGTACTCCTCTGGCATCTATTTTGCGCCCAATAGCAAATAACTCTCGAATTCCAAGAGGAACTTTCTCACCACTATCTTTCCTCTTTTTCTCACAGAATGAAAATCAATCTGTTTTGGTTCTTCCACTCCTAGTGAATCCTTCAATATAGGCTCCTCTTATACATGGCTTCCATAAACTGTCATGGAAGGCATTATATATCCTCCAATGTTCTGAAAGGTCCAACCGATGACATACATGGTTGATCTTCTTGGTATTTTGAAAGGTCCATATACCATCGTTCCTTGACTTTGGCAATCCAAAGATAAAATCATAGCAATATTCTTCCATAGATCATTCAATGGGTGCAATAATCCTGCTGGTGTTTGTCGATCAAACTTGACCTTCTGACAAACCAAACATTCTCGAATCATAAAGTTCAATGTCCTTTTTCATAGTAGGCTAATAGAAGTAGCTCTCCAAAGCTTGAAGTGTAGTCAAGGTGTCTCTATGCCCCATGTAGAAAGGAGCATGGCCTTCCATTACCTTGGCCTCAATTCCTTATGTCACACATAACCTGGGTTTGCATGATAAGAAAACCGTACTTGATGACATAAAAAGTCACCAAATTTCTATTCTGCAATTTGTTCCAAAACATCTTTGAAATCCTCTTTGGTAGCATAAGGATCCTTTATCAAAGTGAAATCCATATGGTAACCCATGGAAAGTGCATGTGTCATGGGTCTTCGAGATAGAGCATTTGCTACTTTGTTGTCTTTCCCTTGGGTATGCATAATTGGGCCAAATATCTAGTACATCTTATATGCTTTTCTGATATCTTAGGTTGAGACATAAAGTACCTAAGACTTTGATGATCTGTCTTGATAACAAATTCAACATCCATAAGATAGTGCTTCCAAATCTTAAAGCGTGAATGATAGCCATCAATTCTTTCTCGTATGTGGGTGCTATCTTTTCGGCTCCTTGAAGTCTTCGACTCTCATAGGCCACGGCATGGCCCTCTTGGTTCAAGACTGCTCCAGTGCAGTCTCCTGAAGCATCACACTCTACCATGAATGGCTTTGATAAATCTGGAATAATCAATATCGGTCCTTTGCTAGCATAAAACTTTAGTGCTTCAAAGGATTCTTTTTCAGCTTTGGCCCACCAAAATCCCACGGCTTTCTTTGTCAAATCATGTAGTGGACTTGCTACCACAGCAAACCATTTGATGAACTTCTTGTAATAAGAGCATAAGCCAAGGAAACTTTGAACTGCATGCACACTAGTCAACTCTGGCCATCCCACAATAGCCTTGATCTTATCAGGGTCCATCCGGACCCCTTCCTTGGACACTATGTGGCCCAAGTAGTGAATCTCTAACAAAAAGAACTCACTCTTCTTGCTATTCACATACAACTTGTGCTTCCGCAATCCCTGAAATACCATATCCAAGTGATTTCGATGCTCTTCTTCGTTCTTTGAATGTACAATAATGTCATCAAAGAAAGTAGGCAAACTTTCTATGTGCTTGGAATATTCTTTCCATCATTCGGTTGAAGGTGGCTAGCCAGGGCATTGGTAAGACCAAAAGGCATCACCAAATACTCATAGAGTCCAAAAGTAGTCTTGAATGTGGTCTTGTGAATGTCCTCTAGAACTATCCTGACTTGATGGTAACCACTTTTCAAGTCGATCCCGCTAAAGATAGTGGCTCCATCCAATCTATCCAGGATATCATTAATCCTAAGAATAGGAAACTTGTTCTTTACAGTTATCTTGTTAAGAGTCCTGTAATCAACACACGTACGCCAAGAGCCATTCTTTTTCTGAACCAATAAGACCGGGGAGCAAAAATGTGATGAGCTAGGTCGAATCAAACCCTTTTCCAAAAGCTCGGTCACTGGCTTCATAATCTCCTCTTGTTGAGCCTGACTCACTCGATAAGGAGGCGTGTTAGGAGGTGGGCTTCCTGGCATGATGTCAATCTTATGATCTCTTTGGCTTCTTGCTTTGGCTTAACAAGACAATTTGCAACCATATGTCCCTTGTTTCCATATTGAAAACAATTCCCTTCTTTGGCATATTCTTCATGTTGCTCGAGGGACGATCTTCTTCGAAAGAGTGGGGGTTTATCTCCACTCCCATCCTTCTTTTGAAGAGAATGGTCTTTAAACTTTTTCTTTTGAAATGGATTCCGATTGTCGTTCTTTGTCTTGCCGTCCATCCATGGCACGTACAAGGCCTCGGCTTTGCAAAGCCTTGTCTTGAGCTTCTTCCAATGTCTTTGGTCCCGCCATGTAAATTGCTTGCAGAAGCTTAGGTTGCAATCCATTGACAAACTTATGTATTTCCATTAGTGATGGAATGGGGGTATAAGAAGTAAACTTCAAAAAAGACTGCTGAAAAGTTGTCAAGGTATGATGCCACATTCTCATCAACTTTCTGCTTTACTGCATCCCATTCCTTTTGCACATCAGCTTCAAAGTTTGCGGGTAAAAACTTCTTGTTGAATAAGTCTTGAAGTCGCTCCATGTCTTCAACTCGGTCCCTTCTTGTATTACTTTTAGCCACCAATTCAAGGCGGCATCTTTCAAACGCATACGAACCATGCGAAGCTTTAGCTTTTCGGAGTAGTTGTCACCTCCAAAAGTAGCATCAAGTTGCTTGACAAAGGATAAAGCTTTCTGGGTATCGTGCTTTCCATGAAAAGCATCAAACTTGATTCTCTTCTCTCCCGGCTTGAAGTCCATCTCGCCGGTTGATGTAATTTCCTTTGCCTTCCTTTCCCTTACCTGTTCCGAAGAAGCTGCATCTGAAAAAAAAAGTTGACCTGGGAATAGCCTCCCTGCTTTCTCCACGAGAAATAGACTGGGTAGCTCTAGATCCTTCTGCAACGGTAACTCCTTTGGCTCGTAGATAAGCTTTGGCGGATTCCACTCCTTCAGCCTTAGTGGCTTGTTCATTGATAAAGTTTTCAGATATCTGAGCCCTTCTTTGGTCCTGTTCCCTCTTGATTCTCCAAGCAAGGAATTATCGGAAAAATCATATGAACTGCTGAAAGTCATGGTACTCTTCTGATGACCTTGGTTCCTATCAAGAATTTATGTATCAACCTCATGGTTGTTCCCTTCATGAGGCCCTTGGTCTCCCTCTCCTCTCGACATCGCTCTGTCACCCCAAGAAAGTTTCGAGAGAAATCTTGCTCTGATACCACTATAAGCCCATCGGGATGTGCAGTGATAGACTCAACCATGTGTCCAAGAGATAAAGATATAGAGAGAGAGAGAGGGTAGAGAGAGAGAGAGAGAGGGAATAAGGATCTTGCACAATACACCACATTGAGCGGGGAATAGGCCCCGCCCGCTTTTAGGAATTTATTCAGGAACAGACCACGGGCACGCTGGCCAGGATAAATACAATCAATGAATACAAAACAAACAGATATGCCGATGTACGATATCCAAGTCGATGTTGATGTCGAGGCACCAGATCTTTGATGCCTAGCACACCACGGGGATGACCCAACAAGTACTCTCACCGGGCTAGTACCAAATCTAATCTCCAAATCCAAATCCAATGAATCGAAATCCAAATCCAAGTCCAAGTCCAAGTCCAAGTCCAACTCCAAGTCCAAGTCCAAGTCCAAGTCCAGATTCAAGTCCAAGTCCAAATCCAAGTTATATATAAGTTCCATGGTAAAGTTCCATGTTTCATACCCAAACTTCATGCTCAAGCTATATATCCAAGTTCCATGCTTCATACCCAAGCTATATATCCAAGTTCCATGCTTCATGCCCAAGCTATATACCCAAATTCCATGTTCATGTCCAAGCTTCATGCCCAAGTTCAAGCTTCTAAAGCTGGGTGGCGGCTCTGGAGTGGCTAAGCTTAGCGACGGCGGCTCTACGGGGGCTGAGTTGAGCGGCGGCAGCTCTGTGGTGTGGTTGAGTTGAGCGGCGGCGGCGGCGAGTGGATGAAGTTGAGGGTCTCCTTGCTCTCCACAAGCTTGATGCCCAAAACAAGAGGGCTCTAGCTTCTTTTATACTTGGGGAGGGCCTTGCGTTTTGGCAAAAAGCCATCATGCTTTTGCTTTGCCTTTTTATGCTTTGCTTTTTCTCTTTTTACTTTTATTAATAAAATATTACTCAACTATTGGTGCTTTGCTTTTCTGGCTTTAAGGCCTTGCTTTTTGGCCTTAGAGTTGCTTTTTGAGAAAGCGCCTTTTAGCTTTTTGGTCCGGCTTAGTCTCCTCTTTCCAATGGTACCCTTGGATGTCTTGTATTTGAAGTGTCTGTCTATTGTTCGAGGTTCTCGACTTCCGTTACAATAGCTCAAGTGGTGAAGGTGTTAGCACTGTTAAGAGCTTGGAGGAAAGCTCAAATGAGACAGTGATGGAAGGTTAAAACACAAAAAATAAAAAACCCCAGAAACAGGCCGTGCCGACGCAACCTGTTTCTGGGTTTTTTATTTATTTATTGTGTTTTAATCATCCATCATTGTGTTTTTTTCCCTCTTCGAAGATGGGCAAGAAGACAAGCTTGAAGAAGAAAAGCAGTAAATAGAACTCACCTAGGCGTTGCTGGCTTCCGAAGTGCATCGGCGCGGCCTGTTTCTGGGTTTTTTTTTCCCTCTTCGAAGATGAGCAAGAAGACAAGCTTGAAGAAGAAAAGCAGTAAATAGAATTCACCTAGGTGTTGGTGGCTTCCGAAGCGCATGCCTTGGTCCATCTTCCCTTCCTCCCACAACTTCCTTCAAAGGCTGCTTGTCGAGCAGAGCACTCCCCTACCCTTCTTTTTTTCAATATAATTACCCTTCTTTCTTTATCTCCCTACCCTTCTTTATTTATCTCCTTACCCTTCTTTTTCTATATACCTACCCTTCTAGGACCAAGAGGTCCTGGGTTCAAAACCCCCCTTAGTGCTTCCCTGGTAGCATCGCCTGTGGGTGGATAATTAAGTGCCTACGGGTGGGGAAAAATCGGTAGCTACCGGGAGGAACTTGGGCCTAAGGTGGGGGGGGGGGGGTGAGGGAAAGTCTTGATTTTGACTTGGGCAAGGTGCATTAGGAATTTATTGGAAAAAAATAATAAATTATCTTTGAAAATTAGGAAAACATTACTCTTTTGGGGGTTTTGGTGAAGGGTGAAATTATGGCCCAGTGTGGGTGGCAATTTGGGCACCTAGGTGTGCACAGATTGTAACCTTAGCTATTCAGACCTTATGAATAAGGGGCTTGCTTAAGGGGCCTCCGTACCCAGTATGGGAGGGATGTTCCTCCCCTTACCTCTTACCCTCCTCATTCTGTGGGAAGCCACCCCCACGCCTGATTAGGCTTATCCTGATGCTTCTCTTCCCTTCTTCATGGTTGAAAAATGCACCTACTTCCCTCCCTCCTGGAGGGAGCTTTTGATCATTACCAAACTTCTGTCTTAGTAGTATTGTTGTAAGATGGGAGATTTGCAACAATATTGCTGCGTGACACATTTGGAGAGCTCGATACAGCGGATCCATCGAAGGCACCCTCACTCTGCCAACGGAGTCCATCCAGAGCATTTGGCTTGATATCATTCAAACCCTCCCTGGTAAGTGGGGGATGCTTCAGGTGGCTCAGAGAGCATGCAGAGGCGTCGGGGGGCCTTCCTGAGGATTTGGTGTCCTGGTTCCTTTCTTATTGATAGTGGTGGCGAGGCCACTTGGCAATATAGACCACCAGTGTGGTTGTTTTCCCCTCCCGCCATTGTATGAGATAGCCTTCTCCTCCTAGAGCGGCTAACCGGAGGAGAAGAGCATCCTGCCCTTTTATGCATCTAGATTCTCGCTTCCCATTTGGGGACGAGTTTGTACTTAGCCATTATTTGTGTTTTTCTCGGTAACTAATAGAAGGATCTTTTTCTAATAATTTTTTTTTTAGATAGGGCATTTGTATATGTAATGCTCCTCTGTCCAAATCTCCGTAGTCCTACATAACTTGCATACCTTGGCCTCCCGTGGGATGCTCTCAACCCTCCTAAACTTAATCCTAAGACAATGGGAGGACATTGTCAACTCACCAATGGCAATCCTCATTGCATGACATGTCTTTAAAGATACTTTTGTACAGACTACTGTATATCAGAAAGGAAAAGAGGATGAATAGAGAACCGGGAGGCAACGAGTGGGAGAGCGTCACGCAGGCAGGTAGTGAGCGTCGTTATCACTTGATGGGAACCAAAAGAGTATGTCATGAAGGCTTGAGAGGTGTCTGGGTCAGAATGCCTCCTAGTACTGCCTCTCCAGAGTTGCCCGATGATGGCAAAGCTCCATCAAGTACAAGCCCAAACACCTATGATCGCTATATTGCATCAGCCCTGAGAGGGAGCGTGTCGTGATTCCCTGATAAGAACCAAAAGGGTATAAGTGATGAAGGCTTGAGAGGTGTCTGGCTTATCATGTCTCCCTAAGTACTACCTCATTAGAGTCTCATGATGACGGCGAAGCTCCATCAAGTACAAGCGCACACACCTTTGATCTCTATATTGCATCACCTGTGAGAGGGGGCCAAAATAATCTTGAAAGATGCAATGAAATCTCCCTAGTAGACTGGCATTTGCATATGTAATGCTTCTTTGTCTCAATGTTCCAATCGTGCATAACTTGCATACTTGGCCCCACTGTGGGATGCCCCCAACCCTCCTAGACTCAATCCTGAGGCAGTGGGAGGACACCTTCAGTTGACCAATTACAATCCTCATCCCATGACTTGTGTTTATAAAAATACTCTAGTACACACTGTATGCCACAGAGAAAAAGAGGATGAACAGAGAAGCGAGAGGCAGTGGGCGGGAGAGCCTCATACGAACGAGTGGTGAGCGCTCGTTGGGATCGCCTGACAGGAACGAAAAGAGTATGGGATGAAGGCTTGAGAAGTGTCTGTGTCATGATGTCTTCCTAAGTACTACCTCATTAGAGTCTCCCAATGATGGTGGCGAAGCTCCAAAACACCTTTGATCTCTATATTGCATCACCCGTGAGAGGATCTTGAAAGAAGCAATGAAATCTCCATAGGAGACTGGGCATTTGCATGTGTAATGCTTGTCTGTCTCAATCTCCCCAGTCCTGCATAACTTGCAAACCTGGACCTCTCGTGGTATGCCCTCAACCCTCCGAGACTCAATCCTCCGAGACTCAATCCTCCGGTAGTGGGAGGACACCCTCAACTGACCAATGGCAATCCTCATTGCATGACGTGTGTGTGTAAAGATCCTCTGGTACACACTGTATATAAGAGAGAAAAATAGAACAAACAGAGAAGCGGGAAGCAATGGGTGGAAGAGTGTCACACGAACGGGTGGTGAGCGTCGTGATCATGTTATGAGAACCAAGAGAGTATGTGATAAAGGCTTGACAGGTGTCTTGCTCATCATGTCTCCGTACGTAGTGCCTCACCGAAGTCTTGTGATGATGGTGAAGCTCCCTCAAGTACAAGCCCGAACACCTCTGATCTCTATATTGCATCAATCGTGAGAGTGGGCCAAAGTTATCTTGAAAGATGCAATGAAATCTCCATAGTAGAGTTGGCATTTGGATATATAATGCTCGTGTGTCTCATATTGAGAAAAGTGGTGCCAAAGCGTAGCACTAGGAGATTTCTACAAAATAGATAGACCAGAGGTCTTTCATCATGTAATTGCCCCAAAAAGGGTTGAGCATAATCTTGACACACACTTAAAGTGTTAATACTATTAAACAAGATGAGATGGCACAAAATTGTAGGAAAACATGGTGCCACGATCACATGAGGTGAGAGTGGAGATGAAGATGGAAGCTGAAGACATGGTGATGGTGTGCAGAGAGAGAGAGAGAGAGAGAGAGAGAGAGAGAGAGAGAGAGATGCAATAGAGCTCAAGTGAGATAATAATACTCACACAATTATAGGCACTAAGGCCTCATCTTCTGACCTAACCCTTAATAAGTGGGTGTTCACACCGGACAAGACCTAAACAGCTTTACACCACTGAGACTCAGATAATTCCAACACCCCCCCTCGGAGTGAAGGTGGTGAGACCCAAATGCAAAAGAAGCAACTAACCCCTAACTCCATCACATCATTGTAGAGAGGCAACCTAGCCATGCACACCTCCCGTGCCATAACTATTCCCTCAAGGAACCTGTGGAGATGAGGTCCCCATGTCCCTCTGCTCCCGTCGAGCATAATCACTAATGTTACTGATTGATTGCTTTACTGACAAAGCAATCAAAGTTATTGCTTGGGCATCACGAGTATCCCATCTTTTTTGCACCTGTGAGGGAGGAGCAGGTATTGCAGCTTGCTGAGCACCACGGCCAGGTGTATTAGGTGCTATCTTTGTAGGGCGTACATCTTCACTTGATACATAACCACATAAACCTTTGGCCACAAGAAGGTTTCGGACCATGAAACTCCACAGGAGTAGTTATTGCCATCTAGTTTGTCCTCCTGGGACAAAACCTTGAATATATCAGTTGTATTCCTAGCCATAATGCTGAAATCTCTTTGCCAAGAGATATGGAAACACTTGCAACCAAGTATGCTGTAAAAAGCACTAGCATGCAAAAACCCAATGCATCGGAGTGCTATGCCAAGCAATCACAGGTTCTTGAGCAAAATTTTTGCCTCTAATACAAGGTTGCAATAAATGTGGAATGTCTTGACAACAAAAGCAATGCAAATCTTTGCACAATCAATGCATAAACATCCAATCAAGGCCTGTAGATTGGAAAGGCCCAAATTTTTGTAAACTAGTGAGCTGTATGATATGCCAATGGCACACAAATGCGAAAAGCCCCAAATATGTCTGTTCCCTACAACTTCAATTGTGCAATTATGCACTAACTTTCAAATTTTTGCAAAGCTTGCAGCTTTAACTTGTGCAATTAAGCAAAAAAACCTGTAGTTGTGTGCATGGAATTGTTCTATTTGACTTGAATTATGCAATTAAGCATGAATTTGAAAAAATCCCCAATTTTTATTGAACCTTGCACTTGAAATCTTGCAGCATATTGTTACCTGCACTTGGAATTTTGCAATGAAGCATGTAATTCACAAAAGCCCCAAGAATAGAAGCCAAAAGCAAATACTTTGAGTCAGGTCCTCCACTTGCACCACTTGCACCAGATCTCCCTTTGTAGAGATGTGGAGACATGCGTAAGGCAGGCTGTCAAAGCTGAGCACTGCCGAAAAGGATGTCGCTTGGTCTTGGAAAAGATGAGAAGATGGCCACTTGACAGGTAAGCGTAGGTGACGGAGCACATTGTAGTGCCGATGGTGCACACATGGACGGACAACGGTGACCAGGCAGGTGACTGGAATGGTGACGGGGACCGGAACTTGGTCAGCGAGACGGGCAAGCATGCAGGCGACGAACGAAATTGGCGACCACGTTGAGAAGACGACCGACGACGCTGGTGACCATGATGGAACGACAAATTTGCCGGACAAGAAGGTTGGCAAAATTCGAGAAAAATTGGCCCATGCCATGTAAGCCACAGACAGGGTGGCGCTCCGCCCATTGTGCATGGAGTGTCGCCCGTACGCTCGGTGGAGGCGGTCCCATGTTCACTAGCGCTGTCAAGACTGGAGGTCAGAATGGGCGGTGAGGGGTTGGCCAGAATGCGCTAGACAAGGGGGTAGGCAGAATTGGGAGTGTCGACAGAAAGTCGCAACGGGTGACGGATAGAGGGCCGTGCACGAACTAACGGAAGGTCGAGCTGGGCGGTGGCTTGTGCGAGTGGAAGTCGGGAGTAGAGCTCTGATTCCACTGATGCCTAGGAGGTGAGCTGCAACGATGTCACGTGCACACCTTAATTTGGTGCCACATGGACATGATTCTTGCTTGCAGCCGCCTAAAAGGCAAAGTTAGAGGAAGATTATGGGCAGTTTGGAGCAGTTTTGACAGTCCTATAGGTGTGCAAAGGTGCCCAGTACATGGCCCAATGGTTGGGACATATTATGGACACAATATGAAGACATTTTATGACATTTTTGACCATTTTTTATGGCCTAAAAAGGACTGGCCGACCGGAATACGACTTGCTATTATATCCCTATATAAAGACAAGGCATGGGTCATTTGGAATCATTCAAAGACGAGGATTGTAGAACCAAGACCAAGAGCAAGCAGTCCAACAGTTTGGATCAGCAGTGTTCATTTCCAAATTAGCGTTTTCCATTAACGCACAAGGGAGGGCAGTTCATGCATAGCATTCAAGGTATAGATCTACATTGGATCTATGACATTATTGTAAATATTCATTCATTCAGTAATACATAGTAGGAGTAGATTAGGTAAAGAGTCTCTTCTCTTCTCCTCCTCTCTACTTCTCCATGTTATGTCATGCGCAAGTGATTAGTGTTAATCTTTATTGCTTTTCGTTAATCATCATTTAAGCACGCTTCCACATAGTAGTCATGTTACATGCAGCAACAGACAAAGAATGGATTGCATTGGAATGTGTAGAGCTAGTAGGTAAACCATGTCAGATGTGACTCCTATCTCCTATAGAGGGTGTAGGAGGTGGGCTCGGGGTACAATATTAAAAGCTTTGTAGAAATCTACAAAAGAGCAGTAAATCCACTGATATCGTGCTCTACCCTCAGCAATGATGGCATGGAGGGTGAAGATGTGGTCAAAGTTAGAGTATCTCCTCCAAAAGCATGTTGTGAGGCTCTGCATCCCTGCCTCTTTGCAAATGAACTGAGCTCCACCTTTAGCATGGATCCGTAGAGTTCGGCCAATGTGTGGCCAATCATGATCATCCTGTAATTATTAGGATCAAGTGGATCTCCAGCTTTGAGGATGGGGGTGATGGTGTTGGTGGACCAAGAGGGTGGAAATCCTTCACAAAGGGCTCTATTGAACATGTAGGCTAGTAGGGGTGCCAGGTTATCATCGGCATGCGAGATGTACTCGGCAGTGAGTCCCTCGTGATACTGGGCTCGCCCATTATGTAGTCTATGAATGGCCTTGAGGACCAGGTGGACGTGGTGGGGGGGGATCTGGTGGTGGTGGCTGATGGGGGATATGATAGAGGGAGCGTGCATAGGAGTGCCATGTGTCCGGGCAGGTGATAGGTGTGGGGGGTGATGTTCTTGGAGTTTCTTTGTAGTTCGGTCCTAAAAAAATTCGGTATATCTCGTCCTCTTTTCGAGCGTAGAACTCCCGTTTCTTGCGTTGGGTGAGCCGTTGCAGTTGGTGATTCGTGATTTGCCCAATCCGTATCTCATGCTTAAGATGGGAGCGTGTGGCTTGGCATTCATCATCATACCAACAGTTATGGAGCATGGAACCGCAAGGTGGCTTGGCGGTAGATTGCCACGTGCAGATGAAAGAAGTGGTGGCGGATGTGTGGAGTATGGTGGTGAGCTGTGATGTGAGGGTGGGTAGGGGGACAGTAGGCTCTACATCCTAGAGTTGGCGGTAGATGTGGTTGGAGTAAACAATGTCAAGCTCGTGATCAAAATGGACCTTGGTCTAATGTGAGATGGGGGGTGGTGGCAGAGGGACGGGTGGTTTGCGGGTAAGAGTGAAAGAGAGGTAGGCATGGTCAGCTTCAAAAGGGACTGGCGGGATGTAGAAGTCGGGGAGAAGGTGTGCCAAAGCCGGAGATCCCATAAGGTAGTCCACGGTTGTAGCCACCAAGGGTGCCCACACCGACGGACCACCGCAAAAGTGTGACATTGCCACTCTATAACAACGTAACACTGCCACACCGTCACAGTGAGTCAACGGAGGCACCAAGCATTCAAGACCATCATAAGCGGAGACACACCACAACTGACACAAAGAGCGGTGCACACACTAGCATTGAAGGCACCAACTGAGACTCCAACGGCATCTCCCAGAGATAGAAGATTCTACCAAGGCTTCCACCTCAGGGCATCCACCAAAGATAGGAGATGCCACCCACCCCACTGACTCAACTCGTCTCGGCCGTGGACTCATTTGAAGGACATTCTTCATCCTTCATCCCTCAGCCATCAGCCATCATCGGACATCCTTCATCTTGCATAGTTCATACCACTTTTACCCTGTGTTCTACAATCAATTGTCATCAACTTGAGCTGTATGTCGTCCTCTTCACTGTGACCTCTGCTGAGTGTGCACGGTCCAGTGAAGAACATGTATCAGTGTTCTTGGAGTAGTGCAAGTGTTCTTGTTCCTCTTGCACCCTTGTCTCTTCTTGTGTTGTGTTCCGCTCCATAGTGTCTTCTGTGCTATGTTGTGAGCATCGAGGACTCTGAACTTATTGTCCAGAGAAGAGCCACCACCTAGTGTGGCAGGCAACCAACCTTGCTATAGGTGCACTAAAATTTGGCACACCCGGTGGGACTTGGGAAACTGGGAATTCTGTTAGCACACCCTTCTCTCTGCGTTGTGCCCTCTCTACATGCCCAATACACGCTCCTGTGGTAGTCCAGTTAACCCATCCAAAAGTCCTCTCTCAATACACTGCTACAATCGGAAGAGGTTCAATTACATACCACTTAGGGGTCCCTCTTCCACCTCTTCCTGTGGCAGCTAACCTTGGTAATCCCACCCCCAGTAACAATGTGGGAGGCGAAGCCAAGCCTCTTGGTCCAGCCAATCCTCCTGGCGCAGAACCCCTTTCCACGGTGTTGGGCCGAGTCAACGTCAAGCTTCCAACCTTCAAAGGATCATCCACTGAGGATGTGGATGACCACATCCGACGATTCATCTCCATCTGCAAGAGCCGGGATCTTGAGCGGGAGGATGACTTCTTGGTGCTCTTTATGTCGACCCTCCAGGTCTTTGTAGATAAGTGGTTCAATCAATTTCCAACTGACCACTTTGCATACTGGACCACTCTGAAGAACACGTTCGTCCGTACCTTCTGTCTTGGTAAACATGAGGATCACATTCTCCAGGAGCTCAGGAGGCTACAACTGCTACCAGGGGAGAGGGTGTAGGAACTCATGACACGGACCACAGTGTTGGTGGCCCGATTATTGACTTACCCTGGTGACCCCATGGTATATCAGTGGTGGGTGACACAAGCCTTGCTCAGGTGCACGACTCATGTTTGAGCGTGGCGTGGGCTCTGTATATCCAACGGTGACACCACTGGATGACCTAGTGGCTCAGCTGAAGCGAGAGATGGAGGCACTCAAAGTGAGCCAAAAACTCTGAGCGAGGAGAGTACCCCGTTGCAACTCAAAAGGGAGATTGAAAAATTGAAGACGCAGCAAGAAACCAAGAAGGGCTTCTGGTGTGCTATATGCCAATCAATTGGACACACCGTCCAAGAATGCCCAAAAGGAGGTACTACTTCTTTTGTGAAAAAGCAAGACGTGAAGACAAAGATTGCTACTACCTCAAGGGGTTCCGTCAACTTCATCAACAACTAACTCCTCATCCCGCCTTGACAGCGCCCTGGAGTTCAGAGTATGCCTACTCTCGCGCTCAGAGATAGTAGCGATATATGGAGTGTCACCACTTTTCTCGCAGACATCTGGAATGATGTCATGATTGAATACATGTGGAAGGGCTCCATGGAAGGATTGGTAACATCATTGTGTTCTCTAAAGATGACGAGTAGCATAAGGAGCATTTGGCCATAGTGTTTGAAGAGCTTCGTCACCATAAGCTCTACATTAATGGCAATAAGAGTGAATTTTTCTTGGCTGAAATTCACTAACTTGGTCATATTGTATCCAAGGATGGAGTACGTATGGATCCCGCCAAGTTGCAGGCTATAAAAGATTGGCCCGATTTGAAGAATGTACATGAGATTAGGAGTTTTATGGGATTATGCTCATATTATCACCGGTTTATTAAGCTCTTCGCCGAGATTGCTTCACCTTTGCATGATTTAACAAAGAAGAAAGATACTTTTCACTGAGGTGACAAGCAAAGGAATGCCTTTCTTAAGTTAAAGGAAACAATCATGTCTGGACCGGTGTTGATCATTCCAGATTTGCATAAACCCTTCTTGGTGGAATGTGATGCATGTATGTTGAACCAGGAAGGCCATATATGAGAGCCATTGGTTGTAACATACCGAACTCCACTTGCAGGTTTACAAGAAAGAGTTCCTGGCAGTGATTCATGCTCACGATGTGGAAGCATTATCTTTTGGGAGCTGAATTTACCGTTAAGACTGATGATCAGAGTCTACGGTATTTTCTTACACAGACTAAGCTATCTGAGAAACATGAGATGGGCAAACTTCCTATCTATGTTTCATTTTCAGATTTTACATACTCCTGGTAAGAAGAATGTAGTGGCCGATGCACTATCCCGAAGGCCTCAAGTAGCCTATCATCAGGACTTATCAGATATGCGAAATTCTTATCGTACAGAATCCAGATGATGATTTTCAGCATATATGGGCTGGTTTTCAGCAGGGTATAACAGCCCCGAATTACTCCATACGTGATGGGTATTTGATGTTTCCTAATCGCTTATGTGTACATAAGGATTTGAGGCAGAAAGTAATGGATGAATGCCATGCACCGCCTTATGTAGGGCATAGAGGAATCCTTGCCACTACACAGGCTTTGGAGAGATACTTTTTCTGGCCAGGAATGCGTAAAGACATAGATGACTATGTGTGCCGATGCATGGTTTGCGAGAAAGTTAAGTTTAACAAGCATAAGACTCCGGGGTTGCTTCAACTGTTGCCGATTCCGAATCAGCCTTGGGAGAGTACTGCCATGGATTTTATCACAGGTCTTCCTAAGTCGTAGCAAGGGAATGATGCCATCTGGACTATTGTGGATAGATTCAGTAAGCAGGCACATTTTATTCCGGTACGGAAGACCACATGTGACATGTCAAAACCATGAGAGCAAGCCAACACTGGCCAAGTGTGTAGAAGGCACTCCCAGTAAACATCACATGCGAGAAAGTGACAATGTCAACACTATAGAAACAATCCTGCTGCAAGGGAAAACAACATAAAAGGCATCTCCAGTAGACATCACATAAGAGAAAGCGTCTAGCATAGACAAGCATAAGGGTCAACAAGCATAAGTGACCATGAGGCATCACCAACTACATGTGGGCAAGTAAAATCTCCCCTTGAATTGCATCTGCTAGACAATGCATACCAAAGAGTATAGACTATAGAGCATAGTCATCAAAAGCAACGGCATGAGAAGAGATCTCTGCAAGTGATGAAGATGTAAGGGTCAAGGCTGACACGTGTAGCCAAATTGGCCTGATCTGCACCTGTGGAAGAAGATGCTAACTTCTTCTTTTTTTCACTCTCAATACGCTTCCTGCATTCCTCTATGGTGTGCCCTGTTTTCCTGCAATAATTACAGCGCTTTTTCTTTTCAGGTTTGTCCTCTGTCTTGGGAGGATCCGATGGGCTAGGTTTAGTCCCAGATCTATTCCTACGAAAGGGAGCAGCCATTGCCGACTCAGCAGACATCATGTTGTTCCTATTGGAACGAGATTGCTCTTGACTGAGCAAGAGAGTCACAAGGTTGTCAAAAGTGACCGCATTAGGTGCATTGCCAGCCAACAACCACAAAGTGGTGCCAAATGTCTGATAAAAGTCAGGCAAATTACGCAAAACTGTCTGAACAAGATAGCCATCTGTCAAGACCTCATCAATGTTACTGAGCTGCTCTCGTAGGTCTTTCACATGCGTAAGGTACTAATGGATAGAGTCACCTTCAAGCATCCGGTCAGTCTCAAGCTTGCCCCGAAGGTAAGCTGCACGAGCCTCATTGTTGCGACCTGAATACAACGCTGCAAAGGTATCCCAAGTACCCTTTGCAGTGGTGCAGGAACGAATGTGCGGAATGATATGCCTGCGGCACGAGAGAGCAATCAATGCATGGGCCTCAGCATCCCTAGCATCCCAAGTACGCTGCTGCTGAGTAGGAGGACGAGGAGGAGGTGGACCTGCAGGAGGGTGAGTGGGAATCACTTCACCTTCCGCTGGAGCAGGTGCAAGAGGACGTTCCTCAGTGCCATCCACATATACATTCTTGGCAACCAATACATGACGCATCATATAAGCCCACATAGGGTAGTTATCCCCATTGAGCTTGTCCTCTTGAGATAGCATTCCAAAGAGGTCATTATTACTGTTGGCCATGATAACACAACAAATCTGTCACAAGTCACCACGAGTAGGCAATGTCCAACAAAACCGTAAGAATGCGGGAGATAAATAGCTGGATAATCAATGGATTGAAAGGGAACTCCTTCACCACGAGAAATACATATGCATGTCCCAAATTTGCAAGTGTACTGCACGATGATGCAAATCTGTCAAAGTGTCCACAATGGCATACATATACTGCAACAAACCACAAATGTATACATGTGCCATGAAAAACACAATCAGCTGACACCTGTAAGAGCTGCAAGTGCTCAAATCCTGTCAAAATCAAAGGTAAATGGATCGAATGCTACAAAAATGGACTCAATGTAGAAAAGCTCCAATTTTTAGGCAGCCAATTAGACCAAATCTGAACCGGATCTGCACCTGTAAATTTGCTAAAGCGATTGTCACCTGTACCAAATGCTGTAATGCCCAAAAATTGGGAGAAATGTCCCAATGCCGAGTAAATGTGCCTGTAATACCCAAAATGCATGCAAATAGTGTCAATTTCTACAAAATAGTGCCAATTTTTGTAAAATCCCCAAATTTCTAGTGCAATTATGCACCAAATCTGCTGAAATCAATGCCAATGTGTGTCAATGTTGCAATTGCAGGCTCAATGGTGAAAAGCCCCAAATTTCAAAAGGCAAAATGTGCAATTTCAGGTCAGAAAATTGCAAATCCCTCAAACCTTGCAATGTTGGGTAGATCTTAAGGTGAAGGCGTCAATGTTGGGTACTAAGCGCAGATCTGGGCTAGATCAGCATCGTGAAGGCGGCGGCAGGCAGACAACGGCGGTGACCGTACAGGTGGCTCAGTGTACAGGTTGTAGCAAGGCACGTCGATGGCGGCGACGGGTACAGTCGGTGGGCGGCGTTGGGCAGATGACAGGCGACGCCAGATCTGGGGTTGGGCGGCGCAAATCTGGGCGACGTACGATACAGGGGCGATGGCGGCACGACGCTATTGCAAGTGGCGACGACGGCGACGGCGATGCAGGGGCGACGGGCAGATCTATGCGATGGTGGTGGCGACTGTGTAGATCTAAAGGCGGCGACTGAGATCTGAGCGACGTCGATGGCGGCGCACACGGATCTAACGAGTGGCTGAGCACAGTTGGCAGTGGCAGATCTGAAGGCGACTGTAGAGGCGGCGGCGGCGGGGCAGCTGAGGATAGTAGGGGAAACCCTAACCCTAATGCAGGATGTGTGCAATAGGCTGAAGCTCAAGGGCAATGGGGAAATCCTAACCCTAACCAAGCTCTGATACCAATGTTGGGTAGGAGGGCAGCTAGCCTGCACACACTTTTTTTTTTGGCATATGCTAGCCTGCACACACACACACAACGTCAAGCACAGAGAAACGTGAGTGCTGGAAAAGATGTACTCAATAATGATATGAAATGAAAGTACAAGTGAGTACTAAAAAGCCTAGGGCTAAGTGCCCAACACACATAAGTGTGTTCACATGGGGAAAAAACCTGTGTCCAGTCACAGGGAAAAAGTGCCAGTGAGTAAGCTGGGTTCACACCTAAACTAGCCAGGAGTGGACATGGGCAACTGATTAGAGCCCCCTTTGGAGGATTTTAGTGGCTGCACCTTACAGAGGGTGAGGGTGATTGGATTTCAGGCACATGAGTGGCACATAAACCCCCAACCGGCCAAGGTGGCCAGGCCCCGTACGCGCCTCCAGTGGGGCCCGGGGGAGTAGACTTGGCATGATCCTGTTGATATGGAGGAGACTCTGGATACCCCTTTCTTCACATACACCGCACGGCTAGGCCGTAGGATTCAGATGCCCGAGGTTGAGGGCACCCCAGCAGCAGCACTACGTTGGTAGTCACAGGGCCTCTCACAGCAATTTCTCTTCGGTTTTTGGAAGAGGCTCTGAGACAGTTTTCGGCCTCGAAAGATCATCCTCTTTCTTTGGGTGATGGCACACATGAGCTTGGCGGTTGGCACGTGGTTGGCCATTGGTGGTCAACCAATAGCTTGTCCGAGGTGTTGCCACCCTCAAGAGTCTCAGTGACGTTGTCTTTGGGATTGTCCAAAGGTTCAGCAAGTTTGGCAGTGGATTCTCCACATTTTCACGATGAACAGGACGTTGACACATATTATTTCATGGGGCTTTGTCGCTTGGGCCAAAGAGGCTAAGGTTGTCATGGCTTATGAGGAGGGAGGTGGGGGGCTAGCCCTTCAGGTCTCTCACCTTCGCATATCGGTAGTACCAGTCCTAGCCCCATCTACTGATCACGGGACTCCGGGCTCGTGCCAGAAATGGGAGATTTGTAGTAGCATTGCAGCTTGGCACATATGGAGAGCTCGATGCAACGAAGCCATTGAGGGTACCAAGACTCCGCCTGCGGAGTCCATTAGGAGCATTTGGCTCGACATCATCCATACCCTCCGCGGCAGTGGGGGGAGTTGCAGGGTGGCTCTGACCGCATGCGGAAGCGGCGGGAAACTTTCTTGAGGCTCTGGCGACCTGGCTCTTTCGTCGCATATAGAGGTGGTGATGTCAATTGGCATTACAGTCCACTTGTGTGGCTATCAACCCCCCCCCCCCCCCCCCCCTCGGTCCCCCTATATGAGATACCCTTCTCCTCATAGAGCGGCAGCCGGAGGAGAAGTGCATCTTTCTCCACCTTTGATCTTGTGATCCCGGCCCCGTACATGGATGCGAGTTTGTATGTAGCCCTTCGTGGTTGTATTTAGCCCTTCATGGCTGGTTTTTTGTTAACTAATAGAAGGATCTTTTTCCTGGAGAAAGAAATAGAACATTCAGTCCACTATGCATTCTAGGCAAACAGACCCTCTCATATCTTAAAAGTGTCGGTACTTTTTATGATGTTTTTTTTTCATAGTACTTCCATTGTCCGTGACATAAAATCAGCAATGTCTATTTTTTAGCATATTAGAAGCGGCAAGAAAAACTGAATGTATGCCATGGGAATAGATTGCACAATTCGAAGTCGCACATGAATAGTAGTGAATACTAGTGTATTGACAATCAACAGATGATCCTGTGTAGAGTGAGATATGGTGTGATCGGTTAATGCCGATACCTACCTCAGCTAGAATTGATTTGATGGCGGAGGGAATGTCAAGCTTCTGTGATGGGAGCATGTCAGAGCAACGAGGAATCTCCTAGATCTGCTTCTGTCAGACAGAGGGTTGTGGTGCTCTGGATTGAGGGCGTTTGGCTTGCAAGAAGATAGATCGGGCTCCCTCATTCAGAACTCCTTTGGGGCGTGGAGCTGAAGCGCAAGTATGAGTGGTGGGCTGTGATGTCCCTTGTAAGTGCCATTGGTACAATGCTACAATGATACAATATGAGGGGATCCAAATGGGTCCTCAAGATCTGACTGTATAGAGGCTCTCCAGATCCACTGCCTGTTGAGAGAGAGAGAGAGAGAGAGAGAGAGAGAGAGAGAGAGAGAGACTTTTTGGCTGAGATTTTGTTTCGTTTAGAATGCCAATTTGGGGTGGTTTCTTCTGCTTGTTTCTTGGATATATAGACAGGTTCATAATGAGACATAAGCCATTTAACCGTGTGCAAACATTCAAAAAAGTAATTGCATACTTATTGTTGCTGCAGGGTTGTCAAAGCTGTTGATGAGGTTTTGCAACTATCTCTATTTTCTGGGATGGCAGTATCAGACTTTGGAACAGCAGCTGTGCAGTTCATGTTGAGCTTAGTGTGGAGATTAATGGATGCTACATTGAAAGATTGGAGTGTATCTGTTGATCGATCAGAAAAACGAGACAAAGTTATGCAGAATCCAAATCTACAGGAAACAAGCATGGAGGTTGATGAAGGTTTGGATGAGAAGCAAAGAGGAGAACGTGCACAAGGACGCTATACAAATTGTATTGCAGCTATCAATCTAGTGTCAAAAATGATGCAGAACAAGAAGACGTTATCCTTGCTTCGTCTCGCACGAAGGAACTTGTAATATATAATCCATGTCTTTATTTGAGGGACTGTCAATTTGTTTCCAAATCTTTTCTTTTGTCCGTCTTACTTGTGAAGGTTTTTCTTTCATTTTGGACTGCTTTATTTCCTTTTCTAGGAATTTTGATACAAAGGCATTTCCTGTTTCAAATTTTATTCCAAATCCAAGCAGAGGCATGTAGTGATAGGTGGCCTTTTTGGAAAGAAGTTGCTTTCCGTTTGGCTGAGTTGTTGCCGTGCCCAAAGGTTGCCATAGCTTACTTCCAGTTTTGTGAGTCAGATCTCTTTCACATTAAGCATGGTTCCAGGATTGATGAATCATCGCTTGCCTTCAACCAGCTTGCCTTTTGAACCTGTCATGGCTCCAAATATCTGGACGTGGCAGCTTTCCTTGTCCAAATGTTTACAATGAGGAGTGTGCAGTTGCATGCTGGTTGCATTTTCTAATGGGAACTCACTCTATTCTGGTTGTAACTTGGAGCAGCGTAGGTAAAATCAGATGGGTGTACCGGGCTTGTAAAATTCCTAGCTCTCGGTGTGCTTAGGGCCAATAAGGTACCATGTCCTACCTTCTTCCCGTTTAGGGTGTCTATTTGTCGTGCTCAATACTTCTGCCTGGTAGGTGGTCTCTCCTGACTCTTTCTTTTGCCTTTGCCATCGAAAACTACAGTTAATAGCATCATCAGGTGCTAGGCTTCAATGGGTATCTAGGTGGTATAAACTTCCTGCTTGGCAACCTCGTTTTTTGTTTTTGGGTAACAGCTTTGCAGTGTACATGGGTTGTAGGAAAACTGGTTTCTGCACTGGTTTAAGAAATCTGATTCCCCTCCCTTTTACCTTTTCTATTTGTGCGACTTAGACAGATGCCTTTTATAAAGATCTTTGCAGTGTACATGGTAATGCAGGAAAACTGTTTTCTGCACTGATATAAGAATTTTGATTTCCTTTTGTTTTACCTTGGTTTTTTTCATTTCTTTTTCCATGGTGCCATGCTGACAGATGCCTTTGTCAAGTTTCCTTGAGCTTTAGAGGCAACAATTTTGTTAGGTTACAAGTGAACTCAATCACACTGCCTCTGCAGGTTGGATCAGTGGAGCTTGGTTACATGCTGCATTCAGTCGCTGGAGGCATTGACCAATGACGTATCATTCACAGCACCAAGAGTAGCTGTGGAATCCATAACTGACTTGATCAGGTCATTTCAGCAAGGCCTTTGCCAAGAGCTGAAGCCTCATCAGTTTCCAGTTGTTCAAGTGCTTGTTGAGTCAAGGACCCATAGCTGGTCCTATGGTTACAGTTCTGAAGTTGGACACACAGCTGCATGGCTTCCTATTGATATTTTTATGGAGGATGTCATGGTTGGAGGACGAATTCCAGACAGTTCTGTAGTCGAGTCATTGGCAGGTTGGTTTGCAAGTTCATTATGTTTTCACGAAGGTGAATTTGGGCATGCTCCTAGATTCATCTAGGTATATATATTCATTATGTTTTCCCTAACCTATAAGTTCGTAATGAAATTTACATACATTGTATGTTTCGTATCTGCAGAATTAGCTAAATCATTGCAGTCCCTTCAAAATGCATTGTGGCATGACACATTTCTAGCTCTGTGGATTTCTGCATTACGGCTTCTTCAACGGGTCGGTTAAAGCTCTATAGATGCTGTTGACATTGGCTATTCTTTTGAGGATACTAGGTGTGGTATTGAAATGTTCACCAGAATATAAGAGCCTGAATTGAACAAAGTGCAGGAGCTGCATCATCTGGAAGGTCCTCAACCTCAGTCAGAAGCACGTTTGTGTATACTGCTGTCCATTGTGCCATTGGCTTCAGCACGGCTCATTGAGGAAGAAGAGAAACATTCAATGGTTGGCTCAGAGAGTAGCTGCATAGGAGCTAGCAATGACAAAGATTGGAAGGATTTCGGCAAGCGTCGTGCTGCATTTACATCCAGCTTAAAGATTTTAGGTCAATTTGAGGGTCTTCTTTCTCCTCCTCAGCATGTGGCCACTGCTGCTCACCAAGCAGCAGCATTGGCAGCATCATTTGTTGCTGGAATTAAAGGTGGGAGCATGACCTTCGAAGCTTTACGTACAACAGATGGAAGTTCTGGTACTAGAACAGGTATTTCTGCTTCTCTGTATTTTTTTGGCTACTTTGTAATACATAGTAGTGATTTTTGGTCCTTTTTGTTTCAGGCCACTATGCATAGACCCTTGTGTGTACTATTGGACTTTTTAAATCTTCTCTCTTCTTATTTTGAGGTGCTCCATTGGTAATGTGGGGCATAGGGTCCAGGTGGGTGCTGTGGATAAGGCCTCTCATCAGCTGGTAGTAGTGACTCTCTTCTAGATTGTGACATAGATGCTAAGGGCTATCTGCACGCTCTTAATGGGGCCTTTGTGAATTTTCAGCTTCTTGAGGGTCAGTGTTATGGTCTACCTTCTGTAGGTTTCTAGAGGCTGGTCAGTAGTGCTGTCCTCTGAGCTATATCCTTACCCAACATTGCTGCAAATATATTGTCATAAATGGATCTGCCTTTAATAAACCCCATGTTGTTTGTTAGAGATCAGTTCTTGCAGGGCTGGGCTGACTCTCATAGCGTGAGGAGGGGGAGAGTACATGGAGGTGGGGGGGAGGACGTGAAGGTGGGGGGGGGAGGCAGGGAAGAGGGAGATAGAAGCGGCTGGGGGCCCTGGAGAGGGAGGGTGTGGGGAGGGGCTCGCTGGAGGCTCAATGGGGCTAGCTGGCCTTATTGGAATCGGAGAACCTGAGGAGCAGCCTCGATGGGGTAACGGGCCGCTAGACTAGAGGGGCCGGAGGTGGGACCCTTGCAGTGACTGGGGGCCCCATCGCCGACGGGTGGGTGCTGCGGGTAAATGCTCGAAATGGTTCTCGAACAGAACCAAATCCTCCTGTACTCTACTAGTGTGGCGCGTATGACGATGCTGCTCAGCTCGGGAAGTCGGCTGGTGGCCCTGGCACGGCCCAATGGTCTACCACTCTCCGGCAGCAGAGTCTTTCATAGTCAGGTCTTGGTGCTCGGTTGCCTAAGGGCCTGCCTCTCTCCCTACCCCTTGATGATGATTTGAGCTGGGAGGGGGGACCATCGGAGGCGGTCTCTTGGACTAGTGCCGAGGGCAAGCTCTAGTGAGGTGTCCCAACTGCCTGCAAATGAAGCATTGGCCGGGGAAGCCTAAGTACTCCACTCTGTGCAAGATGTGGTCTCCTCGGTGCAAGATGTGGTCTCCTTGGAGGAAAGGAAGGGATAAGACATGATGGACTGTCTCCGGCGAGGCAACACAGATGCAAAGGGATGGAGTCCCGGCCACTCGTGCGAGGGACGAAGTGGTGGTGGTGGGGGACTCCATCACTCTCCCAATGTCTCCACCAATCACTGGGAGGAGAGAAAGGTATTCCTTCCTGAGGCTTGGGAAGCAAATTGTCATGGGAAAGCTTGAAATGCCAGCCAGTTGGTCGGATGCGGGGTTGAAGCCGTGCTGCCACCTCACAAAGAAGGTCTGGGCCATGCGCAATTGGACAAGGCTCAGTTGCATGACTATCTCACGCCGCTGGCGAGTCAAACTCAACCTCGTAGTAGTCGCGCCTCAAAGGATGAATGTCTGTGATCTTTGCAAGTGCTCCAAGGATTCATTGTAGAAGATCTTTGAGTTGTCCACCGCCGGGTGGCTACCAACAATCTTGCACACCAGAGTGGAGGCCTCTAGAGATGCACTCCTGTGGATGGCCACACCGCGGACATAATGTTGGCCTACCAAGTGCCAATTGCCAGACTCCTATGTGCCAACTGCCACATAAAGAGTGTGATCTTCCACAGCTGAAAACTATCCCACAACCTCTTCTAGAAATCAAAGAGAGTGTAGCGAGAGGCCTTGGGATTGCCAGTGTCTTGTTGCGCCCTCAACCTTTGGCAATTGAATCCTACGGCCCAGCCTTGCCGTGTATGTAGAAAAGGGGGTACTAGGAATCTCCTCCCTGTCCTTTGAATCATTGGGTCACACATGTTACGCACTGATGTTTGGTGGAAGTCCATTAGAGATTTACAACGAGATATAGTTAAGTGGAGTTGGATAAACACAAATAGGCAATGAATAAAATGTCTTCTTTTGTTGATCGTTCTTCTTTTGTAAACAATGTTGAAATATATGATGTACAAGTGGTAAAGGGTGAGAGAAAGAGGTCATGTAGGTGTGAACACACCCTAAATAAAGTGCGCATGTGGGTGGAAAAGGGATTTAGGGTTGGCCCAACCCTAGCCCTTGGTGAACCCTATATAAAGGGCAGGAGGCTTCACTTTTTGTAACACAAGTAACACAACACTTGAGTGTGAAGGTTAAGCCAACTTTGGAGTGGCTGAAATGGAAGGTAATATAGAAGCTTTCTATACATCTTGTGTTCTTTCTCTCTCTCATATATGTTGCTCTATCTTGCCATCAACTATTGCTTCCATTGTGCATACTCCCCATTATTTTAACATGGTATCAGAGCCTTGTAAAGGCTAAGTTCCCCTTCAATCTCCTTTTCTTTCTCTCTCACTATGATAAACCATTCACATCCTCATCAAGAAAGACGGTGGTAGAAGAAGGTGAGAAGCAAAAAGGCAAGCAACAAAAGAGCTTGATCAAAGAGGAGATTCCGTCATCAAATTCAAGATCTTCAACAAGTGAAGGAAGCCAGCAAATCGAGAAAGCGGGAAGAGAAGAATGAAAAAAAACACAAGCAAAATTGGTGAAATTTCTGTCCATTTTTCCGTCAAGATTTCTGTCCATTTTTCCGTCAATCTGGTTCCATCCATCGATATCTCTCTTTGGAGAGTTCTTGGGATATGAGACTCAAGGTCGAAGACATAAGCAAGAGAAAAAAAAAACGCAAGTCACTGCAATTTTCCGTTGCTCTGCGTTTTTCCGTCGGCCATCACCGTCCATCACAAATTTTGCCGGTTGTCCGTCGCTCATTCAGTCTTCCCATTGCTCAATGCGTCCACAACTCCCTGAGCAACGAGTTGCTGTTGTTGCTTAAGCAATAGTTACGTAAGCTACATCAAGGCAAAGAAGCGCTTCAAAGTCGACACCCTCTTGCGTTTTTCAGTCCGTCCGTCCACTGCAGCATCGATATCCGTCAGACGGCTGCAACATTGTAAGCATCCAAACAACTCTCTTCTAGCCGTCGTCTGTCAACAGCACGGAAGCTTCAACGACAATTGGCAGCAACGCTTCGCCGACAGCACCTACGCATGACGAGCATCGCCGTCTCTTCAACAACGCAAGCCGGTGCAGTGCATCACGATAGTTTTTCATAAAAAAAGAAAAAGAAAAAGAAAAAATGCCATTATAAAGGTTTCAAAACCTTTGTGTTTTATCTCATCAACAGTTTTTTTAAAAAAGGAGAAAAAAACCCTTTCTTCTAACGTTTTTGAAACCCTTCATCAAAGGTTCTTCTAAAGGTTCCATCGTTGTCTCTCTGGTGCGGGCTCTCTCTCTCTCTCTCTCTCTCTCTCTCTCTCTCTCTCTCTCTCTCTCTCCAGATTCAGCTTTTTTTGTTCAGTACTTTTTCATTTTGTTGGGATGACAGAGGATACCCCATACAGGTACTCCGATTTGTCTCATAGGCCGAGTTCGGTCTTTTGGAAGACGTTAATAAAATCTTTCTTTCTTTCTTTCTTTCTCTCCCCGTGTCACCTGGTAGCCCCTCCAAGGTGTTGGGGCAACCAGTTGACTACTGTTTCTTCCAGTGTCTCCCTATTGAAGGCATTGGCATGTTCGAGTCTAGCTTGCAGGTGAAGACTCTTCGGGCTGACAAAGGAGGATAATTTTCTTCCAATGCTTTTGGGAGATTTTGTGCGGAACATGGCATCAAGAGGGAGCTGGCCAATACAGGTTCGTCGTCAGAGAATGGAGTAGTTGAACGAAAGAACAGGATTGTGGTGGAGATGGCGAGGATGATGTTGGAGTATCGTGATCTTCCTCGTCCACTTTGGGGAGAGGTTGTGGCTACGTCTGTCCATATCCTCAACCGTTCTCCAATGACTTCAGTACCGAACATGACTCCCTTTGAGGCATATTTTGGCAGGAAACCTGATGTCTCCCATTTCCGTGTGTTTGGGAGCGATGCGTATGTTCACATTTCCGAAGAAGCAGAGGGGGAAGCTCGACTCAAAGTCCCAAAAGCTTGTCTTTGTGGGATATAACTCTCTTTCCAAGGAATACAGGTTATATGATCCAGAGAGGAATGAGGTTGTTGTCAGTAGGGATGTAGTCTTTGATGAGCATGTTCCGGTTTCCACTGTTGATGAGCCGCCACTTCTTGGAGACCCAGAGGATTCTGATGATGATTCCCAGTCAATTGTTCCAGCTGGACAACCTCAATCAGTTTAGGAGGTTGAGCCTGCAGCTGGAGATGAGCCCTTGCAGCAGCAGGAGGCTCCGCGTTCTGTTCGAGTACCCAGGTGGTCAGTGGACATCCTTCGGTCAGGTGTCACGGAACTTCCCTCTGAATGGACCTCGAAGATCGCACAGAGTCTGTGGCAAAAGTCATTTTGCGGAGCTTTTCCAAGTAAACTATGCTTTGATGTCTCGTATCATGCGGGACAAAGAGCCCACTTCCATCAGGGAAGCCCTTGCACAGGATGCTTGGAGGAAAGCCATGCAGGTGGAACTGGATGCCATTGAGAAGAACAACACTTGGGAGTTGGTACCGAGGCCGTCGAAACGGTCTGTCATTGGTATCAAGTGGGTCTTTAAGGCCAAATATACGTCAGATGGGTTGGTGGACAAAAACAAAGCCAGACTTGTGGCCAAGGGTTATGCTCAGCGGCTTGGCATCGACTATGAGGATACCTTTGCACCGACAGTGAGGATGACCACGATTCAGACCGTTCTTGCCCTTGCTTCTTCTCAACGGTGGCCCATATATCAGATGGATGTTAAATCTGCGTTCCTTAATAGTGACCTGCAGGAGGAGGTGTATGTTGAGCAGCCTCCAGGCTTTGAGGTTCCAGGATCAAAGGGTATGGTTTACAGGTTGAGGAAGGCCTTGTATGGTCTTAAACAGGCTCCTAGGCTTGGAATCAGAAGATTGATTCCTTCTTTCTCCAGACTGGATTTCAGAGATCGGTTGCAGATCCCAACTTATATCTCTTTCGGGAACGCGGCATGGTCACATTAATCATCCTTTATGTGGATGACCTCATTCTCACCGGCGGTCATATATGGAGCAAATTGCAGTGACGAAGGCTGCCTTGTCAAAGGAGTTTGAGATGACCGACTCAGGCTTACTCCACTTCTTCTTGGGATTGGAGATCTCGCAGACCCAGAGGGAGTTCTTTGTCTCTCAGTAGCGGTAGGTTCATGAGTTGCTTGAGGCCTTTGGGATGGAGAACTGCAAGCCTATCACGTCGCCGATAGACCCAAACACGAAGCTGACAGTGAATGATCCTTGTGAGTCAGTTGATGCCTCTCTGTACCAGAAGTTGGTTGGTTCATTGATCTGGTTGCTGAACACCAGATTGGACTTGAGATTTTCTGTGGGGTTGTTGAGCTAATTCATGTAGACGCCGTTGAAGTCTTATTGGGACGCTGGATTGCGGATCTTGCGGTATCTGCAGGGTCCGAAGGATCTTGGACTCTTTTACACAGGAGGGGGATTGATTGGAGTCGGACTCCAAGGATGGAGTGACTCAGATTGGGGAGGAGATCCAAACACGAGGAGATCAACATCAGGCTACAGTTTTTCCCTCGGCTTAGAAGCGGTTGCTATTTTTGGCCCGACTCCGATGGAAATTTTGTTCGCGTCATTACATCTGGAATTGAGGAGATACCAAGAGTTGGCAAAGTGCCTATGACAGAATGTCTACTAGTTGGGATATTTTTAGAGGTAAAGATTATGGAAGGACCCATCTTTTAGATTGGGACATGTGGCAAGAAAGTGAACCAAAGTGAGACAAGTGGCCTGACACTTGTTAGAAAATGGATCAAAGTGAGAGAAGTGGCCTCACACTTGTCACTTCAGCTATTGTGTGGCTCTCCACTTGTCATTGTAGCCTTCTCTTGCCATTTTAGCTCATGGGAGGCCCAAATCTATAAATTGGAGCCCTCTCTCTTCATTAATAGAGGCTCTCTTGCTGCACACCAGCCTCTACCACCGTTGAAGGCTGCCCTAATGATGGCTACTCTCTTTCTCTCTCTCTTGAAGGCTGCCCATGAAGAATACCGGCTGTTGGGGACTGTTTTGGAGGCTTCCATGGTGGTGAAGAAATACTAAAGGCAAGGGTATTTAATCATTTATTATGATTTCTAGCCATTGTACTTGTTGCACCAGCATTTGTACTTGCTGTACCTGCTATATCAGCCATCGTACCGGCTGTACCAGCCACCGTACTTGCTGTACCAGCCACTGTACCTGCTGTAGTAGTCATTGTACCTGCTATACTAGCATTTGTACTTGCTGTACCTGCTGTACCAGCCACCATACTGGCTGTACCAGCCAATGTACCTGCTGTACCAACCACTATACTTGCTGTACCAGCCATTGTACTTGTTGTACCGGCTGAATGGAGAGTTGTACTTGCTGTACCAGCTCTATTGCATGAAGACCCGTGGTTTTTGGGGAAGAATCAGTACCCACACGGAGGTATATGGATTATATTGATGGCTCGGCATTTCTACAGCCTATGTTCCGGCTTGGTAGCCTTGTGTTGGGCTGTGTTATGGCATTTGTATAGGGATAATCCGGCATCTCCCGTGGGGAGAGTAAGGCCCTCAAAGCTTGTACATGATATTATTCTCCTTGGGTAATAAAATACTCCAAGGGGGGGGTCGGCCCATTCCGGCCTCTATGCGGTGTCACAGGTGCAAGCTCCATTTTCAGCATTTGTGGATGTTTTGTCCAGCTTTATGTTTTATGCAAAGTGATGATGGATATGTGTTAAGGTTGTGGCCATGTTTTAAGTGTTTTAACATGCATTGATGGTATCACCAAGTGTGTAAAAGGCCCTAGTCCCCCGGGCACCCGCCGCGAATTTCACTCTCTCTCTCATTTCTGCGTTTTTCTGCCGTGCACTTGCTCTTGGTGTTTTCAGATCTTGTCTTCATCTCCAGTGCATATTTTGACAGACCCATCACCCTCCTAGGGACAGCCTACAAAATTTTGGCCAAGGCCATCAGCCGGAGACTGTAGCCCTTTCTCTGCGACACGTCGACTCATCATGGAGTAATGAGACATAGACTCCCTTATTCTAAGTGTCTCCTCCTCGTCCTCATCCTACAAAACATGGACGATAAGAACATAAGAACATACGATAGTGAATACCTAAATCATGTGCATAAGAACATACGATAGTGAATATATATATTCACCTAACTCTCCAAACATCGTACATCTTTGAATCGGCCGTAATCTTGCATATACTTTATTGTAATTCATTGTAAATGCATGATTGCTCCCTTGCATCTCTCACATGGACATGGAATCTTCTAACGTAACCACTCATGCCGACTTTGCATGGGTGCCATGTCATCATTGGAACAAGAAGGCATCGATGGTGGGCACCTAGTTGTCAACATCTAGGATACATACGTGTATGAACACTCCATTCTATTTCATCAAACAGAAACTTAGCTCTGTGGAATTCGCAAAAACATCTCTCTAGAATTTTATCCCCATAGGCAGCTATAGGCGCAGCTATGGGTGCGGCTATGGGTGCAGCTATACCCATGCCCATAGCCAAGTAAGTATTGGGAAAAAAATCAGATATCTCCCTCCCACGTGTTGTGCCGCGTGCTATCGCTTTATTAAGTCCTCTTCCCTCTAGCACCTTATCTCTTCCTGTTTGTTGTTGAGGCCATGATTAGTTTTCTCTCCGTCGAGGAGATTGGGCTTTAGGGACTACGTCTTCCCATCCGCCTGCAAGAGGAGCTACTTGACTTCGAGTTCGCTGATGACACAGAAGCACATACCTATCAAGGGACGAGGGGAACCTCTAGAGATTCGCCGAGGCGATTGAGGTTTTCTGTCGTGCATCCGAAGCACAGATCAATTGGCACAAGTCATGTGGATTTTGGGTTGGCTAATCGCTTGCCCTGACTTGGCGTCTAATTGAGGCTTTTCCGTGGGTCCCGAGGGCCGCGGGGCACTCTAGTTCGGTATCTTGGATGCCATGTTGGCATTGACATCTCTAGTCAGTCTTCTTTTGAGCATTTGGAAGATGCTACTATACTGGAGTTCTTTCGGGATTCCCTTAGCTAGCCAGGTTGTGGCGGCGAACCGAGTCCTTCTTGCCACCATGTGGTACATCACCTAGTGCTGGTCTTTCTCCCGGCCTGTATTGGTCAGGTTCAGCATTTGATCCGGAACTTTCTATGGGCTGGCAGTAACAGGAGACCTGCCTGGACCAAGATGGCGTGAAGAGTGATCATTCAGGCCACAATGCAGAGGGGGCCTGAGCATCATCGACCCCTCCACTCAGAGCCGTGCCGTGTTGGGCAAGTTAATTGTTCGAGGTCTTCTTCTAGGTGATGAGCCTTCTGGCTCGGATCTCCGCCCGCACCCTGATCCTGGGAGGCCGTTGGCCTCAGAGCACTGGATGGATTTTCATAGAGATGCGCGCACGTGGCTTTAGCCCAGCATTTGAGGACAGATTTTCAGCCAATCTCTTGCGTGCTTGGGATCATCCGTGGCCGGTCCTTCAGCAGTTTTCTTTAGCAGCCTCCGAGGAGCAGTTCCGACAGCCTCTGATTTGGAACCCCATGGTCTGTATGCCTAGCAGTCACATGCTCAGGGCTCGCCCGCACATATCGTGCGGAGCTTTGAGCATGGACCCGGTTAGGTCACTTGGCGATCAAAGGACAGTGAGGAGACGCCTAGCACCCCCTTTTTTGCACACACTTTACTGTTAGGCCGTAGGATTCGGATGTCAGAGGTGGACATTCCAGCAGCAGCATGACACTAGCAATTCCAAGGCCTCCCACCACGCGCACTCTCAGATTTCTAGAAGCGGATGTAGAATAGTTTTCGGCCGTGGAAGATCTCTCATGTGGCAAGTAGCACATAGGAGCTTGGCAATTGGCACTTGTTTGGCCATTGGAGGTAGGCCAGCATTCTATCAGAGGTGTTGCCATCCCCTGGAGTCCCAGCATCATTGTCTTTGGGATTGCCCGAAGGCTCAACAAGTTTGATAGAGGATCCTACGCATTTTCACTATGGATCGGGCCCCCACCTGTATTGTTGCACGGGGAACAGTTGCCTAGGCCACTGAGGCCGCGATCATCATGCCATAATAGGAGGAAGGTGGGGGACTAGCCCTTCAGGTCTCTCACCTTTGTATTTATGCACTGCTCTTCCCATAGGTCGTTGGGCTCTTGGTTCTAGCCAAAGATGGGAGATTTGCAGTAGTATAGTGGGGTGGCATATATAGAGAGCTCGGTGCAGCGAAGCCATTGAAGGCAACCTCACCCCGCTAGCAAAGTCTATCTGGAGCATATGGCTCGACATCATTCATACCCTCCATGGTCAGTGGGGGCAGCTTCAGGGTTGCTCAAATTGCATGTGGAAGCGCCACCTTATCAAGGATATGGTGGCATGGTCCCTTTCTTACAGATAGTGGTGGCAAGCCCACTTGGCATTATAGACCATCTATGTGGTGGTTTCCCCTCCCCCCCCATTGTATGAGATAGCCTTCTCCTCCTAGAGCGGCCAGCCGCCGGAGGAGAGGAGCATCCGCCCCCTTTATACATCTTGACTCTCGTTTCCCATTTGAGGACAAGTTTGTACTTAGCCACTTTGGCTGTTTTTCTCAATAACTTATAGAAGGGATTTTTCCCCAAGAAAAAAACAATAATGTTCTAAGAATAGCCTATTTATCATCTGTGTCATTGATGCCTAGAAAAAAGAAAGGTGAAATATAGGAGCAGAGCTCCCTGCCAGAAAGCGTAAACCAACCCCCACCCCCACACTCCCTTTCCCCTTTTTTTAACCCCTTCATGCTTCTTCTTTGCCACCTTTTTTTTTTCAAGGAAGAGACTTCTATTAAGTATGAAAAAGGCATACAACAATCATGGCTATAAGCCAGAACAGAATAGAATCACCCCAATACGTAAGGTGATTTCAACCATTGAGGAGCATCATGATGCCATGAGAGATGTGTGGGACTAGAGGAACCTTGGTCCCACTCCCGCATAAATATAACACGCTTTGCCTGTGCGGAACAAGAGGACCCCTGAATACGAGCCCAAGTAGCCATGAGAGAGTAGGGATGAAATCACCCCATATAGTACTAATGCACTGAGACCCAAAAATCTGGACACCCTCAATAGCCTTCGTGCATCTAGCTCTCCAGATCTGCCATGCTGTAATACTGGCAACAATCTCCCAACTGGTGTAAATCCTCTATCTGGGGGGTGTATAATCAGATCGAGGGACATCTTGCAATAAACCATGTTCGGCAATACGTCTACGAATGAAAGTAGTAATGGCTGTACCATTGTCCTTGTAAAAATTGCGGACCGGACTGGGATAGCCAAGCAACTGCCCCCCAAGTCACATGCATGGCACGGCCTAAGTCCCTTGCCCTAAGTTCCTTACCATCGCCTGTGTGTACCTGTCCTTTCCACCTGCCTTTTTGTCTTATGTACCTAGGTTAGACAGACACCCTATTTTCCTTCCTTTTTGTTCACACCCCTCCCCCCACCCACCCCACCAAAAAGGCTTGACATGCTACAACCCTTGTTTTCTCAAAGTCTTGCATTTTAGCTCCATTGTCATATGCAATGCACACAAGTATTCCGTTCAATAGCACCATGGCGATCCCTTTTGACCACTATCATAGGATGCCCATCAAAGAGCATGTCATGACCTGAAGCACGATGTGACTCCTCGCACCATCCACATTTACTGCACAGACCTTACCTTTTTGAAAGAGCAAACCATTTCGAATAGAATACTCTCTCAAACCAACACTAATAGGGGTTGTCCAAGCATGGAGTATATTCCATAATCTACTTAAGAATCGATCTTTGAGATATAACCCTTACAAGAGTTGTAAAGGTTAGACTGAATCTAACCAAACAAAAACAAAAGTTGATTCACATGTCCAATTCTGCTCAAATCATTTGCCACCGTATTGGTGAGTGAAAAAGAAAAGAATAGCGTACTTTTCTCTGATCAAGACTTTCAGAAATAATTCAATTTATGTACTGTTTACTACGTACTGAATGTCCTTAACTTGTATGGTGCATCAGGCTCTCAAAATCTCCTATTTGTCAGGCTAACCACCCTGTCTAAATCATTGTGTGTAGTGTGTGGCTTATGGGGAGGGGGACTGTCTTATAGGCTTCAGACCAATGCAATTTTTAAGGGATTTTCTGTTCTTTCTTTTGATCTAGCTAAGAATGTGCTGTGACTTCAAATTTTAGTATGTGTAACATGAACCCTGTTTTTCACAGTGGCTAATTTGCGCCATCTAATTGTGGAAACATGCATTGCACGAGGCTTGATAGACACCTCAGCATATTATTGGCCTGGATATGTGGGGACACTGGCTGGCAATCTCTCCCTTTCAGGACCTCCTCAAACCTCCCCTTGGAATGCGTACATGGATGGAGCTTCTTTAAGTGGCTCTTTAAAAAGTTCTTTGATTACCACCCCTGCAAAAAGGTATTTTTGTTATGTTCTAATTGCGATTTTTAAAGGAACTAGCAGGAAAGTAAGTGGATTGTTTGGTTGCAGTGGTACATCGCTATTCAGGTGCTGCATGTCATATTTACCTAGAAGTTGATTTCAGCAGTGTGGCAGAACTTGAGAAGATATATCAAGCAGCACTCAATGGACCAGAAGATGAAAGGCCAGCAGCAGCTAGCATCTTGTGTGGTGCTTCTTTGATGCGTGGCTGGAACGTACAGGTGAAAAGCGAGCCATTTAAATTTGTGTGGCTAAGTTTTGTGCATGCATGCTTCCTGTAGTATGCTCGGTGCCTTGTAGTAAGCAACTGGTGGCTCCTGTTTCTGTTTTTGTCTGTACGTGTGCATGCGTTCATGGAACATGTATGCAGTCATGTTGTGTGTGTTTATGCTTCTTGTTTGCTCCTTACCTTATACAGGAAGCAACATGTAGCATCCTGTTACATGAATCAAACAAGAATCACTCAGGGATTCACAATTATATTTCTTGTTGAAGTGGGTATGCATATGTTTAAAAGGCCAAATAATCATCTGTTAACTTTCTTCAACTGGATGCAGGAACATGCAGTGTGTTTAGTTTTGCGTTTACTGTCACCTCCAGCTTCAGCTGATGACAGAGTAAATGGTCATTTTTTAATTCCACACGCAACAATGCTACATGCTGCTCTTGTAGCCATCTTCTCAGATGACGCTCTTCATATTTTGTCATTATATGGCATGGTAACTATTCTTCACTTCAACCAGTTGGTTCACTTATAACTTGTTGGTGTTTCTAACCTGGCCAAATTTCATTGTTTTGTCCCTGTGAAAACAGTTTTCTAAACTGGCTGCAGCTTTACTGCCGATCTGTGAAGTATTTGGATCTCTATCTCCTACCGTACCTTTGGTGACAGGATCCACAGAAGATATCTCTGTGCTGACATTGTTCTCCTTGGCTTTTCTAATCTTCATCAAACTTTGGAAGTTCCATAGGCCTCCTGTTGAGCACAAGGGAATGTCTCCAGGCACTGATTTAAGCCTTGAGTATCTGCTCATGCGGCATAATATGCAAATGTCTTCATTGATGGGTACGTCTTTTGATAAAACAGGAGTGGATGATCAAACTTCACTCAAAAAGGGCTTGCTTTCAAGCAGCTTTTCTCAGGCTAGTAAAGGTTTGGCGCAGCCCTCATCTCAATATACAACAATGGACTCATTCCCCAAGCTGAAGGCATGGTTTTTGAAACACCAGTCCTGCATTGCATCCAGCCTTTCGGTGCTCACACGTGTTGATTCTGTTCACGTTGTGGTGGACAGATTACTTACTATGATGATGAGAAAGACTAGTAAAATTGGCAGCATGCCTACCACTCCTGGTGCTTCAGTCATTAATACAGGCAGTGATGATGCAGGAGGTAAACCACTGCTGCCTGCATGGGACCTTTTGGCAGCAGTCCCATTTGTTGTAGATGCATTGCTTACAGCGTGTGATCATGGCAGACTGTCACCTCGTGATCTGATAACAGGTTTGTGCTTTTTTTTAAACACTCCAGATCTAAGTTACTAAAACTCATCCGAAAATATGGTTTAGAGAGAAGCCGTGGCATTAATTAGAAACCCCTCCATCTGTCTTGTTCTTTTTTTGGGAGGGGTTATGGTTCAATAAATCGTTAATACTCGCCGTAATATCCAGGTATAGGTCACCTCAAATAATACATAAAGACTTAGATGTATTCCAATCTTAGGAAGATCTATAAAGAGACTTAAGAAAGCATCCATGTAAAAGTGCATTTTTGCTGAGGTAAAGGTTAGGGCATGACAGCTATATTGGAAAGGTGGGTATCCATCCATTGAGATTCCTTGAGAGCATATGGTGCTTGTCTCCAATAAAGGGCACTTAACGCTTTTATTCACAACAAACATAACAATCCTTAGCCGGTATGCTAGAGAAAGGAGCCATCTATTGGTTTTGTAATACCACACAGCTCCCATGCTTGTTAGTTGTATGGATGAGGCAAGGGAAATCATGGGAAGATGATCAGCTAAGGACCAGATTCTATGAAGATAGGCAACTCGCTTGAAGATCATGTGAATCTCAAGGGATGAAGCTCTGAACTCTGCAAGTATGATCTCAGTCTGGACATCCTCCTAGTTTGCAACAGCTCAACCCTGGCCAAAAAAATTTGGTCAAAGTGAGGCCCCTGCAAAGTCCTGTACATTATAGGTGTTGGGCAGACCATGGAGTCCAAACTATAAAATCCTTGTGTGTTGATCCTGACAATCATCTAGAAGACATTTTCTCTCTCCAATTGTGCAACCCTTAAGGTATGTGTCCACAGCCTTTGCTTGTTCTCATATGTATTGAAATTATCTCCATTCCTAGAAGTACAAAAGTTCATTTCATTTGCTTTGCTGAGGTTTAACTTCATATCCTTGTGTCATAGATCTCTAGTGCGCCTAATCACTTGTGAAGCTATGCAATATCATCTGCATACAACATAATAGCAGTAGGAGCCTGTCCTAAAGGAAGCTAGCCCTTCTACTGTCAGAATGCACAGCGGAAATAAGAGACAACTGCTGCAGAGAACAAAACGCAGAAGAGAGAGGGAGAGAGAAGCTGTATAAACTCTGCTCTATACACAAGATCCGATACATATAATACAATGTGGTGTGGGGGTAAAACACTCCATATATATGGCCCTAAGCTGCTGGTTGACAGCAGCCAATATGCTCACGACTCGGAGAAAACTCCAGTTGGCCAGCATAGTGCAAGTCGGCCAGCACTGAGCACTGGAGCAAAGCCAGTCGGCCAGCAAAAAACAGGGCATACCAGGTCGGCCAGCAATACAACAGCCAACAGCTCTCCCCCACAGCCAGAAAAACAGGGAAAATGGACAAATGAGGAAAAAATGGAGAACTACCTACACGGGCGGGCACACCCACAATAGAGGCCCTAGTGTGTAATGTACAGATAGGAGATCACTGCTAACACCCCCTCTCAGCTCCTGGTTGTGGAACCAACCCCAGTGGGCTGGAGTGCTGCTGGAGCATTGCCTAAGGTAGAGACTTCATGAAGAGGTCCGCCACATTGTCCTCCGTTGAACAAAACTCTAGCAAGATGTCATCAACAAAAATCTTCTCACGAACAAAGTGACTCTGGATGACCGTGGGTTTTGCCAGTGGATACCCAATCTCACCAAGTAACCTTTGCAACCGCACCACCTCGCAAGCAGCACCACAAGCAGCCTGGTACTCTGCCTTTGTAGACGACAAGGCAATAGTTGGCTGCCTCTTGCTACGCCATGAAACAGCTCCCGAGCCAAGGATAAAACTGTAGCCTGATGTAGATCTCCTCGCGTCTGGATCTCCTCCCCACACTCCATCCGTCGTTCCGCCTCTGGTATCATAGAAGAGTCCAAGATCCTTTGTACCCTGCAAATACCGCAAGATCCACAATCCTGCATCCCCTTTAAAAGCGTCCGCATAAATGAGCTCAACAGCCCCACCGGGAAGCTCAAGTCCAATGTGGTGTTCAGCAACCAAACCGCTTCCGAAACAAAGAGGCGTCAACCTGCTCACAAGGATCATCAACTGTAACTTCGGTATGCCAAGTCCTGGGAACCAGTTGAAGACCATTGAAGGCCTTCCGGAACCTGTAAAGCACCCCCTCTGAACCCGGAACCTCAAAGCCTGGAGACTACTCAACATCCACCTCCACCTGCAAGTCACCATCTGCCACTTGCTTGGCTTTCCTACAAGTCCCCTGGGAAAGTTGCAAGAGGCTCTTTGTCCCGAATGATACGAGACATCAGAGCATAGTTTACTTGTAAAGGCTCCTCTAACTGACGAATGCAAGAACTGCAGTGTTCCTGCCTGCTGCCATCATTTGGCAAGCGGTCCACCATCTGATCCCGGAAAGCCTTCCGCCGTAGCGTATCCACATGCAAGTGGTCATGACAAAACTGCCACACATCACCTAACTAAGAACATGTAAGAGAGAGTGCTGAGAGTTTGTAGATCCCATTCTCCACTCTGCCTTCCCATACAATCTTGCTTGTTACTTTGTCCCACAGAGCAACAAAATGCTCATCAAACTCCACCCGTACGCCAGTCTTGCAAACCTCATGCACTGACAACAGATGGAAACCAAGAGATGGGACAAAAAGAACTTGGGAGAAATGCTTCCCCCCTCTGCCATCGGGAACGATCTCTAACCTGCCCTCACGACGAATAGGGATAGTGGACTCGTCACCAATCAGGATGTGACTTGTGTGCCTCTGAAGATCCTGTAATAACTCTCGGGAAGGAGTCATGTGCCTGGAAGCACCACTGTCGAGAATCCAGTTCCGAGTGTCCCTAGCGGGGAGTTCAACCGCCTCCCTGCTAAAAGAAGATGAAACGTCGGTGTTCATAATCTCCAAGTGCACAAAAGCTGGAGTTTTTACGATTACTGTTGAGGAATAAGCACCCTTCTCGATGCTCCGCTTAGGACATTTTCTCCAATAGTGGCCTTTCTCGCCACAATTGTTATAGGTCCTCTTTGCCTTCAAGGCGTCATGATCCGAGTCAAGCTCCTGCTCGGAAGACTTCTCCTATGAAGACTTCCCTTTGCCCTTATTGCGGCCTTGCGACCGCTGGCCAGTCAAGGCCTCAGGACCTCCGCCCTGTGGAGGGTTCGTAAAACGCTCTTCCTGGTCCAAGACCATAGGCACAAGCTCCTCCCATGTGATGGTGCTAAGCGTGCCACTAGTGATCAAAGAGGAGTAGAAAGCTGAGTATTGAGAGGTCAAATGAGACAGCAAAGTGATGATGGCCATGTCCTCTCAAGATATCCCCTTCCCAGCCTGAAGAACCTCCTACTGAAGAGCCTGCAACTTGTTGATGTGCTCCCGCATCGTCAAAGACTTTGCAGGATCCATCACCCACATTTGCACTTCCAAGGAGATTCGCTTCATGGGTGATACCCTTTTATACAAAGAAGCCAAATGCTGCGAAATCCCTCTGGCCAACGTCATATGTTTTATATGATTAATCACCTGTGGTGTGCAATTAAGGAAGATGAAAGAATGCACATGGGCATTGACACAATCCCACAACTGTGCCTAAGCCTCCCGTTCTTTCCGAGTAGAGGGTAAAAGCTCCCTGTCCTCCAACTTCGGCCGTGGAACACCAACCACAATGAAATCAGCCAAGTCATAAGACTCCAAGACAGACTCCCATCATTACCTTCCATATGCCATAGTTGGTCCTGTCCAAATGTGGGGAGAGTAGGGATCTTCACGTGCTTCTCAGCCATCTCAAGCAAGTCTGCCATCGCAATGGTTCACAAGGTCTTGTGAAGGGAGGGTGGGTGGGGAAAAAAATGAAGAAGAGGCTGCAAATAATATGCAAGGTGGCTGTCCAACGGTGATGGCCGCCTTCTACCCGATCTCCAAGTCCCAAACAGCCCAAGCAATCTCCAATCAGCACCACAAATCAGGAAACCTTCAAGCTCCCACCGTCTCCAAGCTTCAAGCCGTCTGGGCTCTGATACCATGTTAGAATGCATAGCGGAATAATAGACAACTGCTGTAGAGAACAAAACCCAGAAGAGAGAGGGAGAGAAGCTGTATAAACTCTGCTCTATACACAAGATCCGATACATATGATACAATGTGGTGTGGGGGAAAAACATTCCATATATATGGCCCTAAGCTGCTGGTCGGCCAGCCCATCATTAATATAAAGTGGAGAAAAAGTCATCGATAATGGACAGCCTTGCCTAACTCCATTGCAGCCCAAGTTAGTTCATTTGAAACATGAAGGTCTTGGAGCTGGTCGAACTCTGGAGAGCTTTCCCCATGCAATACCATAGGGCTTTTGAAAACCCAGAAAACTGAAATAATCTTTTGAAGACTTGGTGTTTGTCCTCTTAATAATTGCCATGAAAGTGCAAATTTAGTCTGAGATAGGGTAACGTCTAAAACTGGCTTGTCCTTTGGCCTTCTGCAAAAGTGCTTAGTGCTCACCATAGACTTAGATCTAACCAATGGATACCCTTATAGCATGTGACATGTGCCTTTTAGTCTCCAAATAAAAGCATGGAGTCCTCTCAAAACTGCAGCTTAGGTGGAAAATGAGGCAGCTCAATCCTTCTTCTTATGTGATAAAATCGGAGATGTCCATCTGCATAATCTGAGGGGACATTAATGCTGTCATGGAAAGGTAGTAACTTGTCCGACTAGATGCCTTTAGAGAGGAACCAGTAACCATGTTAGAATCAATAACCATGTAACCAAGACATGTACCTATTTGTCATGATGTGTGCGTTAGTTGGTGTACAAGTTTCATGAGAGATGAGGTTATGGCTAGCTCTAGAATCAACCAAGGCTAGCTACGATTCAAAACCTCTGTGGTCATGCCTAGCCATCTCATGTCACCACCCAGTCCCAGTGCTTTCCAACTTTCTCTGTGTGTGTGTGCATTCATAAGTGTGTTGATTGATTGATGATTATGAGAGAGAGAGAGAGTTGATATTTTTTGCTGTTGTCTATCTGAAGGGCTTAGAGATCTGGTGGATTTTTTCCCTGCATCCCTTGCCAGTATTGCAAGCTACTTTGAGGCTGAGGTGACACGTGGGCTTTGGAAGCCAGCTTCGATGAATGGAAAAGACTGGCCTAGTCCATCTGCCAATCTTTTGTCCATACAGGCAGAGATCAGGGATATGTTAGCAGACTCAGGTGTCAATATACCTGGCTCTGTAACAGGTGAATAATTACTGCTTTTGGCATTACTGTTTCAAAGAAGAAAAAAGTCCTCAGGGGGGTACTAACAGTGTTTGCACTTTATGCGCTTCTTTAGGATCAATTTCTGAAAACGTACCGGTTACTATGCCACTTCCGCTAGCAGCACTGGTGAGTTTGACAATTACATATAAAGTGGATTCAGAGCTGGTTGTAAGTGTGGCAGGTAAAGCCTTGCAGAAGATCGCAGACGGCATCCCATGGCCAAGCTTCTCTGTCGCTGCAGCATTATGGGCACAGAAAGTCCGTAGATGGCATGACTTCATTGTGTTTAGCGCAGCACAAACTGCAGTTAAGCAGGATAAAAATGCAGCTGTTCAGCTACTTAGAAGCTGCTTTGCAGTCACGCTGGGCACCACAAATAACCAACTTAGTAAGCTAACAGCTCATGGAGGAGTCGGTGCATTGCTGGGCCATGGTAACTGGATGCATGCTTCTGCAGGAGGTCGGCATCCTGTCCCACCTGGCATTCTCTACTTACGTATCTGCCCCTCTTTACATGACATCATGTTTCTTCCAGGTGAAATTCTTACACTGCTCGTAAACTCAGTGAGAGAATTGGGTGCCATAGGAAATGAAGGGGCAGGTTCTGCTGCTGCTTTGAAAAGTGTATCACGATTGCGTTGCTTACATCCTTCTTTGTCTACAACTGTTTCAAGAGTCTCTCAAGCATCAACTCTGGCAGCTTCTTTACTTATTGCTTCTGGAGGTACAACCTTAGCACAACTGCTTTACACTGAGACATTGCCTACTTGGTTTTTATCTAGACAGAAATCGGAAGAAGAGTCACTTAGTGTCAAGAGTGGGAATACTGTACTGCTTGAAGGATATGCTATGGCCTATTTTGCACTTCTGTCAGGGTTACTTGTGTGGGGGGCTTCTGAATCCGAAGGAATGTCGTCACTCAGCTCACTAAGAAAGCGTGCCGTTGGTTGTCAGATGAGATTCTTAGCTGCGGCATTGGATGGCAATGTGTCCTTGGCATGTGATCCGACCACTTGGAAGGCATATATCACAGGTTTTGTGTCATTAGTTTTAGCATGTGCATCCAACTGGATCTCAGCTGTTGATGTAGACACACTAAAAAGGGTAGCTGTAGCCCTACGTATGTGGCACGAACATGACCTTGCTGTGGCCCTTCTGGAGAGGGGAGGTCCTGCAGCTGTGGGTGCTGCAGGGGAGTTTGCTATGGGTTCCTGATATTCTAGCAATGCCTGAGTGTTGAGAGACATCACTCAAGGTCGTAACTCATGCCAAATCGGGGGTAGCATGTGAAAATAAAAAATTAGCTCCCGTTACTACGTCACAATGAAGATAAAAATTAGCCCCCTGTGATGAGGGCTTTACAGATTTTGTCATCACTTTTGTATATGCATGACAGGTTCTATGTGTGACGTTGATCATTGTAGAATGTGTATTACTTAATAAGTTACAGTGCTTTTAGAATAGCCATATAAAATTTTACAAGGGTACATTATAGTTCAGAAATATAATATCATCATACATATTTTTGGTATATCGAAGTATATTATATCAATTTTGTATTGCTTATGTTGTATGAATGTAATCATCTATGTGTACATACGTGTGTAGATGTATTAATACAACATATGCAATACAAAATTATGCGATACAAAATTGATATATACACTACGCATCAGAGATCCAGGGAGAAGTTCTCCTCCCCGTGCGCATTTCCCTTGTCTTTTTGCTCATATGTAGAGCTTTCACAGAAGGTAGTGTATGTTTGGACGTCTTGTGTTACCCTTGATTCTCAACAGAGTGTGGCTTTGGCGTTGGGAGTGTGTTCCTGACTTCTACCACGGTGGCCTTTGCTAGGAGATAGGTCATTGATGGAGAGAGAGCTCTTAGACGTAGGTTATGTGTATTCTAAAGGGAACATGAAAAGCGTCATGATGCCAGCTCACTGCCGACACTTTATGCACTGTTAGGGGTGAGTTGCAATACTCTTTGGAGCAGCGTGCAATGTATCACTATCATGCCTAGGAGTCCTTTTGAATCCAGATGGCAATGCAATAAACACTTCTTTGCTATTCATGGTCCATTTTATAGCAGAGAAATGTCAATTGCAGGACACTCTCAGTGCACTCCACTTGGAGCCTAATATGGTCAGGAGTATTGCCCGACTTCTATCATCACCTCCTATCAGCAGGGGCTCATTCCACACACACACACAGACACCCACCAGCAGAAGATTTGGGATTCCTTGCCTCACTTACTTGGTACTCCTTTTTTCGTTGAGGAGTTCAGGAAGGCACTCTTGGCATTACCTCATGGTAAATGCCCAAGGGATGATGGTCTTCATGCGACCTTTCTCAAATTTAGGGACAACTTCGAGGAGATTACATTGGCTTTATTTTTATTTTTTATTTTGGGAAAAACGATCCTTCTATTAGTTAATGAGAAAACGCCATAAGGCTACAAAGCTCACCTCACAAGGAGGGATAATAAACACAGTGAACACCGGAGCTCCACCCCCGTGGAACACAAACTATGCCAACTTTCCTTATTGAGAGTCTTAGCCACCTTATTCCTAAATATGGTTAGAAGACAAATATTGCCCAATGGAGACTTATCACATTACTTGGGACAGCCTACAAATTCTTGCCAAGGTAGTGAGCATGATGTTGCAATTTGTTTTGTAGACCATATATGATTCATGATACACATAATGGATTCCTTTGAGGATGAAGTATTTTTGATAACATTTAATTTAGGGGGGTGGTTGAATGGGCTAAGGCAAGCCATGAGTCCCTAGCCAACATAATGTTAGATTTTGAGAAGGCATATGACATAGTGGATTAGGACTTCCTTGAAGGTACCCTTCCAAACATGGGATTTTTGTAGGATTGGATTAGAGGGATGTCATGCCTTTATTGAGATGCTCACAATCGTGTGCTTGCTTGTGGTGGTAGAGGTGAGCACGCGCAGATTTCACTTAGTACGTTAGGGATGTCCTTTTGTTGTATCTCATTGTCATTGAGGCTATGAGCGTATTTCTACACTCTGCTACTAGAGCTTCCAGATTGAGGTTGCCTTTGTGCAGAGAGGAGCTACTCTTGGACTTTGAGTTGGGTGATGATACCTATTTGTTCCTAGAGGTCTCCTATTTATGTTTGTGCTTGTTTCAGAGGTGAATTTTGTCTAGCAATAGGGGTCCTCATATATTGGTAAAAATCTATTGGATTCTAAATAGTAATTTATTACTTGGATTAAGAGAGTGCATTGCAAGATATCTTAGATGTCGGGTCAAGATTGACATTTCGCTTGCACAATGGTTTTCTCCTATGCTCATGAGCATAAGGAAGAAGCTTCTTCATTGGAGCTCCAGGAAGGTGGATTTGGCCTTGGAAGGCTTTGGTGGTTGACCAAGTGTTGCTTGCGACACCTTGGTTTATTACTTCATGGTGGTGCTTTGACTGTTGATGTATTGGGCAATTGTAGAGGTTGGTTTGTAACTTTTTATGGTCAGGATTGGATGGCACCTTTGATACCACTTGGGCCAAAGTTACTTGGAAGACTATTATTCTTCCCAAGGAGAAAGAGCACTTGAATATTATAGACACGGAAATCTAGTGCAAAGCATTGCTTTATGTAAGAGGGTTCCTTCTGGTATTGAACCTTGGAAGGAATTCTTCATGTAATATATATCTAGATGTGTTCCTGAGAGAGTGTTGGAGATTGGATGCATAGGGCTTGCTTCATCTTCTTTGAGGTATAGTAGTACCTCCCATCCTCCGCACCGGTATCATCCATTATTAGTGCTTGGGGTATTATGAGCAAATTCTTCTTACATGGGCTCCTAGTATATGAATGGGTGAGGCTAACAAGTAGTCCATTATGTGGAATGATCTTATTAGAGATGACTTTGGCAAACCTTTGTACAACAGGATACATGCAGTGGCCAAGATGGGATAAATGTTCAGTGATAGTCTTTTTAATTGGAAGACTTCAAAAACATCCCCCTCCCCCCCCCCCCCCCCCCAATAATGGTGGCTCTGGATTATTTTTGTTTATGGTCGTATATGATTGATGTCCCATTGAGTATCTTCAATGGGTGAGTGGAAGATGCTGTCAACCCCATGAACAGCCTGACATTTTTCAACTACACTAAATGTAATGCCCAGCTTCTCTTATGTGGACAAATCTCATCTACACATGCACATTTCCACATTCACATCTATGTACACATCTTCTTGTCTATGCATGCATGTTTCCATGTTCATTTTCACATTCACATCTCAGCATGCACTTTCAAAGCTGCGATCATATGTATGCCCTTTTGTGTACACGCTCTTAAGACTGGTCTACAAACATACATTCGTACGTTCCTAGGTAAAAACTATAAAAGTGGGGGGGGGGGGGGGGGGAGCTTCTCTCATTTCCTCTATTCACTCTCCAGCTAGCCAAACTTTTGCCAATTTTCTCCAAAATCCTCCCTGCCTCTTAGCCCTCTTCCTCTTCACTATCATCATGGCGACTGTAGTTGCAGGGGCATCAAAGAACTCTCCTCTAATATAGTCTTACTCACACCCACCAAGAAGAGGAAGGCCACCAAGGTAGCCAAAGCTCTTGGAGTACCAAGTCGCCTATCAAACTAACTTCTTCCAACTAGGAGTGGAGTTGCTCTGCGAGAAGTCAAAGGCCACATGATTCATAGCAAAATCTAGTCCAAGAACATGGTGAGCACAAGCTCACCTATCACACACGAGTGTTACTACCAGTAAGTAGGTGGCAATAGACCAGAAGTCATAGAACATTAGGATAGACTTAGGCTTGGAGGGAAGAGAAGAAAGTGTGAAGATTTTGAAGCTGATCGTGGATCTTTATTGACATTTTGGCTCGTGGGGACACTTCGCCAATCTAGTGTGGGACGCCCAATTTTGGCATTATTTTGGCCAATTTCTCATGGTTCTACAATGAAAAATCTATGTTCTTGGAATTATTTTATGGCATTTATGCCATCTCATTGTACTCATTGCCATATTTTTTATTATGTAAATGCTTGGCTATTAGTGGGTCCGCAATACATTTAAACCAATGCATAAAATCTTTGCTCTCTTATTTGATTTTGAGGCATAGGACTATAGTTTATGAAAGTTAAAAAGGACAAGTCAAATTATTGATAGAGGATTATATATCCTAAGGTTTTAAAGTGCATGTAAGGACAAAGTTTTTCAAGAAATGCAAAAAGGAGTTTGTTAATTAAATAAAGTTATATTAAGTAAATATAAATTAAATTAAATTGAATATATTAAGTTCAAAAATATCACAATCAAAACCTAAATTAATTAGTAAAATTAATTTTAAAAAAATTACCTAATTTTAAAACATGTTTCAAAATGTTCATAGTAGCCCAAGATGAACCAGAATGTGCACACTAAATCAAACACACACATTGAATCAAACACACACATTGTATAAAAAAATATTTTATCTTTTATACATCATGAAGAGATGTAAACCAAGTATTTTCTCATGATTATTCACAATGAATCATTTCCTTTTCTACTATAAATGCCAAGAGGGAAAAATTCAACCCATGTTAACTAGTCTTATTATTACAATACATAAAAATGAATAGAAGTTCGTGTGATTTGGGGAGATGGTAATTGCAACTTCCTCCTCCCTTTATCTCTCCCATGCACACGATTCTTTTCTCTCTCTCTCTTAGGTTCTTGCAACAAGTTCTACCTCTTGTGCTTTTCTTGGTTTTAGCAATGGAGGAAGCGAGTGAAGAGTGATGAAGATGATGCTTTTTATTATTTCTCTTGATTGTTGAGAGTGTATGGGGATGGTTTTCTTGGTTGAGAGAGCATTTTTATTGATTTTTGAGGCTATGGGGCATCCTAATGCATAGACTTTGCATGCCTTGATCCCTGGTTTTGTGAGTGCTTGACGGGACTACATTCACCCTACTAGAGAGCACTTGTGCGAGGAAGACCTTAGACAAGTGCTTGAGCATTTCAAAACATACAATGTGGGTGATCGCTTTTTTATCTTTGAAAAGGTAAAGAGAACCCTTGATGGGAAGCTTGGAACATCTTATGATGGACTGGACTCAGGCTAAAGAATTCAACCTAGCAAGACTTGACGAGGATCCCAAAATTGTATACATTGGGAAGGACCTATCTCCTAAAGAAGAAAAGATCTCATTAACCAACTCATAGAATTCCAAGATTGCATTGCTTAGAAATACACAAACATGAAGGGTGTACCACACCGGAGGTGGTTAAAATACCATTCCCATTGTGGTAGGAGCACGACCATTCAGGCATAGAGCCTACCAAATAAATCCAAAGTATTCCAAAATGGTCAAGGATAAGATTGACAAACTCATCGAAGATGGATTCATTTATAAAATAGAGAACACAGAATGGCTACCCCAATAGTCATAGTACTTAAGAAAAATAGGAAGATCTAAGTTTACATTAACCTTAGAAAGATTAATGCAGCCCAATGAAGGACTAGTACACGTTACCATTCATCGAACAAGTAGTAGGCAAGGAGGTTATAGCTTCCTTGATGGGTTCTCAGGCTATAACCAAGTGGAAATAGACCCAAATGATTAATATAAAACTGCGTTTGCCATAGAGTGGAGAACTTATGCATACAGGTTATGCCATTCAACCTATCCAATGCCCTTGGCACTTTCCAAAGGCTTATGTGCATAGCATATAAGGAATACCTTAGGGAGTTCCTTGAAGTTCTCATGGATGACCTTTATGTAAATTCCAAATGGAAACCACATCTATGGTGCCTTAGAAAGATACTGTAAAAATGTAAATTATATCAACTATCCCTCAATCTACCAAAAGCCAATTTTGGGTGAGGCATGGAATAATACTAGGGCACATTGTTTCCGAACATGGCATCTCCACTGATGAGACATAAGGTGAAGCTAATTCTTTAGCTTCCCCCCACCTACTAACTCCAAGGGCATCCAACATTTCATTGGACATGTTAGATAATATAGTTAGAAGATTTATAATCCTATATGCCGACATAGCAAGACCCTTTTGTATGGGCTACTTGTCATCTTTGTGTGGACGGATGAGTGTCGAAAGGCCTATGACACTCTCAAGAAAGCCCTAACAAGCACACCAATTCTACAATCACCCAACTGTGATATCCTTTTCAATGTGCACATAGATGCCTTGGCTTTTATAATTGGTTGCATTTTGGCACAACCAGGAGGATAACATGGATTTCCCTGTTAGCTTTGCTAGCTAGCTACTAGCAGCAGTTGAATGATGCTAAACAAAACTACAATACCATGGAACGAGAAGGACTTTTGATGGTCTATTTGTATTTGAGCTAGGCATCTTCTTAGATGCAGTATTGATAGGGATTATAGAATATAGGTCATATAGGGGCACCATTGATGGAGATAGACTATGCCTATAGGGACTACATTAGATACCTTGAGGATGCCATGGATGATACCACTCTTTTCTCTTGTGTGGATTTGTTATCTATGTTCGATGTTGATGATCATGCTTCTATTTTGGATCATCATACACTTGTATCTGGTCTTGCACATGAGGATGTGTTACATGGATCCTTCCCACATGATATTAATGGCCAACTCTTCACAAAGATTTCTTCGAATATTATAAGAGATTGTGATTCCTATACATATCTCTCCCTCTAAACATGCAACTGGGGTCATGGGATTATATGGAAGCCTTCCCATATATAAGTCGCTTCTTATTTTAAGCTACCTTGTTAGACGTGATTACCTTGAATTACTCGTGTATAGTTTTTTAATTATTTTTCAAGCTTCTCATCATTGGAAGCCTTTGGTTGGTTTCCTTGGTGCAAATAATGCTCACCCTCTAATTTTTAGTCAGAAGGGTATAACATTAGGAGTTGGTCCAAAATGCTCATCCCAAACTGTTGGATTAAACTACACCAAAATATCCTTTATGACATGAGGGAACAAGGGAATAAGGTTCATAATCATTTTATCCATATAAAAGCACTAGTAGATGAGTTAAAAATCAGAGCTCATGGGTTATGGAGAGGTGGAGAGATTCTAGGCTTTTGGAGGAGGTTTAGGAGAAGATGTAGGAGATGCCTCCTAGGTTCATGCCCACAAGTTCCTTCAGTGAATCAATGTAGCCATGATGTCTATTTAAGAGGCAACTCAGCTAATACAATGTGTGCATGATTATACTAATCACACCTATGATGCTTATGTTAATCCATATCTTAATCTTCTTAGCTTAAGTGTTTCATTATGCTTCACCGTGTTTCTTCTTGATCATTATGAACCACCATAATTCTTTCAATTGGTATTAGAGCCATCTAGGTCAAGTGATTATATCTCCATTATGTTTATCATTATCATAATTAGCCATAATCACTAGTTTAATCATGTTTTATCTAGTTTTCCTCTCTCTGTGAGACCTATCTGTAGTGTAGGCTTGATTACTCCCACTACACACAATCATTAGTAGATTGTTCCTAACAAAAAGGTGTACACACAGACTAGAACAATTAAAGAAACTTGACGTCATTGCCAACGAGAAGCTCTACATCTTCTGCAACCAGATTTGGGCAAGGTGTGTCTTGGCTTGTTGTCCCACCAGCGCTTAGTGGTCACATAGCTTGCATAAGCATGCATCCTACTTGGCAAAGTGACAACTAGGGAATAAGTCATCTCCTAACCCATATGGCCACATCTAGTCCACCACCATATACCAGGGTCTAAGCTAGAAACTTTTCGGTGCTCGGGTGCTTGGGTGCTCTCACAATAGTAGCTTTTCCTTCATATAGGGGGCCTTGCAAAATAGAGCACATCCATCACCCACCGCCACCAGTAAACAACATGAGGGTGGAGCATTGGGTAAATGCTTTTCTAATAAATTCTACCTAGTTTTTCACGGCTGAAAATATTATGTTTTCTAATACTTAGAGATAATGTTATGTAGAGGTTGGTCCTTTATTAGAGGAAGGCTTTTACATGACCACATCTTGCTACTTTGACCAATTTTTATGCATGTGACTATTTTGAGATGTTCATGGCATGATTATCTCACCTAGTTTTTCACGTATAAACTCCTCAATTCTTGTCACTATTGTCTTTGATGATGTTAGAGGGGTTCCCCAAACTCCCTAAGTAATATGTATATATTAAAGGCTTCCTCTTAAGCTACCTTGCTGGATGTGCTTATCTTGAGTTACTTAGGTATATAGATTCTCAATAATTTTCTAAGCTTCTTATCATTAGCAAACCTCCGGTTGGTTTCCTTAGTGTAAATAATGCTCACCCTCTAATTTTTATCTAGAAGGGTATGTATAACAGTAGGAGCTTTTTGAGTTCATTCTTTGAAAATTTTATTTCCTCCTTCATTCAATTTTTGTGAAGCTATTGTCTAGCCCTATACGTAATTTTGATACTACTAGCACTAATCCTAAGTCTACCATCTCTAGCTTAGTTGCCAAAATGATCATAAGTTCATTTGTCTCCTTGATTTTCAGATTTCACAAAATCGTCAATTGTCATGGGTTTTTTGTTGTGACCCCATCAGCAAGCTTGACTATTAGACTATCTTTAAAAGAAGAAAAATACCTCATTGACCTACTCACATAATTCCAAGATTGTTTGCAAGAGAGAGAGAGAGAGAGAGAGAGAGAGAGAGAGAGAGAGAGAGAGAGAGTTAGCGAGAGAGAGAGAGAGAGAGATTGTTAGTCATAATCTCTATTGGAAATACTCATTATTTTATTTCAAGATATTTTATTTTGGATGTCTCTTTTATTTATATAATTTACCATGATTAATGTGTTTAATCAAGCTGTGTGTGCTGGTATGATATTGTGAGGAATTAATGTGTTTAATCAGCTATGTGCACTAACTAATATTATTTTAAATGTAGCCGAAGAATGAGTGGCAGATTATGTGTTGATTCGCAGGTGGAACATGTGTTGGACCATTATGAGATATTTTGGAAGGCATGCGAACGCCTTTAATGGTTGCACATTTAAGCATCTATATTTTTATAAGGCTAAGGTCTCATACCTTTGTACATACCAAATAATATTTTATACTATTTGATATGTAAGGCTAAGGCCTTATACCTTTGTACATACCAAATAGTATTTTATACTTTTGCTAGGCCCAAGACTTTATATTTATCCTTGCTATATTTTTGTAAAGCTTACACGTTCATAAAACTCAAAAGTACTTGTGCTTTGTTTTTGGAATTAACTTTTTGGAAAGCAAGCGCTTTTTCTAATACATATAAATATAGGAGAGTGGTATAACTCTACCTACGGGAGATTCAACCCACTCTTATGTCAACGGTGCCCTCTACTCTATCTCTCTCGTTTATTTTATTTGGTTTATTAAGGTTTATGCTTTCAATTTGTGCAAGTATATGTTATGCTCTAATTTTGTGTTAAGAAATCAGAGTTTTCTTCTCCTAATGTCTTAACGTCTTGACAGCGGTATCAAAGCTTTGAAGACCACTAAGGAGAAGGATTTTATACTTTTGGTAGGCCCAAGACTTTATATTAATGCTTGCTATATTTTTGTAGAGCTTGCATGCTCATAAAACTCAAAATCACTTGTGCTTTGTTTTTGAAATTATCTTTTTGGAAAGCAAGTGCTTTTTCTAATGCATATAAATATGGGAGAGTGGTACAAGGGCCACACTCTACCCAGGGGAGATTCAGCCCACTCATGTGTTAACGGTGACCTCTACTCTATCTCTATCTTATTTATTTTATTTGGATTATTAAGATTTATACTTTCAATTTATACAAGTATATGTTATGTTCTAATTTTTGTATTGAGAAATTAGAGCTTCTTTCTCCTAGTATCTTAAGGTCTTAACAATGGTATCAGAGCTTCGAGGATTACTCAAGGAGAAGGATTTTTGAAAGAAAAAAATAAAAATGAAGGTCTATGCAATTTATTTGGTGTAAAGAAGGTCAAAGGTTTGATTTTTAAGAATTACTAAAGCTTCAAACAAATCAAGGAGAAATATCATGAGAAAAAGAAAGGCCTATAAAAACAACAAGGGTACAAGTGTGCAGACAAATAGAGGATATCATCAAAGATCTAAAGAATAAAGAGAAGAAGGCTATAAAAACTTTTGGGCAAAGGTTGAATGGTTTATGGAAAATTTTGAGCCATTGGATCAAGAACAAGATCAAGGGCTAGAGTCCAATATCAACTTTTTTAGAACCACCTTTGCAAAAACCAAATCCACTCCTCTTTTTAAAAACCACCTTCTTCAATTATCAATCCCTCAAGAATCCAGTCATATGGATGTGATCAGCATGGCCAGAGCTCTAACCTTCATAGAGAATTTGCATAATCAAGGGCCTATAATCTCTTCATCGTTTTTTCAAAAAAAAAAAAGATTTCTATCGTGTGTGTCCATGAATTTATTTTTTCAATCTCTCTTTCTTTTTTGTGCACAACTGGCCGTCTTCTTTTTTTTTTCTTGCTCTCTCAATTTACGCCCAACCTGTCGTGTAATAGAGTAGCAACTTCAATAGTTAGCTTAGGTTTATGGTCAGAGGGCTTAAGTATAAAAGGGGCTTAAGTATAAAAGGGGCTCATGGACTCTCATAAAGGTTGTAGCCACCATGGTTCTCATGGATGGAGGAGAGGATGCTAAGGAGTCTCACCACCACGAAGTTGAAGAGTTTAAGAACTATCATGAAGGAACACAAGTTGAAGAGTCACATGAGGATCACTCTTTCATAAAAGAGGGTGCTGCATTTCCATTTGACCCCGGTGGTTGGAATAATGGACACATTGTGGATGACATGACATTTCAAAAGGATACATTTTATTTGACGCTGGTAGTGAGATTCATCTATGGGAGAGTTGTTCACATTTTAGTGGATTTACCTATGGATGAGGCTACATGGCAACCACTTTCTTATGTGCAACAACAAGGTCTATTATGTGAGGATGTGGTTTGACCATTTGACATACATTATATGGGCTTTTATGACTCCTACAATGGAAGATCTGCATTCTAGAATTTTTTGGACAGTGCAAAGGCATTTTTGGGAGTCTTTTGGTGATCTCAATGAGCTCTAATGGTTACTATGATGGTATTTTATGATATGTAGGTATCATGCACACGTCATTTAGGACTCATTTTGAAGTGTTTTCATGAGATATTTACGAGTGGTTTCGACATTGACATGGGTTGTCGTAACACTCCACTATGCTTCAAGAGCACTTATTTCATGATTGGAGGGTCTATTTCTACATTGATTATGCTATGGATGCATGGAATCTATTTAGGGTTCATACTAATTAGACATGGCTACTTTTTGAGGCCCTACCATTGTCTTGTACATATGATGGAGCCCTCTCTTCTCATTGATGTATATGGGAGATATGGCAATTGTACACATGATAGATCTTGAGAACAAAATTTTTGGGGAAGGGATGGTTTTTAATGGAGTAGCAAATTTAATCGTTAGCTTAGGTTTATGGTCATAGGGCTCAAGTACAAAAGGGACTCATGGACTCTCATTTGTATCTTTTGATTATATGACTTTTGGAATTGTACATTGGAGCCTAGAGGTACCATACCTTGGCTTATAGAAGGCTATTTTCATCCTTTGGTGAAAGGCTAAATCACTTAGGCATTGTGTATGATTTCTTGCTAATTGCATGTAATCAACATAATGATTTGTCCTAAATCTCAGCTTATGGTTACTTCATTTCACGCCGGCCATCCTTTTCTTTTCTGCCTTGCACCGGCCTCCTTTCCCCTCCTTGTGCCCAAATTCCCAGCGTTTCTTGTTGCTCCATGTCATATGGATCCCATGGTTGCACATTTGGTAGCCTGGATGGACTCTTTTGCCCTAGTATCTTAAGCAGTTGTTGTGGCCTCTGTAGTCATGCTAAAGCTAAATCCCCCTACACTACTTGTACCAAGGTCAGATATAGTGAAGCCAGATGGGATAGTGGGTCTCCAAGCTATTCCAAACACACCAAAGTTAGTGTTTTGTAAGTTGGCCAAGCCAAAAGACTGAAATAGTTGGTCTCAACAACCATTCCCGTTGTGGTTCTAGGAAGGATTACTCCTTCCTCTCTACAAGATTAATGCTTCTCATTCTTGCGCCAAACTTGTTAGCATACATATCGGGAGCAGATGTCTCCATGCTTGGTCTTTCTTGCTAACGGTCTCTCACTTTGCTAGTCGGTTTGATGAGTGTTTGACTCCCACTCCTTAGTTGGACCACCTGTGATTATATTTCTAATAACATCTACAAAGCTCCTTTGAGTAGTTGTAGGTGAAACATGCACTCCAACTTCTTAGACCATACGTATCTTTAAAGAGATAGGTTCCCAACAAGAATAGGCCACACAAGCTAGCATCCTCTCTATTGCTCGAATGCTCAGTTTCTATGGTCGCTTGCTCCTGTGGGGTTCCACCAGGGATTGTGAAGCATGTAGAGATTCCTCTTGAGAGGGTGCTCTTGGTCTAGCATCGTTCGAGCCATGCTTCTTAAGCGTGGGATTGAGTCCAAAAATCTTACTTAACCTCGTGTTCATGTTAGGGGGTGATCAGCTAAGAGCACCCCTCCTATTGACACAAGTTAAGCAATGACCCTGGATATTCTAGATTCAACTAATTTTTTTACTTTTTTATCTCTGTTAGGCTTGTGAATGTGTTCACAAGTTGAGTACGTGCATTCTGAGTAGGTACGTACATGACTAAGTGAATTGGGAACATGCATGGCCAAGTCCTAGTTAGAGCTATGAACATGCGTTCACAACTCTTGGAACATGCATGGGGAACTGAGAACATGTGTGGCCAAGTGAAATCTATGGAGCTATGAACATGCGTTCCGAGTTAGGAATGTGTGTGGCTAGGGATTTATGAATGCACGTGCATTCATACGTGGTAATGTGCATTCATACGTGGGAATGTGTATTCCTACTTTGGCACATAAGTATGGAATTCTGAATGGTCTACCACTTACAATGGTGGAAATTAGGGCCATGTGATGGTCAATTTTCAATCGTTTTTATCATTATTACGAGCATTTATATGAGGAATATTTTTTGACCCCTTCCTTAATGAGAATATTATGCAAATTTTCTCTATCACACTTGCGAACGTGTGCAGTTTTCAATCATTTTTATCATTACAAGCATTTATATGAGGAATATTTTTTGACCCCTTCCTTAATGAGAATATTATGCAAATTTTCTCTATCACACTTGCGAACGTGTGTACCCAAGACTAGTCGAGTACGTATGCAAGTAGAGCAGAGGGCAATTTTCTATGTTTTGGCCTAAAAATCCATTTTTTGCTCTCTCTAATTACTCTTTAATGGTGAATATTTTTAGGTTTTTAATTTAATAACACGCTTGGGATTTTCCTAGCCTACCTAATAATGTGGACAATGCATCCTAATGGTGTTTATACAAAGATTAATGATGTGATTAAGTTCTAAAATGAGCAAAAACATAGAAAATCGCTAATGCAAGAAGGAATCAATCAAAATCAAAGGAAATAGAGTTAGAAACTTACTTATAGCCATGCAACTTGAGCTCGAAGGTTTACTCCATGCTTTATTGCATTAAGATAATCCAAATAAACAACAAAATATCAACAAACAAATGTTGAAATTGGTTGATTTGCACTCCAATCTGGCTATGATAATACTCCAAATGCAAAGCTACACCTAATAATTTTGTTTAACACAGGTACTAAATCTAAATGACAATCTAGACCAATTGGAACGAATGGCATCATAGAACATAACATAATTCCTACAATATAGGATAAGATAATTTTAGGAAGACATTAGAATTGGGAAGGAAATCTTGGGATGAGAAAAGTCATAAGCCAAAGCACTTCCCCGCAGTAGTGCCAAAGATGTTCACGAGAGAAACTCTCAAGCCTCAAGCCATTCTAGGTAGAGTAATTCTCTTGTGGAAAGCTAATCACCCATAAAGAAGCTTTGCAAATGAGTGGGGAGTAAAGAGAGACAAAGCTATGGAAAGCTCCTCTTCTTCAATACCACGGTGAATGAAAGCATGAAAGGCTAATTTCCTAGCCTAAATGTACATCATCGGCATTACACGCATAAGCTTGGAGTTTGACTATCTTTTGGCATTACGTAAGTTGTAAGATCGGCGCTTGACCATCTTTCATTAGCATTACACAAGTCGTAAGTTTGGAGATATCCCATAATAGAGGTTGACTATTTTACTTCATCGACATTACACATCATAAGCTTGGTGTTTGACTATCTTCTGGCATTACATAAGTTGTAAGATCAGCGTTTGACCATCTTTTGTCAACATTACACAAGTCGTAAGTTTGGAGATTTCCCATAATAGAGGTTGACTATTTTACATGAAGCACATTGCACGGTATAAAAATAGGGCTTGAAGAAGTCACCACACTTGGAGTAATGTTAGCCAATGTGGTTAATAGTAATAAGTTTTGTACCAAGCCGAAGCTATAATACCATGTAAGAGGATATAATGTGCAGTGTATTAAAGAGAACACTCACACAATGAGGATCTTTCACAACACAAAAATTTAAAACTCAAATTGCACAATAGGAGAGATAGAGAAGAATATTGTGTTACTAAAGTGATATAATAGATGAAAAATCCCACACCCATGTGCTCCTGTGAAGGGAGCTTTGATGGCTAGTTTGGAATTTCTAATACATAGGCTGTATGCTAGTAAAAGCTAGGGAGTAAACTCACAATGATGACTGATGAACTATGTGGAGAGAAGGGACTAGCCAGGTATCTATATAAGCCTACTAACATGACTATGTAGGTCTGTGGTGATAGTCAATTCCACCGTCCATCGTGTAGACTAAGCACAAAAAGATGTACTAGAATTTCATACCAATATTCCCACCTCCCACAACCATCTGAGCTTATCTTGGGCCTTATTCGGGCCCAACAATGTCAAGATAAGGTGTCCAAGAGTAAAGTCTACCTACTCCATGTGTGGACCATTATGAGATAACGGTCCAATGTAGGATGTAGCATCTCTAAACCATATGGCCTCCTAGGCCACCTTCTCGTGTGAATATAAGAATGCCAGGTGCTTGGGCTACTCCACCATGGCTACTCCTCATAATGGGGGCCATACAAACATGAGCTAGCTCGTGTTGGTGTGCCTAGCCAATACAATATAAGGGTTGTATCAATATCCAACACGGTTATATAGGTGATAGGTTTTTCGTACCATTTAGGTTGCCATGGCCATGTCCTTCTGGAAAACTATATATATGGGCCCCACCTCCTCATTTCCTCACTTTCAGCTTTTAGTGTAACCAAACTCTTACAAATTTTTATTTCAAGCCTTCCTTTACTCCCATCCTCTATCATCCATGGCCGACACCTGGAAACTCCTCCATGGAGGTCCTCCACCACCCTACCCCCTCAAGAAGAAGCACCCAGGGCGGGACGCTTCGAGGAATACGCCTACTGCCCCACATAGCTTTCACATTTTGGGAAGCCATTGATGAATCAGCGGCCATACCATGCACTCTCTGATGAAGAACAACCATAAAGTGAAGCACAAGCTCCTTTATTTCACACGGCCATGCTACAGGGCTATTGCTACCGACCTTGTAGTCGTAGGACATCTGGAGCAGTTGGGGCTAGGAGGTCTACCAAACAATGGAGCCATGGGGACCGGATCTATATACCTGCCTATATTTTATCAAAACCTATGATGCTAACCTACACACAGGCAAGGTGCTCAACAATGATCAAAGAAGCCCTCTAGCTCTCCCGATTTGACTAGCCTTATGTGGAGCTAACCAACACCCCAAAATTGACCAAAGGCACTTACAAATGTGCAACAAACAAAGACGGGGTTGAATGGGCTAACATCACATAGAGGAGTTGGTAATACCAGTGAGGGCACTGCAGTTTCTTTTGACAACCAGATGGACATATAGGTATGATCATCCTTTCAGCATGTCTACATTGGCCAGGGTACACCAAGGGAAACCCGTGAATTGGGCTAAATATCTATGCAAGGAGCTCCATGCCATTTGCTCAAACCCACAAGGAAAGTTTGTAGCAACAACGACACTCCTAACAACAAAGTCATCTACCATACTGCCGGGTGGAAGGAGATTCCTAGGGCCATCTAGCTTGGTGGACAGACACAATACCCATTTCCCTACCTCCATTTCCATTCTCTCCCCACAACGCTGAGCCAAGGCCCTACACAAGAGGAGAAGGAAGCTCCAAAAGCAAGATGCAAGGCTACTGAGGAGGAGAGGTAGAAACATGATTTTTTTATTAGAATCTTTTTGAAACCTCGCGCCCCCGGATAGCTCAGCTGATTTCCCTCCTCGCTACACAAAAGCAAGCCTCTCCTCTCCTCACTCTACTCATTTTAACACGCTGGAGACTCTTTGATGGGCAAGAAAATGTAGCTTCCGGTCAATCCAAGCATATGCTGAAAGTGTACATGTAGTACATGGAGCAGTACCGAACTTTGCACTGGGGTTTTCTCATTACACAAATGATAGATTGTATTTACCGCCAATAGGAGGTGGCAGCCATGGCCCAAAAGGAAATGTTACTGGCAAAAGCTCAGGAGAGGCAGATGACCAAAGATTTGTACACCACTAATCTCAATAACCTCCACCTCCAGAACATGATCGATGAGGAGTAGCAGCTCAAGCAGACATTCTCCACCATCATAAAGTCTAGCAAGCTCAGGAAGCCACAAAAGGGGCCCACCACGACCTCTCTTTAGCTTAGGCTATCGCTAAGCCACTCCTAGCACCGCGCTACTACTGTAGAGAAGGCCCTCTCCCACATGACCTACAACTATATCCTCACCAAGCTCCCTCTCTCCAACATCGCCCTCCTACCTCCTCTCTTCTTCTTCCAAGGGCTTATTTCCTTCACCCACCACCCCAGATCTTCTACGAGCTCCCTACCCACCCTCTTCGGGCCACCCTCATTAGTTTGGTGCCACCTACTCTACTTCGGCCAACCAACAGAACCAACTAATCTCATCGACCTCTCAGTCCCTAATGGCTTGTGTCCATACCCCTACTCCCCACAAAGGACACTTGACGCTCTTTAACATCTTCACCATAGGGGTTGGCACATAGTCGATGCTGCATACTGCTCCCTCCACCATGATGAACTTCCTACGCACTTTGCAACCGGCATTCTCATCCTCTACCATAGGTGCCATGTATAGATGGAGGTAATGGAAGCCATAAGCATCATCTAGTTTGATGACTCGCACGTGACCTTCCCGAGCGGAGGCAAAGGCATTTTTTAGATCGCATGGCCCAGAAGACTTCGAAGACAAAGCTCATAGCAACGACCATGACGGCTATGATGGAGGAGACAACAAAACCAAGGGACACAACCACCTTCACCCCGGTCCCCCGCCACCCTCATCTCCCCCACATCAACCGTGCCAGCCGCCACCCCAGTCCCTCTCATCCAAGCACTAGCACCAAACCACCACCACCCCCATCTAGCACCTCAATCCTGCCCCTCTTCCCCTCCCAATCATCTCCACCACTCCGTTTTCCCACCCACCCCACCCCACCCCGCCTCCCTCACCTCCCTTCTTATCCTTGAATTTAGGCAAGCACAGAGCCTTAACAGATTTACCTTCAACATCAGCAAAGCCTCCCCACATGCTTCTTGCCAGCCTTGCCACCCACGGTCATTGCCCACCCCTCCACTCTCATCTCACTGACTAATCACCCCTCCCCCCACCTCTGGAAGAAGGCAAAATTACATCGTCGCCACCACTCGAGCATGAGGAATTTGACCCTCCACTCAATCCTCTCAACTCATGGGACCCTCACGACAGAATGGAGTTTGAGTGGGCCATCCAAATCCTACTCAGTCAACAACTTCAGGTGGCATCAATCACTTGCATCACTGATCGCATGGACATCGACGTCTTGCGTCCGTACATCGACGTGAAGCATCACACTTGGCAACGAGAGCACCTACCTCGACAATGAGGACACTACCATCAACCACCCACCATTGCTTGCCCCATCACTTTCAATCTCATGGGCGAGCAACCGGCCTGGAGGTGCCCCTATTTACTGAAGCCATTCATTTGGGAGACCTAGTGCAAGGCGTTGCACCCCCTTTGCATCAACCTAGAGTACATGCTGATCCAAAGAAGGTGGGCTTGGAACCTCTTGCATGAGGAGCAACAAAAGAACCCAAAGCTACAATTCAACTTTCTATGGTTCACTCCTCCGACGCCCGAGCAACCCTACATAGAAGAGACCATGATCAAGTGATTTCACGAGTTTATACAAAGATATGATCAGGTCCCATACCCAGCCGTGATAGCAATGATCAGATTCTTCAACTTGATCATCATACTATTGGAGGCATTCCTTGACTGGGACCACTAGCATGACGACACGGAGGGCTTGGCCTTCGACATCAATAAAGGGCCGACACTCAAGCAAATTTTTGGCTACTACAAGCGCATCATGTGGATGCCCGCCGCACTTCCTCGAGATGTTCGAAGACATGATGGAGACTACATTTTGGACAAGCTATCGAGTCTTCCATTGAGCAAACCCTAAAACCTACTCCTACCTCACACACTGCAACTTTATCCACACCTATTCGATCTACTACCACTAGATCTAGCCAGCTCCAAGGATTGACCTGAATTAGGGAGGGGGTATGTTAACCACTTTGGTTTACATTACTTTTCAAGCATGGCCACGCTCATTGTAACTTATCTTTTGTAACCACGCAAAGTGCTTAATGATAAAAGAGACATGGGATGACCGAGCTTGCGGCTTGTATAATGTTGGTCATAGGAAAGAGTTGTACATAGAGCTAGGAAGACTAGTTTGGGCCCCCAATTGTAAATGGGCGGCCAACCATTGTAAACTAAGAGCTCTTGTATATAAGACATTTTATGAAATATGAAAATCCCATTAGTCTCATTTGAGTTCTCTCTCTCTCTCTCTCTCTCTCTCTCTCTCTCTCTCTCTCTCTCTCTCATGATCTTGTGAATGCATACTTGCTTTATTGTTGCTTGCATGCTTGATTGTTATTGTGTGTGCTTGGCCTCTCCTCTCCCCTCTTTTTCTCTTTACCAAGGTCCCTATTGCATGCGTATGGCATGGAGTGAAGGTTGAGCTTTCCATAGCTCCCTCCTTCTTGCCCTCCTCTACCTAGTGTTAGCCATAGGCTAACCTAAGCCGTGGGGCCAACGTCGCAGCTAGACAGCTGCATGTTAGCACCGCCCAATGTTAGGGCCAGCCGAATGGTAGCTAGAGTACTGTATTACAAGAACGACGCTTCCTTAACACCCAGCTGGCACATCTTATCACAGTACTGATGGAGACTGCAAGCCAGATAATATAAAAGGATGAATCCTATGCTTTGTAAAAGTTGGTTGCCAATTGTATCATTTTCCTTTTTGGGTTGATATAAGCAAGATCGTTCTTTTTGTTCTCTCTCTCTTGTACATTCGTCTTCCTGTTACGTCTTTGTGTATTCATTTGCATTTCATATGTTATGGTCACTAGAGTTATCTGTTAAGTTATCGTGGCCTTGCATTGTTTATTAAGTAGTCAATCTAGTAGTTTTCAGTGATCTATGTGCCACATTTGTTTTTGTGTTAGATCTGTATTTATCTAGTGTATGCTGCATGCATAACCAGTGATTCTCAATAGGTTATTGAGGGAATAAGCGTTCATATTCCCTCGCCAACACTTTGGTGACCACGATGCTTTTTTGTTGTTTCTTATTGTTGCCATTTCGCTTGCTGGCTGATTGTCATTGTGTTTGAATCTTTTCTCCTTATTTTCAAACTTGTCCCTCATGTCAGCATGTGCAAGGCGCTACTTAGAGCGCAACCAAGCTCGGCAATTATTGTTTGCCAACCCTAAAGACCAACCCACCATATCTAAACTAGAACAACCCACATCCCACTCAAAAGAAGAACCACTCACCCCTACCACCCCGACCTCACCACCACTATTCATACCACCTCCACCACCACCCCCCCATGCCTATCTCCCTTCACTACCACAACATGATGCTGCAAGATCAGCTGGCTGTCAACGTAAAGTATCCCAAATTTTTTGAGAAATCCTCGATGATGCAGATGTTTACATCCTTATGTTTGACACTGTTTGGCGTGTCAATGTACTTTGCTTGGTTGTGACCAACACCTCAAAAAGGCTGCCTTTGATCCTACACTCCAAAAGAGTGCAGCTCTTTGGGTTGCTCATCAGTATGAGTACGCCCATTTTCCCACTTATGATGCCGTCCGAGATACATTCCTTCAACACTTCAGAGAAGACAAGACATCCGTGCATGTGCTAGATAAACTGTGTAGAATGAACTAGAAGAGAATGACAGTGGAAGATTTTGCTACAAAGTTCCGGAAACTTATCCACAGGCTAGATATAGCTAATCGTCCTGTGGAGGAAATTCTCAATTCTTATTTTATGAAGGGCCTCAGCAAGCAACTCAAATGCTCCATTGATGGTGCCGACCTGACTACCATCACTATGGAGCAGCTTGTAGACTTGGCTCTTAGAGAAGAGCAGGTGTTGGTAGGCCCTATCAAAAGCAAGGAAAAGTCCAAGAGTAAAAGGAAGTCCAACAAATCCTCATTCGGATCTTCGAACGACGAGGTTGATTTTGATGATTCCACAGCCAGGAGGAGGAGAAGGAGGAGGAGGAAGATCGCAAAACTAGGTCCAAGAGCAAGAAGATAGGGAAGACCACCAAGGAAGTGGCTGCAGCCAAGGCTCAGTTGACCAGTGAAGGTCCGAAGCCCACTCCTACAGTCCAGTTACGGTGGTTGAAGTGTCATAATTTTGGACATGGAGCTAATGAATGCGGCTTGAATGAACTCTGGTGCGCCATTTGTAGGACGACCACACATACAACTAAAGCTTGCGAGTACAATGGCAGGAGAGTCCCTTCGCAACCGGTACTCCAACCTCTCATGGTGGCCGCAGTCCACCAACTCACCCAACCAATGGCTATGCCTGACCAGTACTGCAAACCCCAATTCTGCCCATAAGGAAACTTTCCTCCTAGGGACATAGCCGGTTCCCGAAGGCCTGTCCTCACATGCTTTTATTGTCATGGCCAAGGCCACTAGAAGTCGGTGTGTGAAATATGGAGAAAGAATAAAGTAGAAATAGAGGGAGCCCAGGCTTTCGCACACCTAGTCAACCCTCAATAAATGTAGTGGAAATCCAAGCTTTGGATGAGCAAGCAATACCCCAACCAACCACATAAGTGAAAGAATCATCAGCCATGGCGGTGACCAGATCCATGCAACCCAAGACTCTGGAGGCGGCGCAAGAATCGACCTCCGGATAAGAAGGGAAAGAAGAAAGGGGTCACCTAGCAGGAACAACACAAAGGCCAGATGGAAGTATCTGCTTGGGTGGAGGAGTAATAGGCCAGAGAGGCGCTGCGAAAAAAGCACCTAAAAAGACAGAGGCCAATCTGTCGGACGAAATCATAATTCAGTTTTTCGAAGAGGAGCCCGGAAGAAGAAGGCAAAGTGTCCTCGCTAGTTAAGATGCAACGGCCAACGCAAGGTGAAGAGACACAATGGCCAGAAGAATGTGGGGAAAGTGGGTGGATTACCCAAGAAGGCTCACAGAAGCAGAACACCAGCCATATGATCTATGGGAAGATATGAATCAACAACCAATACACATGTCGGTGGAACAATTACTCACATTGGTGTCAAGTTTCAGGGAGCAGCTGATAGATCGCTTGAAACCTTAGGGAGAGGAAACGCTGGAAGCCCTAAATATTGAGAGGGCAGATAAGGAAAGCCCCCATTTATGATGAAACCATTCCAATGATCTAGGTCAAGCTGGTCAAAGTGGATATAGCAGAAGTTCTATTGGATGGCAATTCTGGAGTCAATATCCTATCACATGTAACATGCCGCATGCTCGGGTTGAGAAGATGGGAGCCTGCACCATTTGCTGTCAAAATGGTGAATCAACAGCGAGTGCATCCACTCAGATTAATCCGTGAGCTCACACTGGAGGTATCTGGATGCAATTTCCAAATAGCAGTTGTGGTGCTCCGGATGGAGGATATCAAAGACGCTTATCCAATGTTGCTCGCCCCAGCAGAGCAGACCCTAGCTCCGCCAAGCACGGATCAAGCAAGATTGGAATGCAAATATGATTATTATCCGGTGTGGAAAGAAGAAAATAAAGATCTGTGTCGCGCACCAGTAAGCGGAAGGTGGAGAAACCAGCCCGACCAAAAATAGCCGAAGGAGTCAACATGTTGGAAGGGCTAGAGCTCGATGAGGAGGAGTATCTCCAGCAGAATGCTAATTGGATCAGCATGTTTGAGGCTGATGTAGTCTGGATAATGGACAGGTATCGACCAAGCAGCCTGCACAAGGATAAGGTTCCCAAGGATCAGTCCGCTCCACGGATGGAAGGACATAGTCCAGATAAAGCGGAAGATTTTTATGAGGCTCTAGCCGAGGAAGGCACTACTCTTCAAGCCTACAGCAACTCTTTGTAGCAGCAGAAAAGAATTTTGACAAAGATGTTAGGCATTCTAAGAGGGTCAAAGAGGATGAATTGATGGAAATGAACCTCGGAATTGATAATGTTGCTCACTTCCTTCAAAGATGTGTCTGCATGGAGCTGTAGATGAAAGGGATTGATCCCAGCTTCTACCAACACCAGATCAATCTAAAGGAAGGTGCCATTCCTATTCGACCAGATACCAGATGAACCTGAACTATGCCAAAAGGGTGGGAGCCTTTGCATCAAACATCATGACCTTTGGCCTCAAGAATGCTCCCGCCACATTTCAGTGCATGGTCCATGCAGTTTTACTGATTTTTTGAATACCTTCATGCAGGTATTCATTGATGACTTTAGTGTTTTTGGCAAAACATCTCAACATTTGATGCACCTACAGCTATGCTTGGCCAAATGTAGACTCTGATTAAGCTTGAATAATGTGCCTTTGTTGTCTAAAAAGCGGAATGCTATTAGGCCACATCATTTCCAAGGAAGGAATAGCATTAGAGAGGGCACCAATGCAAAAAACTAGTTTCACATTACTCAGGCTTAGCTTAGACTAGGGAAAGACCTAATATAGACCATGACCCAAGAACACTCGGAATGGGGATTAAGGGACATGGCCTCCAAACTCTTAGATGATGACTGTAGGGTAGCACACTAAATGGGACCTATGCATATTCCATGCACCTTTACCATCCCCAAAAGCTATGTAAGTGATAATGGACATACACATTGCTAGACTTTGTTAATGGCAAAAGAGAGAGATAACCCTACCAAGACAAGTAAGCCCACAAAAGTATCTCACTCTACAAGAAGAGCAAAGTTTACCAAAGCTAAAAAAGAAGCTACGTGCACCCTACAAGAGAAGTGCCTATGATGTAGAAGACCTTAGACAAGTGCCTGAGCATTTCAAAACATATAATGTGGGTGACCGCTTCGTACACTTTGTAAAGGCAAAGATAACCGGTTCCTAATGGAAAATCAAGGACATCTTACAATGAATTGGTTAAGGTTAAGGAAGTCAACCTAGTGGGATCTGATGAGGATCCAAACTTGTGCACATTCAGAAAGACGTATCCCATGAAGAAGAAATAGGACTAACTTATACAGACACCCTATTAGAATCACAATAATTTCTCCATCCAATTAGCATGATAAGACATGTAAATTCAAAAGTGTCACTATCAATATGGTCTTATCTAAGGTCATTGAAGATGAACATGAAGACAATGAAGCCCCTAGTGATTTCAATGAGTTCATCGAGGGTGATCATGTTCACACACTAGGCAAGGAGTTTCCATTTGATTCCGGTGGTACTTTGCCACCCAAAGACTTTGCAAGAGTATGATAACTTGGATTCCTATGTGTGCTTTTGATCGAGCAAGCATGAAGCCTACCTTGTGCACCTTATCTCAACATTCTTATGCGGGATGCAAGGGTGCAAACACTTTGAGGTTCAAAAGGTCAATGTTAATGGTAGAGTGGCTCATGTTTTGGTGGATAGAAAAAGTATGCATAATTTTGAGAATAAGAAGTCATTGTGTAGTTTCAAATTACAGCCCCTTTGGCAACTTTTCATGAAGTTCAATTGGCAAAATGGGCCTACAATGGACTATATAATCATGTGTCAAGGTGTGAGATTGGAGCTACCAAAAAAATACAGATCTACCTTGTACCTAATTCATCATACAAGTCCAAAGTGATGGAGGAAATGCATGCAACCCCTATTGCGGGTCATTTGGGTCTCTATAAAACCTTTGATAAGATAAGAAAGAGTTTCTTTTGGAAGGGGATGTGGAGAAATATGCATGCATATGTCACAAAGTGTTTACTATTTCAATTGAGCAAAGATCCAAATAGGAGTTAGGAGGTATGCTTCAGCCCTTATGTACATTCCCGAGGGAAAGTGAACAGATATATGTATGGATTTTATCACGCAAATTTCTCACATCAAGAATGATTGGCACAACTTGTATGTTATAGTGGATCTATTAACAAAAATGGCATGCTTCATTCCTACCAAGGTCACTTATACAGCATCTATGGTTGTAAGATAATACGTGGACCGGTTGACATAAATGGGGCACTTCATTCCTACCAAGGTCAATTGTACAGCATCTATGATTGCAAGAAAATCTGTAGAGTTTGTGTTCAAATTGCATGGTATGCCTCAACAAATTGTAAGTGATCGAGATGCCAAATTTATGGGTTTATTTTAGAGAAGACTATTTGAGCTCATGGGGATCCATGTCTTTCCCTTGTTCCACAATCATAACAACTAAATTGAGGTTTAGGCTAGTCTTAGATGCCTTTTCCATGCTCTTAAACAAATATTAGGGTTATATATTCATTGATGGATGCTCTATAAAGTGGTGAAATGGCTCGTTAGAAGAAGACTACCAACCCTATGATATCATTCTAATTATATAAATCCTTGAGAACAAAGCCCTTTTTATGGTTTTTCGAGGTCAAGTAGGTCCTTTACAAGTCTTCCATACACCCATAATTTATTATACTCCTTATATCAAAAAGCTCTAATATTACATCTCACTTTTACTTGGGCAAGATTGAGGACTAAAAAATTCATGTTTTGGCTCTAGTTTAAAGAAGTTACATGATCACAAATCTGATCCCAAATGATCATTTTGGAAGATTTCCCCTAACTAGGCTACTTTATGGTGTCTCATAGGATGGTAAATCTTACTTATTTGAGGTCTAATTGAATTTTGTTTATACAAATACCAAGAGAGATACAATCACAAAGCCTGATGGATCATCTAAGAAAGTCCTAATTATGGAGGCAATGATACGTGAGTGAGGCTATATAGTTGCCCCCTCCCATTCAATCATATGTCCATACACTTGATCAGATGCCCATGAAAGATATACTGAAGAAGGCTGCCTACAATTTGAATGGGACTACAATTTGAATGGGACAGAGTACAAGAATATACAAGAGGAAGCAGATGAGAGAGCTTGGAGAGAAATGTAAATGCTCATGCAAGTCAAACCATAGACAGATACAACAGGATACCCCTCCATCGAATCGCAAGGGTACATGAGGAAAAGCAGGATGATTGGGCATGGTGCATACATAGGGAGATGGAGAATTATCTAAAATCTCACCAATCAAAGGTGTGTAATCCTTACATGCTCACAAAAGTTCTCAGCCATGCAAGAAACATCCCCATTCCCCAAGGTACTCAAGAAGCAGAGGTAACTCAAGCAAAAGAGGTAATGAAGCCACTTGCCCACATTCCAGAGGAGCAAGGACAAGCTATCCTAAAGCAGACAAAGGAGCTGGTACAGGAGCTAAAGGGTGGTAAGAAGTCCAAGAAAAGTAGAAAGCTACGGGGCAATCTCCAACAAGTAGAATCAGAGACATATAGTGTCCGGAAGAAGACATCACGTCCTTTCAGCAGGAGAAACATGAAGCAAGGGAAAGGGAGAATATAAGTTTAGCAGCAAAACAAGCACTGCTCCAGAGTCAACACTACACACACCACCTTCCAACCCTGCCCACTTGGTCTTCAAAAACCTTTCGCCACTCTGCAATTTTGTTATTTCAGATTTGCCCACTTCAACAGAGATTGGTGCCACACAAGCTCAAGGCACACAACAATTGCAACAAGTAGATGTGGAAGCAACTTTAGCACACCCAAAGGTTCCTCAAGAAGATCACAAAGTTGAGAAGAGAAAGAGAGCCACCAAAACTCCAAGACCCGACAAGCGAAGGAGAATAAATGCTGGAGACACTATATAAGAAGGGTCCTTCTTGCACAACCTATAGGCCAATAGAGACCATGGAAGGATTTGATAGGTTGCTACAGCACCAAATTCATGAAACAGAAGGCTCAACCTCCACAAGTGAGGTTATTTGGTCCCACAAGAACAACGAGTATGGTGCTATCATTTGTTCACAATTCATATGCTACATGATAGAAATGTCGAGCTTTGGAAACGGGTCAAGGAAACCAGTGATCAAGTAAAGGCTCTCAAAGAACAAATAGTTGCAGGCGACGCCACGCACAGAGAGTAATTCTAAAGGGTTTAAAGGCAGTTGAAGAATAGGAGGCAAGGCTCCAAACCTTGGAGGGCAACAACAAGCTGATCAACAAGATGATAGTCCGCACCACCAAAGAGAATGACGAGCTCAAGGACAAATTAGAACAAGCCAAAGAACAACTTCAGCAAGAATTGGCGACCAACAAAGAAAAGAAGCTACAGCACACATAACAGCTGAGAGATGCATATGCTAACTTTCAAGCCAAGGAAGAGGGGTTCACAGGACACATCGATGAGCTCAAAGAAATAATTGTTGTCTTTGAAAAAAAGGTGGTAAGCCTCCAGACAAAGCATGAGCAGTTGAACAAGGCACATGCTGAAGGGTTGAAAGCCCTCAATGAGGTGATCAATGCAAAGAGAAAGGAGATAGATCAAATGCTAGTCAGCCACCATCAACAAATACTTGAACATGTACACTAGCAACTAACTAGTAGCCAAAGGTTAGTAAAGGCTCGAGCGGCTAAAGCAAGTTGAAAAGTTGAATGCTTAAGCTATCACTTCCAAGATAGCACAAGAGGAAGTTGCACGAAGATATGAAGAGCTAGCCAGTGCTCGAGAAATGCGTGAGGTAGCCATCTATGGATTCCTTACAAACAAAGATTCAAGGATTCATGAATTGGAACGCTCTCAAAGGACTGACCAACCTGATGAATTATGCCAACTCATTGAATACGCTTCGGAGATAGGTTTGTTGCATGTAACTCCTCGGGCCCCTCCTTAGACTCTAACATTGTTTTTATCTACACTAATCCTCTGTCTTCTTTAATACAAAATTAACCTAACCAAAGACCTTAGTTTAGGAGACCTATTACTAATTCATCAGAACACAGAAAGGGATGCAAACCCAATCATAGTAATGGAAATCCTTCAGGGGGATATAAATATTCCTTACTTGACCTAGTTGATATTTTCTCCCTCCCCTTACATTCCATAGTGCGCAACCTCCATAGTTGGTGTCAGGTGCTGCAACAATCAAACATCTTGGATGACAGTATCGATAAACTCGACCTGTTTCTACTAGATGATATCACAATAACATCGGCCAACTACAAAGTTGTTGCACATAGCCAATGGGTATTAGCCACGGACGGATTGAAGTTTATAATACCCATCAGCATCTAAACCTCTCAAAATCCACATTATATCATCCTTTTAGTATTATAAAACTTTATCAAAATATCCATAAGCAATTGGAAGCTATGCTCATTAACGTGGTTTATAATTTTGATAAGTATCATATTGAATATCCTAATATAACCACAATAGATATACTTGACCTCCAAGAGTTTATGAAAACTAACAAGCCCAGATTACCGCCCCCAAGTTCCAGAGAGGGCCAAGAAGAAACACCAAGAATCTTCATTTCTTTTACTTATCCAATAAATTACTAAATCCCTTTCCTAGTATATCTCGTACAAACCAAACTGAGGCCAATTGCATCTTCTCTTACTTCTCTTGTATCCCCATTAATTTTCCCATTAACAGTCTCGCATCGTGCGAGGAGATGCTAGCACCAACTCTATCTCCACCAAGGCCAGTCGATGAGGTACACAATCATCACCCTCAGGATGACATACAAGCTTTAATTGATGTAAATGTCCTTGAGTCTTTGTCAATTTTGTAGAGTACAAGGGCTTCATTCGAGCAGGCAACCTCCTCTTGAAGCCTAAACTCATGTTCAAGGTGCTCACACAAATCACACCATTTAAACCTACCAGAAGAATCCTGCCGGATGCATACTCTCACATGGAGTCACGAAGGTCCTATGTACCATACCCTCTTTGAGCCCCAATGCCAAAGATAGAAGAGCTACTACCAATGGGAGGAGAGGGGACCTTGTGGGAGAATGTGGCTCATCACACCAATTTGGCCAACCCCCACTAGGCCGACCTGCTAGAATTCTGAATTGTAACATTGATGATCAGCTATTGTTTCCGTAGGTGCCGCAAGCAACACCCAGTCCATACAAGGGGTGGTCATACATCAATTAGGAACATATGATACCAATCCCAGACTCGAGAATTTTGATATACAATCGGATTGGTGCAAGGAGTATATGACGGTCCCAAAATATAGTTTTCAGTACCAGTGCTCCCTGCCAACACAAGGAGTAGATCCATTATTCATGCCAATCCAAAGACAATTCACTCCACTCCAATTCCACGAACCAAACCAACGAGACTCTCATGTTTGTTACAACTTCCCTCCTCACTAACCACATCCATGAGAGGAGTTTATCCCTCTACTCCTCTACCCCTATCAATGTAGAAGACATGTTCATCTCCACCTGAATGACTAGTAGGTCTTCCTAGCTGAACCTCCTCACTCACAAGGAGAGGTACCAACTCTGCAAAACTTGAATAGGTCTCACAAACACTAATGGAAGTCTCAAATGGCTTGTAGTACTTTGCAAGGCCATTTAATGTGGCCACAACAAGATCATCATCATCTATGGGTGAGCCAATGGTATACCCAATGTGCATCTACACCTTTCACCTTTTGCACATACTCAAAGAGAGACATGGTACCCTTTTTCATGCTATTCAACTCCTATTGAAGGTGCATCTTTATGCTGGCTTTTGTATTTGTCTCATAGAGACCTATAAGAATGTCCCATGCTTCTTTTAAAGCCTGTACATCTTGTATATACACAATCATATAGTTGATACTATTCACAAAAACCCAATGTAGCAACTTGCATGCTCTTTCTTCACATGCCTTGTGTTCCTATCTCTCAGTGTGCACATTCATAAGTTCACTAGTCTCAGTTCCCCACGCACATTCTGAATGTTATGAATGCACGTTTGTAAGTCTAACTGGGACCTCACCATGCATGTTTCCAACTTGTGAATGTGTGTTCACAAGTCTAACAAAGACTAAGATATAAAAATTTTAGCGGAATCCAAAATATCCAGGACCACTACTTAACTCGTGTAAGAGGGGAGTGTGCTGTAAGCTGATCAATCCCACAGTTAAGGAGAGTGCATCGAATGATGTTGAATCAAGAGCACCTCAAAAGGAAGCTCTGCATGCTTCATAATTCTTGAGACCTCAAAGGAGCCAAGCAACCCTAGGAATTGAACATTCGAGCAAAGCGAGGACGTTAGCTTGAGTAAGGTCTATTACTAGGAACCTATTTCTTCAGAGATGTGTATGGACCAAGAAGTTGGAGAGCGGCCTGACTCCCCTACAACTACTCAAAGAAGTTTTGTAGACGTTATTAGAAATATTATCATAGGCAATCCAATTGAGGAGTGGAAATCTAAGACTCATCAAACCATCTGGATTCATTTACAAGATAGAGCACCTAGAATGGCTTCCAATAGTTAGTCATAGTGCTTAAGAAAAATGAAAATATTCAGGTTTGTGTTAATCTCAAAAAGATTGACATAGCCATGGTGGAAGGACCATTACCCATTGCCATTCATGAGCATGTGCTAGAATGAGTAGCAAGCAAGGAGGCTTATGTCTATAACCAAGTGGAGATAGACCAAAATAATCAATAAAATATTGCATTTGCCAAGCCAAGGAGTCCTATAGCTTCCTTGATGCGTTCTCGGGCTATACGAAGTGGAAATAGATGTGAATACAACACAAGACTGCATTTTCTATACTATGGGTTCTCGAGCTATGCCAAGTGGAAATAGATGTGAATACAACACAAGACTGCATTTTCTATGCTACGGGAAACTTATGCATATAGAGTTATGCCATTTGGCCTATCCAATGCCCCAAGCACTTTCAAAAGGCTTACGTGTGCATCATACAAGAAATGCCTTAGAGAGTTCCTTGAGGTTTTCATGGATGAACTTTGTATCAATTCCAAATGGAAAGCACATCTTTGATGCCTTAGAAAGGTATTAGAAAAATGAAGATTGTATAAATATTCCTCCCTTGATAGAGATAGAGCATGATGCCTTATCATAAAGGTGGCATCTCAATTGTTTGTAGGGCAATTACACAAGTTAGGCCAAGATAGGATATGAGGTGTTGTCCTTAGGAATTCAAATATGTCAATGTCCTTGAGCAAGACCACTCCACTATAGCTATAAGGCATTTCTTAGAGACACCACCACATTTCTCAATAGACATGACTGCTAAAAAAGTTATATTAGTAAGCTTATGGTGGCCCACTTTGTTTGGAGATGTAGTTGAATTTGTCAAAGGTTGTGATGAATGTCAATGATTTACTGGGGTTCACAACTGTGACAAAATGCCCTTGCAACCTGTAGTGTCTCTCTAACCATGTGTGAAATGAAGCATTAAGGTTGTCAGACCAATTAATTCAGCAACTCAAGGAGCAGCTGCCCCCACCACCAACCTCTCCCGAGGATGTCCTCAATGGACTCACCATAGCCTTAAACCTTGCAAGCCGATCACCCTCTCTCCCATCACAAGTCTAGGAAGAAGACGAGATCCCCAAACCCCCCATTAGAGAGTAGTAAAGCAGATGGCATGATCCTCTTGATGACGAGATTGATATTGACAGAGCCCTCAGAATATTGAACTAGTGGATGGGCAATGCCCGAATTAATCCTCTTGACGAGATTGATATTGACAGATTGATCCTCTCTCCCATCACAGGTCTTGGAAGAAGATGATATCCCAAAACCCCCCATTAGAGAGTAGTAGTAAAGTAGATGCACCACTAGACTATCCATTCAACTGGAGTGATCCTCTTGATGAGCTTGATATTTACAGAGCCCTAAGAATATTGGACCAATGGGGACAAGCGATGCTCGGACCCTACGCATAACACCAACATGAACATTGATTACCTTGATATATGCCTTATCAAGCTTTATCTAGAGAAAAAGTTTAATGAGTGGTCCACATCTCATCATAAGACCAATAACAGACCAAGGCAGCTCCAATGCATGACCTTATGGGGAAGCAACTTGTGTGATAGCAACCTTACTTTCTCAAGGCCAAGTGTTAGAAAGATTACTGCTATGCTCCAAGGTATCACAAGATTACCGCTATTTATTTCTTAATTGAATGCAAATGGGCCTGGGACCTCTTCAAGAAGAGCTGGAGAGGAACCCAAAGCCACAATTTAATTTGAGGACTTGAGCTCTTCACAAGATAGAGTTACTCTACTGAGAGTGGCTTGAGGTGCAAAAATTGATCAGATCTTTGCATTCTCCTCTCCTTCTCTTTATCTTGCAAGAGGCTCAAGTGTTCTCAATCGATGAACAATTGACCAAGGGTTATAGGTGTGGTTTAATGAGAATGGATATTTTGTGAAAGTAACTTTGAAGTTACAAAATGGAAAGGTTAAGCACTTGAGTGATGTGCTTCATGTACGTACTATTATAAAGAATCTTGTGTCAGTGGGGGTCAAATGGTTGACCAAGGGTTACAGGTGTAGTTTAACGAGAATGGAGGTTTTGTGGGAGAGTTTAGAAATAAGTATAGGCTTATCACAAAAGGCAAGAAGAATGGCATTGTTTACATTTGATGTTATTATGCCAAAAGTGAAGTTATTTTATTTACAAATGGTACAAATGTCATTTTTGACATGGAGATATGGCACAAAAGGATTGGTAATCTGAACATTGAGAGGTTGAAGACTATGCAAGCAAAAGACATAGTGAAAGGATTACCAAAGTTTAGAGCTGATGATTTTCTTGACAAACCACTCTCTATCTATACCCATACTTCCATACTTCTTCTCACTCTTTTTCCCTCCTCCCAGCTCGACCTGGTCTAACTTGGCTTACCTAGCCCCTCAATCCTCTCTTACACTTTAATGATAAACTAAGGTCATTAAATATAATTTAGAAGGTTAAGACCAAATTAAGAGAAGAAATAAGGATTAGAAGTTTCTTGATCAAAGATAGGATTAGAAGAAATAATGTAGAGAGAGAAGTTACCTGCATGTGCTAGTAGGTTAAGTTAGAAATTCAGAGTCATTTTTGATCAATTTTAAGCTAGAATTTAGCATTATAAGAAAACGAAATATCTATGTCTAGAGAGAGAAGACCTAAGATATATAGACAGAATCCTTAAGCTTATAATAGGATTGTCAAGTTATCCACAAGAGGGGATGAACCCCACTCAAAAGAAAAGTTTGAATTTGGAATTGGTTAAAGATATATTGGAGAATTTCAGGTTAAAAAAGACTCCTAACCTTAGATGCATAGAAGTTCACTAAAGATTTATTATTATAAGACTTAAAACTTAGATAAGAGAAGTAAATAGTTGACCTTAGAAAAACCCGTAGACTCTATCTATCCTAAAAGAACATAGAATAATTCTAAAAATTAAGGAAAGAAAATGTCTTGAAAATACCTCGTCAAAATATATGTGGCTAGAGGAATCTAGCTTACTTGGAGTTTCAACAAATGGAGAGCTGTGTTTGTCACTCACAAGCTTGGCATGGTTTACAATGTTTTGGATATGAATATGATGCATGTTACTTGAATCCATGTCTTGAAATTACTATTTGGACACTATTGTATTCATGTGATGTATATGTATTGCTTATTTATGGAAGCATGTGAAGATACCACATAGATTCCTGGATTGATGTGTGGATGTCATCCAACAGGGTGCATCACACAAAGACAGGTATGCTCCTAGAGCAATCAGGGTGATGAACAAGGAGTATATTCATAGTAAAACGAGTAGGGTAGTGCTTGGTGGCTAAGTATGCATGTTGGTATTGGTATGCACATCCTTAGTTGATAGAATAAGCATCCATCACTAAGAGTGTAATCCTTGATTATCGTAGTCTCTTTCTTAGAGTGATTTGTTTGGGCTAGGAGTTATAAAATGTGTCCGTCGAAGTACTCATCCAAGGCTATTTTTTCCTTCACTTTCATTATTAAAGAGTATCCTGGCATAGAGATTGTAACCACAAAGGACTTCCTACTCAATGCATCTGCAACTACATTATCTTTCCCTATCTGTATTTGATTTCAAAGTCAAATTCTAATAAGATCTCTATCCAACCCCTTTGTCTCATGTTGAGATCTAATTGAGTAAAAATCCACTTAAGCTCTTATGATCTGTAGTAAGTATGAACCTTCTATCTAGTAGGTAGTGTCGCCACCCATAACTTAAGAGCATGAATTACAACCAAAAGTTTTAGATCATGAGTAGCATGGTTTCGCTCATAATCCTTGAGTTTCCTTGAAGTGTAAGCTACTGGTTTCCCTTCTTGGGTGAGTACTCCACCAATAGCCAATCCACTAATATCAGTGATCACTTCAAAATCTACATCAAAATTTGGTAGTTGAAGGATGGGTGCAGTTGTGAGAGCCACCTTGAGTTTATCAATGCTCCTTGGTTCAAACTATTTTTTTATTCTTTTTAAGTAGTTTGGTTAAAGGTATGGCTATCTTTGTATAATCCTTGGTTCAAACTATTTTTTTATTCTTTTTAAGTAGTTTGGTTAAAGGTATGGCTATCTTTGTATAATCCTAAATGAAGATACGGTACCACCCTGTAATCCCAAGAAATCCCTCAATCCCCTTGATGTTGGATGGTTGAGGCCATTCCACTATATCTTGTACCTTTGCTGGATCTACTGAAATTCCATCCTTGGAGAGAATGAATCCCAAATATTCAATTTTGTTTGTAAGGAAGGTACACTTAATCTTTTTAGCAAAGAGTCGGTATTCTCTTAGAATTTCTAGAACTTCTCTAACTTGGGCTTCGTGCTCTTTCTCTCCTTAGAGTAGATTAGAATATCATCAAAGTATACCAAGACATGATTGTCAAGCTGTTTCCTCAATATTTCTTGCATGAGCCTGTTAAATGTTGCTAGGGAATTAGTCAATCCAAATGGCATCACGGTGTATTCATAATGCCCATATCTGGAGTTGAATGTTGTCTTTGGGATGTCTTCCTCCTTGACCCTAATCTGATAGTATCCAGATTTTAAATCAATCTTTGTGAAGACTTGGGCTCCATGAAGTTGATCTAGAAGTTCACCGATCCTAGGAATTGGATATTTATTCTTCACGAGCGGCGAGTTGATTTAGACCCCTATAGTCAATGCATAACCATAAGGTTCCATCCTTCTTATACTGAAATAGGACCGGGGCTCCCCAAGGCTATCGATACACTCAGCCTGATGAATCCTTGTTCTAACATCAATTGGATTGTTTCCTGAGTTCTATTGATTCTAGGACTGCCATTTTATATGCCCTTTTTGCCACCAGTTAAGCTCCATGAATAAGCTCAATCTCGTGGTCGATTTCCCTTTGTGGAAGCATCTAGGTAAGCTTCTCTAGAAAAAGATCGTTGTAATCTTGTAGCCAATCAGGTTCACTCCCTATAGCATCTTTCTCTACCTTGTTGAGCTTTACTACAAACACCTTTTGATTTTTCCTAAGACCCTTTAGAAACTTACTACCCTTTACTAGCTATAAGTTGGGTCTACCAATCCTTCTTGAAGCTACAACTTTTTCATTTTTTGTATCCTTGAATGAGATTTTCCCAGTCTCACAGTGGATGGAGAACTTTTTTTCTTTTAGCCAATCCATTCCAAGAATACCATCATAAGTTCCTAGGAACATCACATGGAAGTAGTAGTTGGTTGGTTTACCATCAAGATCAAACCCTAGATCCCCCATGGTCTGCTGAGAAATTACTTCCTTGCCACTAGCTAGCTCAATGACCATTTTCCTAGACGGTTTTTGATTAAGACCTAATTGTTTGATGCACTTTGGTGAAAGAAATGAATGAGTACTTCCAGAATCAATCAGCAATTTACAATGTTTACCATGATAAGCTGCTTGTGTTTGGATCATTGAAAATTGTTGATTTTCACCTTGGTGTTCTATCGCAGCATCAACTTGGGCTCCAACTTTCCCCTTCATCTTCAAGGGTTGCTTCTTCAGCTTGGATCATAGCAACTCTTCCTCTTCCACAACCTCGTCAATGATATCCACCTCTGGGGCTTTGAACTCAATTTATTACTTGATTGGGTTGTTGAATGGAAGAAATGCGGAGCCTCGTTATGCATCCCAACATATCTACGGTCTGATCACTGAATTCATCCCTAAGAGTATAGTTTATTGTTGTGGTAGATTTCACCTAAGATTCTCAAGGATTAGTGATTCCACAAAAATCTATGCCTTGGATCTTACCAAACAACCTCCCAAGTTTGTCCTAGGGATAAACAATCTTCACTATAAATCAACACGTAACCTTGTTCACAAAATGTAATAAAAAGTGAATATTATCTTTTTCACCTCTTTGGGCTTCCTTAAATTGGCATTATAGCGTGTTCTCTCTTTTAACGCCAACAAGATGACGAAGCTAAAAGAAAATTCTTGCTTAAGCAGATGCAACCCTCTTCCTTCTTAGGAGAAGGAAAAGATGTGGCTAAAGATACAGAGGCATGGATAGAGTCCATGACCGACAATTTCTCTCTTGTTGGTACTAATGAAGCATCTATTTTGGCCCATTTTCGACTAACTGGGGATGTGATGCTAAGCTATGGTGGAAGGAGTGGTGTAGAGAAAAGGATGTCCAAGAAAGCACTATCACCGAGCAACAAATCAAGGGACATGTCAAGGAAAGGTACTTGCCCTTAGACTTTGAAACCCTAAAGATGAATGGTCCAAATTCAACCAAACTGAATCTAAAAAATTCAAGAAATCAGTTGATCTTTTTTAGAGCCTCCCTCTCCTATAAATAGAACCTGAGCCCTTTGTAAAAAAATAGGAGAATTATACTATGCCAGAATTATGCTATGCGAGAATTATACTATAACAGAATTATGCTGAAATAATGATAATTTTTACTATTCTCAAAAATTCTCTCCAAATTGAAGAAATTGGAGCTTCCCTCCTTCTTCAATCTCCATTGGTGGCTCCATCAGCATACCAAACCAATTGATTGGTTGGGGTCCTCTACCGTGATCAAAGAATCAAGCAATTTGTAAGAAGGTAAAGTGTGAATTTTGATCTTTTTCCATAATTTCTCAATGTTTCTTTCTTCTCGACCCCTCTCAAGCTTGAGAAGCTTAATTGGAATGACTTTTTAATGCTATTGAAGTTAACTGATGAATGGAAGTAAGGAAATACATAAATTTCCATGTATGCTTAATTTTTATGGTTTTTATGATATTTGTCTTCTGTAAAATGAATATGATGTTATGCCTCATTGAAAAAAGGCATTCCCCTCTCTTCTTTAGTAAATCCAACCATTCTTTATCCTAGATGAATGATTAATGGATAAAATCAAGTTTTTCATAATGTTCCTCTGATAATAAGCAGAAAATATCTACATTAGAATGATTTAAATACTCTTGGTGAACTTCTAATTAATTTTAGAGAATTGAAAATTGAAAAATGGTCAGCCATACAAAGGAGGTTATGGCAAAATTTTTTAAAATAAGTTTTACTTTTTTTTATTCAAAAAGAGTAATTCCCATCGTATATGTATTCTTAAGGTGTTAATTTTCATCCTAGGTATAAGAAAATGCATACTAAAAATATTTTATTAAAAAAGTGTTACTTTCTTTAGAATTAAATTCTATGCATAGAAGGAAGCATATTGAAATTGTTATTTTGATTATAAAAGTGTGATTTTCATCATAAATGATTTTCATCATAAATGATTTTCATGCATAAAAGAAAATTTTTTATATTAAAAGAGTGATTTTCATCATAAATGATTTGTATACATAAACATATGTATAAAAGATAGTTTTATATTAAAAGTGTGATTTTCATCATAATTAGATTTTATGCATAAATTAGATGCATAAAAGAAATTCCTTTATATTAAAAGAGTGATTTTCATCATAAATGATTTGTATGCATAAACATATGCATAAAAGATATTTTTTATATTAAAAGTGTGATTTTTATCATAAATGATTTTTATGCATAAATGGATGCATAAAAGAAATTCTTTTATATTAAAAGAGTGATTTTCATCATAAATGATTTGTATGCATAAACATATGCATAAAAGATATTTTTATACTAAAAGTGTGATTTTCATCACATAAATGATTTTTATGCATAAATGGATGCATAAAAGAAATTCTTTTATATTAAAAGAGTGATTTTCATCATAAATGATTTGTATGCATAAACATATGCATAAAAGATATTTTTTATAATTAAAGTGTGATTTTTATCATAAATAATTTTTATGCATAAATGGATGCAGAAAAGAAATTCTTTTATATTAAAAGAGTGATTTTCATCATAAATGATTTGTATGCATAAAAATATGCATAAAAAATATTTTTTTATATTAAAAGTGTGATTTTCATCATAAATGGATTTTATGCATAAATTAGCTGCATAAGAGAAATTCTTTTTTTCTAAAAGTGTAATTCTTACTAAATTGGATTTAAGCATGGAAAGATGAATACAGATTTTAATTTAATCCAAAAGTGTTATTCTCATCAATTTTGATTTTATGCACAGAATGATGCATAAAGAAATCTATTTTTAGTTTAAAAGAGTTATTTTCATCAATTTTGATTTTATGCATAGGAAGATGCATAAAAGATTGATTTTTAATTCAAAAGTGTCATTCTCATTTAAAATGAATTTATGCATAGTAAAATGCATAAAAGATTTATTTTTATTTTGAAAGTGTTATTCTCATTAAAATGAAATTTATGCATAGTAAAATGCATAAAAGGTTTATTTTTAATTTGAAAGTGTTATTTTCCTTAAAATCGAATTTATGCCTAAACAGATGCATAAAAGGACTTTTATAAAAGTGTTATTCCTACTAAAGTTATCTTTATGCGCCTAATTAGATGTGTAAAGAATCTTTATATCCAAAAAATTAGAATTCTCTTACATCCTATAAATAGATGTGATGAGATGTGATAGGAATCAGATAGATGTAAATGGATGGATGAAAGTGATATGAATCAGATAAATGAAATTGGATGAATAGATGTGATGTCCTGTGAATTAGGATGTGAATGAATGGTATAGGATGTGAAGGAATGTGATTGCATAGTATGAATGTGGATGTGGATGTGGATGTGGATGTATGAATGTGGATATGGATGTGGATGTGGATGTGGATGTATAGATGTGGATGTGGATGTGGATGTGGATGTATGAATGTGGATGCGAAAATGGATGTATGGATGTAGATATTGATGTGGATGTATGAATGTATGGATGTGGATGTATGAATGTGGATGTATGGATGTGGATGTGGATGTGGATGTGGATGTGGATGTATGAATGTGGATGCGAAAATGGATGTATGGATGTAGATATGGATGTGGATGTATGAATGTGGATGTGGATGTGGATGTATGGATGTGGATGTGGATGTACGAATGTGGATGTGAAAATGGATGTATGGATGTAGATATGGATGTGGATGTGGATGTATGAATGTGGATGTGGATGTGGATGTATGGATGTATGGATGTGGATGTGGATGTACGAATGTGGATGTGAAAATGGATGTATGGATGTGGATGTGGATGTGGATGTGGATGTGGATGTGGATGTATGGATGTGGATGTGGATGTGGATGTGGATGTGGATGTATGAATGTGGATGTGAAAATGGATGTATGGATGTAGATATGGATTGGATGTATGGATGTGGATGTGGATGTGTGAATGTGGATGTGGATGTGGATGTATGAATGTGGATGTGAAAATGGATGTATGGATGTAGATGTGAATGTGGATGTACGAATGTGGATGTGTATGTGAAATAATGAATGCGAATATGTATGTGAATGGATATGAAGTCGTTTTTGAGCGAATGGATGAGATGAGATGTCATGTGAATCAGAATGTGAATGAATAATATAAGATGTGAACGAATGAGATGTAATGAGAAATGGATGTGATGAGACTTAATGTAAATTAAGAAAAATAGGAATGGATGTTATGTGAAGTGAATGAATCTGATGTGATGGGATGGAAAATGATGTATCTGTTCAAGAATGGATACACATATGATTTGGATTTGGGTAAGTAATATGGATCGATGTGGAACAATGTGGAAAGATGTGAGTTCATTATAGAAACTGTATTTGTGAACTATTTGTAAATGACTGTTTTATGTCAAGAATGCTGGGGAAGCATTTTGACTGTCTTGAGAATGTGGTCGTGGAGACCTACCTGATAAAGTTGCAACAGCTGATGAAGAGTCAACGGAGGACGTCTCGCGTAGCAAGGTCGGCCGAGGTCTTGACCAGCCTCGGTTCAATTTAAATGGTGAGCTTCCGGTACGGTGGATGAGGGAGCAAGAAAGCGGCCTATGAGTGAAGCGCTATGTGACCTGCGAAGGATCCTAGAGGGTGTTGACCATATGGTGCTCGGGCTCTGGGTCATCGAAGATACCCACACGTGCGTCGTGGAAGATATTGAATCAAGGAGTAAGAGTTGTTTTCTGAAACCGGGCATGGATCTGGTTGATTGACCTTGCTGGTCCTCAACAGATGAGTCCATGGCTCTTTTATATGGATCTGTTGGTTGATCTTGCTAATCTTCTACGGAGATTCCATTTTGTATGTGAATATATTGCCAGTTACTATGAGCTAGGAACTATCAAAAAGGTCCCTATGTGAGCAGGTGGTGATGAGCGTTCTGGTTGCCATAAGTACACCGATGAAGGAATGATTGGAAATAAGGATTAAACCAGAGATTTTGAGGATTGTGATCAGTGACACAATGATTTCATTAAAGGATTGTTTTAAAGATAGCTGATGCTGAGAAAAAGGCAATTTCATATTGGGTGTATAAGTGGTGTGATTAGTTTTATGTTTACATGAACATCCGGCTAGGGAGCTTGGGAACTCTTTTCCCTGGTACCTGGAACAAAACCTAACCAAATTCTTGATTGGATCCCATCACTACAGTGGTTGGACGGTTGGCTAACCCATGGGACTGGATGGGGTTAGACTGGACTGATGGATCCGTAAATCGAGACTCAATTTGTGTTTAGTTCGATAGATGAAGTAAATCTCAGGCAAAAATTGTTCTATGGAAAAAGAATCAACGGCTGTGCCTCTCGATGAGGAAAAAAGCATTTGTCTGTATGATCCAAGTACAATTTGTCTCTTGATCTGACTATGGAACTTACGAGTTCGGTCAGATCAGTTCAGTTAGTTAAGGCTTTTGACTACGTTAAGAAAAGTTATCCAGGTGGAATCGCCCGTGCTTTCCGGGCAAAGGAAGTTTTTTCGGGTTCGATTTTGGAAAAATCGATGGATTAGTCTCTTGTCCGGATATCCGTGGGTGAGGCCCCGAGTGTGGAACCCTGCCTCACGCAAGAAGTGCTACTTTTGCTACTAGCACCCCAGAATTCGTTGCGTAGTGGGGTCAGGGATCTTACAATTGGTATCAGAGCTATTTGGTTAATGAGGATCAATCGAGAAGCCAAATATGTCAAAACAAATTATCAAGAAACACTAAAAGGTTATAATTGTGTGATGAAATTCATACAAATTGATATTCCGACTAAAATTCATAAAAAATGATATTCTGATTGAAATTCATAAATTGGTAATTGGGTCTTCAGATGGAAGTACCGCAATTGTATGGAATCCCTGACTTGCTTGAGGCCTAGGCATCATGGTATTTACCTTATAATTCCAAGGACCGTGACTACCCGTATATGCCCAGGGTATAACTGCAGCTCTTTACTGGCAGTATATACGAGTAAATCTAAGACTTGAAATTATAAGCATTAATGCTATCCAGATGATGAATTCAAATGTGGTTGATATGATTTTTAAATTCTGGTTGTGAAACTGATGAGTTGATTTGGATTCTGATTGAAAAATAATGATTCCTAAAATTTAGTTGAAATGTAATAAGCTGAAAAAAACCACAATGAGGATGAATGGGACGAGTCCCTGTGATGATATTCATAATTGGAATGACGTTAATGACTCGAGCAAATCACTATGAGATTAGTGGATTGTGCTGGCAGATTGCTGCTGTTAACACTTGACCCAATGGATCAAGTTAAAGGAGGTCAAATTAAAAATCTACATAAATGAAAAATTTCCATGAAGGACTGTTCAGATAGAAAATTCGATCTAATGGACTATTATTGTTATAAGGAATTGAATGTTATGATCTGAGTGAATTGTTATTTAATAATGAGTTTTATATAAGGGATCTTTATTCCACGATTCTGTTTGGGTTCTCCAAAATATAAGGAACCCATAACCAGTTGGATCTTAAGAAAAAGAATTCTCCTCTAGTTTTGCGAGATGAGGACATCTCGCGTTTTTTAAGTGGGGTAGAATGTAAGATTCCTCCCCAGCCTCTTAGGATGTCCAGTATCTTCCCCTGTAGTCAAATCCCTCTTTAAAAATATAAAAGATCTTATTTCTACCAGTTTTGACCTAGAGAGAGAAAATCTTCTAGAGAGTGGTAATTCAATTTTTAAATATTTTTGAATGGAAAAATATCTCTTCTTATTAAAATAAGTTCCCCCGAAATAGAAGCTCAAAAAGATTTTCAGAAGGTGCATTAGAAATGAAGTACAATCTATTCAAGAGGCCTTATCCTAAGGGTCAAGATTTTTTTGAAATTTTAAATTAAGGTTCCTATGTGCCAATAAGATCAATCCATGTGTGGGGAGGAGATAAATCCAATTTGTAAAAGAAAAATACCCAAAAATGAGTAAATGCTCACATAAGATGAAGAGTTGACTATGTACAAGGTTTATTAGTAAAAAACTATGAGTATTACTAAAAAAAAGAGATATTTTGGGTATAATGACTCCATTTTGACACATGTGTAAGGAAGGGGAGTCCCTTCAAGGAGGCGCCTACTTCACATGCTTGAATGAGTTTTAAACTAAAAAATAATGTGATATTTTTATCTCTCCTCTCTCTTGGATCAAACCGAATCAAAAAGGAACCAAACTAGGTCCAAATCTGGTCCAAATTCAACGAAATTGAATCTAGAAAATTCCAAAAATCAATTGATCTTGGTTAGAGCCTCTCTCTTTTTCCCTATAAATAGAACCTGATCTCTTTGTAAAAAAATATGAGCAATATACTATGCCAGAATTATACTGAAATAATGATAATTTTTACTATTCTCAAAAATTATCTCCAAATTAAAGAAATTGGAGCTTCCCTCCTTCTTCAATCTCCATTGGTGGCTCCATCAGCATACCAAACCAATTGATTGGTTGGGGGCCTCTACCGTGATCAAAGAATCAAGCAATTTGTAAGGTAAAGTGTGAATTTAGATCTTTTTCCATAATTTCTCAATGTTTCTTTCTTCTCGACCCCTCTCAAGCTTGAGAAGCTTAATTGGAATGACTTTTTAATGCTATTGAAGTTAATTGATGAATGTAAGTAAGGAAATACATAAATTCCCATGTATGCTTAATTTTTATGGTTTTTATGATATTTGTCTTCTGTAAAATGAATATGATGTTATGCCTCATTGAAAAAAGGCATTTTCCTCTCTTCTTTAGTAAATCCAACCATTCTTTATCCTAGATGAATGATTAATGGATAAAATCAAGTTTTTCATAATGTTCCTCTTTGATAAGCAGAAAATGTTTACATTAGAATGATTTAAATACTCTTGGTGAACTTCTAATTAATTTTAGAGAATTGAAAATTGAAAAATGGTCAGCCATACAAAGGAGGTTATGGCAAAATTTTCTAAAATTGTGTAAAATAAGTTTTACTTTTTTTTTAATTCAAAAAGAGTAATTCCCATCGTATATGTATTCTTAAAGTGTTAATTTTCATCCTAGGTATAAGAAAATGCATACTAAAAATATTTTATTAAAAAAGTGTTACTTTCTTTAGAATTAAATTCTATGCATAGAAGGAAGCATATTGAAATTGTTATTTTGATTATAAAAGTGTGATTTTCATCACAAATGATTTTCATGCATAAATGGATGCATAAAAGAAAATCTTTTATATTAAAAGAGTGATTTTCATCATAAATGATTTGTATGCATAAACATATGCATAAAAGATATTTTTATATTAAAAGTGTGATTTTCATCATCATTGGATTTTATGCATAAATTAGATGCATAAAAGAAATTCTTGTATATTAAAAGTGTGATTTTTATCATAAATGATTTGTATGCATAAACATATGCATAAAAGATATTTTTTATATTAAACATGTGATTTTCATCATAAATGATTTTTATGCATAAATGGATGCATAAAAGAAATTCTTTTATATTAAAAGAGTGATTTTCATTATAAATGATTTGTTTGCATAAACATATGCATAAAAGATATTTTTTATACTAAAAGTGTGATTTTCATCATAAATGATTTTTATGCATAAATGGATGCATAAAAGAAATTATTTTATATTAAAAGAGTGATTTTCATCATAAATGATTTGTATGCATAAACATATGCATAAAAGATATTTTTTATATTAAAAGTTTGATTTTCATCATAAATGATTTTTATGCATAAAAGAAATTCTTTTATATTAAAAGAGTGATTTTCATTATAAATGATTTGTATGCATAAACATATGCATAAAAGATATTTTTCTATATTAAAAGTGTGATTTTCATCATAAATGGATTTTATGCATAAATAAGAGAAATTCTTTTATTCTAAAAGTGTAATTCCTACTAAATTGGATTTATGCATGGAAAGATGCATAAAGAATTTAATTTAATCCAAGCGTTATTCTCATCAATTTTGATTTTATGCATAGAATGATGCATAAAGAAATCTATTTTTAGTTCAAAAGAGTTATTTTCATCAAATTTGATTTTATGCATAGAAAGATGCATAAAAGATTGATTTTTAATTCAAAAGTGTCATTCGCATTTAAAATGAATTTATGCATAGTAAAATGCATAAAAGATTTATTTTTATTTTGAAAGTGTTATTCTCATTAAAATGGAATTTATGCATAGTAAAATGCATAAAGGTTTATTTTTAATTCGAAAGTGTTATTTTCCTTAAAAACAAATTTATGCCTAAATAGATGGATAAAAGGATTTTTGTAAAAGTGTTATTCCTACTAAAGTTGTCTTTATGCCTAATTAGATGCGTAAAGAATCTTTATATCCAAAAAATTAGAATTCTCTTACATCCTATAAATAGATGTGATAGGAATCAGATAGATGTAAATGGATGGATAGAAGTGATATGAATCAGATAAATGAAATTGGATGAATAGATGTGATGTCTTGTGAATTAGGATGTGAATGAATGGTATAGGATGTGAAGGAATGTGATGGCATGTGAATCGTAATATGAATGAATGATAAGAGATGTGAATGAATGATGTGGATGAATGACGGCATGTGAATCGGATGTGAATGGATGATGTGGTTTGATGTGTGAATGATGTGGATGAATGACAGCATGTGAATGAATGACGGCATGTGAATGGGATGTGAGTGGATGATGTGGTTTGTGATGTGTGAATGATGTGGATATGGAATCAAGCAATTTGTAAGGTAAAGTGTGAATTTAGATCTTTTTCCATAATTTCTCAATGTTTCTTTCTTCTCGACCCCTCTCAAGCTTGAGAAGCTTAATTGGAATGACTTTTTAATGCTATTGAAGTTAACTGATAAATGGAAGTAAGAAAATACATAAATTTCCATGTATGCTTAATTTTTATGGTTTTTATGATATTTGTCTTCTCTGAAATGAATATGATGTTATGCCTCATTGAAAAAAGGCATTTCCCTCTCTTCTTTAGTAAATCCAACTATTCTTTATCCTAGATGAATGATTAATGGATAAAATCAAATTTTTCTTAATGTTCCTCTTTGATAAGCAGAAAATGTTTACATTAGAATGATTTAAATACTCTTGGTGAACTTCTAATTAATTTTAGAGAATTGAAAATTGAAAAATGGTCAGCCATACAAAGGAGGTTATGGCAAAATTTTCTAAAACTGTGTAAAATAAGTTTTACTTTTTTTTTAATTCAAAAAGAGTAATTCCCATTGTATATGTATTCTTAAAGTGTTAATTTTCATCCTAGGTATAGGAAAATGCATACTACAAATATTTTATTAAAAAAGTGTTACTTTCTTCAGAATTAAATTCTATCCATAGAAGGAAGCATATTGAAATTGTTATTTTGATTATAAAAGTGTGATTTTCATCATAAATGATTTTCATGCATAAATGGACATAAAAGAAATTCTTTTATATATGAAAAGAGTGATTTTTATCATAAATGATTTGTATGCATAATAAACATATGCATAAAAGATATTTTTATATTAAAAGTGTGATTTTCATCATAATTGGATTTTATGCATGAATTAGATGCATAAAAGAAATTCTTGTATATTAAAAGAGTGATTTTCATCATAAATGATTTGTATGCATAAACATATGCATAAAAGATATTTTTTATATTAAAAGTGTGATTTTTATCATAAATGATTTTTATGCATAAATGGATGCATAAAAGAAATTCTTTTATATTAAAAGAGTGATTTTCATTATAAATGATTTGTATGCATAAAAGATATTTTTTATACTAAAAGTGTGATTTTCATCATAAATGATTTTTATGCATAAAAGAAATTCTTTTATATTAAAAGAGTGACTTTCATCAATGATTTGTATGCATAAACATATGCATAAAAGATATTTTTTATATTAAAAGTGTGATTTTTATCATAAATGATTTTTATGCATAAATGGATGCATAAAAGAAATTCTTTTATATTAAAAGAGTGATTTTCATCATAAATTATTTGTATGCATAAAAGATATTTTTTTATATTAAAAGTGTGATTTTCATCATAAATGGATTTTATGCATAAATTAGATGCATAAGAGAAATTCTTTTATTCTAAAAGTGTAATTCCTACTAAATTGGATTTATGCATGGAAAGATGCATAAAGAATTTAATTTAATCCAAAAGTGTTATTTTCATCAATTTTGATTTTATGCATAGAATGATGCATAAAGAAATCTATTTTTAGTTCAAAAGAGTTATTTTCATCAATTTTGATTTTATGCATAGGAAGATGCATAAAAGATTGATTTTTAATTCAAAAGTTTCATTCTCATTTAAAATGAATTTATGCATAATAAAATGCATAAAAGATTTATTTTTATTTTGAAAGTGTTATTCTCATTAAAATGGAATTTATGCATAGTAAAATGCATAAAAGGTTTATTTTTAATTCGAAAGTGTTATTTTTCTTAAAATCGAATTTATGCCTAAATAGATGCATAAAAGGATTTTTGTAAAAGTGTTATTCTTACTAAAGTTGACTTTATGCCTAATTAGATGCGTAAAGAATCTTTATATCCAAAAAATTAGAATTCTCTTACATCCTATAAATAGATGTGATGAGATGTGATAGGAATCAGATAGATGTAAATGGATGGATGAAAGTGATATGAATCAGATAAATGAAATTGGATGAATAGATGTGATGTCCTGTGAATTAGGATGTGAATGAATAGTATAGGATGTGAAGGAATGTGATGGCATGTGAATCATAATATGAATGAATGATAAGAGATGTGAATGAATGATGTGGATGAATGACGGCATGTGAATCGATGTGAATGGATGATGTGGTTTGATGTGTGGATGATGTGGATGAATGACAGCATGTGAATGAATGACGGCATGTGAATGGATGATGTGGTTTGATGTGTGAATGATGTGGATATGGATGTGGATGTATGGATGTATGGATATGGATGTATGAATGTGGATGTGGATGTACGAATGTGGATGTGAAAATGGATGTATGGATGTAGATATGGATGTGGATGTATGGATGTGGTTGTTGTGGATGTGGATGTATGGATGTATGGATGTGGATGTGGATGTATGAATGTGGATGCAAAAATGGATGTATGGATGTAGATATGGATGTGGATGTGGATGTGGATGTATGAATGTGGATGTGGATGTGGATGCATGAATGTGGATGTGGATGTATGAATGTGGATGTGGATGTATGAATGTGGATATGGATGTGGATGTATGGATGTATGGATGTGGATGTGGATGTATGAATGTGGATGCGAAAATAGATGTATGGATGTAGATATGGATGTGGATGTATGGATGTGGATGTGGATGTGGATGTGGATGTGGATGTGGATGTATGAATGTGGATGTGGATGTGGATGTATGGATGTATAGATGTATGGATGTGGATGTGGATGTACGAATGTGGATGTGAAAATGGATGTATGGATGTATGGATGTGGATGTGGATGTGGATGTGGATGTGGATGTATGGATGTATGGATGTATGGATGTGGATGTGGATGTACGAATGTGGATGTGAAAATGGATGTATGGATGTGGATGTGGATGTGGATGTACGGATGTATGGATGTGGATGTGGATGTATGAATGTGGATGTGAAAATGGATGTATGGATGTAGATATGGATGTGGAGTGGATGTGTGAATGTGGATGTGGATGTGGATGTGGATGTGGATGTATGAATGTGGATGTGAAAATGGATGTATGGATGTAGATGTGAATGTGGATGTACAAATGTGGATGTGTATGTGGAATAATGAATGTGAATGGATATGAAGTCGTTATGAGCGAATGGATGAGATGAGATGTCATGTGAATCAGAATGTGAATGAATAATATAAGATGTGAACGAATGAGATGTAATGAGAAATGGATGTGATGAGACTTAATGTAAATTAAGAAAGATAGGAATGGATGTTATGTGAAGTGAATGAATTTGATGTGATGGGATGGAAAATGATGTATCTGGTCAAGAATGGATACACATATGATTTGGATTTGGGTTAAGTAATATGGATCGATGTGGAACAATCTGGAAAGATGTGAGTTCATTATAGAAATTGTATTTGTGAACTGTTTGTAAATGACTGTTTTATGTCAAGAATGCTGGGGAAGCATATTGACTGTCTTGAGAATGTGGTCGTGGAGACCTTCCTGATAAAGTTGCAACAGCTGACAGAGAGACAACGGAGGACGTCTCGCGTAGCAAGGTCGACCGAGGTCTTGACCAGCCTCGGTTCGATTTAAATAGTGAGCTTCCGGTACGGTGGATGAGAGACCAAGGAAGCGGCCTATGAGTGAAGGTGACCTGCGAAGGATCCTAGAGGGTGTTGACCATACGCTGCTCGGGCTCTGGGTCGTCGAAGATACCCACACGTGCATTGTGGAAGATATTGAATCAAGAAGTAAGAGTTGTTTTCTAAAACCGGGCATGGATCTGGTTGATTGACCTTGCTGGTCCTTAACGGATGAGTCCATGGCTCTTTTATATGGATCTGTTGGTTGATCTTGCTGATCTTCTATGGAGATTCTATTTTGTATGCAAATATATTGCCGGTTACTATGAGCTAGGATCTATCGAAAAGGCCCCTGTGTGAACAGGTGGTGAGCGTTCTGGTTGCCAATGATGCCATAAGTACACCGATGAAGGAATGATTGGAAATAAGGATTAAACCAGAGATTTTGAGGATTGTGATCAGTGACACAATGGTTTCATTAAAGGATTGTTTTAAAGATAGCTGATGCTGAGAAAAAGGCAATTTCATATTGGGTGTGTAAGTGGTGTGACTAGTTTTATGTTTGCATGAACATCCGGCTAGGGGGCCTGGGAACTCTTTTCCTTGGTAACCGGGACAAAACCTAACCAAATTCCTAATTGGATCCCATCACTACAGTGGTTGGGCGGTTGGCTAACCCATGGGACTGGATGGGGTTAGGCTAGACTGATGGATCCGTAAATTGAGACCCAATTTATGTTTAGTTCGATAGATGAATTAAATCCCGGACAAAAATTGTTCTATGGAAAAAGAATCAGCGGCTGTGCCTCTCGATGAGGAAAAAAGCGTTGGTCTCTATGATCCAAGTGCAATCTGTCCCTTGATCTGACTATGGAACTTAAGAGTTTGGTCAGATCAGTTCAGTTAGTTAAGGCTTTTGACTATGTTAGGAAAAGTTATCCAGGTGGAATCGCCCGTGCTTTCCGGGCAGAGGAAGTTTTTCCGGGTTCGGTTGTTTTGGACAAACCGATGGATTAGTCTCTTGTCCGGATATCCGTGGGTGAGGCCCCGAGTGTGGGACCTTGCCTCGCGCAAGAAGTGCTACTTCCGCTGCTAGCACCCCGAAATTCGTTGCGCAGTGGGGTCAAGGATCTTACAGTTGGTATCAGAGCTATTTGGCTAATGAGGATCAATTGAGAAGCCAAATATGTCAAAAAAAATTATCAAGAAACACTAAAAGGTTGTAATTGTGTGATGAAATTCATACAAATTGATATTCTGACTAAAATTCATAAAAAATGATATTCTGACTGAAATTCATAAATTGGTAATTGGGTCTTTAGATGGAAGTACCGCAATTGTATGGAATCCCTGACTTGCTTGAGGCCTAGGCATCATGGTATTTACTTTATAATTCCAAGGACCGTGACTACTCGTATATGCCCAGGGTATAACTGCAGCTCTTTATTGGCAATATATACGAGTAAATCTAAGACTTGAAATTATAAGCATTAATGCTATCTAGATTATGAATTCGAATGTGGTTGATATGATTTTTAAATTCTGGTTGTGAACTGATGAGTTGATTTGGATTCTGATTGAAAAATGATGATTCCTAAAATTTAGTTGAAATGTAATAAGCTGAGAAAAACCACAATGAGGATGAATGGGACGAGTCCCTATGATGATGTTCATAATTGGAATGACGTTAATGACTCCAGCAAATCACTATGAGATTAGTGGATTGTGCTGGTAGATTGCTGCTGTTAACACTTGACCCAGTGGATCAAGTTAAAGGAGGTTAAATTAGTGGATTGTGCTGGCAGATTGCTACTGTTAACACTTGACCCAGTGGATCAAGTTAAAGGAGGTCAAATTAAAAATCTGCATAAATGAAAAATTTCCATGAAGGACTGTTCAGATAGAAAATTCGGTCTAATGGACCATTATTGTGATAAGGAATTGAATGTTATAATCTAAGTGAATTGTTATTTAATAATGAGTTTTATATAAGGGATCTTTATCCTAGGATTCTGTTTGGGTTCACCAAAATATAAGGAACCCATAATCAGTTGGATCTTAAGAAAAAGAATTCTCCTCTAGTTTTGCGAGATGAGGACATCTCGCGTTTTTTAAGTGGGGTAGAATATAAGATTCCTCCCCAGCCTCTCAGGATGTCCAGTATCTTCCCCTGTAGTCAAATTCCTCTTCAGAAATCTAAAAGATCTTGTTTCTACCAGTTTTGGCCTCTAGAGAAAAAGTCTTCTAGAGAGTGGTAATTCAGTTTTTAAATATTTTTGGATGGAAAAATATCTCTTCTTATTAAAATAAGTTCCCCGAAATAGAAGTTCAAAAAGATTTTCAGAAGGTGCATTAGAAATCAAGTACAATCTGTTCAAGAGGCCTTATCCTAAGGGTCAAGATTTTTTTAAAATTTTAAATTAAGGTTCCTATGGGCCAATAAGATCAATCCATGTGTGGGGAGGAGATAAATCTAATTTGTAAAAGAAAAATACCCAAAAATGAGTAAATGCTCACATAAGATGAAGAGTTGACTATGTACAAGGTTTATTAGTAAAAAACTATGAGTATTACTAAAAAAATGAGATATTTTGGATATAATGACTCCATTTTGACACATGTGTAAGGAAGGGGAGTCCCTTCAAGGAGGCGCCTACTTCACATGCTTGAATGAGTTTTAAACTAAAAAATAATGTTATATTTTTATCTCTCCTCTCTCTTGGATCAAACCGAATCAAAAAAGAACCAAACTAGGTCCAAATCTGGTCCAAATAAAAAAGGAACCAAACTAGGTCCAAATTTGGTCCAAATTTAACCAAACTGAATCTAGAACATATGCATAAAAGATATTTTTTATATTAAAAGTTTGATTTTCATCATAAATGATTTTTATGCATAAAAGAAATTCTTTTATATTAAAAGAGTGATTTTCATCATAAATGATTTGTATGCATAAAAGATATTTTTTATATTAAAAGTGTGATTTTCATCATAAATGGATTTTATGCATAAATTAGATGCATAAGAGAAATTCTTTTATTCTAAAAGTGTAATTCCTACTAAATTGGATTTATGCATGGAAAGATGCATAAAGAATTAATTTAATCCAAAAGTTTTATTCTCATCAATTTTGATTTTATGCATAGAATGATGCATAAAGAAATCTATTTTTAGTTCAAAAGAGTTATTTTCATCAATTTTGATTTTATGCATAAAAGATTGATTTTTAATTCAAAAGTGTCATTCTCATTTAAAATGAGTTTATGCATAGTAAAATGCATAAAAGATTTATTTTTATTTTGAAAGTGTTATTCTCATTAAAATGAAATTTATGCATAGTAAAATGCATAAAAGGTTTATTTTTAATTCGAAAGTGTTATTTTTCTTAAAATCGAATTTATGCCTAAATAGATGCATAAAAGAATTTTTGTAAAAGTGTTATTCCTACTAAAGTTGTCTTTATGCCTAATTAGATGCGTAAAGAATCTTTATATCCAAAAAATTAGAATTCTCTTACATCCTATAAATAGATGTGATGAGATGTGATAGGAATCAGATAGATGTAAATGGATGATGGAAGTGATATGAATCAGATAAATGAAATTGGATGAATAGATGGGATGTCTTGTGAATTAGGATGTGAAGGAATGTGATGGCATGTGAATCGTAATATGAATGAATGATAAGAGATGTGAATGAATGATGTGGATGAATGACGGCATGTGAATTAGATGTGAATGGATGATGTGGTTTGATGTGTGAATGATGTGGATGTGGACGTGGATGTATGGATGTATGAATGTGGATGTGGATATATGAATGTGGATGTGGATGTATGGATGTATGAATGTGGATGTGGATGTACGAATCTGGATGTGAAAATGGATGTATGGATGTAGATATGAATGTGGATGTATGGATGTGGATGTGGATGTGGATGTATGAATGTGGATGTATGGATGTATGGATGTGGATGTGGATGTATGAATGTGGATGCGAAAATAAATGTATGGATGTAGATATGGATGTGGATGTATGGATGTGGATGTGGATGTATGAATGTGGATATGGATGTGGATGTATGGATGTATGGATGTGGATGTGGATACGAAAATGGATGTATGGATGTAGATATGGATGTGGATGTGGATGTGGATGTATGGATGTGGATGTGGATGTATGGATGTGGATGTGGATGTACGAATGTGGATGTGAAAATGGATGTATGGATGTGGATGTGGATGTGGATGTATGAATGTGGATGTGGATGTAGATGTATGGATGTATGGATGTGGATGTACGAATGTGGATGTGAAAATGGATGTATGGATGTGGATGTGGATGTGGATGTATGAATGTGGATGTGAAAATGGATGTATGGATGTGGATGTATGAATGTGGATGTATAGATGTATGGATGTGGATGTATGAATGTGGATGTGGATGTGGATGTATGAATGTGGATGTGAAAATGGATGTATGGATGTAGATGTGAATGTGGATGTGTATGTGGAATAATGAATGGGAATATGTATGTGAATGGATATGAAGTCGTTATTATGAGCGAATGGATGAGATGAGATGTCATGTGAATCAGAATGTGAATGAATAATATAAGATGTGAACGAGATGTAATGAGAAATGGATGTGATGAGAAATGGATGTGATGAGAGGTAATGTAAATTAAGAAAGATAGGAATGGATGTTATGTGAAGTGAATGAATCTGATGTGATGGGATGGAAAATGATGTATTTGGGCAAGAATGGATACACATATGATTTGGATTTGGGTTAAGTAATATGGATCGATGTGGAACAATCTGGAAAGATGTGAGTTCATTATAGAAACTGTATTTGTGAACTGTTTGTAAATGACTGTTTTATGTCAAGAATGCTGGGGAAGCATTTTGATTGTCTTGACAATGTGGTGGTGGGGTGATAAAGTTACAACAGCTGACGGAGAGTCAACGGAGGACGTCTCACGTAGCAAGGTCGGCTGAGGTGTTGACCAGCCTCGGGTCGATTTAAATGGTGAGCTTCCGATACGGTGGATGAGGGACCATGGAAGCGGCCTATGAGTGAAGCGCTAGGTGACCTGCGAAGGATCCTAGAGGGTGCTAACCATACGGTGCTCGGGCTCTGGGTCGCCGAAGATACCCACACATGCGTCGTGGAAGATATTGAATCAAGGAGTAAGAGTTGTTTTTTGAAACCAGGCATGGATTTGGTTGATTGACCTTGCTGGTCCTCAACGGATGAGTCCATGGCTCTTTTATATGGATCTGTTGGTTGATCTTGCTAATCTTCTACGGAGATTCCATTTTGTATGTAAATATATTGCCGGTTACTATGAGCTAAGAACTATCGAAAAGGCCCCTGTGTGAACAGGTGGTGAGCGTTCTGGTTGCCAATGATGCCATAAGTACACGATGAAGGAATGATAGGAAATAAGGATTAAACCAGAGATTTTGAGGATTGTGATCAGTAATTATAAGGAACCCATAATCAGTTGGATCTTAAGAAAAAGAATTCTCCTCTAGCTTTGCAAGATGAGGACATCTCGCATTTTTTAAGTGGGGTAGAATGTAAGATTCCTCCCCAGCCTCTCAGGATGTCCAGTATCTTCCTCTATAGTCAAATCCCTCTTCAGAAATCTAAAAGATCTTGTTTCTACCAGTTTTGGCCTAGAGAAAGAAAATCTTCTAGAGAGTCGTAATTCAATTTTTAAATATTTTTGGATGGAAAAATATCTCTTATTAAAATAAGTTCCCCTGAAACAGAAGTTCACCAGAAGGTGCATTAGAAATCAAGTATAATCTGCCTTATCCTAAGAGTCAAGATTTTTTTGAAATTTTAAATTAAGGTTTTTATGGGCCAATAAGATTAATCCATGTGTGGGGAGGTGATAAATCCAATTTGTAAAAGAAAAATACCAAAAATGAGTAAATGCTCACATAAGATGAAGAGTTGACTATGTACAAGGTTTATTAGTAAAAAACTATGAGTATTACTAAAAAAATGAGATATTTTGGGTATAATGACTCCATTTTGACACGTGTAAGGAAGGGGAGTCCCTTCAAGGAGGCGCCTACTTCACATGCTTGAATGAGTTTTAAACTAAAAAATAATGTGATATTTTTTATCTCTCCTCTCTCTTGGATCAAACCGAATAAAAAAAGAACCAAACTAGATCCAAATCTGGTCCAAATTCAACCAAACTGAATCTAAAAAATTCTAGAAATCAGTTGATCTTGGTTAGAGCCTCCCTCTTCTATAAGTAGAACATGAGCCCTTTGTAAAAAAATAGGAGAATTATACTATGCCAGAATTATGCTATGCCAGAATTATGCTGAAATAATGATAATTTTTCTTATTCTCAAAAATTCTCTCCAGATTGAAGAAATTGGAGCTTCCCTCCTTCTTCAATCTACATTGGTGGCTCCATCAGCATACCAAACCAATTGATTGGTTGGGGGTCTCTACCGTGATCAAAGAATTAAGCAATTTGTAAGGTAAAGGGTGAATTTTGATCTTTTTCCATAATTTCTCAATGTTTCTTTCTTCTCGACCCCTCTCAAGCTTGAGAAGCTTAATTGGAATGACTTTTTAATGCTATTGAAGTTAACTAATGAATGGAAGTAAGGAAATACATAAATTCCCATGTATGCTTAATTTTTATGGTTTTTATGATTTTTGTCTTCTCTAAAATGAATATGATATGCCTCATTGAAAAAAGGCATTCCCCTCTCTTCTTTAGTAAATCCAACCATTCTTTATCCTAGATGAATGATTAATGGATAAAATCAAGTTTTTCATAATGTTTCTCTTATAAGCAAAAAATGTTTACATTAGAATAATTTAAATACTCTTGGTGAACTTCTAATTAATTTTAGAGAATTGAAAATTAAAAAATGGTCAGCCATACAAAGGAGGTTATGGCAAAATTTTCTAAAATTGTGTAAAATAAGTTTTACTTTTTTTAATTCAAAAAGAGTAATTCCCATCGTATATGTGTTCTTAAAGTGTTAATTTTCATCCTAGGTATAAGAAAATGCATACTAAAAATATTTTATTAAAAAAGTGTTACTTTCTTTAGAATTAAATTCTATGCATAGAAGGAAGCATATTGAAATTGTTATTTTGATTATAAAAGTGTGATTTTCATCATATGGATGCATAAAAGAAATTCTTTTATATTAAAAGAGTGATTTTGATGATGTGGTTTGATGTGTGAATGATGTGGATGAATGACGGCATGTGAATCGGATGTGAATGGATGATGTGGTTTGATGTGTGAATGATGTGGATATGGATGTGGATGTATGGATGTATGGATGTGGATGTGGATGTGGATGTGGATGTATGGATGTATGAATGTGGATGTGGATGTATGAATGTGGATGTGAAAATGGATGCATGGATGTGGATGTATGGATGTGGATAAGGATGCGCAAATGGATGTATGGATGTATGGATGTAGATATGGATGTGGATGTGGATGTATGAATGTGGATATGGATGTGGATTTGGATGTATGAATGTGGATGCGAAAATGGATGTATGGATGTAGATATGGATGTGGATATGGATGTGGATGTGGATGTGGATGTATGAATGTGGATGTGGATGTGGATGTGGATGTATGGATGTGGATGTGGATGTGGATGTACGAATGTGGATGTGAAAATGGATGTATGGATGTGGATGTATGGATGTGGATGTGGATGTGAAAATGGATGTATGGATGTAGATATGGATGTGGATGTGGATGTGGATGTGGATGTATGAATGTGGATGTGAAAATGGATGTATGGATGTAGATGTGAATGTGGACGTACGAATGTGGATGTATATGTGGAATAATGAATGCGAATATGTATGTGACTAGATATGAAGTCGTTATGAGCGAATGGATGAGATGAGATGTCATGTGAATGAGAATGTGAATGACTAATATAAGATGTGAACAAATGAGATGTAATGAGAAATGGATGTGATGAGACGTAATGTAAATTAAGAAAGATAGGAATGGATATGTGAAGTGAATGAATCTGATGTGATGGGATGGAAAATGATGTATCTGGTCAAGAATGGATACACATATGATTTGGATTTGGGTTAAGTAATATGGATCGATGTGGAACAATCTGGAAAGATGTGAGTTCATTATAGAAATTGTATTTGTGAACTGTTTGTAAATGACTGTTTTATGTCAAGAATACTGGGGAAGCATTTTGACTGTCTTGAGAATGTGGTCGTGGAGGCCTACCTGATAAAGTTGCAACAGCTGATGGAGAGTCAATGGAGGACATCTCGCGTAGCAAGGTCGGCCGGTCTTGACCAGCCTCAGTTTGATTTACATAGTGAGCTTCCGGTACGGTGGATGAGGAACTAAGGAAGTGGCCTATGAGTGAAGCGCTAGGTGACCTGCGAAGGATCCTAGAGGGTGCTGACCATACGGTGCTCGGGCTCTGGGTCGTCGAAGATACCCACTCGTGCATCATGGAAGATATTGAATCAAGGAGTAAGAGTTGTTTTCTGAAACCGGGCATGGATCTGGTTGATTGACCTTGCTAGTCCTCAACGGATGAGTCCATGGCTCTTTTATATGGATGTGGTTGTTGATCTTGCTAATCTTCTATGGAGATTCCATTTTGTCTGTGAATATATTGCTGGCTACTATGAGCTAGGATCTATTGAAAAGGCCCCTTGTGTGAACAGGTGGTGAGCGTTCTGGTTGCCAATGATGCCATAAGTACACCGATGAAGGAATGATTAGAAATAAGGATTCAACCAGAGATTTTGAGGATTGTGATCAGTGACACAATGGTTTCATTAAAGGATTGTTTTAAAGATAGCTGATGCTGAGAAAAAGGCAATTTCATATTGGGTGTGTAAGTGGTGTGACTAGTTTTATGTTTGCATGAACATCCGGCTAGGGGACCTGGGAACTCTTTTCCCTGGTACCCGGGACAAAACCTAACCAAATTCATAATTGGATCCCATCACTACAGTGGTTGGGCGGTTGGCTAACCCATGGGACTGGATGGGGTTAGGCTGGACTGATGGATCCGTAAATCGAGACTCAATTTCTGTTTAGTTCGATAGATGAAGTAAATCCCAGACAAAAATTGTTCTATGGAAAAAGAATCAACGGCTGTGCCTCTCGATGATGAAAAAAGCATTGGTCTCTATGATCCAAGTGCAATCTGTCCCTTGATCTGACTATGAAACTTACGAGTTCGGTCAGATCAGTTCAGTTATTTAAGGCTTTTGACTACGTTAGGAAAAGTTATCCAGGTGGAATCGCCCGTGCTTTCTGTGCAAAGGAAGTTTTTCCGGGTTCGGTTTTGGAGAAACCGATGGATTAGTCTCTTGTTCGGATATCCGTGGGCGAGGCCCCGAGTGTGGGACCCTGTCCCGTGCAAGAAGTGCTACTTCCACTGCTAGCACCCTAGAATTCGTTGCGCAGTGGGGTCAGGGATCTTACACTTGCATAGGTATTAGGGCATATGTATGAAGACTCATATAACCATAGGTATTAGGGCATAGGTATGAAGACTCATATAACCATCCACTTTGTGGATTGTTATGCACTTCTTATTGGAATATTAAATTACTAGCCCACGGGTTATCCGAATTTTGGAATGGACTGGCGATTGGATTATTCTGGGACTAATTGACCCAGCTTTAGTTTAAACTTTGGGGTACTTGAGTGACATCTATAACATGTGGTAGGGCCCAAGACACCTGTAAGACACACACATGCTAACTATCTTTTTGTTAATGTCGAATGGATGCACGTAATAGGTTCTACCCTCTCAAATATCTCGTAGTCTAAGCTCTTGGACACATGGTGTATTACCTGAGAAATTGTCTCATACTATTAATAACATGATTATTGTAGCAATACTTTGTTTTATAATCATGTTAAACATTTCATTTATCAAGATTATTTGGGTTCCCTAAATCTTTGGCTTCAGTTGTAGATATGATATTTGTATATTTCACACACACACACACACACACACACACACACACACACACACACACAAGCACACATTCATATTATTGTTTTGTGAGGATGCACATGGCCTGCTCACAATGGGCTCTTATATTAGAAAAGATCTTATACTTAAGCTCTGTGATCAATTATTAAAAAAGCTCTTATACTATCAATGGTATGCTGAACAAAATCTAATTAGAGATCAACTTTACCATGCCAAACAACAAGAGAAATAATCAATCAGAGATTATATTAGTAGAGTGAGATACCTCCACTCTTGATGTTCTGACAATGATAAATTCTCTGTCTGATGAATAGCGAATGAGAAGATTCCTGGAAGGGATCCTTTATTCAACTTGTATAACATCTTATACTCAAAAAACATATAAACTGTGAGCCATACTACTATAGGAGGAGTGCCATAGCTTTCGATGATAACTTAATGGGAACTTCCTCAAGGAATCTCCCTAATGGGATCATTAGAGACATCTTCTGTAGTTCTTTCATGGGAGCTTCCTAAGGAATCTCCCAAAAGGGACCCTATCAAGAGCATCTTTTAGTAGAATGCCTTTGAGAATTAGTGATAAAGGGAAGGAGCCACATGCCACACCAGCCGCACAAGACCTAGCGACCGCAGTCATGTAACAAATGACCAAGTAATGAGAAAGGACAACATAGGATAACCATATCTATACTCTAGACATGAGTTGGTCCGGCGTTCAATATGCCATGTTAACCACACAAGCACAAAATGCCCCCACACCTAAGAGCCAAACAAGGAGGTGCAATCTAATAGGGGGAGAGATATCAATGCCTTATCTCGCATGTTGTTATAGTGCTATCACTATGAGGGACCTCACCAGGTGGAGAGTGTCGCATCATGAAATGGAGAATCAGTAATGTAAGATTAAGAAGCTAGATATGGGAAAAATTGTCATGTAGATTAGCATACAATTAGCAAAGATCACACATAATGCTAAGTGGTTTAATCTCCCACTATGAGAATGGAAGAAGCCTTCCATAAGCCAAAGTGTGGTAGCTCAACGATCCAAGGTTCATTCAAATGTCAAATGATCAAAAGATAAAAATGAAGGTCCATGAGCCCCTTTTATAGTTAAGCCCATGCCCATGCCCTTACTAAGGTTCCTACTTCATTACAAACCTTCCCTTCCCCAAAGATTTTGTCCTCAGAATTTGCTTTTTGTATACTTGGGTACATCCTCCAATGTATCAAATGGAGAGGATGGTAATGAGCTCATAATAGGCTGTAAATGCATCGATCAAGTAGCCAACATTCTCCACAATGTATATACTCATTATGATGGCCATTGAAGTCCAATATCATTGAAAAGAAACCTTCATCAAATGAGCTTCAACAAAATCTGTCCAGAAAATTCCAGCATGTATAATTTCTCATAAAACCCTTGTAAACCCAAAGAAAAGCATGCTACATGGTCAAGAAACACCCTCCATAGATAGATCTTGTTGTTGCACATAAGAAAGTGGTTTCCATGTAGCCCCATCCAAAGGTAAATGCTTCCATTTGATGAGGAACTCCTCTATGTTTCTATTCCTCAACTCTCTTGTCATGTACCTTGAATACATTTTCCATTAATTTCTTGGCAATTCAAGATGCCCCATGTGTGGACATTCCATCGCAAACTTCTTGACATCCCTCCACATGCTTTTCCAAAAGAAGTTTTTCTCACTTTATCATGGCATCTTCAATACACCAAGATGAACTGCAAGTGAAGAAGAATGCATCTCATGAAGCACCTTTGGTATGAAGGATGAGGTAGAAACAAGATACACTCAATCCTTGTACTATAAGAGGTTGTTGTGAAGCTTGTAATGGGGAATATCCTCATAATTGCCTTGCTATAATTATAAATGTGGACAACAGCCTCATTTAGGAGGTATTCCTCTTAAATGTAGATAGCTTCCTATTTTAGGAGGTATTCTTGATTACCTTACTATAATTTTTTTGTGAATGTGGATAGTAGCCTCATTCAGGGGGTAATTTCTCTTGAACTTCCTTATTCTAATCATTATAAATCTCCTTAATTAATGTCATAGTGCAAGCCCACATTCTTGACAATACATTGTCCTTGCTTGGCGTGTATGATATCTCAAAATCATAACTTTGAAGAGTGACTAGCCACCTCTTTTGCTTGGGAGAGAAAATTGGTTAGGATAAGAAAAAATTTAGACTTTTGAGATATCATGTCGAGTCATAATGTGTCATCCTTACCACCGGGATTAAAGGGGAATTCATCATCCATTTGTTTAAATGAATGGTCCTCTTTTGACTCCTCATCTAGTGTTACTTCATGGAAATCTTCAAACTCTTCAACATCATGTCACTCCTTGTCACCCTTTCCTTCATCCATGAGGATCATAGTGGCCACAATCCTTTTAACTTTGCACACATGCCAGGGTGACTCTCTCTCTCTCTCTCTTTGTACTTGAAGCATAAACCTTTGCATCTTCACTCATCAATCTTTGGGTCATCCATCCTTTGAGTCTTGTTGAAGGTTTCAGGAGGCTTCGTGTTGAAGGTTTCAGGAGGCTTCGTTCTTTATATCCAAGTGAGCTCCACTCTTGGGCTATCCACCCCCATATATGGTTGGAAATCTAGGAATAGAAGAAGTTGGTGTAGGAATAGGGCTTTTATTCATGTTGGAAGACGTAATAGGTGGCTTGTGTGAATCCTTCATGAGAAAGATAGGTTGGGATTTCCTATATTTTGGCTCATAAAGCTCCACCAATCTCATGGCCTCTTTGATAGTGCTTGGTCTTTGGGCTGAAACATCTGCCTTGATGTTGAAATCCAAACCATGCACAAACTTTTTTATCTTCATGTCCTCATTCAATCCTTCCACAAACATTAAAAGATTCATAAACTTCTTGATGTACTCTCTCACCAACATCCCCTTTTGAGATAGCTCATATCACTCCTCATGGTATCTATCAAGTACCAATGGTGAAATCATTCAATCCTTCCACAAACGTTAAAAGATTCATAAACTTCTTGATGTACTCTCTCACCAACATCCCCTTTTGAGATAGCTCATATCACTCCTCATGGTATCTATCAAGTACCAATGGTGAAATGAATGCCAAATTCATTTCCCTCTTCAACTCATCCGCCGATGAGTGTGGCATGCTCCCTTATTTGACCATGAGTCCCCACCATTGATGAGCATAGTCCTCCATATGCAATGATGCAAATTGAACTTAGTCTTGCTCATCTTTTGGGTAGAGCTGAAAGTATGTTTCCAATTTAGCAATCCATTCCTCCAAATTGTATGGGTTTGAACCATCACCTTTGAACTTGGAGATTGTGACCCTGTATTTGACATCCTTCAAAGCATGGATTGAGTTCTCATAATGTGATGAAGGTTTGAATTTATGTATTTTGGAGTAAGATTGCAAGAATGGAAATAGTTCTTGTACTCCCTCTTGATAAAATTAGGTAGTTTCATCCATCTATCATGTGCATCCTATTGCCTCTCTATGAAGGACATATGATGCCAATCTTGTGTGTCATGCATGACCTCTTCTTCATCCCAATACATCTCCTCTTCTACCATCATAGATTGATTTGCCTTTTGTTGGGTAAACACCCTCCATAGGATTGAATAGTACTTGTGGTGATTTCCCATTCAATTAAGATGATTTGGCATGGAATGAAGTTGGTTCCATATCCCTCAAGAGTGGTCTTCTAGCATCCATCATGAATCCAATTGAGGGAGCCTTAATGTGGGTAGCCTTCAAGGAAGCTTCTTGCCTAGCTTGCTTTCCTTCCCCATGGCTTTCAGCATAGGTTTCTTGGAAGGTTTCTTTGCCAATGCCAACTTGATGCCCACCATTCCTCCCTTCATGATTACCAACTTGAGGTTGACTCATGGGTTGGATCAACCTTTCTTCCATAACTCCCATCTTTCTTTGCGACCATGGTGTCAAACTTGGAGTTCAAAGTGTAGTTGATATATTGAATCCAACTTCTCCATGAGAGGTTTGAAGTCAAGTTGATTGAAGGAGGGTGTCATTCAATGTGGGTTACAAGGTTTGAGGGTTCAGCTTATGAGCACCCCCTAATTCAACTCCTCTTCAACCTCCTTTGAGGCTTGACCCATAGTGTCCTCCATATTGTCCATAGCATCATGATCATTCATATCCCCTCCATCCATTTTCTCAGTACCCAATGACAACTTTATCGGCCTCCCTTCGGGCTCTGGGTCGCCTAGGATACCCACGCGTGCGTCGAGGAAGATATTGGAACAAGGAGTAAGAGTTGTTTTGTGAAATCGGGCATGGATCTGGTTGATTGACCTTGCTGGTCTTCAATGGATGAGTCCATGGCTCTTTATATGGATCTGTTGGTTGATCTTGCTGATCTTCAACAAGAGTCCATCTTGATTTTTATAAGTGATTATATTGCCGAGTATTATGGGCTAGGAACTATTGAAAAGGCCCCTGAGAGTGGACAGGTGGTGAGCGTTCTAGTTGCCAATGATGCCATAGATACTCTGATGAAGGAACGATGGGAAATTAAGAATCAACCGGATAATTTGGAAGATTGTGATCAATGCTACTATGGTTTCATTCAAGGATTGTTTTAAGTTAGCTGATGCTAAGAAAAAGGCAATTTCATATTGGGTGTGTAAGTGGTGTGGCTAATTTTATGTTTGCATGAACTTCCGGCTAGGGGGCCTTGGAACTCTTTTCCTTGGTACCCGGGACAAAACCTAACCAAATTCCAAATTGGATCCCATCACTACAGTGGTTGGGCGGTTGGCTAACCCATGGGATCGGATGGGGTTAGGCTGGACTGATGGATCCGTAAATCGAGACTCAATTTCTGTTTACAATAGATAAAGTAAATCTCGGATAGTAATTGTTCTATGGATAGGAATCAACGGTTGTGCCTCTTAATGGGGAAAAAAGCGTTGATCCCAATGATCCAAGTGCAAGTTTCTTCCTTGATCTGACCAAGTATCTTTATAGGTGCAGTCGGTGGATCAGCTTGATCAGTAATAGTCTTGACTACGTTAGAGTAAAGAGTTATCCTTGGTGGAATCGCCCGTGCTTTCCGGGGGAGGAAAGTTTTTCCGGGTTTGGTTTTGGACAAACCGACAAATTATTCTCTTGTCCGGATATCCGTTGGGCGAGGCCCTGAATGTGGAACCCTTGTCCCGTGCGAGAAGTGCTACTTCCGCTGCTAGTACCCGAATCCGTTGCTCGGTGGGAACAGGGATCTCACAGTTGGTATCAGAGCTATTAAAGATCAACTGAGAAGACAAATATGTCAAAAATTTATCAAGAAACACAAAAAGGTTGTAATTGTGTGATATAATTCATACAATTTGATATTCAAACTGAAATTCGTAATTTGGTAATTGGGTCTTCAGATGGAAGTACCGCAATTATATAGAATCCTTGACTTGCTTGAGGCCTAGACATGATAGTATTTACCTTATAAATTCCAAGGGCCGTGACTACCCGTATATACCGAGAGTATAACTGCAGCTCTTTACTGACAGTATATACGAGTAAATCTAAGACTTGAAATTATAAGTGTTAATGCTATCCAGATGATGATTTCGAATGTGGTTGATATGATTTTTAATTCTGTTTGAGAATTGATGGATTGATTTGGATTCTGATTGAAAAATGATGATTTTTAAAATTTAGTTGAAATATAATAACCTGAGCAAAACCACAATGAGGATGAATGGGACGAGTCCCTGTGATGATATTCATAACTAGAATGATGATAATAAATTCAGCAAATCACTATGAGATTAGTGGGTTGTGCTGTCAAATTGCTACTGTTAATACTTGAGATGGTAGATCAAGTTAAGGGATGACAAATTGAGAACTTGCTTAACTAAAATTCTCGTGGAGGAATGTTCAGAAGGAAATTTTTTCGGTCTAATGGACCATTATCGTGTTAAAGATATGAATGATATGAATTGAATGAAATTGTTATGTAATGATGAGTTCTATTTAAGGGATAATTATGGCCGTATTTTGTTGGTTTGACCAGAATATAAGGAACCCCAGAATAAATTGGATCTTAAGAAAAAGAGTTGTCCTCTACTTTGCAAGATAAGGACATCTCGCACTTTTTAAGTGGGGTAAAATGTAAGATTTCTCCCCCAGCCTTCGAGGTATACAGGAGTAAGAATCTCCTTTTCTGATCTTATAATTATTCCCTCTCTAAATAAAAGAAAGATTCTGTTTAAAAAGGGAAGACACTTTACCCAGAATACCTTCTCAGGAGCCCACCTGTTTTAAAGATTCAGAACGATGAATTCAGAAGTGAGAACCAGTGTTTTGGATGCCAAGGTTTTGACCATCAGTTAAAAGACTGCCCGACTCCTACCATGAAAAGGGCATAGGGAAGTCTAGAACCCAAATTCAGAGACCAATTACTTCATACCAATCTAATCAAGGTCCGTCTCGGACAAGATTGCTTAACTCCATTAACTAGGTCCGACCCATTGATTAGGGTCGAGATGACCAGTCAAATACTTGGCGACTTAGAGCAACAGATGCATGCAATTCATAAAGATATAAACGCTGCCTAGGATCGACAGAGACAATATACAGATAAGAAGAGGACAATTAGAGAATTCAAAGAAGCAGTTATAGTCTTCATTTGAATACGGACCAAAAGAATTTCTTTATCTCTAGGAGAGTATAAGTAGTTATCCCCCAGATATTGTGGACCAAAGAAAGTAGGTGACTTAGCCTATGAACTTCTTTTATCTCTTCATCTCAAAGTTCTTAATGTTTTTCTATAGAAAAATGTGCCAAACCCAAATCATGGAAAGACGGTAAAACTTCAGTGGCAAGATACCGTTGGCTTCTAAGTTACGCTAGCTCCTTCCTTCATATAAGTCGTAACTTTTACTTGTCGCTCACAGTAATCTTACTTCCATCGATCTTCCTTCTTCTTAATCTCCTTCATGGCTTGGCAACATGAATTAGTTTTATCCATGATGATTTCTCACCTTCAAGACGCAAGCGAGTCTGTGAAGAAGGATTTTATAGAACAGTATGAGCGCTCACTTTTTCCTCACTTGGGAACTTTTGTAGCTCAGACCAAATGGCGGACCTATCAAGACATAACTAGGGTAACACCCTGGGGTCAGCACACTTTTGTAACAATGTCCGCTTGGCCATGGTTATTGAAGGCTTGAGTTTGGGTCCCCGATACTACTGCGTCATGAGATCAAGACATCTTGGGTTTTCTGAGCGGATCGTCTTACTGGCGTGTTTTCTTCCTCATCAAAAGATATGCCTTTACCCCGTTTTTGGCTTGCCTCTCAGAGGTCCTTTTGTTAGATCACCTCATACCACTGAGATAGGTGCAGCAATAACCAACAGAATTATTCCCATAAATGAGTTACCTTATACGTGCGCAGCTTGTGAGCGTTGTTTTTGTGATCATATGATGGACGGGCTTATGGAAGTGTAAAGAGTTCTTCTATCCTTACTGTATATGTTCCAAGAATGAATAAAGTTTAAATCTTGTTCTTGTCTTGACCCTTACTCTCTTTGAGTCTTTTTTATTTGGTGGTTAATCTTAATTAAATCTTTCTCTAAGTCTCATGTTCGTGCATCTTGCGAAATTATCCCAAGTTTGCGAGATGAGGACATCTCACGTTTTTCAAGTGGGAGAGAATCTAAGATTCCTCCCCATCCTCTCAGAATGTCCAGCATATTCCCTTGTAATCAATTCCCTCTTCAGAAATATAAGAGATCTCGTCTCTGTCTGTTTTGACATAGAGAGAGAAAATATTCTAGAGAGAGAATATTCAGATTATGAATATTTTTGGATAGAAAAATAACTCATCTTATTAAAATAAGTTTCCCTGAAACAAAATTTCAAAAAGAACTTTTCAATGTGCAATTAGAATTAATTGAAAATGGATATGAAGGACCTTAGCCTAAGGGTCTAGATTTTCAAAAATTTTGGATAATGGTTTAATTAAGGTTCCTATGGACCAATAAGATCAATCCATGTGTGGGGAGGAGATAAATCCAATTTTGTAAAAGATTACCCAAAAATGAGTAAATGCTCACATAAGATGAAGAGTTAACTATGTACAAGGTTTATTAGTAAGAAACTATGAGTAATATAAAAAATGTGAGATATTTTGGGTATCCAAAAATGAGTAAATGCTCACATAAGATGAAGAGTTGAAAATGTACAAGGTTTAGTAGTAAAAAACTATGAGCAATATTAAAAATATGAGATATTTTGGGTATCCAAAAATGAGTAAATGCTCACATAAGAGGAAGAGTTGAAAATGTACAAGGTTTATTAGTAAAAAACTATGAGCAATATTTAAAAAATGAGATATTTTGGGTATAATGATTCCATTTTGACACATATGTAAGGAAGGCGAGTGCATTAAAGGAGGTGCATATTTCACGTGCTTGAATGAGTTTTAAACTCATAAAAATTGAGATATTTCATCTCTCCTCTCTCCTAATTCAAGTCTAGTTGCAAAAAGTTAGCTCAACTGACCTAAAAATGGTCAAAAATTGACCAAACTGAGTTGGAAAATTCTAGAATCAGTTTGTTTGGTTAGGAGCTCACTTTTTCCTATAAATAGAGGCCTTCCCCTTTGTTAAAACTCAACAATGTCTAATGTATTGTTACTCTACCCAAGCCAAGAACTATGAATTTGTTAATAATTCATTAGTTTTTGACATTTTCCTCTTCCAAAGATTGGTGGCCACTCTTGTTCAAACAAGAGTTGAACCCTCAAACCATCAAGCGAAAGGAAAGCTATCAAAGTCATCATAGTAAGTTGGTGGTTCTTCTTTCTTTCAATTATTTTATGGATTTTTCTGGTTTTCAAATGGTATTTATGCTTTACGTCTTCTCTATAATGTTAGGCCTTATTACAAAAGGCATTCCCCTCTCTTCTCTAACAAAACCAACCATTCTCTATCCTAGGTGAATGGTTAAGTGATTAATGTCAAATTTTTATAATGTTTATCTCAATTAAGTGAAAAAAATGTTTACTTTAGGATAATTTCAATATTGGTGTACTTTTAATTAGTTTTAAAGATGTAGAAAATTGAAAAATGGTCAGCCATACAAAGGAGGTTATGGTGAAATTTTTAGAAATTAGTAAAAGAAAATTTATCTTTTTTTAATTATAAAAGAGTTACTTTTAGCATAATTGAATTTCATGCATAGAGGCATGCATAAAAGATGAACATTTTATTATAAAAGTGTTACTTTTAGCATAATTGAATTTCATGCATAAGAGATGATTATTTTATTATAAAAGAGTTACTTTTAGCATAATTGAATTTCATGCATAGAGGCATGCATAAGAGATGAATATTTTATTATAAAAGAGTTACTTTTAGCATAATTGAATTTCATGCATAGAGGTATGCATAAGAGATGAATATTTTATTATAAAAGAGTTACTTTTAGCATAATTGAATTTCATGCATAGAGGTATGCATAAGAGATGAATATTTTATTATAAAAGTGTTACTTTTAGCATAATTGAATTTCATGCATAGAGGTATGCATAAGAGATGAATATTTTATTATAAAAGTGTTACTTTTAGCATAATTGAATTTCATGCATAGAGGTATGCATAAGAGATGAATATTTTATTATAAAAGTGTTACTTTTAGTATAGAGGTATGCATAAGAGATGAATATTTTATTATAAAAGTGTTACTTTTAGCATAATTGAATTTCATGCATAGAGGTATTCATCTCTTATGCATAGAGGTATGCATAAGAGATGAATATTTTATTATAAAAGTGTTACTTTTAGCATAATTGAATTTCATGCATAGAGGTATGCATAAGAGATGAATATTTTATTATAAAAGTGTTACTTTTAGCATAATTGAATTTCAAGCCTAGAGGTATGCATAAGAGATGAATATTTTATTATAAAAGTGTTTCTCTTAGCATAATTGAATTTCATGCATACAGGTATGCATAAAAGATGAATATTTTATTATAAAAGTGTTACTTTTAGCATAATTGAATTTCATGCATAGAGGTATGCATAAAAGATATGGAAGTGATAAGATGTGATAAGATGCATATGAGATGAGTTAGGATGTAATAAGATGAGTTAAGAAGTGATAGGATGTATATGGGATGAGATAAGAAGTGTATGTGATGGGATAAGATATATATGGGTTGTGATAGGGTGAGAATATGGATGTGAATGTGGATGGGTATGTATGGATGTATGCATGTAGATGTGGATGCATGAATGTGGATGTATGGATGTGAATGAGAATGTGGATGTGGATGCATGGATGTAAATGTGGATGTGTATGTATGGATGTATGCATGTAGATGTGAATGTGAATGTGGATGTATGGATGTGAATGAGGATGTAGATGTAGATGCATGGATGTAGATGTGGATGTAAGCATGTAGATGTAGATGTATGGATGTGAATGTGAATGTGGATGTGGATGTATGCATGTAGATGTAGATGTATGGATGTGAATGTGAATGTGGATGTGGATGTATGCATGGAGATATGGATGTATGCATGGAGATGTGGATGTATGCATGTAGATGTGAATGTACGCATATAGATGTGGATGTATGGATGTGAATGTGCATGTAGATGTGGATGTATGGATGAGGATGCATGAATGTGCATGAAGATGTGGATGTATGCATGGAGATATGGATGTATGCATGGAGATATGGATGTATGCATGAATGTATGGATGTGGATGTATGCATGGAGATATGGATGTATGCATGTAGATGTAGATGTATGAATGTGGATGTGGATGTATGCATGTAGATGTGAATGTACGCATATAGATGTGGATGTATGGATGTGAATGTGCATGTAGATGTGGATGTATGGATGAGGATGCATGAATGTGCATGAAGATGTGGATGTGAAAATAGATGCATGGATGTAGATGTGGATGTATGGATGTGAATGTGGATGTGGATGTGGATATATGTATGGATGAGAATATATGATATGTGATGTGAAGGAATCTGAAGTGATTGGATGGAAAATGATGTGATGGGATGAGTACACATATAAATGGAATGTGGAATAAGTAATGTGGATTGATGAGGGATAATGTGGAAAAATGAGAGTTAATATAGAAACTGTATTTGTAAACTGTTTGTAAATGCTATTTGTTATGTCAAGAATGCTGGGGAAGCATTTTGACCGTCTTGTGATTAAGGTCATGGAGACCTAACTGATAAAGTTGCAACTGCTGACGGAGAGTCAATGGAGGACGTCTCATGTAGCAAAGTCGACCGAGGTCTTGACCAGCCTCAGTTCGATTAAAATGGTGAGCTTCCGGTATGGTGGATGAGGGACCAAGGAAGCGGCCTATGAGTGAAGCACTAGGTCACCTGCGAAGGATCCTAGAGGGCGCTGACCATACGGTGCTCGAGCTCTGGGTCACCTAAGATACCCACGCGTACGTCCAGGAAGATATTGGAACAAGGAGTAAGAGTTGTTTTGAGTTGTTTTGTGAAACCGGGCATGGATCTGGTTGATTGACCTTGCTGGTCTTTAATGGAGGAGTCCATGGCTATTTATATGGATCTGTTGGTTGATCTTGCTGATCTTCAATGAGAGTCCATCTTGATTTTTATAAGTGATTATATTGCCGAGTATTATGGGCTAGGAACTATTGAAAAGGCCCCTGAGTGGACAGGTGGTGAGCGTTCTAGTTGCCAATGATGCCATAGATACTCTGATGAAGGAACGATGGGAAATTAAGAATCAACCGGATAATTTGGAAGATTGTGATCAGTGGTACTATGGTTTCATTAAAGGATTGTTTTAAGTTAGCTGATGCTAAGAAAAAGGCAATTTCATATTGGGTGTGTAAGTGGTGTGGCTAATTTTATGTTTGCATGAACTTTCGGCTAGGGGGCCTTGGAACTCTTTTCCTTGGTACCCGGGACAAAACCTAACCAAATTCCAAATTGGATCCCATCACTACAGTGGTTGGGCGGTTGGCTAACCCATGGGATCAGATGGGGTTAGGCTGGACTGATGGATCCATAAATCGAGACTCAATTTTTGTTTACGATAGATAAAGTAAATCCCGAATAGTAATTGTTCTATGGATAGGAATCAACGGCTATGCCTCTTAATGGGGGAAAAAGCGTTGATCCCAATGATCCAAGTGCAAGTTTCTTCCTTGATCTGACCGAGTATCTTTATAGGTGCAATCGGTGGATCAGCTTGATCAGTAATGGTCTTGACTACGTTAGAGTAAAGAGTTATCCCTGGTGGAATCGCCCGTGCTTTCCGGGGGAGGGAAGTTTTTCCGGGTTCGGTTTTGGACAAATCGACGGATTAGTCTCTTGTCCGGATATCCGTGGGTGAGGCCCTGAATGTGGGACCCCTGTCACGCGTGAGAAGTGCTACTTCCGCTTTGCTGCTAGTACCCGAATCCGTTGCTCGGTGGGAACAGGGATCTCACAAGTTGCATAGGCGAGAGTAATATGCTAGCACTACAATTAGGGTCAAGAGGAATATATGCATGGTGTCAAGAGGAATATATGCATGGTGTCGAGGAAACAAAACATTTTTGACAGGGCCCAAGATATATAGAGGAGAGAAAACAAGAAAGTGAGATGAAAAGATAGTATCATAATTTTATTTGGTGAAGTGAACGGACTTAACAGAGAAAAATAAAGACCCAATAATCAATTGTCATAATAACTAGCCATTTAATAGTTACTTAAACTTGATTTAGAGAAACCATGTGAAATGCAGCAATATTAAATTACCACCATGCCAAGTGTTGAGAACTATTAGTTTGTGTGTGTGTGTGTGGAATGGAGAATCACTTGTGCAAAATTTAAAAGCTAAGATATGGAAAAGGAGAACACTCACCATGAAAGCTTGCATGTAGTTAAGATGATATAATCATAAACAAGACCATGCCTAAGTGATTTAGGCTCTCACCATGAGGATGTAAATAGCCTTCCATAGGCAAAATGTATGTAAGCCAAAGGCTCCAAGATTGTACAAAAGATAAAATGTCCAAAGATCCCAATAATGGCCCCCTTTTTATACTTGAGCCCATGATCATAATCCCTAAACCTAACTAATAAAGTTGCTACTTCATTTTACAAACCATCCCTTACCAAAGAATATGTTATATGTGCAATTATACATTTGAAAAGTGAAGGTTTTATTGTATCCATAAGACTATAAGAATAGATGAAAAGATCTCCAAAAGTAGCCATGTTTATAGCATAGTCAATGTAGAACTAGAAAAGACCCCCAAAGAAATGAATGGGTGAGCCTTGAATAAAGCCTTTAAAACTTCAGCCCATAAGCTTTGACTATTCAATGAAAATAACCATCAATCCACATGTAAAAAATCGTTATGGCATCCATATCATAATTGAAAGCCCTTGCAATTACTTCATGAAAACACCTTAGAATGAGTTTAAAATGAGTTAACTATACACAATGTCAAAACATCCTTACATCATAGGTCTTCATCATAATAGCCATTGGAATCCATTAGATAAAGAAAGGAGCACCAAAGATGCTTCTACAGAATCTATCCAAAAAATTTATAAAATGTGTCTCTCCCTATATAGGAGGCAAAAATTCCATGGAAATCATGCCACATGGTCAAAGAAACCTCCTCCATATTTATAGATCTTTTTGTTGCACATAGGAAAGTGGTTGCCATGTAGCTTCATCTAAGGGTAAATGCTTTCCATTTGATGAGGAATGCCTCTATGTTTCTATTCCTCAACTCTTTTGTCCTTCCCACAATACTCTCCGCGGCTCATAAATGATTTCTTCTCTTCATCCATAGGTGGGATCTCTTTCACTTCTTGGGGTATAGAACCCACATACTTGTTGAGATTGAACACATTGTGGATTCTAGTAGAAGGAGGGAGGCCAATCTTGTAGGCCAAATCACCAACCCTTTTGAGTACTAGGCATGGATCATGGTACCTATTAGCAAACTCAGGATTAGTGGAACCCTTGAGAGTATTGTGAAGGCTCTTTGGTAGCTTTAAAAGTACATAATCTCCTTCTTGAAACTTTACATCCCACATTAGCCTTCATAATCTAGTGGGCTTTCTTCACATTGTTCTTGATAGTTGAAGAAGTGCCTCATTCTCTCTAACTCTCCTTAACCCAATGGGTTAACCACCTTGTCTTCTTGGAATGCCATAAAGAGCCTAGAAAGGGAGACATCCCAATGCTCAAATGCTTGCAAGATTTATGGAAAAATCAGTAAGATGTAGCCACTCATCCCATGAAGACCACAAATATTTTATCCCATCCATGCTTAGTCTTGGGAAGACCCATAATCAAATTCATAAAGATGTGGGTCCACTGCACTTCCCACCTAGCAGGGCTAAAGAATAAAATAGACCACTGGTTGATGAAGGCCACAAATATTTTATCCCATCCATGCTTTAATATTGGGAAGACCCATAATCAGACTCATAAAGATGTGGGTCCACTCCACTTCCCACCTAGTAGGGGGTAAAGAATAAAATAGACCAGTGGGTAGTTGATGACTATCGTTGTTCCTTTGACATGAAGAAAATTCCATCACAAAGTTCTTGATGTCTCTCCACATGCTTTTCCAAAAGAAACTCTTTCTCATAACGTTGAAGGTCTTTAGCACACCAAGATGACTTGCAAGTGGATAAGAACGCATCTCATGAAGCACCTTCAGTATGTAGGATGAAGTGAAACAATATACACTCTATCGTTGTACCATAAGAGGTTATTGTGAAGCTTGTAAATGAGGGATATCTTTATGATCAGCTCCTGAAATTTCCTGTAAATATGCATAGCACCCTTATTCAAAAGGTATTTCTCTTGAATTCCTTTAATCTAACCACTTTATACCTCCATGTTTGATGTCATAGTGCAAGCCCACATGCTTGACAATGCATACATTGTCCTTAGTTAGTGTGTATAGTATCTCAAAATCATAACTTTGAAGAGTGGCCAACCACCTCTTTTGCTTGGGGGAGAGGTTTGGTTGGGATAGGAAAAATTTCAGCACTCTATGTACACTCTTCACCTTGAAATGGCCAACATAGAGGTAATAATACCACGTCTTGATGGCATAAAGTATATATAGAAAGCATCTCCTACTCATAAACATGCAATCCAATCTCCTTATCAATAAGCTCTCTACTCTCAAATGCAATGACTCCATGCTCTTGGTATAAAATAGCCCTAATCCTCTTCCACTTGCATCCACTCGCACATAGAAAGTTTTCAAAAAAATGAAACAAACAAGAAATGGGGGCTGATGTAAGCAAATCTTTGAGTTCATTGAAGCTTTTGTTGGCAATAGAATCCTAAAATAAAGATTCCCTCTTGAGAAGATTGATAGAAGGTGCTTAGTGCTCCATAAATCTCCTATAGAAAGAAGATAATCCCGAAAACACTCTTAGTTAAGTAGAGTTGCTTGGTGTCGGCCAATTTTTGACATATGTCACCTTCTTTGGATCCACCCTTATGCCATTATCTCTCACCTCCAAGTTACTCTAGTTCATTGTGACCATGAATATGCATTTGATCTCTTTTATAAAAATCTTGTGCATTCTCATCACTTCAAACACTTGCTTCACATGAAGCAATGCTCCTCCTTGTCCTTGTTATATATAAATATACAATCAAAGAATACTAGCATAAACTTGAATAGAAAAGGAGCTAATACTTATTCATTAATGCTTGGAAAGTGACCGGTTCATTTGTTAGACCAAAGGGTATGACCATAAAATGAAACAATCCTCTTTTGGTTCTAAATGCGGTCTTCTCTTTATTACCCTCCTCCGGTTACCTTATTAAAGTCACGATAATCAATGCACATGTGAAAGAAACCATCCTTCTTCTTCACCAAAATTGAATAGGAGAAGAAAATGGAGTTTGTGAGGGTTGAATAAGACCAGTGGAAAGCAATTCTTACACTTGCTTTGTACTTCCTCTCTTTCCACTTTGGACAATCGATAGGAAGGCTTGTGATGAACGACCTTTGCATTTGGTTCAAGTACAATGGCATGATCAATGGAAATTCCCTCGGGCGGCAAACTCTTTGGCACTTGAAAAATGACTTCAAACTCCTTAAGAAGGGCTGCTGTGTCTTTGTCTATGTAATATTAGCCCACTACTTTTGGTCCCTTTGTGGGCAAAATGCAACACATAGATAGTGCCAAGAGTCTTGATTTCCCTTTTTAGTTGATTTGTAAAATGATCAAAGAAAGAGAGCTCCTTTGAATGATTTCCAACAAATATTACTTGCTGTGCCATGATGTTTAAAGCTCATGATCCCTTTTTGAAGGTTCACATGGAAGTCATTGACAACCAATCACACCCCATAATTACATAAATAGGCTTCATGACCAATATCGCTTGATCACCTTCCCAAGTGTATAAAGAGGATAAGGCCATCTTGGTAGAGGAGCATGCCATCCTAGTTTCCTCTTTTTCTCCACATTGGCCACTTATACTTGGAAGGTTATGTGGGTAGCTCCATCAGAGTGAGCTTGAGAGAGTGAACGAATTTGGAATTGATGAAGCTATGGGTGCTTCCTAAATCCACTGGAATGTGATTCTCTTGTTGATGAATCCCACTAATATTAGTGCACTTGGGTCCTTACGACCTGCCCCTTCAAAATATGGAGCATACAGATGTTGAAAATTTAGAAAGTTCAGAATTTTTGGATGTCATGTCGACCACAATGTGTCCATCATCCTTATGATCAAGATCAAATGAAAATTTATCATCTTTTATGAATAATAGTCCTCATGTGACTCTTCATCTTATGTATCTTCATGATAATCCTCAAACTCTTCACCCTCATGAGAATTCTTTGCTTTCTCTTATTCATCCATGAGAATCATAGTGGCCACAATTTCCTTAGTTTTTCACGTATACTTGGGTGACCACCTCTCTTCGCACTTAAAACATAACCCTTTGCTTCTTAACTCTTTAATCTTTGTATCATCCATTCTTTGAGTCATTTTGAAGGTTTGCAAAGGCTTATTGAAAGTATTCCCCTTCTTTGCATTGAAATGAGATCCACTCTTTGGCTATCCACCCTCATAGATTGTAGAAAATCTAGGAATTGAAGATATTGGTGTAGGAAGAGAGTTTCTACTCATGTTAGAAGAAGTAATAGTGAGTCATTCACGAATGAAATAGGCTGAGATTTCATATACTTGGGCTCATAAAGCTCTGCCAATCTCATAGCCTCCTTAAGAGTGTTTGGATTTTGAGCCAATAAATTTGCCTTGATGAAAGAATCCAATCCATGTACGAATTTCTTTATCTTCATTTCCGCATTTAGCCCCTCCACATATATGGAAAGCTTCATAAAACTCTTGATGTACTCTCTTACTACCATGCCCTTTTGAGAGAGTTCATACTACCATTGTTCTTGGTATCTATCAAGCACCAAGGGTGAAATGAAAGCCAAATTCATTATAAAAAAAAAATCTTCCCATGAGTGTGGCATATTTCTTTGTTTGACCATGTACCTCCACCATTGGTGAGTAAAATCCTCCGTGTGGGATGAAGAAAGTTATACCTTATCTTGTTCAATCATGGGGTAAAGCTGAAAATAGGACTCCATATTGGTACCACTCCTCCAATTCATGTAAAGTTGAACCATCATCGAAGAACAACAAGGGAACCTTGTACCTCCACCATTGGTGAGTAAAATCCTCCGTGTGGGATGAAGAAAGTTATACCTTATCTTGTTCAATCATGGGGTAAAGCTGAAAATAGGACTCCATATTGGTACCACTCCTCCAATTCATGTAAAGTTGAACCATCATCGAAGAACAACAAGGGAACCTTGTCCTTGACATCCTTTGAAGTATTAGAAGATAGATATAGGATAGAGGGTTTTTACTTTTGCACTCATATGTAGGTATTCATGAATTGGGCAAAGTCCTGATACTCCATTTTGATGAAATAAGGCAACTCCATCCATCTATCATATACCTCTCTTTGCCTTTGTGTGAAAGACATGTGCTCCTCCCAACAATCATACACATACTATTCTTCATTCCAATACATCTCTTTATGTACCATTATGTGCTGATTTGTGAGTGGGTACTCTCTTGCCATCCCCAAAGCATGAATCCATTGGTTTGAGTGAAGCTTGTTGTTGTTTTCCATTTGAATTAGATTAACTGAACTGAAATAAAGATGGCCTTAGATCCTTTATAAAAGGTCTCTAGCATCCATCATGAATCCAAATGAAGAAGTTTTCATAGGAGTTCCTTGCATAGTCTTTATAGGAATCTCTTGCATAGTTTTCTTGCCTTCTCTACTCTATGACCATCATAAGAAGCTCTTTGCATAACTTGTTTGCCATCATGAACACCACCAATCATTCCTTCAATAGAATCTCCATGGTGTTGTCTCATGGGTTAAGCCAATTAATTGATTCAAATCTTAAGTTCAAGGTATGGTTAATATTATCCAACCTCTCCATAAAGTCATCTTTCCACAAGCAATTGTAGGAGAGTGTCATTGGATATACTTGTGAACCTTGAGGAGTATGTTTATGAGCACTTTCCACATTCACTTCATCTTCAACCCCTCTTAAATCTTGACCCAAGGATTGAAAAATATGCTTATGAGAACTTCCCACATTCATTTGATCTTCAAAATCTCCTCCATATTATCCATAGTGCCATGCTCACTCTTCTCCTTCCATGTCCTCAATTACCTTCAGTCGCCTTCCTCTTGGCTATAGCAGCCACCATAAATAGGGCAGTTTTTGAATAATAAAGATAGGTTGAGGTAGGAGTGTGAGAATTGGGCAAGCTAGGGTTTTTTTTAAATTGTGACGATGAGGAATAATTCCACAATATTGGTTTAGGTTCAATCCAAGGTTAGGACTAAATCAAAGTTTTCTGTTCAGGCCTAAATTGTGTAAAATGCATCACCAACATATACCACATACATAGGCAATCATCACAACCTCAACAGCACTTGTTGCCATCATTTTCCCTTGTTGACACATGGCATCATTGGCCCTTACATCACACAATTCCAATCATTGATACATGCATTGTTAATACATTGCTTCTTGTGTGCATAGATAGACCCATTGCCAATTGATTTGAAGTAAGAATGTTGATGATGAGCTTTTGATTATGGATCTCTTGACAAGGCATTCCCACCCTTTAACCAATCTTTTAATCCAAGGCAAAGGTTGGGGCCATATCTTTACTATCCTCACCACTTTTTCACGGCACATATGGTAAGGAAGGTTCAAACAAACACTCTCCTTGGCATCTCCTCCTTATTGCCAAGGTACTCTCACCACACTTTGACTCAAACTTATGGGAGTGCCTAGTGAATGCCTTCTTCTTGGATTTGTACCAGAAGGTTTCATCCTTCTCTTTCTAAATAGGGTTGGAATTCTCTAAGGTGATACACTTGACCTAATGAATCCTTGCTTCAACATTTTTCTTCCCTTTCTTTGACTCAAACTTATGGGAGTGCCTAGTGAATGCCTTCTTCTTGGATTTGTACCAGAAGGTTTCATCCTTCTCCTTCTGAATAGGGTTGGAATTCTCTAAGGTGATACACTTGACTTGATGAATCCTTGCTTCAACATTTTTCATATTTGTTCTTTGAGTTCTATGCACTCAGCACTGACATTTCATATGCCGTTAGCCAATGGTTGTGCTCTTTGAATAAGCCATGTCTCGTAGTCATTTTCCCTATGTGGATGGCATTTGACTAAGCTCTTCTAGGATAGATTCTCAAACTCTTGTTGTCATTCTGGGTCCCTCTTTTTATTATCATAATTGACTTTGATGAGTTTAACTACAAACACCCTAGGTCGGTTTTCCAATTACCTCTAAGGTCTCATCCACTACAAGGACTCCAAAAATATAAAATATTTCAGGACCCTATTTTTTTATAAAACTCTGAGCATGTATATTTTGGCATCTAGCTTACTACTTCTACTTGCATTAACGATTAAATGGGAACAAAAAATGACATTCTAGTCACTGACGATGGTTGGTAATGGGCTAAGAAGTATTTTGCCTAGGCCTTTCATTAAACAATTAGTTTGACTAGTAAATGGTTGAAGGTCCCTTTAAACTATACCGATGTGGTCACTGATGCTAGTACAAGGCTGTAGTCATCAAGTCAAAACTATAAATTTAAGAGTCCTTATTGTCACAGCCAAGGCTATGATACCACCTATAAGATACTCATCCATCCCAAGGATGGGGAGACACCTCACTCGGTAAGATCAATCCCTACCCATTGTGAGAGCTATCTCATCGGTGCCTCTTTTGGATGATCTGATTTTTTATAAGCGATCTCCACACGGTTGGGGGTCCTAACTAATATGTCAAAAGATCTCATTTTGATTTTTAGTACCTTTGTAAGGAAACACCCAACTCATTAGGTCCACCGGATCGCCCGCTTCCCAATGACGATGACTAGAATCGTTTATCTATGAGGTTTTTTCCAAGTTACTAAGTAGATTGTTTTCACTAATGTAAGTTCCAACATGATTCATTTATTTATTCTTCTACATAGATTCCTTTATCCCTTAATGAATACATTTTCAATCAAGTCATTCCACACACAAATAAAATTCATAAGAACGAAGATAATTTCAAACCCTCGGCATCCCGAGCTACATCCACCTCCAATATCTCGGCTCACCAAGTCACAAAATAGTCTAGATCTTACAACCATCGTAGTGAAAAATCACTCACATAGTAGAACGAGAACTCTCCCCTTCACCTTCTTCTTGCTATGGAAGACCTTTCTAGCTCAAGGTTGTAAAACTACTAGAAAGAACCCTTGCCCTGCCCCGTGGTTGGTTACCCCCCAAAGGCGGTCAAATTCTATTCTAAGTATTTCTAGAGTCCTTTTCCCTGGGTGGGGAGTACCCATTTGTCCCAAACCGATCAGTAAATAGATCACATCGAAATGTTGTCCCAAACCAATCTCGTCATTATTGTTACCCTAGGGAAAGTCCCCTAGTTTACAAATTCATCATCATCATCATTCACACTTTAAGACCATGTTTGTCAACCATCTTTATGACACAAATAAACAATTCCATATAAGACAAACACTTTTCTATAAAAAGAAAAGTCATTTTTCTATAATAAATAGTCCTAATTTGCAATCAATGAATGAATAATTAATATCTTATTCTAGTACTCAAATCAAGTGGAAACACAGTTTGGCAACACTGGCATTCCTAAACCAAATCCTAGGTCTTGGGAATTCATATTATCTCACAGAAGGTAGCAAGTCCTATCCTATGTTGGATGTCTTAATTCCAAACCATTATTCCCAGTTTGGTCATAACCCAAGATGGTTAACTAGGGTAAAAATCTCATTCTGTATTAATTCAAGTCTTCACCAACAAGGTTCATTCATAAAAGTCACTTAGCTTACTATTAGTCTAAACTCCTATGTTCCCAAGTAGTCAACTAATTATGAAAAGGTTTTGAGTTAAGATTTGACTTATTTGTAATTCCAAATAGAAATGAAGACGATTAACCTGAATGCAAATAGTAGCTGATAATCTACATTCACTTTATGTGTTTCCCGGGTGTAATCTATCTTTTATATTGTCTTTTTGCATCACCCCATCTCGTACTTGTACTAATATTGTTGGTTCTCCTCTTCATAGTTCTGCTACCTTCAATAGCAGTATCATCATGACTTTGCATCAGACAATAGTGGAGGGTGGATATGACCACTTCCACTCTAGCCTCACTTATGGATTTCTCAAGTCGCTTGTATCCCTGACTTGTCAATCATGTCTTCTTGCATTAAGCGAGTTTTCTCTGTGTACTATTATCGTAAGAAATCTTGATCTCCACAGTAAGGCCTAAACTTGTTAAAATCTACTTGTCTTGTATGATGTGCATGTGAGGGTGGGTGAACAATCCCCCCCTTGGAGAAAAACATTGAACATAGCGACACTCATCTCTACCAGGGTAGAATGGCCAACTATGCCATGGCATCTTCTAAAGCTCCACAGTATTTGTACATTTGAATTAGAAGACTACCATGCCATCTTCTCCACCTTCACGTCTTTCTTCCCTTTCTCTGACTCAAACTTATGGGAGTGCTTAGTGAATGCCTTCTTCTTGGATTTGTATACCAAGGCTTGCAAAGGCGTCTTTTGAACTCGTCACAGCACTCAGCAGGGGGTCTTGATAGCTACAATGATGATAGGGTCGCACCTATCAGGGATGGCCTGCAATGGTTTGCTACTCCCATGGAATGGTCGGGGTCCAGCTTATAAGCACCGTTATTGCCCCCCTCCCTCCACTATAAATCTCTAGCCACTACAAGCAAGTGTGCGCGCGTTAGGCACAAAGAGCTGGAGAGACACTGGTGATGACTAGGGTTGTGGGGCTAGAGGAGAGGTGGAAGTTGTGAGTTCTACAAGCAATGGAGACTAAGGCCACGAGGGAAGAGAGGCACAAGCGCAGTGGCGAGAGAGAGGGAGGTGTCTTGTGTTGAGAGGAGAGGGGATGAATTTTATAGCAGCAAGAGGGGTAGGCTAAAGCATGTGTGTGAGTGAGGGGGGGAGAGAAAAAAATCAATGTGTGTCACTGGCCAGTGGAAGAAGACGTCGAGGAGTGTCAACGTAGTAGAATGCATTGGCCGGTGGGAGAGTAAACGAAGCAGGTCCACCACAATGCCACATTGAGGAGAGGCCTCACAAAGGAGATGCGATAGGGGGGGAAGTCCAATGAGAGAGAGGGAGGGCGGTGAAAGGAGACGAGGGAGAGCAAGAATATGTGGGGGGTGGTCGATAGGGCATATACATATGCATGTGTGTGTGTGTGCGCGCGTGATTGCATGCGTGCATTCACGTGTGTGTGTGAGTGCATGATTGCACGTGTGTGTGTGTGTGTGTGTAAAGGGAAGTTCTCATGCGAGCTAATAATCAGGATTTAATCAAGTTCTCAATGACTCAAAGGATGGATAATCCAAAGATTGAAGTTTTAAGAAGCAAGGGCATATGTTTTAAGTGCAAAGATTGGTGGTCACTTGAGCATATATGCAAAACCAAGTGGAGGAAGCCAAGGATTCTCATGAAAATGTGGAGTTTGAGTCAAAAGAGGACCATTCATTTAAAAATGGATGATGAATTTCCATTTGATCCCGTGGTAAGGATGATGGTGATCAACATGACATCCCAAAAGTCTAAAAATTTCATTTTTTACAGCATGCATATCTCAAGAGCTAAGGACGGGTTGCAAGGACCCAAGTACCCTAAGATTGGTGGGATCCATCAATGGGAGAGTTACTCACGTTCTAGTGAATTTGGGGAGCACTCATAGCTTCGTCAATCACAAATATCTTAACTCTCTCAAGCTCACTCCGATGGAGTTGCCCATAACCTTCCAAGTACAAGTGGCTAATGGTGAAAAGGAGGAAACTAGGATGGCATGCCCTTCTACCAAGGTGGTTTTATCCTCTTCATACACTTGGGAAGATGATTTAGTGATATTAGACATGGGTCCTATTAATGTGATAATGGGATGTGATTGGTTGTCATCACTTGGTTACTTCTATGTGTAATAAAGTAAGAACTACAGTTAGGGCATGGGCATGGGCTCAACTATAAAATGGTGGGTTCATGGATCTTCATTTGTACTTTTTGATACTTTTGATTATATGACTCTTGGAATGTACATTGGAGCCTAGAGAGACCATACCTTGGCTAATTTATGGAAGGCTATTTCCATCCTTTTGTGAGAAAGGCTAAATCACTTAGGAATTGTGTATGACTTCTTACTAATTTCATGTTAATCAACATAATGTTTTGTCCCGAATCTCTGCTTATGATCGCTGCATTTTAATAAGTTGATATTGGCAAGCAAACCTTCCAAGAAACTTATGTTGAAAGCCATAGGGAAGGAAAGAAAGTTTAGCAAGAGGCTTCCTTGAAGTCTACCCATGATTTCAACATTAAGGATCCCTCAACCGGTCATGCTGGATGATAGAAGACCACTCTTGAAGGATATGGGACCAACTTCATCCCGTGTCTCTTCATCTCAATTGAATGGGAAATCACCATAAGTACCATTCAAATCTATGGATACATCTTATGGGGATGCCCAACAAAAGGAAAATTAATCTATGATGAAGGAAGAGGATATGTATTGGGATGAAGAAGAGGTCATGCATGACACACAAGATTGGGATCATATGTCCTTCATAGAGAGGCAACGACATGCACATGTTAGATGGATGGAACTATTTCATCTCATCAAGAAGGAGTACAAGGATTTCTCTCAATTCTTGGAATCTTACTCCAAAATGTAAAAATTTAAACCTTTTTCACGTCTTGGGAACTCAATTCATACTTCAAAGGATATCAAGGACAAGCTCACAATCTCAAAGTTCAAAGGTCATCGTTCAAACCCATATGATTTGGAGGAATGGATTGCTAAATTGGAGACATACTTTTAGCTCTATCCAAAAGATGAGCAAGACAAAGTTCAATTTGCATCATCATTGCATATGGAGGACTATGCTCATCAATGGTGGAGACATATGGTCAAACAAGGGAACATGCCGCACTCATGGGACAAGTTAAAGAGGAAAATGAATTTGTCATTCATTTCGCCATTGGTACTTGATAGATACCATGAGGAGTGGTATAAGATATCTAAAAAAGGGATGTTGGTGAGAGAGTGCATCAAGAAGTTTATAAAGCTTTCAATGTTTGTAGAAGGATTGAATGAGGACATGAAGATGAGAAAGTTTGTGCATCATGGTTTGGTTTTCAACATCAAGGCAGATGTTTCAGTCCAAAGACCAAGCACTATCAAAGAGGCCATTACATTGGTGGAGCTTTATGAACCCAAATATAGGAAATCCTAACCTATGGGTACTATAAAGGACTCTTCTAAGCCAACCATCACTCCTTCATATTTTGGCAAAAGCTCTCTTCCTTTAACCCAATCATCCATTACAAGATTCCCTTACAGTTTATGGGGAAGAATTTGAGGATTGCAATGAAAAAGCACATGATGAGTCACTTGAGGATCACTCCATAAAAGAAGATGGGGAATTTCCTTTTGATCCTGGTGGAGAAGAAAAAGGGAGTGTGTTGGATGAAGTTGCATCCACAAATGTAGAAATTTCAGCAAGTGTATGCTCTATTTCTCAAGAGCTAATGTCGGTTTGCAAGAGCCCAACACCTTACATTTGGTTGGATCCATCAATGGGAGAGTTGTGCATATATATTAGTGATTCCGGAAGTACCCATAGATTCATCAATTCCAAATCCATTAACTCTCTCAAGCTTGCTCCGGTGGAACCAGCTATAATCTTTCAAGTGCAAGTAGCCAATGGAGAAAATAAGAAGACTAGCTTGGCATATCCTTCTATTGAGATGGTTTTATCTTCATCATACACTTGAAAGGGTGACTTGGTAATGTTGGACATGGGTCCTATTAATGTGATTTTGGGGTGTGATTGGTTATCATCATCACTTGGGGATCTTCACATGAACATTCAACAAGGGATTAGGAGTTTCATGCATTATGGACAACAAGTATTATTGGCCAGAAATCGTTAAAAGAAGCTCTCTTTAATCACCCCAAATCAACTTAAGAGGGAACTCAAGACTCTTAGCACTATTTATGTGTTGCATCTTGCTCAAGAAGGGATGGAACGCAGGGGATAGCATGTGGACAAAGGTATTCTTCAAGTGCCAAAGAGTTTACCTCCTAAGAGAGAGAGTGATCATGCCATTGTTCTTGAACCGAATGTAAAGGCTATCAACAAAGCCTCCCTATCGGTTGTCCAAGGTAGAAAGAGAGGAAGTGGCAAAGCAAGTGCAAGTGCAAGATTTACTTTTTATGGGTCTTATTGAACCCTCACACTCTCCATTTTCTTCTCCTGTCCTATTGGTGAAGAAGAAGGATGGGTCCTTTCGCATGTGCATTGATTATCGTGACTTGAACAAAGTCACTATCAAGAATAGGTATCCCATTCCACGCATTGATGATCTCAAGAGATTAAGATTTTTCACCAAGATTGATTTAAGATCGGGATACCATCAAATAAGGATGGAGGGTGATGAAGAGAAGACCACATTTAGGATCGAAAGAACCCGGGTTATCTCACTTTATGGTTATGCCCTTTGGTCTTACAAATGCATTGGCCACATTCCAAGCATTGAGATGAATAGGGTATTGGCTCCTTTCTTGTTCAAGTTTGTGCTAGTGTTCTTTGACGATATCCTGATATATAATAAGAGCAAAGAAGAGTACCTATCGCATGTGAAGCAAGTGTTTGAGGTGCTGTGGGAGCACAAGCTATTTGCCAAAAAGAGCAACTGCTCAATCATGGTCAATCAGGTGAAATATCTTGGACATTGGGTGAGAGAGAATGGCATAAGAGGTGATTCAAAGAAGGTGGCATGTGTAGTAAAAGATTGGCCAACACCAAGTAATTCAACTCAATTGAGAGGATTTTTGGGGTTATCTTCTTTTGATAGAAGATTCATGGAGCATTATTCATCTATAGTAGCTGCACCGCTTACACTGACCTTCTAAAGAGGGAAGCTTTCTTTTGGGATGCTATAGTATATACTTTCTTATCCTAAGAGGGTATCTCAATCAGAGACAAAAAAAACAAGGTCGTGAGGAGGGAGGCAGACTACTAGATCAAGTGTCAAGCTAGCTTTGATACCAATTGTTGGAATTAGGGTTAGGGTTACAACAATGCACACACACAAGATAGAGAAGCTTGAGAGCACACAAACTCACTACATTAGAATGAAAAAATGTGTGCCAGATACAAAAGATAAGTACACACCCCAAAATGAGCACATAAGGGGGTGTACGTATGTACAAGGAAAAAAACCTCCTAGTGAGGGAAAAAGTGCCCCGGCGGTCCTAAGTGTGTTCACTTACATCACTACCATATAATGCTACACAATTGCAGTAGAATGAACTTTAAGTAATAGGGGTGCGATGTTAAGTAGAGGGGGATACCTCTCTATTCTTTGTCAATTTCCATTAAGAGAGGATATAAGGCACCCTGCTATATACCCATTAGTGTTTGGCACTCCAACTCTTCTCCCTATTATCTCTTAATCACTTTTGTATTTTTTGCCATGCTCAATTGTAAAAACATGAGACAAAAATAGCTCTACGTCAGGTTGTGGGAAGCCATTATTGTAAAGTGGGGCATGTGTCAAGGCGTGTGTCATTGTTGCCATTAGAGGAGCCACCCGAGTTTCTAAGAATTCTATTGCATGGCAATGATTCTAGAAGCAAATTATTTAGAAAGAACATACGGGCTTACAAATGTGCATAGCTGCCTAATAGGAAAATGTTTTTTGAGTTACATGAGATTATTAGACAACGTAATGTTCGTGGCTCATGTGGTGCACTAAATCCCATTGCTCCTTGCATGATTAATGGGAAATGTAGTTGTCATTATCCATGTGCCTTCTCTAAATCTGCTGTGGTGGGTAGCGATGGCTATCCTATTCATATGCATCGAGATGATGGCAAGAACATACAAGTGAAAGGAGCTATGGTTAGATAATCATTGGATAGTGCCATTTAATCCTTTTCTCTCCATGAAATACAAGGCACACATCAATCTTGAAGTATGCTCCACAATCACATTAGTTAAGTATTTGTATAAAGGGTCATGACAAAGCAACAATCAGAATGCAAACTGTAAATCATGTAGAAAGGCAATGAGAACTACAACATTCGATTGATGGTGTGGTGGATGAGATCAGTAGGTACTTGGATGCACGTTATGTGTCAGCATCAGAAGCATGCTGGCAAATTTATGAATATGGTATGCATGAAGAAAAGCACGATGTCCAAAGATTACAAGTTTATCTTCCCCTACATAATAATGTCATGTTTCGAGATGATGATGATTTACAGAGTATAATAGATAGAGAAAGAAACAAAAAAACTACCCCTACAGAGTTGGTTTGCATGTAATGAGTTACACAATGATGCAAAAGATTTGCTTTACAGTGACTTTCCATGCCGATGGGTTTGGAACACAAATCTTAAGAAGTGGACTAGAAGAAAGTTAGGCAATAGCATTGGTCACATGTACAACATTTCTCCATCTGTTGTGTGGTGAGTAATATTTCTTGCATATGTTGCTTATTGTTTGCAAAGGTTGTAAGTCTTTTGATGACGTGCACTTTTGATGGGCAAGTCTATCCTACTTTCAAGGGAGCATGTATAGCTAGAGGTTTATTGGAAAGTGATGAAGAATGGTTTATGTGTATGCAAGAGGCTGCGTTTCATCAAACTGGTTCGCAATTGAGACACCTATTTGTCACAATTTTGGTGTTTTGTGAGACGTCTCTCCCAGCCTTCTGTGGGCAAGATTTTCATCAGAACTTTCGGATGATTTTTTTCACATGCATTACAACTGACTATAGAGAATTTAAATGATCGTCAAGTAGTTGGCAAAAAGAATGAGGCTTTGTTGCATTTAGAGTGCATTCTTCAACAGCATGGCTAAAGGTTGGTTTAGTTTGAGGGAATGCCTCCTGTGGACAGATCAACTGTGTCCATAGTTACAAATGGATTATTATAAGAAGAGAGAATGTTTAATGTTGAGCAGCAGGCACAAATTGTTGATCGAATGAAAACAACTCTAAATGATTGTCAAACTAGCGGCCTTTAATCAGATTTTGGAGGCAATATATGCAGGTGTTGGTGAAGTGTTTTTTCTTGATGGTCCAGGAGGGTCTGGAAAGACCTTTCTCTATAATTGTTTGCTTTCTCGGTTGCATTGGGAGGGACATGTTGCTTTGGTGTGTGCATCTTTTGGCATTACAACCTTGCTACTAGGCAATGGTCGCACAAATCATTCACAGTTTAAAATACCATTGGACCTACATGCAGCTAGCACCTGTAACATAAAGGTTAACAATCAGCTTGCAGATACTAGCTAAGCTAATAATATGTGATGAGGCACCCATGACCCATTGATATGCCTTTGAAGCATTAGACAAGACATTGAGAGACATAATGGGTAGTAATTGGCTTTTTGGTGGAAAGGTCATATTGTTTAGTGGAGATTTTAGACAGATCTTGCCAGTTGTTTCAAAGGGAGGAAAAGAGGACATTGTTAATGGTGCATTATGTCACTCACAAATATGGAGAGACACTAAAGTATTAAAGCTTACACAGAACAAGCGGGTACTTCAAAATGGTAATAACTTATTAGAGCATGAATTCATACAGTGGATTCTAGACATTGGCAATGGAACGGAGAGGGGGGGATAAAAGAAGGTATTGTGTCAATTCCACCAAAAATGCTTTTAGAGAGAGAGAGTCTATGGAGGACTTGATTAAATGGGTGTATACAGGGCTTCTAAGTGTTGTAGATTATGCATTATATTTTAGAGAGTGTGCTATTCTTGCACCTCAAAACCTTGAAGTTGATGCAATCAATAGCAATGCACTGGATGCCATGCCTGGGGAGAGCAAGGAGTACTCGAGTGCAGATTCAGTTAACAGTGGGGTGAAGGTTCTTTTTTATATGCAACAAAGTACCTAAATAGTCTTAATATTGGTAGTGGTTATCCACCTCATTGACTGATTTTGAAAAGAAATGCTCCAATAATTTTATTACGTAATCTAAATCCTCGAGAGGGATTGTGCAATGATACTCGATTAATATGCAAGGAACTTCACACAAAGGTGTTAGAGGCGAAAATTACTACTAGCACTAGCATTGGAGATATGGTCTTCATTCCGAGAATAACCTTCATTCAAAGTACATTGCAGCTTCCATTCGATATGAGGCAGAGGCAGTTCCCTGTTTGACTTGCATTTAGCATGACAATAAATAAATCACAAGGCCAAACAATGTCTCTTTTAGGATTATACTTGGCAACTCCAGTATTTAGTCATGGACAATTATATGTTACTTTCTCATGTGTGCGATCATCGAATGCTCTCAAGGTATTTCTTCAAGATACTACCTATGAGACCAATGTGAGTGGTCCATAGCTGGTTTGTACTTCTAATGTTGTATATAAGGGATTTTTGGATCTGGCAACAAGAACTACCTAGAAGCAATTTGTTACATGCCTAATTGTTGCCATTTACCATTGCGTTTTATTGGTGGACTTGGAAAATCAGATGCACTAAAAATTATCCATTCCAAGGGAAAGCTTGATTTATTTATTACTTTTACATGCAATCCAAACTGGCAAGAGGTTTGATGCTTTACTTCCGAGACAGTGTGCATGTGATCAACCTGATTTGATAGCTATAGTTTTTTTTTACCAGAACATCCTTTCAGTAATGGTCTCAATCTTGGGGAGGATATCCACCTTATTGCTTGGCTTACAATAAGTAACATTGTTATAAGTAGATCTTAGATGCTTCTAGGTAATAATTTTAGGTATTATACTGAAGTTATGTGTTCTAATTTTCTGTATGTGTCTTTTTGTATGCATGTGTATCTTTCCTATTAAACACGTCCTTTCCCCTACCATATGACAAGAGGAGGATGCAATGCCAAAAGGAGCTTCCATGGCTCTTTGTTCCTTATTTTATGTATATATTCTAAAAAAATTTGTTTTGTTTTAGGGATAAGCATGCATGATATCCTATTCACTCTAGATATGTTGGAGTCAAGGGTTGAAGGTTTACAGTTTCATATCCACTTTTTGCTATTTATTCATGGGTTTTTAGTGCATGACATTATATAACTTAGTTTATTTACAAAAAATGAATCTATCCCTGCATCCCAACTACGAATAAGAATCAATCGTTGAATAGGCACCCATCAATGATTCAAAGATTATCGTAGAATAAGAATCAATCTGAGAAAATGGCACGTAGGA